>NC_087550.1:63246147-65646147 GCF_036250125.1 Pseudopipra pipra | reverse complement strand
AGAAGTCGCCGCTGCAACGGACCTGCGTCTAAAGCTACTCTTTCCAAGCCTCATAGTCCCGGTGTTTGCCTACAATTCCTCCATTTTTATTTATTAATGAAATGTAAACTTGCACAGCATTGTGCGTTATGAGACCCTGGAAACATTTGGCTATACACGGAAGAACACAAAGAAGGTTTGCTAGCACAAACAGGCCTAAGAGTAGAAATAATAGAAATTTCTTCAGGGGCTATAAGAGTCCCTTCAAGGAGAGCCAATTGAATATGTAGCCCCAACTAACCTCGTCAGATTTTAGGATCTGTTGTATGAGGGAATGGAGTTTGTTTATGTGGGAGTGGATAGATTGAGTGTGGTTGGAGAAATTTAGGCAGCACAGCCCCTCAAATTCATCGCGGCCATGTCCATTAACTAGCAGTAGGAAATCAATGGCAACTCTATTCTGTAAAGTGGCTTTTTTAATCTGCTGGGAATCTAGTAGCAGGTCCTCTAGTGCTGCACTAGTCGCATTAGCCTCCTTGGCTAACCAACATCCCATTTTCGTGAGCAGATCTAAGGCATGTGTTGTGCCAATGGCCGGAATTATTATGTCTCCCCAGAGATTCTTGGTGTGGGACCAAAAGTAGAGGTCAGAATCGCAATTCTCAGTGAATTGTTGTAAATCTTGAGATTTGAAAAGGGGTTGTTGCTGAGCCAGGGGGTGAGGGGCTTGTTGAGGGGCTGTGTTTCTGAATGGTTTTCTGCTTCTTTTAAACCACTGGACTGAAGGTGAGTCCACTTTCTCAGAGTAGGTGGTGATGTCATGTTTTGTGATTGTTTTAGGGGGGCTAATGGCTAATGAATGGATTATTTTTGTGGGATTATAGAGTAATAACTGGCCTAATGTGCAAGGTCCCCCTACCGCTCCTTTAGGGATTGATTTCCACACCCGAAGTCCACAGATGAGGAACACCCCCTTGGGGAGGGCAAAGGGTAGTGGGGGGCTTTCAATTTTTCCTTTGCTCCAGAATTCAAAGCCATGTGGCTGGAGCCATCCTGGGAGGGGGGTGGTGGTGGTGGGGTGGCCATGGGCCACGACATGGCCATACGGCCGTTACCCTTTCAGTTCTGGGGGGACGAGCTACGTTCCCTGTGATGTGTGCAGGATGGAGATACAGAGGAAACATTTTCTTGTCCGGAATCCGTTCCTGCCGCTTCAGTCATGCCGCGATCTGGATGCTGCACCGGTCCTCCTCCCAAATCATGGATTGTACGATCTCATTTTTCTTTAACATGCTTAATATTAGCCGTCAGGTGATTGCTGCCTGGGATGCTAAAGAGTCATTTGCCTGTATGGCGTTCCATAATTCACGTCCTAATGAGTCCCATTCCTGATATGACATGGGGGTGTGTAGCGTGTGGTTGTGTTTTGAAATCCATTTAATCGATGCTTTTAGGGAGTCTTTGTCTAACGGGTGTCCATGCAAATAAATAAGACCCTTTAAGCGTTTGTAGATGTCCCGCTCCCGCTTTGAAGATACTGCCCCCATGAATGTCATAGAGTTCCAGAGACTATGCAACTGCAGACCTACCTAAGCGATAGGCCAAGATCCCACACTGAGTTGCAGGAGTCCGTTTGAGCGGGAAGCCAGGATCGCTTTGTCGCCTGAGTCCGGAGATCTCCAAAAATCCTCTACACATAAATAGATTTAAGAAGGAACATGTAACCTTCTTGTCTTCCTGTTGCAATTTAACTCCAACCACACAAACACTTTCTTACTTGCCTTACTTGACCTTGCTAAGTTTGATGGTGATACTGGGTGTCATGCAGACATCTGCTCATCTTTTCTCCTCCCTGGCATTCTTATGGCATTTAACATCAACATGACACTTGTTACATGGTATTGGAAACAATTTTGGGATCCTATATGGTGTTTAGGGCAGATGTGCTCTGTGCCTCTTTGGTCAGATGTCCTATTTGCTTGCCTTTGTAGGGGATTCAAAGGGTATTTCCAGGCCTATCATCCTTGACCAACACCTTTTTTCCTCTGTCTAGGGCAGTTTTCAGTTTATAAAACATGTCAGCAGCCATTTCTAGCCAGTTGTCTTTAATGCACAAATCATTTGGTCAAAATAAATGCCATTTTTCCTTGGGTAGAGAGCCCCTGCAAATGCAGAATCTCATGTCTCAGAGCCTGAGCTGTGCTTGCTCCCTTTCCAAACATCCTGTCGGGCTGAGCTCAGCTCCTTTCCTCTCCTAGAGTGCACAATTTAGTCCTCTTGCAGGGAGGAATTTATTTCTGACTCTTTTCCCTGGGTAGACAGAAGGGCTTTCTGTGCGCAAGTTGAAAGTGTTCCAGAGTTTCACATCCCAGAAACCCTCCCTTCTGCCAGTGTGCAGAGGAGACTGAGCTGAGCAGTTTATTTGCTCTGTTTTACTATGTATTGCTTTGCTTTCAACCTCATTTTCTACTCCCTTTCCAGCTTGGCTACAGTGCATTATAGCACTGTCAGGAAGAATAATCAGTTCTCTGCAGTGTAAGGCTTATAGGGTGCCTTCCACTCTTTTCTGATGGTGTGTTGAATGCCTTAATACGTCTAAAATGTCAACAAAACAGAAACATTGAAGCACTGTTACCGAGATTATCTGTCAAAATATCTCAGCTGAATCTTTTAATATATTTTTGAGTAAGTCCTGGGAGATCACCTGTAATATATATACTTTGTGCGTAAAGCATCACATTATTAAAATAAGTGAAACAAGATTAACATCAGAGGCCTGTGGAGATATGTTGACTTTAATGCTTCTTTATATGTTCAAAGGGTTGGTGCTGCACAGTGACACATACTGTCACACAATGCTGACTTTCAACAGGAATTGAAGTGATCATTATTGTCACAGCTTTGCTAGGAAGGGAGAAGACAGATGGATTGGAAAAGATAACGTGTTTTAGAGGGCAGAGTGCCCCCTCATTCTTTTCTGGGTTATATCAAGAGAATCATTTCAAGGTGTGATATCTTGCTCCTGCTGTAGTTGAAGAAAAAATACTCATTGTCTTCCATGGGGTTAGTTTTTTTCTTCATGGACTTGAATGGACATTGCAGGCTGTGTCCATCATCTGCTTTTTCAGAAATGAATGTTGAATACTCTTTGTAAATATTAAGTATCTTCCAAATTCACTCTTCATTACCTTCAAATCCAGCTGTCATAGGACATCTGAAAACACAAGAGCCAAAATTATTAGTGGTTTTAAAAAATATCAACATGATTCCTTTTGGCATGCTCTCCTTTTGGCATATTCCATACAGGGAACAATAATACACACAGATTTCCCTCAGTGCCACAAGTTATTTAAAAACACCCTCATCTATCGCTTTACATAGTCCCCTGTGGATAAGCATTTTTTTGTTTATTCTAGTAGTCATCATAAAACTTTCCCCCCACTTATTTATGAAACTTTAGTTTTATTTTGGAAATATTTATCCTACAAGTCATATAGCAGTTAGACATCTCACTTCACAATCTTTTCGAAGGGTTGTTTGAGAAAATGAATTAAGCTTATCTGGTGAGTACCAAAGTAAGGCACACTGATGGCCCAGATGAACAGCCTTTCAGATCAAATGGCCTCTTCCACTGTTTACACCCTGGCATAAGCTCTGCAGCACCAGCCTTCACCAGAGGGCTCTTATCTCTGCAGATAAGTAAGACATGACAGGTGACTCAGCTCTCAGACTTTGAAAATGAAATAAACCTTTTTTTTTTTTTAAGACTGAGGATAGGAAGTGGAAAAAAGGTGAAAGAGGGAAAGAACTAATTTGTTTCTGGCAGCGGAAAACACAGATTGGTACTTAGCTCACAGATTGGTACTTGAACTAAACTTTCAGCCCATTTATTTATGTACCTCTTCATGTGCAGCACAAAACCGTTGACCAGATACAGCAAGAAATGGACTTCATTAAAGAGAAATAAAACATGAAGTTATTTTGGCTCTGTAATTATGTAGACTGGGAATGAAGAAAATAAACTAAGACTGTTGAATGGAAACTTTCTATATGTTGTTGATTACCTTGTATTAACAGCTCTCCAGATTATCCTGCTTCCCATGACAGTTTGCATTGAACTTACAGAAAGAATTTATGAGGTACTGTCTCATCTCTAGGCTGAGGGTTTCATACATTTTCATTAGGTACACTGCATTTTGACAGGTGCATTTTCTCTTGGAGAAACTCACTGTTTCCAAACCTAATGCCTCTGATGACAAGTACAGAGGCAATTTTCAGATGCAATTATAAATCAATAGTATATCGTTCATTGTTTCACTGTAAGGTAAAAAAGCTGTTAATTTTAATTTTATTCTCTTCCCTTGACCCATTTTTTTCTGGTTTTTTTTGTGTCCTTCTGGCACACTCCTGTATTAACTGGTTCTACCCATGACATTCTTCCTCCTTTTCCATGCAGATTTTTCCTCGGGTCTCCTCGCTTGTCTGCATTGTGATTCCTTCCTCTACATACTGTCCAGAGACACACGTTTTACTTCTAGGCATTGCTGTTATGCTGGTGGCTTTCTTTTCTAAGCTGCAATACCTAATGAGCACCCCTTTTTTTGTGAGGGAGGTCATATTTCTCTCCATAAACATAAAGTAAAAAAAACCAAGAAATCATGAATTTGGAAACGCTGAAGAAGGATTGTTTCCATTTGTACAACTGTGTGACAAGGAGATATAGCTTATTGTTGTACAGCCTGGAGTACTTTTTGTGTTTTGTCTTGTTTTCACAGAGTGGTCCTGGGCAGTGACTGTAGCTCCTTCACTACCACAACAGACTACATATATGGTTATTATGAATGTCTTAGGTTGATTAAGGTTTTTGGTGAAGAGATCAGAGACACTAATACAGGAAATCAGAGGCAGTACTAACTTCTAAGTGACATTTGAAGAATCATACTTAAAGCAAATGCTTTAGTTTGCATGTTTGCAGTGAAGCAAAGTTATGATCTTAGAAAATGCCAGAGGCAGGACCTCCTGCAATCAGTTGCTATGCTTAAGCCAACACCGGATTTCTCTGGAGCTCTTTAACCTGCATCTCCATCAATTAAAGTATTTAGGCTCATACTGGGAAGGCTGCTCCATCATGCCTGTACAATTAGATTTGCAAACTAAGTCAGAGACTTTTGATATGAGCTGGGTTTTCAAATGTGTTTCATACTGTGTTGAGTACAAGCACACTCTGAAAGACTCTCAACACAAGGTAAAGGTCCTCAGTTTATAAGCAGCTTCTGTTCATCAGTCCTAAATTCCAAAAGCTCTTGTCTTCTGCTGTAATGTGCGCATTAAATTTTTTAACATATTAATACATGTTAATTTATATTCAGCTTGGACCCTTAGGTTAGCACTGACGTTTTCCAGATATTAACTTTATTTTAATTGTGTTCTTCTCCCCCAGCTCTCTGGATCTCACCTCAGAGTTTTGCTGTTGGCACATCTTGTATGTTTGTACACAAATAAAGCAATTCTTATGTACTTTATAGCTAAGTGGCTAAGCCATGAATTCTAGTAACCAAGGTTTTTCTCAAAGCTTGCAAATCAAACAGGAATTTTTTCAGCTTTATTCGCATAGTCTATTAAATCAACATAATCCAAGATAAAGTGAAATTGATTTGGCAAGATTTTTAATACTTGTGGAGCTTAAAATATTTTGACATACTACTTTTGGTTGACTGACTCCTGTCAATGAACATTCCAAGTTTGTTTAGAATGCACAAAAATTGTATGCATCCCAAATAATGCCTAAAATTATATGGCTTAAATCCAGCTGGTTTTATATATATTGAAATGTAATAAATAAAAAAGCCTGAAAGCTCAAAGGGGGCTATAAAAACACAGACTTATTCAGTTTTACAACTGAAAAGTTACTAAGATCCAACTTAGAAAAATATACGTAATTCCTTTAGTGTTTAGATGTCCAGAGAAGCTATCTGTAAAGTCACCAAAGAAGCTGTAAGGTATCTTGGTTTAATTTGCTATATGACAAATACTGTTTCATGCACTTTCAGAGCAGTTTCCTGTAGAAACTACATTGTCTTAGATAGATACACTATTACCAGGTTTCATTTGTTTAGATGATGGGAAGATTCTCCCTCTTCTTTCACGTTTTTTCCAATGAAACAGCTATTAATACCTCAAGTGAATAAAAGCAGTAGTATCTGGTTGTATCATATACAAACAAGGGGAAAGGAAAACAAAAGGAAAAAGAAAAGAAGAGACAGTGAAATAGTTGAAATATATTATTAGAAAAATAATTACAGCTGAATTATTTATATGAAATCAGAATTTTGTTTGCATTTACGTATATAAGCATGAAAATCTGGATTGGGTGAAAAAGAATTGCTTCACAACTAAATGTTTCTGAAAAAAGAGTGTTAACCTGAGAACTGATGTGAAAGTGAAACTTTTCTTGAAACAACATCTATAAAATACATGAGGAATTTGGGAAGCCCATCTGAGGGATGACACAAAAGACAAACTGATGGGAAGAGCAGCAACCTGACTGACAAAACCCCAAAGGCGCCCTATGAAATTCAGAAGTCCAAAAAGATTTTGGTCAATTTAGATCTTATTTGAATTGGTTATAAGAACTATGAGAAATCAAGTAGATGAGGTGACAGCAGAAGCTCCAATGAACTGATTCTATACCATATTTCATCAAAATGGCTTATTCAAATGTTTGGGATGAGATAATAAATACAGAGAACTGCAGACTTGTGAAAACTTGGGGATCCTGACATTTGACTGGCTATTGTGTCTCCTCTCTGTCTCTTGTGGAAACCTTTATTTCAATACTTTCCAGGGCTTCAGCTGTCTGGTTTGTACCAATTATGTATCAGAGGCCAACCTACTACAAATACCTTTGACTGGTTTTACCACCAAAAGTTGGAAGGAGCAAACTGTGGAAATATAACGTGCATCTGGGCAGTGCCTCTCAGAAAGTAAAGATTTTTTGTATAGATTTTCAAAGTTAGACTATTTGGCCTCAAAGTCCTAGACTTTAGACCCTTAAATTTGTGATGTATAGCCATAAAGAAACATTTTAACAGAAGCACATTAAATCTGATTTCGCACCTTAGGAGAAAGAAGGAGTTTCACTGAGGACAAACTCAGATGTGTCTTATTGTGGATTGATCTAAACGCTTGAAATAGGAGATGAGTACTTTTGGGTACTTGGAGGAAAACCTTAATAGTCATAAAAGCCAATGAGGCAAAAACGAAGGTGAAAGTTTTGGTAATTTTTTTTCCCTCACAGAGCTGAGAACACATCTGTGGAAACATTCTGAAAGAGTGAAATTTTCCAACACAACAAAAGAAAAGAATCTGCCCCAGAGATCTGATTTGCTCAGGAACACAAGGTATTACGCGGGTCCCGGGTGAATATAAACTTGGCATGGGAAGAAAAACTCTTGAGATTGTTTAAATGGCACTACAATGTGACAGAAAGTTATCATTTATCCAAAGTTAATCAAAAGGAAAAACATGATGAGAATAGCTAAGAATGCATGGTCTGAGATTCACACCAGACTACAGTGTTGGCAAAGAACTTCTGAGTCATGAAGTCCATGTTCCAGTTACTGCAAAATACTCTACCACATCATGTAATGACTTTTGTTAAATCATCAAGCTCCAATGTAATACCAATTCACCTTTTGTCCCAGTGCTAATCATTATGAATGGCTGTTTCAAAACCTGCCATGATGAGTAAAAGCCTTTTATTTTGCAAGCTGAATTTATCACTGGCCTTCCCAGATCAATATTGTCTTCCAGCCTAAATATGCCCTTCCTGCACCATGTTAACCCTCACAGCAAAACTTTACAGATAACAACAGATAATTCTTCCTGCCTTTGTCCTGATCAGCTAAAAGTGCATTTTTTATTGTAAGATAGGTTCTCCCTTACCTCATCAACCCCATAGCCTTTCTCTTAATGTGTTGTTGATCAAAATTCTGCATGTTTTCAGTGGCTAATAATAATTTAAGTGTTTTCTGAACACATGCTTCTATACCATGTATTCTTCTAGTTTATCTCATTTCATCCCTTCATCTCACAATTTATTTCCTTTTTTCTCAGTTGGAGTTGAGCTTTTTCCTTAATGGAGCTCAGAATATAGATTACATGGAAGTGGTAAACAGGCATCAGGAACAGTTGCTACTATGAGACAGCTGTTCTTTTAGTCAGTTGCAAAAACACTGTGAAACTGCTTTAAGTACCAGCAGAGTAGATGTGTGATGTACTTACAAATGGAGAAGTGTTTACCAACTTCCTTTCTGAGGCAGAGGCTAAGGGACAAGGAAAGTGAGAAACAGGAAGCAAAGAATAACCATATATGAATGAGAGAAACTTAGAAAAGTTTGGAAAGGGGATTTCAGGGTACAAATATTTTTTAAGCTGTGAGTAAAAATATATTTTTGATTCCTGCAGTATGGGAGTAAATGGGACTTCACTTTAATTTTATCGCAAATAACTACCCCTGCAACAAAGACCCTTGACTCAGTTTTCAGTTTTTCTTGGTTAAAAGACCTTGGGAGACCTCGAACCTTGGCTAGCCACTTGCAGACTTAATTTGCTGTGTGTAAACAATTTCTTACATTACCTTTGCCTGCTTCTAGAAAAGGTGATAATTGAAGGGATATGGAAGAAAAACAAAATCAATAAATCTTGAAAGCTGGATTCAGTTGAGTTCTTTGTAGTGTGTTTGCATTACCCAGCTCAGGGCTGTGAGGATAGCCGTCTCTGAAGGTGTTGGCTCATGCCGCTGTAGGTGGGACAGTAGGTCCAGCTGGGACCAGCAGTGCTGTTATAAGTCAGGTATTGAAGGCAAACCTTTACTGCAGTGTTAAATACAAGAGCAGGTACTTACTCAAACAGTGGGAACTGAGTAAACTGTTACCAGAGAGGGGACAAGCAGGTTCTATTTATCTGCACTCACCCCCAGATCTGCTGCCTTCCACTGCCAGAACAGCACAACTTGGCCCTTGGAAAGAGATGACATATTGTTGGATTCTTTCTATTCCAAGTACTTAAGTGTCTTAGCGTTACATACGATATAACAACTGTGGTTGCAATTCTTTGGGGCTCTCTGTGCACCAACAGCCCTAAAATTATTTTACCCACTCATTTGAAATACAGAAAGTGGAATTTAATGATAAACTCTATTAGCAAATAGAGTGACTCCAAGAGAGAAACAAAGAGAAGTGGACTCTGCTGTCAAACTTCTCTTTGTGAAAGGAAGAATTATCAATTAACACACAATAAATTAGATCAAATTATATTGAAGGTAATATTTTCAGGTTAAAATAGTGTAATTATTTTAAAACGAATGCTTGCACTGTGGTGGTGAAATGCATATCCTGGTCTTTGGCTGTTGTAGATGTGTGTTCAACTTGTATATATTTTTTCCCCGTGAACCAGATGTTTTTCTTGTGAAAAAAGTTCTGGATTCAAGTAAAAGATATCTGATAACTTATCCCAAGGCATATCACAGAATCACAGTGCTGAAGAGATCCGGAGAAGAAATATTAGGAGAGGCTGTTGGAGGCAAATTAAATCTGCCTCTCTAAAGCTGGTGGGAAACCCTGTTGACTTCTGTGAGGACAGGATTTCTCTTTAACAATTAAAATATAATTCCCCTCAAAAAGCGCCTCTCAAAAACATGTTCTTAAAATATTCCTTGGTGTTTCCCCTTCTCTGCATTTGCATATCTTCTGCATATCTCCTACATTGACTCTACAGTAATCAGCACAAGGCTGAGTGAAGGCTTTTGGGAGGCCCAAAAGACAAAGGGGAGATAGTCAGAAAAGTTTTGATCACATTGAAATGGGAGTCAGGAGTCGTTCCATCGACAACCCTCAGTGAGATAAAACTGCTTCCACACTGATAGAATAAGATCCTTAAACAGCAAGTGTTAATTACAAATGTGATTAATCACCAGTCCTACTTCACCAGGGACTTTACTGAGGTTTAGCAAAATCAGAGTAAAGAAGTCTGGTTTCAGTGTTAACTTTAGTGAAGAAGTTTATGTTACTGTATCAAGAAGGCACATTTTGGTATTTTGAGTCTCTTAGACTGTCTTAGAAATTAAGCAATTCTTGAAAGATGTTATTTTTCTCCTCAGGTATATTTTTAGTGAAAGTATTAGGAACCTGAAATTAACTTGAAGTTTTCATCACTGGTATCCGATGAGGCTAAGAGTGTGCTGTTTCAAAACAAATACAGACTGCTTTTGGCTTAAAATGTAGCTTATAACATTCCTCAGGTATTATTTCATCTAGCATTTGGAAGCTAATAAAAGATTTTTTAACTGAAAAGGTTCTTTTTCTGAAATTAGCAAAAGATCTGAGAAAAAGGGCACTTCCAAACTCATTGATTTAACTGCTGGAGAGTCTGTTGGCTCCTTACTGCCAGAAATAAGATGCTATTGTAGTGACTTGGAGTCATGGCAGGAGAACACAACAAAGATGAACCTTTGTGCCACAAATGTTGTCTGCAAAGGTTTTAGAAATTTAGGAAAGGGATTATTCTCTCTTCTGATTTTTACATAGCATCTTGTCCATCTACTTCTGAATTTATTTGGCGAAAAGATTTAAAATTAATTTGCCTCTTTGAAAAAATTGTGTTTATTAACTTACAGGCTTAAAAATGGAACTTTAAGTAACTTCTGGACTAGATGTATAAAGTTTAAATTTTAGAGTTGAAAGAAGTATCTGTAAGTTCATGATGATTTCACAGTGGTAAGAAGTACATAACAGCCACATTTTTAAACCAGGCTGCTTTTTCAGTATCTCAGACTAGATGTGTGATTTTTGACCATACTTGGAAAATGTTATGACCCAAATCTCTCCATTTCCACATAAAGATAGATGGAATGATGGATTCTTCCCAGTTGTAATTGGTAAAAATCCCTAAGATACTCCTACTGCATAACATCCATGTGGTCTGCTCTTGAAAGTCCCTGTGCACTATATCCCCAAATGCCCTGATTGTGTCAAAAGTGCTTTTGTGCTGCAACTCACCAGACACGGCAGAGGACTGTGGGGTTACACTTCCAAGCTCACCTTGAACACTTTCAGAGATGGGGTATCCACAGGTTCTCTGGGCAACCGAAGCCAATGTCTCTCTACCTTCTGAGAAAACAACTTCTTCCTAACATCGAATCTGAATCTCTGTTCCGTTAGTTTAAAATTATTCCCCCTTGTCCTGTCACTATCTGCCCGTGTAAAAAGTTGCTCTCCTTTTTTTATAAACTCCCTTTAAGAACAGCAAGATTAGAGAAGGTTTAAAAACAATTTTAATAATGAGACAAAATGTCAAACCAAATGTGGTCTTCTGAACATTCTTCAGTAATTTTTTTCTTAAACATAATTATATAAATGAAAACATAGTTTTGTGTTACTTTCTCAATTTTTTTCCAAAATTCCTTGACTCATAAAAGAAGAAAAAGCGAATTTTCCTGCAATCATTATCTTTTGGAAATCAGTTCTGACACTGATAAAAACAAAACTGAAAAGATTTTTAAAAACTAAGAGAAATCTTGAATTGAAAAATTGAAATAATATATTTTGAAATTGTTAAAAAAATGTACTTAAGAAAAGTTAATTTATTAATAGCAAAACAAATACATGAAAAGTTTTCAAGTTGATGAATTGGGATCTCTTTTCTGAAAAATATGTTTGAAAATATTAGCCTTGTTTCTGACACCTCAGATGATATATTTTTAGAGCAACAATACCATGTGCTCTGGCTCTTGCTTTTCCTCTTTTAGGAGAACAATGCACAGGAGCACTTTTAGCCCTCAGTCCTTAATATAATGTCATAAACTGTGAGTTGTAGCGTATTTCAACTTTTACTAGCTAACATAAAAATCGGTGTAGTTCACTGAAGAAAATGGTCCTATGTAGAAAAAGTCTCTACTGTCCCGCACAGCTGTTTATAAATCCACTGGATTGTAAGGGATCTCTTGTTCTCTGGTCCACATGCCTTGCTACTGCAGACCATCATATAACTTAAAATGCTAACATATCAAATTTCATCCTTAAATCTGTTAGTTGGAATGTGCTTTTTTCCTGATACATTGATTTTACCTCTTTGGTAGCAACTGGTTTTTTCATTACAAGTGTTATTTAAGTAGTATAAAGTCAGGTACTAATGCACAAGGACCACAGTATAGACAACACTATCTTTGTATTTAGTTTATGAAGGCTAAATGTCAAATTTTGGAGGAAGAATTATCATTTCAGAGAAAAGGAAAAAATTTACTTTTTCTATCTCCCAATATTTTGCCAAGAAGATATAGGAAAATATGGCACTCCTGTTTGCAATGCTTTGTTTCTACTAACCATGACTCACTTTCTGAGCATTTACTGGATAGATTGTTTTTATGAGCTGGTTAAAATCTGTTGCAGTAGATGAAAGAAGAAATTCATGATTATGGTCTATAAGACAGCATGTAAGTGGTTTCTGCTTGATTTGGTTTATCTATGAAAAATTTGGACAAACAACTTTTGGCTCCAAATAAAAGAGATTATTTCTGGGAGTTATATCACATTGCATATTTTATATTTTTTTTTATTCTAGCTTTTGGCCAGTGTTAGGCACAGGCTGGCCCCTAAACCGCAGTAGGTGAAAATCCAACAGACACAAGTTTTCTTTTCCTTCAATAAGTGGCACAGAAATGATATTGAACTGATTATTAAAATAAGGAAAGCTAGTCAGCCTGGCTTAATTGTGAATTGTAACTAGTCTATCTGGTATTTCCATTACCGTGCTATATTTATATGAATATTTTATATAAAACTGGTATGTTAACTAGCATATCATGCAGCTATATGGCTTTGTATTTTCATAAGTTTTATTGGGTTCTTTTTAACACACAAACTGTATCCCACTATGTTTTGTAATTTATATAAATGCTTACTTTAGCAAAGTTTCTGAGGAATCATATTCACTTCTAGTGTGCATAGAAGATTGCCTGAAAACTTGTTCTGCTCCCAGGGCCATAAGTTCCATCGGAAGGTATCAGTTAGTAACTGTAGCCATCTATAAATACAATTTTATTTCAAAATAATTATTCGATTATAGATATTCCAAAATTTAAAAATTAAAGCAATTGCACCTTCAGTGTTACACATATATAATAAAACAGCTTTATCCCCGTTGGCACAGAAATATGTTTATTCCTAAACACAACAAATGGTCCTCATGTGAAGTTCAGTGATGGCAGATGATATCAACAGCAGGTCTTGCTAACTGTAAAATATCATTCTTCTCAGTGTAACAGGTATTTTAAGGCTCCCCAGCAGCTTTCTTATAGCTCCTTGCAATTTAACATGAGGTTAATTTGGAAGGTGCTGCAGATTTCTAAAATTTTGTACTTTCAGCCATTCTTGGGCATCTGTTTTCTTCTTTTTTTCCCCAAAACACAACAGCAGCCACATCCAGTCACCTGTTCTTGGTGTCTGGAATCACAGCTGACAATTACACGTGCTCTTGTGCTAGGCAAAATAATTCCAGCTTAGTTTCAACATTTCGAAGGGACTGGGAGATGAAATAATGACAAGGAAAAATTAGAGATCTGCCACACTAATTGAAACAGCTGATATTTTAAAAACTGCCTTAGGCAAAGTTTCACTTCAGATGATCTAGTAGGAAGCATTTTGGAAGTGCTCTAATAATCAAAAGGAACCATTCAATATTTTCAGCAAGGAAAAATTCTCAGCATTAAAATCAGTGTATGCAGTCAATGCCTGATCCAAGTTTCTTAAATTATCTGCTGCTAGATTGAAAAGAACTGGATCTATGCTTGTATTTGTAATAAAATCTTCTTGTGTTATCCAGAAACTAATACTTAATATCTTGTGCTTCTGAGCTTGCTGTTCTCCACTGAGAAACAGCATGGTTATTGGAACTATCTGGAGATTATAAATTTCCCTACATTTTTCAGCAAGTTCTTTTTTTAAATTGTCTTGAAGTGCATAAATATTTTAAGTGTGCATTACTGGTTAGAGTGTGAAATTAAGGAGAGCATTCATATTGGAGCAAACAAACCCTCCCTTTATATAAATTTTACCAAAATATTAATGCTAATATTTAGTCTTTCATAACACCTAAATCAAGTGCTGGATCCACGCAGCAAAGTACAGAACCTTGTAGAAATAATGTCATGGTTCATGTATACGTTAGGAACATTGATGAAATATCTGGATGAACAGTGAATTCTTGGCGAGTGTGCCCCAGTCAAACTGAGGCACCCCAAATGTGATTTTACACAGGGTTCTTACAACCTTCAAGTGTTCAGATACAGTTCGATTTGCCTAATCGCTAATACACACACACACACACACACTACTGGTTGCTAATCATAGTGAAACTGCAAAAGAACTATGTTTCTTCAGTGTTATCATCCACCAGTGTTCTCGTCTTTTGTGTATTGATCCAGATGTCTCTGGAGTCAATCTCATTATAGTTACTTTTCTGTGATGCTAGAAAACATTGGGACAGTTTCAAGGATGCACTAGAGGGGCTAGGATGCTAGTGTTATCTTGGTCACCCAGGGGTACCTTTAACCATTCATGGACGGCTGTAAGATTCTTAGAAAAAAAGTCTTTATTTTCAGGATTGGATTGTCGTTCTGGTTCTTGCGATGAGGTGTTGTCCTTCAGTTTGTTTTACTTAAAAATGAACAATACCAAAGTCTCCACTAAAATTCTACTAATTCACTACATTGCATCATGTAATGTAAACTGATATAGTTAAGGAAACTTTCCAGTCTGACCACCCAGGATCCAGTTTGGCAGTCACTCTCCCACCACTTGAGCTGGGACTGAGGCTCCTTTGCAGTGGGTGGCTCCAGTGAGCTGACAGGTGCCTCACTTGAGTCCCTACGCGCCCCACTCTCACACAGTCAGACAAGGTTTCCTTACTGGTTCGACCCTAGGTTTCCCATAGCAGAGTCTCAGACATCTGGATCCTTAAAATAATTTAACCAGGGTGCAACAACAAAATAACAGCTCGAGCTGGGTGCCTCCGAGGAAGGACCCAGAACAAGGGAAACCCTGGGTGTTTATATCAATATAAACATGCTAAGTTGGGTCATCAGCTCCTTCTGTGTCTCTGAGTGTCTGGTCCCCTGGCTGGACCATGGGTCCCCTGGTCCTTTATTATGCAAAAGGTTGGCATTTCATGGCCTCTTGCCTGGGGCTACTGTCACCCAGAGCTCAACCTGCAGCTCACACTGCAGCTCCACCCTGAGCCTCCTGCACTAAATGTATTCCTCAGCATGTATGAGCAAAGTTAGTACAATTTCATGTGATAAAGACTGATTAATACAGTACTTATGGATAGAAATTTTCATAACAGTCAACACGGAGTATCATCATGAATTCAGAAGATAATTTTAATTAAAAGGTAAAAGATGCTATGTCATAATACAGTTGTCATAATGTCTGGGGCCACTTAAGATGCTTTAAGGGATCCTGTCTGACCTCCAACAGCCATTCTCGAGGCTGGTGGGTTTTCTACAAGTCCTTTTTCATCAACTTGGGTAGCCAAGCAAGTTCCTACTGCCATTAAGGCACCTGTAATGAGATAAAGGAATCAGACCCTGGTTAGGACAGTCAAATAAAGTATGAAGTCAGCTCAGGTGAACAGATGCTTTCCAGACACCACTGACTGTACTGAGTAGATGCCCTGTTTATTTAGTTATCCAAATAACTAAAGGAAGTCTGGATTTGATCCCCCGACTTAAATCTAGCAAAGTTTTATGTTGAAAAAAACAACTTCTCTTCCCTATGTAGTTGTATACTTCTGTAGAACTCTGTATATTTATAGAAGCTTAAGTTTGTGTACAATTGCTATGTATCTGTGTTGCCAATTCCAGGAGAAAGGTCCAGGTAGATGTAACCCATATGTGAGTGCTGCACTCAGAATCATATACCATGAAAAGTCTATGATGTAATATGATGACTTTCCAGATGGAAAGTCTACTGTTCAATAGCAGATACCTTTATTCCACATGTATGTATTTCAGTTCCCTTCAAAATTTGCTCTGTTTGAGAAATCACTTTATATCTTCCACTGTGACATGTTAACTAAGCCTTCAGTTCCAATTTGGTTCTGAAGGCCCTGCTCTTTCTTCACTGTTAGACTTCTCAAAAGGAAAGGACTCAGAAGATCTGTTCTTGGTTGCTTCCTGATGATTGCCACAGGAAAATAAAGTCCTTAAACACATTGGATGCAGAAGCTTGGAAAAGCAAGTGATCCATAGGCTATATAACAGATTGCCTTGACATATGAGACTCATGCAACAGAAAATACTCTTCCGCCTTCTGTAGTCCTCTTCGGTGTAAGTCAAAAGGTAAAGTCTGGGTTTTAGCAGGCAGAATGGTATGTGCTGCATGTGGTCTCTGAGGATTTGAGGAACAGAGGTATTCTAGGATATCCTCATCCTCTAAATCAACTTGTACAAAAGTTCTCTGAATTTATGAGCTACCAAAATCGTTGACTTGTCTTTACACCTTGTGGCTTCACTTTGAAGAGTGAAGAGCTAGAAGAACTCAACAGATTCGTGCTTAAATGTCTGGAGTTTGGACTTCAATAATTTTGTGTTAAAGACCAGATGGTCTTCAAAAGTGTGAGAACTTTTAATTTTAAAAAGTTGTCAAATAACACTCCAATAATGTTCACATTCCAGAAGTTTTGACATTGTGTTAATTAATACGAAGATTTCACCCAATACTTTTAGTTCTCAGCTAGTCTTCTGTTGGATTCCAAATTTCAGATATGAGAAAAGAAACTGCTGGGGAAAAACCTCTGTTTGAAGGCCAGACCAGATGTCACTTGTTTGGAATACTCTGCCAAGAAACAGGGAGATGGTGCTCTGATGTTATCAGATCTCTGCATAAACCCACTGTATTCCCCCCTTTGCATATGTTTACTCTGTATCCCTTGCACCCTGTTTGTAATACCTGTTCCCCTCAGTAAAATCCCCAAAGATAAAGTAGGGTTTTTCCTGTGATATAATTGTAAGACCCAAAGGTTTGTAATTTAGGTTTTCCTCTTACCTCATCACTGGAAAGTCCCCAGTTGTAATAGAATGAATATGTAAGTCCCCTGTTGAATATGTAGACCATGAACCCTTTAAATATGAACTTGTGAGTCCAAATAAACCGTTCCAGTTTCTGCCTCCAAACTGGGATCGTGTTAGTTTATTGACTCACTACAGTCTTCTGAATGACCCTGCAAGTAAACTCCTTGACTAAACTTTTTCCTTTGGCTCCAACTTCAGCTTTTCTCTGCTGATCTGCTAAACCAGTCCTATCTTCTACCAATTTTCTCCGCGTTTCCCACCACCAGTTCTTTACTTCTGAAAAACAACAGGTTTTATTTTATTTAAAAGTATGAGGTTTACCTGTAATAGCAATACATGTTCTTTAATAAAAACACCTTCCCCTCCATGTAGCAAGGTCAAAACCTTGTTTTTCCCCTGTATCTACTTCAAATCTGTACCCAGTGAATAAGAAAACCATCCACTTATAAAAAAATTAATACAGTACGTTCCATTTACACATAAGAAATATATGTGGTTGTTTTGTTTTGTTTTATTGTGAGGTTAGTCAAATGTTGGAACTGATTGCCCAAGAGGTAGTGAAATATCTATCTGTGCATTTATTCAAAACCTGACCTGACGTGGTCCTGGATGACCTATTATATCTTACCCTGCTTTGAGCAGGGAATTTGGACTAAATCATTTCCAGAAGTGCCTTTTCCAGCCTCAGCAACACTTTAAGTCTGTGATTCTGTGAACTACATGGTAGGACTGAACTACTGATACTTTAAAGGCCCCCAAAATGTATAAGCCAGAATTTCTTCTTTAGGAAATGAAAGTCGGTATTATAGGCTAAGAGAAATATAGTTTCCAGCTGGAACACAGGTGTTGAATACCATATGCTGTTCAAGGAAGACTGAGGTACAAGTGAAATCAAGTCAGTTATATGAATTAGAGACTATGAAGGCACAAGTAATAAGATAGTTAAAAGAAAATAAAATTTTCTTAACAAAATCACTTGGAGACAGTAGAACTTAACAGAGTGAATAGGAAGATACACATAAGTGTGTTTATAACTAATATTTTTGACTTCAATGGAAAAATACTAATAAAATAAAGGTGTAGGCTAATGATTCTATATTTTGAGCTCTGGAACTGAAAAACTTGACATTTTTTAAGAAATAGGTGCAAAAACTTTCTGGAATTTTTATTCATGTTCATGCAAAAAGTTGTGAAAAAGATATTCTGGCTAAAATGTAGATGATGATCAATCACAGAGAAGGATATCAATAACAGAACCAAAGAATACTAGGAGTGGAAATCCAAAATGATCGAAGAAAGTTTGTCCTGGATGCCAAAATGCATAGGTGCAAAGTGTGAGGATGAGATGAACCGCAGAGTTGTGAGAGAGAAACTGGTGATTCCTGGAAGTTTGATGTGCTGCTCTTCCTATAGGGGAAAAGAACTATAAATGGCAAGGCAGAGGTATGACCCTCATTGTGGTGTATGAGAGCCAACCATGCTCAAGAAAGATGAATTCAAATTGGATGAACTGGGAAGATGTTGCTGGATATTGTTTGCTGCAAAGTTGGGACCTACAGCTGGAGATCTAACCATTATCTGTCCAAATTAAGAGAGAAATGTAGACTCCCTGGAATGTCATGGAGGATAGACAGCTGCAGAAGACTCCCCAACTGCACTTACTGCTGCCTTGGCCCTTGGGCTTTGCATGTGCTCGGTCCGCTGGCAGTCCCCTGGTGATATGCAGCATCCAGGGGTATCTGGAGGCTTCCCTGCCTCAAGCAACACTTGCAAACTCACTGCTCACACAGGCAGCAGATTCCTATCTCTGTAAAGCCATGTGGGTTTTAAAAGGAAAAACGGGCCATGTCCCAGGGTGATGCAACTTCACTGCGTGTATCTAATCTTTTTACAAAATATTTTCTTTTAAGCATATCAAATCCAAATGGTCAAGATTTCTGAGGAACATACAGTATAAACAACCTGATTAAGTTGTGGTTGACAATTTCTTTACAGATTAAAATTCAGTTAAAAATGTTAACAGATGTAATTTTAGATAATTTCCTGGTAATAACAAAAAAAAATGAGTATGTGGAGTGCCTTTATTTGCTTGTACAGCAGTCTTTATGCCCAGGATGAATTAAATTGAGATAAATGCAATTAGTCTTATTATGGGAATAAAAGCTACTATTTTAATTTACTCTGCTTAAAGAGGTTGTTTTTTTTTCTATATAAATGTTTATCATACCATACAACTATATCACTTGCTGAAGCATACCAAGGAAAACCACAAAGACAACAGGAGTACATCAGTACTGGACAACTGGGAGCCAAGTGTAAAGAGGAACTGTGATTTCCTTTGGCTGTTGCTCTGTGCCTCCGTTTTCCTCTAGACAAATCAAGGAATCACCAAAGTCTTTGTTCTGGTTCCCCTGCTTCTGAACTTGAGAACTTGGGTTTCACATGGAGGCTTTGAGTTTGTTCTTAGCACTTGTTCCAATAATCAGGACATGTGTAAAATCTGATTTCAAAAGGTTGGATTATGTGAACTCACATTTGACTAGAAAAAGACAGTGAAACAAAGTACAGGGACTATTTCACTGACGTCCATTTGTAAGACCTCATCATTCACTTGCACAGCTATAACTCACATAAAATTAGAGAAACAAACAAATTTCATAAGGGCTTATAGACATCAGCAAAAATGCTCGTATTTTTCAATGAATCCAAAGAGGTTAAGTTGGTTAGGAAATTGTATACATTTTATTTGAGGTTTTCAGTGAGCATGTAGGTCTTTTTTTTTTCTTATTGGACCATTCAAAAATATGCACAACATATATTCACATTTGTATATACATGTGAAACATGACTTTACAATTAATGAGGGATTTGTAATAGTAAAATTTATATGATCCTTCTGATTCACTTTGGTTAGCTTAATGCCTCTAAGTTCCTATCAAATGTGTTTCAGCTGGCTTCACCTTTTTTGATTTTCATATATTTTTACGTCAGGAGTAACTCTAAAAATATTCTCTAGACCCTTATGCCATACAGTGTGTCTGGAGGGACAGATTCACCTATTTGCCTTCCCAAATCAGACTTTCGTGAAACAAACTTTCCTGCAGAGAAGCCAGAAGAAACTGAAGAATACAATTAAAAAAAACAAAAATGAGAAATGCAGACAATGGATTTCAATTGAAATGTCTCTTGCAGTCCCGTCAGACTGTGTTACAGCCTCTGGAAGAGGAAAACAAGAATGGTGTGTAACAGATTTACCATCCCAAAGGCCCTATGATCTCAGTCATATCTGCTGCTTTGGTGAACTCTTTACATTATTAGCTTATACTCTATCATTCTTTATAGTAGTTGAACCCAATAAAGATGTTTAAACTGCCACGCTGTTATGTCCACTGACCCAGCTGCTATCTTAGTGTACCCTGACTTTAATCCCTGACTGGGAAAATAATGTATAGCTTTCAACCCAAATAAACCAGGGTGAATGGACATGATGTGCTGTGAATTTACTGGTAAAAAAGGAGAGGCAGGAGGATTTTGTTTCTCACCATCTTCATAAGCTGATGTGGCACAAGAATCTGAAACACATGGTGGAAGCTGTGCAGTCTGTGCCTCTCCTGCCCCATCCTTATTCAGCTCAGCATCCCTCTTTGTATACATTGTGCCCTAGGCATAGAATTAACATTTAATTCTACACAGTCTCCTTTCCATGCAGGAGAAGAATATCAGGAAAGTATTTCATGCTCCAACACCAGAGTAAAAGAAGCTACTTCATGAGAAATTTTTTTTTTTTTATGTCTGAGAATGTAGTGTTCCATATTAATTCAGTGACATCTATCAGAGTGGGTGAGTTAGAATGGGACCATGGGAAATGCCAATATTTCAAAATGTATGTTTGAGTTCTAAGAAAATTCTCAAACAATTTGTTTTTGCCTGCAAAATAAATTCCTAATACACTCCTCCCAGTTATTAGAAAAATTTTGTGTGAAATTTATCTATAAATTTAACTTTATTTTAGAATAAAAAACATGCAACCATGATGGAAAAAAATATTTAAATGAAAATTTCCTGCATTTTGTTATAGCAATGCTATCCTTATCATGACAGATTTAAATTTTTTAATTAAACTTACATGTGAAACTGATATACCAGCAGAAAATTCTATTTTATGTGGAACCAATATTTTCCAATGAAAACTTGTTTCAAAACTAATGACGGTTGTCATCCTTACAGGTTTAAATCTTACATACCCATCTCTAGGAGCAAGATGCATAATGTTGAATAAGGTACCACAGTCCCAGCAATTGAACATAGCATTAGGCTCTCCTTTAAGAAAAAAATCAAAGCAATCAATGGAGACAAATATCATACCTTCTGTGTCCATGTAGGCTTAAATTACTCTGCTAAGTCTTCACTGTAATGAGGCATCTATCTATTGTTTTCCAAGTGTGTTGCCTTTGAATACTATAGAATTGACCTAATTCCCTAGTGGGGTCTAGTTGGGGTTTGTTGCTGGAATGACATGACATTCCTGCAAATGTTTGTGCCTCATCCACTTAAACTTGATTAATGTATAAATAAAGTTGTGTAATTATGTGGGTTTTTTTCTTTCCCCTCCCCATTTTTGCTCAAAATACTTTTGCTAATTTGAGAGAGATCAATGAGCAGTAAAATCAATGAGCAGCAAAACCAAATCTTTATTACTGTAGGTACAGATGTTTGTATGAAATGTGCTGCTTATTCAGAGTGGCTAAAATATGTGCAAGACTCATACATATTAATTTTTTAAAATTGAAAAAATAGTGCAGCAGCTATTTGCTTGCTCAATTATATGGAAAAAACCCCCAAAGAAATCCACAGTAGTCAGTGTATACTGACAGCAGTACTGGGCGCAGCATCAGCAAAGAGACCCAAGAACTTGGGCTTTACTATCTCTGAACATTTTCAGATTCATTTGAAGCCAAAAATCAAAACTGAACTATAGGAATGTAGATCAGGTTGATAAAACAGAAAACAAGTCTCCTTTCTAAATTTAATCTAAGTATCTGAATAGACTAAAGTACTTTTTAAAAGCTATACAGAACCTTTTTGTCCTGTCTTCAAGTTTTCTTCACCTGTCACCAACTTATTTAATCTTCAGATAGTTCAAAGTTAGGTTAGTCTTATCTCTATAGTCATATTTATCACAAAATTTCAAAACGCATTTAGTACTTTTCCTGTTGCCAAAGACACCACTGATCACAAATACTGTAATAATACTTAATATTGGCTTTTGTGCTGGGAAGTCTTCCAGATAACAGAACAAATCTATCTAGCCCAGTCATCTGTGCTTCTAATCCATATTACAAGTAGAGGATGCAAACAAAACATTAATCAAAATCAGTCTTTACAATCAAGTCTACTATGACAATAAGAGTATTTAACATCTGTTTATATGAACATTTCTGCAAGGGAAAAAGCACAGTAACCCAAGGTTTTGTATTAGATAAACTGTTAATTACATATGTCAATTCTATAGCAGCAAGTAAAATACTAGCAGTACCACATCCATATTTACAAATCTCTTTTACTGCTTATTTTGGCAGTTATGGGTTTTGAAGTAATTCTTGTGCACGCAAAGCTATTAATTTGTACACAGTTCTTTTTGGATTCTCCACCTATAACTCATAGCTAGTGTCATACTATTTTGGTGGATAAACGTGAAATTTTAAACTTTTGGATTTGGAATATCAAAATCTGTGCATGTTTTGGCTGACCCTGCCTATTTGACTTCTGCATTGTTAAACAGCCTCTGATTTTACTGCAATATTGGCCAGTTCATATCTGAGCTGAGTTTGGCTTCACGGTTGCTGGGTGCTACAGCGGAAAAAAGCTGCTTTATAAAAGAAGTTGCAAATTGACATCTGTCTTCACCTGCCATTTTTATCTTTTCCTAAATAATGGTTGAAGCACTGGTGACTATTTGTTCCAAGGGAGAGTGTGTTGATCACAGCGCTGCAGTTGCTGTTCTCCACACCACAGTCCCTGCAGCAGCTCTCCTTGACCACCCAATGCAGGAAGAGGAAACTAACTTTTGTGTGTACTGGGTAAAAGTGAACTTATCAGATATTGACATGCAATAAAAGTATATAATCTGAAAAGACCTGTCTCAAATATTTTGTGCTCAAATGTTTTCTTGGAGACACATACACACACACACACACACACATATATATGTATGTGTGTATATATATATATAAACATACATATATATAAACACACATATATATGTATATATATAAACATATATATGTATATATATAAACATACATATATATATACACATAATTTCTTGCAGCCTTTTCCCTCCCCAGTATGATTTCTTCATTCTGTTGCTCATTGATAGCTTTTATTTTCACCTGAAATATCATCCTCAAATGACATTCTGCCATCACTCCAGCATTCTGGAACTCCAGAGAAAGTACCAGAAAAATTCCTTCAATAAAGGAAAAAGTCAAAACAAACAAATGTATACTTATATACAATTCACAGCTGGAAGCAAAATCTGAATTTTGAGAAACATACAAGAAGCCCTGGAACTAGATCACATGAAGAACAGAAAGCCATTCAGCTCCAGAAGTAATGCTTTCACAGCTGATTTATTTGAGAGCAAATCTTGAGGGATTCTTGATTAAGACCATTTCAAACATCTGGAAGATGCCCAAGATCTGATTTCAGAAGTATATATATAGAAAGTCTTCTAAAGTTCAAAACAGACAGACAGACTCCTATCTACCAAAAATGGTGCCAGACCATAGACTTTTTGTCACTTGCTATCTTGGGTTTCTGGGGGATTATAGGTTTAGCTTTAGAAGAAAAATTGTATGTAGATGTGCAAATGTGTGATGTGCATGTACATGTACATTAGAAACAAATGAAAAGCCAAACACCCAGATGTATGTAGACATGCATAAATACATATGCTGCCAGGAAGAAAAATGGTGCTGTAATTGAGTGGAAACTTTTTCATTTCCTGAAGGCAGTCTTAGTCCAAATAGCCTAGGACATATACAAAGTGCAGTGCCATTTTCTATCTGGGAGACAGACAATGTTCAACCCTGTTCCAGTTTATTATTTCCTATTAATAGATCATCATTCCTATTAATAGATATGGAGTGGATGAAGCAGAGACAAATGAAGCAAAGTAAGAATAACCTTATCAAAGCAGTGTGGTCTACAAGACTTGAACAAAAGCCGTGAATGAATAGGTGTTATTGAAAGTACAACTACACTTGATATTTCTTTGGAGTTTTGCAGTAATTATACACGGTGTGTAAATATCGCACTAAATTATGTGTGCCTCAATTAGGACTTAGGTGGGGTTTTTTCCATTGTTTTGGCTGCTTAGAAAAGTGCCTCCTGCCAGTACCAATATTCTTTGGAATCATAACCCATATCCTCTGACTTTTCATCTTCAGTGTATTTTTTCAGTTTAGGAAGTCTATCTGATCCAGTTCTACTATTCCAGTTAAAACAGACCACTTCTTGGGAAAAGAACTGACATCAGCCTCATGATAACCAAGACATATTTTGGAATGAATATAATTTCTTTTTAAAGAGAGGATATAAGGAGTTCTTACTATTTAATTGGCATCAATACATATTAGAAACTCACAGACCTATCTTAATTTATTCCAGGTTATGGAAAAATGTTTCCTTTTAAAGTAATGTACTCTTCATAGGAAAAGTGACTCAAATCCTTACAATTTTTTTGTGGACTAATTTTAAAATGAGGTAGTTCAGGATCATGTTATACTTAAGAAAATTAACTGTGGTGTTACCCTGAATTTTCTGCTGTGGGAGTCAACAACTAAATATGGTGGGTCTGTAAATCTTTACAGAACACATAGTTTCATATTAAAAAACACCTAAACACACCACAACAAACCCCCAACCTTGGATGTCCCATCCCTGGAAGTGTTCAAGGTCAAGTTGGATGGCACAACATGACCTAGTTAAAGATGCCTGCGCTCACAATAGGGAGGTTGGAATCAGATGATCTTTGAATGTCCCTTCCAAACCATTTTACGATTCAATGACTCTAAGGTTGCAGGATCAGGTCTCAGTTACAAGAAAGCTAATAAAGACAAATATAAGCCAAATTGGTCACCTAGAAACAGAGTTAGAATGTCACAGCTATCTTTAGGCATGTCTTCATGGCACAACAAAAGGCTGAGTAGATGCCTGATATCAGCATGGGCTAAAAGACAAAGTATTCTTTTACTGAAGATGACTCTACTCTGAGCAGTGCCTGAACGCAATGTGCTCCTGAAATCCCTCAATGTCCTACTTGAAAATAGGTTCTACGTTAGCCTTTTCAGGGCAGGTTTTTTTGTTGATTGTGGCATATCTTGACATTGAATAGAGGGAAAAACAGAGATGTTAACACCCCCTTTTGAGATTTTGTCTCAAGGAGTCTAACTTCTCCCTTCTAAGTCTTCCCCAGCATTGTCCCACCTACTTGATGGTTCCCATACCATCTACTTGTTTTGTCCTAGTTGTCTTTGCCTTTAAAACAAAAAAATGAAAATGTGACTCATGCATCACTGCACAGCCACACTGCTTCTGATTTCATGCAGAAACTTCTGTAGTAACATTCACTCTCCCTTGTTCCCTGAAATGGGATGATCCAAATTCAGCAGTGGTGACAATTCTGCCTTCCATGAGCTTCAATAAGCTCATGGTCCCAGATGCTCCCCAGAAATTACACTTCTGTGAATTTCCATGGTCTCTATATTCATCATGACATTTTGAATACATCACAATATTTTATCTACTGTATATTATATAAGGACTGCAAATGCAGGTGACTTGTCTGGCTGTTGGAGTACTTTCAGTAAATAGCTTCTTCTCTATTCTCCCTTTGTTTTTTGTCAGTTTTATGTGTTCCAGTTGTAACGGATAGGGAAGAACTGATACATACCAGCAATATCTCTTTTCTTAAGTGGAAAGATAGAGTGGTCAGAAGGAGCAGAAAAGGCTAAACTGATCCCTGTGTAGCCACTCAGACTCATTTCTTCCCAAGTTTCTCCTATAAAAACCTTGGAGCTATAACATCAGTTCTCTACTCATTGAATGTTGTGGCAAGAGACAGGCTCTCTCTAGCCAGGAATCTGTCACAAATAGAAGACAATTATTTTAACACACACTTTTCTGCTTAAATATTTTGCTTATCTCTAGTGACCAAATAAAGCACAAAATTAATAACACAATTTTTTAATTTAATGATCAATTAGTCCTTTAAGAACTCATAATTTGATTTGAAAAGCAGCTAGCAGAGAGATGTCAACAATATCTTGAAACACTTACAAAAAAGAATGTGCTGTCCACCATCTGACTTTGATTAAATTACCCAGAGAATTGTCATATCAAATAAAACACTCAACTCCCAAATAATAGGAATCACTGGTTAAATTAACCATCAGCTTCTTTCTCTTTGAGAATACGTTAAGATTCTCTGACAAAGCTAAATATAGATAAATAAATAAATCATTTAATTGAATGATGCATTTGAAACAAGAAGGAAATGTGAGATAATCTAGTTTCATTTTCTGTGTGAAACAGGTCAAATTGCACTCATTTCTCTTCTACTTTGCTAAGATGTTTGGCTGAAGCTTATAATTCAAAACCACATCTAATCTTAATTTGAAGACAAGAGATGGGGAATCTGTCATTTTCTTTGGTAGTCTGTTCAGATGATTGATTATCGTCATTGCTGCAAACCTGCTTTGGATTAGAAATTGTCTGACCTCAATGTTCAGGTCTGGGTTATGGTTGTGCCTTTCTTGCCTCTGTAAAATAAGGCTACAGCATCCTATCATTTTTCTACTGAAGAAAAATGGAAAAAAAAGGAAATCTTTCTTCTTACTGAGCTATGAACGGGCAAGTCACCACCTTAGCTCTGTTGGTTAAAACTTGGTGCCAAGGTCATGGGTTCAATCCCCTGTATGGGCCACTCACTTAAGGGTTGGACTCAATGATGCTTGTGCGTCCCTTCCAACTCAGAATATTCTGTGACTCTCTGATCACATAGTTAGTCACATAGCCTAAACCAGTCTTTAGCCTCCAGGTGGAGAACTGTAGTCCATGGAAAGCAGGAAGTAATTCAGTCACATCTTCCACTTCTTCCCTTAGGATGAGAGGAATCACTGACAAAGGCAATCCTTTGTTTCCATTGACCTTCCAAGAGTCTAGGTGAAATGCCAGTGCAAACTTTCAGATGGCTAAAGCTAGGTCATATGAGCACTGCTCTCTATCCAGATCTCTACCCTGTAATAGGTTCCTATCCTGTCTTGTCCTGTCCTATCCTTGCCCTTGCTCTCATCTTTAATTTCTATGCCATGTTAATGGTACATGGTGTGATGCAGTATGGGTTGCAAATGTATCATATTTAGATTTCTTTTACAGCTGTGAAATGCTTGTAGTGCTTCTGGCACATCTAAAATGCAGGTGTGTCAGTGATATAGTTGGAAACAATTTAGGCAAAATATTTTGAAGTGTAGAGGTGAAGACTTCTGTATGACTCATAGGAGCAAAGGGCTGATATCTGTCAAAGATATGAAAATATCATTTTATTTAAATTCAAGCAACTACATAAAGATATATACCTTCAGTATTCCTAGCTTTTTCCATCAATAAGTACTCTGTATGACTCAAAAAACCCAAATGAAATTGATAGAAAGTACACTACAGGCAAGGAAAAGTCTGCACAGCATGGAAAGTTGAAAAATGCTACTATAAGTGGAAAAAGATGAAGCAAATATTTATTTGCTTATTTCCAGGCATCCATACCTTTAATCGGTTTCCAGCTTCTACATTAAGAGTAAAATGAAATGCACACTATATGCTTCAGGCTTATAGTTTGAATATTGGAAACAACTCACCAACTATTTAATAAGATTTTAGACTGTGTGCTTTATCCTACCTTTATCCCTAGCTTGGGCTAGAACCAACTACAGTTTGGTCTCTTGGAGGTGAGGAATTGTATGTCATTTTCCATTCAAGCACTAGGGAGGGCAGAGTCCAGCTAAATCTACCTTGATTTGTGAAAATTGCGTGGGATTGATTCTAGAAAGCAGAAGATATGGAAGTCCTTCGTTATCTCAAACGTGACTTTTGTATATGGCTGTTTAATTATTAAATAATTGTTTCTCTTCTTTCACAGTTTATCCTTTTGGATTTTATCTCTTTTGGACTTGTACCAGCAACTTAACCTCTGTCTTCTACAACACAGCCAATGCCGCTTATTCTCCCTCCCAGTTTCAGTTCTTAGAATTACACTGCTTTTTAGAAATAAATTTGCGTGGGGCTTGGGAACTAAGGACTAAGATATCTCACAAGTAACGCAATGGCCTTAACTGCTAGACTATGAGTTCAACCTCTTGACAGTTTTTTGCTTTCTTTTTTGTTTGCTTGGCTTTTTTGGTTTTTTCTGCCTGTGAAAAACTTAAAAAACTTAAAAACCTGTTAGTTTTGTCCAGGAACATTTATCGAAGCTCATGTAGTTTTGTGAGTTGGGAAAACACTTTCCAGGCAAATCCTTTAGGAATATCTAGGCATGCTGTTGTAGAAATTAGAAGCACTTTTCAGCAATAGTTCAATTACAGATGTTACCAACTGCAATTTTTAGCAAAAGACCTAAACTTTTCAGGTCAGGAAGTACAAACTGTTTCAGAGGACACTGTACAAGCTGGAAAACCTCTGGGAGTCCAAGACATTAAGCTCTATGACTGAAACTCCCATTTATGGAAACTGCAACTCTGTATATGTGTCCATGCTGACTAACCCTGTCCCTGTCTCCTCACTTACTATTGATGTTGCAATAAAGTTGTAATTCCCAGTTTTAGTTCTCTGCCCCAGTGAACTGCTGAGTTTTACTGCCCATGTCCTAGCAGCACAGCTTCAAACTGTCTGCAAACCAATCTTTACAATCGTAGCCCTCACTGGGCAAAGATAATCATCAGGGAGTAAAGGAGGGTGTGTGCAGCATAAATCTATAGGGAAAGAATCCCCTTGGTTAAATAATGGGAGGCAAATATCACTTGATACCATCGACAAAATCTTCACCTGTGGAGAATTACAAGGGGCTGAGGGCAGGATTTGGTTCACCACAAAGTAGATACTGATGGCTTGAATCTGTTGACTAACCACCTGATTGCAAAACCAGGTGTGGTCAGGGATTATTTTCTTTGGAAAGAGGTGACACTGAGATGTGATACTAGCACTCTAGTTAGTATTCATGCTAATGCAGATACACAAATCCTTCTCAAATGAATAAACAATTTAAAAATTTATTTGTGATGAAGCTAGGACATAAGTAACCACAACTGAGATTTGTGGTCATATCTCTCACTGGGCTACTGGAGCTGCTGCGATTTAGTCACAAGATAAATATAATCTTCTAGAGAAAACAGAACAAATAAAAAAAAAAAAAGGATGTATGACTTGAAGAGACTAATCAAAGGAATTTTGCCTTCTAAGACTCCAGTGTGCAGACTCCAGAACAGGAGTTCATTGAATTTGGAAAGTAAAAGTTTTCTTACTGCCTGGAGTATTTTTTTCCATTAAAAGGAAAAAATTCCTGTATAAATCTTTCTGTGACAGAGGGGAAAGATACACTTTTGTCCAGTTCCAATTTGCTATCAAACTTCATTCAAAATTTCCTTTACCAAAATGTTTCTTCTGAATGTGGAAAGGTAGTAACCAACTCAGAAACCATTCAGAAAAGTTGAATTAATACAGAACCAATCTAATCTCTAATTAGGCTGTCCTGGGAAAGTGTTATGTCTCTTTGTTATTGCACCGTGTGTGAGTCTCAGATGCTATAACAATGTTTAAAATTTAAATTAAACTATTTAATAGATATTCCTCTGGTAGCTGTCACTAAAACATTTAAATACTTGGTTGCATTTTCACATTAGCAGTTCATTATATATTGCCTGGCATTAGAAGAATGTTTCTTTTCTTTTATACTCATGCCATACAGGCTTCTGAATTAGTAAATTTTTGCTTTGAAAGTAAAATTAATGGCTCTTCCCAACAAAATTATTTTTCAAACCTCATATTACAACTACTCATACTTTTATGGCAACATCTGTGCTTTCTAGCAATTAGATTTGCCCCTGTCAAAGTAAAGTTCATTGTTGAAAATGTTTTCTAAAATCTCAGACTCATTAATGGCTTAATTCATTTTATTGCATGCATAGCTACTGAAAAACAGAGGACTTAAAATATGTCCCCTTTCTTTTTCAGTCATCGTTTGATGTACACAAGGAGTACAAAACAGTCCTCCATGATGAGGGAATCAGTAAGTGGAAGAAATCTGAGACTGAACGGATAGATTAGCCCTCAGTTTGTGAAACTTTTTCTTAGCCTTTGTGATTTGACCATGTATCAGAGCTCTCGTGTACCATTAGGATTCATTCTCTACTGTTTGCTTCTGACATCTGTCATGAGGATAAGAGGGAACAGAAGATACTATCTTCTCTCTCGTAATGTCTCCACTGGACCATATTCATGAATTGTGAGCACGGTTCACCAAGTTTGAGGCTCTGCTTATATAGGTAACAACTTCTGATGTAAAGTTTTGTAAGGTGAGGCCCAGCTGAATCTCTGATCTGCTGGTATACTTTGGACATTTGTAGAAGTTATAAGAACATATATCTATTTTTTAAAGTCTTAAACAGAAATGGAAAACACCTTTAGGTCATTTAGTCCAAAGAGGAATTGTTCCCTTAAGTATAATTTCTAGGATTTGAAATAGATTTTCAGGGTTTCCTCCTCTTTTGAAAAGTAACCCAGGACTTTAGCTATATATATCAGATTGTAAACTAAAGCTGGATGTTTTTGAGCTATTCAGGCTGATGATTCTTCTGGAAATTTTGTTTTGTTTTGAACTGTATTTCTGTGGTAGCTGAAATAGATAAATTTTCATTATTACACATTGAAAATTTTAGTGTGTCTTACATAATAAATGTAAAGCCTCTACTTTAGCTGTATTTGTTAATGCTTCCTGTCACCTTTCAGTAACCTTTCTGATCTGGGCTGTAAAAAAGTGCATCTGATGCAGATCAGTGGATCAGAGAGGTGTTGCTCTTTAATACAGACCTCTTTAACTTGCTTCCCTCTTCCAGTATAGACCTCTTTCACTTGCTCACCTCCTCTTTCTTCCATCAACCCTAAAAGAATTTAAGTGAGAAGCAAGGGAGTCATTTAAGGAGAAGTCTAATTGAAAAAGGGATTTCTATTTGTTGAGCCAAATTTATATTTCTTTAAATTTCTTTTTTGCTGAAACCAGAGTTAAACGAACTGTTGAATTGTATTGGACTTATTTAAAGAAAAGCATCAATGGTAAAGGGAAAGATCAATTTAATATAATACAAAATACTTCATGTTGATATACCCCTTTATCACCGAAAACTGGGAAACAAACTCTCCAACCAACTTGCTAGGTTATAAAGCTGACATTATTAACAGCACTGGATGCATGGAGATTGGTCCACAAAGCATGCATACTCAGCAACCTACCAGACCAGGTTATAGTCATGAAATTAATACATATTCATCATATTTCTATTACATATCCATTACATTACCTGAATAAATGCATATATGCTGATAATTTCTGTGGACTTATTTGAATATGGTTCGAGAACTTCTAATGAATCTTTTCTCCTTGAGGGTATCTCAAATATGGGGTCAGGTCATGACATACTTCTCTTATCATTCTTTACTCTAACACACATACCTTGTTCTCAAAACTAAGACATCTGCTAGTACATATTAATCACTGATACAGGTAAATAAGGAAGCAATAGGTGGCACAAGGCTGTTAATCACAGGTGTAGGGATCAAACTAAAGCTAAAACATTTTCCAACATCTTTCTCCACTGCTGCATAGACTCCTTATAAAAAAAAATATATAACTTGTTCAGTAGCAGCTTTGTGGTTTCTTTGGTCACAGTGACTCAAATAAAAGCAAGAGTTAACCCCAGAAGTGTTAACCCCTGAAGGAATAAGTTGTGATCATGAAGTTAGAGAGAGGCTGAAATGAATGAATCTCCATAATCTCCATTTGTAGTGGTGTTATATAATTACTTATAGAATTTTACTGCCTTGAGAAACAGCTGCAGGGAAAACTACATTTTCTCCATGACATGAGTAATATGCAGTTGTGCAAAGGTCTTAGTTCGTTCTGCCCCAGCAAACAATCTGCTGATGTTAATCATATTGAACTCATTAATAAAATGGGAATAAAGTCTTAAAGAAGGGTCCAGGATGTTAAGACATAACATGAAAAGCTGGTCTTACCAAAATAATTGGGGAGTGTAGATTTCTCTACATGCAAAATTGGCAACCTACATTTCTTCTGCTCCTACCCTCTTAGCTTGGGAATATTTTTCCTTCAAACTCAACTTTCTTTCTACTCTTCCTTGAATTTTTTTTATGCTTGGAAGCTTGGCTGCCTCTACTAATTTATAGAGGATTTATCTAAACATAAAGGAATGCTTAATCTTCTTTGGGAGTATTTGTATATTCTTCTGGAAACAAAGTTTTCCTTGCAGTTTAATTCTTACTGTATATTGATTCTTTTCATTACTTTTATATTATCTATTTAAAAACAATCTCTTACCTAATAAAGAGCAGTTTCCACCTTGTTCTGTAGTATGATTTAATGACAGCTGTTCTTATTATCCACTTATTCAGTTTGTGTCACACCAATTTGGCTCTAAAATTACCATGGACTGCATTGAAGACTATGCTAAAATCAAGATATACAACATCCATTGTTGTCTCCATTGTGTATGGAAATAGCCATTGAATCATAGAAAGCAATTACGTTGGGCAGACATGATTTACTGTGTGTTCCCAGGCACCTTGCTCTTAATCATGTATCTGAAAATTACTTTGAGGAGGATTTGTGCCATAATCTTCCCAGAACCCTGACACAGCAAAGCCTTTAGTTTTCCAGGTTCTCTCCCCTTCTTCAAGATAGTATGATATTTTCCTTTTTCCAGTCATGTGAAAACTCCCCCCATCACCATGACCTTCCAGAAATGATAGAGTGAGGCCTTGTAGTGACATTAGCCAGCTGTTGCAGCATCCTTGATCACGTCTTCCCATCATGTGGGTACTACTTCACTCTAACAGATTCTGCTAATAGCCTCGGGGAACTGGGATGCCAGAGGTTGAGTCTTACTAGTCAAAACACACTTTTTCAATGTCTTTTGTCACTAGGTTCTGTGCCCCAATGACAAGATTTTTGGGCAATGCTTCAGCATTTCTCCTGGGTATGATCCACTTCTGCAGTCTTCCCTTTTGGGTATGAGCTCCAGCAGGAATTACCATTCATCCAGACTGGACTTCTGCCATGCTTGCTCAAGTTCCTCCGCTTTAGAATGTGCACTCTGCTGGTAACTGTCCTCTCTTTTTTGAAGTAAGATAAATATCAACTGGTCTGTCTCACCTTTAATTTTGCTAGTTTTTTAACTTTGTGGGTTGTGCAAATGTCTTAGAAGAAAAAAATATGTTTTAAATGCCAAAGCTGTGAAAATTTGGACATCTTCGAACCACGTAAATACAAAAGCAAAATGGATTTAGTCAACTAGGGTTGACTGAAATTAAAAAATTTCAGCAATTAAAAAAAATTCAGCAATTAAAAAAAAAACCCTTTGATATATAAGATAGAGCAAACAATGCTCTTTGGTTATTGCATTATCTCTTGTCTAGAAATAAATCTGAATTACAAAGTTCAGTATAGGGCAGACTGTGAGCTGATTTTCAGCTATTTTAAAATAGAAGTAATTTGCCAACATTAGATCAGTTTTTGTGTGGACAGCATTTCTGATGTTAAGATGGCTGGCACTGATCAGTATGCTATAAGTGCACAAAAATTAAACCATCATGTAAAATATGTCTGTTTCAGATGATTCTTGCAACAATTGTCAGCTCAGATGAAGAAGTAATAGAAATGAGAGATTCAGAAGACTCAGAATTCAGTCGTGCCGTATCTGTTTCCTTGGCAGTACAACTTTGCCTGCTAGAGTTCTTCCTAGTGCCTATTTCAATTCCACATGCACAGCAAGTTAAATATAGAACAAATGCTAAGAAACCAGAGACTGACTTTTTTCTAAATATTATCTGATGACACTTCATCTGGAACTTTAAAAAACCTACAGTCATGAAGAGAAAGAAAATGGAACAGAGATAAATCTAATGAAATAAATATGCACAGAGGGGAAAAGAGAGAAAATAATCCAACCAAATAGCCCCAAGTGTTGGACTCTTTTCTCGGCACATATCTGAAGCTCACATGATTTGGATGAGTCTGATATTTCATTATGCTGGGTAGCAGTTGATGGAGCCAGAAAAAAAGAGAACCACAAAGAATCCTGCCAAGCTGCTGATCTATTAAACACTTGCTCTGTAAGTAGTGTTATAAACAGAGAGGCTCTTATTCCTGCAGTCACAAAATGGAGGGTGTTCAAAAGCAAGCTTTGAAAATTTTTATGTTGTTGTTGTGTGGGTTCTTGTTTATTTTTCTTTTTTTTTTTTTACAGTGACAGTAAGGCTGGTTCTACAGACTCTCATCTTAGCAGAAAAGCTGTTTTAAGCTGTTCCTGTCTATCTTCCCTTCCCCCAAACTAATTCTTGTCTCTATATCATCTCTTCATTTGTGCCACCAGAGATATTTAGGGTCTTGTGGCAATCATGATTTGCTAATTGATTACACATATATTGATCAATTCATTCTGAGCAAAAATATCTTAAACTCCCCTCTCCAAGGCTATTTTTACCTTTGAGTCTTTTGTTTAGTTCCTTGGTTTAATTCATCTCACAGTCCCACAAACAGCAGTACAGTACAACTGAAGGGGATGGCATGGAATCAAGCAGGAATACCTCTGGGCAAGGGTGGAGAGAACAAGACTCCATCAGGACTGAATCTAGCAGTTTGCCATATACAAAGTAAGAAGTAATTCTTAAAGAGGAAAGCTTATAAGGTAAAAAGTCAAGACAGAGAAAAGACTCACTTCACCAATGAGCGCTTAGAGGTGAACCCCAAGTGCCGAGAGCTACTGTAGCTGCTACAGCACTAAACATCGCAGCACTATATTTGTAGCTCTAGTGAATATCTGGGTTAGACCTACTCTCCTTCAGCGTAAGGCTTGTTCAGCACAATGAACTGGAAATAAAATAAAAAAATAGTCTGTTCTTGGAAGGATTTAACTATGCATTCTTATTATTTTAATTACTTACTTCATTCAGCAAGATATTCAGGAAATTCCAGGAGGTGTTCTGCTCTTTCTTGCCCAAAGACCAGTTAGAGATGTGAGAGGAGACAACACACTCCTGATCATAAAACACCCAGACATGTTTATAACAAATCATAAATGCAGTTTATATAAATCCAACCTAAGCTTATGTTTTCATAGTCCTTTCTTGGAAAACATATATAGCACATGCTACTGAGAGTCATGCTTTGTGGTAAATATTTCCTAGAAGTATCTGTTGCTATAATGCAAAGGCTATTTATAAAAATTTTGGCTTTTTTCCCCCCTTAGCAGAGATTGCGAGATGAACTCCTTCAGAAAGAAATCGTCATTTGAACAGGTCCAAGTCCTGCTTGGACCTGAACTTCTCTAACACAAACATATAAAGATATAAGTAGCTACAGAAGGAACAGAAACAACCCTCAGACCAACTACAGGAACACAAAGTAAACCACACAAGCTTCCAACAAACAAACAGCCAAAATGCTGGTATCAATCATGCCACAAAAGTTGTTTTAGGGGTTGAGTGTTGAGAGAACATAGGACTAGTGTGAGTCAAAGTACTCATGGTACAAATGGCAGGAAATTGGGGTGGTCAGTGTGACAGGAAAGTCCATAAAAACAAGCAGAGGTGATCTGCTTGTTGCCTGAGAAGTGAGACTTGATAGAACTAGAGCTCCTCTCTGTTCTTGTGTTCACACGTGAGCCTGAAAAAGCAAAAAAGGGTTCCCTCATAACCTGTAACTTCCTGTGGTCAAGATGGCCATATTCAGGCTTCAGAGAGAAGCCATTTTGGCTGTTCTCCTTGGCCCAAGTAATAGATTTATTTCTCAGTGAAAATTGCATGTTTGCTCCGAACAAGCAGAGTGGATCACAACATGGAGAGATGTACAGAGGGAGAAAAGTAGCCAGCTTTTTTTACTATGTTTGCTTTTGCTGTGACAGCTTTTTGCAGATGCAATACTGAAAAATTATTTAAGAGGGTTTGACTTGTGCTTCCTGAGAACAACAGGAATGATTTTTGGCTCCCTAAAGGCTGTGAGTTTGCTGGCTGAATAAAAAAAAAATTAAAGGGAAATTGAAATTAGTTTCAGATCAACTGAAAATGCCCCACCTCACTTCAACACACAGAAAAGCACATTAAAAATTCCCCCTTTTTTATGATAAAGAAAAAAATTGGTTTGGATTAAAGATTTATTTTGTTTAATCAAGGCCAGATGCTTTAATATGACCTGATTTGGGTTTTCTCAAAAAAAAAAAATTGACAATTTTTATCCCAAGAATGGCATTATCAATAAAACAAAGAGAGGAGTGATCACTGCTGTGATGCAAATCACAGCAGACCTGTGCCCCAGAGTCCTGTATGAGACAATAGCTGTAGATCTGGAGACACAAACACAGGAGGGTTTATGGTGTCTTCCAACATGTGGTCAACACCACTTCTTCTGCAATTTTATCATTATCTTCTGAGCAGACAGTGTTAATATCAACACCATGTATTTTTTATTTGTTCTGAAGACATTTGTTCAGACAGGCATATGCTGTTATTGGGACAAATAAGGGTGCCTGACACTTCCTCTTCTTTCTCTGCCCTTTAGTAGCTTAATGGAGCAGATTCTTCAGCTGCCAGTGGAGTAGAGCCAAACCTGATGAGCTGTCCAAGGAGGAGAGTTTGCTGTGCAACATGCTCCATGGTTGCCTGCACTGCTGACACTGTGGAACGTAGCTGAACTATCTCGTTCCTCTGGCGTGTTCCAGCTTTTATATTTCAAGATTCATTTTTTTTTCTGATTTAAAAGGTCTGTGAATATGCATGGAGCTCTGGCTTCACAGCCAGTAACAGGATGCTCCTATGATCATCATTAGTGTCTCCCCAGGAGCTTGTCTCTTGATTTGCTCACCAGCTGAGTGGAGGAGCTCTCTTAACAAGTTGCTATCACATACTAATATTAGTCTGGGACACAGGACGATCTGGAGTCAATGCATGAAACAGTACTGACCTGTAGTTGCATTTATTTGTTATTTTTTTGTGCCTGCATTTGAATGACTCAGTTCTGGCTGATCTCTTAGAGTAATTACTCCTGGGAATACTCTATTTTTTGAGAAACTTCTCCAGGGAACACTATCTCTTCTAAAGGAAAGATAGTAATTTAAAATGTTATGTGAGTCTTTTCCTTATCCATTTAACTTGAAAATGATCTTGCCACTGAAACAAAGTATCTAAAATCATGGAACAGAGGAGATATGGGTTTTAGTAGCTGCTCTGGAATAGACATCATCACTCATTATAAGCTTTTTCTTCAAAGACAAAGCTATGCTTGAGCTGCCAGAAGGTTTTCTCCAATATCAATTTCCTTTGAGTATGTACAATTTGATTTACTCGAAGGAACCTTGTCCTTTTGACTATAAACATGGTATTTATGCAGGTTTTATAAGAAAAGCAAAATGACAGTTTGGAGATATGCATTTGAAATCACCACGTTGAATACTGACATTAAGAGATGAACCATATTTCACAATAAGTAGCCTGTCAAATTCAGAAAGCTCTCTGCTTCTATAGAAAACTGACCAAAAAAAAATAGACCCTCTTAATTAAATGGCACATTATAATTTTTTGTCCTCTTTTGTTATGATAGTATGTATATACACATACACATGTATGTACACACATATGCAAGCATGTATATTTTAAGAAATCTTAAGCAATCAACCCAAAAATTCTGACTCAGATACTGCAACATTTTTTTCAGATGTAATCTATTAGACTTGCATTCCCTGGAAGCCCTTATAGTGAGACAATTCACATTTATCTTTTCTCCCATAAGAGTCTATTTGTAGAAGCTTTTTAATGCCAGTGGAGAGCCTACAAAGTGCAAAAAATAAATCACTCTTTAGCTTCTTCTACAGAGGGCTAAAGGCTTAGTGTCTCAGGGAAAGTCAGGAAAGGAAAGTTATGGAAGAAACTGTGATGGGGAAATCAGTAGTACAGTGACATACAAGCATACTTGCTTTATTAGCTACAATAGATATTAGCAAACCTGAGCTGGTTACTGCCAACTATTCCTTTGGATTGCTATCGTTGAACTAAAACAAGTACATATGAATGCACTTTCCCGTCTCCGTAGGGTAGAGAGGCCAACCTTCCTATGGCCACTTTCTGCCCAAAGTCTGTCACCAGCTCCTGAGAACTTCCTTGGTTATCTCTGAATTTGGTTGTAGTACTTTATCATAGAATCATAGAATAGTTTGAGTTGAAAGGGACGTTTAAATGTTGTCTGGTCCAATCCCTCTGCAATGAGCAGGGACACCTCTAACTATATTGGGTTGTTCAAGGCCCTGTCCATCCTGACATGAATGTTTCCAGGGATGGAGCATCTACCACCTCTCTGGGCAACTTCTTCAGTGTTTCACTACCCTAATTGTAAAAACAATTCTTACTTACATCTAGTTTGACTCTACATTTTTTTAGTCTAAAACCACTAACCCTTGTCCTGGGGCAACAAAAAAATTTTCCCCATCTTTCTTATAAGCCCCCTTTAAGTACTGAAACGTCTCAATAAGGTCTCCCTGGAGCCTTTACTTCTCCAGGCTGAACAACCCCAACTCTCAGCCTTTGAGGTGCTCCATGCCTCTGACCATTTTTGTGGCCATTCTCTGGACATGCTCTAACCAGCTCATGTCTTGCCCATACTGAGGAATTCAGATCTGGACACATTACTCCAGGTAGGCTCTTACCAGAGAGGAACGGGTGATCATTATATGAGTGTTTTACTTAGACCATTCTCTTCAGAAGCACTCTGATCCTCCTGCCCTGTACCCCCCTACTCCCAACTCTTTCAATCTTCAAAACATTCCTCATGTCGAATCATATTTCTGCAGGTAGTTTTTTACCCATGTTAATGTTTTAAGCAAAACAGGATAGAGTCTGAGGGAGGAGCTGGTCCCTAGTGAGAGCATTGCAATCCTCAGCCGGACTGGATGCTGACATGGTTTTCAGTAGTTAAGAACAAAATGTAATGGTACCTGAGGTAGCTGCTGGAAAAGTAGATGGATGCTTGTCTCAGCTGGCTCCTCAAACAGTTGGTTTATTAAGAGATGAGTGTAGGGATGTGGAGAAGGCCAAAGAGCAGGCAGCAGACATGGGGCAGCATACAGAAAATATCCTCCAGCAAAGGTTTTATACTGTGCAGAAACAACCTGAAAATTCAAGTGGTAAAGAAAAGCAGAGGGAAATATGTCCATATGTATGTACTTGATTTTCCAGCTTTGCTTTTTTCATTCAAATGGATCTGAAGAGCTGTAAAGTGGGGGGTAGCAATATGTTCAATGGTAGATTTCCTCTTTAATACATATTATTTCAAATTGATCCATTATATAAAAAATATTGCTGTCTGGGTTTTCTATTTTTACAAAGACTTCTCTGTGAATTAGATGCTTGATTCAATAGATTGTATGGTTCTCCCTTTAGTTAAGTCAGCTGCTTAACAGGGTTTTAAACAGAGGAGCTTGGTGCCTGAATTCTGAGCAATGTTTCTGCAAAAACAAGAAAAGTAAGAAACCTGAGTTAGCTTGAAGACCAGAATAGAGGTGAATACAATACATGTATATAGACTGTGAACTATGAACTCTAGCTCTTTTTCCTTCTTTAAAAATGAATTTGAGATTATAAAGTGTTTCAATTTGTTTGAACAATCATGAAAATGGACTCCAACACCTTTGTTTCTATTTTCACATGCTCTGGAGTTGTTCTTTTATCATTAAAATTGTATTCCTCACTCTGATCCCTTTCTTTTACTGACTGTGTTTTAGTCCTATGATGTGCCCAAAGTTTGAAAACTACTATAAGAAATAGACTAGTAATTTACAGTAACCATTAGAATTTTTAAGTGCAGCTATTATAAAAGTTTTAAAATCGCTGATGTTAATAGATAGAAAGTTCAAAAAGACAATTCTACTAATCTATGTAAAAGTAAACTGTCCTCCCTAGAGTGACTTTTCTGGCTTCACATGATTTTTTGTTATTTACTCTGATGGTTTAGCAATTGCAGCTGCCTAAGATGAAAGTAGAAAATAGGTCAATGGAAGTCATGCAGAAATTCCTTAGAAAAGACACATTGCTCCTACTCTTGAAGTAACTGATCTCTGGGAGGATCTAATATCAGCTTCTCTATTGAATTGTCACATTTTGCTCTAACTCAAAAAAATTTTCAAAAGTAAATGGCATTTTATACTTTGCTATAATACCGTGAATCACAGCATTTGGAGCATCAATGCCAATTAATTAGATTAAAATCTTAGGAACCAATTCACTTTTTGAGGGAAGATAGAGGCTATAGTACCACTGAAGGAAAAGTACTTAATGTCTTAATGTTAAAGTCATCATATATTAGGAAGTAGGACACTATTACCAAATCTTAATTTTGTCACAGCTTGGAAGGACCACTTGTAATATGTGATAATCGATGTGGACTTTTCAGAGAAGTTAGAAGATTCCCTCCCAGGGACTCATTCTATACCAAAGCAAATAGGAAAATAGGTGAGTGGAAACTGATGGTCTGTAAATGTATTCTCTAGAAGTTTAGTGGCACAAGAGGAATTTTTTGGCACGTAGAATTTACTGTTCCAAACTGTGTAAAGGAAGAAAACATTACTAGTACCATGCAAAATTTTGTTTGTTTGTTTGTTTGTTTTCTGAAATGGGAATAGCAGATGTGGGTAATAAACTCGAGGGAATGAAAATGTCCATTACTAGCAGCTGACTAATGCTGACTATCTTATCTTTTCAGTGGTCTAAAAATCAGCAATGGGAAACACTTATGAAATGGTCTTTTCTTTTTTACTGTTCTTTGACTTGACTTAGCTATTTGTATTCCCTCAATTTTTCCTTTATTATATGAGATTGTAAAGCATAATAAGAAAAACTGAAGGTAAATAAGTAGTACTGTTACTCAAAGGACTAGTGATTTTTCTTAAGATGTTTATGTTTATAAGGCACTGAATTAAATCTTCATTGAGGAATAGATTTTGGTAACATGAATAAGATTAAAATATTAGAGTTTCTTCCTGCTAAGCTGGATCCTTTTAGTGTATTTATCCTGTGCAAGAATAAGTTGGTATTATGTGTTTTTACTTAGGTCTGTTTATTTACAGTTGTTTGTGAAAACCTTCTCTTCAGCCCTTCTTTGGTGTTCAGAAGATAATTTTTGGTCATGGAAATTCCAAAACATAAGAAATGGATGTGGGGGAATCAACTGAGCAGAGCACTTGCATCTCATTTAATTCCCCTTCCTACATCGGCGAAGAAACATTGTAGGTTACACTGGATCAGCCAAATCTGAGTTCAAGACCTCACCCAGAGTGTTGAAACTCCTTGGCAAAGTTAAGTAACATCTGCAAATACTTGGACAGATGTTATGTATAGCTACAATACACTCAACACACATTGCAAACTGTGTTCAGAACTACAATTTTGTAAATATTTCATGTGGATGTAATGCATCTACAAAGAAGAAATTTGTAATATTTTTTAAAATTTGCTGGGTTGTATACTTAAATATATATCTTTGTATACACATACGTATATTTATGTGTGTGTGTATAAACTGTTTTATTTTATTTTCAAAGTACCATCTTCAATCTCAATCATGAGCTTACTACTCTCAGTAAAAATTATACCATGTGAATAAGACATAGCAAAACAATTACAAAAAATTGCAATCAGGGTTTTACTTTTAATACTACATTTAAAGCTGTCTAAGATTTTTAGAAGATTTAGCAGAATCAAAACATATCTGTAGTTATTTTAATTTGCCATTACAGATTTATATTAAAGACATATGTAAAAATTACAAAGAAACAAAGCAGAAAGCTCATCACAAACATCTTTGATTTACAAAGCTATCTTCCAAAGGTTTTAAAAGTGGATATTCCCAATCTTCAAAAAACCCACTAAGCTGAACCAGTGGTAATTTTTAATTTTCTATATTAGATGCAAAAATGTATTTTTTTTTGGAAAGTGTTTACAAACAACTGTCACTTCTAGCATTGACCTAAAGATGCAGTGCTTTGTTATATAAAAAGATGGCCTTGCCCTAGGAAGTTTACAGGTGATTCAGCTTTCTTCATGCTAGCTGATCAGATCTATAAATCAGTCATGCACACATGGTTTTAAACATTTGATTTTCCTTACTGAGTTTTCAGTAGAATAGGAGTAATCTACACTATCAGATTAGGGACCTATCAGGTCCAACCCTGTGTACTTGATGACAGGTACTTGTGAGAGGTGAGATGAGGAATCAATAGTTTTGGAAGGAAATGGGACACCACTGGTAATTTTACATAGTTCCAAGAAGTGATTGAAACCTGAAATTACTTGCCCTTAAGAAATTTTGATATTTCAGCATTAGTATTTGCAGACAACTAAGGAGAAGAAGGCAACTATCAAAATGATTTATGAAACAGTAACTTTTCAAAAGTTTTCTGACACTTTACTTCAAAAGTTTTACTTGAAACAAACATTTTTCCAAATTCCAAATTCTAATTTCACATTCTATTGGGTATTATCTTAACACTGAATGTTATCAGTCTTAAGATAAGTGTTAGCTGGTTAATATGAATTAGCCTGTTGTCCTAGGAGGAAACTTAATTTATGTGTCTTATCTTTTTAGAGTCCTCTTTGACAAGATTCTTGGACAAAAAATATCTTGGACAGAAAATAATATTCTGCAGTCATGAGTTTTTCTGTCTGTTATTCAGGAAGATCACAGCAAATAATGAAATATGTATTATTTTGCCTTGGGGTGAAAGGGGTATGATCCAGCAACATATATTCCTAAAATTTATATCTGGCACAAATAAATGTTAAATTGTCCCAAAAGCAGAAAAAAAAAATAAAAAAAAAGAAATTTAAAAAGAAAAAAATTCTAGTCAGTGCTACTTCTAAAACCTTTGCCATTTCATATATTTTTCTTCCAGATCATGTGGGTGGAAAATAATTTGGTTTTCTAATCAATCTGGTTGAGTAGTTTTACTCATGAAAATTCTGCACAAAACCTGAGAGTGCTGAGTAGCGAACTGTATTGTGAGATTAGGACAGCTGTCTGGTTTTTGTATGTGTATTGCAACAGATACATTCCTTAACAGTTTCAAGTGTGGGATTCCATGCCACCTGAAGAAGGCTCTTTATGTGCATGGTATAGAAAGTGAGTGAAAACTAATGAGGGAGAAATTGTTGGATGAATAGGATGCATGCTCTGGGACACTTAAAGAAATACATACTGATGTTTCCATTTGCAAACAATATTCTCCAAGAAACTTTTAAAAAAAATCCCTGTGTAAGGGGATAAAATTTATCAGTCTGTGTAAAGCATTACCATTCTTTTTTTTAAGCTGCCACTAATTACAGATAAATATGCAAAAGTGAAGTCCCAACTATTAGTATATATTTGTATATATATGTATATATATACACATATATACACAAACAACAGCATAGATTGACAAAACAGATCTAGTTCTACCCTTTGCATCACTTGTTTCATTTCAAGATCCAAGTATAATCAATTCCAAACTATAACTGGTTGAGACTTTTACAATCATTTATTTTTTAAATAAAAATCAATTAGAAACAAAGTATGTTGTACGAATATACCAGATTTGGTGAGACTGTCAACAAAAGAGCTCTTCAGCTGTCCATTGGATTTTCTGCTTAACATGATACTCTCTGGGAGTGGAATTTTTGTGAGCAAAAATGTCTTTGTAGACAGAAAAATTTCCATTTCAATATGGGTTTGAGCAATGTATCTACATGTAACATAGCACATAAAAACCTGCTTTCTTAGGGAAGCAGGCCTTATGAGACTCCTCTCTCTTTCTCTTTTTCTTTACCTATCCTCAACTAACAGCTTTTGAGCCCGTGGCCAGAGAAGTAGAACTATCAGAGAGATGAAGTTCTACCAAGAGAGCCTTTACTAATTACCCCGATGGCAGAAGTCAGCTTTGTGTGTACTAGACACCTGGGAATGTGCATTCACCTCCAAAACATGGTTTCCTAGGAGACTAGGACTCACCTCTCCCAGGGCTCTTGGAGATACTAGCTGTTTGTAAATGCATTAGTATTTAGCATTTAGCTTGGACGATAGGAATCTACAGGATAAACTATTTTCCCCAGGGATGTTTCCTTGTTGCTTTGGGTTTTTTTTTAAGAAATATATGCACATTGCCACACAGATCTGCACAGAAGCATGCTCCAAGGGACCAAACCCTGTCATTAGGCAAAGTCAGCCAAAGGAGGCCAGGAGGCCGGTAGGGAAGTGTCTCTGCCTGTCTGTGGAGAATAAATATGCTGAGGCCTGGGAACTCTCCAAACAGCTGCATCTCTCTGTGAATAGTATTGGGAGTGTCATCTACAGAAATGGATCCTCCATGTGCACAGAAATCTCACCTCTAGAACACAAACTGGCCTGATGGCATCTGGCCTAAACCTTACCCTTCCCCTCCATAGCTTTAAATTCTACGTGTTTGGCTGATGTGAACTTGCAGCAATTAAATGATTTGTGTGTGTCCAGCTTGACCCTCTTTTGAAGCTCCAGGGTGTCAGAAGCTGTGTAACCAGCCATGAGGCTGCTAGACATGAAAGCATCATAGTCAGGAGTCATCTGGCACTTCACTGGCTGTGGACTATCAGCCAAAGGCAGCAAACAGAAGAGGAAGGGATGAAACTGCTATTTCACTACACAGAAAATGCCATACAAAGAAAGGAGTGCAGTCATCTTACATTCAAAAATTTTAGCTGGCAATGAGGAAAATCATGCTCTGCTGCACCTCACACGGGGTAACCATGTGGTGACTCACAAAGTCCATTGCACAGGAGATGGAAATCATCCCACACACCATGCATTCCTCTTATACAGACTAAATGAAACATCTTTACAATAATTAATACTGTGGATCACTGCCAGAGTAAAAAACAACAGAAAGAAAAAAGTTCAATTTGCTTGAAATCTCTTACTCAGTATTTTCTTTGTAGGTTTCTCTTTTAAAATAATTTCAGTTAAGGATAAGCCTACTTTGATTTGAATTTTTGTTTGATAACTGTTTCCAAAGTGTTATTGGAATGTTTTATATGAGCCACTGATGGGATAGAAATGTGGATCCATCTCTAATCAACCAGCTTATAGGGTCATATTATTTCACCTCATTTTTTCCATCCCTTAGGTCCAGAAGATTTTTAACTAATCACGGACAGTAGCCTGCATTCAGTGGGAAGGTGTGAGAGGGACTTCTGTCTCTTCTGCCCCATACCTGCCTTCAGTACCCTTAAGAGAATGAGGTGTTTTTTCTGAAAGAAGAAGGACTTGATCCTGGGTTTCCAACTCCCTGGTATCTTTCCTGACCAGCAAGCTGCAGGCTATGAAGGGGGTTAATGGCTATGAAGGGGGTTAATGGCTACAACCACCTGTTTGTGAAACTGCAGCTTATGCTTAATTCTTTGACTGTAACATTGGTTGAAGGGCAGGTATTTAAGGGCTGACATTAACTGGTGAGTGCCTATGGCTTCATGAGCAATGATATGTCAAATGGGCTTTGATAACTCATCTCTTTCATCTCTTACAACTGTGAAGCAGAGTGAGAAAAGAAATCTTTTTCATTGAAGTTTAAATATTTCAGCTCCTGTTTGCCACAGAGATTACCAGGTACAGCATAACTGCTCATGTGAAGTTGTGGTAACTTGCTTGATTGTCCCACCTTTAGTTTCCTTTGGGTGGTAAGCATGAGGTCCCATACGACTTCCTAATGCCACCTCAAATTTCTCACCATTTTAAGTTCTCAACTTCAGGATAAAGGCTCTGAAATATATCTAAAAATTAGCTGCTGTTGTGAATATATTCTTAGTTTTAAGAATTTACTCTTTTGTTTATCTGTAATAATCCAGGAGAATGGCCTGGAAAGAGCTTATAACTAGCTAATTTAATGAGTCTTATTCACAGTCTTGAGAAATTGATTACTGTCAAAGTCTGTGGAATCCTACTTTCTGGTAACTAAGGACTTAAAATATTTAATGTCTTCTAAGTACTTCTACATATGCAGAAGAGAGTGTGAAGGGAAGGGTGAGTTTGTTGGATTCAAAATAAGACAAATATTATTGCTTATTGCTAAGCAAGGCAACAAACATGTTTTCTCACAGATTTCTAACATAGAAATGCTGTTGTTTTTGATACAGTACTCAGCATCCACAGCTTGTTTCCTAAGAATGCAGGTTATATTAACTAAATTAAAGCAATGATTAACCAAATATTTGTCAGCTAGGGAAACACAATGTCCTAAAGATGAGAAAATTAGCATAACTTTAGTCTGAAGGAAAAAAAATAAATCTCTAAATATCAGGTAGCCTTATGCAAAGCTCTGCTACATCCTTCCTTTGCTCATGAATCTGTCACCACAGAAGACACATTCTCTGGTAATACCTGTACAAGTAGGTCAATGGAGAGAATCATTCAGCATTTCTGTGGAATGGCAGAGCAGAGCTGATGCCTGAAGTACTATCTTTTAACTTTTAAAGAGCCAATGAATGTCCAGTATTGCTTATTCTGTGCATTATTTGAAAGAGGTGTCATGTAGAAGATACTTCCTGAATTCTGCACTAGACGGAGTTCTCATATATGCCTACAACTTAGTTATGTCAGAATTGCTGTCCTGGTAGTTTAAGTTAGAGATCACCAGGGCATGAATGGCAGAAATTGTATGATCTGCTCATTAAAAATTAGTTTAGCCTTTGGGATGTGTGAATAGCGGGAAAAAACCCCAAGCAGATAAGGCCATAGATCTATTTTCCTTTCCAGATAGAAATTGTGGGTACAGCAAAACCTCAAAGACCTGCTCCCATGCTTCTCTCTAAAGTGACCAACCAGTTTTCCTATCATTATTAGCTACTTTTCTTAGAAAATAGCACCTGCTTACTTTTCCAGACTGAGTAACAATCAGCTAAGTTTTATGTATACTCTTTCCTCTTTCTAACACTCTTGTGTCTACAGAAGATGGCTAGAACAGTGGTTTTCATCACATTACTTTTTTTTCTTAGCGGAACTTAAATCTTTTTCCTGTGAAGCTGAGAATCATAGCATATCCAATTCCTCCGTCTTGAGAATTGCCTTGTTAATTTTGCATTTCTGTAGAAAGTCCATGGACTTACAGGCCACAGATTGAAAGCCACTGTATTAGAAATGCCATTTTAGATGCTTGCAAGGCTGTTGAATAACCCACAGGAAGAGGTCTCACTGTGACTGTCTTCAGTTCCTTTCTCAAGTTGCTGATGACCAGTATCCCTTTTCTTGGAGCCATTCACGAAGCTGCTCCTTGTTACTCCTTTCTACACTCCACCTGGAAGAAAAAAAATCCCTGTGAATTGGATGTGAAGCTCTGTTTTGTCTGAGCATCTATTTTCTTACGTCTTAAACTAAGTTTGTTAAACATTTGTAAGCAGGAGGGGGTGTGGGAATATGTTGCAATGACTGAAGAGCATTTTCTACTTTCTGTTTAGCTTGGCCAAACTCCTGCTGAAAGCTGCCAGTCTCCTGAGTCCTTTCTTACAATCACTCATCCCTAAATATTTCTGCTGCTGTTATAAGATAATTCCAGATTTTCAGCTGCAGACCTGGCATGTCTATTGTGTGGCTCATACTAACTGTAAGTGGCCAGATTTTCCTCTCTGAGAAAGAGCGTAACAGAGGGTGGTATTTGGTCTGGCAAAATACACAGAGTTTTAAGTCTGAAATGTCTAATCTTTTTAATAGAAGTAACAGATACCTGTGTATTTCAGTTAGCTGGTCAGCCAGTCAGAGGGTACTCCTGGACTTAGCACTGAAAGTAATCTCAGACAAAACTCATGTCTAACATTGGCTGTTTTTTTGGCATTCCTTACTAGAAATGATCTCAGCTATAATGGAAGATGAGAATCATCCATGAACAAGAACGCTGCTAAACTCAAGCTGCACTGAAGGCATGTGTTTGTCCATGTTAAAGATTAAATTAGGCTTTTACAACAAAGTTGGCATCTGTTTATTAAAGCACAGGGTATTGGCTGCTGCATTTCATATTAGAAAGAGAAATTGAATAGTCATAAAATAAAATCCCTAATTTCGGTGTTAAGTTATAAGTATGGGAGCTTATCTTCTGACTAACTTCTCTGAACATTATATACATGAGGATAGTTTAATAAGCAATAGGCTTTCTCTTCCACCAAAGACAGGTTTTCATTCTTTTGATTCTGTCCTATGGTTACAATAAATTCAATCGTTTAACAACCTTTCCTGCACAAAGAATTTGTTTCTATTTTAGCTTTCAGTTCATCACTAGCTACAACAGAAATGTACTGTTTATATGATGGCTTTACAGTTCTAACATCATATTTCCTCTGGAGACTGAGAGACCTAATGCCCTCAGATTTCTTATGATACTTCTAGCTCTTGTATTACAAATACACTTGGAAGGAAAAATACGATTAGTAAAGGAAAAAGTATTGCTGCACTCAAGTGATGAAAGGATGCCCCAAATATACCCATAGCAATTATCTATCACTCAGACCTTTATTGTTCAAAAGCAGACATCTCTGAATTTCCAAATAAGAGCAAGAATGGGACACTCAGTGCATATAAAATGTCATCGTAAGTAGGAGTCCTGGGGAGCTTATAGCATAGAGAAGATACAGACTTCACAGTTCAGACACAAGTCTCTATGTTTTAAAACTTTTAAACTCTTTATCTCACATTGCTTATTACATGATGCAGTGCTGTGTGATCTGGGTGCTTATAGGGCACAATGCTATCCTGTATAGAAATAACAGTATTTATCCCAGAAGCAGCAGAGTTGATAATTTGGTCTACTCCTCAGACATCTGAAGTTTCCCTGTCTGAACTATTATTTTGGCTGAACTATTCAGCCAACACATTTTGGCTGAAAAATATAGGTGTATGCCACGAAGCTCATGCCAAGTAGCTGAGACATCTAGAGCTGTACTTCCTACTGCACACAGATGATTTGTGATTGTTTATATAGTTCTGACTTGTCCTGAGCAAGATGTGCATCATGAGGAGAAATCATCTTTGAAGCAGGAACAGTGAGTTCAAGGCATCACAGCATATATGCACGTGTCATAAAATTAATTTGCGGCATGCATAATGAATCTAGGGCTTGTTGTAATGACTATTAAGTCAAGGTTATGAGCATAGCATATAGACCCAGTGCATCTTATGTGTGGAAGTCACTGCCTATGAGTTGTAGAGATTGTTTTAGGATATTCATTGGCTGTTTGACTTGGACTTTTGGCTACTGGATGAAATAGAATAATTCTACAGAATCCAGGCTTTTTCTAGTCCCAATTTACTCACCTGTACTGCCTTTGTGTCAACAAATAGCTGATCTGGAGATAACTCTATTGTCTGTGCCTGGTACTACCTATGCCTTACAGGCAAAACTGTGTCTTAGGACTAACTTCTTCAATGAGAGAGAGTAAGTGCAATCTTACCTTTTCAGGCAGTGTGATGCTTTGCACAGCTGGCTGGATTTCCTGGCTCTGTTAGGGGATGAAGAGAATCTAATAGTTCATTTTGTTCCAGCTCCTAGGGAAAGTTTCATGCTCTTTTATCTCTCTTATGGCTAGCTGGTTACAGGAAGGAGGGTTAGTAGTCTGTTTCTCACACGTCTTGGGATTTTACTCTACAAACTACCCATGGAGATTTCCCATCTCTCCTGCACATTCTCACCCTTTCCCTGCTCACGCTCCAATTTTAAACCTGCGAATCTATGAACCTGAACACTTTCAGCTCATGAGCCCTGTTCAATTCCTGGGTAAATGTACAACCAAATAGCTGTCTCAATTCACTGGTTCTGTATAGCATAGCCATTAATAAGAGGGCTGTAAGTCTGATAGAGCTAGATGACAATCCCATAAATCACTCCTGGTTCTGAGTTGGCATTTTTACTTGTCCTTCTTGGCCTTATCTGTCTCTGGTTGGTTAAATAGCTTTGGTGGTTTGGAACCAGATGGCAGCCAAGCACCCAGCCAGTAGTTTGCTGTTGTGTTTTGATAGGGGAGAGGATTGGAAGGACAGAAGCTGCAAAGCTTATGGATTGAGATGAGGACAGGAAAATCACCAGTTACTGTCATGGGCAAGAGAGACTCAGCTTAGGGGAAAGAACTTAATTTATTTTCAATTAATATAAATATTTAATTACTGATTTGGGTATGGGAAACAAACAAAGAAAGACACAAACTTAGAACACTTAGGCAAAACACATTCCTCCTCCTTTCCTAGGCTCAGCTTCCCTTCTGACATCGCTCCTCTCTGCATGGTTATCGTCACAGGGTGCATTCAGTAGTCCCTTCGTTCAGACAAAAAGTGATGTAGGGTTGTGGTAGTTTTAGCCTAGGCCTTCCTTGGTGACCAGTTTGTAACCAAGGAAGTGGCCAGATTACCCGGTATACCCTACGATTTTTACGTAAGTCAGGGGTATAAGAAGAAAGAAGGAGAGGCCTTTGTTTTCTTTCCTTCCAGTGGCTCCGGAGGTGCAGGTTCCCTGCTGTCGGTTCTGCCGTGTTGCGGAGTGAGGCCTGGTAAGGCCTTATCGACCTTGGGAGATGGAGGTTGCCAGCGGTCGTTCCAGTGTGATTTCTGTTGTCCCAAGGAGAGTAGTAAGATATTCTTTTGCTAATTCTTTAGTTTGTTAGATCTTGAGTTTCTGATCATGTGTATATCTATTTTGTTTGGGTTTTTTTTTGTTTTTTTCCCTTTCCCCTTCCCTTTCCCTTTTCTTTTTGGAATTGTACATATATTTCAATTGTATATAAATGTAATATAAGTCTAAACATATTTATATATATTACTTTAGCTGTCTCTCTCTAGTTTCGGTTCTCTTTTTTTTTTTTTTCTTTTCCCTTGGTTTTGGGGGTGGGGGGAGCTCTAGCCCCACTGTCTCGGCATCGGAGTAGCCATGATAGAATGCGTTCACCAGGCTGACGAGTGTAATCTTTTCGCAAGTCTTGGAGTTCTGCCGAGATTATTAATCGCAAAACCTCAGTTTCCACTCTTGGGGGTTTTACTTTTGGTAGAGGTGGAGTTCTGGCACTGGTATCAGTATTGATCCCCTTCCCATTACCATCTGACCTGCTTTGATCTCCATCTGACTTGCTTTGATCTCCATCTAACTTGCTTTGATCTCTCATTGGTCGTGGACTTAAGCTGTCAGGCATCGATATCCATGACTTCCTTGTCAGTACAGGGGCAAGAGGTATCTCAGGTGGTGTAGTTTGAGTTCCACTTTCAGTGGACGTAATAGAGGCGGCTCTGGTCTCAGGTGGCATGATTTGAGTTTCTGCCTCAGCCTTAGCCTTCTGATAGTAGTCCACAGCAGCTTGATAGGCACTCGCCAGGCCCCAGTACAAAGCAAAAAACTGCATATTTTGGTCCTCATAAGAAAAACACCCTTCTGCTAAATGATGTGCCATCTCATCAGGATAAAACACTTGCTCTGGTGTGAAGCTCCAACTAATGGGAGGTGTCACATATCCTACCAATTTGCCAAAATTTGCCCACATTCCTTGCCATCCAGAAACTGGCTTTTTCAAGGCCCTTCCCAAAGTTCCAGCGAATCCTTTTGAGGTTCGGCCTTTCCTGCAACAAGGAAAGCAGTAGCACACCACCTTTCCAATGTTAAATAGCACTTCCATGGCCTTTATCTATAATAGCACCATTGCTAAACAATGTAGGTGAGGATTGGGGCCAATTCTAATCCTAGGGACCTCCGTTACTAGGCCCTTGATGTCACAATTGAGGAAAGGCAGGAATTGGTATATGCCTTCCGGGTTAGTTTTCACAGGATATCCAGAAACATATATAAAAATGGCCAGGATGACCAAAAAAAAACGAATAAAAAGGCCATGTTTATATATTCTTTCCCTTTGTTCCCAAACAATAGGTATGTTTATATAAACAAAAGCCTCTTGGCAGCTCTCCCGGCAATGTCCCAAAACAATGGCTAAGTTTATAGCAACTTGGCTCCCTTCCCAGACTCTGTTCCCACAACAATCATGGCAAACCAAAACAAACCAGGACGAAACACCAGATAAGGTGTGGTGAGGTTTGGACACTTGGCAGGGATCCAGCTTCAAACCACCACAAGGGTGCAGGTTGCAGTCTGGACATGGGGGCTTCTCTTTGTCACTCCTTCCTTCTAGCTTATTTCCTATGGTCTGATGTGGGAGCCTCCTGGTCTGCCATCTTTCAGGAACATCTACTCTGCCACAGAGCATCTCCTCCTCCTGTTGCATATGTTATGTCACTCAGATTTCCTCCTCCTCTCCCCATTTACTCCTTCTCTTCCCTTCTCCTCTCTTTTTGGTATCTTGCCCTTTCTTAAATGTGTTCTCCCTGAGGCATCACAAGTCTGGCTGATGGTGTCTGTTGTGTCCTGTAGTGTATCTGTTGGAGCTGCCATGGGGCATCCAGCATGTGGTGTCCCCAAATTTCTTCTCACAGAAGCAACTCTGCGAGCCTCCCTCTACAAAAACCTCAACACTGGCCCCCAATACACAAGTCACAGGTATCTTCCAGATAGCTATAGAAGCATTGAGGATTTTTCCTGTGAAAGTATGGAGGGAGTATTCTGACAGAGAGGGTTTTAATCATAGCATGAGGAATGTGTACCAATTTAGCACCTTCATGCCCAGGAATCAAGCATCTTCAGCATATTGTGCCTCTCAGGACAGTCTGGTCATCAGCCTGTCCTGTGGAAGTGGAGGCAGTCCTTCTGCTGCTTTCCACAGCCCCTCCATGAAGTTTTCATGCTCTGAGATGTCTAAGAACCCCAGCATGGTCTCTGCAGCTCTCAAAGTATCCTGTAGTATGTATTTCTTAAATTGTACAGAGGATAATGATATACAAATATATGTGAAATAAAGATATATACAGATTTTCATTAAAAGATAGTATTGAATATGAAATCTGAAAAACAGTGTACTGCAGTGACCCAGGGTATAATCACAAACTGAGATATTGAGAAGAGACATGAGATAAAGTTATTGTACCGTTTGCATTACTTTTTATAATTAATGGTTAGATAAATGTTTTATACAAATCAATACAAATCAAACTTAATAACAACACAATCTCTATTCAAAGATGTGATGAATTTCTGACATTTGGAGTAAACATTACAGAATTCAAACACAGACTTGATGTCTCCATTTAAAGAACTGTTCCTCCAAACCCATTTGTTTTTAATCATCCCACACTGAAATTTACAATTAATAGCAGAGATGCTTTTTTTTTTTAATACTAGATTTTATAGTCAATATTACTTTTATTCTCTGGAGCCTTGTGCACAGATTTGTTAAGTACATTGTGTAATAAATAACTTGCCAATTTTCTGTCAAGGACAGATGATTTGTTAATGATGTTATTTTTTAAAATATAATAAATTGCTGCTGTTGTGTCAAATTGTAAAAAAGTCTAGGTTTTGTTTATCTGAGAAGGACGTTTTAACAACCTTTTTGATATATATGCTCACTGAAATCCAGTCTACACTTTAATGGCAATTTTTGCATTATTGTATTTCCAGTACCAAGTATTTATTTTCTTCCTAAGAGAAATTCTAATCCCACCTTTCCCATCTGGATAACTAGCAAAAACACAAGTTACATTTCAAATGTTTTAAGAGACAAGGAGTCTCTACATCAGCCCATGAAAATCACCACTGGTCAGAAGATGGCTGAAGGAGTATTATGGTCTCTTAGTAAAAGTCTTCAGTTAAATAATCTTATCACAGTTTCTAGTGAGGCTTCCAATTCTGTACAGAATTGGGATGAATCCACATGTATTTATTTGATTCTTCATGTCTCTGATTGAAAGAAAGAGCACCCCCAGGGACTACTGCTGCAACCTTCACTAACTTTATAAAATATGTCCAACAACCCAGACTCTGGGAACCCAGAATCTGGATTCAGTTCAAACTCAGATACAAGTTAATGTATTACAAAAGTGGTATTTTTTGTATGCTTTTTCAAAACTTAGAGTTAAATCACAAATGAAGACAGAATTCTTTTAAACTTACTTTTGGTTACCATCAGCTATAAACGTTTTGGGAGAATCAGTGGGAAACTGAGGAATAGAAACATTTATGAGGCTTGTATACTTAAGTGTAGTGAGTGATGGACATATCCATGAGAATTCAGACTGGACAGAGTTGAAAATAATCAGGCTTTACAGAAACGATGTTCCATAGGGACAGAGAGCCTTGAATTATCCCTATATAATTTGAAGTTGATGGACAATCAGTTGGTCTTTATGTCACAAAAGGCACATACACATTTTCAAGTCTTTTTGCTGTCTATTCTTTCATCATTACATAGTTCACATTGCAGAGATGTTAATTCATACTTAGAGTTTCCTCTTCAATGAATCAGGTAGTTTCTTGACAAAAATACTCATGCGAAAACTAGGCCACAATCTCCAGGGAAGGCCAAGACTGTCCAGTTGGGATGTGAAGTGTTTTACCCAGGGACAACAGGGCACTGGTGTTATGCTTATAGATAGGAGAGGAGATCTATCTACAGAGGTAAGTTAAGCAATAAAGCTTAGAATTTTAGCTCATCATTAGCAGATGTCTTTAATTATAATATTTGTCTAGATTTATATAGAAACGAGATGCTTTGCAAAATCACTTATTGAAGGTATTACTTTGCTTTTGCTTTTATCTTCCATTTCTGATTTTTTTTTAACTCCACCCATTGTCTTGTTAAAAACTGTATTGTTTTGTTAGGAAAAATGGGTTTCATTCATAGAGTGCATTGTGGGTAGGTCATTTAGGGTTAATATAGGATTGCTAGGATTTCATTTGTGTGCATGGAAACTGTATAATTATGGAAGGTTAAAATACAAACACAGACAATTGTGTCACACAAATATGTTTTAACTGCTGGAAAGTATTTTAACAGGACACAGATTCTACATGCTGTTAAGATGAATCCAGAAGCCTTAGAATCAGTAGAAAAGACCATAATTAACAAGCACATTTCTGGCACGAATAATTCAGTCAAGCAGATGATTAAATGCATTTTTTATGGACTAATATTCCTTCAATGGTAAATTGAGCAACTCACCATAAATCTCAGTACTGTAACACAAGTTTATGATCTTATGACTGCTTTATGTGTCATAAGCTTGATGTGTCATAAGAAGAAAAAACATGTTTGCAGACAATGATGATTATTCATCTGCTTGTCTCAGCTCTAGTCAGATCACGAGTAGAGATGTCACATTTACTAAAAGCTTACAAGCCGTTGCTAGAGATTCTATGTGCAAAAGCTACTGAAGTAATTAAAAAACTTATTGATCTTGAAATGGGTCTGGAATCAAGGCATGCTTGGCACATCTGAGGAGGAGCTCACCTTTGTCTTTAGCCCGTCTTTATCTAGGTGTCTTTCAGACTGGTGAGTTACTGGGGCTAATTTAGACCAGGCAGAAAATTGTTAATGCTAGATGCTAAAAACTGACACTGTAGAGGGAATAGTGGTTGTTTGCAGGCTACTCCAGCTATTTGATCTGTATAATTTGTTTCATTACACACTAAGTATTTCCCCTCTGTAAAGAGAAGTCAAATCTCTTTAAATTTCTAATTATAAACATATAAAACTACTGTGATTGCTATGAGTGAAAGGTTTTTTAGTGGATATATGCTGGTTTGTACACCAAAACTGCAAGTCGTTGTAATGCATGACTCCCTGCTCCAAGGGACAGAGGCACCCATTTTGTCAAACCAATCAACCACCTAAAAAGGTTTATTTCCTGATGTGGACTAGGGTCAAGGAAATTGTAGATGACTGTGGAAGCTTGTCTGACCCTCTGACCCTTTTCTGATATTTCATGCAGGCACAAACGATCAACAGTGACTACAGAGCTCTGAAGGAAGTAGTCAAGAGCACAGGGGATCAAGAAGAGCTCTCAATCCTGCCATTAAAGGAAAAGGGAGAGAGAAGGGCACTAATAGGATAATTCCATAATTAGCTGAGGAACTGGTGTTGGCAACAGATTTTTGGGTTTTATGACCATGGGATCCTGGTGGTGTACCAGTGTCTGCTAAGGAGAGGTGAGATCCAGCTCACTAAGCAGGGTGAAGTTTAATTTCACCAATAGGATGATGACCTCATAAGAAGGTCTTTAAACTGAGAATTATGGGGGAGGGAAACCAGGAGATCTGTGGGGGATTCATTGCTGAGCAAATGCCATAGGGTAATGTGACAGGAGGAGATCACAAAATCAACAGAAGGAGGAACATCTCTGAAAGGAAAGAGAGTGCAAGCTGCAGTACAAGGTAATGTGTAGTGTTGGAAACTGGTTTTTTTTTTTTTCCAACTGTATGTTTGACAAAATATTTTCAATGAGCTTCCTTAGAATAAGGGTTGGAAATTACATTTTGGCAAAAACTTGATAAAGACAGGGGAATAAAGGAGACTAATAGCTGCTGTTAATACAATTGTGGGTCATCATGGTCGTCTAGTGCTACACTTCCAAGTTAATGCAGACACTAGTTTGTCTTTGTGCTTACCACAGAAAGAAATCATTCAAGATAGCAAAATTATATGGCGAACTTTTTATAGCTTCCATGAAAAAATGCATGTTACCTCAAATTGCCAAGCATGTTTAATCCAATAGGCCTGGCTGCCATTTTTTCCCGTATATTGTAGGGTCTAATTGCACCATGTGACATTATTTCATCGTGTATATACAGGGTGAAGAATTTGCCTTTGGAGCTGCCTTTCTCCAGTGGTCATTGTTCCTCTTCTGTAATGCCATAACAGACAAGGCAACGGACATCAACTTTTCCTCAGAGTAACACGTGCCCTATATAGTGTTCTTGCTTCTGTCTTGCATGTACTTGTTTTATTCCCTGCTGTAGCTCCACAAACCAACGTGAACCTGCTTGAGGAGCTTCTGCAGAACATAAAAGATTTTCAGTTGAGCTTTTTGCTTTACAGTCCGCAAAAAAAAGGCCAGTTTCTGTTTGAACTTTAAGTGCCTTTGGGTCTAATTTAAATGCTAATTTTGGTGTATTTTTTTCTGTCGTAGGCATTCTTGATCATGACTAAATTTTCAGTTTCAGGAAAATCTGAGAGGTAGAGTTTCATATGAATAACATCTGAGGTAAAACTGGAAAACTACTTCTGGATCTAATTCTCTCAGATAATGTTTGGATCTCTACTTCCTATAAGATAAATAGCTGAAGGATATATTTAATTCTGAGCATATTTAAGAAATCATTTTATTTTAAATTCTTCTGCTTGCAGAATAAACAAATGCAGCCCTCCATCTGCATGCAATTCCTAAAGGATTTATCTTAGCATAAGATTTTTAATGGAACTCCATCTTGAGAACATTATATTGAAAAAAATGTCTAGATCAGGCCAGAAATGCTCATCAAGAAGACGAGCAGAGTTCTTCTGAACATTTGTCGTCCCTGTTCCCTGAATGCTTCCTTGCCTGCCTGGGTGTATATGTCCTCTGACAGACACCTCAGACACCTGTGTGTGATTCTCCAAGGTTGTAGCAGATTTCCTGGGGGACAAGAATCATCTGGACACACCTAGTAATTCTCAATTTATATCCCTCTGGAAAATATATGTCATTAACTGTCTTTCCTCCTAGGAAAGGGCAGATAAGATATTCTGCCCTTCACTAGGGCTTTTATTTTTCTACTCAGTGCTGCTTGTATAATGAGAAGAACCACAACTCCCTTCATCATTGATACCTACAGATGACAATGTGACTTCTGCTGTACATTCTGAATTATCCTTTGATTTATCTTTAAAAGAACCCAAATTAATAGACAATGAAGTGGCCTAAAATGAGGAAGAATAAGGAAGTTTCTTCTCTTTATAAGACTGATGCTCAATTCTAATTATGAACTTCATAGTAAGCACACATTCTGTCTTTGCTCTCAGACTCAGCCTCAAAATTCAGATCTATGTAGAAATTTCTTTTACTGTCTATAGTTACACTTTTTGGGGACATTATGTTCTCACTTGAAGCTGTCATTCAGATTCTTTAGTCACCTTTGTAAGATTAGCTTTCTAGATGAGTGATTGTTCCACAGCTAGTCACCACAGTGAGAAATAAACTCATAAAGTGACTCAATCCACTGTTCTATTTTCTTTCCAAAACTGTAATAATCTGGAGATGTGTTGGTCTCTCTCTGGAGACCAGCAACAGGACACAAGAAAATGGAATGAAGCCGCGTTGAGGAAAGTTCAGATTAAACATAATTGAAGGTTCTTTACTAAAAGGGTAGTCAGTCACTCAAACGGCCTCCCCAGGCAAGTGATCATGGCATCAAGCCTTCCAGATTTTAAGGTGTGTCTGGATGATGCTTTTAGTCACATGGTTTAGGTAGTCTTGTGAGGAGCAGGAAGTTGGACTTAATGATTCTTATGGATCCTTTCTAACTTGAGATATTCTGTGATTCTTGTAATTTCTAGATTCTTAAGTTTCGTAGCCAACAGATGGAATATAAAAGACAGCATGTCCAATGGGGAAGAAAAAGCCAGACCAAATTAGACAGTTCCTTACTCATCATGATGCTTTCATGGATCCTATTCTTAGAGACATAACTCTCTTCAAGTACTGGGCAAGACTGGGGGCTGAGAAAAGTTCAGTAATGGTTAGCCACAAGGCAAATACCAGCTTCTGAGGAGCTGACAGAAATGGCATGTTTGAAGTTACAGATTTGATTTTTAGAAATGTCAGTGACTACTGGAAAATTTAATCCTAGGAAAATTTCCTTGGTCACTCCAGTTGACCTCACTCCCGGACATGAAGCAGCTTCAGGCACCCAGGGACAGAAAAATCTCATATTCCTGCCAGCTGGGCAGGGACTTTTGGACTGGCTTCCTGAGTTCACATGCCCAGACTCTGTTTGAACTGCTCTTCAGGAATTTCATTCTGGTTTTGTCTGCAATTCCATTATCATAAGACATAGAGACAAGAGGTATCTTTTGGTTCTGGCCCTCTGAGTCGTGCGGGTATATTGTGGCAGAGTAGAGAAAGCCACTTTTACTCATGCCTGAAACACCTAACCTAGGTGATTTGCTTTTGTGCTAACACTTAACAAGATTTATTTGGAGAAAAAAGCAGCACTCTGTGCTGATTCGCCACAGAGTGATCCTGTTTATTCTTGAGAAAATGCGTAAAACATTATCATGGAGAATTGAAAATAATTGTTTCGTTCTCTGCATGAGAATATTTGATGATAATGAGGGACAGGATTCAAAGCAATCAGACAGGATGCAACATTCCCTGAACTTGTTTTAACTGAATTAGCTTCAGAGCCTAAGAGAATAGCCAAATTACTGTCTTTGCTTGCTGCAACACTAAGGATGCTGTCAAAAGATCCTTGATCTTTTAAAAGGTTTCTTTGTTATGTTCTTCATTGCTCTGGGACAGTATAGCTAGTATTTCCCTTTCATCAAATGTTTTCCTTGAAATGTTTACTTCTTCTTCTTGAAATTATTTTTCTTCCTTGCTGTGGATTTTTCTTCAGCAAAACCAATCCGACCTGTCTGCAGTCCTGGTTGCCACAGGTTGAAAACTGATGCAGTCATACAGTGAATGAAACTTGACTATTGTCTTCTTTCCATGAGAATGCCTCTTCTTCATTTTCTTGGGAAGAAACAGGATCACTCAACAAATATGTGTCTGGAAAGGAAAAAATAAATGGAAGTATATATGTGGTGCTTTTTTCACCCAAGATCTAATACGAAAAGTTATTCCATTTTCAAGTTATTTAGGCACATTTATATATAATTCTATTCTGTTCATAATAAAAGTGGAATCTTGCTTAATAAGTGGAAACACACACCTCCAAAGAGATTGGTGGTTATTTTGCTTTTAAAAAATAATCTCCTTAAATCTCCCTTTTCACCCAATTCTGGCCTGTATTTTTTCCCCCTTGTATAAAGCATTTTATTCCTGCCAGAAATAAATCTGAGTATGTCCAAATTTATATGAGTCAGAGCTTGGAAAATACACCAGTAAATTTGCTGGGTCTTCTGGACAGTGTCCATATGTTACAAAGTGTTTAATAGGGTAATGTAGGTTGTTTAATTTCACTGTTATTCCAGTTAAAAAAGCACCACAACAATCATTTCATACATAGATAGAAGTTCAATTTTTCATCAACCCCAGGCTAAGCAGTTCTATCCTGAAAATTCTTAAAGTAATTCCTGTCTTCTATTGGCAAATGATGGTGCCTTCCCTGAGGCAAATATGCCATAGACACTTCAAGTCTTTTGTGTAGCATAGGAAATAAATGTGCTCACACATAAAAGCAACTGTTTCTCTTACTTGATTTCCTCTTTTTGTTTTTTTTTCTTTTTTTTTTTAATTACAGTGAAAGGGTGTTGATATGTGAGCTTGATAAATTAAATCGACAATACAGAATGATGTCTTCTTCTAGTAAATTTATCACATATATTGGGGCTCTGGCTTTTTAGTGTGTCTTAAAACATGCCTTTTGATGGAAACATCAAGATTTTTTTCAGAGAAAGATGAACAGTAAGTACATCATTTACTTTAGACCCCTGCCTTTATTCAGTAAAAAAATTTCATGGCCTCAAGTAATACACAGGGTTTATAAACTCCACATGAAACCTTGGTTTGAGCTTTGATGGACCTATTTTCCACTTAAAATGTTGACTTTCATTTCTAATTAAGCTCTCCTATCACTGTTACACTTTACATTTCATTCCTGTAATCTTGGAACAATTCAAAATACTTTTGAGAGTTCACAATCAAGACTGTTTTCATAGCCCAAGCTTCTAGTTAGCTAGACACACATTTTGAAAGCTATGTTGACACAAAAATATTTTGAAAAATGACAGTGATGTTCACAAAACCTAAAAATCAAAATAAAACCTTTTGTTAAACCTAAGTACTACAAAATTCTGCCAAATTTCTCACCACTGAACTGGCACAGTAAAGCTCTTTCCAAAGAAGTTTCATTCATGACCAAACAGATTCTAAATTTTTCTGTCTCACCAGGCATTATTCTAAACAGATTACACTATTTTCTTCAAAATTTCTGAGAGAAGACATGTTCATCATAGGACACCATAGTAAAGGTGGTTTTAATTGACTGTTAAAGTCAGTTTACCTAGGGACTTTCCGAAGCCACTTGGATTCATTCCAATGCCCTGTACAAGCTTTGGACACTCATACATGTAGCAAGCCACTAAATTAAAGCTTCTGCATCCCTGTCAGCTGAAACAAGGCAGGTTTAACCAAACACAAAGACAGACATTTCTTTCTAGAAAACAAGATTCCTGATAAAACCCTGTAAATTATGTTGGCACAATCACCATAGATCTGTAAGTAGCATGCCTGATTTAGATTTGGGCTAAAAATCTAGAGTAAGTAGAGTAGAAAAATCATTTCGTGCACAACTAGTACAAATCAGTGTTCCTAACGCTTTGTTTTGAAATGGGTCATTATCCTCACACGTACGTTGCTTTTTGTATAATTTAAATTTGCATGTGATTTCTTTCTATGCAACTTAAAAATATCTCTTTGCACGATATTGATCCAGTCTCCACTTTTTCATAGAGGGAAGAAAATAAATAGTTTTTTCTTCAAACAGGAGCATCTGTGAGAGGTACTCACACCATTGGCATCTACAGTTTTTCACTTCCTAATGAAGAGACAGTCTTGAACTTCCAATATTAAAGATCAAGCGTGAAGTACTCAAACCAATGCTCAAAGTGTGAAATACTTTAAGTGGTGGATAGCCTACTATGTGAGAAAAAGGAGACGGTGAAATTTGGCAAGAAATCAGAAATTTTTCAGGTTCATAACAATTTTTTTCCTTCCTCCTGGAAATCCATTAAAATGGCAAAAAATTTAATAGGCAAATTGTTAACTGTTATACCAAGGGAAATGTAGAGGAATGATGTTGTGGTCAGTGAAGTGGAATCTAGATCTGTGATAGCTACATTTGCTTAAATCTGCCTAGAGCCATGAACAAATGACTGACAGAAAAAAGCTACTACTGAAGGAGCTGGGATGTCCTCCCAGTGACACTAGTGTCACCTCCTGGTAACACTTTTGTGGTCCAGATCTGAAGCAATAACTAAGACCTAGATTTGACAATGTATTTTGCATTCCATTTCCAAAGCTGCTCCCAAGAAACAGGTGACTTCTACAAATAATTAAAATGTACTTAGAGATGAAATGATCCCCAGCATAGCATTCAGTTGTTCTTTTGAAGTTTGTTTATAGACCTTACATGCCAAGTGAAGTAGAAGATATTTTCCAACATTCATGTCTGATCAAGTCAGAGTTGCTCATCTACTGAGATATTTATTTTTACTTGATTTACTCTCACTTGGATGTGCCAAATAGTCTCCACCTAGATAGCAGAAGCTTGATGTCACAAAAAATTGAAATTCAAAGGCATGTGAGGAAGAAATATTTTTCACACATGATTGTCATTTTAAAAAAATTACTTAGTAATTATTTGGTCTTTAGTGAAACCATGATCACATGTTTATGCTTAGAAACGCTGACAATTCCTAGGCACAATGACAGACGGAGGAATAATTTTATTAGTGCAAAATATTGCAGACCATACAGAAAAGTAGTGGACAGAAGCAAATAAAAGAATCACAGAATCAGAGAATTGGTCAGCTTGGAAGGGACTGCAGTGAGTCATCTGGTTCAACCTCCCTGCTCAGGCAGGGTCATCCGAGAGCACATGGCACAGAGTTGCATCCAGACAGTTCTTCAATATCTCCAGTCACGGAAACTCCACAGCCTGTCTGGGCAACCCGTTCCAGTGCATAGTCACCTGCAAAGTACTCACGTTTTTATTTCTTCTTGAAATTATATTCATTAAATTCACTCATAACGCACCATTGAGCTCCATTATCACATAAACAAAATACTGTCACAATAAGAATGATAAATTTTATTAACAAATATATTATTTACACTCTGAACAAAAACGTAACAGCTGGCACTCTAGAATACTGAGTATTTAAAAACAGTGCTCATAGTTTCATTCACTACTTCCCTCACAGCCTACTTGCTGCATTTATTTTTTTTCTTATCCTTCCTCGAGTTTTAATACACTCAGGGAAGTGGTTAACAGATATAGACTGTGGAGAAACCAATAATGTGTGTTGTTTCTTTCCCATGCATGATTCCTTGGTGCTTTGTCTGTGGCTGATCAAAGTTATGGCAAACATGGTAGGATAATTTTACAACATGCAGGAGATATTCTGTTAGGAAAAGGCCAACGACAGCAAATTTGTTTCTCTTGAAGTCTCCAGAGCTTAAAAATGTGAACAGTGTCACTCTGCCAATCTTAATCTGGAATCAAAAGCATTCGACAGGTGCTCACCACATTGAAGAACTGCAGGTTAGTTATTTACTCTGTTCCCCTTCTGTAAATAAAAATGTTTAAAGTTGCCAGATTTCATTAATCTGGATAGTGAACGAATAGTAAATTCAGCATTGAGATCTCACTACTTAACCTTACTTTTAATGATCAAAGATACAAAGCAAGCTAGTGAATTTGGCTTACACAGTTTAGTGAAAAGTGTGTTTGTTTTTGATATTCTGTGCATAGTTATTGGTATAGCTTAGCTCCCTTACATTAACAGTTTCTGCCTTAAGAGAAAAGGGGAGCAGCAAAATTTCAGAGCCTGGAACTGTTGTTCTCACATGTTATCCCCTTTCGTCCTTGCAGGAAGCCTCAGAAATGTTGAATTGGCAAACAATGATGATAAGTGCTGTGAGGTTCACAGGCAGATATTTCCACACTCCAGATTTTAGGTTATTCTGCTGAAGTTGTTCACTTCAAAGCAAAACCAGCTAATTAAGACTATTCTACACCTCAGTTTTTCAAGATCGGTTTTTTAGGATTTGAGCAATAAATTCAGCTACTTGTAGAAAGCAGGGGTTGGAAGGGGATTTGCCTTGGTTCTCTCATCTATTCCCCCCTGTGCCATCCACCTCCACAGGTGGTCGGATTGGCCCTTCTGTTATTTCTGACAGGTGTCTGGAAAATGCCACAGTGTTATTTGGATAATCTGCTCTAGTTCATAACTGCTTTAATTGCTCAATGACTTTTATTAATGTTTGTTCCAAATTATTTCTGACCTTTTGTATTTTCAGATATATTTATGCATTTTAATCCTCATTCGTGTCTGCCCTCTGATTTTTTTTTCCTGAATATATCCTCACTTCTTTTTCAAATCTTTTGTCAAATGCGATACTTTCTAGATTGTTGATGATTTGTGTAGGTTCTTTTAACAGTTTTTTTGCCCCAAGCCGGGAAATGTACACCATTTAAGACCTTAACATCACTGATTCATGTGGAAGGATTACTTCATATGTTTTAAACACAGCAGTTGCCCTTCACAATCCTAGGAGGAGTTTGTCTATAACTGTGCAACTGATTATCCTATCCATTGTATGACCTTGCTTTTGGTTTTCTTCAGTTAAATACTAGTTTTTTCACAACTCGTATTTCACTTGACAAGGTAATTTTGAATTCTGTCTCTCAGTGTACATAAAGATGTGATTCCAGTGTGTATGAAGGCTTTGATGTGACCTAATTGCAGCCTTCTAATATGAGAAGGGAGCCTACAGGAAAGATGGAGAGAGGCTTTTTACAAGGGCATGTAGTGACAGGACAAGGAGCAGTGGCTTCCAACCGAAAGAATGTAGGTTTAGATTAGACATTAGGAAGAAATACTTTATTTTGACAGTGGTGAGGTGATAGAACAGGTTGCCCAGAAAATTTTAGGATACCCCATCCTAGAATTGTTCAAGGCCAGGTTGGATTGGGCTTTGAGTAACCTTGTGCAGTGGAAGATGTCACTGCCCATGGCAGAGAGGTTGGAACTAGATGATCTTTAAGGTCTTTTTGAACCTCAACCATCCTATTATTCTATGATAGTCCATAAATATACTGTGTATATTCTCTAATCCAGCATCATTAATGAAAATATTAGTACTATCAAAATTTGGAACAGGCTTATATTCTTCCTTTATTTCCTTATGGAAAGTGAGGACATTCAGCTATGCATATTACCTACCCAAAAAATTCTTTAAATTTTTGTAAGAATATATTAAATTATTCTGATACTGTTTCTTGTTGACAAGTTGATCTTGGTGGCTTTATCATTCCTTGTTATCTTTTGATGTTTTTCTGAAAGTTGATGTTAAAGCACTTGGCCTGTTATTCCTTTGTTCCTTCATTTTTCACTTTTTAAACAAAAGTGTTGTCAGTCTCTTTGGGCTCAAAGATAATGCTAGCAATTTGGGATTTATGTGAGACATTTTTCTAGGTCTGCTTTTATGAACTACATTGGGCCCAACCAACTCTTGACTTTCTTAAATATGCCTTAACATTTCTGTTTTATTTATGTTTCCAATGCTGCTAAACGTGTTTGCTGCCTGACAGATCCCTACACAATGACTTAGTGAAGACTGAAGGCATAAAACCCTTGAGCAGTCTCAGTATCACCAGATATTTTTATTGAGTAGCTGACTGACTTGTTTCTTCTCTTTTCAACTTTTTTACTGCATAGGATATTCTTACCTTTTGTGTCCTTTGTTAATGGCATCCCATTTCTTGCCTTATCTTTCTGAACAAGTCCAAGTTATTATATTACACCAATATTTGTGGCACCAGCCACCCATCTTGTTGACACTTCCTCCATTTCCCCTTTCCTTCTTACCTTGAGATAAGATATCTGCATGAGGATGAATTTCTACATACCATACAAAGATTACACAGATGTTTTAAATTCACTGTCTTGGAGACAGTATCTGTGTTATAGTAACAGATCTTACTCAGCAACGCAGAGCACTTTCAGAGTATAAATTATACATAACTTTGATTGGCAAAAATTACCATAGATCTTGTTAGAGATTATTGGTATCTTGTATAGTAGGGCAGTGCTTGAAAAGTTGGGAAATAGATTTGGCATAAAAAGAAACTGATTAAACTGGGGAGGGTTTTGTTGACTTGTTTGGTTCATATGGCTCATTTGCCAAGTATCATAATTTAAGCAGAGAGGATTATGAGGGTCTGTTAAATGTTAAGTAAATATTTAAATACACACACATACTCTGTGTGATAGTCTAATTTAATAGTGTTTGATTTCCTAGTTCATCAACATCCACTTTCAAACGTATCAGTTTGCAGCCCTTAGGAAGTCCTTCTTTAAAGTAAAAATATCTACTAAGTCATTTGACTAATAAATTTTGATTCCTACAAAATTGCTTTTTCCTTTACAAACATTTCTTTTTTTTTCACAAAAACATTGACATCTGCAGAAGATTTATTACTAATTTTCATTAATTTACTTTTATAATTTTTATTATGTTAGTTTCAAACCTATATTGCTCAAATAAGGAAAAATAAATATTTTACTTTATTTATTATATGCTATCATGCTTCTTTTACAGTCTTTTAGTTTAGTGACTCAGTAACATGTTTGCTATGGAATCAAGTAGTAAAAGTCTGAAATTACTTCAAACATACCACAGATGTTAGTTACAGGGAAAGAAATCTATTCCATACAATGCTTAGGTACCCAAGAACATTAAACGTAAAACTATGCATCTAGATCTATAAAAGTAATCTAGAAAGACCTTAGTTGCATTGATCGCATGTCCAAGATATTGTGACATTAAAAAAAAAGGAATTTGAACCTCATACTCCAAGAGCACAAAAGCAGCCCCACTATGAGATGATGAGAAAATGCACATGAGGCTTTTCCCAGTCCCTCCTGTAGAAATTGGATTACCATGCACCAATAAAAGACAAGTTTCTGGAGGAAGGGGAGCAGGAAAGGGGGTGCAGTTACTATCTAATGAAAATAATATTAAGTCATAAATGTAACTGTGATATCAGAATCAAACTTCATATTGAATGAACTCAGATCATCCTTCTTCTCTTCACTGAGCTGAATGCCCTGACTATGCTATTTTTGAGGAGGAGAAGCAAATTTAAGGTTTTTTCATTTCAGAAGCATTTGAAAAAGATACCTGTCTCTAGCCCTGATGTAGATATCTAAACCTAAGCAGTATACAAATCTAAGGCATAAACTTCTTAGATTTGTTTTAAAAAGTCCAGATGCTAAAAACCTTGACATGAAAACAGATCTCCTGTGAAAGACTACACTGTCCAAATTATTGCTATTTCTTATCAAACATCTTTAGTTACTTTTCCACTTTCTAGCACAAGTTAGTTTCCATTCTATGAGACATCACTAGTAGACAGATACTGTTTACTTCTACCATTAAACTGTGACAGTCGTGAAAACTAGAGTTTGAGTAGAAGCTGCTGAAATGTGCCATATATCTCATCCTACTCACTTTTTTACCCCCACTTACATGATGTTTCCTTTCCAGACCTGCACCATTAATATGATTTCCTTTTAAGCTAGGACACTTGAACTCTTTTAGAATTCAATGATGGTACTGATCTGACACTTGAAATTGTTCTCCAGGATACCTGTGACTTACCTACATTATTGACTGTTTATGGCTGAGAATCCCCTGAAGGTGAGAATTTTTCACGCCTTTATAGTATTTTTAACTGTTTTCTTTGATATACGAACTTCTTTTCATTTTTCAGTTCATTCTGCGTGAGCTACTGAGGCATTTAAGCTTCAGCCATTGAAATCACTAATACATTTAGTCATACCTGGGCCTTTATTCTGAATGTCACATGCTGAACAAGATTTTTAGACTGATCAACTTGTTGTTCCCCCTCATTCCCAGTAGGATGCAAGTGGGGAGCATCATGAGCTGAGGGAAATAAATTTGGCACAGTGTGTACACATTCAGTGTGGCAAGAAAGGGTAGTGATGAATAGGTCTATCAATCAGAGGGCAAAAGTCATTATAACATGAGGAAACATCAAAGGAATTTGACATGTTTGCTGTAGCAGGCAGAAGACAAGCATGATAAGGGATTTTCAATATATCAGAATTTGTAGTATTTATAAACTTATACCACTATAGAACTATTGCACTTTAGCCTGAGATAGCAAGACCTTACATCCACTTAGTTACAGGACTCTTTAGATCTCATTCATTCTACCCTGTCATTAAATTACAGAACTTACAGGTTCATATTGTGTTTTGCCAGCTACTAGAACAGACATAACCACAAGCTATTCAGACACAGGCTGCTTTGAACATCAACCTCCTTTTCTACAGCTCCAGCCTTAATGATAACATTGCTAAACACAACCATGCAGATGACCACAGCTGGTAGCAGAACCATTTTCTTGGCTGCTAGTCAAAGTTTATCTGATACCTTGAAATGTCTTGTCTTTCTAAAACATCCTTCTTTCTTGGACTTGTCAGAATGTTTGAAAGTGGGATGTCATGAAATTCTGATCTAGAATTAAGTCACATTAAGAGAGAGAACTGGATCTGAAAGGGAAAGGAGAATCACATCTGGAAAGGGTGAGAAAGCATAGCTCTTACAGCACTGTGAGTGCTGTGTAGAGCTGTATCTAGAGAGATAACTCAGGCTGGGTGAATAGAGGAAGAAAGGTGAATATGTACAAAATAAGAAAAAAACAGGGGAGAGAAAGGTACAAACGAATTATTCCATGGACTTCAGTTGATTTACATCAGGATTGGATTAGACCTATCTTGTGGTGAACTCATCAAGTACTGGAAATGCTTTGTTTAAAGCCAAAATTCTCAAAAGGTTACTGCAGACACCAGTTTTCCATGCCACAGTTCTGGAGGTTTGTAATTTCTAATTTTTTCCAGAAACAAAACAAAGAATCTCCATCACTTAAAGCCTGTTTCCATTGCCTTTACTACTTATAAAGTGTCATTTAGATTGTTTATTCTCTCTGGACTCTTCTTGGTGTGGAGCATTCTTTACTCTGTGATGCGTGTAAGAAGAACAGAAAGATGAGATGCAGGTTTCTTTCTTTGGATTAATTCTGAGGCCTTTCAATTTATTTTATAGCACTTTTTAGAACACTTTCACTTCAACAAATACTTTTATTTTTAGACTGAAATATACCGTAAAGGCCTTTTCTGTACCTAAAATTGAATTGGGGTGCTGAACACTGCCAACTTTCCAAAACCTAAAGAAAATTCAGGTACATTACTTGTTGGCTTGTCCAGCTCACATAATTCTTCTCAATACACTTTAAAAGAGTTTTCCTAGGAATATGTTCTACTGGACTATAAATCTTTATGGTTATAAAAATCCACATACTGATCACGGAAGTAAGATCGTGCAAAATGTGAAGAATAGATTTGTGTAGGCAGGCCAAAGAACAGAACAGGGTGTTTGCAGTTTTCCAGATTTCGCATTTTTGTTGTTCTATATAGAACTGAAGGATATATAACAATGTCCTGCAATGTGCTCTGGTTTCCAGAGATGTCTTTGTGTTCTGAAATTATGCAACATGATGCTTTCTTATCTTTGCCTAAATTCTGCTTCCTGATTGTTGCTTTTTTTACTGTGGATTTATTTCATCATTCTGATGAAATCCAGGATCTGTTTGTTGAGCACTAGTAATGCCATGGTTGTACATTTTCCACAATGATCATTACATGTAAGAGGAAGATATGTTAGTCTAGAGTCTGGTCCTTGACCTGTGTAATTTTGCTTAAGCAAAGAGATGGCAGCAATAGATGACTTGTAGACTTTAGGAAACCAGATGAAGTCACTTTAATATATTTTTACTGACAAAAAAAAAATATGACAAGTGCATCAATTTTTAATGGAAACTGATAGCAGGTATTGGCAAGTGGAACTGAACTCAAAGGATTGAACAAATCAGTTTTTGCCATAAGATTTGGTCTCAGGCCATTTAAAGCAATGTTCTTATATAATTAAGGATCCTAAAGGCCTCTGATGGGCTGCTATGCTGAAACTGGACATCAAAAAGTTGATTTTTAATCCCAGAATAGGCAATTTAACTTATTAAGCATAGGATCAGAATTTCTTCTGACAAAGGAAATTGGGGGTGACAAAACCAGACCAGTTCCCAAACAGTTGCAGACACCTTAAGATTAGTAGGACTCTGATTCTGGTAAAGCAAAGCTCCTACCAAAATGTAATACTTGCACAGCAAATCATTGCTCTTGGACAAAATGGTTGGTCATTTTTTGGTGTCAAAAGGAGTCTCAGTTGCAAGTGTCCTTGCAATGATGTCTTCATCTTGATAAGGTGAGTTTCAACAGATCACTGTTCTGCTCTTTTCTCATAATCCAGATGGTCATGGTCCTACATTACCAGTCTATAAATTATCTAAACTACATAAAAACATCTCCTAAATATCATAACTACACACAAAAGACTCTTGTGTTTCTATTGACTGTTTATAATCAACTATGCATTATTTCATAAATTACGGAGCAGGAGTTGGCTGTGAACCTTTGTGACACTACAATCAAGATGTTTGTCAGTACAAAGTGTAAGACTTGGACTAATACAATAGGACCAATTGGGTAATGTCTCGATTTGCCCAACATTTCTACCTGGAGAGCTTCTCTATCAGTCAGTCAAACATTTGTGAACATAGTGAGATTTGAAGCAGTCACCTATTTTTAGATTGATCTATTGTCCCAGACCAGACTGTTATCTAGCTGGGGAGTTCCTGGACCACCCAAGGAATTAATGGCTTCAGTGCACTGGATATACACACAGATACAACTCTAATACTCAGACACATCAGAGTTACAACTAAAGGACAAACTTGAATTTCATACTTATAAATCACTGGCAAGTTCAGTTCCATACCTCTTGACATTTGTGTGAAGTGGGAAATAAATGCTGTGAAGGCTGAACTAAATGTAGTCTTGTGGTTGTCCCTGTCAGGAAACTGTGGAGTAAAACAAACAGCAGCAGGTATCAGAATATTTATATGGGGTATGGGGGCCTTGCAACCCTAAAATAAGTTAAATTGTGCTGACAGGTTTAAAGGTATGGGCTTACTGTGGAGTAACTCAGAGGAAGCCAGTAGGAGCCCGGGGACTTGTGGATCTGGTGACTCTAACGGTTTATGTTTAACCTGGTAGTTACCAGCTGAGGTGAGAAACAGGAGAACAAGCTACTTTGCATCAGCAGCAAAACTTGTGATCTCAAGCTGTCTGGCTCAAAGCAAGGGGAAAGCTTCCACAGAGTCAGTGATTTTTCAGCCTTTCTTGGTTTTATTATATAAATAATGAGAGCCTGGTGCTGAGTCCTTACATACCATACTGCTGAAAATGTTGAGTGAAGTCCAGCACTCTGCTTCCATTCCAGTTACAGAAAATTACCCTAGTGTTCCTTCTCTCTCTTTGTTCCCAAAAAACTCCTTCTGCCTTCAGCTGAAGTGCTGGGAAGGTTCTCAATTTGATAGTGTGGTCTAGAAGGAATAGCAAGTGAGAAAAGATACCTTGGTGTCCTGCTGTCGTAGGTTAACTGTATGGCAGTACAATTGGGAAAGGGCTCTCAGGATTTCATGACTGGGCTCAAAGATATTAAAAGAAATTTAGCCACATTAGAAACCTCTGGTGAGGGCATGACAATACTTTTTAAATCATACAGTCTTTCAAGAGACTAAATATGCTGGCTGTCACAGGTGGGTTTCTGTCAGGCTTCCCTGTGCTCCAAACTCATCAGCTTGACAAATGTAAGTGATATTCACATGGGGTAGTGGGTCCTCTGAGTCAGAGGCACGTGGATGAACCATGTGCCTTTGGTTAGATAGCAAACCTGATTTCTGCTATCCAGTTGGACCATTTTTTTTAACAAATTTGAGGCCTGAATCCTCTGCCATAGGAGACTAAAAATCTACATATGTTTCAACTTCTCATGGACAGTAAGAGAAGAAAAAAATGCAGTGAAAAATCTTATCCAGCAGACCCTAGATCTCATTTCAGATTCCAGGTTCCACATTCATATATTATGCTTTCACTGCATCATGCATTGAACTGCTTTTAGCATTGTTTGGCAACATGCTTGTACAATCAAGGGGAAGATTTTTGGCCCATTGCATTACTTTAACAACAGCAATAAGCAGAAAAAAAATAAGCCTATAATTCACCTGACTTACGAACACAGTGTATTTGTCTAAGTCAGGCGTTCAAAATGGAATTGTAGTCTATTCAGCCACTTCAGACTTAGAGAGACTCCTTTCCTGTGTGAGGTTTAGGCATTCTATTTTTAGCACTTATATGTGATGTAATCCACCTTGGAGTTGTGATCTAGCACAAGACACATGGATGAGGGAAGGCTGTGGATGTGGTCTATCTGGACTTCAGCAAAGCCTTTGACACCATCTCCCACAGCATACTCCTGAAAAAGCTGGCAGCCCACGGCTTGGACAGGGGCACTCTCTGCTGGGTTAAGAACTGGCCGGAGGGCCGGGCCCAGAGAGTGGTGGTGAACGGGGCTGCATCCAGTTGGCAGCCAGTCACCAGTGGTGTCCCCCAGGGATCAGTGTTGGGCCCAGTTCTATTTAATATCTTTACTGATGATTTAGATGAGGGGATTGAGTCCACCATCAGCAAATTTGCAGATGACACCAAGTCTGGGGGGCGTGTTGACTTGCTGGAAAGCAGGAGGGCTCTTCAGAGGGACCTGGACAAGCTGAAAAGTTGGTCTGATTCCAACGGGATGAGGTTCAACAAGGCCAAGTGCCAGGTCCTCCACTTTGGCCACAACAACCCCAAGCAGTGCTACAGGCTGGGCACAGAGTGGCTGGAAAGCAGCCAGGCAGAAAGGGACCTGGGAGTTTGGACTGACAGGAAGCTGAACATGAGCCAGCAGTGTGCCCAGGTGGCCAAGAAGGCCAATGGCATCCTGGCCTGGATCAGGAACAGTGTGACCAGCAGGACCAGGGAAGTGATTCTTCCCCTGTACTCAGCGCTGGTGAGGCCACACCTTGAGTACTGTGTCCAGTTCTGGGCCCTTCAGTTCAGGAAGGACATTGAGGTGCTGGAGCAGGTCCAGAGAAGAGCAACGAGGCTGGTGAAAGGACTGGAGCACAAGTCCTATGAGGAGAGGCTGAGGGAGCTGGGGTTGTTTAGCCTGGAGAAGTCTCGGGGGAGACTTCATCACTCTCTACAACTCCCTGAAAGGAGGTTGTAGCCAGATGGGCATCGGTCTTTTCTGCCAGCCAACCAGCAGTAGGACAAGAGGGCACAATCTTAAGCCCTGCCAGGGGAGGTTTAGTTTGAAAATTAGGAAGGAATTTTTTAGAGAGAGAGTAATCAGACATTGTAATGGGTTGCCCAGGGAAGTGGTGGATTCTCCGTCCCTGGAGGTTTGTAAGATGAGACTGGTTTGTAAGATGAGATGGCACTGACTTACTCAGTGCCATGGTCTAGTAACCACGGCAGTGTTGGATCAAGGGTTGTACTTGATGATCTTGGAGGTCTTTTCCAACCTAGGTGATTCTATGATTCTATGATTCTAAGACCAAAGTACTTGCTTGAAGGTCTGTGACAAATATTGCGCACAACTGGACTCCAAGCATTTATGTCACATAGTATTGAATATGCTGACTCTTTGTAAGAGGGATGAATTTCAGAATGAACAAACACATGAACTAAAAGTGGATGAAAACCCAAGGAATGTGCTGCCACTGTTAAAAGTAAGCAACTGTAATTTCTTCCACTATTTTTTAAACTTGAACAAAGCAACATTTTCAAATTGAGAACCAAAAAACATATCTCTCTTGGTTTCATCATAATTCCCACACCATAGATTTTTTATTTCTGCAAGTACATTGTCTATGATTGAAACACTGAAAGAAACTTTCATTTCAGGAATTCTTATTAGATCTGTGAACCCAGTAATTGCATTTAGTAGTTTCCTTTAGAAAACCCCATTTCTTTCTTGAAAGGCTTGGCAGCTAATTCCGTATTTTGGATATACTCAGTGCTCCAGAAGGCCTTGATTTGCGTGGGTGAAATGGAGTTATAGAAATTTTATTAACTCATTTTAAAAGAACTCTAAAGAATACTTGCAAACTTCAAATGAGTCTCCTGTTAATTTTTGGCTATCTCTTTTCACCCATTTAATTTCCTGTTTAGTTTCCATTAAGTGATACACATTTTGGATAATTTCAATATTCATATTTTTTATTTTTAAATAATGAAGACCAGCAGCTCCAAAAAATATACATGAGACTTTATACATGACAAACTTTAAACCAAGACTGACTTAGTAAGGAACAATTTTATTGATTTTCAGTACAAGATCCCACATTACAAAATTAGGATTTTTCTGAAGACTGTTTCTATACATATAGACAAAGAGACCAAATAAATTGTTTTTTATTTTTTCTAAGAATATTCAGGGAATAAAACATCTTATATTGAGTTCAATCTATGCTTACTTTTTGTTTTGGTCATGTTCAGTAGCTACACTGTATTTGAGTGTCCTTTGTGCTATCTTCATCTTAGAGATTTAACACTTATATGAAACCAGATGTCTAAATACTGAATGATCTCTTGTCCTCTCAACTGCCTCTTTTGCAAGTGGGAGTAGAGGTTACATATATACTGATTTAGCTGTATTTAATCCTGTTTTTTTCGTGTGTCATTCTTATACCATGAATGCTGCCCTGGATATTGAGAATAAGCTGTAATTTACAAAGCTAAGGCACTAAATAGAGGCACTCTAACATTCGGGGGAGTTCCCTTACCAAAATAAAAACTTGTGACCCTTGTTCTGCCTCACATACTAACACAGAGGTTAGCAAAGCAGAAAGGGTAGAGAGTGAGGTGAGCCACTGGTTTACATTGAGTTGTTGAGGTGACTGAGAGTTAAAAGAGATCAGAGCATTGTAGTAGGCAGCAACAACTATTAGAAGAGGGATTATTGCTGAAAACCCTTTGAAGTGCCTCATGTCTTTGTGCTGTATTTATCATCTCTCCTCCCCAACCTGCAATTAGATCTATGTGATTAATAGAAGTGGAAAAAGGAGGCATGAACAAATAAAATAAGTATATACTTCCTAAGGCAAAGAGCAGAATTTTTTTCTTAGCCTCGAGGCTAAAGCAGTACAGTCTAGAAAAATGCCCCCAGAAAATCTATGAAGTGTCTCTTTAGTTATAATTGCCAGTGGCAATGAGCTGCTCTGGATGAAAAACAGCTCCTGAATCCTGCCAGCATCCATCTGTGGATAAGCAGAAGTGTTACTTGGAAGTTAAAAGAGATGTTTTTCTCTTTGGCTCGAAAATCCTCTTATTTACTTTTTTCCAGTGTTTTTACCATGTGTTTCAGTGTGATGAGAAGAAAAAAATGCTATATTTTCAGTCTGTGATGTTTCCTAGCTTTAACTGTCTCAGGGCTGTAGGGTGTGTAAATAGTGGCAAGACATGAATCACAGCAGCTGTCCTGCATCACTCATTGATATAAGATGTGGGAGGAACCAAAGATAGACAATAACAGAGGATCATTACTTATGCATCCAACATGAGGTCTTCTAGCTTAACAAAGTCTGAACTTCAAATGCTGTATGGATAACTCAATGACTGGACATTTTATATATAAAAAATATTTTTTTAAATGTAGTGAAAATTTTAGAGATTCCATGAAAATATCATATATTTAGCTGTTGAGTCAAAAGCAGAATCAGGGACAAAAAAGTTAAGTTGTGTGGAAAAACAGAGTCAAAATCTGAAAATCTGGGAATAATGTCTCTTCTCGTGAACTTTGACCTGCTGAGGTAAGATGCTTGGATAAAGGAGAACACCACCTCTCTGAGGTGCTGCACAGACTTCTGTGGTCATGGGTTCTACTTATCTTGTTGGTCATTTCTCCAGGACCACCTTGGTGTGTGACTCAGTGCCCCAAGAGCAATGCAGGCAGTCACGATAGTTCAGCAAACAGTTAAGAGCTATGTCTGTTTATTTCACCAAGACATCATGATATACTGGAGATTACATCTTTTAGAGGTAACCAAATAAAACCCAAGGATATCAAGTTAGGAAATGGGTTAAATTTTGTATCTGAATTTGTAGATCATAATTTTCTAAAAGGATAGAAACTCACTGCATTGGGTTTTAATGAAGCAGTCTGGGGAAAAGGACAATTCTTGACTCTATAAAAATCACTCTATATATATAATACAGGAGTACGAAATTTATAGTCATGGCTATGGTTTGTGTCTCTTCTTTAAAGATTTTTAAAATGAATCCTAATTTTTTCATCTTCTTTGCATCTGCCTGCCCATATTTCAGTCCTTTTTTCACACTATCAGAAAAGAGTACACTGCCTTCTGTACTTGTGTATGTTGGCTGAGAGGTATCATTGTAATTTTTCTTATCTTATTGAGACAGGATGAGTTTAACCAGAACTTCCTCAGAATTTGGTGATATCATTGTTCGTGTAGGATAGCTGATAATAGAAATTCCTGTCCAGAAAGGCCAAACACGAAAAGAAACCACTTTACAATTACGCGATGCTCACATGGGAAAACCAAAGCCCCTCTGTTTGCGTTGATTCTCAAAATGATGAAATATCCATCCACTAAGGGGAGATAGAAGTCTCAGAGACTGGCATTTAATTTATTAAAGTGAATGTTGCTTAAATAAATAAATAAATAAATAAATATTTCTCAGTAAAAATGAAATAATTTTCAGAGAAATGTACCTGCTTTCACAGAAAATGATTTTTCTGTCAAAATTAAAAAAGCCCTAAATTGCCCGACCTCATGACTATTTCTTTGTGTCACATCATCCTAACGGAGAACAAAGCATTATAAAAGCACAGCATGAAACCCTTGAACTCTGTCAGGCTTGGTGCTGTGACCACTTTTCTGGGGAGCCTTTTCCAGTGCCCACCCACCCTCTGGGTGAAGGACCTTTTTCTAATATCCGACCTAAACCTCCTCTGACACAACTTCAGGCCATTCCCTCGGGTCGTGTCACTGGTCACCACAGAGAAGAGAACAGTGCCTGCCCCTCCTCTTCCCCTTGTGAGGAAGTTGTAGACTGCAATGAGGTCTCCCCTCAGTCTCCTCTTCTCCAGGCTGAACAGACCACGTGACCTCACCTGCTCTTCATATGGCTTCCCCTCAAGGCCCTTCACCATCTTCATTGCCCTCCTTTGGACACTTTCTAATGTCTTAATATCTTACAGATAGCAGTAGGCATGGGCAAGGTAGACAGCTGGCTGCTGACAGCAAATCATTGATGAAATCAAAAGATCCAGTTACTGTCCAACCTACAGGGTCTGGGAAGTTTTACTGGGTGCCGCAGCTGCCAAAGGAGTACATGGGAATAGATAAATAATCTTCATTAGCAACTGCATCACTTCTGCTTCTCACAGGATGCCCTTTAGTCAGTTGGAGCCGAAGGAACTGGCCCATCCTCTTTGGAGTGAAATTCCTCTTTTTTTTTCTTTTCAATTCTGATGTGATTAGCTATTGGTGTCTTCATTCATATCCCTCCCAGATACAACATACTGATCAGGAGGATGGTGTGGTGGCACTACATTGCCCAATATATGTTGCCATTCCTATAATCTGATGCCAGAAGACAGAGGAGTTTTCTCTTCAAAATTGCACCAAAAATAAGGTGTCCACATACATTTTCAGATTTTCATGCCAAATAAAGAAATTACCTGGAATTAGATTAATCTTTTGTAAGGAATAATTCTATCTAGAAAGTGGGTTGAGAAAACATCTATAATTAAGAAATAAGATAAACCCAAGCCTTTATGGGTGGTTGTTGCTGCTGTCTCAGGAAGGGGAGATGCAGGTCCTCATGGATGAGCTGAGTGGGTACAGTGGTGGAGAGGAAGATGAGAGGCTAGAAGGAAAATGGGAAAGGGAAAAGAGCTTGGGGTTTTGAAATCCTCTGAGGTGGGAAGAAGGCAGTTTAAAGGACATCTAATGGGAGATTCTTAGTTTGGATAAATATCTCTCTGGGGTCAAGTATGTGAGACATTTTCTTGGAACACGTGTTTGGTTCCCTATAAGTTACAGTTTGGTTGAAAGCTGAGGTGGAACATAGGAACCATCTTGTGCTGGACGCATGCTTCAGGGAAAATTCTGCATGATAGGAAAGCCTGTGCAGCCACAACATGAAATGTCTCCTACGTCTGGAAGCAGATAGTAACCACGTATTTTATAATGTTCCCATTGTTGTAGAGTCAGAAAGACACAGCTGCACTTCTTTCCTTTGCAGACTCCCCAAAAGGAAGGAAAAGCCTGTTCAATTCACCATGATGGATATACAGTGATATATTCCCAGTGGTTCCACTAGCCACGGTGTCTGAAATCTTTCCCACAGATTTGAAAAATGCTCATCTAAGCAAAACTACAACCAACTCCTTGAGAACATCTGTGAAATTAAGATAGTAAGTAAAAGTTCTGGAAGGAGACCGAGATGCAGCAGCAACCAAAAGGTTTGCAAAAGGATTAGAAGCAGATAGCACATATAAATTTTTCCCTTCTGCACAGTGCAGCTATTGCTTGAATAGAGTGAACTTAAACATGAAAACTTGGCTTTCAATCTTAAAACCACTTCAGAGTAGTTCTCTGAATGCATTAAATTATAAATACATCATTCAGAGCAAATGTGTAATAGTGCTTTTAAATGCGAACATGTTTGTCACATGTAAAAAATGGGGGAACTATATCACTGATGGATGTTATTCATCTGCTTTTAGCTTTGACTATGCACAGGTGACACAGACAGGCTGACCCTGTCTGCTGTTGAAGTCTCAGTCACCCACTGAAGTCAACAGGAGTTAAAGGTGAAGTCAAGGTCTTTCTGGACAAAATATTAAAGATTATGTATTAAAATGTGTCTTATATATTCATATTATATATAGTAAAGCATCAAAAATTAAATATTAAAATCTGCAGGACTGAATGAAAGGGATTCTTATATGTATTTATTCCCAGGAAAATCAATGGAAATTAAGGTGCTGAATAGTTTCTAGAGGTTTGTCTGCTAAGGTTTGTATTGTGCTCTCTGCTATTCCACCTCCCTAAGGTCCCCCTGACCTTAGCAGAACAGGGGGTGAAAATCAGTATTTCCTGGAGTAAGGATGTTTTATTACCCCACATTAATATATATCTTTAAAAATGTTGGGAAAGCAGAATTTTCAGCTGTATCAAATTTGAGTAATATCTTGTCATTATGTAGACTATGGGGGAGTTGATGTCAAGCCTGCTGAAGTCAGTGGACAGGCTCCAGCTGAATTAAATGAGCTTTGGGTCAGATCCAGAAAGGCAGTAGGGAATTGCAATTAGACAGCTTAAATTTATCATGTTTGTCTTGGAAATTCAGCTTAAAAAAGGCTGTCTCATCTGGACAAAGAAGGACTCCTGAACTGCTGTCTAGTAATAGATGTTCTCATTTTTGCCAGTGTGAGATTTTGCACTCAGTGTGAGCTAGGACCTGAATTAATTCTAAGCATCTGAAATTTGATTAATAACAACAGCAACTTCAGTGGTGTAGCATGGCAGACTTTAAACCACGCTTTGCCTCACACTAGGAATTTGGACCGGTGAGGGTTTAAATTAAATGATAATATAACAGACTTCATTTCATACATGTTTACTAAAAATAAAAAGACCCAGGAGTTCTGAGAAAGATAATTGCTAAACACTTCTAAATATTTTCAGTCTATCTTTAATGATGCTATTGGTTTGATCAAGAATGTTTTGAGAACACTTTATGGTTTTCCTCATGCTGTGGAAGTGTGAAAAAAGTCTCAACTAAATTTTGAACACACGTAAGCAAAAAGGAAGGAAGAAAAGACAACATGCATTAAAGAAGTTTTATTTTAAGTCAAAGTACTAATTTTTTCCTTATTTAATTTCATCAACTAAAAGGAAATATATTCTCTCTGGACTCAATATTTGTTGTTACTCAAAAAATAACAAAATATTAGGTAACATTTTCCTTAGAATGTGTAATAATAAAATAAGAATAGGAGAAGAATAGGATGGAATAAAGACAGTAACACCAAAGTCCAGGTTTAACAGGATAATGTTTATGGGTTTTATAAGAATACCTCTGTGATATATTTTGACCCAAAATATCTTACATTTATGTAATTTTTATTAACCATAAATATATTTTATACCATTTCACATAAAATATAACATTTTAAAATAGTTTCCCAGCAGTTTATGTCTTTGCCTATGTTGACAAGAAGACATGCTAGAATAAAGAGTTAAAGGCCTTTCCTCCATGTCTCCCATAAGTTTTGTGAAGCCTGTAATTAGCACTGACTGTGATCTGCACATTCTGTAAATAAACAAGGAGCTATGATGCTATCAGCCCACATGACACCCTTGGAGTGGTGAATAAGGATTGAAGGGCTTAATTAAGCATGTTAAGATGGTACTTTTCTGCCATTTTTCAAAATGTGCTGACAATAGTCACAGGCAAACTCTCACTTGTGATGTAATCATATCCTGCAGCCACCTGGATCAAGAATTTTCATCTAAACTGTGGATAAAGTGGTGCAAAAGTCTTCACAATTCAGAAAAGGGATGGCTCGGTATTTTATACCAAGGACTGGACATTATAGTTCCTGAAATAACTGTAAACTTTACAAAACTTGTTTTTACCTGTGGTTCACATGCAAATACCTTGCAATTAATCTGCTCAAAGACTGATGCACCTTGTGGTAAAAACACAAGCTCAACAAATCTGAGATATTATTTAGAAAGAGGGGAGTGGGCAGTCAACAGGTAAAATACTTGTAACTATAGAAGGAAAAGAACTCTTGTCATTATTTGCCCTTCATTTGGACACAGTTTGCAGTTAAAATCTCTGATAGCTTTGTCCTACTGGCTTTGAGGGACTAGTGTTAAAGGTTCACCTCTCTAGTAGAACTCAATCAGCTTTTAGAAAGACGCCCTCACAGTGTCTTCAACAATCAGAAGAGAAAAATAATGTCCTTGATATGGCCCTGAGGCTGATAAATGTCATAGGTAGGGAAAATGAAAAAGATCTGAGAAAACATTTTGTTCTTGTGTAAGACAGAGAAGAACTGATAAAAGCTCTTTAGGAAGAGAAATTATTTTCTGTATTCAGAAAGAAAAGGAAAGATGCTGCTGCTGGATTTAGGAGTGATGACATTTCAAAGCAGACATCACATAAGAGGAAGCACCCAAGGAAATTACATAGAATGTCTCCAAAGTTTACTTTGGGGAAAACAATCCACAGTACAAAACAGCCTTCCAGTCTGTTTCATCTATCAAAAGCAGAGCACAAAGAAGGGTGCACAAAGGGTGAAGTTAAAAATCTATTAGATTGTTTCAAGGTCTCCACTAATGTTCCCATATTGGGAATACAAAGACATTCAAAGTAAAAGTGTCCTTGTTGTCCCAGACTGTTCACTCACAGTTAATTCTCCCTCAGGACACGGTGGTTTTATTTGTTGATTTTAAAATGCACATAATTTGGAGGAAAGAAAAACAGGATGGAAACAAAAAAACCCTCATAATGACATGTGGTTGTAATGTTTTGAATTTTCTTCAGCTGTCATAAACATCTCCAAGATGACCCTTATGCATCTATAGGTGCCCGGTACAAACTATATGAAGAAAGAAATGCAGTCTTTGCTATAAACTCTTTTAAAACCTTACCTGCTCTCTCATAATGTTGAAAATGCTCAGAAAATAGCTTCTTCAACCTGTTTTCCTAAGTAAAAAAAGGATTACATAATCTCTTTCTGTATTTATGAACCTCACAAATAATTTCTGAGTACACTTGCCCGGTTCAACCAGATTCAACAGAGATAAGGATCTCAAAAGTATAAAGGTTTTGCATAGCAGTCTGTTATACCCTAAGGATAATATAAACATCCTCAGTGAAGTAAAGACTGCAGCATGAACTCACCATTTGTTAGATAACAAAGAGTCTAGGGAGGATGGAGGTGTTATGAATGCTTTAGTTGCAGGAAAAGCATCACTGGACACAAAAAAAAGGCCAAACACACAATAAAAAATTAATTTCTAAGCAAATGGATTTAAATAGTTTCACTGTGAAAATGGTATAGGTGAGACTCAGCAGAAATCTGTGACCTACGTCTGAAAGTATCTCATCAGCTAAACACCAAGACCCTATACTGTATCTGTGAACTAAACTCTGTTCCCTTGCAAGGGACATCAAAACTGAGATACCAAGCCTCCACAAGCATTGCCAACTGAAAGCTGTGCTTTAGTGAGTGTAAGCAGGAATCTATTTCCATTTTCGCCCATCTTCTGTGATCTCACCACATATCCTGCAAACCAACCATCTGAAACTTGTCCTGTGTCCAAAGCCAGCACTGCTGCCATAGGTAATACATTGGCAAGGTGCAGGAGTCAAAAGCTGCCAATCCCCTTCACAGTGAAGTCCATCATCACAGGTCATCTGCTCCATCTGCTTCATCATCACTGTGGGTCCTGTCTTACAGACCTTTCAAGAAATATTTACAGCATCCTCCAAACAAGCATGCTGAATAATAGACCCTTTACCACTTTTCTTTCAGAGTATTTCAGAACCTCAAATCTCCTTTCAAGGAAATTGTTACTGGTACTGCAATGAATATAAATATTTATCTTAGTTTCATACCAGCACTTCTGATTCAATTGTTTATATTGGCAGCCTCACAGACGACTTTGTATTCGAGGCAATGGTGATCTTCAACAGGCTTTGTCTGCTTGCTCTACTGGGCACTGCACTCAGAGCCAGAGCAGCTTGTATGTTAGCAAAATGGACTCACTGTATGTGAGACTGCAGGTGTACACCATGCACCTGTGGGCATTGTGACAGAGGAAACAGTCTAACATGTCAGGAGAAGACATATATGATTCTGGTTGCTGTGCAACAAGGGCACTGTGGTCCTTGGGAGGGAAGAGGAACCTCTCAGTGGAGGGAATCTGTGCAGCATGGGAAAACCCCCCTGGAATCTGTCTGATGCTGCATAAATGTGGAGTTCCCAGCACATGGAGGGATGTAAAATTTACTATCTATAACACTCCTGTTACTCATCTTATTAAAACTGTTATTTTATTAAACCATTATTTACTGGGCCTTTTTGTTGAGATCCAGAAAACGCTCTGCACCATCTCTCTCTCCCTCCTCATTCCCCTGCCACCTGCAAAAATTTCTTTTACTACATATATATTTGCTGTCTCTCTCTCTCTCTCATACTGGAAATTCACCAAGATGTTATGAAAAAAAAAAAGGAGCATAAAAATTGAAGACTTTTTTTTTTCCTTGTATTTTAGCCATTTTCTGGTTTGCAGACTCTCACTGAGAATTGGTTAGCTTTCCTAGAAACCCTTCTCAGGTAATTTATGGGAAGAATATGATAATTCAACACTAAGTCTGACTTTTTGTTTTCTGTTCCCCTGTATCATGTTTCAGCAGTGTCTGTTCTCCACATTTTCCTTTCATTAGTTGAATTATGTGGCTAAAGTACACCCAGCAAAAACTTCCTGAACTATTTGATCTTAATCCAGCAATGTGCTTAATGTTAAGCCCACAACTAATCCCAGCAAAATGAATGGAGCTATTAATGAATTTAAAGATATTTCCAGGTGAAAGCTGGTAAGAATTATCCTATTACCATTGTCCTAAGCTACTTGATTGTGTAAGCAAAGCATTATAATGAGCCAGCCCTTCAATGTAAAATTTTATTCACAAAATATGCTAAAGATCAGCTCAAAGAGTGCCAAAAAAGGCTTTTAAAAACAAGATAAATAAAGAGAAAGAATGGCCCAGGAGGAATGCTGGGGCACATTTTTGATATGCATACCACTGAGAAGCTTAAGGTATTAATGAAATTATCTGAAAAGGCATCTATATCCAATAACTTTTTTTTTTTACATAACCCCGTTACGTTCCAGATAAAATACTTCTATTTATTAAGATATATAACACGTTTACCATGAAGTGTACTGTTTTAGGCATATGTGCAGGTAAAGGTTTAACATAGAATCATAAGATGGTTTGGGTTGGAAGGGACATTAAAGACGATCTTGTTCCAACCTCCCTTGTCATGGGCAGGGACACCTTCCACTGCACCAGGTTGCTCAAAGCCTCATCCAACCTGGTCTTGAATACTTCCAGCGATTGGGCACCCACAGCTTCTCTGGGCAACCTACTCCAGCACCTCACCACCCTCACAATAAAGAATTTCTTCCTAGTATCTAGCCTAAACCCACCCTCTGTCAGGTTAAATCCATTCCTCCTTGTCCTGTCACTACATGCCCTTGTAAAAAGCCCTTCTCCAGCTTTATTGTAGATTCATGGTGCACAGAGTGAAGAACCAGCTAAAGGGCAGGCAGGGTTGTAGCGAATGGGGCTACATCTCCCCGGTGACTGGTCATCAGCAGCATTTCTTCAGGGTTCCATTGTAGGACCAGTTTTATTCAATATGATCTAGATGCAGGAGTTGAATGCACCATAAACAAGTTTGCTGATGATACCAAACTAGGAGGGGCTATTGACTCTCTCAATAGACAAGAGATCTTGCAAAGGGCTCTAGATAGATTGAAGAATTGGGCAATCGTTACTGGAATAAAATTTGATGAGAAGAATTGCTGGATTCTGCACCTGTGATGTAGTAATGCTGGTCACAAGTATAAATTGGGAGAGGAGTGGCAGGAGAGCAACCCTGCAGATGGGGATCTGGGGGTGCTGGTGATTAGCAGGCTCAATGTGAGTCAGTTGTGAATTTTATTACACCTTATTAATAGTTACTATGCAGTGCAAGTGCTATCAGGAGTCCTTACATGAAGAACTAACGGATTTGAAAACCAATCTTTTGTCCCCATAACACATCAATTGGTTTAATGAAAAGAGAACACTTATAAATCTGTCCTACAGACCATGTCTTGTATGTATGATTAGCTTGTCACAACTGCTCAAAATTCCTTATGAATTTTGTTGAGTAGGGCTTTTTTAATGACTGTGACCAATGTCTCTGACTAAAATAGCAAATTACTTATTTTAGAAGTATGAACTGTTACCTTAATCACCTTTCAGTCAAAATGTTTAGAATGAAAAAGTTTTCAGTAATAGTGAAGAATAATTAGGCATTATCTCCTTTATCTCTTATATCTAAAGATATTTTGCAGGTCTTTTAAACAGCCTGAGAAAATTCTTGCTAATATAATACAAACATTTTTATGTCATGAGGTAGTTTTTTTCTGCAACATTTTTCTGACTGAAGCTGATTCTAATAAACTTCATTGTTGATTTTTGAGAAACAGACAGTGTCAGGCAGCAGTAAAAATAAATAATGTACTGTTTGATTCAAATTCTAACTATCTGGATGCAGACTGTTCCCAAATTCTTGTCATAAGTAGCACCATCCAAAAGTACTGGTCCTTGCTTCTAGTCACATTCCAAGTGCTTTGGATGGTGTTTCGGTGAACAGTGGTGACTCATTTCAGCACAGAGTCATCAGCTGGACCTGCAATGTAGACTTCAGGAAAGCATCGCACAGATGCCAAAGCCACATGTTTATTTGATTTATTTATATTTGGAGAGAAGTCTTCTTTGGAACCCCTCTCAGCGCCTGAGGGATCCTCTTCTCTCTTTTCTCCCCTGCATCCTTGTGGCCCTTGTGGTCCTTTTGGCCAAGAGGAATAGGACACACCTCTTTGAGCTGCCAAACACTTACTAGCCTGGAGTCGGACTCTCTACTGTCCACTAAGCTAGGAATGAGAAATATGGGAATATGACCCAACAGATTAAAGCACATTTGTGAACTCTCCTAATAAAATACAGCAAAATACCTTTCAAAAATGGAAATGATCTTTCTTTTTTTAGCTTCTGGACTGCATTTAGTGCATGAACCTATGATGTGTTCCTTTCTGAAGGGTACCATTGGCATGACTTTAATCACTGTAAGGGTAATACATGAGTGCATACCTGGATGAGTGTGATGGCAACGGTGGAGATCTGCATATTTTCTGCAGGCCTCCTTTAAAAGGCTGATGAAATAAGATTATCCACTTTCCAGTTTCTTCATAATTTTTTTATGAATGTTGGTAGAACACATTTGGAAAGAAGTTGTTTTCCGTCACATTATGACGACCTAGCTGTGAAGGGATGAGATCCCATATCCAACATTACAAACCACCTAGGTTTTTCCAATTCGATTTCAAACTGCTATGAATTACTAGATTATATGTATGATAGCCATTTATTAGCACCCACACATACAGAGCTTTATACATATACACAGGCTTAGCTTCTCTAGTATGAAAATAATTTTCTGTAGAAATAATTTTCAGTACTTCTAATGAGAAGAGATGTGAGGCCTGTAAAGGACAGTGGATTCATATCAATTTAGAGTGAGAAGAATACTGGTATAGGCTTTAATCTTGACTGTATGTGCCATCAAGCAGGTACATTTTCCTCTTGCCCACTGAGAACTTGACTGAAAATTGCCAAAAGCCACACTTCTGATTATGAATACAGGACCTGTAACCTTGGTAAGGCAGTGAACTATGTCCTCTGACTGAGTTGTACTCAGTGTAGTGCAAAAAAATATAGATGCTCTTTTTCTCTGAGGCAAGGAGCAGCAGACTTACAGTCTATCCAAAGTGTTAATTTATTTTGAATTGTTCTTTTTAGTACAGAGCCAAAAACTTACATGATACACTCCAAAAATGACAGATGACCCTACATCATTTTGAAAGTGCAAAAAAAGTACATGACAAAAAAATTGCTTCTTAATTAAGACATGCAGTAAGATTACTGTTTAGTTAAATTCCAGGTGTCCTAGCAACTTGTGTCTATTATACATATGTCTTATATCTGAATTGACTTGAATGCAGATGGAAATTTGGAAACATGGAATTTCTTAGAATACTGTTTGTCAGTTCAAATTATTATACTGATGTCATTCAGGGCAGACTCAAATACAGAGCATTAAATTCTCTAAGGAATAAGAGTATTGCATTGTCTAGCTAAGGCAGTTCTAATACCTTCATCAAGCATCTAAAATTTATTTCTAGTGAGACTTTTGAAAATGAAATAAGAAACGCTTAATCACAATTATAAAATTAATTAATAATTAATGGAAGCATTGATAGAATCAGTTAAACATACCTTTAATTCTCTAATTAAGTAATTCTTTACAATTTCCGTGAATATCAGGTGAAATCAATCTCAATTCCAGCTAAATGGTGGAAGTTTACTTTAAATGAGTCATATAAACTTCTTGCAACAATAAAGAAGTACCTCCAGAGAACAATTTAGATAAGCTAAAATGAACTCTTGAGATGACTCTTTTTATCAATTTCTTTTTGCAAGAAACCTTGGAGAGTCTCTTAACTAGACATCTAAGCACCACGCTACTGAAAACAGGCAAAATAAATTTGACTATGAATGATTATAATGGATCTACAGAGTCTTAATGGCAGATCATAGGACACATTTGTTTTCTACAAATGAAAAAAATGCATATATTTTTATTTTGACTTAATTTTGGGATATGTTAGTTATGATTCTATATAAAAAAAAATTAGTCCATTTTTCTTTAATAGGAACAAATACATAACACACACTTTCTGCTTTCAAGTTTTATGTATATAACTATAAAATGGCAGAGAATTTAATTCAGACAGTATCTTAACCTCCCCCCCCAGCATATTACACGCACTGAAAATGAAAGAATAAAAAATATGGTTTAAGTTAAGTGTATTTTTTATTAAGCTGTAGAAATAATGGTATTTCACAGAAAGTCATTAGGTTATCTTCTGGTAGAAGTGGTTCCAAAAACTCTTCTACTTTCCTTGTTTCAGCAATCCTTTTTTTGACAAAAATCAACCTTCTTTCTTCCCTTCCCTTCCCTTCCCTTCCCTTCCCTTCCCTTCCCTTCCCTTCCCTTCCCTTCCCTTCCCTTCCCTTCCCTTCCCTTCCCTTCCCTTCCCTTCCCTTCCCTTCCCTTCCCTTCCCTTCCCTTCCCTTCCCTTCCCTTCCCTTCCCTTCCCTTCCCTTCCCTTCCCTTCCCTTCCCTTCCCTTCCCTTCCCTTCCCTTCCCTTCCCTTCCCTTCCCTTCCCTTCCCTTCCCTTCCCTTCCCTTCCCTTCCCTTCCCTCCCCTCCCCTCCCCTCCCCTCCCCTCCCCTCCCCTCCCCTCCCCTCCCCTCCCCTCCCCTCCCCTCCCCTCCCCTCCCCTCCCCTCCCCTCCCCTCCCCTCCCCTCCCCTCCCCTCCCCTCCCCTCCTCTCCCAAACCTTCCCATACCTTCCCAAACCTTCCCTGACAAAGATATTCCCTGGGAGTTTGCAGGGTCTGTCTGTGTCACCATAAGCTTACAAAACAAGCCAAGAAGCACAGAAACTTACAGACAACTCAGTCTTCTGTGCGCTCTGCTGGGTGAACTGGAATAGGCTTAAAGTTTGTTATTGCTATGTACAACTCAAACAAATAGCAGCATTCAAGGGCTGGTAATTTCTTAAGCCTGAACAAGTAGAGCTGATAAGCTCCATTCATGTCTAAACTAGGTCCTTTTATTGAATCTTGTAGTCCCCTGTGGGAAATCTGGCAGCATTTCTAAGTTTTGGGAGAAAATAAGCAGGGAACAATTCAAACATAAGCCTGATTGAAAGATGTCCTGTAAAATTACCAGGAAGTAAAAAATTGGTATAAAATCAGTAAAAAATAAAACAGTCATGCATAAAACTTCCTAAATTATTTACTGATGGATGAAGTGTCTCTGCAGGCTTCTTTGATGAATTTAAGTAGTTGTAAGGGCTTTTCCATTTCCTCTTAAGTGAAGCAGGTGGCAGCTCGATAGCTCTGAGAGAAGGTGTGAAGAAATGTAGCTGAATGCTCAAGTACACAAAACACAGAGCCCAAAATTCCCATGTTCAGCATATGGCTGTGGATCATGTAATTGTGCCTAGTGAAGTACAGCTGCAATTGCTTATCAGAAAGAGCCCTGGTTCATAGGTTTTACGTCTTTTGGGTCCTAGTGTCATACACTGATATCTGAAAGCCCCTTAAAACAACAGGGAAAATCAAAGCCACAACTATGTAGTCCTTTAAGGTTCAGAATATCTTTTCTTTTCTCAGTGTGAATATCTTATTCTTTCTGTAAAAGGTTCTTGTTGTCAGGTATATCTCTTCTATTTGCATCTACTATTTAATTTTTTTAATTTTTTTTTTTTAGTGTCTCTGTTTGATGAGGTACTGAGGTCTACATTTAAGAATAAAATACTTAAGTGGTGTCAAATTTCTATAGCTTGGAGGGAGCTTTCTGGTTTGTTCCATCTAACGAGGTCAACTTTATTTAATCGCTTTCAGTAAATATATAATTGTGGTGGTTTGGTTATTATTGACAAGGCATATTTCCCTGCCTGCCCCTGTTGTCTTTTCTGCCAAACAGTTCGTTTTCTAACATATTAGGCTGCAAAATTCTCCAGAAAGGGTGTATATGATTCTATTTCGGAGGAGATTATTCTTATTGAATATATAAAGTCAAGGCCTTATTACAGGGTAATAATTTTGTTTCGTGCTTAATTGTGTCAAATAGTTTGCCTTCTGGAAGATACTGTGAATGTGAGGATTTACACACTTCATTCATAGCAATAGGCTATTGCTCTCTTATCGTAATCCTCATAAACCTTAATAGGTTAATGACTTTAATACAGAGCATAATACGAGGAGAAAGGAGGCAGCTGCTGTGCTTGCGAAAGGAACCACACACCCAAGTATGCATTTTTCTTCCAGCTGTGGAGTTTGGCTACATGGTGCTCTATCCAGCAAATCTCTAGGTAAGGCAAACAATATCTGCATTTTATCATGCAATGTTTGACGTGTCTGTCTCACTTCCTCAGTTCCTATAGTTGAAGAGAAAATGGACCTAATCTTCCACAAGACCAGACTCTAGTAAGATGCTCTTGTCCACTGTGGATTCCTTAAAAATTTAAGACATTATGTTGCCACCTATGCTGATTAATGGTTAGTTAATTCTACAGAAAATGACAGAAAAACCATACTATATAATTTTCTTGTTAATAAGTACATAAACATTGTTAAATTTGATCAGACTAACTGCTCAACTAGTGTTCAACTTGCTCTAGGAAGTGACTAAGAAAAATTGTTTTAGGTGCTGTGTGTTTTCACTGTGCAATTAAGGAAAAACAGTTTTTCCGTCTTCAATCAGGGCAGAGATAACCTTATTCAGCTTATCCTAAAATCTACTCTAAATGTTAAATTCCTATATGAGGTAAATATTTATGCTCTTACATCAGTCAGTAAAAAAAAAAAAGTAGTTCCAGGGTTTTTTCTTTTCCCGTGTTTTGCACATTTGCTTCAGAGTGATAGACGTCACATTCTGCAAAAAGTGTATCAGTTGCTTACAGAGTGATCCTACATTATTAATTAGTCCACACACCTACTTTGAGATAGCTAGAGTCAAGTGAAATTAACATTAAGTGAAATAATCCTTAGTCCATTATTCTAATCTAGTGATTGGATTAGAAATGAAATTCTGAGTCACTGTTAAAACCAGAATAAGGATGTAATAAAGCAGCAAATTACAGGACAAACAAAGGGAGCTTGCTGAGAAGAATTCACAGAGCTATTAAAAAGTTACAATATTGTTGAGCTGGTAAATCCAGCCAAGCATCTTACATTGCATGGGAAAGAATCACGCAAAAGAATTAAAGAAAAAAATCATCGAGATGAAGGAAATATAACTTTATAGAACAATCAATTATACCAAAGAGTCTCATTTCTATGTTTGATAGTGAAAAGGAAATTAAAATGTTTGGCTCAACCCCTTTCATCAAAGAGTCCCTAGTTAGGTCCAAATACAATAATAAATCTGTTTTGTTAATATATTCTTTCATATTTTCTGCCTATATACCTTAGGAACTTCTACTACTTGAAGATATGATGGCTCAAATCTGATGAATGAATATATGCTAAAGAACTATGTTTGTGTTTCAGCAGGAGAAGAGTAGGTTAAGTATAAATGTAGATTTTAAATTCACAGTTAATTTGACCTTTCAGCCAAACAAACTATGCAGTGACAGTGATGGGAAGTTTCACAAGTAACCATTTATATCTCTGTAGCTCTTGTCCTGAAATTGAAAAGGAAAATATAGAGAGAATTGTTTCTTCTCAGACTAGCTCTGACTTGTGTCTGAGATCTGAATTGAGCATTAGGTAGACTACAGCAAACTATAGAAATATAGAACCATCAAATTGTTTTGGTACTTTGAAAAGGAGTTTTAAACATCATCTAGTCTAAGCCCCCTACCATGGGCAGGAGACACCTTTCACTAGATCAGGTTGCTCAAAGCCCCATTAAAACTTTCTTAGACTCTTCCAAGAATGGGGCATCCACAACATCTCTTGCCAGGCTTCAAGTCCTGTAACTCCAGCAAAGATACCAAGAGGCCTGTGGACAAATTAGGAGGGATGTTTCTACTTGATATTTCTCTATTTCCCAGACATTTAAAGGAAAAGTTTCACCTGCTCATTTGACCTAGTCTTCTGTGTTCTTCTTTATCTACTGGTGTGGCACAGGGAGCTTTTCAAAAAACATGGCAGTTTCAAGGAAAGGGGATAAGAGATGTTTTATTCATGTCTTCATTCATAGAGCATTAAAGACTAAACGAAGGTGAATTTCTTCAGTGTGAACAGGTACAGCGAAAAAAAAAATGTGTCCAGCCTGACAACACTGAGCTCTCTAGACAACTTTGAAATATCATACTGTATAATAACATCAAGACCACTTATACTCTTATCCACAGTCACATATTAATCTACTTATTCCATTCTTGTTGCTGAGTCCTGTGTGTCTTTCTGCAGGTTGATTCATCTTTAAGAGACACAGTGAAGAGAGGACTTGGAGTACCTCTCTCTAAACTAGCAGTCATGTCCCTGCAGAGGTCTGGAAACACACAGTGTGCTAGACTGTCAGTAACTGCCAGCTTGGCAAGATCAGAGTTTTTTTTTTTGTCAATTTCTATGTGCCTGCTTTGACTGGGCTAAATGTTTCATTTCTGCCAGATCTACAAGTCACCATATGGTCAGCATATGAAGCCATCTCTGTGGGAAACTCGGTATTCTTTTGGACCACTTGTAACTCTTCCTGGAGGAGAAAGGGAGAAGGCTCACAATATAATAATATCTTTTATCCCTCTGTACTTTCCAAGGGGTCATACGATGAGTTTGGAACCATGAGCTCCTAGACTGAGGAACAATTCAGAAAAACGTTAGGAAACAAAAATTTAAATTTATTCCAATGTGAACAGAAACACACCCTCCTGGTGATTTCCCATTCTCATCACCATCTGCAAGCTGAGATTTTATGAGGTATTAAATTAGGAAGGAAAAAATTTAAAAATGTATCTGACACAAACACACACACTCTTCCAGAAATGAGGGGAAACTTTTGTTAATGAAAAATAGAGCTGCAAACAAAAGCAGTTTGGAGAAAATATAATATCTTAGATTACTTTAAAAAGGAACGTTTTTATGTTGTCAGTGCTACTGCTCTCATAAAAAAAAAAAAGAGGAGGCTTATTGGATTATGGCTCTGTTGGTAAAGAAAAAAAAATCAGACTTGATTTAAACAAGTGTCATGTTTTCCAACCTTAAAATGGTACATTAACTGACTTTTCAGAAGGTGTTATTACCAGGAAAGCAGAATCTGACTCATAAATTCGTCTCTTGTGTAAATAATGCTGATTGCAGTTTCCATCAAGGATAACCTTAACGCATCTCCATTTGGGTTATCTGACAATGCAATCTCCTGGGCTCACCTGGCAAAGCTCCGAGCTTTATCAATACCTGCCCACACACTTATAGACATTTCTGAGGAAGCACTTGGACTGTGCTATATAAAGTGTAAAATCGTAAGGAAAAGTATATTCTCCACTGCTTGAATAAGCTACATGGGAGTTAAAAGATTCCTTAATCATGTTACCCTTAAATTGCAGCATAAAATACAGCAAGAATGGGTTTACTGTCTCTAAGTGTATTGTGAGAAGGGATTATATTGTGCTTCCTTCAGGAGACTGAGTACTGCTTTGGTGTATCTGGAAATCCTAGGAAACTGGTTAGCCCTACACCCAGGAGGGAAACGTGAACCTGGAGGCCATGCCTCCTGTACCCAACGGTACTCTCCTGGCTGCTGGCCAGGTTTCGGAGCACGCTGGCAAGAACAGGGCTTATCATATTTTCTTTGTCTGCTGCTGTGCCAGATCCATGCACTAAATGTGAATGGCAATGTGAGTGTAGAGGCCTAGAGAAGCCGATTTTAGTCATGGGATGGATTGTGGTGATGCATCCCCTCCCCACCCAGTTGAATCTGAGCTGCTCAACTGCTGAATGGACAAGGCTGTCACCACTGCTGGGTCTCTGTGTTTTGACTCAAGGTGACTCTTTATGTGGAATAATAATAATAATAAAATTTTTTTGTGATTAAACCTAGTTTGAGAACAAGAAAGCACAACTCCCTCAACTGTCCTGATGCTCTGTGTGAGACAGCCCAATTTCAAATTGATTTTTATTTCAGGTTACTACAAGCTGTTACTTTTACTTCATGAAACATAGACAAAAATATTATTGTTTTCTGAAGGTCTGACTTCAGAGGTGCTTTTGACTGAGAAGTGTGTGAATATGAGTTGCAAGGATTTTGTTAATGATGACTATCAGCAGATCTTCAGATACTGACAAAAGGAACATTTAGATTTATGTTTGCATATTTCATTGCATTATTGATTCAATCTTTTTATCATTTTGAGTATACCTGTTTTCTCTTTAAATCACATTTGGCCTAATGAAGTCTGTCCAAAGCTCAGGATATTTATTCTGCAGAGTTATTATTAGAGAATCTGATAATTTTAAACTATCATCAACAATAATTTTTCTCAGCCTCAATATAGAGATATTAAGGAGAAATAAAATAGATTAGTGGTTAAATCAATATTTGCACATTAAATACCTCCTCAGATTTAAAAAAATACTGTATACTGTATACTGTAAAGCAGGGCACTTTCCTGTTGGAGTTACTCTATATTACATAAATTGTGACTATTCCTTGGATTAGAGAAATTATTTAGAGGAGTTATAACTTTGAGTTAGTTTTCCCAAATATCTGGTGACTGGACTGGTCACTGAGATCCTGCCTGTTTTTAGGTTGTGCTTTAAATATATAATCAGTACTTTTAAGGATTTTGGTTGTTCTGTGTTACAGAATGAAACTATGCAACAAAACCCAAAACAGTCCTAGCCAACCTGACAAAAACAAAGGCAATTTCCTTATTTTGGTGCAAGTGTTCCTCACTTTCGCCCATGCAACTAGAACAAGGATCTAGCTCTATGATGGAAATATCAGATGACTAGATCTCAATACCCCCTTCCAGTGGAGATCACAGAGGTATGTATAGATTGATCTTGGTCCAAGTTCCTGTGCTTTATATTTCATGTAAAAAAACCCCTTTGGTGAAACTATGCAATGTGGAAAATATGCATTATTTAGGTATACACTGGTGTGTGTGATTGATTATGGTTATTAGCATATACACACATTTACAAGGAAAATGGAGCTTGGTTCAATTGTTATATGTCTTATGTGATTTATCTTGTAGGTGTACTTTGAAGCTTTTTTTACCAAATATTTATAAACCTAATGATGAATGAATATCAGTTCACCAGTTTAAGCATTAATCCCACCACAACACAGAAAAGCTGATGATTCATTTTTTAAGAGAAGATTTTTTATGGGAATTAGATTAGGCTGTGATTCTTCCAGCAATTAAATACACATATTTATTATCATAGTTAATGTTTTCACAATCAATATATTCTTTCACAGACAGTCCTATCAGTAATGAACAGAAACAAGGGAGACTTGGCCACAAGCTTTTTTTTATGTTTCAAATTTATTATAAAATTGCACTCAGTCTGATACATTTGAAGGTTTATGGGTTAGCTAATCTTTTCAGCCTTTTCTCAGGAATAACTAGCAGTTACTGGTTAATTGTTACCTTTACTATTCATCACTTATGACAGATAGTGCAGATCAGACTGACAAAAATAAAATGAGAAATGTCTGTTTAAAAATAATACTTCTCCATCCTCTTTTACTACAGCTATCCATGTTTAGGGAAATGCTCCAGGTAATTTGTCAGATTTCCTTTCATCCTTCCAACTGTTAAAAAAGGCTACTCTAAGCTGATTCTTTTATCTATTCATCAGTGAAGAAGAGCATACCTCCTCAAGGGCAAATCATTGCAACTATTTCAGAAGATGAGAGGAGATGGATCACTCCACTTACTGCTGAGAGCCTGAAAAACAAGGCTGGACAAGACACATAACTTTTGCTAAATAAATTAATTTGAATTCCACTTTAGAGAGGAAAGGCAATATCCTTTATTAGTCTACTATTTTTAAAGGCTTGGATGGAGTTGCTCATGTACAGAGCAAAAACTGGATATACCAAATTCCAAGTCACTGCACAGTATAGAATCATAAAATCAGCTGGGTTGGAAGTGACCTCTGAGATCATCAAGTCCAACCCTTGATCCACTACTACCTTGGTTACTAGAACATGGCACTAAGTGCCACATCCAGTCTCAGCTTAACTTGCTCCAAAAACAAATCCCGAAAAACCTCTTGGGAGTGTAAGCAGAAGTAACATTTCTACATTTACATTTATTGAAATGCTTGTTTAAGGAGATGATGTTTCTGCAACACTTTTTCCCTACCTTTGGAACAGATGGTTTTTTTCCCCTCACTAACCTCCATGTGTTCTTAGGGCTCCGGTGCATGCCTAGATGCATGGTACTGAGATTATGTGTAATAGTAAGTTATTTGTTCATGTCATGGACCTTTTCTTACAGAATTAATTTTTTATATTATTGTGGCAATTACTGAAATAATAAGAGGATGTTTCAATGTCTTCTATGTAATCGCTTTTCTTTTTTCTTTTTTCTTTTTTTTTTCTGGCCTTGAAGACCCTACTTTTAAGCAAATACTCTGTGCAAAAAAGTCACACCTTTGTTTGTCAAACACTTGGAAACACTCTTAGCAGATCCTGAAAAACAGAATGCAGATCAAGGTGTTATGCCAGTCCACAGAGACGTAAGAAACAAGACACTGTTCTGTATTTCCCCACAGGTCTCTTTGCTTTTTGGTCTCCATGACTTACGATAGTTTGCTCGTGAAAGACCTACACAGCTAGGTAGGTTTATGCGAAGAAGAGCAGAGAGATCTTTGACCTTTCTTGTTCTGTGTTAGCCTGAGCAGAGATGACACAAGCCTTCCCAACCACTTGACTCAAAGGCTGATATAGATGGGATAGTCCTTTAACCCACACTGTACCATCATATACACATCCCTTTCTTTGGAATTGTTTTTTGTACTTGTGGCTGAAGGGTAATAATGAGACTGTTTCTAAGATTTTACACTTCTCTTCTCTTTGCTGTTCAGAGTGTAAACTTGAGCTATTTTGGCACAAGGCTTCCCAATCAGTGTCGATCTCCTACTGTCTTCTATTTAACAACTGCATGTCTGAGAAAAACAGAGCTCATAGACTTATTCTAAAAATAGGGCCAAACCAGATATTTTCCTCAGTCCTTGAGAAATTATATTTTTGAGCTGTCAGTTATTACATAGTGATAATACAATGTAACAAGAACTAAATCTTGTACTCAGTTTTGGTTTTCATGTTTTGAAGGAAATATGTAACGATGGTGAAATGACATGCCACTTCCCAAGTCTAGATAGAACAAACTGTTTGGATTAAGTTCTTAATGCCATGATTTATAGCTCCTACAATGGCTGTTCTGTGGGGAAGTTCTAAAGGTACCACTCTGAAAAATTAATTGCCTGTGACCCTGTGTATTCAGTGCACTGAAAGGTCGTGTCTCAGAGCTGTCTTGTCTCAGTGGCTGCCTATGCTGTCTGTGTACTGTGTAATGAGACCTGTTGCTCTGCCAGAAGAAAATTCCTTTGTCTGAAGGTAGTTCTGGGATTGGAGGTCCAGCCCTAAGCCAGCTGCTCATGAATCAGCTTCTCATATAGCTCCATTGTTGCCTTTCCTTGAGCATAATGTTAAGCCTAACACATGTTAAAAGGTAATTTAGAGGCTTGTTTCAGTTCGGAGTTAATTAAGTTAATCAAGTTTCACTACTGCTGCAGAAACTTACTTGTAGCCATATTACTTTTACATTGCCTAAAGGAGTGCTGCTATTCTGTCCCCTCACAACTTCACTTGAATATGATTAAACCAAAGGCAGGCATGAAGATATTGTTGATATGAAAGGAAAACAAAATGATGAACTCCAGTCCTCAGTAATAACCCTGTCATATGGAAGGATCTGCCTATCAACTGCTTAGTCCCATGCTGTGGAAAATTGACCTCATAATACTGGTTTGGCTGCTACCTTAGGCATTGTGATGAAAAGATGTTTCATAAAAAAGCATGAAGCTTCAGGTAAACCAACCACTATTAAAGAACATGGAAAAATGCTGCTAGTTTACTACATTTTTTAAAAGTTCCATAGGAACATGCATTAAATAACACATAACAAAATTATGAGAAAAATATGAATTTAATGGAAGTTAAGTATAAATTTTAGCTGCAAAATCCATAGCTTGGCCCTGTAAAGTAAGGAGTTAAGGAAACTCAAACACTACTAGTGTATTATTTCCACTCACTGCTGTGCCAAATATAAGCATGCAGATAGTGTGTCCAGCCCCAAAAGTCACACTGTCAGGCTGTAAAGCAAAAACAAATCAGATTTGTTCTTTCTAAAAAGATTTTCTTACTCTTCAATTTTTTTCTTGTGCCCGAAATTTCAATTAGTTTATTTCTTTTCATGCCTCGGAATAAAGTTTATCTCAAATTCTGCCTCCCTTCTCCACTTCAATTCTACTATCTACGCTTCTAATTGTAATACAAATGCAAAAGTAGTTTTCAACAGTAAAATGAATCAAATATCGCAATAATTCTTTGTTGAAATTTTTCCAGTGCACATCTTGCAGCAGATGTCTAATGATCAGATTGAGAGTTTCTATTTACCAGTTATAATTGCTAATATAAAAAAAATTGTGAATGTTTATAAGTCTATAGTTTGTTTTTTTTTTGCAAGTGAGTACTTCTATTGAGTTCTGATAAAACATGTCAATATAAATACCTCCACATATGGAGACTCCACAATATCTGTGGGCAACCTACTCCAATGTTTGACCATCCTCTTATTTTTTTTTTAAATGGAATCTCCTGCATTTTAGTTTTTAGCCACTGCTTTTTGTCCTGTCACTGGGCACCATCGACAAGACACCTCTAGTTCTGATGTCTTGTCCATGAGGAGTATTAATGAGGAATTTAAATGTGAATGAACCCATTTGGATCCCTGAGATATGCTTTTTGGAACTTGGCTCCATCTGGACTTTGTGCCACTGAATACAGTTCTTTGAGCCCGGCATTTCAGCCAGTTTTAAATACTTTTGGCTGTCCACTTAGCTAACTTGCCTAGGGGGACATTATGTGACATGGTGTTGAAGGCCTTGCCAAAATCAAGATCCACTGTTCTCCCCTCATCCATCAATTTGTTCATGTGATTGCAGAAGATAATTAGGGTGGAAAAATGTGATTTCACTTTTACTGATCCATACTGACTACTACCTTCTGGTTCTTCATATATTCAGAAATGGCTTCTGAAATAAACTGGTAATTATGCAATGGGGATGATAAAGTAAACAGGACTAAATTAATGACTTCTGTCATGTGTTTCCAGTGCAATTCACGTCTTTAGTGTGACTTCAGCAGGATTTCTGTATTCAACTTGCAGCAAGCAAAGTACTGTTTGTAAAAAATTTTCAGTGCATTTCAGACACCAAAGGAATTGGGCAGTTTTTTTTTCCTTGCTCTTTCTTTGCTTCATGGAAGAGGCTAGAGTTTGCTTAATTTGAACCTGTTGAAATGATCATTTGAACCACAAATTGAAGGCTCATCTGGACCTTACCCTTGGATCTGGGAAATGGCTTGTCAGAGTGATGACATTTCTGTTGCAACACACAGAATCATTTAATGTTAGGGCCATTTGTGACAGGTATGAACTGTGATAGAAATATTTTGTCTGTGGACTGGATAGATCATATATTTTTCTTCTTGGAAGTTTGCCTGTTAAAATAGAAATGGTTTGCAAAGCACAAAATTTAAATTTACCCTCCTTCCATCAGCAAAATTAAAAGTATTCTTTATTAAACCCCTAGGTAATTCAGTGACACTTAAAAAGAAGTTTTACAGAGAAGTAAATTGTTTAAAAAGTAAAATACAGTTAAAATAATAATTTAATTTGATAAATCACCAACACAACAATAACTAATTTTCAACTGGTTACTCTAATTAGATCCAGGTTTTAAAGCATGGAAAGAACAAATAACATGCTAATATAGGGTAGCACGGTTGTTCAGTTACTAAGGAAAATACATTTCATCTGGATAAAAAGTGGGGTAGTAATTACCTTTTTTTCATTACTACTTTATTTTTCCTTTGGTATTACTTTTTCTATTTATTTTCACAGTCATGAAGCTTATACTGAACTGTGCTCTTTATTGAAATATAAACTAAAAGAATAATTTGCAATATCACCTAATTTTCAGGTAAACCTTTGTCTATTTTTATACCACCAGCCACATTTACACGGTATGAGCCCCATGCATCTGCAGAGTAAGCAATCAAAGACTTAGTTTATGATGTTTGGGGAAAAAAATAACAATTTGTTCTTCCGTAACACACAAATATACGGCAGTCACATTTTTATGCTGCATTTCAAGTATGTTAAGTTCTTATGGGTTTCTATGCTGCTTTTAGCATCTTCCAGGCCATGTCAAAGATGGTTATTTTAAAGTGTCAAATTTTCTTTAGCTTTTATGGTGCTGAAGTGATTTTGAGAGTGATTCAGTATTGTCACATGACACAGGTATGTGTCAAATATGAAGGAATGTCTTAGAACAGCAAAATTAAAGAAATGCTGTTATTAAACTGAACAGTAATGGATCTGGGAAACTCAGACTCAGAAATCTAAAAAACAGAAAAGATAACGAATTCTCTAGAATAGACTATACAGATACATTAGATTAAAAGCATGTAATTAAAAGAAAAGTACAAAGAGAAGAAAATTATTCATGAAAACTATAGGATTTATGTGGACTGCTAAGACCAAAATGTATGTGATAGCCTGGAGAAATAAGCAGCTTTCCTAGAAACAAAATTTATTTTTCGTTGTGCTTAGTAACTGCTAAAAATTGTATGAATCCACCAATAAAATTAAGAAGAAAAGTTCTTGTAAACAATTCATTACTGTTTTGTAGATATTTGAAGCAACATTTTGACAAAATGTATTTCTGGTGAGATTGCATGGATTTAAAAAAACCCCAACTCTTCTTCCAAAAAACTTTTGAAGTATAGGTTTTAAAAAGAGAGAACATTTTGAGATAAGACTTTAAAAAAAATGGAATTCAATTTTAATTTTAAAACATATTATATATAATTTTCTTTCTTTTCCAAATAAAATACATTCTATATTTATTTTTCAGATCTTGTTTCTGTTTAGGAAAAAAGGTCAAAATGGTTTATTTTCCTGAAAAAACAAAATTTTGAATTATGATATATTTTAGTCACCCTAGTAGAGTTTCTAGCCATGAATTTGTGGGTAGCTGGAATTTATTTTTCCCTTGGCTTCCTCAGCAGTCAAGGGATATAAATTAAGCACTGTCCATTTTAAATTTGGGTTTCCACCTATCTCACATTATAGAGATGGGATCAGTCATTTTACAATGCAGTTTTATGTTACATATAGTTCAAGTTATCTTGTGTTTCAGTAGTGTACTGTCTCTGCTCCCACTGATGCTCCTTATTGCACATTCCCAATGCTGTATGTGCACTAGTATTTTTCTGATTCTCTATGATCTGGGGAGTGAAACTCCCCACCCACTCACTCCCAAGTCCTAATCTTTCGAAGAAGAGGGTTTGGAGGTTTTTTTGCTGTTCAGCTCTGTAAATTGACTCACTGAAAGTCACGTGTGCATTAAAGCAAGCAAGAGGTCAGGAATGACTGCCTGGGGGCAAGAAGTGAGCACTGATGCTTCTGTCAACAGCTTGCTATTAAACAGACTTTCATGTTACATTAAACTATACACCATTAGACTCTGTCTCATGAAAGGATGAATGCCACTGTGAGTTACTTCGAGCAGAGACAGAGGAAGCCTACAATACTAACTTAATACTAACTTAAACTATTTGTTGATTTACTAAAAGCTTTTAGTCAGATAACTCACACTGGCAGTCCGGAAGAACTGTTAGAAAACAATGGCAACAGCAAATTCTTCATTTTCATCAGTGTCAAAACCCAAAAATTAAATTACCCTGTTAGACTAGAAGCCTATATGAAAAAGAAAATATATCATATTTTTTGGCTAGTATGTCTTTCCTGATGGTCAAAGAGAAAAATTATGGGTTTTGTTTCCTTTGATAAAACAGATGAAATGTACGGGTTCAGAAACCGCAGATTCTGTACACTGGGAACAAGTGAACCCATACGGGTAAAAGTTTTCAGAACTTCTAACAGGAGTCCAGAAGGCAAATGGGTTTCTTAATCTCAGTGAAACCAAATTATACCAGGTACATGATTGCACTAATAGGAGTACAAGGCTACTAAGAGACAGAATATGAAATACTGAAAACTTAATTGTTTGAAAGGGAATGAAACACCCTCTTGCCTAGTTTTTAAGACAATTCTTGAAGGATGCGACTTCCCTGCAGAGAAATTTCTGAAAAGGACTTGCAATCTCTTATCTTATTTTGAGGTGTCTAGCACAGACCATTGGTAACAAAACTGTGGTCTAAATACTGGTATGACCCCACTGAAGGTCCATTTAATTTCAGTATGTCACAAAACACCACTCTATCTCTCACAAAATATACCTTTACATTCACCTTTGACTCTTTCTCAATAACTGGGGGAAAAAATGACCACTGTGTTGGTATATGTTTTGTTGATGAAATCACTGAGGACATAATGGCACTGTCATCTGTATTGTACTATCTGGAAAAAAGAGTGAAGTAGAAGAAACGAAGTACTACACCCATTGCTTAGGTGTAATAATGGAAGACATTAAAAAAAAAATCATGTTTTTAAATCCTCCAGAAACAAAATATAAGTCTTTCTGCAGCCTGGAGTCATTGGAAAATACAAATTCTTGCACACAACTTTGCATTATCTTGAATTATCGAAAAAACAAGTTGGCAAAGTTTGCACAGTCACCCCATCCATTACTTAATGATTCTTTGATATTTTATGACTCCAAAAAAATGTGTGCTACTTGTACAGTCCTAGAGGAGTAACTTAAAAAAATATATTTTCCTCTCACCACTTCCTTGGGCTGAGCAGTGATTTGGTAGTTTTGGAGAATAACAAATGTCTTGAACCAGGATAGACATTTCTGTCCAAAAGAACAACTATGAAAAAACTGGCAAATACAACTTTGAGGCCGTTTTCTTTAGGCTAAGTGTTAACTTTTTATTATGATCCATCCTCTGAAAACCTGAGATGAACTACAAGGAAGTGGTGTCCTTTTCACTTGAACTGTGGAATATCAAAAGTCAAAGTATTGCACTGGAAGGCTCACGTTATTGTCCAGTTAAGCCCTTCATGGGGTGTTATTTGCAGATATTTATATTGGATACTATGAACAATGTTCTCTTTTCTTCAATCTGAGAATTGCAGATGTTGCCTATTTTGCCTTTCAATGTACCATTCTGCTTTTGGAGAACAAGAAAACAGAGAATTTCTGGCTTTCTGAAAGAGAGCAGTTTTCCAGTAAAAGAACAGCACAGTGGAAAAAAACAGTATTTCACATTTTCAGTGGATAAGAAGCAAGCTGTTTCCAAAATTATAGATTAAATTCACAGAATGTCTTTACGTTTACAGAGTGGCTGCTTGCCCAAAGCCAATTTGAGGTAATGGCAAATGCCAGAGTACTTATATGCTTTGAAATAAAGTCCATGTTTAACAGAGTGTTTCTCTTTCTTTTCCATATTTACTTCCAGTGTAAGCTGGAAAGGTGGTCTAAAATTAGTTTGGGATCTTGAAAATTTGAACACGTCTGAAAAATTGCATTGATCATATGTAATGGATTTTCTTACTTGTACTTAGAGTGGTAGAAATGTATTTCAGATATCACCTTCAGCTTAGGTGGAAAACGTGACCAGAAATGTTATTTTGGGAAGAACATACTACAGGTGAAGATACCATTTAACAGCATTATTAAAAGTCCTTGATGCATGTCTCCTGTCAGACTGGCCTTGACAGCTACCAAAGGATTTTCCTGATGCCTGTGGAAATAGTGGAAATAATCTCATTGATTTCAGTAGGTTTTGCTAGTTGACTTCACCAATGTGTTATTCAGCACATGCTCACTTCTGTTCAAGGCACTTCCTTTCCTTGCCACATTCTTTAACTTTCTCTATCACTCCTATACAACAGGCAAACAAGAAAGTAGTGTTAAAACAGGGTGGTGAGCTACAAACAGAAATGAGTCATTCAGTGACCTAGGATTCAGCTGTTGAAACACATTGTGATTGTGCAGAGTGGAATATTTTGAGTAAATTGCTATGCCTATGGAAAAATAATGTCTTTTTTATCACTTTGGAAAGGTTTGTAAAAAAAAGTACTCTCCATTTTGAGCAGTTCAATAGGATTTTGCCATAAATTTTATTCACGGTTTCCTCTGTAATGAATGAAGAGCCTAGAAATAGCTTTTCATATTGCCAAAAATTAAATATGTGTGTTTGTATATAGATATAGTAGAGTGAAAAACATATACGTTAAGGATTAAATTTAATTCCTTATGGAAATCTGGCTGTATTTACCTGTGATCACTTGGCTTTTACTCAGCGAAGATTGCAAATGATTTCCAGAGTAATCACATTTCCTGCATTGTAAAAGAGAGGAATTGCACAACACTGTACCACAAACAAGGCTTTAGCACAGGTTGCGAAAAAACAGCTGAGATTTTTCTGTTCTTGATCAGACAATCTTAGGAAGAACCTGACTGGAAAAGGGAAGAGAAATGCTCTGGAGGAGCAGAAGGGATCATAGAATAGTCTGAGTTGGAAGAGAAAATTAAAGGTCATCCTGTCTTGCAATAAACAGGGACATCTTCAGCTCGATCAGGTTTCTCAGATCCCCATCCAGCCTGACCTTGACTGTTTCCAGGGACTGGACATCTAATACCGCTCTGAGCAACCTATTGCACTGTTTTACCACCTTAATTGTAAAAAAACTTATTTCTTATATCTGACCTAAATAGATCCTCTTTCAGTTTAAAATCATTACCCCTTTTCCTATCATTACGTGTCCTTTTCAAAAGTCCCTCTCCAACTTTCCTGTAAGCCCCCTTAATGCCCTGGAAGGTGCAATAAGGTCTCCCCAGAGCCTTCTCTTCTCCAGGTTGAACAACCCCAACTCTCTCAGTCTGATTTCATAGGACAGGTGTTCCAGCCCTCTGATCATCTTTGTGGCCCTCCCTCTTCTCCAACAGGTCCATGTCCTCCTTATGTTGGGGGGCTCAGAGGTGGACACAGTACTCCAGGTGGGGTCTCAAAAGAGCAGTCTTGGTCTGTTCATCCCACAGCCTGTATTGATATCAGGGGTTGTCCCTCCCCAGGTGCAACACCTTGCACTTGGTTAAACCTCATGAGATTCCCATGGGCCCTTCTCAAGCTTGTCCTGGTCTCTCCAGATCTCATCCAGTCCTTCATGCATCTTCAGGATCTGAAGAAAATCAGCCTTTTCCATGTGGATGCTGAATGGGGTTTGGTAGTGGTTGTCTCAAGTGGACAACCACCAAAGGAAGTGTTATGTTAATTGACTTCCTGGGTTTAGAGGGGAAATTGCTAAAAATCTCTGATTATTAACCTATTTATGGAGTATGAATTGTGTGGACTTAATTCCAGTTTTTTCCACGTAGGCTTCAAAGGACTTCTTGTGTGGAGTTAATAAAAAAGTTCAAGATTTTGGTATAGAATATAATGAGTGATTTTATTTTGCTTGGTTACTCTGCTGGAAAAATAGCTGGTTTTGTTTGGAACCCAGTGAAATAAAAACCTCTTTGTTAGAATTAATATGGGCTGGGCCTGCTTCTTAGTCACTTCTTCTACAGAAATGAGATTTCTTTTCAAGTATGCTTTATTGGCAGTCTTTGATATTATGATTTATTAAACATCTCATCCAGATCCTCTTGAAGGTAAAACTCAGCAGACCTTCAGTTAATCTTAGGATGTTGATGAAGGATTTCTAACTATGCAGTCACTGGGATTTATAAATTTCCTTTGTGCATAAACTATCAGGTAGATTTGCAACACTGAGGATATTAGGTAATTTTTTTCTGTACAAATAGATGCATAATATTTCTATCTGGCTGTTGGTGATATAGTACAAAAATTCAACCTTCTCTGAATTCCATTTTTATACATACAAAACACAGTAAATAAAAACTCATTTGAATTGAACCAAAAGAATCATACTTTTTGTTTCTTAATTCCAGAAATGGCCAATTTTATTCTGTAAACTGGATGTTTTTAGTCTTAAAGTGAGAGAGCCCAAAATTTGATGGTTGATGCCTAGTTTTTTAGTACCTTAAGATATAAAATAACAAATAGTCAAGGATAAAAAGTTGCTATGTTCTATATCAGGGTCAGTTCCACAGGGAAATTATGTCTGAAAACAAAAGGGAAAACCTCTACCCTGAAAGATATATCAGTCAGATACACCGCTCCAATCCCTTACCCACGTGTTTGAATAACAGGATGTGACAATATCTAGAAATTATCTGTTTCCATCTTTTCCTATATCTGCTTTTCAATCTCAAATCTGATGCAGCAACCTAATTCAGAGTAGCAAAACCTGTCTATCAAAAAGAGTCCAAAAGATTTCTGTAAACCAGATGACTACAAGAATTGAAGCAAAAGGACTGTGAGAAAATGGTTTGAGTTGTTTATTCAAGTGGGCCAGGAGGATGAGCTAAAGTCTTCCCAAAGAATGAAAATATTTTCTGATGAGGTGGCCCAATTCAAAGAATGGAAATGGATTTGAAGCAACTTCAAGAATTAATTTTTTTATGCTTTTCCACTAAATGAGAGAGGTGAATTATTAAAATACAAGTCTTTTTTTTAATTCCTGAAAGCTTCATCATCTATAGAGGGATTTAAGGTTCCTTATAAATATTCCTGATTTAGCCGCATGCACGTTCATGACATGGATACACCTGAAGCGCCATTCCACTAAGCTAAGTGCTATATTTTTGGCCAAGTGTAAAAAATGTAGTTACTTCAGCCATTTCAGTTTCATTTTTCAAGTTTTGAAGGTTGTGCTGGTTTTGGCTGGGATAGAGCTAATTTTCTTTACAGTATCTGGTATAGAGCTGTGTTTTGGATTTGTGCTGAAAATAATGTTGATAACACAAGGTTGTTTTAGTTATTAGTGAGCAGGGTTTACACTATGTCAAGGCCTTTTCTGCCTCTCACACCATCCCATCAAGGAGTGGGCTGGGGTTGCGCAAGAAGCTGGCAGGGGACACACCCAGGTTAGCTGATCTCAAATGACCAAAGATATGCCATACCATATGGCACGATGTTCAGCATATAAAGCTGTGGGAAGAAGGAGGAAGGGTGAGGACATTCACCAGTGTCATGGCATTTGTTTTCCCAATTAACTGTTATGAGTTATGGGGTCCTATTTTCCTGGAGATGCCTGAACATCTGCCTGCCCACGGGAAGTGGTGAATGAATTCCTTGTTTTGCTTTGCTTGTGTGCATGGCTGTTGTCTTACTTATTAAACTGTCTTTATTTCAACCCGTGAATTCTCTTACCCTTCTGATTTTCTACCCTTCTGTGGTATGGGGGAGTGAGTGGCTTGGTTGCTGGCTGGGATTAAACCACGACAAAGGTCCACTCAGGTCATGGGCCCTCTGGCTGACTGAAGTTACAACTAACCACAGTTTTGCTTTCCTAATCTTCCAAAAATTTTCACATTTTTCCTTCCAACATACTGTAAGCATTATAACTCTAAATATGGTTCTCATGTGGCTGACTGTCTTCCTTGTTGCCATTTATGTGTTTCTGTGTATCTTCTTATCTGGGCTTGCACAGACCTTTAACAAATTTTTCCCTTCCTCCATGATAGAAAACCTCAACAGATGTTTGAAGTGAATAAATAATATTAGCATATTTCTTTAGAAAAATATGAAATTCATTTTATTAGCTTCGACATGGCCATTGTTTAAAAGGCATGTTATTTTTGTTTCTTCCAAGTCTCATAGATCCTGATTTAGTTTCTGCTTTACTGGAATGCACCCTTGGACTTAAACTATAGTAGTACGTGGAAAACCTGATCTTTTCTTAAAAGGATGCATAGCTGATTTGTCTCCAGTTAACACAATTTTCCACCAAAACTTGAAGTATATATAAATATGATGTTTCATAATGACAGAAGAGTGGATTTTCCTGTCCTGCTCAAATATCAGAGTTACAGCTTCTATTGAAAATAAAATGAACCCCCAAAACTCTTAATGAAAGTTAAAGCATGTTAATGATCCATTTTTAACTCATGCTAATGTTTATCCCATTAATTTATCTGATCTTTCTTCTATTATTTTAGGGTGAATATTATCTTCTTTACATAAGCAGCTGATAAGGGCAATCACCTCAAAGGAATGTAGAAGGAGGAGCACTTGTTTTCTTAAAGACACAAAGTAGATAGCTAGGCGGTCATCGGGCCCTAGAACAAAGATGGAAAATTGCTGATGAGAAAGACTGTATCCCCTGGCAATTGTATGCTTCATCTCATGTCAATACCTCTGTGTTTCACTCAGGATTTTTAATAATTTTTTCATGGTATTAAGAGGAGTCCCTTTACTACATAAATCATTGAGAAATCATATAGGGAGAGGTCATTTCTGCATTACACACTCTCATATGCTTGGACAAAGGGGAAAGGCATATTCTGTCCATCAGACAGATCCTTCTTGGAGTCAGGTGTAAAACTATAAAATAATTTAGGTTGGAAGGATCTGCCACAGGTCATCTGGTCCAGCCCATGCTCAAAGCAAGGTTTACTTTGAAGTTAGACCAGGCTGCCCAGAGAGCCTCATGACCATAACTGCTACAGCTTTACTGCATTGTGCAGTCAGGTGTTGGCCCACAGGATGCACCTGTTTCTAACTGGGCTCTTCATCTGAGCTGGTGTACTTGGTGCCAGTGGCAGGGTTTCCCTGTGCTGGGCACAGCTGGTTCCAGATGGCTCAAATTGGACCAACCATGGGGCATGGCTGAGCCCCTCAGATGGTACCTGTGGAAATGCATGTTTAAGAAGGGGCAAAATGTTGTCTTAAGGAGTCAGGGAGAAATGTGTGAAAAACTGCCCATCAAGAGATTCTCCTGCAGCTCATGATGGAGCAGCTGGCCACTTACCCCCTGGAGAGGACCATGTCAGAGCACATACACCCTGTAGAGGACCCTGGGCTGGAGCAGGAATGTGTTCATCAGGAACTATGTTCATCACAAACAGTGGTGATAGGACAAGTAGTAATGGGTTCAAACTGAAAGAGAGGAAATTGAAGTTGGATATACGGAAGAAATTCTTTGCTGTGAGGGTGATGAGGTATTGGCACAAGTTGCCCAGAGAAGCTGTGGATAGCCCATCTCTGGAAGGGTTCAAAGCCAGGTTGGATGGGGCTTTGAGCAACCTGGTCTAGTAGGATGTGTCCCTGCCCATGGCAGGTGGGTTGGAACTAGACGATATTTAAGGTCCCTTCCAACCCAAACCATTCTAGGATTCTATGACCATATGTGCCCTGCAGCCATTGGACAGGAACCCACACTGGAACAGGTTTTCTTGCAGGAAAGTGAAGAAATGAGTTGAGCCTAGAAAGAAGGAGCTGTGGGGGAATATTGTTAGATTTATCTTTGTTCCTCATCATCTGACTCTATTTTATTGTCCACAAATTAGTTCCCAGTGTAGATAGAATCTATTTTGCTCACAATGGCAATTGGTAAGTGACACCCCTGTCTGTGTTTACCCACAAGCTTTTTCATCTTATTTTCTCCCCCCTCCTGTTGAGAAGTGAAAAAAGTCACTTGGTAGGGGAGTGAGAGAGAGAGTCAGAAAAGGATAATCACCTAAAGGTCTCTGCACTCTTTCTGTACCACCTGAAATCTGCGTTCTTAGTAAGAAACATCTCCAAGACAAGTCTGGAACAGTGCCTATATTCTCTATTAGAAGGCAGTTCACAACCACACTAAATAAAGCATTCTACTCTAGCTAGAACACACTTATTTCTTAAAAAAAGTTCCAAATCATAAAGTGATTTAATCTAAAATGAGACTTTCTCCAGTACTTGTTCATTTTCTATCCTATTTCCTGCATGCACAACATGTGGTATGCTGAAAAAGAGGTGGTGTACAAATGCATCCCTTCCATCAGGGGAACATGTCCTCTCCGAGTAAGTGAATACTCTGCAACAGTCTTTGAAGATGCATTCTGGGTATAGCTGCTAACTATGTATACAAAAGTCTTTGTCTGTATGAGCTGCTCTGATAACGGTGTTGTGAAAGTTATCAGATTTACAAGGGAAGAACTGAGAAGAGCACACATGAAACATTTTAAGGAAAAAAAAATCTGTACATTCAACTTATTTTCAACATGCCAAGAACTTTGATATCTTCATGCAAAATAACAAGAAAGAAAGAAAATTTAAATTAGTGAAGAAGAATCAGCATATTTATTCTCCTTTTGGCGCAGAAGTTGTCATCTTTTCCCATTCTTTTTCAATTATAAAAGTTCTACATATATACACTTCTCCAAATTTGTCATTGACATTCATGATATTCACACATGGCAGTCATTAACTACTGCAAAGATGTACCACAGATGATTAAATTATTTTTGTAGAACATTATTTGAGGAATTCGGATACAAGCACAAGTTCTTAGAGATACACCCTATACTTAATACCATCTTCTAATGCGAATAATACCTACTGAATTTTGTAAATAACATTATATACACACCACGGCTATATAAAAACATCTGATTTTTTTCTCAGTGGAAAATGTAGAGGCAGACTCAATATTTTGCAAGCAGACAGATTAAGCTATAGTCTTACAAAGAAAAATAGTGAAATATCTCAAGCCCAGAAAACTGGAGGGGTCTTTGTATTTCTTGATTTCAAAACAGTTCAGAAAGTACACCATGCCATCAAGAAATGTTCTTCCTCTGTGTCTTTTTTTACATCAGCTATTACTGAATATAGGTTAAAATAGGGATTTACTGACCATCTCTCTTGATTGTCTCCTACAAGATTCTACTGCCCAATTAGCAAATCTAAACTTCTTGTTCCACCTCTATGGGTAAAGGTCACTTAGTTTTTGAGGTTTTTGAACCAGACCAGTTTTCATGACTTGTACTTTTCTTTGCTTCCAATGACATCACCCTTGATCAGTAAGACCCTCAGGATTGCTCTTGCCTGTCTAGTCTCCTACTTGTCTGTACACTTTCTCTTCTCCCTGTACCTGGTCTGACACTGGAACTGAAGAACACTCTTCAGCTGATACCAAGAGACCCTTGGCTAGACTCAGTTAACTCCTCTCTAAACAAATAACTTCTTCAATGGAAATCACAGTACATAACAGAAATCACTGCAAAAAACTCTCCAAGACCAATGCGCACTGTCAACATGATCAGCCCCTTGGTTGAATAATATTGTGGTTTTCTGGGTAGAGGTTAATGGATATAGAGCAGCAGAATCCAGTCTTATATTTTTGGTAAGTTGTATTTGGACAAATGTGAAGCCAAATGATGCATGTACTGAGATGATGTCTCCTTGTCAAGAATTTCCTTTGTCAAATTTTTGCAAAAGTTGGAGATATAGGGTTCATATTACTAAAGTGAGATAAACAGACCTCTACCACCTGCTTTTATCAGTTTGAACATTATCTGCCTAGTTTAGTCTTGCTGTTTTGGGCTCTCTGTGTAGTTGTCAGAGAGTGAGAGGTAACTCCAAGGTCACATTCCATGTTTAATGAGAGATATCACAATTTTATTTCCTTTTGTACTTCCTTGACATAAAAGAAGTGTCCATACTGAGTTGAAGAAAATTGAACTGCTGTCATAGTGAAGTTTAATGAAAAAACATTTCTGGATTTTCATCTCTGCTCAAAGTAATTGTCATTCTCTCAGAGGGGAAATTTATGCATGACCGCAGGACACATTTATTTATTAATGTTAGAATTTCAAAATGGTACCTTCCACTACTTTTTATCCCCCCCCCCAAAAAAAAAAAAATCTCTATTCTGATTAGTTCTAATAATGTATGGAAAAAATAGAGATGATTCTAGAAAACAAACAATTTGATTCTTCAGTTACCATCACTAATATACCTAAAATGCAACAGAGATATTTCATCTTATATCTGAATCTATACATCATAATTTCTTAACAAAACTAGTTTTCTAGGATTGTCTAAGTGAAGACAAATTTTAACAATGTCACTGAAAATTTCTGGAAACTTGAATACATTTTTTTCTCTTTTAGGGCTGGTGATACAGTTCTATGAGTTTATAAAATACTTTGTTAGGCTAGTTTACATTCTGAAACTTGCACTTTGTTGCCAAAAGCTATAAAAGTAGTTCCCAGTGTTATGTCAATGATTTCATTCATAGCAGGAGTGCAAAAAACACCCATTGCTCAGGAAGGCCACCGCATGCAAAATGAGGTCTTTGAAAAAAGTACACAGATTGACACAGGAGTTGTGTTCTTGGAGAGGTGTGTGCCTAGTTGAGAAAAAACTGCTCCACCCTGGATGTCAGCCATAGTGAACATTTTATCCAAAGCTGCTTTTGCCATATAAAAAGCAGTCAACTATCCTGTTATGGTAGAAAAGGATCTGCAGTTCATACACCACTAAGGAGCAGTGTGTATATGAAACATTTTTCCACTCATTGCTGGTTGGTAGAGTGTGAGGTGGTGTAGAATATATATGTATTTTTTTTACCATGCAGTATATTAATTAGCAAATTGTGCCATATATTAGAAAAGATATAGCCATGTGTGGAAAGCTGAATGACCTAAATGGGAATTTCTCCAAAATTGTAAAAGCCTCTGGAGTTTAAACAATAAAAAGGAAATGCTGAATTCACCCTGAGTTAAGTACAGATTGTGGTTTCACTAGTCTATCATTGTCAACCATGTCATGAAGCATGTTTATGCAGAGAAGGCATGACTTGTCTATGTCTCTTGGGTTGCTTTGTCTATTTACTTGGAGTATCACAAGTGTCTATGACATGAAATACGCTTAAAGAAACAGAAATCCCAGATCAGCAACTTTCTAGCTTCTTTTGACAAGCTGTTGCATGTTACCTCGCTCTTTCACTGAATGTGTGTAAAGTTAACCCGAAAAAAATTACTGCTGCTCCTCTGGGTCAGCCAGGAAGTAGAAATCTGTGTCCAGTTTTCCTTAGGGTACTGCTATTTATCTTAAGAGTTTTGTAAATATGTCCAAAAACCCCCTTCTCTACAGCACTCCTCAAAACATGCCTGTCCAAAATTTTATTTAGATTTCAATTTCAAAGTTAGTCTAAAAGCAAACTTAATGCTGGCAGAAAAATGCAACCAGAGGTTTTCCACCGTTCATGGAAAACGGTTTGTTTTTCTTAAAAAGAAAGTTTGTTTTTCTTAAAAAGATGCACATGTACGTATTGAAAAAGGTTCAAGACTTTCACAGGCAACAAGGAGACAACCAAGGCTACGAAGGAGGCAGGACACCATATGTCCTTGAGAGGTGTTTGCTCTCTGCCTTTAGAGTCACAGCCCTTTTTGGAGTGTTGCTTTCGAGGCCCAGTATCCATCCTTGCAGTGAGCATGGACTCATTCACAGTACGCCATGGAGCAATATGGCATGCTAGAACAAAATTTATGCAGCACTTCAGCTTATGTTTTATCCTTACTACTTCCTAGCATATTCAAACTTTTAATTTCTTTTTCTGCAAGCACACAGAGATTTGTCAGTCATACACAGGGCAGTAAATTGTTGGCTTTTAATGTCATGTCCTGCCATCACCTCCACACCTGTCTCCTCTGAGGCCTCGGTGGACTCATGAAGGGACTTAATTGCATATACTGCAGGTTTTACTTAGGATAGATTATAAAACCAGATGTGACAGAAATACATAGCAGGGGACATATTTCCTGAATAAACAGGACCTCTGCTTACCTTACACATTTTGTCTTAGACAATGGGACTAATGCAGGTTAACCTACACACTTTAGAATGAAGCATTTTGATGCTTGTCTCAAAGAAGAGTAGGAACAGCATTAAGGAAACACAGGTATTAGCTGCAATGTGCTTTCTTACTGTATGTCCTCAGAGCAGGGCAACTGAAACAGAAGGAAGAGAAATATCCCAAAGTAGGATGTGGTAGACATTAGTCATATTCAGCAATTCTCTCATGCTGTGCAAGTTATTTTGCAGATTGCAACAGCCACAGTCTTGAGTCCTAATGATAAATAAGGAGCTATATGAAGAAAGAAGGGGAGACACCACTAATGTAGCAAATGCAGAGATGAAGTTTTGATGGACCAAGACAAGCCAAACTGGTTTTTTTTTTACCTATCTGGTTATAGAGAAGAGATTTTTGTTTCAGCAGTATCAGAAAAACAGTAAATTAATAAATCATGGACTGAGACTGTTGAGCTCCACTCCTCCATTTGCTTATTTGCTTAATGGCTTTGATGAACTTGGAAAATCCCTGAGACACTGCCCCATCTCTGGGTGCTCTAAAAAATCTGCGTGTATATCCTGAATATACACCTGGCTGCTGCAGATTATCTAAGAAATTGTTGCTGCAGATGAGCATTAGATCTGTATATGTTAAAGTGTAGAACAACCCTTTTGTTCTCATTTATTAGCAAAATACCTACAATAGCAGGAGAGAAAAGAGGCAGTTGTGAGGATTCCCCGTAGAGTCACACAGTGGGAGCGCTCAGGATTTACTCATAATGTTTCAAAAGGTATTTGCAGACCTTTGTGTGCCTTTTTTTTTTTTTTTTTTAATTTACTTTACAGAGGCTCTGTTTCCATGTGAATTTTTTTGGTGACCATGTTGATTAAGCAATAACTTCCGTCCCTCCACCATGCCTTGCACAACCTCAGAATAAGTGTTTGCAGAGCCCTTTTCTAAAGTGGGTTGGGAAAATGACCCAGTTGAAGACAAAACAATTTTTTTTCCCAGCTGGATACATTCTTCATTCCAATTGAAACTACAGTTCATTACCCAGCTCTGCTTATATAGTGCTGAGAGACGGGCAAAGAAGAAATGTGCTATGCAGGCAAAAACAGCTCAAGCTGTCTAAGGCCATAAATGCATAGTGTAGCCGTGGGATGACTTCAGCCTTTTTCCCTGCCCATAGCCATTTATTCCCTACTACTCCTGTGCACTGGCACTGCAGTTAGGCAGGCTGGGTGATAAGTGGGTTCAGGAAGATGGAGAGCAGCTGTAAAAGTAATGGACTGTTTTCAGCCGGTTTAGCTTCCTGATTCAGCTTCACTGAGTTGTTACATACATGCCAGTGTAGTTTCATTGGAGGACAGACTACATTTAAGAATTAGGATTAGACTCCTAGGGATTTCATGCTTATAACTTATATAGCCATCATCAAAATCTATCTTTCTTGTCTGAATAAGGCTATAAAACATTACCCACCAAAGCTGCAGGAATTTTGTAGTGTTGAACCTGTCCTAATTTCTGCATAGTATATTCTGAAAGTCCCTACAGAAAAGAAATTTTGCCTTATTTGACAGATGAAGTAATCTTGGTTTCAGGCAAAAATAAGCAGATATTAGAGATGACAGATTTATATGAATGCTGTCTGTGGCCTTTTCCACAGGAATAAGAGAAATGCATTGAAATGCAGAAATACTGAACAAATACATAATGACTGGCTTGGAATACCTTCTTTAGTCAAGAACCTAAGTAGCCAAGTGTTTTATGATGTCAGAAATAAGAATTTGATGGTGAAGAACCAAAACCAAACCACCTCAGGGCTACAGAGAATTTTATTTGCAGGAAAAAAAAAAAAAAGCAAGCAGCCTGTGTGGTTTCTTTTTCCAAGAAAAATCAATTCCCTGCACTTCCAGCTGCTGCAAGGATGAAGTCTCATGTATAACACAGATGCTGCCACTGTAGATTTAGTTTACATTGATCTCATATCTGGCTGTAACATCTAGCTACTCTCTCAACTAATAAGGAGACAGGAGATGAATAAAAAATTGAGTCTCTGAGGAGGCATAGAACTGTCTCCTGAATTTATGCTATAACACTGCTCAAAACAATAACAATCAAACAAAAACACAAACAAACAAACAGACAAACAAACAGAAAGAGAGACATTCTTATGTGATGTATGCGTGATACTGCGAGTAATTTTAAGTAGCTAAATAACTGTTTCAAAATGTTGCTTGTTTCAGAGGTACATGATGTGAGTGAAGGTAAGACTAAATCTAATAGGTCTATTTAAACTGTTAGTATAGTAAAATTCATGTATTGACTAAAAATGAAAGCCACAGGTTCTTTCTTTTTCTTAGTCTCTATTTCCCTTCCCATCATTTCACCTGTTTAAGCCTATGCAAGAGCACAAATCTGTTATTGTTAAGAGTAGCATATCGATCTATACTCAATATGTAACAAATCTGTTTGAAAAACAGAAGATGCTATGTTTTTTCTGTCTCGTTTTGCCCCTGATAAATATTTCTTCTTCTATTTTACCAAAGAATAGGCTCAAACCTTTTCTGACTTTCTTGCACATATTTTGAGACATTCTTGGAGCCTCTTGGGTGCTTTTCAGAACCTAGTGCTTTTCTTTTTCTGCTTGAAAGGTATGCCTTTGTATCATAGGCTATTTGACCCAGAATGAGGAGAAAAAAAATCATTCAGGGTTTGGACTGGTTTCACATGTTAGATTTGTGTGCATTTTCTGTATGCTGATTGTTTACGGAGATTTCCAGCTGACATTTGAGACATGGTTCCATAGCAAATGGATCATGGTTGTGAGCTCATCCAGATGCAGGTCACTCCACATGTCCAGTGGTACCTGTGTCATTTGCCCTTGTGGGCAATACACATATCAGATTTATCATCTATTATGGACCTGCAGTTGCCAACAAATAGTACCAAGACACCATCAGGACTATAATCTACTACTCTTAAGCTGTTGGTAGACATCACTGGCTATGACTAGACTGCCATGCTATATATAGATCTGAAGTAAAATCTTTAAATTCTTGAAGAACATGTTTTCAATAATGACAGTGTCTCCAAGTGCAGCGGACTGAAGTAAATGTCCTCGCAAGCAGAAATCCAGTATAATATACAAGTATTTCTCACCAATCGCAGTGTTTACTGGCTTGCATAGCTCTTATGCACTCACCACAACCACCTATAGTAAGTAGGAGATAATTTGCTAACAAGTATATTAACAGAAATTCATTGCAGCTAACTCCTCTCTGGAGGTTTCTCAGAGAGGTCTCGGTCATGCAGTCCCCCTTGGCAGGAGGAGAGGGAGACCAAGTTCCTTCTCTGGATTTCAAGGCGAAAAGTCCCTTATTCAAAAGTCTCGTGGCTTATATCATCTCAGGGGGAGGGCTGGAAGGGGGAACATGATTGGGCCAAGGTCCAGGGGAAAGGGAGTGGCTTGAGGGCTTCACTAACCAGTGGGGGAAACAGAAGGACCGAGGTCCCATAACAGGCTCGGGACTGGGGAGACGGCCAATCCTATTCGTGCAGAGGCAGGGCCGTGTTTGGGGAGGGGAGACAATATGGTTCCAAGGGGGGGGACATGTGGACTGGGGGAAATACATAACTCAGGGAAAAAACGTACAGTAAAATGCAAGTAGTTGTTTTTCTGCTCCACTTGGTCCCGGGGAGTTGCCGCTGTGATGGACCCGTTTCTAAAGCCGTTCTTTCCAGGTTTCGTAATCCTGGCATTCACCTACAGTATATATCTGGTTTGTTTATCATTTTTCAAGTTCTGAATCAGTTCAAACCAGATTATTTATTTTTACAGCATGTCACCATATTGTAATCAGCCTGCAAAATGTTATCTAGCAGTACTTCCTAAATATAATTTTAGAGATGCACACAAAAAAAATATATCATTGACTAAAAATAGAATTACCACACATATTGTGGTATCACGTTGCAGATTCATCTGCATATTCACATTCAGAATAAATTTCAGTAGAAAATTCAAATTCACTTTCAAAAGGCATGTGTAGGAATTAGAAGTCCATGCCCCACATGCCTTCTCTCCCTTCTTTCTCTCCTCTCTCTCTCCCAGTGCTTTGCAATAGATGTCAATGAATCTGAGAAACACGTGTTTTGTTGAATTTTATCCAGTTTTGAAATTCTGGTACTTACTATTGTTTTTCACTCTGGGAAATGATCAAAGGACTTTTATCAATGCAAAGGTAAATCCTTGTCTAAAGGTGTTATGTTTCTTGTGAAGAATATGACAATTGAAACTCATATGACATTCCCATGATGTTAAAGGTAAATTTTTAAAAAAGTGTTTATTCTTACCTGATTTGAAAGAAAAAGAAAAGCATATTTTTATCAGATTTTTATAGAAATATTTGTTCCAAATCAACTGCCATTTTAGAGAGAAATTACCATTGCATTTGCAATATTTGCAGATTTCTTGCATTCTTTTAGGAATCTTCTTGTCTGACTATGTCCAAGAATATAAACAAGAATCTAAACAACACTCTAAAGCAACAAGAAATTCTTTGAATACAAGCTGATAATATTACCTGATTGATAAATTTCTTTAATATCTTGCATCTGGAAAGAGTCACAGGGCTAATATGTAGCTTTTGTTCTATTTCTGTTAGTATATTTGATTTTGCAGTCATAGCAGAAAATAAGGTCACTGTAAGTCTTCTCTCCTTTGGGGTAGAAAGTGCAATATGTACTCTGATAATGCAGTAAACAAAAATATAACAGAGATGGCCAGAAAAAGCACTCTGTGATCTTCTTTCTCAGTGATCTCAGCCCTGTGCCAATGGCTCATTTCCAGAGAGAAATTAAAATTGGAGATACAAACAGAAAATCAAGACCAGTCCGAGAGAAAGGTCCTTGAAGGTGTTCTTTTGTCCATGTTGTAGCTCAAGATGAACTCTTGCATATCATTCAAGACAAATGTTTTTCTTACTTGTTTTTTTTTTTGATGGAAAGCTTCTACAACATTCTATTTCAGTGCCTGAAACTCATTACATACAATTACTCAATACATTTTTTCTAGTGTTCAGTCTGTCTCATGATTTAAAGACATTAAGTGTTGTATTTGTTACAGTAATGTTAAAATATTTTATTCTTTCCTCTTCAAATCTACCATGTATGTATTTCAGCAGTTATTTTCCTGTCTCCTCTCACAATCATAGTTTTTCAGTCTTTCCTTGTGGGCCTTTTTTTTCAGATCAGTTACTCTGCTCTCTTTTAAACTTTTTGCAATTACTTTCTGCAATTAATTTACATGTTTTATCCAATATGCCGTTCATAACTGTGCTTTATCTCAAGTCTAACACCCTTTCTGCCTTGAATAGAAAGATTCCTGAACACGTCTTTTTTAGACTGTGCCTCTGTTTATATGTAGTTGATGTTTTCTTGTAACAGCGTGCTCAGCTTTAGTAGTTGAATCATGTCTCCTTATGCTTTTTGGAAGAAGTGATATGAACATATTTTTCCTCAATATATATTTCATGTCTCTGAATCTTCTTTCCCAAAGTGCCTTTATCCCTATTGAATTCCATTTTAAAATTTCTGAGCATGTTGCCAATTTGCAAACAACATTTCAAATTCTGTCTCTGGTCTCTGGAATATTGGTAGTATTGCCTATGTTTAGCTAGTTTTACCTTTGCAAATTCAGCAAACACTTTCTTTGTTTTATGACCCTTGCAAATAGGAAAAAAATATGAATAGTGCCATAAACAAGACAGAATGGTGTTCTGCATTTAACGAGTCACTGCCTAGACAGTATTGAGTCATCTACTCATGTAATGCTTGCTGCACACCCAGAAAAGTGGCTTTGGTGCACAGTTCTGTAGCCAGACAGCAGTAACAAAGGGATGTCTCTGCAATACAGTTCTTGACATCCCATAGATCTCCCTCACCCCATTCCTAACTTAATGTGAATCTAATTCTTATCTTGTTTTAGGTCTCAATGTTGTCTTTCTTCCTTCAGTTTGGTTCCTGCTCCCAACAAAGTCTAGTACCCAGTCCCTTTCTTGCTGTGCTGTTTCTTTGACTTTGACTTCCTCATTTTCATCTTGCATTCTGCCTGTACTTTTGTCTCAGACTATGTAAAATGACTCCATTTACTGAACATGCCTCTGACTTGCAAAATGCCCCTTTTGGTAGAGGAATATTGTCACATCTTCATTTCTGCATTTCAAAAAATCTTTGTTGTAGAGCAGGCCTCCTGATCAGAGTATACTTCCTGTCTATAACATCTTGGATCGATCACTGTCCAAGGTTTTATCATCAGGCCTAACTGCTCACTCCTTGTGAGATCACAGCAATGTGATACATGCTGATTTCTTAAACGACCAGTTTTGCCAGCTTGCTTTCAGAACAATGTTTAAAAAGATGCTAGGTTCAGGAGAGCAATAAATAATTAATTACCAGTATAGTGTAACACACATAAATCCCATTTTGTTGACATATATATGGCTATGTACACACAGAGACGTACACATGTGCATGCACATATTGCGGTCTATGAAGAATTGTTATTTCACTTATAAAAAATGATTAGTTAGTCTGGAGACTTGTATTTTCATAAGGACTGATAAAGAAATGGAAAACATAAGCATATACTTCCCATGTAGTATCTAAATCCTGGCTTAAGAAAACACTCTCTAGGGCCCGGTGGGACAACACATTAGTCTTCTAGTCCATGATATGTCCAGTGACTTGTCAGCAGTGATCTGCCATATACAGTAGGAGTAGGCTTAAGCCATGAATTTTATTTATTTGTTTTGGCCATTAAAATACCATCTGTACATCAAAGACACTTTATCACTATTTGAATTTTCCAAACTGATGTGTGGGTAGATATTTAGAGCCAAACTGAAAGTTCTCCTGCTTTTAAAGGCTTCATAATGCAAAGTCTATTCCAGTAAATTATTCTTTAGAATAATGTGGGTTTAAGTTGCGTTTATTTTCAAGAATCTGATCTGTGGGAATGTGTTCTTCTTGTGTACCTCATGACAGTTCAAGTTTATTTAACACATGATAGGATCTTAATCTGCACATCAAAATGTATACCCAACGCTCTTAATCAGTCAGGGCAGTGACAGAAAGCATGTGTTATGGTTTTAAAAGCACGGCAGCAAGTACAAAAATAATATTTTCTTGTTCTCAGGAAGAAACCTGATCACTGAGTGAAGGACAAATGTAAATTGTAAAGATTGACAACAGAAGAGATTGAGTTCCTGCAGGAGTTATAGGTGGTTCTATGTTGCTACAGAAATGGGGACCTGGATATGCCTGGTTTCTGCATGATGTCCACAGAAGATGGTGCATCTGATTCTTTGCTCTCCCTCTTCTTTCTCTTTCCTTATTCCACTGATACTTTTAAAAGCTAAGAAACATGCGTGATTTCAAATGGGATTTCAAACTGTCATCACCTTTTCATTACAGGGACCTTTCTACAGCTGAAATCCAAGCTAGTGCAGGGAGTGGGGCCTTGTCTCACTTGAGCTCAGCTATATGCACTACACTGTCACCCTACAAGCATAGAGAGACATCACTCTTCTCGGGCTTCAGAAAGTCTGAGCCATCTTCCTGCAGAATTTTGGTTCCAAGTCTTACTGCCATAAATCCATGAAATTAATTTAAATAATTTTGAACATTTTTTTTAATTATTAAATGAGGAAAGAAAAAGATGCCTGTTTCTCCAACTGATATTAGTGAAGAAAGCTGAAGTGGAAAAAACAAACCTTTATTTTTTTTTTTTTCAGAATGTTCTCATATATTTTCTTCTAATCCAAATTTAAAAAAAATTGCACATAAAAAGTTAACTATCACTTTGCTTAGAAAAGGATACATGATTGGAAGTGTTCTTTCCCTTTTGGAAATAGGAGGAAAAATGAAATTGTAGTTCATGAAAAAAACTACAATTAAAAGGTTGCCTTAGTTAAACAAACTGACCACTATCTGGTAATTTCTTTTAAAATGTCACTATTAGAAAAGCTTTACTGTCTGTTAAATTCATCACAATGAAACTGTTAAAACAACATTTTACACCTCTTTTACTTGAACATGGAAGCACAGTACTGTTGCTCATTTCAGGAATAAAATGTTTTCTCAGGTGTGTTGCTCAAACAACAGTGCAGAAAGCCATCATGTGGGGAAAATTTATGGTAGGCACGTCTCTAGACATTTTTAAAACTTAAAATTCCCCTTGAAGGAACTGCAGACATAGGTGGTAATGGACATCCTATAAGAATGAAATGCTCTTGACAAAGCATAAACCATTGTTTTAAAATAAAAAGTTACTGGTTACATTTTGCTCTTTCTCAATTCTTTCAGTTGAAGCCAACTTTTACTACAACATTATTATTTGTGCAAAGTAGAAAGAAAAGTCTGTATCATGTCTGAAATGGGCTTAAAGTTGCTTACGTGTCTGAAAAATCTTTGCCTCTTAAATAGCTATGAACACATATTTCTTGAATAAAGAAAAGGAAATCCATTAATTGGAGGCACATTCCACTAATATTGTATTTAATTTAAAATCCAGCTTATAAGTGAAATGAAGGAAATAGTTTTTTCTCTACTATTGAAACTTTACCCAGAAGCTACAGCAAGTATATTTGTTCTCAGTTAACAAGGCCACAGCCTTCTTAAACTGCATGCTGGTGACATATCAAATGTAAAGTAGCAAGCAGGTCACAGCTGAAAGCAAGGAGTCCAACTTCATCAATGGATATTTACCAACACCTTCTGACAACAAGGATTTGGGCTATAGCTGAAGACAGGAAATCCACAGTGATTTAAGATTTATCAAGTGGTAGATAACGGACTTTGGAAAGCTCTAGATTTTAAAGTTTGAATTTATTGGTGATTAGCTTTACTTTACTAATGCCATCATTCCTTGACAAACCAGGTTAGTACTGAACTAAGGTACGTAACTATGATAGAGATTTGATTTGGTTTTGGCAATTGCACAAGATTGCTTAAAGAAAAAAATAGTTGTATCAGGTAGTTGTGAATTTATCCAACTTCAATGAAATATAAGGTTTAATTCGGCTAAGAACTAGCTGAATAAGAGACTAAGATCTGGGTTTCAAAACAGTGGACCAGGAAGAATGAGTTAATGATGTCACCTGGACTGATAGAGCTAACGCACTTAATTTTTGAGGAGCACTGAGCAAGGATGAAATATGGCAAGAGAATCTTGCTGAACAGCTAGCATTGCTAAGAATTGTATCAGGAAAAAGGTGAGAATATGCAAGAAATGAACGTATGAGTCTTTGAGGTCAGGATGTGAGAGCATAAACTGAGAAGAGAAAAAAAAATTGCCAATTAAATTTTACAAAACTGTTGAAACACAGTTCTGGAGGTCACCTTACCATTAAAGTGATTGATAACTTCACCTTCTAGTGGAGGTAAGAGGCAGCAAAGTAACTTAATCACAACCCTCAGATTAGCTGAATATTTGACTCACTTTTCAATAGGAAGTATGGTGTTGACTAGGGGAAGATGAAAACATTGGGGAGAGAAAAGAAAGCATGACAGACATGGTAAGTGATGGGGAAAGGGGGCATAGAAGCAGACAGTACTTAAACCCACCACATTCATCTCCCTGGGGAATGTTAGCTCCAGGATTTCCAGTGAAGTTGCGTATCACATTTCAGTCTGGCTGCAAGTACAGACAACAGATATAGGGAGAGAGTACCATATTAGATTTAAAAGGAGAAGTAATGCTTATAAATAAGGTAAGGAAGTATCTAGGCAGTTGCATTTGCTCTCACAAATTATTTTTTTCTGAGCAGCATGAAAAGATTTAGGAAATATCTTGAAAGTGAGAATAATTAACGAATGTTAAAGGAATATGTTGTAAAGTGCTATGCAGATTTGTCAGAGTTTTATGTGCCAGACTAATCTGATAACTTTCTGTGATATGAGAGCTTATTTTCTAGTCAAAATATTATGATAGATCTTATCTATCTGGATTACTTCAACACATTTGATAGAGTGCTTCTTGAAAAATTAGTAATTAGGTGGAAATGATAGGGATAAGTACAAGAATTTTGAGGTAGGTGTTGAGCTGGCTGAAGAGAAGATAACATACAGCATTTTAAGATTTCAAGACCATTTTCTTGTGACTCACCTTTGAAACCATTTCAGTATTTCCACTGGCAAACAAATGTTAGAACACACACGCAGGAGGCATATCCTTCATAAAAGAATTCACTGGGAGGATGTTGAAACTTCAACATTTGGAAAAAAACATGGCTAAAATGAAAGTTTGGATGCACAGGAACTAACAACAAGAATTTCTTATGCGGGACTTTGGCAGTTGTCAAAGTACAGTTAAGAGTTCAAATGTGCAATGATCCACCAGTAACAGTAGTAGTGTATCACATAAGATGTATGGAGCAGAATATTAATGTCATGCCCTATGAAGCACTGTCACATTTCATGTCCTGTTCTCAGGTCTGGTTAATGGCTTTCAAAGTAAACGAGGTCATATTATAATAGTTTAGCAAGGGGACACTAATGTTACTGGAGGCATGGGAAGCCTGTGTAGGGAGCAGACAAAAGAAACTTGGCTTACAGTCTGGGAGAATGAAGCCAGGAATGAAGATTGTTCTTCATAGAAATTAAGATGGGGAAGGACTACACGAGATGAATGAACTATGTCAGTGTAAGAACCATTGGAGGTGGTCTGGTTGTGAATAACGGCAGGCTGGGGAACAGAAGGGGTTTTGCCTCCAGAAGGAGGAGGTTCTGTGGTAGATTTCTAACATAAAGAAAAAGAGGCAAGAACTGCTTTCTTACAAGGTGACACCTGACAGCTTGCTGAAAGGCCCTGAGCAACACCACTGCGTGGTGATCCGCGAAGCTGACTTCAGCCTCAGTTTAGAGTGTTTCTTCTAACCTGTCAGCTAAAATCCTGTTGCACTCTGTCCTCCTCTCAGCACATAAACCCTTTGGCAGAAATAACCAATAGCTTTCTGACTCCGAAACTTCCTTAGATTTCAGTGCAGATTTATATTACTCTGCTGTAACCAAGTTCAAATACTGTTTCTGTAAACTGGAATCATCCACTAGTGAGAAAATGTAATTTCTACAATCCTTTCCAGCCACTGTAAGCCTTTTGCTAAGTCTTTTCCTGAAAAACTGTTTTAATCTTTTTTTTCCTAAAGATCTCACAAAAGCCAGTACTGGAACAGGCCTGATAAAAATTAGGGAATTAGCAGAGCTCTATCTGAGGAACTACAGGCTTGTACAAAGCTATGAAAATATTTATAAAATTAATATTTTTTGGGGTGCCACATTTTTGAATTTTGAAATAAAACCATAATAAAGTTCCTTGCTGAAACCAGCTGAGATTTGATTTATTAATGCTTCTTTATACTATTATGAGGAATGACACATTTCAAGGCAATGTGAGGTACATGGTCCTTTTTTAAATACTTAGAAGACTCAGCATCTGAACAAAAAAGGATGCTAAAAATAGTCATTGATATTAGAGTAAGCTTGAGCTGCTTCAATATTTTTTTCATAGAACAGTGTTTGAAAATCTTTGAAGTAATAATATAAGGCATTGATCTATTTTAATTCTTTGTAGGGAAGATAGAAACATAATACTGTTGCTGAAATCTCGCATTTAACTAACCTAGACAGTCCTGAAAATACTGAATAGCAATTCATGTTCACTTTTTACCTTCAAAATTCTTTTCCTCTTCTTCATTGGGACAAAATTATAAATCTTTAAACTTTTCCTCCAACTCTCATAGATCCAAGACTTTGCAGATCCAGTATGGGTATGTCCTGTACAAAATATGCCTCTGAATCTATGAGGTGCTATGAATATTGCTTTCCTCAGTGCTAAAAACTGAAGTGGAGGAAATTTTAACTTCAGTTGAAGGAAAAATGTTTGGTTTTGATATTTCAACAATATTCATCAAAATACAACAAACCTCATTTTTTTTAATGATACACAGATTTTATCTGTTGAATTTGTTGAATGAGAATTGGAGATCTGTAATCTGGCAAACAAACACTACTGGGACGTGTAGGACACGTGCTTGTCACACTCTGCTACTACAATGCTTCCTGTAAGGCTTTTTGTTTAGGTCACTCTAAGTCTCCCAGGTAATTCAAAACTTGTGGTTTGAGAAATAGCATGGGTCCAGGGATTTTTGCTGTTTTGAGCAATCTTAACAGTCTGGGTAGTTATGATTTCATACCATTGGAGTAGTATTAGTGCCAGGGATTGCTGACCATGCTCCATTTACTGCTCTGGAAGTAGTAATTTTAATTTTTTTCTCTTCTGTCAGCTGAAAGTCCTTTACACTTGCAATGGAATAAAGTTGAAATTTCTGTTTCCTGTAAGCAGGCAGAGTATCTTTTGCTGAATTTTGAGAAAATAAAGAATAAAATGAATTATTTAAATTGGCACTCAAGCACACAGCTAGAACCCCAGACATCTCAGCTGCATAAAGTTGCTACAAATTAGAGGATGCAGGATAAGTAAACTGTAAATTGCACTGTCCTGCTGACTGCGATAAAGGTATTCTAAGTAATATTAGCCCAGGATCTGAATAATTCAAGACGTCATACATACATATGAGAGTACCTTTATGAACTTAATACAGATGTTGTATTTAATTATAAGTTCAAAAAAAACCTTGTTTTGTTTTGTTTTCTATTGTTTGACGGTGAATGAGATGTAGGTACAAGCAGTTGACTGATGGGTGCCTGTAGGATACATTATGTCTCTGTAAAGCTGAGGTGAGCAATTGCTGTTTTAAATAACATTCACTGAAACTTACTCTTTTCTAGTTTTACTTAGTTTCTTTTCATGTATACTCTCTTGATTCATTGCAGTGTGAGTGTACATGGAGGCATGAACTAAAATGAATCAGTTTTCTCTTTTAAAATCTTTTGAATTCATATCAAGAATTAAATACCTGAAGTATTCTGTTTTGCTGGAAACTTTGACAGCTCAGGTGTATCGTGGGAACCAACCTGTCTTAGGGTGTAAAGGTACAAACTGGTAAACACTTAAGATATCTTTTCTCCTGTGTTTTACACATATGGGAAAACAAAGGTATTTAAGTATTTCCCTCTTTTTGAATCAGAATTTATATTGGTCTTCTTTAAGCAACATTTATAAAGAAGATTTATAAAGAAGATTCTGAGGCATTTTCAAGTGGGGAAATCTATTTGACAAACTAATCTCAACTGTTTTCCAGAGGCTCTGTGTTAAAATATCTGTCATCTGGTGTTTTGCTAGTTGCTTCAATGGGCCCAGAATCAACTTTTAGCTTACAGTTCACAGAACTGAGAAGATCTGAAGTCCTAATAAGGCAAGCAAGGTGACAGAAAGCTTAATTTAAAACAACAACAATGCCTTTCAGTGTCTTTAACCTACAATGGAAAGGGTCAAAGGCCTTCATTTTCAGTTTTTGCCCACATCTTTCTACACTTTTCAGTTTAGTACTAAATTGGGAGTAATTCTGCTGTTTGCTTTTCAGTCCAGTAAATTCTTAAAGTTGGATACTGCATTCACTTCTTGCTCCTTCTCTCAGGAAACTGTCTCAGATGCTTTGAGGCTTTACGAGGCAGTTACAGCTCAGACTAATGAGTGTTTGTGAGAAGTTAGTCAAGAGACGCAAGTGACAGGAAAATTGCTGACAGTCATGATGCTGTCCATGAGAATAAAGGGAATAAATACATATAATTTCAAGATGGCAGTTTACTGAAGGAGCAACATCTTGCATAAAATAAAAACTACTGGGGGCTGTGTCCATGGTGTGGGATTGGGGTTCAGTTCTCACTGTTTGTACAATCCAGGGCCTGGATTAAGAATAATCTGACAAAAAAAACCCAAGCTGCTGTTTTTAACCTGGGTCATTTTCCCAGCCTGGATCACTGAGAAGCTGTATAGGCAGTTGCAGCAATACAGGAGCAGCTGCAGGGCAGACATGAGGGCAGGGGGGAGGAAAGGAGGAATCTGGGGGTAATAAAGCAGTTACTGCTGCCACATGGAGTTGCTCCTCAGGCTCTGGCCCTTAGGAGGGGAAAGGAATGTCTGTCTGGAAGTGCCTGGTAGGATACACTACCACCTGACATGAACTTGGAACCTATGTTTCAACAACTGATTCACTCAGTAGTCTCCATCGACTACATTCAGAGATGGACACTCTCATCAAAACAACAGTAATGAAGTTAAGAGGAGGCTGAATTTCATACCTGATGTTTAGAATGCCACACTCGTTTCTACAACCTGAATCTAAAGGTGAAGCATCCTTTGACTTGTAAACCTTCAGTCTTAGTAGTATTAGTGGGCTGCAGCTGTATACTTCTAAATATGGTATGACAGGGATTAGTAGAACAGTAAAGGAGGCTCGCTGTAGATATAAATTTTCTAATCCTGGCCCCAGTTTCTTAATGTATTTTGTAGGTACTTGAAAACTGTCCAGTGTATGTACTCTGCTGCCATAAAAAAGCAAAAGCTCAAAGCCTCTAATGAGAAGGAGATGGACATTCACAGGCAGAGCCATCTCTGTATAGAATATCTCAAAATTGAAGGGACCTGTAAGGATTATCGAGTCCAATATTTGATCTTTCAACTTCAGCTCTCATCTTTAGAGATTTTTACATTCTCCAGTGAGACTTTAAGTATCCTCCAGCAGAAACTTAATTTCAAGAAAACATGTTGCTTTGCCATATTGCAATCAGCATTCAGTGAAGGAAGTTTTCTCCATATGCAGATAGGAGACTGTGAAGCTTAATTTGTGGCAGTGGCAATGACATTTGGTATCTTGAAAAAGGGACAATGGTGATGAATTGCAACACATGATGTTCAGATTAAATATAAAGAAAAACTTTTAATTTCTGGAGGGATGTAGCATCTCTATTGTTGGAGATTTTCAAGAATTTATACAAAACCCTCACTGACCTGGCATGGTGTTGTCTATAACACCACTTTGAGCAGGAGGTTGGATTGTGTCTTGAGAACTCTTCCAGGCGACATGCACTATATTACTTCATTTCCAATTATCTGATTTCTCTGACAGTATATCTTTTTCAACACCTGCCATAATGAGGTCTTTATATTTTGAAGATCTTGATGTTACCTTAGTCCATATGAATAAATATGACATTAAAAAATCTTTCTGTAAATTCTACCATATTGAAAAGCTTACTTGAGTTTTTAATACTATTTGCATGTTAAAAATTGTGTCCTGCCTTGTTACTAATGTACTGTGTCTTTGAAATCCATGAGGTCTTCATCACGTTGAAGAACTGTAGTCCGTAGAAATAAGTATGGTAGTTTTTTTAAAAAAATCTGTCTATAAATTCCAGCACGTTGAACACTTCATTGGATATTTTTCTTTACACGTTACTTTTGAAATTATATTTGCACATTAAAATATTACCGATGTACTTAGAAATTTACTATGCAAATAGTTCCTTTCATTAAGTCAAGAAAATAGAATGTTAAGTATGTACACAGATAGTTGCCAGATGGCCAGAGCAACAGTCTGGAGCTACTAAATGGAAAACATTCTTCTTTATGAGTTCAAGACAAAAATGTATCTGTTAGACACAGTCCTAAGTCAGGTATTTAGCCATAAAACATGTCCAAGTTCCCCAAGAGACAGTCAGGAAATAAGCCCTTTAATCCTAATGAGCTGAGACCCGTCTGTGGTTAAGTTGAGTGAGGTGTCCCTTCCTCTCTTTCCCATTTCTGCACTCTAATGCACAGCACAGTTCCAGAGGGTGGGGAAGTATTATCTCTGTAAATTTTGTCTCAGATTCTCTGGTTTCCTCTTGTAATTTATGACACCCTTACATAAGGACAAGTTAGTAAGATTTTTCATTTATCCCTTTGTCTTCTTCTGTTTTGATTATTTTGTCCTAAAATTTCAATTGGTTACCTTTGAGCTGTAGCAGTAACCTTTGAGAAGGCAATGCCATAGAAATAATCATGACATTATTGACTTAGCGTACATTTCGTTTAGATTAATGTACATTTTATTTACATTAAGTTGTTGACAAAGCCAAGTCCTTATAGAATGTTCAAAACAGATCATGTGCCTTGGTAAAAACCAGAATATTCAGATATTTTATCACCCCCTTTAGACGTAGCTACTGTAGAGGTACCGCAGATATATTTGTACTTATGTGACATTTCTGCTGGCTCATTTCCATAGAAGCTTCTCACCATCTCCCAGTACTGGATGAGCTCAGTAATTGAAGAAGAGGTTGAAGAGATGAGGAAAACATTTCTACAAATGTCTTTATTAATATTCGTTGCTTCTTAGCAATAGGCAACTTAAATCAACAGATGAATACAAGTTGGTGCATGAAAATTTGTTTATCAATTATCATTGACAAGCCCTTTACCTTCTCACTGCCATTTTTGAGGGTTACTTTGCTGGTTTACCTTCCTCCTTTAAGCTTGCAGCCATTTACACCTTTTTCAAACACCTCAGTTGTAGGTTTCTGCCCCAATGCTTAGAAGACAGAGACATAAACAAGCACGGTCTGAGAGAGGGTAGTAGGAATGCATGCAAATATAAAGCTCCTTCAGGCACTTCTTAAAAGGGAATTCTCTTCAGCAGGAGCAGGAAATCTCTTTTCCTTATTGGCAGTTCATTTCCACTCTCCTCTACAGATGTTTATGTCTCTTGGGCTGGACATTGAACCTACAGTTTGTGTGACTGTACTCAGAGCAAGCAGGAAAAAAACCTGCAAACACCAAACATCGTTTGAGAGAAAGAAAAATCAATCTTTGTTTGGTCTTACAATGAAAAATAAATACCCTTCCTCTGAAATGTGGGGATTGAGTATGATTTCCAGTGGTTCTTCTCCAGAGTTTAGTACCTTTGCACATTTGTCGAATTACAATACCAAATCCTATCAATTTCTGATCCTGGATGAAATGTGGCTTTTAATTATCAGCATAGAAATCAGAAGAGATTTGCATCTTCCAAGGTTGACTTGTCAGTATAGTACTACTATGGCAGTAGTACTAGAAAAAAAACCTCATACCTTTAATATTCAATTGAGGTTATGCCTTTTTTTTTTTTTAATAAAGCTACTAAATAAAAAGCACTAGGGGCATGTATTTAGGGTACATCTATTTAATTAATATCACATGCATTACTTTCCCAATACAAATTTACTTTACTCAATGGAATTATTAATTCACTAGGCTACAAATGAAAAAATCCTCACAAAGTTCTGACACAGGTAGCTGTCAACACTGACATTAAAAAAGATTTTTTGTTGGCTTTCTGAAAGAATCAAACAAGAGGAAAAGCTATTGAGGACTATGAGACAAACCAGGACACTGGTGTCACAATGAAAGCCATTAGCAGCCACAGATAGCATGGAGAGGTGAACAAAGCTGGTGCAGAATTGCAATATCACTTCTGTATTATCTGAGTTCCAGTGCTGAGTGATCTGCTCTCTGGTTATACTCAAAAGGAATGGGAAGTCATGAGGCAGTTTCCCAACACAGGCTGTTGTGGTCCCTTTTTCACAACCCAGGCTGTTGTGTTCCTTGCGGCACTACTCTAGCCCTTGGCTGTTTTCTCATGTTCTGATGCTTTTGTCATCAGGAAGTCTTGCACTCAAGGATGTACCATGCAAAACAGTGTCAAAGAGGAAGAGTATGAGAAGTAGAAGCTTGTATGTTACTGGTATGGCTGAGATAGTAGCATAGTACCCAGCCTTAAAGATGGGCATGGACAGAAAGCTTTATGGTACTATAATCGGATAAGTTCCAGGGGTTTTAGACCAGTAACAAATTCAAATGCCTTAGAGAATCCACTTGGCTCATCCAAAGCATAAGTTTTTTAAAGTGTCTTATTAGCATATTTATCAGATAATTTTTGCTGTTAGGGCACAAGGTTCAAAAAATAAAAGAAGAAAACGTCTGGAAATAGTTGTTTCTCAGGTCTGCCTGTTGTGCTAAAAAGGGCCAGGTAGGTCTTTGCTACCTCCTGGAACAAAATGGATCTCTGCTGATATCCTGTTACAGGGCTTTGCTCCACTGAAAATTATTAAGTCACTTTCTAGATCCATCTTATGGCCCTCATTGCCAGTAGAACTGGTTGTCATCTTCTTTACAGTACTGTTACTGTGCCTTCGTTTTCTCCTTCCACTTCCAGCTGCCCCCTAGTTTGTCTTCTCTCCACAGAGAGTAAATGTAGTTCCTTCTCAGTGTTCTCCTACATTGTTTGCTTTTTTAACCAATTAACCAAAAGTTAATACTTTTTAATGAATCACAGAATTACATTTGGACTGCCTTTTTTTTTTAATATCAGAATGTTATTTGTTACGCATTTGTTTTTAAATGTTAATGACCTTCTGCATCCTAATCCGCCACTTTTGTCTCTACCCATGTGTCTAATTCCTTCAGTGTGTTTGCCAGCCTCCCAGCTTGGTATAACCTACCAAATTTATAGAAATATTCTATTCTGTTTCTAGTATTTCAAGAAGTTATTAACCAAACCCAGGATAGGTATATATGGGATCCTGATAAAGATGTACCAAATACTTCAGGACAAATCATTGCCAATTTCTTTAAGAATCACTTTTCAAGCACATGTATACCTTGTGATGATTTCTTCTATCTTTTGTTTCCTTGGCTTGCATGATGCACCACATCAGTGTCAAAAGACTTAAAGCCAAACAATACCATATGTGTCAGTTTTCCTTTACCATCAGCCATGAGAGAGAAGAGAATTATTTCAGAGTGGTTGAACAGCATAATGCCAAGTATGGGAACACAATGTAATAATTTACATTACACTCTTCATGTTCTGTCTTGCCCTGTCATTAGAGGTCTCTGGGTGGATGTTGTCTACATTTCTTAGACATATGTTTTTGTTTAAATATGGTAAACCAGCAATTTCAACTGGAGGAAATATCCTCCTAATAGAATATATTTTCTGATATTACCCAGCATGGAATAATCCAATGTTATTGCCTAGAATGCAGGAGAAGCATTTACCCAGTTAATTCTTGTCGTGTATGGGAGACCGCATATGGTACTATGTAATTTTATCCACCAAACCTTCTGCAAATAAAGTCAGAAAAGGGTTTCCATGACATGAGTGCAGATCTAAGCAAAACTTCACCATGCAGCTTACGGTAAGTAAAAAGGAGTACTGACTGAGGGCTGTATCAGATGGGAAGGCAGCATTGTTTCACAGTTGCAGATGACAGCTAAGAAAAAGTGAGCCTCTGAAGTGTTTGAAGCTGCAGTAATTTGTTTAACTAAGAGTAATTGAAAAAAAATCATTTCAAGCTTCTATGATAGATAGATAATCTGTTTTCTCAGAGTCTATGTCATCTACATTATCATCTCTAGGCAGTAGCCAGGTTTGCTGTAGGTGTTTCACTCCAAATATTGGGACTTTTGGACAGCAACTTTTATTACCTTTTACATAAAAATATCACTGAAATAATAGTGCTATGCAAACTTCTATAGTTCTATTGTTACTGAGTCTAACATTTTTCATTTTAATATATGCGCTCTCATCTGCTCATTTCTCTCCCAAAATGCTACAGCATCAACTGCACTTTTGCATTCAGATATCTGCTTAACAATTTCTTAAGTCTTTTAATGCAAGGGACAATGTGCTAAAATTCAATCTGGCATTTTTTAACATGGCATTGCATCTATTAAATCTGTAACTCATATGCACAATTTCATAATTTAAAATAATAAGCACATGCCAAGTGTTCTGACTTCTTCAGTTTTGCATTTGAAAGCAAGGTTCCCCTTGCAACAAAGATGTGAAGTCAAGGTCCAGAGTTTTGGTAAAACCTGAAGTGTGTTAGATGACATGAATTAGTTTAACCCGCTATCTAAAAGTTCTATGTCTAGTTCAAGCAAACCAAGCTGGATATTAATACGGTTAACGAAGAGAAGTAGACTACTTTTTTGTAGTCTATATATGACACTATATTTTACTTCTCCTAAATCCAAGTCCATAACCTGTAAGCACAAATGGAAGATGCTATATTGCTATCCATACTGGGTATAATCCTGTGTAAAGCGCTGGGTCTAAGCCACATGCTTGCCTGGGCAGTTTACTTATATTTAAGACTCCAAGAGTTTCGCACACACAAACTCTTGCAAAGCCTTTTAAGTGCTCTGATACCTTGAATCGCACAAAAAGAAAAAGCTACATGCTTTTCCTCAAGAGAGCTTCTTTTAATTTAGTGAGAAAATAGGTGTTTTGGCAAAAGGTTTACAGGAGTTACAAACAACCAAGGAGAAGCATTACACTAAATCACTCATTAAACACCAACCCCATACGCCTTAGTGAAATACTACTCGTTTGTTTTAAGTCACCTACAAGAGGAAGAAAAGGGTAAAGGAAGAAAAAGAGAAGAGAGAAGAAAGGTGTAAAGAAAGAGAGAGAAAAATAGTTATCTCCAAGAGCCACATGATGGCAGGTTCCAGGAGATAAAGCAGGACAAGATGGAGGTCCTGTGTGCTTCTATTTATATGCTTTGGCTACTGTGACCACCCCTCCCAGGTGGGACATCTGGTTCATTGACCACTCCCTGCCCTCTCAGCAGAAGTGAGGGGTGCTGTAGCCCCAGTCAGGGGGCGTGGTGTGGGCAGGCTACCAGGTGGGCCTTATTTGACTGATATGCCATCCACATGACTCCCGGATCACCTGCGCTCCGTGCTCTCCACCATGTTGGCTGCAGGCCTTACCATGGGGACAGGCCTGGCCCCTTTCCCCCACTCCACACTCAGAGACAAGATGGTTGATTTGACCCAACAGTCAAACAACCCAGTGAGATACAAATCCAGATTCTCCCATCCTGTCATGCATCTAATATTAATGTTCTCTTTTCTTTTTTGAAGACCTTAAAACAAAGCACAGACTAGTTGCAAGGACAGCTGGCTTGTGGTGTGTATAGGCTAAGGCTCTGAAAAGATGCGAGGAACTTTACCAACAAAGTCTCTTTGCTAGGAATGTTTCTGTCACATACCTATCTTGTAAGCTAATATAGAACGATAGAACGGTACATGTGAAGTTTGCATATGTGGAACCTTGTGTAAGGGCTGAGGACAAATAACTGGATGGGTGACTAGGTTAAGGCCTGAGGTTAAGTAAACTAAGCAGGAGGGCAAGAAGTACTGGGCATGGCATGAGAAATTGTCTAGTATAGCAAATAGTGTGAGAAGTGAACAAGAACTACAGGTAGCACCATGAAGGATAGGTAGATCTCACAGGAATTTAAAAGTAATTAGGAGCATTTTTTCATTTGGGCTAAGACTGGGATGGACAAAGTGAGATAGAGGAATTGCAAGAAGGAAGATGTTAAAATGAATGAAAGGTGTGCAAATTGAGCAGGATGTTGCAGGGTACCTGCTTGGTTGCTTCTCCTAGGGAGGACCTCAAGCCAAACCCACTGTTCTGCCCACAGCCTACTGATAAGAAGAAACTATGGATATAGGAAGAAATTAAGCATTGTACTGTTTTTGTATCCTCGTGTCTATGTATTCAGCATGTCACATGTAGTTCTGACAGTATATTGACTGCTTCCAGACCAGTCAGACTTTTCTTTTGTTAGCAATTTTGTGTTAGTATAAATTTATTTCTTCTACTTTTTCAATTGTTTTCAAGGCTTGTCAGTACAGTTTTACATCCCATCCTAACTGAAAAAAAACCTAAGCCCTCACTTTCATTAAGAAAAAATACTTACTTCAATAGAATTTGCTGCTCCTGTCTCAAAATACCTTTCATTGAGTTTTTCTTTTAAATATCAATTCAGTTTGCATCTTTTCTTAGTTCTAATCTCACTGTTTTAAACTGACAGGCATGAAAAATCACAAGTAAAAATGCTTCAACAACCCATGTTGAAGACCACCATCTGATTAACTATTTTGTAGTGAAGTATTTGTTACTTTACACATCAAGTAAAAATCTCCAATCTTTGGATTCAAAATTAAATAACATCTGCTGAAAATTCTGTTGTTTGAAATGTTTATATGTGCACAATGCAGTGGTGTATTTCTTTTAGAACTGCATTTTGGAGAAAACAATAGGTAATTTGAATTATTTTGTCTTGTTCCATAACAAAAATGACCTCTTCAACTGAACCTGCATAGTTCCACTCTACATACAGACTGATGCTCTTTCATATATGATGGCTTTTATCTGCTGAGGCTTTCTAAAATGTATTTTAATTGGTTTTGTCTCTAAATCGTTGTTAATTATGGGAAATAGCTCTTTTTTTCCTTATATGGTGAAGGAAACTTTCTTCTATGAAATATACACAATATATGTTTGTGCTAAACTTGCTTGTTCTTTCTCTCTTGAAATGTGCTGGTTGATGTCACTATTTTCTAAGGCTTTCCTGATTGTATGTTCTCAGGGCATATTTACTATACTCTTCAAGAAAAATAATTGCCCACTGCTTACAGGGCCATTTCTGGATATGTTATATATTGAAGGGCTCTTGGCTTTTCCCCATTCAATTAGTTATTCATTGAAAATAGGAAAAAGAATTCCAAGGCTTTCAGTAACATGCTTGAATGTAAGTTACTCTTTTCCCATAAAGCTGAAATTAAATCAAGAGAGAATCCATCTTCCTGAAAAAAACACCAGCAAATGTAAGATGTAGTTTTATTGCTGTTGTGATGGAAGGAGGTATATCAGCAGAAAAAATTCTATTGGCTGGGTTAATTAATTGTGGTCTTGTGAGGTTAAACTGCTTATACCTCTCACAAGCTCTCATTAGGGGTGGCTATCTTGCCTGTTTGTTGACCTCAGTGATATTTCTGGACTAAAAAAGGGTTACTTGTGTGGTGAACGGTTAGCAGACCTTTCATCATGGCTAGGCTTCGCGAATGAAGATTTGGGAAGGCTCTATCCACATTTGTTACAGGCACGCTGGTGGCTTATGAGGCCAATACGAGACAGACATATCCAATTGCAAAAGGCACAGCAGAAAAACCTTAGATGGTATATTCTGCAAGACACGGTTCTTTCTGTGTTGCCTTTTCTCCTTGAGAGTGATCCTGCGTGTGTTCTCAAAGGAGACAGCTGCGTTATAGATGGTGTGTCTCCAGGCCTCCCGATTTGAGGCCAGAGTAGACCAGTTATGGTAATCAATATGGCCAAGGCTGAGATGTTGTTTCAGGGAGTCCTTGGATCTTTGGTTTTGCTTCACACAGAAAATATTGTATTTAATTTAATTTTTCTGTCTTTGGTATATTCTGGTAGTTTATTTGCTGATGTTTCATATATTTTTTTTACAAAAATAACTATCAACAAATACACCATCAAATTGCCAGGGCTTCTTGTTGCTTTCTGCAACTGCTTTTCACTTTGGAATCGGCTTCTACAACACCCATTAAAAATGTTTCATATGATTTCATTATACTACTTTTCTTTATATCCTACACAGTTACCAGGGCATTGCTTTTTGTTGCTATTGTTGTTTTTACTAGATACTGTTTCAGATGCAGTCATCTTTCTTTTCCTTGAGGCCTATAGTGTTGATCTTTCTGAGTCTAAAACCATCTGTACGCAGAGATGGACCCTTTTTGTAGGCACTCACACAAGTAATCATTTCAAACCTCTAAATGTCCAGGTACCGCATCAACGGATCAGGCTGCTGGCAGAAGGGAGTAGTCACTCTATAACATTTGACAAAAGTTGAATTTTGTATCAGGGTTCTACTTGTTTCCCATTCTACTGTGGTGTTGCTTCAGTTAAGCAATGGCAGCACAGTTTGTTTTCTTGTTTGTGGCATGAAATTATCTAATTTTATTATTTATTAAGTATTGTTAAAATTAGTAGACTAGATTAGCCTATGTGGTTGTGATGTACATCTAAGGAAGTGCAACGTGTTTCCTGGAAATTTTATTTTCTGGAAATCATGAAAGCTTCCATAGATTTGTAAAACCAATAACCTTCTGGGGCACTGTGAGGTGACCTGACATATTATAGAGGCTGGATAACACAGTGAAAGAAGCAAGGTGACAAAATGTTGGCAGGGAAACAGGTTGCTTGCCTGTGGCATCTCTGCCTTATAAAGTGCTGAACAACATCAGTTGTAAAGCCAAGGTAAATTAACTACAATGAGTGCAACAGCTGCTTTTGAGGGCATAGTTCTGGGGGGAGACAACCTACCTCTCTGTTTTAGCATATGTGGAAGAGGTGCTGCTTAGCTTCTTAGCAACCTAAGCACTTCTGTTGTAGTGGAGCCAGGTAGGCTGGCAAAGAATGGGAAAGCAGCAATTCCCTGTGGCTGGGTATGAGAAAACCACATGGGATTAAAGAAATTAGCATGCCATCTAAATTTTATATATGAAAGAAACTAGATTTATTATATCTGATTTAAAAGTTTGTTATGTGCGTAACTTTTACATACAAATATTCTACTATTAGCTTGGGATTTATGCAGTGGATTCCCAGATCCTTTTCAGTTCATAAATTAACACACTGGACTGAGTCCAAGCAAGTGCTCTTTCTGAGTTCAAGCCCAGTGCCTTAGAGAGCACTCGTCAGCTTTCTGGCAGGCATATGCTGGCCTTGCACTACAGTGCTTCCAGGGGTCACCACTGCAGGGCAGATCACACAAATACATAAACCCATGCTTACTTTTCTCAACAGAGGCCTTAAGCGCCAGGGTACAGATTATTCTGTGTAATGACTCATGATTTACTGCCCCCCCTCCTTTCCTTTGGAAACACAGTATTTGGCACCAAAGGCTTGAGGAGCCGCTGTGCTTGACAAGTGTCAGGAGGAGCAAGACTGTGTAGATCAGCACTGCGTTCAACTGGAATTGGAAGGCTTTCTACAACCACTCCTTTATTTTGTCCAAGCTATGCTGAATGTGTATGAAATATGTATAAAGTGATCTTGACAACAGGGACCCATGTACGAGACCTATTCCAGTGGGGTGTACACATTGACTGGCCCAAAGTATTTTCTTTTGCTTGCCCTCTTTCCAGTGTCCTGTGTGCTTTACTCTAAAGTGGTAAAGCTTCAAAAGGAGAGATGCAGAGTACCTCACTTTTAGTTTTAAGTGATCTGATCATTGAAATGGCATTTTCTCCATTTTCTCCATCAAAGGTTAGGATTTATGAAGCTAAATTCCATTTAAGTGTCATGTCAGATACATAAACCTTTTCCTGGATTTCAGCCAGCCTCCAGGCTAGGGAGCTATTTGGCCTAGTGGTTTAATGGGTATCGTACTATATGAAAGTTATCATCACCCTTTAAAGCATAATAAGTAAGCCAAGTTCTCTCAGTTGCACAGAAAAATTCCCTTAATCCCCTGAAGCCCTGTAACATTTACATTGGTGCATCTTGGATCTTTCCCCTTGGATTTTTCTCCTGCCTTAGTTAAGTAATTTACTTTTGCAAGCTAACTTATAGTATTTCTTTGGTAAGTGGTAAAAAAAGAGCTAATTATTGTATGCTAATGATGTATATGGAAGTTTAAAGAAAATATTAAAAGATCACGAATTGAGGAAGTTATAACAGGGAGAAAAAACCCATCTTGTTGATATCTAAAGACAGTCCCTTCATGCTCTGTTTTCATGATTCTAATGCATGTAAATGTTAGTGATCTGCCAGGTAAAAACTGCTACATCTCTGAGTATGCATTTAGTGATGAATTCCAGGGAATGGTAGCCCTGAACACAGCTTTGTAAAGAAATGGCACTGAAGTTATTTGATTTCTGAAAAAGCACAGATCTCCCTTCTATGCAATGGGCTGTCTGAAGGTTCTTCTAAAGAGAATGTCAGCAGAAAAAGCTTCTGACCTCATTCTTATATGGAGTTACAATTAGAACATCTGACATTTACTGTAGTGTGGATGAAAGAGACCAAAATGGACAGAAGAGATGCCCAACTGGTGAACTTGTTAACTGTGCTTCCGGTAGCTATGGGTGATAAAAGGAAGTAAAAAAAAAATAAAAAGCTTGATATTTCACTACCTGCTGCTTTGCTAGACCTTCTGAAGGTTAGCAGTGCCTTTGTCTGATGGAAATACTAAATGAATGCTTTTATCATCTATGAAGTGGTGTAGCAGTTTGCAAGTGGACTGGCAATCCTGGTAAGCTCACACAGATGTGACACCTTGAGATGTCTGAACCCTCTCCAAATGTATGTCTTTATTTTCAGAGTAAGACACCAGAGTAAACAGGAGTTACCTTTCTTCACAATAGGAAACCTTCTCTTCTCCAGGCTGAACAGTCTGAGCTCTGTCAGCCTTTCTTCATAGGAGAGATGCTTCAGTACCTTCATCATCTTCACAGCCATTTGCTGTACTATCTCTAGTATATCCATGTCTCTTTTATACTGGGGCGCCCAGCACTGCATCCAGCACTTCTATTTTTCTCACCAGTGCTGAGAAAAGAAGGTTCACCTCCCTTGACCTGCTGGTGATGCCAGCAGTAAAAGCAGCAATTGCCAGGGTATTTTGGAAGGAATTCAGTGTGATGTGTCACATCAACCCAGATGTGTTGGGCCTTTTGGGTGTTCAGAAGGAACATGTCATTCCTGTATCACAGGCAGAGTCAGCTGTGGGACAATTACTTTGCCAAGACTGAGGCATCTTTTGATCTACTCAGAATTTCCACATGTTGGGGGAATAGTCAATTTGTAAGTCAATTTGTGTTGTGCAGTTTAGCAGCCTTCAATACCTAGTAGGAGCTTAGGATGAAGGTAGGAATGATAACTGTGAATACAGGGGCCTAATTTCTGCTCAGGTTCCATTTTCTGCAAGCGAACACTTATGTAAAAACCTGGCTGTTTATCAGGAGTTCAGTGACGCTGGTGAACTGTGAGCCAGCACAGAGATTTCTGAGTTACATTGCTAATGTTTTAGAAAAGACTGGCAGGCAATGCCAGTAATGTGAATGTGGTTCATTACAGTGTCATTAGTTCATTCTCTTTTGCTGGTGTTTAGAAAAGGGTAAATGTTATTTTTACCACTCTTTAAATGGAAAAGGAATTGATTTCTTTGCTACGAATACATGAGAAATGTGTAACTATTTGTAAAAATATTATATTATGAAAGAAAGATTAGAATATTTATCTATGTTCATAACTTTGAAATTTCTGATCTAAACATAAATTTTGAATTAAAAGTCTTGATTTATAAATGCTTCTGGAAAATGCAACCATACAATTTTATTAATCATTAGTTAAATATTTTTTTGCAGATAATTTCTAATGAAAAAAGATTGTGTCCTTTAGTGAAATGACAATGGAATATCACTATCCTTGCCAACTTTGCAAACTTTGTGAGATTTTTAAAGGACCTCTGAAACCTCTGGTTCTTAGCTGAGGCCAATATACTTAAAATATATCTACACAGGTCTGTGTCCAGAAAGTCATTCTGTAGGTTAAGTGTGTAATTAGACTGTGATGGGACCACCAATGAATTCTTGAGCAAGTGACTGAGTGACTAAAGTACATAAAATTGTGCTTACAGTCATATTATAACCTAACTTGATCATTTCCCAATAAATGTTGAATAAAAAATCATTGTGATACAATGTTATAGCAGACAGATCCTCTATCAGTTTGTGTAATTGGGTGTATTTTCACATGGTGCTATTAAAATGCAGTTATGGCTGTGCTAATTATTAAATTCTGGCTAACAAGCTCTGTTGAAAAAATTTTTAAGGAGTGAATCAATATAAAATAGATATCTTCTTGTTTTGTCAAAGGAAAAATAAAAATAACAAGTTGAGGTTCAAAAAAAAATCTGGTAAGAAAATACTTGATTATTTTAAGCTCTTATTTAATCATATTTTGTCACATTTTGTTTTGAAATTTCATTTTAAAACACAAAATGAAAGATCTGAAGATGTAGAAATAAACATTTTCTCCATTGTTAGTCAAAATTATTCTGTGAGCTTTATATGGATTTATATACATGATTAATCAAAATAACAGGGTTTGGTATAACGTATTTGTTATTCTTCTGAATACATTTCCCAACTCCATTAAGCATAATTTTAACTTCATCAATTTTGGTCTTTTTGAACTGTTTTACTCAATATCAAATCAGTAATGCACAGATTAGCTGATGTGATTGCAAATACATGGAGATAAGAGATCACAATGTTCGTGAAGAATCCTAAGCAGCAGTTGGACAAATGACTCATGAGGCTTTTTATATCTCAACACACGTTTGTATGGAACTAATGAGACAGGACTTGTGGTCTGAGTGTTACAATGGATCACCTGAGATTTCTGGTTTTGTTTTTAGAAGGCAACCTACTTCATCTCAAGTATTTTTTGAATCCTTATTGCACTCTATGCTTTCTTTATAATCACTACAGTTTCAGTGAAGAAAATTTATCTTGATGGGCCTCACATGAACTAGAATTCAAATCAGTAGCGAAGAAATTCAAGTTATATACTTATCTATTTGCTTTTCTTCTTTTTCTTTGACAGCCTGAGCTGAGAGTGTATCACTTAAACTTTATTTTATAAGCTTGACATTGTCTTTTAAAACATCTCCCTCTTGTTCATCAGACAAATTGTCAAGTGATTTGAAAAATACACAGGTAATCAAAACTGGATAAATTTCTGTTGTGTTCAGTGCTGCAATGCCGAAAAGTCTGGTTCCTGGCTCTGGGATGAGAAATTATGACATTGCCCCCTACAGGGGCAGAAGGACTTTGTCTGGATCAAGGGGACTCCAACTGGTTTCCTGTTTACCCCGTTGAGACACCTAACATGTAAGGTTTGTTTTAAACTGGACGCAGGGTTGCTGAGTGCTGGATCAGCAAGCTACTCTACTCTGGAAGACATTGCTAGTCCAACCTGTGCATCGCTACCTGGTTATATGTCGTATGGTCCCATGATATAAGCTATATGGTCCCATGGGAGAAAGCATCGGAGGCTGGAGAGAGGACTCTGCTGACGTACACACTTACTGTTTTACTCACCAGGTCTCCTCCGGCTCTGCAAATACTGCAGCTGAAATCTCTTCCTTGAACTTGAGAAACTCCAGGCTCTTTGAATGATTTATGGGATTATGTGAAGCTATAAATCTTCTCCTCCAGCTAAATGCAACAATGATATTGTTTGTATAACAATTTGCGTCAGCTTTGCCTGACCACATCTGCATCAATGTTGAATTGCTGAAGGACTGAGTAACGGCTGTACAGAGAGCATGACTGAAATAACACCAGGCTCCCTGGCCATCAAAGGGAACTGTCCCAGCTCTAGTTGGTTCCCAGGGAATTACCAGAATTTGTACAAGCAGAACCACGAGAGCTACAGTTAACCTCTAACAAGGTGAACTCCTTTGAAAAAATTAGGATAAATCCCCTGAGGTTTAGCTGACAGAAATGTCCACCAGCAATGTCCAGCTGACTTCTTCATATGGAGGATATTCTCATTCTTAATCATCTTGTGATTTGTGAATAAATATTAATTTTGTTGTTAAATATTTATCATTTATGAAAGGAAAAAATTTAATTCAAAAGAAGTGATCTCTTCATCATAAAATATTCCCCAATTATTTAAAGGATATGATCTGACAAAAAAGAAAAAATAGCTTGTTTTTTTATAAGCATAATAAAAACTTTCTTGGATGAGGGTGAACACTGGTCTTTTCCCCTTAGCACACAATGTTCAGGCATTGCAAAATCTCAGAGAGGCCAATTAAATTTTAAGAGATGTTTTCTCAGGAGAGACAACATGAGTGACTACAAAGGAGAACTCTAGAACCTAAATGCATAATAGAGGCTAAAGATCAGATTATTAATATTAAAATACAGACAGATCACTGCTCTCACAATTGTCCTGTGTCTTGGATAAATGTCTTCGATGTCATGCAGGAAATGAAATCACTTTTCAACAAAGGGTGCACTTAAAAAAAAAAAAAGGAGAACATCTGGCTGAAGGTGAAAGTGCAGATAAAGATCACCAGTTATTTAAATAAAGAAAATAGTGAAAGAAGAATTTAAAATGACAGCCTTTATAATGAAACAGAAACTTTCATCTTGTTCTATGAACATATGATCTCTGATATCTTCATATGTAGTTTTAGTCCAAATAAGTCATTGTGACTTATTTTAAAGCTTCCTGTTATTATTGCCTAGGTTCAAGCTTGAACAACTTCTAAAATATGCAAATTAAAATTACACAACATGTGAATTAAATTGGTTGTTTCATAGTTTTTTTCTTCACAGAAAGATTAATAGTAGTGGAAATTACTATGACCAAAACACTGCACTCATCTGCATTTACATATTGGGCATTATCCAATTAATTAATGCTGTGGATGCTCTCTCAATTGACTATCATTCCAATTATTTTGAGATGAATTGTCAGAGTGCTCAAGAAAAGAAACACCTTATTTTCTCTTCCTGAAAATCTTGGCACTCAGGTTCCACTGGCAGGACATTGTGACACATGAGGTGAATACCAAAGGATGGAAGGAGATGAGAGGTCATATTTCCTAAGCTGGTCCATTTGATATCTACTTTTGACAAAAGTTTCTATATGCAGTTTCAAGTTATTTTTTTTGTGTCTTTATAGAAACTAATATTCCTTATTGCACAGCTTCCCACTAAAAAAAGTCACAGAAACTTCTTGACCTCTCTCTCCAGAGCAACAGAGAGATTTCTGTTTTTCTTTTTCTTGCTCTTGTGGTGTGTGCTGTCTTACTCAGTGTGAAGAACACATATGTTTTGAATGGTTCAGCATTTCCTTTAAATAAGAAGGCAATTAATGTCTTTTACCCTTTTCATCTTTTATGAAATAGGACAATGCACCAACCAGACACAGTCATAGTAATGTGTATATAAAGTCGTTGTATCAGTGACCTCCAAGTACTTTTTAAGGCTTTGAAGATTTATTATTATTACACTGAAGATGACAGTCTTTACCAGAAAAAACAGAAACAATACTTTTTAATTATTAATTATGTGTATAATTTTAAATTATACAAACTCCCTCAAATATTTTAGTATTTTTACAGTTAGTTAAAAATTGAGACTGCCTAAATGATTTGGTAATGAAGTCTAAATACTAATGATTAATTCTGACACTGGATACCTTAAAAGACTGTATATACTCTGTGCATCAGGCCTACATTCATTACAATGTCTCTTCCTTTTCTGGGTGAAGAACACTCACTCAGGCTGAGTGAAACAAAGCAAATTCCCAGTTTAGAAACATGAAATATCCCCTGGATAACTCATGTGTTTTTGTACTTACTGAAAAGGAGATTGAATTCACCACTGAGAGCCTCACTCTAGCACAGATTTATGCATGGTAGAAAGCCTTATTGCCAAAGGTTAAAGTGCCAGAGACTTTCTTATGGTCCAGGGTGTCTGTATTTGCAGGCAGAGAACACACAGGGTGATTGCACCAGCACCTGCACTTCCACTGGCTTGTGGAAACAGTCAGAAAGTGTTGAAGAATGGTTGCAAGAACTGGTCTACAAATCACTCAAAACTGCAATTTCTGCTAGCACCACATAAAGTGTATTTTCAGCTGAGACCAGCTTGTGCATTCAGCCTAACCTAAAAAAAATAAATATAAGAGCAATCTAATAATATTGAGATTGAGCTGGATTAGAGGAAACAGAAATCTTTTCCAAGTGAAACTTGGGGAAAGAGATGCAGCTTTAGTGATGGGACATATATCCCACAGTACAACTTACCATGAGGGATGGAGTCAGTCTACTTCCTTTACTTTTGCTGCAGTATTCAGAATCTACCCTGGAAAAAAAACAACAAAACCAAAAAAACAACCAACCAAGAAACTGCAGCGAAATATTATCCCAGATTTTTCTGTCATTATGTTAGAATAATTGCTATATATGAAGACTGTAGTGGATGATCTGGGATGTTTGGTCTCTTTACTGTGGGTCTAGCTGACAACATTTTGGTGTCCCTGAACCCCTGTAATCAAGCAAACATCATGTCTCTATTGCTTCTGGTGCAGACTTGTAGGACTCACTTAACTTTAGATCATGTTCTGGTTGTCTAAGTCTTTCAACTGTGTTTCTCCCCTTTACTGATGAGAGAGAGACTCTCTCACTCTGAGACTCATCCTTTAATAATTTTGTGGGTAGAGATGGATTTTAACTGTGTAGGTGGGATCTGTGGTCTTCTCAAAATCTCGTTCCTTGTTTTTCCACCCTGGCTTACCTGACTCAGCACAATACTGCTCTTGTGCACATATATTTGGGTGTTGCTCTATTGGGGCTGGTAAGATGATGGTATATATTCAGGGTTTGTCCCAGTTTCAGTAACAGTGTCACAAATATGCCTCCGGGTCTGGAAAGAGAAACCTATCCCAGTTCAGACATATGTATGATGTTCTTCAAAGAAAAGTATTCCTTAGTTTTATCAGCAGAAATAAGGTTTAGTATAAGTAAAAAGAGCTAAAAAATAGCTGAACAAACATGTGGTGTGTTGAAAGTTGTAGTAAATAGCAATATTCTTTTCAGGCAGGTCTCCGCAGGAAGTTCTTTGTGACCTTGTGTGATTGTCTGAGTAGCCTTGTGCTGCTCTTTTATCAAGGGTGGACATCTGTGTGTTCTCAGCCTTTAGGCTTTCTGACTATGCTAGTAGCTATGCATAAGTGAATAAATCTGCTTCAGGAACATCATGCCATATGAAGACAGTGGTTCTATCCATGTTGTTCAGAGGCAGCTCCTTTGGCTCATCCACACAGAGAATGATCCCAAGCCATCTCTCAACCTTGCAATTCTTTGGTCTGTGCCTTTCAGTCCAGAGTGTCTGGATGTGATGTCTGTGTTGCAGCCCAGCAGAAAAATGTGTCATGAATATGAGGACAGGTATTGGATGTGTTGGGGTATAGTATGAAATCATGTAAAAGAGATTGAGAATAGAAAGCCCACTGGACAACTGTACACAGGGCAGAGGGAGCAGTGTCCGTAAACTGAGGATCCAGAGTGAACTATCAGTTGGTGATAGCCAATTTTTGTCTTAGAGGGAAAAGAAACCCTAGTCTAACACTTCTATGCAACGGACAATCAGGGAACCCAGAGAGACCTGCCAGTATAAATTTTTGATTGCCTAGAAATATAAAACAGTCAGTCCATAATCTGCTTACCAGTGACTCTCCAGTTGTCCTGTAATGACCCCTGTGTGTTTGCTCAAGGATGCCTTATCCTGAAGTATTTATTTTCTGTTTGTTTGTTGTTTTGTTTTTGGTTTTTTTTTTCCAGAAAGAGCATTCATTCAATCTACATTACCCCACCATAAAATTTCCCCTAGAAAGGTTACATCCAGTATTTGTAAATTGGTACATTTCCATATGTGTCCTGTGGTGGAAATCTCATATGTTCACCTTAACTTCTTAGAAGTATTTTTTAAAACTTAGAAGTGATGAATTGCCAAGCTGCTATGCATATCTGATGTGATGAAAAGGATGATTGGGTTAGGTGGAAAAAAATCCTAAGAGTGAATTAGCCAGGCCTGTTTCAGGGAGCTCTGGAATGCTGTTAACCAAAACAGATTCTTTCTTTCTTAGGTGCAACATCGGGAAGCCAGATTCCCTGGTTACACTTATGTTTCAGTAAGTCATTCCCTTGAGAAAAACCCTGAATACAAGTAATTTACATCAAGCTGGGTTTTAACTAACTGCATCTGAGACCATAACCTAAAAGTTAAATTTTTCACACTGATATTTAAGGCCAGTAACTTCTGCAGCTTTATCTAGGTGACAGTCATAACTGCAAACATTCTTATTTCCTGCATACTGAGATGCCAAGAGCCACGATCTGTCTATTTACGGCAGAGCAGATGGTATCTACCTGAGTTTCAAAGTCCAAGAGGAGAGTGATGTAGATCCAAACCACCTACCCTTCAGGACTTCCCACTCACAGTGCCTTTTCTTGTAGTTAGTAAGTGCTAGAAGCAAGAATATCTCATGTACCAAGCCACTGACACCATGTGTTAAAAAGTTTTATTCAGATTCAGAGACACAGATCCTCCTCATTAATAACATAATGAATTAAGGGTGGAGAGACAGTACAAAAAGAAAGGAAAGGGATTATGATATAATCCTGCCTCCACTAAAACTGACCAAATTCCCACTAGGATCTACTAGGGTAGGATGTCTCCTCCCAAATTATATCCACCTCCTGTCTCTAATGAAACAGCCGGTAAAATCTTTGTCCAAGCAATACTTTTTGCACACCCCAAAGTAAGCTTATGCAATGACCTATGCATCTGGTACTTTGTGGGTCAGTTAATGAATACTTCAATTTCAGCCCTAATGGAAGGCTTGTGTAGCTGGAAGCTTGTTGCAGCTATAGTCAGTCATTGCCCAAAGAAAAATCTCTTGCTTTCCTGTAGATTGTTGAAATGATGTTATCACAGAAGGAAAACTAAATAATTAAATTGCAGAAGTAAAAGTTTACCACATTAAATAGTGCATAGAAATTAACATAGGGATGTATCTAACTAAAGGTGAGGTTTGTTAACTTGATCATGATGTTCTTATGTGACCTGAGACTACTTATAAAGTGCTGAGCTTGTGTAGAACATGCCATCACCCTCATGTTCAGGTGAGGCTGGGTCATGCAAGGATTTCCTTCCAAACTGAGGCTCCCCTGAGAGGGAGACATGGTGACCAGGGGGGAGAGTGAAGCCAGATTGTTGGCTTCTGATAGTGCCTCATCACCTATGAATGAATAAAAGAGCATCCAGGAATGGACATAAAAATCTGGTTTATATCTTCATTACTTGTTATGTGGTAATTTTTCATTGCAAAAATATTTTTAATAGCATTCACACAGAAACCACAGAGTGAGATCATAACCTCAAAATCTGATTATATGGCAGAGTGAAATTTTGGACAGAGAGAAAATAAAATATCCAAAAGAGCTGTTTAGCACTTGGTCTAGGATCTTAGTGCTGAAGGTGTCATTGTAGTGCATTTTAATGATTAAAACAGAATTTACCATTGAACTATCCTCTGAACAAAAGAAGGACAGTCCATGATTAATGACATGGTTAGGTACTTTAGCATTTCTAAAGCCACAGGTACACCGGTAGCATCTGACTCTGGTTTCTTATACAAAATTTAGAGGAGGTTTTTCTGTGTATCTGTTCAGAGTGGCTGGTTGCTGTCCTAAGATCATTTGAATCACACTATAGAACTGGGCCGCAAATTTTGACATTTGCAGTTGAGTACATAGCTACAAAATGTGCAGAACTACACACATGATAAATTCATGGTGACTGTGTAGAAGTCTGTACAGACAGATGAGGCAGACACAATTTAAAGATTTCCAGTGAACAAACAGAAGATCCATATACTTTGCACATATTGTTTTATTCTTTTTCTCTATGATCAGCTACTACAGACTGATTTTCTCTTGTTAATTCAGTTATTTGTGCTTCTACTCACAAGCAGTTCTGTCTGTGAAACCAGAAGCCTAAGGGCTTTCTGAACTTTGAATCTCAGGGTCTAGATGCCAAGAGCCAAATGACTTGAAATAGTTTCCTGCTACCTGATTCTTGGGCACAGCCCTGGTATCATGGCTGCCAATGGATGAAGACTTTCTGACCAGTAAGATTTTCAATGATGAGACTGAAAAGAATGCTGAATTTTATAATCATCTGCTGATCCACTTCTACTGACACAATTTTCCTTGATTCATGAGGACTGTTCAACGATTACACGAAATAGTTTCTCATTGCATTAGTATTGAAAAACTAATTTGATTTTGGGATAAGGAAGAAAATACATGAAAGCCTTTCTAGGTCATAAGAAGTTATTCACAAATGCAACGGAATCTTTAAGTATTTTTTTAGAGCTCTATTTGACCCTACTGGAGTAGGGGGTTTGGACCAGATGACCTCCAGAGATTTCTTCTAATCTTAAACCTCCTGTAGTTCTATGGTTTCACGAACCACACATCCTGAACTAATATGGTTTCATATGATGCAAAAAAAAAAAAAAAAAAAAAAAAAGAATCGAAGGTGGTAAACCTATGGGGCTATCCACAAACTAAATCCAAGACAGTAGTTTGTTCAAAACTAAAATAATTTTTCAAATGTACAGATGTTTCAGGAAAGTATGAACACTTTAATTACTGTTACATTAACAGAGATGTTTATACCTGTTATAGCTAAAACAGTTGCCATTTCTGCTGAAGGACTACTTGGTGGAATATGTCTGCCTAGTTTGACAGTAGTTAAGCCAGAAACGGGAGTGAAATATGGGAAAGTGGGTCTGAGGAGGGTGTGAGAGAATGACTGTGGGAAGGTACTGCTCATCTGGGTAAAGCATTATGAACTGTAGTAGTGGGGAACCTTTCGGCCTTGGCAAGTAGACTGATAACATGATCTAATAAGACTTTTCCATCTGCAATGTCTCTTGATCTGTAACTGGAGAAATAATAAATTTGATATACAGCTGTTTTGTTCCAGACTTGCTTCTGTTTGGATTGTGGCATGACATCTCTCTGGCTTCTGTTTTTAGAGTCCTTTCTGAGGACTGGAGAAGGAAGAGAGTACATATTCAGGTATTGTCCTGATAGATTTAGGGCATATTTTTACACACATGAAGATTCATTGTCTTGGAAATGCTCCTGGGGCTCCTGCAGAGTTGTAAAGGAGGTGTGTGCCTTACAGTGGTCACACACAATATTGCTGAGGTCTTGGCACTATGGGATACACCTTTCCAAAGACAACCTCATCCATATCCAGTTTCATATGAAAATTCAAAAGAAAAAACCCAAACCATCAGCAATATATTTCTTATTTTAAAGAAGTTTTTTGCCAGGATTCCTCTTAAAAAGTTGTGCTTACTGTGTTTCCTGTCTTTCACCAATTGAGATCCAGAAATGAGTTATCCTTCTGCCCTCTTTGGAAAGAACACACTTTCCCAATTATATCACATCTGCTTTTTTTTTCTAGAGATGTAACAAGGGGGCTCACAGCCTCCCTCACCACTCTATCTGTATTTTCCACTGCCACACAGTCACTTTGTAGTCATGATTTTCACAGAAGTATTGCTAAGTTCACCAGACAAACAGATCTAGGTGTCTGCAGACAGATGGATCTCTTCTTGCCATTGAGAACTGTGGGGTCTGGATTTGCTATAGACCGTGGTAATAAAGTGACAGAGTGACAGGCAGGTACCTGAATTCTGGGGGGTTGCAGGGACACGACCTTAAGAGGTCATTTTCACTACAGTCAACAACCTGAAGAGACTGGGGTAAACTTCTGCAAATCATAGAATCGTAGAATCAGCCAGGTTGGAAAGGACCTGTGAGATCATCAAGTCCAACTCTTGATCCACTACCGCTATGGTCACTAGATCATGGCACTAAGTGCCACATCCAGTCTCATCTTAAAAACCTCCAGGGACAGAAAATCCACCATGCCTCAAGTTACTCCTGTTTATACCCCTGAAAACCTTCCTGTCTCTTGCCAGTACTTTTACATTGATGTAATTCTCTCAATTAATAAACATGCTGTTTTAATACTGTCTAACATCACAATCATATCACATGGTTTCAATGTGGTCCTGACTCAGGCCACATGTTCCACTGGTGGGAAATACAGCTGTTGTAAAAACTGTTAAGTATTTCATTGAGAAAAAAAATAAAATACAATTGGACTAGCAATTAGAGGGATAAATGCCTGTGATCCAACTGAGACATGATTAAAAGCCCTAAAAAGTATCAGGAGGAGTTATAACGAAATGAATGAATATAAAGCTGGCCTGCAGAAAACAGTGCTCCTCATAGCTTAAACATCCAACACACCATGACCAGCAGCATCTTTCATTTCATAGAGGTGTATCCCTCAGGAAGTTTGCAGATGACACAAAACTGAGCAGTACAGCTGACACAACAGAAGGGTGGGATGCCATCCAGGGGGACTTGAACAAACTTAAGTGGGGCCAAGAAAACCTCATGAGATTCAACAAATCCAAATGCAAAGGGGTGCACCTGGGTTGGGCCATCACTGATACTGACTGGGAGATAAACTCATTGAGAGCAACCCTGCAGAGAAGGACTTGGGGCTTTGGTGGATGAGAAGTGTGACATGACTTGGAAATGTGCACTTCCAGTCCAGAAAGCCAACCATATCCTGGGCTGCATCTAAAGAAACATGGCCAAGAAAATAAAATGCGAGTGGTGAAAGAAGCCGAGGACAAAGTGCTGTGTAGTGTGGATGCAGACTGCATGTGACACTGGATCTAAATACACAAGAAAAATCTCTAGTTCTGTTTTTATTTAGCAGTATAGATATGAAAAAAAAAAATCAAAAATCAAGACACCTGAGCAGGACAGAGATGCATCACATCAGAAAGTGAAGCAAGAATACAACCCAGCATGCGAGGATGGGCAATCTTTATGATTCAAAGTGTAAGTGCAGATGCCATTCCTCTGAGTTGCACAGTCTATTATAGAGGTTACTTTTGTTTAACAAGGAAGAAATGCATAAAAGAAAATTTAACCTCCATGGTGTTTAAAGGATACTAGTTAAAACAGCAAGAAAAGAAGCATTTAAATCTTGTACGACATTAGGAATAAATTAGCATGGTTGTAAAGGAGACTGAAAAGCTCTCCTGAACAGAAATTACTTCTACCTCTCAGTCAAACACATGCTAGGCTCCTAATGATATAGTGTCATCCTGACCCTAATTACTTTTACCATGCAAAATTATTCTCCTCCCCACATAGAATCTGTAGCTAATTTTCCTCCTTTGTGACAGCTGTTAAACATAAAATCCATGAATGTTTTAATTAGTGTTGGTAAAAAAATAAAAATATACTGAAGTGAATTTTTTTTAATGTACATTAAAAATAGATTATTGCTATACTGACAAAGAACCCTTGGCAAATATGACAAGCTTCCGTTTCCTTGAAATTCTATAAAAACATACATTTGGAGAAAGGGGACACAAAGGACGAAAGGGAACCTTTGATATTTTCACACTTGGGGTTTATGAAAAAGTGAAGTGGAGGCAAAGCTTCACTGAATTATTGAACATGAAGTCCTGTGCCACCGTGAATGTCTAAAAGTCTTTCTACATCCCACACGGTTCAGTAAAGCATTTCACGCTATCACTGGGAATTCTGCAGCTCAGCACTCAAAAATCACGTACTCTTTCATTTGAACTGTGCTTATGCTTTGGTATCCCTACTCAGACCCTCCACCTGGGATTGGTGTTAAGCAGTCCTGAGCTTCAGAAAGTAAAAGAATTAATCACGATACACATTTATCTCTCAGGACTGCTGCCTCCACCAATTATCTTACTAGAATACTTTGTGGACAAAAAGTGGAATTCATTCGTTCAGTATTGCTATTCTAGATATTTGAGAGATGAACAACATGAAAGGACATACTAGCTTTAGATTGAAGATGGTCACTTGCATAGCATGTTTTCATTTGTCAAAATGGAAATGGTAGAACAAATCCTTCCTGACTGTTTCAGATTTCACATCATTGTCTTTATGAAGGAATCAAACTATTGATTTTATTTTACTGAGTAATTTTTAATAGCTATTTCTGCAAAAGAAATAAGAATCTTGCATGCAAGAAATGTGATTTGAAAACTTAAAACTCACTGAACATTATTCATCCAACAGAGACCTACTACAGTGTAGGAGTAGACCCTGCCTGAGCTTGCACCCTAGCACCCCTTCTTATGCAATGAATGTTCGGACAGTCTAAGTTACAATCCTTGTACTCCAGAGCAGAATGTAGTCGACACAGATGATGAATTTTATTTTTAAAATATATTATTGCTTTTTTCTGAAGAAATGGTGATGCACCTTGTCTCTCCTGAAGCAGCAATTCTGCTCAGCTCCTCCACTTGGCTAAGGAGATGAACACCTACAGCTGTGGGAGGGAAGCACATACAAGTTTTTACCCAGTCTCTATCTTTTTTACGGCAGAAAGGTTATTTCAGGTTCCATATGGGTGAAACACTGAAAACAGGAAATTAAGGAGAGGAATAGAAGCAGAAGAAAGTTGGCTGGACACAAGACTGGTGTTGTACACACCATTTATACTAGATAATAAAGGTTGAAGATGTCCCTGCCCATGGCAGAGGATGGGAACGAGATGATCTTTAAGGTCCATTCCAACCCAAATCATTCTATGATTCTGTGATTTATTGTATACATATTGGTCTGCACCTCAGCTTTATCTGAAAAACTCTTTGTGGAAACCTTCACTCATTAATCACAACCCCGGAAATATTTTTTTTTGCTTAATTTTTTGACTTTAATTTTTTTTTCCTAGTGTTTCCTTAGTTTTGTGATTGAATTATTTCAGTGACACTGAAAAAGAGTTCATTGCTGTGACAATTTCAAGGTCCTTGTCCATCAACCAAGGGTTGTTACCATGATAGTATCCATTTGTTGACTGTCCTATTGGAAGATTTTCTGTTCCAGCAGTGTGTGGATGAACCCTATAGCTTTGGGGTATGGATTTATTTGTAATTTCCTGGAACATTATGATTCACTTTCTCTCATGTGTATCAATACCCTTTGTTCCTCCTTTCCTGTTGTGTCATTACTTATATGGCACAGGTTAAATGAACAGAGATGAGAGCACTGCTGTTATGAGTCTGAAAATTACAGACAATAAAGGCCTTGATAATGAAGAACACAGATGAAGAATTTATTGTATGGTGATATTTAAAGGTGAAGTTATTACCATTCCATTTTTTTCCTCATCTCCTACTCTTTTTTGAGGAGAGAACACAACCACATTCGTTTCCTAACAAAATTGTTGTCCTTTCAAGTTTTACTTGACTGATAGGTCATGGTGGCACAGCAGTGAAGAAAGAAATTTAAAGCCAATTATTTAATGACAAATGAAGGCCTCAGTGACAACTTCAGTTCGCCTTCTAGATAGACCTAAAAGTTCTCATTCTCATGCAAAAGCTATCTAGCCCTAGCCAGGGATAAAAGCTTTTCTTCCACTAAAGCACTAGGATGGTAGATACTGAGAGCACCTTAGTGACAGTCTGACAGCCCAGTAAGGCTACACAACTTATCAGTCCAGTGCTCAGATAGCTGTGCCATTCTGGGAGCTGTGCTTGTGCTATGTCATTATGGAATTAGGGAAGGTTTTTAATTTTTTAAGGGGAGTGATGCAGTTTAAGTGCATCAGCACTTAAGTGAGAAAGCAAAGCATCAGTTTGCTTCTGTGAAAGCATGTTTTCGAACTATAAATTACAATAAAAATCTAAAGAATATTTAGAATTTGCTTTACTGTTTAAAAATATTTACAAATGAAAGCAAGCAGAGTTCAGGCAAATTCTTTATTAAGGTTTTGTTTCAAAACAGAAGTAGAAAAGCACAATATGTAACACCTTTGAAATTTTGGTCTGCAAAATTAAGGAACTTTAAATGTTTTTTCTACTCCACGAATAATTGTTTTTTGTCTTTTATTAATAAAGGCAAACAAATCTTATGAGTACAAAACTAGAATTATAATATTGACATAATTTACAAAAAATTCCACATTAGCACCAGACATTAGCAAAACATGTTTTGATACAAAAGCTTTCAGACCTAGCCTCATTTTTGTAAGACTTTTTTCCATACTGAGTGAAGCGTTTGCATGCATTTTATTTATCCCTTTTATAATCTGCTTTAATAATCAAAAGACACATTTAGGGAAAAGTGGAAAAACACTTAAGAATCTCGGTATATGTATTGGTATAGGATTCCTTTAATGGAAATGATTTTTCTTATAAATCAAGAAGTCAACATGGTCTCAAATACATAGCAAGAAGTTCATAGTGTTTGCTTTTTCTCCTTTTTTTAAGAGCTCCCATTATCCTTGTTACTACAAGGCAATGTAGGACAAAATAAACGATACATTTAATATAAGGCATATTTGTTTGCTTAGAAAAGGTAATGTTACTGGTGTCATTATGACTTTAAACACATGATGAATTTTGACTTATAAAAAGCATAAAATACTACTGAACCAAAAGTGCTATGTTAACATCTCCTATTTCCTTAGATTACTCTAAAAGTCACCTGAGGTGATTTTTTTCCTAGAAATTATCTAATTTCATTTATATTTCTTATTTAGTGGAAATAATAATAATAAAAAAATACACTCTGTATTGTTCCCTGCTCTTTTGTAATCCAATCCTTCAAACACTTACTAGACAGCATAAGAAGGAATCCTAGTTCTACAGAAGTTGATGGCTTTCAGCCATTCCAGGATTTGACCCTGCAAAGTGCTTTCCATTAAGAGCAGTTAAAGCACCTCCAATGGACTACTCCCAGTGAGCACTTTGCTGGCAGTGAGTATCTGCATCTTCACATCTTTTTGTGGATTCATGGTTCAGTTTACATTATGTTATCAAAACAATGTCATTTTCTAATGATCTCATTTTTTAAAAAAGCGTTCCTCTTCCTCACAAAGACCATGTTGTTAATTTGTAATTCTGTGGATTCTCTCTTGGAAAGCTTTTAGGAATGAGCTAGTCTTGTCCTCCTTCTTGCTCCCCCTGCCAAAAATGGAAACAGAGCCTTAGTTATTCCCTATAATTATATATAATATGGTTAAACTATATACTGTATTTACTTGGGAAATAGACAGGAAGAGGAAAGATGAAACCTTATGCTGAACATTTCATGCTTGTTCTGGATAGGAAATTAAAATGATCTCTTAGTTTCTTCATTAATCAAAATAACATAGAATCTGTGAGTTATAGATCCCATGGTGGGGAATTCCAGAGTGCCATTTTCAGAGTGGTAAGACTCCAGAGTCAGATCTCACTTTGATGGCTTTATTCTCATCTGAAACACAGTTTGACTAAAGCACATAATCTAAGTTGTTTTCAGACATAAGAAAAAAATTCTAGAAACCAAATAGTTAAAAATACCAAGTATTCCTATTTTTTAAAAAAAGCGCAAATGTAACTCTTTCCTTTTGAACTCTATATTCTTTAGAGCAATTTTTTTCCTCCTGATTTTTAAAAAAACCTGAAAATAATATACACGCTATAATGTTTAAATATATGTTTTGCTTTTACCTTGTGTCCTCCTGCTTGGTTGTGGTCTCCGTACAGGTGCTTCTAGAAAACAGAAATATTGCAGTCAGAAGTTATTTGTTTGAGCCTGTGAATTAAAACTCATTATAAATGTTGGAAACCCATCACTGCCTTTCAAAGTTCGTTGTTTAAGGTTTTCAGTAAATTAAAAATTTTGTCCCATAGCATGTTGACTTGATCACCTGAAACATGAATGCTTATAATACAATTCAAACATTTTTGTCATGTGCAGTCATACATTACATCTTAGCAACATCCACACTGATCTGCAGATGGTCACATGATGTAGGCGGTTGTCAGGATGTTTTGCCCATGCTCTTCATTCAGCAAACATCATCTGACACTGTCAGTGAGGTACAAGCTCAGGTTAGTGCACAACCCAGGACTCAGTTCCAGACTTTGGCAGCAGATGTCCAGGTCTGCTGTACAGACCTTATTTAAGGAATTATTTATGAGTCATTTGCTTGAAAGTCAACCATCACAAGACATTGGCTACATTTCCAGCTGTGTTTGGGGCTTGATTTGTAACTTCATTGTGAGTCCACAGTATGGTTCCGCATTTAGAGATCAGTTAAATTTCTCAGACTTCTGTTTTAAAGGGTAGAGCAGAGCAAGGACTATTGAATAGGTACCACCCTTATTAGCAGGTACATCCATTTTCCAAAATACTGACTCAGTGAAACTATGGAAACTTTTTTCTCTTTCTCATCAAACCTTTAAACATTTTTTTAAACCAGATGTCTCCTCACTGGGAGGAAAAACATTTGATAAATGCAAGAGATAATTCTTCTATTACTGTCACAAAAATGTTACTGAGGTATTTTTCCTCATTTACAGCCATGAAGTATCGCACTTAACAGGCTGCAGTCAGTGGTCTTTTCATCCTGAGTTGTCTTTTCATACTATGCATAAATTCATAGCCCTCAGATACAGGGTTGACCTCATTACTGCTGAGGATAAACACTGGGCATCAAGCACTGCACTGCCCTGGCAAGGACAGAATATGGTTCATCCATAATATGCTTTCCATAGTTATGTGCTCTCCACACAATTATGCTGTCAGATAAGCCCCATATTTGAATATCACACCTGTCTTTCATTTTCAGGCAATAATAGACTTTCCAGCATGCCTTGTACTACTCGACACCGAAGCTATAAGACACTACGGTATACCTTCAGTATTTGGCACAGACTTCAAAATTAAAAAAGTAGAAACATTTATTTAATTTCATTCTCCAAAAGGCACAATATTTTTTCTTATGAATTTAGTTCAAAGACTGACAGAATAACTTATTCTGCATTATTAAAATTAGAATTAGAAAAGGACATACATACAAATACAAAAGAAACCCTAAAGAAGTTACTTCTTAACTTTGAATAAAGATCTTTAAACTATGATTGTTAAACTTGAAGAACCAATTCCTGGTATAAAGCCAGGCTGAACTGCATATGGCTCCTTTTGGACCTTGTCACCATTCATGCTCATCAAATCCAAGACCTCCCCTCACTTGAAAACAGGATTACAGTAGAGAAATTCTGAGACCCTGTGACACATTTGCTCAGCCCAGAGGTTATATTCCCTCCACCCTACCCACCCCTTCACAACAGTGAGAAATCCTCACAGCAACAGATCACATTAACACTGAGAAGAAATAACTAAGTTAAAAGCAACTCACGTGGTCTTCTTCTGTGTGTGCTGCTCAAAGAAAAGTCAATTCTTATGGTGCATGTTCTTTCAAATATTTTACCTAAGCATTGTGGTTAGACATTTCCTCTTGTCTACTATGCTCGCCAAATCTTCTAGTTACTTTTAGCCACAAGATAAGCCTCAACATTTTTCACTGCAATGCCAGCAAAAGAATTCTTTTCCAAAACAATTATAAAACTCTTCTTGCTAGAATACTGGCTTCAGACCTAGTAATTTTTGTGAATGGATACTGTAAAACCTCACCTGGAATGATCACTTTAGACAAAGCAGGTCTTAGTGATATGGGATTTTTAGACAAACTAACCTTCCAGATGAACTTTCTTGATTTCTCTCTCGATAATCTGTGGCTCTCCCTCAATTACTTTAGTAACCTTGGTGTACTCAGTTCCAGCTACAGTAAGCATCAAAAACAAATGAGTTAAATCTGGCAGAGCATTTTTCCAGGTGCAAGGTACCTTCAGTGGAAACAATCTCATTTTAGGGTGTAGGTGTTGCAGGCTACCATGCCATTAATGCCATAAGGCATGTTAGTCTGGGGCTGAGTCATTCCTTGCAGTCTTGTTGTGTTGTTTCACCAAAGACTGCTGACTATGATAAGCAGTGCTGGATATTTTATGAGCAGAATTAAAGCCCATATGAAATCATTCTTTTATTTAGACAGTAATAATACATTTGTTTGTGACTGTACTCAAATTTAAATAATTAAGATATTTTCAGTAAAACATAAGTAATTTTATCTAGACAAGAGGGCTTTTATTGGCTAAACATATGGTAAGGTATTATCATGGCAGCCAAGGGTAGCTGACTGGATAAATCATGGAAGACATAGAGAAAAATCAAATTAAAGCAAGAGACAAATTTGCCCATTTGGTTCATTCTGTAAAGCAGGATGCTTATGCAAACTAACATATAATAGCAAGGAAAAATAGCAAGAATTCAAGAAACAATATTGTCTTTTCCTAATTTCCTAGAGAGAAACTATTTATCTCTTTTCCATACACTATAGGGTCACAGAAAGATGTATCTCTACAGATTATGTCTATTTAATTGTATGATTGCAATTACAGTTATAATTGTTAGATTCTGTCATCAGACCTGTTAATTTTGAACAGTTCTACAGATAAAGTTTGATCCTGCTTCATTGTGGCCTGGTTTACACCAATAGAAGGTAGTGCAGTATATGGAGGAATTTTCTTGCTGTAATTTTTCATTTCCAACTTTTATTTTAAGAATTCAATCCCAAAATAGGCATCACCAGAAAGAAAATCTTTTCACATAGCTGGGACACTTAAAATAGGATAAGATGAAAAACCTATTGGAAGCTTTTATTTCTCTCCAGTGATTATAGGCAAATTCTGGCTTAGTTCTATAAAACTAAGATTTAGGTGTTTAAAACAGAACAAGGAATTATAGTCAACAGGATTCATAGACATATCTTGGCTTTTTTTCTAAGGCTAACTGTGTTACCAATTAACATGTTTTTGTTTGGTGGAAAGCTGTTCAGTTTTTCATCATGAAATTTTTTATTTAACTGAAGTTTAAGTCATATCCACAGCATGGTGCTTTTGAAGGACTACAAGATTTTGTTCAGTGAACATAGAGCTGGCTGTAAGCTACTTTACTGATATACAACTTGGTAACTTAATAAAAAGTGAACATAAAATGAAGTGGATTCAGTTAATTTATGTCAAGAAAAACATCCATTTTTGAGCTTCTGACTCAGGTTTATACCAACATTTACAAAAAACCCACATCACTTGAATTCTTTTTTTTTATTTTCCATTGCTATTATAGATAGTTTTTCTAATCTACATTAGGCAGAGAACATTCCAAATTCATAGATAAAGATTAATTTCATAAGCAGAAGTTCTTTTACCAGTTTTCTACAACTACTGGTTATATATTGCCAGAATTGTTAGAATTAAGAGAGCAAGAAAGAAAGAAAACCATTCCCTGGAATGCTATATTTGAAGAGAATTAATGTCTGGATATCCATCACCTGTAAGCATTGAAAGAAGGATGCTAAGCATGCCTTTAATTATTAACTTGAGGGCAATGAACATTCATTTTTAAAGAACTGATGAGCAAAATTAATTTGGCCTGTTACAATGCTTTCCAGTTCAGAAATATTTTCCACAGATTAAAATTTGCTGAAAAAAAAAAAAAAAGTGGAATAAATCTTCATTGCTCCCCTGAGTTTTAATTAGGTAACTTTTTAAAGACTGGAAAAACCCAGATAATTTTTTTCCATGACCAATACCATTAAAATAAAATTAATTGAAATTTGGTACTTATTTCCATTTCAGAGATATTTGGTACTTAATATACAATATTCTATTTTTTCTCTTATTAAAATTACACCTTGACTAGGTCAGTCTTTAAAATGTTGAGATCAACATATCCAAGAGGGGTTTCAGTTATCATTACCTGTTGCAAAAAGGTTAGTTATAATACACTAAATTACCTCCCTGCAGAAGTCTTTTGATTTCTTCATCTTCCAGTAAATGACCATCACCTTCAATAAATTTGGTCACCTTGGTAACCTCTGATAGGATACAGGTTATGGCAAAAAAATTGATTTACAGAAAACATTTGACAATTCTACCAAGAGTATATTACTGAATTAATCCTATCATAGCATTGTGCTGAATTACAAAATTCATCTGTTATGACATCAAATTCCACATAAACACTGAAAACATCATATTTTATGATAAACATAGCATGCCATATATAAGACTCTGGAAGCCTCAGTTCTGGAGCTGACTGAAATGTGAAGATCAGGGACTCAAACCAGAATGTTATATTTGGACATTTCTGAGATTGTGAGGTTAATCTCTGGGTAAGATTTTGCAGTATATGAGCATCATTTCTTAAAACATGGAATATCCATTCAGTAATTACTTAATATAGATAATAAATATATACATATTTAAAAAAGGAAAGAAAACAAGAATACTAACCTTCTTCAAGGAATTTCTTTAACTTCTCTTCATTGTCTGAACCACCTGCAGTAATTCTGGTATATTTTATTTCAGGACCTGGAAAAAGATTTGTAAGATAGTGGCTTTAATATTATATAACAGGATTGTCCTTAAAGTTATTATTTCCTAATTAATACATATGGTGGTTCCATGGTTAAAATGCTGTAGTCTGCTTATATGAAAACTTTATCTTTCATCATGTTCTAAACTAAGACTTTCAGCTAGGTCAATATGTTGCTATAACAGTGTCTTTTCCTTACAAGTGCTCTGGCAGACAGAATTTTAGTTACAGTGTTCAAACTGATATTTAACCAGGGGAATCAAAGAGTGTCAACAGAGAATTATATATATCTTGTTCTATGCTTAAATATGCCTCACTCCATCTATCAATTTCTAATATTCTTAAAGAAATATCTCTGTAGTAGGTAAAATAGAATTGAAATTGGTTATGGACTTTGAGAGTTACTCTCTGAGAAAACCAAGGGATGCAGATGCACATTAATTTTATCTTACATTAGCTGAATAAAAATGTTTAACTTGTTGACGTGACATCAAGTCCCCACCTTACAAAGAAACAGAGAATATACTTTTCTAAAATGACTGTCAAAAGAGACTAGGACGACATTCAAAAGTGGGTATCTACCCACTGAACATCTACCTTTGGCCAAACAAAATCTACCTGGAGATATAGAACCCAAAAGTTCACAAAAAAATAAAAGACTTCCTTCTAAAGCAAGCCGTGCAATAAAAGCCATCTCATTCTGAAATGGTAGTGAGAAGCTTGTAAGAGCAGACACTGAGCAAATATATGGAAATAAAAATTAAATAAAGAAAAGCTTTCATAGTTTTGCATACTGTTAAAATATTGTTGTCTTTGGGGAAAATACATCTGTCCAGGAAATGCAGTTTAAGCATTAGGAGAGAACTTAAGATGTTTTACTTATGTATGTAGTGTTGAACTTTGTTAAGAATTAATAGGTCAGCATAATTTACCTTGAATAATTCTTTCTTCTGTTACTTTTTTCTCTGTCACTTCTACAGGTCGTCCATCTATGATTTTGGTGTATGTTTTAATAATTGGTTCTACAAGGATTTTTAAATTGAAGACATTAATCAAGCGATGAACTTTCAAGGGCTCTTTTTGACATGTGGAAAATGATCGAAGCACACAAGAAAATATCATAGCATATTTTATGAAAAATACAAATGTTCAGAGGAGACCAGAAACTAATTTTTCTCAAAACTTAGGAGGGCCACATGATTTTTTTCCTTTAAAACCATTCTAGATGTGAACGTCTCAATGCGCCTAGCAAAGCAGAAAGCAAAGTTTACCTCTCTATCTGATAGAACCTCTATCTGATAAAATTGTCTTTCTATCACAGAATCACATACTACATTTTTGATTGCAGGACAATAACCAGCAAATAATCCTTAATTGAGACAGATATTATGTCAGCATGCAGAGTATTTCTAACACTGCCTTGACTATAGCTATGGAACACAGTTAGGCAAAAAAAGCCCAATTTTTTTAAAAGCATGAGAAGTAAGAATTAAATGATGCAATAAAATTACAGCACTTCACAAAGGTCTTATTAGAAACAGAACATCTGTCTAACATGTCACATCTGTCACCTAGATAAAGTAGAAATTGATGGGAAATAGTGAATGTTTCAAATTTTAACTAATACAAACTGAGTTGCTGAAAGCATACCAACCTCCATGAATCACTTTAGTTATTGTCTCCCCTTCCCTGACTATTTTGAACTCAGGTTCCCCTTCAATTAATTTAGTTATCTGTGTGATAGATGGGTCTGTGACACAGAAAGAAAACAACATGTTACAAATAGTCATAAAATATTTATAGTATCTCATGGGACTGAGATGAAGCTTGCATTTTCTCCTCCTACCCTAAATAAACCAAATTATTGCAATAGAGGGTTTAAATCTGAGAAGTCTTTTGCAGCAATACTGTACAATCTTGTGCTTCCTCACATGTGATCTTAAATTTAGATTCTATTGCACACTTACAATTTACATTTTTTTTATTATTTTGTGTATCTGATATTTTTAACATTTGTTGACAAGTCTCAGACAACAAACCAGATCCTCAGCAGCAGAAAGCATTTCCTATATACATTGGTAAGAAGGATGCTTTGCAGCTTTGCTGAAATCTTAAAGTGATTGCTGCACTAGTGATCAGCATCCAAACTGTACATTGAAAATGTTTGTGAAGTTATTTCTACTAATGGTATAAATATCTAAGAGGAAACTAGGTCTTTTAATCAGTATTCATTGGAGCTTCTTTTATTTTTTTGCTTTGAGAATTTTTATGTGTCTTTTTTTTTCTTTGTTTTTAAGCTACCAAGACTTGGACAGTGGTCAATTAACTAAAAAAAAAAACAAAACCACAAAACCAGAAAACAAACTTCTGAGATCAACTGGAACATCTGTAAGGATATTTATCAGCATTAATGGCTATCATTAGCATGGGTGAGGTCATCTTGATTTCAACTGCCAAGACAAACTTCTTAATTTTGTGCAGTTGCTATAGATCACACTGATCCAAATGTATCTCTGTCTGATGGGCTGAAGCAGAAGATACTAAATAAATTAGGAACATACCATAGATGCAGTCAATTAACAGCAATAATATTGTTCTTCTGTAGTGAGTATTACGGAAACTCCTTCCACTTAAGAAGCTGCTGTAACATAAACTTCCTTTACTCCCTATTCAGTTAGAAACTTAGCATGGTCCACCTCTGTTACGTGCCTTAAAAATCCCTTGGATATCTTTATATGAATTTTTGTACAAGTTGACACTGTATTGATTTTTTTTTTTAAATAATTAATGATCGGGATTTAACAACAGCTTTTACATATGTATACCAGATCTTAATTGTTGAAAACAGTCAATTCAGGCTAACTAGTATCCTTCAATAGTAACAATCAAAGTATACTTTTTATTGCTTTTGCAGCAACAGCAGATGTTTGGATAAATTAGGATTTAGAGAAAAATAATTAATTTATTTACTGCAGATGAGAAGATATGATGGAATCATAAAGATTCTCAGGTTTTATAGAGCTCTATTCACCTACTCTGGTTTCTAAATAGCTGAATGAGCCATTGCTTCTTTTATTTTCTAACACATCTGGATAAAAAACATTCAGAAATATTTTAAAGAAACATTCTTAAAGATTCAGTCTCATGCTTCTGTTTTAAACTCAGAGGCATTTTTTGCATGTTGAGACTCCAATAAATACCAATATACATTGATACAAGTGATGAATATAAATTAAATCATGTCAAAGGTATATTATTAATGTTTATAAATACTTTTTTATTTTTACATTTCTAAATTACTGTACATTCTCATGTGATTGATACAGTAGATATATGCAAATCAAAAGGTGAAGCTATAGTTTTCTATGTTGTCTAATCTAGGAACAATCCTTTGAATTCAATCAATTAGTTTCAATCAGATTTAACTCTTTACATCTCTTTAATCTTTTGCATCCCATACATGCCTATGTACGGACAACACAAATAAAAAACACTGACAGGAAAAAGGAGACATAACCCTCTAAACTTGGTAGGGAGAGATGTCATTTTTTTATGGAAATCTCCTTTCCATAGAACTTCCTGGCAAAAATCAACATGCACTTTGCCAGTTTTTACCTACAGAGAGTTGAGGGTTTACGTGGTTCTAATGTGAGTTGCTGCTAACTACCATTACTACTAGCAAGCTCAGAAGAGCCACAACTGGCTTTATTGGGTCTCTATCTGATTCATCACTGGACAGAGAGATCACTCACACAGAGTGTGTCCCAAAGCAGAAACACTGTACTGGCAATGAAAAGGAGTAGCCCTTCAATACTCACGAACTTCTAACGTTATTTTTTCTCTTAGGTGAAGAAAATTTAGGTCTACAATTGACTGTAGAAGTGCTCAGACATTTCATTTTTTCTTTAAAAGACAATTTAGTTTCAGTTAACTTTCAACTTCTAAACATAATGTAAATCTACTAAACTATATACTCTGTCTCTGGATTTAACAGAGAGTACTGTACTTTCTGAGACTGATTCACCCTCATCATAGGAAGATTTCTAAAATGCCTTGGAAGAATTATCATGTGAAATTAATCTATCCATTGTGGATCTGATTTAATGATGGAGACTAGGCAACAAAGATCAGCATACATGGTAGATGGACTCTAATCCTAAATGGGATGAAGCAGACAAGCTGCTGAAAATGTAAGGACATGAAATCCTCCCAGAAACACAGATTAAGCAGTCTGGATAAAATTCTTTGCATGACATTTTTAACTGCCTTTCTCAGTTAAGCTCAAACAAATTCCCTTTGAGTATTTTTATTTCATTGGGAAACTGGATCTCATTATCTTTAGCTGAGTTATAAATCACAAGTGATTTTAGCAGTCCCAGTCCCACATTTTGTTCTTTTCAGTCCCACCACTAAATGGTCATGCTTTTGTCTTCAGAAATTAAAGTTTGGCTAAATATAATTTCCAGGCATCTGACAGATATTGGTAGTTAGAACTGATTGAAAAGTGTAGAAAAATGAATGTCTTTTTTTTCTTCAAAGCATAAGAAACATGTACTTAATTTTTAAAAATAACTATTTTAATGGAAAAAAGGGGTCTTTTTTGAAAAAAAACCCCACCAGTAGTAAAAGAAATGTTTTAGAAAAATTATTTAAAAGTACTTTTAAATGCCTGCAGAAAAAGGAGAAAATCCATTTGGAGAGAACAACTGTGGGTAATCATTTTATACAAAATATTTCAGTCAGTTCTAATTGCAATATTTGTATCTTTGCTTTTCCAGCAAAGTGCTTAACATCCTGGGCTTGATATGTACAAAATGCATCCCGTTAAAGAAATATATACAATATATATTCTGAATATGTATATGAACATATGCAGAAATATATATACCAAGGGCCTCATTTACCTTCCTTTGTGATGATAGGCTGGACGTTGCTTTCAATTATGTTAATTTCTGAAAATATAGAAAATGGAATATACAGTACATTCCATTCTTACAATTTCTTTATGACAATGATCAGTTGGATTTGGTCTGCTCACAAGGATGTGGATAAAATCATAATTATTAATGAGTGGAAAAGTAACTCAAAAGGATCTCGGTTATAATTATGAAACAATGATGCATGGAAGTCACCTGCAGACAGAATCTATCGGCATGCCATTTGCCTTTGTGCCTTATGAAACCCACTGGTCACGAGACCTATGTTAATGTATGGTACATAATAATAATGGCTTGTACAATTACCTGCACAAAGATTTGCACAAATCCCTGATGTATCTTAAATCTGAGCATTGCCCTCTTCTTTTCATTAGGGAGCTGATCTGGTAAACAGAGGAAACCTTCTGGCATTCAGAATTATAGATAGAATGTCATAGAGAATATGCCTGTGGTGCTCTTAGGAGATCAAGTTGTCCCTCTACACCTAGGACAGACTCAAGTATTCACTGAATATCCCTTATAGTTATTTGACTCATATCCATTCACTGGTAGAGAAGTCCTCACTGGTAGAGGTCCCAGTCTTCCTATTCCCGCACTCAAGTAAATCAACAGCTACAGCTTTCTTGATGTCCACCATTGACCTCCCTCACTTCATGTTGCAGGCATTGCTTCTTGTGCTGCTCTCACTGGCCATGGGAGGTAGAATATCTCGAGTTGGAAGAGACCCATAAGGATCAACAAGTCCAACTCCCTTCTCCGAGGACTACCTAAGACTAAACCATATGACTAAGAGTGTTGTCCAGAAGCTCCTTGAACTCTATCAGGCTTGGTGCTGTGACCACTTTCCTGGGAAGCTTATTCCAGCAACCAAGCAGCCTCTGGGTGAAGAACCTTTTCCTAACATCCAGTCTGAACTTCCCCTGATGCAGCTTCATTCCATTTCCTCATGTCCTGTCATTGGTCACCAGAGAGAGGAGATCAGCATGTCCCCCTCTGCTGCCCTCCTTGGGGAAGGTGCAGGCTGCCATGAGGTCATTGCTCAGCAATGAGGTCACTCTTCAGCCTTCTCTTATCCAAACTGAACAAGTCAAGTGACCTTGCCCACTCGTTATAAGTCTTGACCTCAAGATCTTTCATCATATTGGTCACTCTCCTCTGGACACTGGGCAGAGGAGGGATATTAACATTTTGATGCCCTTCTTGTATCGTGGTGCCCAAAACTGTATCAGTGCAGAGCAGTGTGGGACCATCCCCTCTCTAGACCGGCTGGAGATGCTGTGCCTGATGCCCCCCAGGACGCAGATGGCCCTCCTGGCTGCCAGGGCACTGCTGACTCATATTCAACTTGTCATCAAGGTAGATTATTCCATGTTTTATTCTGAGAGCTTTTTAACTTCAATATGTCCATTCTCAACTTATAAAAGCCTAATGTGATGGTTTTCGTTTCTACTGCAAAATGTTAGTAGAACCCCACAGAAATTTTTGTCATTTGTCTAAATTCACCTTGCTTCACAAGCCAAAGTTTCAGCAGAATCTTTGTCTTCTAACAGTTTGTTTCAACAGGTTCTACTTTCTATGAAGAAACTAAATGCAAACACTGAGAAAGGCTGCAAGAGAGCAAAAAGGGATCCTTTTTTATATTTACTCCCTAAAGAGAAAATAATCAGAAAAACTGTCTCCCATACAAGCATCACACTTGCACATCTGGGAAACAGATGGAACCCATACATTCTGTCCCTCTGGAAGTATTTATGAAAAAGGAAGGATCTCAGTGCACAGTTTGGTCAATCATAGAATCATAGAATCAACCAGGTTGGAAAGGACCTCTGAGATCATCAAGTCCAACCCTTGATCCACAACCGCCGTGGTTACTAGACCATGGCACTAAGTGCCACATCCAATCTCATCTTAAAAAACCCCAAGGATGGAGAATCCACCACTCCCCTGGGCAGCCCATTCCAATGCCTGATTACCCTCTTTGTAAAGAATTTCTTCCTAATATCTAACCTAAACCTCCCCTGGCACAGCTTAAGACCATGCCCTCTTGCCTTACTGATAGCTGCCTGGGAGAAGAGACCAATCCCCACCTGGCTACGACCTCCTTTCAGGTAGTTGTAGAGAGTGATGAGGTCTCCCCTGAGACTCCTCTTCTCCAGGCTGAACAACTCCAGCTCCCTCAGCCTCTCCTCATAGGACTTGTGCTCCAGTCCCTTCACCAGCCTCGTTGCTCTTCTCTGGACCTGCTCCAGCACCTCAATATCCTTCCTGAACTGAGGGGACCAGAACTGGACACAGTACTCAAGGTGTGGCCTCACCAGTGCTGAGTACAGGGGAAGAATCACTTCCCTGGTCCTGCTGGCCACACTGTTCCTGATCCGTGCCAGTCTGTCCAGGTCCCTCTGAAGAGCCCTCCTGCCTTCCAGCTGATCAACTCCCCCCTAGCTTAGTGTCATCTAAAAATTTGCTGATGGTGGATTCAATCCCCTCATCTAAATCATCAACAAAGATATTAAATAGAACTGGGCCCAATACAGATCCCTGGGGGGCACTAACTGGATGCAGCACCATTCACCACCACTCTCTGGGTCCGGTTCTCCAGCCAGTTCTTAACTCAGCACAGAGTGCCCCTGTCCAAGCCATGGGCTGCCAGCTTTTTCATGAGTATGCTGTGGGAGACAATGTCACAATGTTGCATCTTGGAGAGCAAGTACAATGCTAAGTCTTGGAGAGAGAGGCAGTACAACTTTGCTGTGCATCAAACACTGAACCTTGGCTAAAAATAGAAAACCAATCTTTTCCGTATGTATCTTGCCTACCCCAAAGAATCTGAATAGCTTACTTCAGGGTTATTTTCCAGTCACACATCTGGAAAGGGAAAAAATACATACAGTCTCACAACAGCCAGAAACATTCTGCTTTGAGTCTTTCTCTTCCTTTGCTTCATCAGCACATCTTACTCTCCAAGAAACTACTTTCTTTTAAAAAGAGATGTACAATTCCAAATTGGAATTGGCAACATCTAAAAAGAATTCTCAAACCCATCTGGAAGTATTTAAAATGAACTTACTGTAAAACGTCAGTGGAATCTCTTTGAAGGTACTGTCACGAACAAACTATAAAAACAGAAAATCAATTGTAAAATTTAGGAGAAGTAGCACTTGCATTACAGTTTCCTAGTGAGTGTGGGTAGGATTCACTGCTTCATTGACCTAAAAGTTAGGTGGTGCTATTTGTCTGGATTCTGTCATCCATTGTAGAGGGACAATGTAGTCTCAAGAGCATAGCTGAGATAGATAAGGATGCCTACTTTTCCTCACAGGCTGTTGATGCTGATGGCTTTAATGACAAAAAAATTTAGCCACTCAGTACTCTTTCTAAAGAGCAATTGCCTCAAGGATTTAGAAGTGATTTATTTTCCAAGAGTGATAAATTGTACCTGAACCAAAGAGCAGATTTAGGCAAGTTCACACTGGGGTTATCCAAATGCAAATATTCTACAACTATTTGGCACTGAAAAACATAAAGTCTAAGTCTTGAGTGCAGTGTATGATTTGTGATTATATTTGGGTAATTGGGAGCTATTGAATGCGTTGTCTGCTGGAGAAAGGACTAGAGAATCACTTATGAATTATAATGTACACAGTTTCCCAGATCTTGCCATAAGTATGAATGGATAATTACTGAAAGAGTACCTTAATTTGAATGTACTTAATCAACTTCTTCAGGATTGTGAGCAGCTGATCATTTCCAACAGGCAGGTCTGACAAAAGAAATAGGCATGTAAGAGGAAATATATAACTGTGTGCATTTTACTTTCATTTACAGAGATCAGGAGATGTAATCATTCTTAAACACTCACATAAGCATGCAGTTGTATATATATTGTATATATATTCTTCCATATCAGTGGAAAAGATAGTCTATGGCTAGTCTTGTCTTCCATATATTTGACTTTCATAAAATTTAAAAAAAATTGCCATGGTTTCAAGTGAGGTTCTTCCACAAAATTAGCAGTGAGGTAAGTTTTCTATTTCATATCCACATAAGAATTTTATCTTTAAATTAATTAACTTTTTAAAGTTATTTCAGCTACATAACATGTAAATAGATTTAAAGGATTATGTATAAATTCCATGACATAATACTCACCTGCTGGATATAGGAGTTTGTCAATGACATGAATTACACCATTTGTTGCCATGAGATCAGATTCTCTTGATTTCAGTTCATTAACCAGAAGAGTATCGTTCACCTGATAAAGGATCAAAAGAGAACCCAAGTTATCAGGGACATTAAAAAACAACCCCAAACCCTACTATGACATTTGTAGAATTGCATCCCACTCCATAATGTGGATAGACATGAAATGTCAAATCCCTATTACAAGGCTGTAGCAGGGAGATTTTTTCAATGCTTAACTGTTTTCAAGTAGAGTTTCCCTCCTTGGATGGTTTTAAGAATATTTGTCACACCAGGCTCAAAGCCACTTCCAATGAAAACTCCTTGTGTCAAGTGGTAAAGAAGAATATTCCTGAGAGCATTTTTGTCTCCTATATAAAAACAAAAAAGAAAAATAGGAATAAAAATTAAATGGTAAGCTATTGTTCTTTTTGGAAATTCTAAGGATTCATACAGGCTTGAGCTGGAATTATGCTTAATATGAATGATAGTACCATGAACATATACAATTTGAATGTGTTAAAATGGTGGTAAATGGAAACAAGTCACCCATATGACAAAAAGGCACTCAGAACATAATCATAAAGATCTTATAAGAAACCTTATGCAAAAGAACAGAAAAGCAGTCCGTGGAGCAGTTAGAAGTGCTGTTTTTTTCTGTTCTTACAGAGAACAGATGCAGCTTGGAGAAGTTGAGAAAGGGGAAAACCACCCAATTTTAGGGATGATTTCCATATTTTAAAGTTTGACATTCCTATTTGGGATGAAAAGAGAAAAAATCCAATCAAGACTGTCTTAAAAAGCAAATGAATCCTGGAGCCCAAGTTAATGTCCTGATAGGGCTCCCTGGTGCTCTGGGTCATAGAGGTTAAAAGGCATAGAATGGGCTGTAGAAAACCCCATAATGTCCTCAGGAGACAGGGTTCCAAGCAGAGCAGCTTTAAAGCACATATGCTTACCATTACATGGAATATGGACCATTCTAAGTTTAATACTAGCATTACCTGCTGATATTGATTGCTATTAGGAGTTTCAGCCTTGATAAAAAAGGAATGGAAATCCTATCTGGTCTTTTTTTTTTTCCTAATGTCTCTTTCAGGAAACATTTTCCTTCTTTTTTTCCTGTGTTTTGCCCTAATCACTGATAGTACTGCAATTTACTTTATTATCATAGTGCAATTAAATGATATTTTTCTTCCTTATAAAATTAGCCAAGATTTTGTGACTGGAACATTCATAGATAGCATCAAGTTACATACAGAGCCTAAACATGGCCACTCCAAAGAAGTTTTCACAGACTATCAGATTAACTTTGTTCTATGCCACAATGGTTACTGGTTAAAATAATCTTTGTGTCTTTCTCACAGATTAACAAAGTATTTCTTTATATTCCTTAAAAAATTATATATTTCTAAATTTAATTTTAAAGGAGAAAGCAACATAATATCTTAAAAGAACACCAGGATGGAATTCTAGAAAGTAAACTGACAAAAAATTAGACATCCTGCTGCAAAAAAAATAATCAGGGACAAGGAAAGCAAAATAAACTGAGTCACAATGATAGGAAAAGATGATACATAAAGCCACTTGAAAAGCAGAATGGCAAATATAATTTTATTTTTAACTACAAAATTAATCCAAAATGACATTGGCCTTGAGTACAACTTCAAGTTGTGAATTGAAGACAAAAACAATGAACCTCATAAACTCAATCTTAGTTAATAAAGTAACTACATAGTACAATACAAATGGAACAATGGCATTTATCCAGTTGCTTCGGTTCACAGCCTTGTGACACGCTTCATTTCCTTTTATAACTGCCTAATGAGAGTCATCTAGGCTATTGGTTAAACTAGAGACACACCACACTAGAAAGCAACTTAGACCACTACCAGAACTTTAAAGGGTTGAAGAGATAATTTAAATTCCCAGTGCTTCATTAGTGAGTTAAGGGCTGCAAAAGCTGGGGTTGCTTTTTATCAATACTCTGAACAAAGTCTTCCAAGTAATTAAGAATTCATGGGGTTTGGCTCCACGTCTTTAAGCTTTCATCTGAGAAGTACAGGAATGGAAAATATACTGACCTGGATGCGGCAACCGCTCCTTCTGCCTTGTGCACAGGCCACATTCACATTACTTTTAAATAAACAAAAAATTATTTATAGTGCTGTGGCTACAGTCTACCCCTCCAGTCAGAAATTCTGCAGGAGATTTGAAGTATTCACTGTGCATTTCTTCTCTTATGGAAATAAAGCATGACATTAAATAAACTAGTTTTAAATCTTGCAAAAAATCTATAACATTCCAGAGTTTGGACGTGTTAGATGGAAAGAAATTACTTGCATTGACATGTAGCAAAAGATACTCAATATTTTACTTGGAGAGCACAGGTGCTATCAGAGATCACTGGGTGGAAACAAAGGTAAGGAAAGATAGCAAAAGTCAACACTAAATATCTTTTGATGCAATAATTACAACTAGAAAAGAAATATGATAGAACAGAATTTCCATCTTAAAAAAGCTATTAGCAAGGTTGAATGATGACAAGTTGAGGGTAATAAAATGAATGAAGATTCTAACTTAGAAGGTAGTAAGACCATGGAACAAGATATTAAGGAGTGAAGTTTAAATTCAGGTTGGATGCTTCTTTCCAAAAAGATATTTTCTCTACCCCCAAGAAGGAAATAATTTAGGGAAGTACTATAAACTGTTCTATGCAAAAGGTAAACTGTTTCATCAGGCAGCTTCTGTGTAAGAAGTGCATTAGCTTCCTTTCCAATCAATTTGACCCTTGCTTATAATTCTAGTTTTCTCATGTTACTTACTTATCAATATATCCTTATCGTCATCAGTCAAACCTTTAAAGGCATCATTAGTTGGAACAAACAGAGTCCATTCTCCAGGCTGTGACAGAACATCATCTAAATCTGCAGCTTTCACCAGACTGAGGAAAATGCTGTTTGCAACAAACAGACAAACCACAAACACATCTTGTTAAAATGTAGTAACTACAATTGAGTGCAGGTACCTAGTTCCCTCATTTTTTTCTGATAGTACATTAATCTTCAAACTCTTTAACTATTCCCCAGGAATTAAGATAGTGAAGGAGGAAAATGAGAAAGAAAAAACAAGATAATAAAATAAGACAGTCTTAAGAGTAGCAGACAGTGGAAAAAAAAATATTGGCAGCTTGGATCACAGCAGGATTCATCAAATAAAAACATCACAGATCAAAGAGATGAAAGGAGGATGTAAAGGTTACTTGCTCTTTCTAGGAGTATTGGGATACTTGCAGGAAAGGGACAAAAATACATACTAGAAAGGTATGCAATCATGCTGCACCCATATGGAATAGTACCGCCCAATAATTAAAACTCCAGACTCCCCTGCACATGCAGCTCTGGATGTATCATCCAATTCCCTTTGTCCTCTTATGCCTTTCATTCCGTCATCTTATTGACTCCTGTGTGCCATTAACAACCATTCTAGCACAGAGTGTGGGAGACTTTCCAGCACACAGCTGGAGAACACTTTTTTTTTTCACCTACATGTTTTTTTTCTACTCACGTGTTGTTTTTTTTTTTTTTGTTTGAGTAGGCAATAAGCCCTTCCCTGCCCTCCTTGCCCTCTAAAATCCAATGACTCACAAACTCAGTGCATAATTTTTTCTCAGATCAGCTGTGTTGTATAGACAGTTACTCTCTGCAGGAAATTCTTAGTGCTGTCAAAACTGAGACTCACCTAAAACGCTTATCATTTCTTAGCATTTCATGCAATGTCTTTTCTGCTGGATTGATGATCTGTCTGAAGACATGAATAAAGCCATTTCTTCCTTCTTTACTTCCTCTGACCATGCATGAATTTTCAATACATACAGCCTTAATAAAAGACAAACAAATATAGCTATTTCCACAATGTTAAAAATAACACTCGAGTATTTCCTACAGTAAAATTGCATGTTCTTGCCAGGAAATTTGGCATTGCTTGAGAAAGTAGCAAAACCTAGAGTAAAATAACATGGTGCAAATATTTCAGAACTTGAATTTTGTTTCCCTTGAGAATGTTCTTAATTAGTTCTAAAACTAGCCTTAAACATTTGTAAGCAGTGAAGTGCCAAATCTGAAATCCTGTTATGTTTTCCCAAAGAGTTTTCCATGCTAACAAAATTCCAATTAAGAAAGATCAGATTTTCTTTTTTTCCTACCTTAAAAATTTAAAGATTTTTTTGCTAGATAGTCATAATGGTAAATGTTGGGGAGTTTCATTCAGCTTTGCCTTTTATTGACTCTCCATATTCATAGTTGGGATATATATCGTTAGAAGGCCCCATTCACTTACTGTGCGATATACAAAGACTCTAAGTAGTTTTCCTCCAATTGTTTCCAGCTCTTGTCCATTGTACAGTTCATTGAGCCCAACTTTCACTTTTATAATGTGATTCTGCAGGATTGTTCTAAGAAGACGTTCATCCAGCCTTAAGGTGTCATCTACAAAGTCATTTAGATATCAATATATAGTAATCTATATAGTGAATTTTCATTGAGATAAAGTTAAAAGACTATGGAAATACAGAATCTTACTTCGAAATGCTTAAGTTAAAGCTTGGACAGGTCTGTGTACACAGAAAATGAATTGTTAAGTAGTTCCTGCAAATGGCCATTCCTTAAATTGAGTAATGAACTTTTGACATAGCCCTGACTAATTACTATAACTAATAGGGCTGATGACTTATACATGGGTCTGATCCATCTTCTGAATTACTGCTACAGTTCTTAATAGAACTATTCCTTTCTGCATGTGCACCTTAAAACCTATCCAAATTTGCTTCTATGGTGGTGAGTAAACACTCAAATTCTTTGCGGAAAGGCAAGATGCTCATGTAGTCACCTGTGCAAATGTACAAACACCTGCTTTATAGTATATTTGTATTAGTTTCTCTCTGCTTTAATGTACTAACTTTCTTGTATGTCCTGCTTTTGGCTGGGATAGAGTTAATTTTCTTCCTGCTGTGTTCTGGATTTAGTATAAGAATAATATTGGTAACACACTGATGTTTTGGTTATTGCTAAGTAGCGCTTACCCTAAATCAAGGACATCTCAGTGTTTCTTGCTCTGCCAACGAACAGGTGCACAAGAAGCTGGAGGGAGCATATCCCAGACAGATGACCTTAACTGGCCAAAGAGATATTCCATACCATAGAAAGTCATGTCCAGTATAAACTTGGGGGAGCTGGCCAGAAGGGGTCAATCACTGACTGGGCATCAGTGAGCAGGTGGGGAGCAATTGTACTGTGCATGACTTGTTTCTCTTGGGTTTTAATTATATCTTTATTATTAAATTGTTCTTATCTAAACCTATGAGGTTTTTTTAAGTGTGATTTTTTTTTTTTTAATTACCCTGATTCTCTTCTCCATCCCAGTGCAGGGGAAAGAGGGAGTGATTATTGGCTGTGTAGTACTTAGTTGTTGGCTGGAGTTAAACCACAACATTGTATAAATTTTTTGAGAACAAATATGTTGTGAATATAATGGAAGCAATGCAAAGATTAAGGTTCCCACAGAACCTGTCTGTACATATTTTGTATCTTATTTTAGTGATACTATTTCCATTAGCAAATGATATGACTGAAAACAAGCTGTGTGGTCTGGTGGTTAGGTTTGTTTTGCCTTTCTGCATGGTGTGTAATTTAAAAGGATGAGTATCTCTATTTGGCTATGGCACTCTAAGAGTTAGAACAAGTGCTGGAAGTGATTTGGAAAACTGTCAGGGTAGCATACATTCTTGTTTATTCTGACAATCTTTTAGTGCTACTAACCTGAGAAAGCACCATTCAGAGGTGCCAGGAGAGTGTATTGGCCTTCTGGTCTCAGAGAAGATGCCAGACCTAGCTGTGCCACCAGGTCAGTAAAAGTAGTCTGCTGGGCACCTCCAAGCTCAATGACTTGTTTTGCTGCAAATAAAGGAACAGGAAAAGGTATTTTAACACATAATTTCCTCCTATTCCTGATTTGTATTCTCTGTGCTTATCCATAACTATATATCTGAGGGAATCGAGGTAAGATTGTAGAAAATATCTTCTGGGTAAGAAGTTTTTTATACACATAACTGACCAGAATCAGGAATTAGCACTTGATCAATGAGATGGATAACGCCATTGCTTGTCACAATATCTTTGCGTTTCACCATTTTCACTCCATTCACAGTCAGGCTTTCACCATCACAACCAATTTCAACAGTGTTTCCTTCCAAAGTTTCATAGACAGCTCCTCCTGTGACTGCTTCAGAACACTGGAGAGTATTTAATAGGTGGAACTTCACAAGAGCTGCAAAGAAAAGAGCAGGAAGTTCATATGTGTGTTTGGACATGTATTCGTATACATATAATTCACATATAGGTGTGGGATAAATTATTACATCTATACAATTTCTAATAGTGTACTAGCTTAGCTAGCATATTTGCACTCATAGATACTTTTTTCAAAGTTATTGATACTATACTATAGGCATCTAAACAACATTTATGGTCAAAAATATTTGGCATTCCTTGTATTATGAAAACTCTACTGGTTATGCTGCAACCTGCATGTGGCAGAGTGGTGACTGCTGACATGTTCCAAAAGGACCTCTGGGTACAGAACTCTACAGGCTATGCAAAGGTGTGAGAGAACCCCACATTCAGAAAGCCTTGCATTTATAGAGGCAGGAATGTCTATCAGAACTGAACTATTAGGAACATCAATATGCTTATATTTTCCCAGTTCCCTTTAAACCCTTTAAATTCAAACTAAGTTTTCGGTGGGTTTGAATCCTTAGGGCAACAGGAAAAATCTCAGACAGAAAAAATAACTCCTCCTAGGCAGATGAAAGTAGAGGTGCTTAATTTCATAGCTACTAAGATAATGCAGTTTCTATCTCTTGATCCACTCATCTGCATTTCTCATTCACAAAAAAGGTTACATACCCTCAGAAGACACTTTGTCACCCATGATCCTTTCTAAAACTCCCCTTGGAAGTCTCTCAAAAGCTTCATTAGTAGGAGCAAAGAGTGTATAATGACCAGGCCTTCCAAGAATATCCATGACATCTGATGTAATGGCAGCAGCCTAAAAAATAATTGTTTGGGTTTTTTTATACTGATAATTTAAAATATTACCAAAATACATTATCTGTCTAGTTTCCCCTCATGACCACAGCTACTTCAGCAATAGACCAGGATCAGTGTTATAGAAACATGAAAAACTGAATGGACAGAAAGGGTTTCTTTTTCAACTGAAGACTAGAAAGGATTGGCTTTTATATTCCTATTTTTAAAGGGCTTAAATGTTGTGGTTGCCTGTAACAGTCATGGACTGTATTTGAGAGATTGAGAGGGTCTTCTCCAGTTTTATGCCTCTGCATTTAAAATACCTATTTGTATTTATTTTGGAGATGGACAATGGAAAAGGACAACAGTTATTTGCAAAACAATGGCACATTTTTTTTAAACATGCAGCATGAAATCCCACTGACAGATATGGCTGCACAGACATATCCTCCAGGAGAAAGAAAAAATAGAAACTTGGACAGAAAAAATCATACTTCCTCTCTGCAAGAAAAATCCTTCCTATGTGCATCTACTGATGCTCTAAAACTTGCTATGAGCCAGATTCTGGAATTTATTTGGTACTTTTACCATTTTTTATCATTCAATTTGAAATTATCAATCACCAGACACTGTAACTTTATGCGCACATTTCATTGCCTCAGTGTTCGAAGAGAAGAGACTTTTTATGTACAAGGACACACTCCATCGTATTTATGTGGTCTTACTTTATCCATAAAAGAGAAGAAGCAGGCTCCTTATGTAAAATATACTTTGACTTTTTATATAGCTAGATTTGAAATACTAGATGGAGTTCTTAATTGAATTTACTGAACTAAGCCTTCATACTTCCAGGTATGACAAACAAATAGAAAAGAAATAAGAAAAGGAAAAACAAACCTAAAAAAACAGAGAAGATCTTTTATTTTTGTCCACTTACTCTAAGAGATGAAAGATCGTCCTCGACTTCAATGAAATCTTGAATGGTATTTCCAACAGCCGTCAGGACACGATCAATGACATGGACAACACCATTGGTAGCAATCTGATTGCCATGGATGATCCTGGCACAGTTAACAGTAACAACCTGGATTTGAAGAATAAAGTAGTAGAAGATTAAGCATTAATTTTATCATAAACATGGAACCCGATTCTTACAGACTGAAAATGTATGTATTGTACATGGTGTATTCACTGTTGGTATTTCAGTTGGTTTTTTTTAAAATTTGAAGTAAAATTTTGCAAGATTTGAAAGTCTGGCTAATCTTCTGGAAAGGTAACACCAGACTTATTTAGGTTACATTGATTTCTTATTCATGTTTTATTTTTCATTGCAATAATACTCATTTGTTTTCCATATCTCGTTAATATGGTGATTGTATTGGTTTTTACTGATGTAATCTGTAGACCAACATAAACATTTTGATGCATCTAAGGCAACAAAGATGAGTGACTTAACTGGAAGTTTTCTAGCATTTATAAAAATTATATTTTTTCTAGACAAATAATGGATGTGTGTTTTCTACAATCTTAAATGTTCCTATCATGTACTCAAATTCAAATAAAATATCTGATTTAATATTATTTAGCAAACACATAGAGATTAATACTAGATTTTGCTGTCAAATTTATGATGATCATGTATTTTGGCCACAAAAGGCTTTGACCTGTATGAAGAAAGTTTTTTCTCATTTGAACTTTGATTTCTAAACAGCACAAGTTTATTCACTCTTTCTTAGTGATTTGTCTAAACAGCAGTCAAAACTTCTTCAAGAGAAAATTTATTTATTTTTTCCGGTCACAACTGACTTGCTAGGTCAGTTTCCATAACTTATTTTCCTAGCTATATAAGGAAATAAAGGAAATAAAGGCTATAACTGAATAAATATATTAGAGGAAAAAATAAAATAGACTTACCCCGTTAGGATAATGGTTAATAAGCAATTTCTGGCCATTATACATAGACACGAGAGTCAAGCCATTTTTAAGATCTTTTGTCAACATGCGCTTATTTAGCATGTGGTGGTGGAGAGCATTATACAGTTCAATATTTACATTGTAAACCAAATTCCTGTGAATTTCCTGAAGAAGAAAGGAATTTAATTAATTAGAAGCTTTGAAACATTTTTCCACTCAGAAAACACGTACATATTGTTTTACCTTAATTTTCAACATCTTTTAGGAAACACAGTTTTGAGGCCTATCAATTGGCTCTACTTAAATGATCCTTCTTTCTGGTTAGCTCACAAATGGAAGACAAAACGCTTCATCATAGACAAGTCATTGGAGGAGTTTTTATTCAATATTTATTTAATCAAAACCATTACTAAAAGAAGGATACCTAAAAAACTGACAGTGCACAACTAGACATCATGTAGTTGCTGGAATTCCTAAAAGTTTCCCCAAAACTATGTTAATAACACTAACAATATTATTATTTTCATGCAGATTCTTAAATAAGAGACATTTATGATTGCTTAGTACTCCTGAAATTAAACTCGGCCTCTCTAGCTTCAGAAATGTATTTTAAACATGCAAATTGTTTCATTATAAATTGCACAACATACTTTTATGTCTAAAATATCAATATTGTTTCTAATCTACTTTATCATACACTAGCTTCAGCTAAAATGTTAGTTGAAATAGAAACACACTTTCACTCATACATGTGTACACACTTACTGAATTTAATTGCTCCCAGGCTTCATTGCTTGGTGCAAAGAAAGTGAATGATCCTCGTCCTTCAATCTCTTCTCTCAGCTTTGATATGTCAGAGTACTGCTGTGTGGAGGTAGCTCCCACAATACCAAGTGTGCCATATACATGATCAATAGGAGCAACTAAAATAAACATGTAATAAGAATGCTGTAAATGTCATCCATGATCAAATTTATTTTGTTTCTTTTTGTTGGACAATTGCGTTAAAACTTTTTAAATTCATATTAAGCAATGTGCTTGGATTAAAAATTCGATTGTCAACATACTCAAAAATCATCTAAACACATCTGCTTGTTATTTATTTTTTTTTTATTGCTTAGTGAAAAATTAGATCAAACAATACTGAATATTGTAAGGTTTTCTTTGGAAGAACTGTTGTGCTTTTTACTAGCCCAAAAAGAAATGAGAGGCTATCTGTTGAATATAGGAGTAAATTCCATCATAAAACTTTAAATGAAGATAGTCTCCTTTGGTCATGATGGAGGAGAATTCATCTTCTGAAGCCTTTTGCTCTTCTTCCATTGTCCAGTTTGTGAACATATTGATTCATCCAGAGGGTAAGAATGGCCATAGACTCGCAGTTAAAACACTACTACATGAGAACAGTATTTATCTCTCCTTATTTTAGGCATCGAGAAGTGAGACATTTGCATGCAATCTAGTTGTTGTTGGTTCTTTCTATGGTTATGGAGAGGAGCAGACAATTCTAGAGTGTGACTGACCTCATCCTAATGTAAAAATCTGAAGGGAGATTAATTCATCTAAACAAATTGGTGTCTGCATTGTTGAATGCAAAAGGATTAGTTCAGACACAGGGATCAAAGCTATGAAATATATTCCTTCTCCCATGACTCTTTCTTGCTGAAATTAATTTTATTTATGTAAAACAGAAAAGTATAAATAGGAGAAATCAAGAATTCCTTTCTTCATTTTCACTCCTTCTTAGTTAAAGCCTGTAAGAGTCTTCAACTAAATTAGAATAAAGTCTTTTCAGGAAAAGGAATAATTTAGATATGCTACATCTGGTTTTCTGACCTCACTGGTAAGTTTTAGGCTATTTTGGGATTTGATGGGAATAGGAATAAAAGTACTTTGGCAGCTTTGGGAACTGAAGACACTGTCATTCCTCACCAATCCAGCATTGGGAAGGAGTCGGGAAATTCAACCTAAACTGCATGATAAGTTTAGTGCTAGCTGATTTTCAACTGTGTTGACCATATACAAATGAGGCTGTCTATTCTCAGGCAATAATTCTGAAAAAGAGGCAATCATTTCTCAAGATGACCACCTTTGAAAATCTCTGGTGTTGTACTGCTTCCCATGTACTGATTTATCCATATGAAAAAAAGCTTATACCTGCAGGACATCCTCTTGTACCATCCATCTTCATGTAGCCAGGACAACACTCGTATAAGACAGTTCTGTGTGATATAGACAAAAGCCAAATTAAATAATATACGAGAGAAGCACATACTAATTTTAGCTAAGTCTAATTTTTATCTTTTATTATTAATTTTTCATTATAAAATACACACTCTCCAGATATTCATCCTTTTTATGTCATTCAGCCTTTTCTATATTGACTACAAATTGATCAAAATTTACTAAATGTAAGAATTTGAATTTGAATTTACAGAGTGACTACCATCATTAAATTTAAGTACTAGGTAGGAACATGGGAGGGCATGTGGTACTCATGTAGAGTACTAAAAGGTGATGTGACTAGAACAGTAGTTGAAGAAAATTAATTTATCTGTTCTATGTTGCAAAGATTAGATGACATTGAAGAAAGAGAAAAAAAAGTGAGAACATTAAAGGAAACTCACAGAAGGGTTGTAAAGGAAAACGAAAAATTTAAATGAACGGAATAGAAATTAAAGTGACAGAACTACATGAGGTCACCTACATACTGGCTATAGGAACTAAATAGGTATTTATTTAAGAGAAGGCCTTGTGGATTGTATAGCAATAAAAAGTGGGATAAGAGAGCCTCAGCTTTCCAAGGAAGAATTTGAAGCAGCTCAGGAATGAGGGAGAGAGCTAATTAAGAACAGACATAAAACAGGTTATAGAGAAGGAAGTCACTAAAGACTAGATGGATGGACACAAGGAAAAGTTCACTGGTAAACATAGTGAGGATGAAAACCAGACTACAAGAAATAAAAACCAGAGTTAAAAAAGTATGTCATCACAGCACACAAAGAATTTAGCAATACTTGGGGTTCAGGAACTGTTATATAATGATATCAATAAAATACTCTCATTTTCAAATACATGTAAGCTACACATAATAGCAAACCAGGTGATAACTGTATACTGTCATGTTCAATTTAACATTGTGTGTCTTCTTAGGAAGACATATGTCTTCTTAATTATTATGACAGAAATAAAATTCTACCACAGGCCTACTTGAAAAGTTCTCCTCTCTCATAAGAAAGTATAAATTCACTGACATCACAGAGGTGAATTTGGCTCCTCAGGAGAGGGAGGGCCAACAAATTATACAAACTTACTGAAGTCTAAACCATAAACTTTAATACATTAGACTTCAGATATTACTTTTGAAATTATAGTACATTGTTCACTATATGGTACACTACAATGACAAGGAAAAATTGCCAGCACTGTTTTACCTAATAGATTTACTTTTATAGATGTGGCTGATGTTGGAAGTTCAAAAGTTCTGCACACTAATTCCTTGAAGGTTTTTACTAAGTTTTTACCACTACAGTCCATGTTTTAATTTTAGACTCTTTGGTGGCATCTGAGTACACTTCTCTCATTTTGCATAAACTAAAGCTGACAAATGGTTAACCACAACCACGTTAAAATGAAGAGCTTATTCAAATGAAAAGTTGGACTCAATACCTTCACCATCCAAACTACTTGAAGAGATTAAAAATTAAAAGTAGACTGGAAGAAAAATAACATTACAAAGCATGATTATAAAAGTGAGGATTATAATCCCATAATTGAAAGCAATCTGATAGAGGTGGTGAAGATTAAAAATGTGTATTTTTAAACACAATTTTTCATTTCTCTGTGCTATGAAAATATTTTTCTCCATTCCCTCATATGCGTACACATACATGACATATTCACCCTGCTACCATGTGCATATTTTCAGCTGAAAAGCCATACACTGAAAGTATTTGTATAGGTTTTTTTAGTACATCTCTTTCCTTAAAGCGATTCAGTGAATGGGTATTCTATTGAATGCAAGAATAACGTACCATTTAGGCTACAGATTTTCAAATTAGTAATAAACGTTATACTCCTACTCCTTCTTGCATCCTTACCAGAAGTTAATAATAAAAAAAAAAATAACAATCTGATTTAAGAAAACTGTGCAGCAGAATAGGAACCAAAATGTTCTCCCAACTGTGTGAACTGCTTTGTCATGAGAAAATATTTTTTCCTTCCCTGTAATAGAAAAGCTTTCCCCCTCATCCCATGGGAAACTATGAAAGATCATGGTCTTAATTACCTCTTGAAAAAAGGAACGAGGAAGCTGAGTTATAAGCACAGAGTAAGACATGGAAAGTTTCGTCTTCATACCATATCCAACAATGATAAAATTAATGAAAGACAGGAAGTTGGCTGAAAAATATAGTTAAGAAGAAAATGCTTTTTCAGCCACACGTCATAAGATCAGTGCCTTTTTTTACCATATATATATTGTTGTGTAAAGTTCAGGCTTCTTTTCAGTGATCAAGGGTTACTGTAAGTTCCTACTGAGACTATTCATGTTCCCTTACAGTTTTCTGTAGTTAAGTTTTTTAGCTGTTCTCAAAACGTGAGAAAGATGGGATGGGATAAAAGGGGTTTGTATGGAGCATACCACAATAATGTTACAACAATTAAGTGCAGGATGCAATTCCTCAGTACCACTTGTGTGTAGACACTGTACACGGGGGAAGTATCACCTCATACAAGATCAGAAGTTATCTCATTTGTATCCCTACTAGTTCAATATATGATGGTGGCCAAAGAAAGAAAGCAATTACTCAGATAAGAAGCAAGACTGCATTCTTGGGGGTTTGGAGGGGTTTGTTTGTTTGTCTGTTTTGGGATTATTTTTTTGGGTTGTTATTGTTCAGAGTTTTTTTATCACAAAGTTGTCCTGACCTTATCCAAAGGAGCATGTTCCAAAGGAAAAGGGTAGAGCAACACTACCTTAAGTCCTTGTTATTCTTGGCTAATGGAGACAGATTTTAGTTTATTCAAATCAGCTCTGTGACTCATCTGGTTCTACTCCTTGCTGGCATGGAGATAAAATACTGCAGAGAAACAGTGGAAAGACTTTTGGTCCAACAGGCTTTGATTTTAGCAAATCTGTAAGTTATGTCCTGATTGTAAACTTAGAGCAGTGGAAGAGGAATGTACATAATAAAAGCATTCAACATTATATAGATCATATATAAAAATCACGGAGGACTTGTTAACAGGGAGATATTAACATGGGAAGATGTGTTGTCCTTCGGATTAGCATTCTTATTACACTAACCTTTTCAGTCACGTCTGTGTTTCTGTTTTTAGTATGCAGAGTATAACACTCTCATTAACAGCTAAGACTAAGTTATAACAGATGCTCTATTACAGCCACGAACCCCCCTCAAACAGCTCTCAGGAGTTCTATGACTTAACTTACTCTCACACACATTCTTTTCCTCCTTTGTCCTTGCTCTGTGAGTGCTTGGTACAATGGTAAAAGAAGATAGGATTGTAAAAAATTCTTATTCAAATGGTAGGAGTGTTAAAATAGGAGGGAGAAGGCAGGTGATAGTTTTGTGTAGACTTTCACGATGAAATCCACCCACTCCCACTGCTCAATGTCTTCCTCTGGTTGGCTGTACCAGACTTTTTTCTTACGTCCTTGCACAGGCACTTCAAAGTGTTTTACAGATTACACTCTTCTAAATTCTAGTCAGAATTCTAGTTAGAATAAAGTCTTCACCTGATTTCAGTTCAGTGAATCTCAACTGCTTATTGTTTCAAATTATTTTTCCTAACACATGGAGGCATCTATCACTGCTTAACACATTTTGCTTCTGGAGCTCAGCAAAGTAATGAACTCCCTGTCAGATTTATTCTGAGAGCAGACTTTTCTCTCATGGGAAGACATGGCATTTATCTAGGAATAAAACCACAGGAGTAGGTTGTTTTCCAAAACTGCCTTTGAGAACATCCAAGTTTCAGTCTGAGCCATTTTGAGGAAACACCCTTCTTCCCAACATGTTTGTGGTAGAATAAAATTTAGTGCTAGTCAGTGATATGGCAGATTTTACTGAAAAGTTGAAGTACTTTTGATGCCCTGAAGCATGTCCAGTGAAGGAAAAGGGAAGTCAGCATTTCAATGCCACCTGGAGGAGAACTAAAAATTCTAATATAAATTACAAACAGTTAGTTTGTCTGTGAGAAAAGGAGTTTTCTAACTGTGTATTGTATTATCTCAATAAATAGGGAACAGTTGGAAGCAGAGCATACTTACGCTTTCTTTCCACAGATGGCTTGCTGGTACCAGTTTCTGCAAGTGCTGAAGTATTTCTTTTTTGTTCCCATAACTTGCTGAAGAGCACAAACATTGGGGCTATGGGTGGAGTGAGAAACATTTTAAAAAGAAGTTTCTGTGCATTTCTGTAAAAGTTCTATATGAAATAGTGGCAAATACTGTTTCTGTTGAACAAGAAATTAACATCTGGCTTCAGTTCCCAGGGCAGGTGCGTTTTCAAGCAACCACAGTGCAAGCTGCAGGGACTCCCCAGCTGGGTTCCTTGGCGAGCCCACCCTCCCTGCAGTGACAGAAGCTTCCCCTTCGTTCTGGTTTGACCCTATGTCTCTGGTGGGCAGTGATCACCTGCTGTGCCTAGTCAAGTCTCAGTATGCCTTCCATTTCTCCCTGCAAAGTGAATTACCAGCCACCAGGGACTGCATGGTGAATGCCATCAGGCTCTTTTCATTAAGGTTTTTGTCTTGTACACATCTGTGCAACGGAAGGTTGTGAGGAGATGGGGAAGAAAAGTGCCTTGTTCTTTATGTAGAAGGAAGCCCTGTCTTCTGTAAATCAATCAGCTATTTTGATTACCAACCCCTTGGACTACCGCAGGCACCTAAATAAACATTCTGGGAATTACTGGGGACCAAAGGGTAAGTTGGCATGTAAATAAAAGAAGTCACAGACTTCAGATGAGGAATACATGTTCCTTAGCATGGTAGTGTACAGAAGAGGAATTTCTTATGGTCAAATTCCACAGTGCAATTAGGCATTTTGTCCCTAACTTTTATACTTCTGCAATTGAAAAATTCCTCAGTTCAAAAGTTAGAACATATATTTTGCATCACTGGGAAGCCAGTGAATCGTTTTTATTCAAAAAGCTCATTGTGTGTATGTAGCAGGCAGTGGGAATTCAGCAAAAGAAGATAGGATCGTAAAAAGTTCTTATTCAAAAGATGTTTTTTGCTTAAGAACGACTACAGGAAAATATATTTAGACACATGTGTCTCCCTGACACCAGCTGTTCAAATTATTTCTGTGTCTCCAAACAGCCTGGCTTGTAAGCATTGTCTTTTGGAAACCCTGCTGAGCAGCTTGCCGCACTGGTCTAGTGGGAACAGAAGTTTTACAAAGGGTTCCCAGTATATGTTCCCATGTTAGAAAGCATTTGAATAGAGCTCATGATTTCCATTAGGATGGAATAAAAAGAGAAAATACTGTGGGATAGGTGTCAACTCCATTCAAAAGTTTTCAAACATATATTAAACATATCTGACATCTCATCACATTAATTATGAACCATAATTAATTTCAGTGATTCTGAATCTCATGTATTTGATCCATTGAGAAATACTGATTTGAGATTTGTCTCCTTTTTGTGAAGTTTAACAGAATTCTGTCTCCTTTTGAAACTCCCTGGAAAACTTTTTATTTAAGAACAATTCATGTAAAATTAACATAAAAAAAATTCTACTTGAATGACAGTAAGAAGTCACAGTGAAAAATCACATTTAATATAATGCGAGAAGAAAGGGGAGAATAAAGATTAACAAGCTTCCTTTACATTAGAAACAAAAGCCAGCTACTCACCCCTGGTCGCGTGCTCTTATTCGACTATGAGTTAAAATCTTGTCATAGTGAGCAAAAGCAGCTGCTTGTTCAAAAGCAGACAACAAAAAAGTGGAAAAGGTGAATAAGAAAAAGATCTTCATCTTTAGTCCTCTGTTGCCTCTGGCAAGTCTAGAAGAGAGAAGTGGCAAAGGGATTGGAGAGCTGACAATTTATATGCATGTTAGAAGGTGGTGGGAGGGAACCACAGGATCAGTTTGAAACTTTGTACCACCCTCCTGAGAACTGCAGCTTTTGCTGCCAGCTTCAGTAACCTAAATTAGTACTATACATTAACCATATAAGCCCCTTTTATTCCCCGATTGGCTAATTTCTTCATTGTTACAGAGAGCTTATAATTTTTTTCTGCTGACACAACAATAGAGAAATTTTGAGAAATTTATACTTTGGCTTACGGTTTAGTATTTATAGCACTGAGGCATCCCGAGGTCATGATCACTGTGAGTGGTTTTATTCAAACCCAGAGGAAGATGCCTGTTCCCACAAGAACAGCAGTTCTTTCCTTTGTTTTCCATGTCCTCGCTGTTATCAGCTATGAGCTGCTTAGCTACAGAAGTTGATGAAAGTTCCAAATACTGTCGTCAATAATCCGAAATAGCGTTTTTGTCTTGAGAAAAAAACACATTCTGATTAAGAAGTAGTTGCTCAGTTAAAAGCAGTATGTTTGAATATTCATTTTAATTCTAATGATAACAATGGCTATTATATAATGCTTTTGTTCAGAACTTTATGCAAGATATGACTACATATCATATAAAAATCACTATCTGAAAATTTGAACATATACCTTTTTATATGTTCGTCTGTCCTTCAAAGACTCTCGTGAAGTAAATGGAAAATGTAACTCTGAGCTGTAACTGAGGAAACTGAGACAGAAGTGGCGGGCTCAAGCCTCCTATGAAGTGACAGTCTAAAGATTCCAGGGGCAGTTAGTGTTTGGACTGCAATCCAGGAGTTTGCAATTTTCATGTCAAGGAAAAATTTCTGCTATTTACATGGAAGTGTTTGCATATGAATACAATTACAAGGGAAAAATCTATAGATCATTTCAGATTTTTATGAAAATAAGGTGAGTTCTCATGGCAGTACTTCACTTTGTTTCTTCCTCCAACAAGAGAGAGCAGTGAGGTGAATAACTAGAAATGGATGCAGCATTGGACTGACATACCTGGGACCCGCCTATCACTATAGAACAGACACAAATAAGGCAAAGAGCAGCAGATGGAGCCAGGGGCTATTTCCTATATATAATTATAGGTAAGGGTTACAACTAGGCATAGGTATCTAGATAGTTTTTGATTAAGGTCTTGTCTTAGGTAACCATAGGACTTCATGGTTTCTAAGATTAAGAGCAGCGATATTTGGTAATGGTAGGTGGGTTTCTATTGTACCATGACCTCTACACATCCTACCTGCAAAAAACTCAAGATAGCTCATCTCACCTTTGCTGGAAGCACCAGCATCTCTAGACTCTCACTGTGTGAACTCCACACCTGTAACCTCACTGTTGGATCAGCTGATGGAGGTGTCAGGTCAATTCTGTGATATAATATCAACAGTATTAGGAGAATGTCAGTGCTGTGCTCCTGTTCCTCTCAGAGCTTTTTGTCTATTTCTGGTCTTTGCCACAGGAAATACAATGAGAAATATCACCACTTAAGAGTCTAGATATGACATTTTCAGCTGCTAATTGGCCTGAGTTGATTGCTCTTTGCAGTTCTCAATCTAGAGATGAAAAAAATTAGAGGATACTCTGCTAAATTAACTTGAAAAACTTCAGAAAGCCCCAGAACTTTGCCAGTAACCTGTTTTCTTGGGAGCACTTCTCTCCCTCATCTATCTGCTCGTGGTATGGCTCAGGTTCTTCTCTTCCACACTTAGCAAGTAGCATCAAAAATTAGGAGACATTAATGCTGCTGCATTCACTGACCTCCTGTCGTTTACAGAGCTATCTACCACAGTTAAAGATGGAGCAATCTGAGCTGGGCTAGTATTTTTCTTTCCAGATTTTTCCAGCTTTCTGACTAGTGACCCAACGTCAAATCACAGAGAATCCCATATTTTCTCTACATAGACTACAGCAGGCTATAATTTGACACAACCATATAGCAAGCCTGGTGATGTAATTATATTTAATGAGGCAAATGTTAGTAAAAAATAGTCAATGAAGACGTATTGTTCACTGAAATAAAACAATATGTGGAAAAAATTAAAATAAACTTATTTTCTGAAAAAAAATCTAAATTGCTGAGTGCGTTGTTCTGGTGAGCTGTGTAAAAATGCATAGATCTTAAAAATGGAAAAAGCTCATCGTTACTGGAAATTACTTTTTAAAAAATAACTGGACGGAAATTGTTTATAATTTAAAAACTTCAAGTGAAAACAAAGTAGAACAAAAAGTCTAAAGAAAAAAGAACAGCCCAACTACATGAGTCCTGTTCCTTATTTATGTTCATATTAGTCTAGATATAAAAGACAATAATGGATACAGGCTTTGGTTTGCCTGTAATATAACAGCGTGCTGCACAGCACACCTGAGTAACCATTTTAATTTGCCAACTACAATTACTATCGTAATTCAGCAACATTTTATTTGCTTATGCTCATTGCTACTTTATTTAATTTGTTGTTTAACTATCAAGGTGGCTGCAACACCAACAGCAACCTTAGGTTTTTTCTTCCTTTGGCTAAATACTTTGTGCTAGTATACTTCCTAAGTGATGTGATGTTGAAGTCCTAATTATGTATGTTAAAAATTTTAATTATAAAATACATTAAAACACACAATTGATTCGAAATATTGTTGTAGTAATAGGATTATTTATTATCCACAGCAGAAGGAACACATCCAAATGAATACCTGGAATAAGAATAGAACAAGTGTTGATTTTCATCTTCCATGAAATGTAAATAGTGTCAAGAAGTAAAGTCTATTCTGAACAGTTTATTGTATTTCTCTAGAGACCTCTAGTGGAGAAAACTCTGTAATGTAGTTTTCGGAAAGCTGTGTTAAGTGTTTACACTAAGAATTTATTGTATAATAAAGCAATTCCTTTTATTATTCCTAAAGAGTATTAGATTAATTATATGATGCAAAAATACTTGCAGTCAAATATTTAGAGGTTTGATTAACTGCTTTTACATCAAATTGAAGTAGTAGAAGCATCTACTAGTCACTTATGGCCAATCCTACTGCTGATGTGCAGAAATTTAGAAAATAAGAATGGAAGTAAATTGAGGGTTTTTCAAATACACTCTTCTCAGTTAAAATCTGCAGGTGTTTCAGGTCATTTACAAAGGGTGACATATGTTATACATATTCTATTGCTTTATTTTGAAACTTTGTTTTATAACTTATGTGTTTACTTTTTGTTGTGTGTGTGCTCAGTGGAAAGAGAAAATGCGCACAGAGTATTTGTACAAAAAGAGAGGCTATCTCTATATTGCAGTTGTTTCTTGACTACTTAGGTTTCCTTTGAAACCTTGATTAGGAAATTTGGGATTTTTTTGTCATTAATTTCACTTAGATCAACAATTTGCTTCTGGAGTAACCTTCAGCATGTCTTCTTATCAAGTACTTTGTTTTTAGGAATACCATAGATATGTACCAGAAGAAGCCAAACAACTCATTGCCGTTTTGGACAAACTAAGAGGTTGATGTGTATAGGAGATTTAGTGTCTGTAAGTGCAAGGTGATACACTTTAGAAGTAAAGTCTTCAGTTGTAATGTAAATGAAAATTAATGCAAACAAAACTATCATCACAAATGAGAAATGGAAATAAACCTCAAGGAAGTAGCTAGGAAAGATATGCTGGTGGTCCTGTGAAGAGGATGATCATGGGTGCATGGCTTGATAGTCACAGTCAGTCAGTTGAGAAACTAAAACAAATTAGCCTAAGAGGGCACCTTATTTTTTCCTGCACTATCACCAGCATTTAGATGCTAATAAACCTGCTTAAGTTACCCGTTTATTGTCTATCACATCAGGGTTTTACTTTCAGGTATCATAGCTCACTTCTGAAACATCACAACCCTGCTTAACTGCTGATTTTTTATGTGATAGCTTTACAAGCTAAGCTTCACATCACCTAAATTTAGCCATCTCAAAGTCAAGTCTACTCTCCTTTTGTCCCAGGTGGAGAGAGGGCAATTCAGATTTTATGTTGAAAGATTTGTGTTCTCTCCTCTAACAGCAAAGCAGATCTGGCACCTAGTTTGAACTAGACTCCTAACCTTTTGAAAGCCCAGTGCCATAATAGGAGAATCCCAATGTTCACATCTTTTCTTTGGTGGTTTGTTTTTCAGGAATAGACACTTTAAAAATATACTATGTTAAATAGGATTACTTACAGTATGATATGTTTTCTGGTGATCAGCTAGTGAGCTGGTGATTAGCTGCTATTTCCCATCTTAATGACTAGTCCCACAGGGTCTCTTGCTGATACTCTGCATAAATTTTCACTTTTTTAAGCACAGCTACTCCACACCTACAGGAGCTAATTAATTTTCCTTATACTTTTCAGTTTGTTGAAATATTTTAGACTCTTTTCATAAATCCCATTAGGCTTCTCATTGCCAAACTACACAATTTAAATCTTTAATGTTTCCCCATTACCCAGTTCTTGATTTCCAACCCCAGGGAATGACTGTTTCTTAATAAATCTCTCAAAAGTTTTTCATAGTATGGACTGATCCTTCTTATGGATTTTGGGAAAAATCTACAGCCCTAAACATCAAAATATTCTACTTTCTCTGTATCAAAGTGACACTAAAACTCCCAATATATGAATTGCTATTTACAGTCAGTTATAGGCATATGGCAAGATTTTGTAAAATATTACAGTTCAGCATAAGTTATGTGGTCTTATTCCTCAATCCAGGTCTGCATATTCAGCTCAGTTACCATGAAAAATAAAATAAGGATTAGGCAAACTCCTTGGGAAATGTGACTGTTGATTCCTCATTCAACAGCAGGTGATGCTGTTGCCATAGACAAGCATTTCTCTTCTTTCTAAGTGAGCACATCTAATAATGCAGCCTGAAATAAATTCCACTGTATTCTCAAATTTTTGTGCTTTTACAGCACATAGTAAGTGTCAGTGCAACACTGAGATAAGAGCTGAGGGAACCAATCAATAGGAGTTAAGAAGAAATTCAGGCAGCAGTAGAACGTAGTACGTGGTCCCAAAGACACAGTAGATGTCTACATCAAGGATGCTTGTGTTGTGCACCTCTAACTTTTCAAGGATGCTCTGGTATTATGCAGTATGATAGTGAACTACATTGTGTGTCCACACTCTCTATTCTTTACTATGTAAAGGAAAAAACACAGACAAAAAACCAGAGTCCACCAGTACCACACAGTTTATTTAGTTAGTGAGCATGCTTCATTGCAAGTATTTTTTTGGTTGAGGTTAAAATGACAGCAAATTGTCATTGTTATTAATTTGTATCCTAAATGGATCAAATAAATTCTTATTTACTCTGTTGGAAAGTTTTTCAGATTTCAAAGGTCATTTAAACTACTCCAGCACAAGTAAAATTTGCCATGCTTTTAGTTAAACAAAATGCCACTTATTGCAGTGTCTGCAGTGTCAGAAACACTAAGGAGGGGTCCTCAGGATATATATGCTACAAAAATGATAGCTGTTTCTTTTGGTTTGAATTTAGTGATGGTTAGTGTCAACTTAAGATAAAATTCTAAGCTTCTTGCTATTTATAGACAGTACAATCCTGACTACCATGATGCCTTCATGTAACAACCAGGCTTTGCAACATGGAATATACAGATACTAGACCATGAATCAAAACCACAAGAAAGATACTGGAATTTATGGAGGTGGTGGTGTGGTGTGTGGTCATTGAGAAAGCTTTGCATGAGAAATCAAGAAAAGAATGGGAATAATAAGCATTTACAATGAAAGAGATCTTTTTATTTAGGCCTTTTATCAATAAGACTATAACAATAAAAAAGCTGCTGTTGCTTTGCACTGAGAATAATGTAGGAAGACTTAAGAGTGACTCCAAATGAAACAAATACTTTCAGGTTTTATAGGGTGGTAATGTTAAACACAAGAATTCTGGAAGCATTCTGGAAGACATGAAACAAGGAGTACCAAAACTGAGGTGGAGTGAAGCTTTAAAGCTTAACTTGCTCAGGTTGAACTTTTGTATATATATATGGAAGTGAAATGGATTTGGCATTAAAATGAAGGTTCATTAGTCATTTTTTGTGTCAAGATTCAAGTTCACATGCTATAACTCAAATAGAGTTTTTCTAAGTAAAGAAGGTAGCAGTGTCACCTGAATGTGGGAAAAGAGAAGTGGTCTAGGCAACTAGAATGCAGTTTTTTGAGAATTATCTGTCAGATTCTAAAAGATTTCAGGAAACATAATCACTAATATTGTTAGCAAGATCTAAAAGTACTTCCTGTTCAGATTATTTTTTTAAGTGAAAGCAATGTAGTTTGGTTTCAGAAGTCAGTATATAAACTGAATGCAAGATTTATCACTGATAAGACAGTGATAAATACTAAAAATAGATAAAAGTATTAGTCATAGAAAAATATATCTCAAAAATAATATAATTGTATTTACAGAGGTGGCTATAAAATACAAAGAGTTTTATAGCTCTTGAGTTTCAAGAGCTGCTGGATATCCATGGCTTCCACTCAAACGGAGCAGGGAGGGATTTGACCCTGGGTTCCCACATGGTGTGAAATATCAGGCATCTCTGTCTGACATTCAAGCTTGTCTGACATTTCACTGCCCAGAGCTGAAATTAAATTCAGGGAACCAATTCTAGACATGACAAGACAGACTGCCTTCCTTCTTGTCATTTACATTCCTGCGTATCCTGTCTAGAGACAGGGCAATGATCTGCTGTCTCTTTCCCAAAACCAGTTTTAGTACATGGCACAAATTTTAGGGCTTTCCTAGTGTGTGGTTAGGCTATGGTATTGTAAATGTAGAGTAGAATACCAGTATGGGTTCTGAATCAGGACTTCTTCTTATTCACTCCAAAAAGTTGATAGTTTTTCTGAGCCCTGTGAAACCTTGAGATGTAAGCTTTCCTAAGAAACAAAATGCCTCTTCCAGGAACGGAAGTATTTAAGTTTTTAACTTTTAAAAATAATTAGATCACTTAATAAGCCAAATAAATAATTCTGCCAATAAGAACTCAGTGTTGAGGCATTGTCTTATACCCACATCACTTTTTAAGCCCAAATGGAAATTAAGCACCACACAGCAACTCGCTCAACCCATCCTCTCTTCCCATGTCCACTCACCCCCTGCCTTGGGTGGAATGGGGAGAAGAATCAAAGTAAAACTTGTATCGTGAGAAAAGAACAGTTTAATATTGAAAATAAAGTAAAATATAGTAGTAATGGTAAAATATAATAATAATGATAATAAAAAAGGATAAACAAGTGATGTACAATGCAATTGCTCACCACCCACTGACCAATGTCAGAATCCCTTTCCCAAACCCAGATCAGCCTCCCTTCCAGGTAACTCCCCCCAGTTTATATACTGAGTGGGCATGATGTTCTATGTTGTGGAATATCCATTCGGTCAGTTCAGGTCATCTGTCCCAGCTATGCTCTCTCACAGTTTCTTCTGTGTACCTCCTCACTGGCAGAGCATGAAACAGGAAAACAAGGCCTTGACTTAGGGTAAACATGACTTGGCAAAAACCCAAAACATCAATGTGTTATCAACACCATTCTCATTCCAAATCAAAAACACAGCACTGTAACAACTACTGAGAATAAATTAACTCTACCTTAGCTGAAACCAGGACAACCAGTGAGACCTTTCACTGGGTTTACATTTGTGCAAAAAACAAAGGACAGTGAAAAAGACATCAAATGTGGCCTGACTTTCATTTTCATATACAGTGTGATAAGGTCGAAACTTAAATGCTTTTATGATGAAAACCATGAGACTGTCTTCCTCATGAATAACTTAAAATTCTCAAGTTGTCTTTTGAAGAGCTAAGATGATATGAAAATACGAATAATGTCACCTTTCTAAAGCAGATCATACAAACCAGCTTGAAGAAAATCAAACTTCTGCTTTTAATGACATTTCATATAGATTCACACTTACAGAAAAAGGGTGTTGCTCTGGTAGATAAATATGAATTTCAGATTTAGATTTCAATTCAGCAAGTCATGTGAGCATTGTATTGCATTTTAGACTTTTCAAAGCATGCACTGTTAGATTTGTTCTGTAGTATGTGTGTCTGCATGAAGTTTTTGCATATTTGCACATCAGGATTTTTTTCAGTCCTTTCTAGAATATGTGACTTTTCATAAGAGATGACAACTACTGTAGCTTTTATTATTAAACTAAAACTTTGTTCAGTTTAAAGATCATGATTTGCAAGGCAAAATTACACAAACAAAGTCATGCAAAATATAATCTACCTTGACAAATCAGTAGATTTAATGATCCAATGTTAAAGAAAATTTATTTTCTCCTTGACATGGGTAAATGGTTGAGAAAAAGATTAAGTATATCAGCATTGTACTTTGGAGGGAAAATTAAAACTTTATATATAATGTCAGGCACACAATTATTATTTCAATGGTTCAGTGGGTTACCATAGCAATACAATCCAGTGGCTTTTGAAATACTTTATTTATCTTAATCATTGGGGGGAGGGGTTATTGTATTCAGAAGCAAGCTGAATCAAAATGAGAGAACCATAATATCTTGCTGCAGAAAAGCTGAATTAATAGGAACCAGACTGTAATACTGGCTTTTAGAAGTAAAAACCGTGGAACAAAACAAGAATCCACATCCACAGAAGATCAGAGATATGGCAAAATAAAAAACAGATTAATGAAAGTTCATGAAAATATCTAAGTGTAAAATTTCTGGATTTGTTATGCCGATGAACAGAATTGTTGTTTGATTGTTCTGTATCTGAAAAAAAAAGTTTTATGATTTCTCATATCACCTAAATAGTAGAGTATAAGACCAAACACTGCACTAAATATCTTGAATGCCAGAAATATCTTTCTTGAAGATAACTATTGCAAAAGGAGATGCATTTTTTGGTGAGGAACAGATTTTCCTTTTCAATTATACATAAAAGTTTATATCAGATTTTTTGAGTGATTGGTTAAATTTTTACATTTTGAAGTACAGATTATAGCATATACTACAAACAGCACCAATCTGTCAGATCATTAAATAAATTTTAATTTCTCTAAATATCCTGGGTTTTAATGAAATGATAGCTACCAAACTATTAGACACATGGCAGCCTCCTCTTTTCATACCTAGTCTGTGAATTTCTCACTTCAGTGCTGCTGACTGCTGTGGAGGATTGATATCAGAAAATTTAAATATTATGTGACTGACTCTGAGGCTATCTAAGCAAATAACCAGTGCCTACAGTTCTTATAAAACTCGGACTGTTGATTGATTAGTTCTTATGGTGTGGAAAAGATTAGCTTCTTAGACCCTAGCAACACAAAGAGAAATAAGTTTATGTGTGTAGTTGTAACTGATAAGGCACAAAATAAAAATTAATATATTTTACTAATTTTCAGTGGACACCAGACTTGTAAATCACTGAGTGATAAACTTGTTAAAGTTCTTTAACAACATAGAGGATGCATTCTCACATATGGGAAGAATTCCACCTACAATTCCGTGCATCTTTAAATTCTTTTAAAAGTGTGCCCTGGGATCAATTTTGGAAAGATTAAATATTTCAAAGTCAGGACTTTGACACCTAGTACTATGCATGACCAAAGTTTCAATTTGAGAGACTAGAAGAGAACTTATGGAATACAGGATGCTCCAATATAAGGTCAAATCTTTGTCACAATGACATCATAATAGCCGAGTATACAGTGAAGAAATAGGTCTTCAGAAAAAAGCCTACTTTAGGGAGAGGTTATCTTAGACTGAATTTCTGCCTTTTTTTTTTTTTTTTTCTCCTCCATTTTAAGAGAAAATCTTCTACTGAGCTGTATGATCTCAGTAAGGTCTGAGAAATGTAAGGACTACTTTGGTCCAAGACAAGATGTGATACCATGTCCTCCTTGCCCCTGAGAACAAGTCTTGTTGGGTTTTTCCTGACTTCTATGTTCGACACAATCTTTCCTTGATGTGAACATGTCATCAAAGATGTATGGAACAATACTTGGTCAATATTATGTATTGTGTTAGTTCTAACTAAACAATAACCTCCAGTTCTAGCTTGAGTAATACTAGGTAGTTCTAGCATGAGTAATCATCAGTTTCAAGGTTTCCTTTTTGACATGAGTTGGTGTCTAAATTGATCTAAATTTCTTCCTATGTTCTGCTCACACAGGAGCAGAATGATTATGATTATTCTCCCAAATACAATTAAACCGCGGAGTTAAAGAGGATGAAGAGCAAAAAATGGGAGAACAGCAGCCCTGAGGATATTGATATTTGTTTCTAACAGATGGTATGAGCTGCCACAGTCTGAGAGGGGGTGGGGCCATGACACAGCGCAGACAGGTCCAGAGACAAGGTAGAGGTGCAAATGGAATACTTTATTGTGGTGTGTCGGGGTTTTATGGGTTCAGGCGGGGAAAGGGCTGGAACATGGGGTGGAGCATGAGACAGACAAATGGGGGAGCAAATCGGGGGAGGGACGCAGGCAAAGGGGGAGGAACGTGGGAGGAATCGGGGAAGGAAAGGGCGAATGGTAACTGTCTCCTCTCTGCAGCTTCTCCAGCCTATCAGAGAGGGGAGTGGGGAAGCAGGGAGCAGGCAAGGCTCATGGCAAGCCCAGGCATGCCCAGGCTGTGCACTGTGTAGTGTGGGTACAATGCGATACACAAATCCGAAACCACATAATAGCGGGAAAGTCCATAAAATAAAGTCCTGTCAATTGCTGTATGTCTTTCTCCATGCCTGGAACCATTTCCATCCTGAATCTTGCTCCTTCACAATGGGCATAGAGTTTAATACTGAAAAACATAATGCTTTGCTCTCTCATTTTTTGCAGTGCTTCCAAATGCTTTGCCCTTCATCACACCATTGCTTAAAAACATTTAAGTCCTCCTTCTCTTTCACGTAGCTCCCTCTGGCAGAATAAGAGTGGCTGAAGTGGCAAGGAAATAACCTACATGCACTTTAAGGAACCCCATAAGTCTTCCAGAGTAAAATGGAAGACATACAAAGGAGAATGAGGCTGTCAAAATAAATTATAATCAGTCCAAACTGTATATAAAGTTGATAGCAGATTTTTAAACATACTGCTAACATTTAATGAGAGTTGTGACAGCATGTGGGGGTTTTGTTATTGCAGAGCAACTGCACATTCATGTTGATGCCTCACCTGGACTTGCCCTAAAGTTTTGGATGTTACCATCAAAGCTGGAGTCTTTGACGTCTTGAACTTTTGAAGCAAGCATAGGTATAAGATGTGTGACAGAGGGCAAAACCCAGCCTCTAAAGCCCTGTGTACTGGGGAGCCATGTGCATATTTAGTTTAGGAAACTCCTCTTTGCCTAAGGTGCCATCAGAAATGGTGCCTGACTTGGTCTGGTTCTCAGAAAGTCATACAGAATGGTCCTTCAAATGCCTAATTTCTGTCTGCAGAACACCCCTCCACAGCTAAGGGTTCAGACAGAGATTTAAGAGAAAGGGTTGTTGGAGAACTAAGCTCTTATATAGCACATGGCTGCTCTTCTTCTCCAGAAGAAACATTTGGGACCACGTCGAGCAGAAGTCATTAAATAACAACGAACATCAGACCGTGGGGCTGCAAGGCGGGCTGTACCAGAGGAGTCTGGAGCTGCCCTGTGCCAGTCACAGCTGTTTTCAAACTGCTGGCAGTGGACAAAACCTGCCCGTCACCCACCCCATGTCCACCAAAACTTTGTACCCTGTTTTGGTTTAGTGTTCTACAACCCATCCAGTAAGGACAAGGACCCTGGCTGTCTTCCTGGTTTTGTGTTTTGTGGAGGTCAAGGATAGTGTTTTGTTGAGGATGTGTGTGTGTGTGATGGTCCCTACAGCTGGAGAGGAAAGGGTAGAGTTGAAGGCTGCTTGCTGAAATCGTCCTTAAACTTCTGTTTAACAAGGTAAAGTTTTGTGTGTGTTGTACATCTTTTTATGTTTCTGAGCATTCACAGTGAATTCTTACATTTTGTGTAGTTTTACCTGTCTTAAAAAATGATGTTTAACGCCATAAGACAAATCTGATTCCTCTCATAAAATTTTTATTTTCTTTTTAATTATTTGTGTTTGAAGACAAGAGTGTATTTGTTTGGATTTAAATTACAAGATGTCTTAAGGGTTTTTCTTCTCCATAAGACTTCGATTAATTTGACTTTCTCAGTACAGAGGTTCTCACGAGGTATCTTTTCAGCAGCTATCCTGGAGCTCTATGGTTTATGAAATGAAAAATTAAACATGTGCATGTATTTCAGCAAATAAATCAATCAAGTTATGGTGCACTTTTGGTTCCCAAACATTGTTTTATTTATTTTCCTGTTAAACTGAAGGCAAACAGATGCCAATCTTTATAGGTCTTGAATATCTAAAGATATCAGAGTTGTGTTCCAACTGTGATTATTTCTGCAGGCAAGGTTTCTTTGCAGAAAAAGCTTCTGGAAAGAGCAAATATTTACTGGTGCATTTCAGAGAATGATTATGAAAAATAATTTTGGTAGAATGCATTCTGTAAAAACAGCTGAGCCAAGGAACTTTGCACTCCTTGGTTGTCATGATACTGTTGGCACCTGTTACAGAGGCAGAATATATGGATTAGTGCCTGTTGTATATGCTTGTGTTGGTGTGCAGACCACAGAGAAGCTTGCTCAAGCACCTGCATTCCAATGCCAAACAATACGTTGTGCTTGAAAATCCTTAGGAGCTGCAGAAATCCTACTGGAAAAGGATTAGCCTATTAGAAAGCCTATTCGCTAAGTAAATAACCCCTAAGTCAATGATTCTTAAAATACAAAGATGTTTAACAGCAAAATAAAATTAAAAAAAGATAGAAAATTATATGTGGTATTGTTATTATTACAACATATTACAATGTGTTCACTTTCTTGTGTGAGTAAAACTGTTTTGTCTTACACTAGGCATGGAATTGGAGGTGCTAAATGGAGCTCAGTATCTGAGTTTGAAGTCAGTTCTTCCAGAGAAAGAAAAATCTTTCCCATCCCAGGAAGCATCAAGGGACTGCAAAGAATATCAACCAGATAGATCTGCTGCCATTATTCTTAAAATGCTCTCAGAGTAAAAGCTGTGACTGAAGAGCTGTGTCTGCGGAAGGCTGCATACAGATTGTGTTGCTTAGTCCTTTGGGGCTACTGAGAACTGATAAAGCTGCCCTTCCTTGAGCCTGGGCAGGCACTACGGCTTGGGATCAGGAAATTATAAATGGAAACTCAATGCAGAAGTTGATTTCAATCAGATGTCTTGCATTTACCCTTTGTGTAACTTCTGTAGTCCATAATTGTCAATGAATGTCATAGAAAGGAGGACACAAATCTGAAGATTAATCTAATACACAAACCAAACAGAAGTGAGAGGAGTTCCTTTTGGCATTACCAAAAAACTAAATCCAGCAGCACTTCAATATGGGTTGAATGGAAAAAAAGGAAGTCTCATGGTTAAATATTTTATTCTAAAATGAGTATTTTAGAATTATTGTCAGATAAACACCCCTAAATTTAGCAAAAAGTTCTTTTTAAAAAATAAACTAACTTATTTTGCTCTTCAGCTTTATAACTGAGTCATGGTTAGCTTAGATTAAAAATAAGTGACCGCACATAAACATTAAAAAGGAATTTGAAAGGCACCCACTCTACTAAAGAATGTTATGTTCCAGAGCAAAGAGTTTTCCTTCATTTATTTTATACATTATAGCCTTATCAAGTTACTGATTGGTGAAGTAAACTTTCCTCTAGGGACTGCAGATGCTGTAATATGGTAATGATACAAAGAAAAGCTATAGTTAACTGTGGCAGGGGTCCTCTAAGAAGTGAATAAGTATCCTCTGACATAATAAACAGCAAGAGTTTTAAATGAGTCATTACAGTTTATGAAGTCAATGACAATTCCTTGAACAAATGCATTACTATAGAATTGTCTGTGACAATGATTAGAGATTATCTGGAAAATATCATCTGCTGCAGTAGAAATACCATGGACTTTTAAACCTTAACCTCCTCAAATGCACAAAACTATTTCCATGTCCACCCTCCTTATAAGAAAAAGCACATACCAATCTAAAAGAGGATCCCACAGACTAGAAGAATCAAAGGAATCAAGTATTTTGCTACTAGCACTCCCATATCATGTTTTGAAGGCCTGCTCTCAGAGAGGGGGAGTTGACCATGCTGGACGTTGACCTCTCAGGGATGGATGGGTTTCTGCGTTTTGAGAAGCTGAGGACTGGTCATGTGGCTTCCCTGAGCTCAGAGGTACAATCTTTGTACTTGGTCTAGGAGTACATTGCAGGCATTACAACCCGATGTCACTTACCACAAAGTAGCCTACACCACTCCATACAACTCTCATTGTAGGTGGAGAGTGAGAGGTGAGAACTTAAATCCTGGGCTGTCTACAAGCAAACTCTTCAATTTTTAAAGTGTTCCTTCTTGGAGGCTTCCAGAAACCCACTGCATTGGTGCCATGGTTTGAGATCCCCAAAATCCAATTCCCTAGTCCAAGCCCCCTCCCACATCTCAACCTGGTGTGAGATGGGTTTCCAGGCACCACACAAGACTCAAAATGGGGGAAAGGGAATATATATTACAATGACTGTACAAATAAATAGTATAATACATCATATACAATCTTAACTATTTCTACCATGACATAAAAGTATTTACAATGGATCAAATCTCCCCTCCAAATAAAAGTCCAGGAGGGAAGAAGGACAGATCCTTTCTGCTTTCAGAGCAGCATTCTCTTCAGAGTAGCAGTCTATCTCTCTCTCTTCCACGCAGCAGCTGTAGCTGGATCTCTGCCAGTACACACGAGGGGGTATCCAAGCCCTCTTGGCCACTCATCTCCAAGCGAGGGTCTTCTCTTACATAGGCTGTGTACACTGGGACAAGGGTCACTTCACTATGTCATACCACGAAGTACAGGGGTCTTCGTGACGGTCCCTATCTTCAGGGGATTCAAGTTCCCTACAGAGCTTCTGTGCTCTGTCTCAAGGCAGCAGGGGGGCCAAGGTCACCCCCTCCGCATTCCTCTTCTGAGCTTTTTAGCTCCTTCCTGCAGTGCTGTAGCACTCCAAGACTGAAAGTCCATCTTCCTCCTCTCTCTAGGAGGGGTCTCCAAGGAGTTTGGGGTCTTTTGGTTCAGTTCTTACCCCAAAAACTCTGCCTGTAGAGCTTAGGTCTGCTCTCTCTGCTGCTGGTTTTCTTTCTCTTCAGACAACTCCGTGTCCTCCTTGGCTGCGTGCTGTTTGCTGCTCCTTATCTCTTCTGGCTCTCTGCCACCGCTCTCTGGACGCTGCTCCTGCTGCTTCTTACAGTGGAGAAAACTTCTTTAGCTTTCTAGCTACAGGTACTTAGCCCAGCTTTACATTGTTCCAAGTCCCTGCAGCCCCCAGCCAGAGCCCCCCAGGGGGGCTCCTGCCCTTTCTCCTCGTGGCCTTACAACATGGCTAGTTCTTCAACAACAACTACAACTACCTTCTTTTTCATTCTGCTTGTGATGTGTTTATATTTTGCAGAAGTGCTCATTGGGTAAAACCTCAAAACTTCAAGGGTCACCATCCCCTGGAGTTTTACCATTTTATAACTTCAGGGGGAAAACTGTTTCCCCCCACCACAATTGGAAATCTAAAAAATCCGTAATTAAATTGTCAGTGGAGAGGATAATACATATGGCAGTTCTTCCAGCTGTACTGTTCAAATTTCAAGCTCTTCGGTTTTAAAAGAAGACAGATAGAAAAGACTGAAGAAAGAAGTCGGCTCCAGGCATCCCCTCATCCAGTTCCCTGCTCAGAGCAGAATCAGAATGGGTTTCTCAGAGCTGTGTCAGGTTTTGAGTATCTTCAGGGATGGAGACTCCACAACCTCTCTGGGCAACCTGTTTGAGTGTTTGTTCATCTTCAAAATAAAAGGTTTTTTCTTATGTTTAAATGGAATTTCCCGTATTTCAGTTTTTGCTTATTTCTTCTTTTCCATTTACTAGACACCACTGGGTGTCTGTTGTCTTTAAACCCTTCCATTAGTTATATGGCTTTTTAAAAAACAGTTATCTAAGTTCTTTCAAAAAATATCTAGAGACTCAGTTTCTTCTTATGTAGAACAGAATGTGATTTTTCTTGTTTTTTTTGAACTGATGAACCAAGAATATTAAAGCTGAGTGATCATTTTATTATTAAAGAAATGGCAACAGAAACAAGAAAATATGAACATGAAAACTTATCTGCATGAAAGATTTTCAACCATTATTCTTGGTCCTTGGCATATTTAAGCCCAATGCCATATTGCTATAAGGCCCGTAATGGACCTTTTATTTCCCCTTACAGATGTAGCACAGGGTACTTCACATTACACTCCCTTTAAATTCTGAACATGAAAACATAAGCCTTCAGCTAGGACAATTGCTCCTATAATGGTTCAATTTCAATTGTTTTATATTAACCTTTCATTATTGCAGACTGCAGCTTCTTGGTCACGGAGTTGACAAAAATGAAAGTGTGTTTTCAGCAAATTTAATTTGTTGTGGCTTTTTTCTGTGTTACTTCCACATAGTCGTTTTCTAAACTCAAAGAGAAGAAATAGATCTTAAGCTAAGCCAAAATACATTTCAGTAAATAGGTACTATAATTATCTGAACATTTATGCTGCTTTTAATTCTGGGGTGGAGTTAATTTTCTTCACAGTGGTTAGTATGGATCTATAATTGATATTTGTGCTGAAGACAGGGTTGACAATATAGAAATGTTTCTGTTACTGATGTGCAGTGTTTGCACAGTGTCAAGGCCTTTTCTGCTTCTCACCCCACCCAACCAGTAAATGGGCTAGGGAAGCACAAGAAGTTGAGAGGGAACACAGCCAGGACAGCTGACCCCAGCTTAACAAGGGAGATTCCATACTATATGATGTCATGCCAGTGTATAAAGCTGAGGAAAGGAGGAGAAAGGGGTACATTTGGAGTTACGGTGTGTTTGTCTTCACAAATGACCAATACCTATGATGGAGCCCTGCTTTCCTGGACGTGGCTGTACACCTGCTTGCAGATGAGAAATGGGGATTTAATGCCTTGTTTTGCTTTGCTTGCTTGTGCAGATTCTGCTTTACCTATTAAACTCTTTATCTCAACCCCTGTGTTTTCTTGCTTTTACCCTTTCAATTCTCTCCCCCACCCTAATGCAGAGGGAGTAAGTGAGGGGCTGTGGGGGGCTTAGTGGCTACCTGGGGTTAAACCACAACACTAGTTTTTTAAAATATGAAATAAAAGTCCCAAATCTTAAATGTGTTTCAAAAGAACTACTTAAAACATATTCACTAACATACTTTTTTAGATATGAATGAACTTTAAAAGCTGCTTGCAACACTTTTCCTGCTTTGCCTTTGGTAGGTGAAAGCTTAATGAGGATCAGCCACTATGAATTTGGTGTGACTCATGAGAGCTAATCAAGACCAAACTAGATTTGGATATTGAGTACACAGAAGAAACTGCTTATATACTATCCACAGCCCAAATTGTGTTCACCAGATTTAGTAACTGGTTAGTTTTATATAATTTAAATAAGCTAACAGGAAATGTATGGCCAGAGCAATAAGGGAGATAGTCATGTAAGCATAAGTTATGAAGTAAATTAATAATATTTAACTAAAAATTATTAGGGTAAATTTATATGCCCATGTAAAAAAGATGCATGTAAACTGGTAAAAACTCAATTCAAAGTTCATGATATGTTTTAAAAAAATAAAATCCTACAGTCACCTAAATCTGTCTTTTTTCTCAACTCAATAGTTTTAGAAGGTGTATATTTAAACTAGGATCTCCCCTGCTCTGGTTTTCTAGGTTATGGTTGTCTCAAAAACCTGTAGCAGTTCAGATAGTGCCTGATGAAAAGAAAATAATGTTTTAATTATGTCACTCAGAAACAGTGTAGACTCCTTTTTTTCCCTTACCACTGTCAGACAGGAAACTTCATAATCTAACAGATTTCTATAAAAATTCTCTGAAATATTTTTCTCAATTGCAGTTATTTTTTCCACACTTATGACATGTAAAGACTGTCACAGAGACATTATTGTAATAATATCTTCCTGTTCTCCTCCTAATTTTAGCAGTAGGATCAGTCTGTGTAGGATGAAGCCTTTTATTTCCCAGTTACAAGGTTGAACCTATGTCTTTACTCACAGTGGGAACCAGATATAATTAAAATACGTAAAGATGACTATTTAGCATGTCAACTTACTTTTCTTATATGTGAGGAACACTTTAAATATTATCATAACATCTGAGGATTACTTAGAAATACTTATTCCAGAAGAAGACGTAATGCTGAGCTCAAATATAATCATCCTCCATATTGGCCCAACACTGCTGTTCCAAAAAGAGAGATGCAAACTGAGATGAAAGTTTAAACAGAAAAGAAAGAAAATGGATAAAAAAATAGCGTTGCTAAAAGCTGAAATCTTGAATTGATGTATTTACAACATCGAACACTACTGGGCTGTTTGTATTATTTTTGATGCACAGCATATTGCATCTAAATATGAATTCCAAGCAGTGCCCATAGATGGACCATGTTTTATTCTAATAGTTACCTAGATGTAGGCCCTAAGGAAAGAGCAGAATCCTGTGCAATGCAACATAACAAAAAGAGCCCTAGTCATGGTCATTCTAGACTTCTGTATGCCCCTAGGGATGTGAGACATAATACATTGTGACAAATTGCAATTATAAAGGTAGAATTAAGTCCTGTTAGTCAGAAAGTAAAAACAGAATAGTAGTAAGAATTTTTGGAGCCTTTTCTGTAAAGATTCACTGTATTTCACATTCCTGGCTTTTCTCAGTGGCTTGGAGAGTTCTTTAAGGAAAAACCTCAGAAATATCACAACAAACTATTTAGCACAACTCTATGACAGCCTCTGAATATCAGAGCTGAATCCTGTAGCTTTCAACCAAAATTCTGAGCAGTTTTTGCAGGGAAATACTCCCTTTGAGTTTCATGTATTTTTGAGACTTAAAATGTTCTGTGTTTGATTATGAGGCTAAATCATGTTGCTCTTTTAATGCAAGAAACTAAAAATAATGTACTGCCCTTTTCCTGAAGATATTAGTGGTTTTCAATCAGCTGAGCAGGCGATGACACCCTGCAATACTGCACAGAGAGACTTTTGTTGCTTCGTTGACTGATTCGTGTCAACATGGTAATGTGAAAATGAAACAAGGCCAGTCATTTTGCAAGGGGCAGCTGTATGTGTACATTCAATCCACAGCTCAATCTAGCTTCAATTTCCGTGGGAGTACATGTTATGTGGAAGCTAAGCATGCAGTGTCTGTACATTAAGGACTGTTTACTCTTGGTAAGAGTAAGCATCTATAAAGAGCAGAAAAAAACTCTTTGCCAAAAGTTTTATGAAATAACAGCATTATCTGCAATAAACACAGGCTAGTAAGTGTAGGATTTTCAATTTGTTAATTTTTTTTTTATAAAAGGAAGACATGTTTTTGAGTCTAAGTTAATGGAAAATCAACATTATTTTTCTGTTTGTGTGCTAAAATTTTTTTTAGAAATAGGTCTTAGACTTCTAAGTGTGTTGGCCTCAGACAAAAACAGCTACTCCACTGTTTCAGTGTTTGGTTTTGTTTTATTTCCCCCTCCTTGTATCTGTCATTTTAGGTATGTAGAAAACACTTCTTTTAATTCATAATACTTTTCATGCTATCTGATTTTTAAAATTTCCTGTATTGTGAACATTTTCAAGACTGTTAGATGCATGGAAAATGTTTTCTTGTTTACTGTAGTGTTACCTGGGGTCTGTAGCTTCTCTATAAAGGTCTAAAAATTCAGTTTGAAATTAAATTTTAAAAGACTGAAGTGATAAAAATAGGCAAGAAGTAATTCTTGATAAGCATCAAGACTAAGCCATCAAAAACTAATGGACAAATAAAAAATGGATGCAAAATTAGCAAGTCACCAAAACCTCTTGCTAGATTTGTTTTTTCAAAGGCAATGTCAAACTAGTAATATAATGCTTCAAACACCAGCTCATTTAATCTCACAGAATATTAGAAATCAATCTCTTGAATTTGTTCAAGGCAGAAAGAAAGACAATGGAGAAATGATTTCAAGTCATCTTTTACCCTTTTTATTATGAGATTCAAATGAATCCAATTCCAGTATTTGAGCTGAGCAACTGATTCATAACCCTCCCGTTCATACCACGCAGCTCAGTTTTCTGTCAAACTGCAGCGCCTGCGGATGTAAATATTTCCAATAGTCAGAAGTCTTGGCCTGTAGATACAATGATAATACATAGTAATATTGTTGGAATTTACTTCTAAATTTTCCAGCACATCTATTAACTTAAACAGATGTAGTGAGGTATGTTCCATCTTGCTCTTCAATGTACCTACTTCTTTGTTTCATGGGATAATCTCATCTGAAGTATAAGGACATGAACTAAGTAAAGTCTTTCTTCCAATTGTATTCCTTCCATATCTTTTAAACTGAGAAAGAAATATGCCAGATAGGAGGGGGAAAAAAAAGAAAAAAAAAGCATGACATATTTATCTGAATTTCAAGAATCGTTTTGACACAGCCAGGAGATAAGTCAGCGTTGTTATGCTTTCTTTGATATTGGTGACAGTGTCACAGAAGATCAGCAAGAAAATCCCACGTGAGATTCCAAAGCTGACTAATGAAAATACTTCAAATGATATTTTAATACTGTCTTTATGTGGCAAATTGATTTCCCAGGTAAACTGGGTTTTTCCTAGTTTCTTACAAAAAAGTTTGCCTTTTGCATTACTAACAGCCAGTTCCAGGTTTATAATTGCTTTTATTTAATCTTTCATCACTTACTTCTCCTGACCATGCTGAATAAAACTTGGCTCAGTATCATACATCTGGTTCTCTCTTCATCAGCTCCAGGGTGTGAGTGTGTGGGAATATTTAAGGTTTCAGAAGTTATTCATGTTCTGCAGAAATAGAAAACAAACAAACAAGCAAAGAAAGAAGTAGCTCCCAAAATTAAGTGCTCTTTCCCCACCATACATGGCCCTTAATGAATAAACTTTTTCAGTATTCATTTCTCTGGGGAAATGTGGGCCAGATTTGGGTTAGAGTCTGACTTTCTAAAACTCTGGATGGTTGGCCTGTTTTAGACAGACTTAAAAACCAAAACACTCTCTCACATATATTGTGCTTTTATATTTTTTGTATTATCATTATTATTCTTTAGACATGACTGTTAAATTTCTACAAATCATACCTAATGATTTGGTAAGTAAATAATTTTTGTAGACTCTTAAAATGAGCAGAGCACATTTCTCAGCTGAAATCCTGATGTTTCCTCCATGTGGATTTGATTTCAGATCAGAGCCACATAATTCAAGGAAAATAAATTCATTTGGGAAATGGTCAGGGAGTTTTATATCTTGGGAAGTTACAATCCTGTAAAAATAAAATCAGTAGAACCAGTCCTTAGATGAGGTCTCTCATAATGGTTTCCTGACTTAGAATCTCTCAGTTAATGAAATTCTGCTGAATTACTAAATACAAAGTCTGGATGTGTTGCAAAGCAACCCAAGGAAGCCACTGTATCATTTAAAAAATAGGTGCTGAAAAAAAATCCCTCTAAATTTACTTAGTAAAAGTGAAGGTAACTAAGAATATTAATAAACTTTATGCTAACTCTAATTTCATAAAAGCAGATCTCTCTCATTTTTCTTTTCTCTATTTACTTGTTTTTCTTGGTGTAGAACTGAGTTCAGTTAAATTAGTCATAGAGAAAGACTATTTCCATGCTTGGGTAGCTGCATATGGGTATTCACATTTGGGATATGGCTGGACGATATTTTTCAGTACCACATGTAATTCATCCAAATAAAACTATTTCTGGTATTCCCCAGTAAACTATCCTGTAATCCTATGGACAAGGTCCCAGGTTATGCTGAGATGATTCAACATAAAATATTGCATGATTTGCTCTTACTGTCTATTTTTAGAAACAGGTAGCCGAAAAATGTAAGATATTTATCTTTATTGGAGAAGTAACACATTCTCTGTAAAAACAAAACATCAGATAGGGAAGAATAGAGGAGGAAAAATGAATGAAAATTACTGCAGAAATGAACAATTGTGTAGGACTTTATGAGTTTCTCTGAATGTGCTTGAATACTTATTTGAGACATGTTGACTCAGAAAATGGTGATGCATGCATCTCCTGACTTGTAAACTCTATTCTGTAGACTAAAAGGCTTAATCATTAACCAGATAGAGTTATTTTGAAGTTACTATTCTCACCTGGCCACACTTAAGGAGCAGTCTATGCTGTCCATTGAATTTACAAAAGGTTAGCTCAATGCCTTCAGATGTACTAATTATACTAAAAAACCTCATGAATCTCTGAAATCTGAAAACTCTATGGGCTTTTTTGGGGGTTGCAGGGTTTGGTTTTGTTTTGTTCTTTTCTTAAGTGGGAAGTGGAGTTTAGGGATACAGTATTTCAATCTGCAAAGATTTGCTATTACAGGAGAAAAAAGTCATTTTACTAACCTGCTGAATTGAAACACATGGATTTCTAGAAGGTTATTTTATCTTGCTCATTAACCATGAACTTTTATTGTCTGTTTAAAAATCTATGGAATGATTTTATTGTGAATGCCTTGGGTTTCTTAAAAAGCTGAGCATATGAAACAGATATAGCTGGGGCTTTTTCAGTTCCATTGAAGAAAGTATGCAAGCTCTTATGAATTAACCCTTGATTCCATGCAGTGGAAGAGTTTTTCATGAGTTCTGCTTAGTCAAAGCATGCTGTTAAGAAAGACAGTCTTGTATCAAACATTCTGTTGAAGAATTTTGAGTGCCCAGATACCATAAACTTCACCTTTTACAGCTCCCAACAGCCATAGCTATGTTGAAGATATACATTCTCCTGTAACTAGGCACTAATTATTCACAGAAAAACTCAAATTAGGAAAGTCATAGAATTTCTCATTAAATCCTGACCTATGAAAAAAAAAAAAAGAATGCTGTGTGAAGTGTTAAGCTCACACCAGTCAATGTAATGGTCTCAACTCTATGGACCAAGAAAGCAAGATTAAAACCAACTGCAGAGCCATGGTTCCTCCCTGAAGAGGAATCTACCTGGCTTGCTCTCTGGGGATATTGTACCACATATAGATAGTGTTGTGGTCTGCAGCTGGCTCACGGGACCCTTCAGTCTGAACCCTCTGATGCGTGGCTCTCACCTCTGCAGTGCCCTTGAGGGCCATTGAAGCATGCAGAGTTTTAAAAAATGTTTTAAACAAAGTTTTCTTAACATTCTAAACAACCTAATATTGGGATTAAACACCTTTTATTTAGTCACTTTTCTAGCTCTGTGAAACATTTCAAGATCTTAAACTCTGCTTCAAAAGACTGTCTTTCACAGGGGTTTGTGTCCCGGTTCCTCCTATACTGACACTTATGGAAGCTGCAGGAAGGGACAGGTAGGTTTGAACTTTTTATTTCTCTTGAGGAGAAAGTATGCTCAGTTTTGCTAAGCTTGGCATGGCATTACAAATCTTGCTCTGTGCACCTCTAAATCCTTCTTGGCACAGATGTCCTCTGAGAGGCATCCGATGAGAAGTGTTTGGGATTTTTTTTGGCTGCCTGCAAAGCAATAAAAGTACCATTTCAATGTAGGATATATTTTGGGCTCATATATTTCACAGAATGTGAAATGTACTTAGTTGCCATTAAATTTAAATGGAGTGGCATCAGTCCTTACTGGTGTCAAGCTCTAATGCTTAAGAACAGCAAAAAACAGAGCATATGTTGATTTTGAGTATGCTTTATCTAATAGAGCTACATTTCAGTATTCGGCTATAAAAAAAAAAAAAAGCAGCAGAAGACTGACCACCTATTGCTACACAATGCAACCTCATGTCCCTATGACTAAGTAACCTGGCCACCTGTGATGTACTCACTGTTCTGTCTTGTATCTACTCCAAGACTTAGACTGATGCCCAGCACAGTGGGGTGGGCATGTGATGGTGTGGCTGATGTTTCAGGTTAACTGAACTTAAGTGTTGGGAACTTCATGCACAGGAGGCACAGGCTTTAATGATGGCAGAATAAAACACAGAGGTCAGACCTGTGGTAGTTAACTTGTTCTGATAATGATGATGTTGGCATTACAAATACCCTGGTCAGGCACATTTTATCTGGAGTGAAACCATGTGGCTGGAATGTATTGAAAGCCCTTTTGAGTAAGCACTGTTTATTTTGAACTTGGCTAGTGAAAGGGTAGTAAACTTAGGACTCAAAAGTGTTACAAACCGTGATGAAGAATGAGAAACTGAAATCAGTGGTGGAGAATGACTGTTAACTTGGATATAAAAAACTTTGTGACAACATGTGACGCCATTGCTTTACGGCATTTTTAGCACACAGTAGAAGAGAGAACTCTCTAAGATTTTACCTAATAAAAATGATATGAAGGTATTCCACCATTCTTCTTATTATTTATTTCTTTTTATACTTGTAATATTTCAGGTGCTTTCCAAACAGAAAAGCTGCAGGCCCTGCCCCAAGGAGCTTACAATCTAAAGGTGGACAAGGAGAGAGACGTGGAGGGGGTCTACAGAGCAGTCAAGAGGCCAAGATGGAAATTAATGAATCAAATATGGTTTGAACGCATTGCTGCAAAGCTATACAAACTATTTTCCAATTACAGCTCATATTTTCCACTTTGGTTCAACTATATCTGCCATGACACAAACAGATATGCAGGAAGAAAGCTTTCAATATGTGAGCTCAGAGAGAGTAGCACAAGTGTAAAGTAGAGCTGGAAAACTCACCTAAAAGTATTGAGATGAGAGGGATTTGCCTGGATTTTCAAAATTCAGTTCAGCATCAGGACAGTTTAGATCCAGAACGATATGGCTTTGGATCAGTTCCTATGAGGTGGAAGTAACATGTGATGGATTTAATCTGAAATGTAAATGTACACTATGGATCCGGAGTTTTCTTAATACAGGCTAATATGAACTACAAAATCTATCATGGCAGGGCTAGGGAAGTTAAGTTATGTGGTATATTCAGGGAGGAAAAGAATGAGAGTTCGAGGGTGGTCATTCTTAAGCCAGTTGAAAAATTACATTTTTAATAATGTAGGACACCAGTCAACAATTAAAAAGAAACAGACTGTTTAATTTAAAAAATACTGGTTTTGACTAAGACAATAACTCACTCATCAGTTATTAAAAATACTATCAGGTTTTCTTTATACATTTAGGTATTTTTTATAAAACATCCAATCAGGTTCCCCTAAATTCTGAAATTGTCAAAGAACCTCTCTTAAGGCTTGCCTTTTAAAACTTCTCAAAAAATTGCCATATTTTTCCAGGTACTCAGGGGATCATTGTATGCTTGCTTAGTCCTGAAGTATCTTTCTCTTAGCAAATGCAAGTGTATTGTAAAGGCAAAAGCTAATAAGCAGCTGAATATTAAAGTGCATAGGTTGTTCATGTTAGGAAAAATTAATCATTGAAGAAGCAATAACTGTGGTGATTACGGATTCCTGTGGAGTAATCCATCATCAGTTTTTAGCAAACCACAGATATTTTTTTCCTACAAGAAACACTTTTCACAGTCTTCAAACCCTGCAAATGCATTTCTAGCAATGGTATCAGGACAGTGATACTCCTGTTGCTGTGAGGGAGAAGCTGTAATTAAATAATCAAATAGACCAATCTTTCATAATTTACAGGTATTCATGTTCCTTCAATAAATAAAAGAATATAATTTATCTTTTGATTCTGTATAGCTTTTGAAAATAATTAAATTTCTAGCAATTTAAATAAATGATTCTAATAGCTTGACATGAATTGTGCTGACAGGAGCCACGTATGATTGTTATGATGCCCAGAATATTTTAAGAACCTACAAAGTTAAATAAAGGCTTACAAGTCTCTTAAGCTACTTTTTATTTGCATAGAAAAATATTTATCATAGGAGTCAACTATCATATGAGAGAAATTGCATTTGTTGTAATTGAAAAAGATAGCTAAAAAGTTTCTGTGGGTTATTGCAACAGTACAAGAATACAAGATGCTTCCATTTATTAAAAAATGTAAAACAAATCGTGAAAGCTAAAGCAGGCTACAAAACAGAAGGTCCTCATATTATCTTTCTTTTGACTATTATGTTACAAGATCAAGTGCCACAGTTGAGTACTATAAAGTGTAATTCTGCATTTGCTAATATAATTCTTAAAACATTCCCCCCTCCCCAAAAGCACTATGCAAAATATATATATTTGTAAATGCTTCCTCCTGTAAGCATCACAACCTTGTTATCACATAGTCACCCTGAATAATTGTTTCCTGTTTTCCAGCAGAGTCAATGCTAATATCTAATGCCTTGTCCAGCTGATCCTGCGGTGTGGCAGGTTCTGAGTTCTGTAACTCCATTTTCTCTGTTTCTAAAATACAAATACTTCCCTCTTCCTGTGAATCCAAAGAGTTGCTGTTATTTTGTGAATCAGCTAACACACATTTTTTGTCAGGATTTTGGATATTTAATTCACAGTTCATGGTCAACTCTCCCTGTTCCAGTTCATCAGTTTTCTCACATTGTTCTTCTGCCTGTTGACGGGAAACCTCTTCAGAAACAGTGTATATTTTATTTGTACTCTGCTCCACAGAGTTTGTTTTTGATCGTCTGTGAAACAACCCAAAATTTTTTATGTCTGTTACAAAATTCACACGCTTTTGTTTCTCCTGAGTGGACTCTGACACCATCATTGCTGAGCCATTGCTTACATTATGCCCTTCAGAGGCAATATTGGCTGATCGTGGGTGAATCATCGTTGTTATGTCAAAAAGGCTGAAGGGTTTTTTCTTTCCTTTCTTGTTTCCTTCACTCTCACTGTTTTCTTCATTTTCTGACAGAGAGGCAGCGTCTTTGTTCATCTTTGCAGTCTGCAAATTAGACAGCTTGCTTCCTTTCAACAAACCCAGGACTTCAAAGCGAAAGCTGGAAATATCTTGTTTTAACTCCTAAAAATTAGGAAGAAAGATGAAACATCAGAGCATGAAAGCTAATTTGACTTTCCCTGTTGTAATTAAAAAAAATAAAATAGAGAGAAAAAAAGGTTTATGGCAGGGATTAGTAATAAACTTCACCATCTGGATAATACCTGTTGAAATTTTCAAGGTAGAAGAACTTGCTCTAGGAAGTTACTAGAGCTACCTGAACAACTCAGTATGAGAAATATGATTCACAGTCTTATAATATCTTACAAAAACACCTATAAACATAAAAATAAATGCCTACCTTAAAATTTTCTTCTGTCAATCCTTCTTCAGTTTTGGCATCTCTTATCATTGCTGCAACATACCTCTTAACCAGATTTCTCATAACTTCCTAAAAATATAAAGCATTGTGTTAGGTTTCTTGGTATTAGTTACTAAACTTACATTCATTGGCTCTGCTTGGGCTTTTTTGTGTTTTAGGAACATGACAAAAAATGTGTAAGTGTTAGATCTGTTTAGAAATTGGTTCTGCTTTTTCATGGAAAGTACTAATGTTTACTATCGTGAGAAGGGCTATATTGGGTTTGACCAAGGGTATGTCTCATGCCAGTAATGTGCAGCCTGACATTGAGCAGTTGCTGATGCCTCATGAGGAGATTAAGTCTAGTGTGGCTGTATAACGCTATTTCCAGATATTCTCTCTCTACCCTCCCGAGCTGTGAGATTCAGTGACTTTCTGAATCAGAAATGACAGTTCTAGGTTTAACTGGCTGTGACAGGTTTTCCTATGCATTTTGAACTCATGTAAACTTTCAGTATGCAGAAATCCTCTGCCAATTAATTCTACAGTATAGCTGGACTAAGATTCCATTTGGGTTTTATTTATTTTTAACCTGAACTCTGATAGTTACCACTGTTGCCTTCTACTTCTAAGAATCCTAGAAATTACTTAGGTCAGAAAAGATGCCTGGAGGCTGTCTGATTCAGCTCAGGGCCATGTCCAGTCAAATGCTGAATATCTCCAGGAGTGAAGAAGCTGCAGCCTCCCTGAACAATTTTTTCCAGTTCTTTACTCCCCTCACTGTGAGGATGTTTCTCCTTACCTTACAGAATTTCCCTTCCTGCAATTTATGCCCACTGACTCCTGTTCTTTTGCTGTGTACTTTGAAGAAAAATCTGGCTCATTCTCTCTAACCACCCACTATGTTATTTAAGACAGCAGTTATATTCCCCTTAACCAACTCCAGGCTGAAATCCAAGATTTTTTTTTTGTCAGTCCTCTAACCATCTTGGCGGCCCTTTGCTGGATTCCTTCCAGTCTGTTAGCATCTCTCTTGTAGTGTGGGGCCCAAACAGGACACATGGCTCCAGATAGAGTCCTACAAGTGTGGGCTGGAGAAGAATAATCACTTTCTTCAAAGGGCTGCCTACAGCCTTACTAACGCAGCACAGTACGTGTGTGGTATTCAGTTTGCGGATAAATGGCAAACAGCTGCTCTGTGTTCACCTTCCCCATAATTGTACAGATCCCTGTTTTACTTTGCACAGTTGTCTCTTTTTCAGGTTGGAAAAGTCCTAGTTTTTCTAGTTATTTCCCATATGGAATTCATTATTACCAAACTTACAGCCTACATGTTGTTTAACTTGCCGCCCTTTTAACACAACAAAATTCAAAATAAAGCTGAAAATTATTCATTGTGTTACAATAATCTCAAAAAAGCAGAAGCTGCAGAAGGAAGGATTAAGAAGAACTCATTACAGGGGATCCTGTAATAACCCCAAGCAGAGGGGTTATTAAGGGAAAAGAAATTGTTTATGGGGGACTAGAGCTGGAGAGATGAAGAGCAGGTTGGAGCACATCGGTGAGCTGCATATACGCTCCTGATGAATCCTGGCAGGGAGTTGGGGCTATGTGTTTGCTTTTTTTAAAGGCATTCCATGTTACAGTGGACAAAATACTGGTTAGCATGTTATTGCTCTAGAAAATACCCTTTTGCTCCTAAAAGAAGACAACCATACTTCTCAAAAGCTTTTTTTGAACACCAAAATTACTAAGCTCGTTTGCTAAGGTGAAATAAGTATGCATTTTGTGTTTTCTTTTATTTTTCTTTTCTGCTTTCCAATTAAATTCTTTCTTTATTTTTTTTTCTTTTTCCCTCATGAAAACATTCTAGAGGCATAGAAAAAAAGAATTGCCTAAAAGTAAACACAGGTTTGTACCTGGTATTGATGATGTCTTCTCAAATTGTCAGCTGCACGTCTCTGAAAACAGAAAAACCAAAAAACTATTAATCCCTGTCTGGAAGCAAAATACTTAGCCACAGCAAAACAGTAGGTCTGTGCATTATAAGGTATCTACCAAGCTGTGAGAAATGGTTCAAAGTCTTGAAAAATGACAGTGTTGGAGCAAAGCCTATTATTTGCTTTACAGAAAGGAGAATGCTGCTATCGGGAAGAGGATTTTCTACATTTTCATCAAAATGCTGTTATTCCAGCATTGTCATGGATGTGGTGGGCACCCAGGTCACTGCTTGCCAGAGTCTCTGATCCCAAGGTCTCCGATCTGAGATAGAAAGGGAACAATGGAATCATGTCACTCATTTGCACAGGCTGAAGAATATTTTACTGAATTGAGAAAAGTTTGATTTGTATCAAGTTATATTTTTCTTGGAGGTGCACGGCAAAAGAACAGAAGTCAATAGACATGAGTCGTAGGAAGGGAAATTCTGTATGGAAAATCATCAACACAGTGGGGTTAGTAAAACCATGATGTTAGCAAGACACTTGCTATGGCTCCTAATGTCTCATTTAAGATAAAGCTAACCAAAACCTGCACTGTAAACTATATCAAAGAGAAAATTCCTGCTTAGTTCTCTGTCAAAAGCACTTAGTCACAGAGAGGTGTATGGAAGAAAGAAATTCAGCTTTCAACATAGCTAGGTGTTGATAAGGAAGAAGGGTAAACGGGACAGTAAGTCTGAAGAGGAGCAGCAAAAAGAAATGTGGTCGGATGAAATAATGGTACAGGTTTCAAGCAGGTGTTGAATTAGATTATACTGACATATCTAGAGGCTGTCCAGGAGAAGACAGAGGGAGAAAAAAAGGCCTGAATTATTTTTTCCTTTAATTACTGTTGTCCTCACTTGCATACTGAGTCACACATCCCTGTCCTCTACCTTAATTATCCCTGACTGGTGAAAGAAAGATTTACAGCTTTAACTTGGGTTCTTATATCTGCTGCTGACAAGAAAAGAATGTATCTGACCACTGACTGTATTTCTACAAAACGGAACACTTACAACAGCTTAAAACAGGGCAAAAGGACATCCAAGAGACTTGTTAAAATTGACCTCGGTTGCATAATGAGGCAGACACAGTAAGTTATTTTGTCATCTTCTTTTATTTGAAAGAAGTGATTACCAATTTCCCTGTACTTGGAGTCAGTTTACACTTCAAGGTTGATTTCTTGTTTGCAATTAATTTGAGGGATGCAGTGGCTGTGTGGTTGGGCTTGGCAAAAAATAATAGGGGGAAAATCATTATTTCCTAATCAGTCTGAACAACCAGGGGAGGGCTTTATACACAAGCATCTTGTCTTCAGTATTTTTCCAGATCATGCTTCCGTATCTATACCTCATCCAAAGAGAAGATGGAAACTCCTTGTGTTTAAAAGGGTGGAGGATTGCGTTAGTCTGCCCACCACTGGGGCCAGAGGGGGCAAGGCAGCCATGGGAAGGCTGATATCCTCCCAACACGCAGCTGTAGCCGTTTTTTAGAAAAAAAAACCCAACTCATTTTTTGCAGTTGACCACACGATGGAGATATTTCATTCCTGCTGAGAGAGCACTAAGGGAGTCGGTGGCTAAGAGAGCTCTCAACAACAAATCTGACTCACAGATAAAGGGAAAAACACTTCAAGGTGTAATTGAAACACACTTCACGTAAAATTAATAACTCATAAATAAAACAAATGCTGATTCTTGTCTGGCAGAATACTTTCTGCCACTGCTGTCTGCTCTGCTTGGATTACAGCCAAATGTGAAATAAATGTATAGGTTTAATTCTGTACCTATAACAAGAAATACCTTGTTTATCTTCTTTTTGCAACCACTTTGGAAACTCCCTGAAACAGTGGCTGTGGCTTTTGCACTCAATGCAATGCCAACAAATGCAATTTAGGATGACTATCTAAAAAGATTTATTTTTCCTTACCACTGAGAAGCTGAAAGAAAATTGATTTCATTTTATGTTTTCATATAAAGCCACATCCTGCACATGAAATTATGCATACAAGCAACTCATCAGTTATTACCCCATCAGTTTTCTATCTCCTGTTTAAATGTTTGGATTCAGTCTCCAGTTCATAATCATCTTTTGATTTCTTTTGAAAGCAGAATGAATCTTTGCCCAAACACATCTGAAAATCAAGCTATTCACTATAAATAAAATGTCACTAACACTCATATTGTCCTCATTCAGTTCTCAGTCTGCTTTCCTCTACCCAGTTATAGTCTAATTTGTGGTTCAAAATTCGTTTTGAGTAATCATTGTGCTATCTGCCTGAAGAAGTTGAAAACTATGGCCAACAAAGGGATGAAAGTTAAATTTGACTAAAAATAGCAATAAGGGAGAAACACTCTTCTAATGACAAATGTGGAATGAGATAATGAAATTGAAGGGGATACTGTTGACACTTTCCAAAAGGGGGCACTAATGTCCTTTAGGAAGCTTTAACAGTAGTTCTGCTAGTAGTGATACTTATTTTGGTCTTCCTATTCATGCCATTCCTAGTAATTTGCATTGTTTGGAAGAAAAATCTCTTTAGCAGTAAAAATTTGATAATGTTGAATTACTTCCTTTGAAGTGTTTCATAAAGCAGAAATTCAAATTTAATGTCTGCATTTGACCTCAAACTACTTAGTAATAAAGATCCAGAAAATGTTTGATAATTACTGAGTACTAGTTAGTAATAAAGGTCCAAAAAACTATTGTCTGAAATCATGGGATATATTCCTCATCTTGAACAGAAGCATCGCATAAAAAGGATTAGAATTTATCTCTGTTGACAAAGAGGCTTCTCCATGAGATGGTCCTTGGCTATACAACAAACACTACAGATTACCAATTTCCATGCCAGGTGGAAGGTATTTCTTTGCTCAACTTTCCATAATATACATTACAGAGAAAATAGAAAATGCTTATATTCACTTAGAAGTTGCATCATTTTCCACTGGGATAACAAAGAACGGGAGAAGGGAAAAGGAGATTTTCTCTGACAAATGATAATAAAATCATGCAGGATACTTGGAAAATGGCATAAAAATCTGGATAGCTAGAAAAGAGGTAACAGTTTATCTAAACACCAGATGCACAAAAAATATATTTACTGAAGATATCCCTGACAATCCTTTCCGTTTTCTCCTCTTAAATACCTAAAAAAAGGTAAAACACTTTTTGGTAACTGATCAGGCATAAAGGAGAATGTAATTTGAGGAAAACAGTAAAATTTATTCCAGTGGGATTAGAGTTTCTTTTCCTATTTATATTCTTTTTTGAAATAGCATTGGATTTCAGATGGCCAACAGGAGTAGCCTTGACAAACCCAAAGTCTTGTACAGTCAGGAAACGTCAGCATAACCAATAGAGTTATATTACTAATCTGATTTTTCCAAAGGTGAGCTGACAAAATTAACAGAGCTGATATTTTTATAGATATATACATATATACAGATATATATATAAAGAGCAGCACACACTTTTATTTCAGAGTTTTAAGTGTAGGAGATAACTAAAGAGAATGCTAAAGAGATAGCTAAAGAGAATGCTGCATACCTGGGATATGTCAAAATGACAGAACATAAAAATATGCTGAACTCTGAATGGTAGAAGAGCTCTGTCTGATTCATAGCAGAACTGAAATCCTAGTAAATCACATGTAAGCATCCTGGCTTTCCTTCAGATGTAACTGTGGCTAGAGAAGCTGCCATCAGCATGGCTGTGCACTGTGTTGCTTTGGAGAAAAAAACTCTCCCTTGAAAAACCTCCCCTTGACTTCACCACCCACTGCTTCACATGTCCTAGAGCAACAAAGGACGAAAGAATCACAGAACTGACATCCAAGGAGAAGCAAATTAATCAGCTTTCTTCAGAGCCACCTCGCAAGCCTACAGACCCTGTTCTTTCCCATGATAGTTTTGTTATAAACAGCAATGTAGATGGTCCTCCCAAGCAACCACATCATACTTATTTTTACTGACATTTCTCTTCTTCCTATGAGCCAGATAAATCCTTCCACTAGCATGTGTGCTGCAAACTATCCTGATCTTGAACCCTTTCTTTACATGTTCTGTCTGCATATACTGAACTCTCAGGTTTACACATATAAAAATTTTACAGTGGATTGTTGAGACATGCAATACATCCTTGATTCAGTCCTAGCTTGTGATTCCTGACTTTTTGGTACTAAGGTTTCTTGTGCAGAGATCATGCATGATGCTTGCCAGCTGCATTCTATTACCTGTTTTGCATCCTCTAGGACTGATTCACCCTTTGGATGCATGCTATTGCTTTTTCTACTGGAAAACACCATAGTATGTCACCATGGATTAGCGCTTCCTGATAGGAAAGTTAACATTTAGAGATTTCAGGACAAAACATTTTGACATCTGAGTTCTTCCTTACAGACAACATGGCATCTATATATCCATACAGCTAATATAAGAAAATCGGTTTATAGTGGTTTTGTTTGTTTTTTTTTTTTTTTCCAGTATTGGTTGTAGGGAAGGAATTGGAGTTTATAATGCAGGACTCAGTGAAAAGGAGTGGGTCCCAACAAAGCTTATCTTGTAGCTCTGAGGCCAAAGTTATTACAGGGGAGATTCCAGTGAGCCAGAATCAGAGAGCTGTCACCTGGAATCCTTGAACAAAAGGCAAAGAAAACTCTTCATTTACTTTTGGTCCAAAGTGCATAGAGGATCTAAATTTAATTTGTGATGTAGCTTGTTGGGACAATTGAAAAAGATCTAGGAAAACAAAGCTGAACTGTGGGTGATGGAAATAAGTTTTTCAAAATCAGAAAGCACTGCATTCCCCCAGGACAAACTATGAGAACACCGCAGTGCGTCCATTTGTTCTCTGATGACTTCACCTCTTGGGGAACATCCAGTTAACAGCATCTGGTTTGCATCTATCTAATGTGGAAATCAGAGTGCACAGTGCATACCCACATCTTACTCCATTTTGGAGCTTGGGTGCACAACTGGGCCTGGAAATTGCAAAATGTTCCAAATTGAGATAGCCCTAATGGGGCTTCTGTCATGCTGAGAAGATAGCTGAAGAACTTTGTAGTTTTATGAGATGCCCATATGGTGGACTGAATCTGCCTGGTAAGCCACAGCCACTTACTTTTTCCAGACAGCTGGAAGTCTAGTTGCCATGATGGTTCTGCTGGTGAGCTCTTTGCTTCAGAGGCGTTTCAGCTCTATGTCCAACTAAGTACCTATTCTGCAGGGGAAACTAGTGATGGATATGGCCCTACTGTTTCATATGCTTTGGGAATTCACTTTCATCAAACCATTTTTTAAAAAACTTTACAGAAATTAACTAAGAATGTCGCTCAAACAGTTTAGTAATTAGTGATTCACATTCAAATCATAAGGAAGCCAGGTTCAGCTCCTTCTCTTGTGTTCTCTCAAGACAGCACCTTAACTCCTGCAGGCTCTTAAAGATCTCGAGATGGAAATCTCTCCTGCCAGAGCTGTTATGCTTGGGGTAAATAATTAAATATCCACTGGAGAATAGAAGTGAACCTGGGTCTCCCTTAGCCCAAGCTATTTGCTTTACATGGCACCTGCTCCTTCTTTCTTCAAACAGAAATTCCATCCTGAAGCTTAAAAGTCTTTTCTGACAAAAGCTTCTTTAAAACTGGATTTTATTAATGAAAAAGCTTGGAGGTTACAGATTTTCTAATCTTTCTTCATTAAAAAACCTGAAAATTCTATTTGAAAAAATTCTCAAGCAGCTCTGTGAATAGACTGCCTGCCCCTTGACTCTTTGCTGCACCAATTTTCCCAAATCTAAGATGTGGATTTCTAGAAGGTGGTATTTATGTATTCTAGCAGGAGGTAGCTGTAGGAAGCAGGACGTGATATTTCTGAATCCCCTTTCTCATCATGCCATTCAACATAGGGCTGGGAGCACCCTGTATTTTTCTTTATTATTCCACAGATCCAGGAATGAGTTTACCCACAGATCTGCAGTTTGAGAGAGTAAGAAAAAGGAAAAAAAAAAATCCTTATCGTGGATGGAAAGTCTGACAAAAAATATTGTTCTGAAGGTTTAGCTGGGATGTATAAGGGTATTCTGGATGTGTCTCAGTCAAACAGGGATATTTTGTTCCAACCCTCTGCTATACACTGGCATCATGGCACTAAGTTTAATATCATTCTATCAGTTTACACTACCTAATCATCCCTGCCAAATGTTTAACAAATGCCTGGAAGCATTGCGCACTCTCCCACACACACAAGTACATCACTCTCTCTCTTGATTTTCTCTTTCTAACAAAATCTCATAATTTTTCTTCCTGTAAGTCTCTGCATTTACTTCTTTTCCTTCCTATGTCACACAGAGATGTTTATCCTTAAAATTATTCCCCACTTATGCTAGTTCATATTCTTTTTAAAATTTCTATATGAATCAATGTTTGTCTCTTTTCACTGCTTTTTTCATATTACTTTTAATGGGTTTTATTCAGTGTGTGTTTCTTGTAGTCCACTACTGGTTTGTTTTAATGTCATTCTCATGCTTACAATCTTCTGTTTCTAGCTGTTTCTTTGCTATGTACAAGTATGACAGTTAAGTGAAGCAATTTTGCTTTCACAGCATAGATACTGGCCAATGAGATCAGTATATTGCAATAGGGCTGATTGGAAGCTTTCTACAAAGAGGACAAAATTCATTCATCAGTAGTAATAGCAATTGTGAATTAGTTTTATATGTCACTCTTCCTCTTTATCATATATCTATACACCCATGTAAACTTGTTCCTCCAAGTATAGCTCCAAATTAAACTGAATTCCAGGATATGACATGAGAATAGGTGGGAAAAACCTATCCTTATTACTTACTTATCAAGAAACAGTGAAGAAATACAAAGAAAATGTTGATATACTAATGGTCCATCAAAGAATTGTTTCATATTCCCTGGCTTTTTTTAAATGGATGGAAGTTTTTCTACCAGGGTCAACAGCATGAGGACTACATCCCTTTATTTTTCCCCTTACCCACACTTGACTCTTATACTCTCACTTAATGCTTGGCTATCTGAGTTCCTAACAGACTTGAAAAAATTTATATTCACCAAACCCCTATGATATAGGGAAAGTGCCACTATTCACATCTCACCCAAATCAGTTTTCTTTATGCTAGAGTTGCCTAAATGCAGTCTAGTTACTGAGGTACTGACTTGCTCTTGGGAAATACAGAAAACATAACTAGAGAGATTTAGTTGTTGGTGGGTTAGGATGTTGCCTGGATATTTGCTCTGCCAAGGTAGAAAAACTGTGTTGCTGACTGAGCTATCTCAACTAGATGAAATTAGGAAGGACAAATTCAAACCTGCTTTACCTCCTGCTACCAGAGAAAGTATGTGTCTGAGATATCACACAGGCACCTATTCAATCCAGGTGCAGGACTATTCTCAGTCTCCTTATGTATCTTTTCCCCTCTATTTTTTTCTCTAGAAATTTCCTTGCTAACCAGCACTATTAGAATAGTATACCAATGTGATTCTGAAACAACGCTACTTGTAAATTCAAGTAAGTGAGTCCAGGTAAATGCTGTTACCTTTCAAAATATTTTCTTTAATGAGAACAGCTTTTGGTAAGAATGTTTTTATGGTAAACCTATTTCGTTACATGTAAGGAGACAGACACAGAGAATATCCCATGACGAATACTTTATAGTGAGCCTGTGGTTCATGATACGTCAATTACACCTGAACAGTGGGTAATTGGGCACTTGGAGCTGGAGATCATCAACCAAAAATTCTGGGACTGGTAGACAAGTATACACATTTGATCTCTTGTATTCTGTATCATTTTTAATCTTTCTTGAATTATCTCTTAAAAAGGCACAGTCATGGTTCATATTGCCATTGCACAGGGATATGATGATTTGTCTTCAGTAAAATACACTGACATGAATGTAAAAAGTAAACATTCTCTGCTAGAATTATTCTCTAACTCATATGCACATTATTTGACTGTTTGGATGCTCTATAAGGCTGAGAAAGGCTCATCTAAATAGCAAAGAGGAAGACTAAAGGCAGAGTAAATTCCATTACTTACCCCTATTGTTCCAAAACTTTCAGGCTTTCTTCTAATTTTTTTCTTGCAAAGGTGTCTCCATAACCATTTGATCAGATACCACAGAGACTTTGGGCTTGGTATGACATTAAAAGGAGTGGGCAGAGTTCCTCCTTCTTCAAAGTAACTCATCCAGAGCTTTGTTCGAGCAAACTTCCACTCAATGTCTGCATGATCCTGCACACCAGAAACACAACATCAACGTAGATATTGCTGTAAAGAGGTAAAACAAGCCTCTACAAAAATCTGAAAAACTAAAACTAGAATAACCCTGAAATACTAATGAATTGTCTTGATAAAATACTGCCATCTTCTTTGACATAAGGTCTTTAACGCAAAGCAAAGCTAAGCTGCTTTACAACGAGATGCTTGGTATGTAAAGTATATATCTGCTTATAAGCATTTCTTTCCCTGTTATGAGCATTTAAATTATTAAAAGTCTCTCAGAAAAAACTGAAAGGGTAATTACCAGCAGAAAAATACTACATTTCTGGAACAAATGTTTTATTATAAAAGCAACACACCATTATTCCACATAGATCAGTCTAATTACACTGCTCTGCAGCAGCTTCAACAAGTCAGTAAGTTTCATGTATTTTCTTAGTAATTGTCAGCACCGGAAATTCGCAAGTAAGTTATCCGACAAATCATGAGGCTACTAAAACTGCTAAGGCAAGTATCTTTTTTTTCCTTCTACTTCAGAATTCTATATTGGGAATAGGTTGTGGGATGTTTTTATAACTTTTATTTGAAATTTTATTTCTTTTGGATTCTATATAGTATTATATAATTCTGAAAAGTTTGGAAAAATCAAAACTAAAGTCCATGGAAATATTTCTAAATCCTAGCAGCTGAATAAAAAGTTTAAATCACTAACACTGGATTTGGGTAACAAACACAGTAGCCAGGTCTAGCCCTAGGCATACAGTAATCAACATAGAAATTTAGAAGTTGTCGTACCAAAAGTATACTACCTGCAGTCCAAGTTTTGGTGAATGGTACTGTGTTGTGATATTGTGCACAAGACATTGCCAACAAGTGTTATAAAAATACAGATAGTCAGTATTTCTTTTTGAAAAACTTGTAATTTCCAAATTAGAAAAAAAAGGCACATTTTAAAATCTTAAGACTAAAGCTTTCTTTTATTTGTTTGCTTTTGGCATGATCATATTTGAATTATCATATGATGAATCAGTGTTTATTTCCCACAGTCTCCTTAGTAGACAGTTGAGAAATAAAAATGAGCAAATAGCTCTGACAAGGATAAAGATAGTTTTCATTAAAGGAGAAAACAGGACATGGTTGAACGAGAAGACATGACATTTTGATGAATTGCTAATGGGTCCAAAATTGTCCATGGCACATGGGCATCCAATTTCTGTTAACTGTATATTCATGTATATTCATGCCAGATAAAAATAAAAAAATAACAGTCTTTCAAATGCTAACAAATATAAAGCAGAGACAGAACAATCTTGGGCAGTCTCTTTTTCAGAAGAGGTCTTGTACAGTGCAGCTTGGGCAGGGCTGAAGTCCATCATTTGCCAGAAGCATCAGCACACCCTTCCCAACCCAAAGCTGGTTTCTTCATAAGGGTCACCTCTTTCCTATTCAGTGTTGTGAGGAAATTCCTCTCTACCCAGTCCAGCTTGGGTCTGGTTTCTGCATCCTTCCAAAAAAGTCCAAAAGAACTAGAACAAATCAGAAAATTTGTCCCAATGTCCTGTCTGTAAAATGTTTTACTGCCAGAAAAACAGGATCTAGGAACAGAGAGAAGGCATATATTGTAAATGATCTAATAAGGAACAACTTACAGCAATAAGTTGGTAAGAATTATTCATCATGGCTATTAGCATGTTGAGTAGAACAACCAGAGATATTACATTATAGGTACCAAACATGGTGGCCCCAACAAATTCAGTAAATTCATGCCTTGCTTTCACATTGGTCACATAGAGATTGATGAGTCCAAATATAGACCAGAATAATGACTGCAGCGTTTCAAATAATCTGAAAAACAAAACCCAAAAGGAATAGCTGTATAATAAAACACATTTAGTTTTCAGATTGTTCAGTTTTTTGCAAAACACACAAAAGTCCTTGACTTGACTGAGGTGAATGATGCTTACCACAGTATAGCCAACATAGATGGAATACCTTTCTAGCAAAACAACAGCTTAATGTTTCATATCTGAACCTCTAGATATATAATACAGAATCTAGAAATTAGCCTGTCGTCAAAACACTGATTTTTTCCATACTTCAGAGGGATAAATATAGTTTTAGAGATCTTATGATGGACATCTTCCTTTGAAGCATTTTGACCCTTTGCCTTGGCTGAAGGGGGTAAAATAAGGATCCAAAAGTTACTCAATGTTTGTGTTTCACCAGGTTGTTGAAGAAGTCTGGTATCCTCATACCTAGTCAGTTTATGCAATATTGGTTTGTGTTGAGAGCCACTAAGATAAAAGGAGTTGTATAATTAGAAGGACATTAGTATCATTAGCATATGTTTTGTTTTGCAAAGAAGGGAGACAGAAAAAAGACAAGCATGCTGTTCCCAAAATAAACGTTCTTTTATAATTAAACTATATGATATTCCCTTAGGGAAGTTTAGGACAATGGCTAGGAAGCTAGTAACAATGATGAACTTTTGAAAATAATCCTCTTTGGAAAATAATCCTAGATAGGTTGAAAAATTTTCACTTTTGTGCAATATTCAGCTACACTATAGTGTTATAAGCATGGCCCTAGTGATGCTCTTTGCTTCTCAAAAGCTTGGAGCAAAATTTTCTGCATATCTAGGCCCGTATCTTGAGATTAACTGGAGTGAATCTTCCCTGTGGCCTCTCTCCTGCTCCTTCACCCCAACACCAGAAGCAGGTTACCCACAGAGGATGTGTGGACCACCAGTGCTATCCCTACTGCACCTAGAGCAGGGAGGCTGCTGAACTGCAGGGACTCAAGGGACTCATATCACCCTGCATCCCACACTCTGGGATGTACTGTCCAGAGATGGACAAAATGTAACCCTTTGGTCTCCTTCCCACCATATGGTATCATCTGTGAAATGTTTCCATGCGACCTAGTACAGCTCTATCCTAGAGAGAGAACCTGAGAGGGCAGGTCCTGAATCTCTGCTCCTGTAACATGGTGTATCTGAGTGGTAAAGTACAGCTCTGGAGCCTCTTGTATGGTTTACACTTGTCTGAGCACTAATTGAACAACCCAATTCTACCTCCCCCACAATTGCTGAAAAAGCTCATCACAGTTTACCTTGGCACCATCTTCTGACACTACTACCAGTAGGCCCTGCTATTTCCCAAATTAATAATATTGCTTCCCTCAAAGTTGAGCTCTGAAAAATTTCCCTGTGCTTTTCTGTTCAGATCACATAAAATTTAGACCTGCATAGATGTTATTAATATGCAAGATAAATATGCTGCACCTGAGAAAACACAGTTGATTAATATGACATAAAAGCTGCTATTTTTATAAAATTATCTACCTTGAGAAGCAAGCTATTGGTAATAATTTTATTTTAAAAACAGCCTAGATACACAGAAGTAAGTAGGGAACAGACATTTATAGCAGGAGTTTGATTCAGGCTGGAAGTTGAAAGACAAGATAGAGAAGTGTTAATTTGGTAATATTTTGGTACTATAGATGAACTAAAAACCAGAATGAGTAAAATTGATTTAAAGTAAAAGAAAAATTATTTATAACAAAAATTAGAATAGAAATTTGATTGTGTGTAGGGTCAGTAGAAGGTTGGACTGCATGTTCCTTTCCTGCCTCAGTTTATCACATTTACAAGAAATCTTCATGTTAGACAGCAGACTTATTTAATGCTCACATGTAGACACGGAAGAAATGCAGAGTTACAGCTGCCTGGATAAGTAACCTCTGATCTGGTGACTTTAATTCTAAATATGTACCTTCTACTCTCATATATCTTCCTCTTACCTTCATTTTACCTTTTATCTTTTGAGATATCTTGAATTGTATGGACTTTACTGTGGTATGGGGTGAAGTTATTACAGAGTAATGTAGTGTTAATTTTTTTTTTAATTAGGGTAATATTAAATGTGGTTGTCAGGACACCAGTGTAATACCAATAGAAAAGGGAGCCTCTTTCCTGTAAACCACATCAAAATGATTAAAATATTTGAGGCAGAAGGGAAGGATAGAAATAGATCAGACACTTACGTTGAAAATGCATTATTCTGCTTTTCACATCGTATTCCTTTGCAGTTGCCAGGTTCATTTGTCTCATAGTAAAAGTACAGCTGGTTCAATCCATTTGCAAAAGCTAGCAGCACAAGGCAGTATATGAAGAGAAACTTCAAAATGTCCAGCAACATTCTTCCTAGAGATATCTGCAGAGGTCCCAGGTGAGAATTTGCAGTGAATAACGAGATCAAGCGCAGGGAGCTAAAGATGTTTGCGATTGCAAACAGGGCCTCAGCCACCAGGGTTGGATGCCACATGTCCCAGCTCTCCCGTGGAACTAACCCACTATACTGAAAACAAGCAGAAGGGAAGAAATCACTCCTCTATTTTTATGCATAAACAAATATGCCAGTTTCTTTATAAGCTGTTCAGTTAATTTGCAGATATTACAATAAATTTTTACAGTAACAAAAGCAAGTCTAAAAATTCTGACAGAACAAAAGGAACAGTTCTGAACACCTGCATTTTTAGAATTATAGAAACTTTCAGCTGTAATATCAGGTAAATGATTTCTTTGAAGAACAGTGCAGAGCTGACAATTATGGATAGAAACCCACAAAAAATTTGGCAAGTAGGAAGAAAGCATTCAATCAAGGAATAAGTATATCACTTAATCACTAATACTAGACCAATGATGAAAAAGCTGCTTATTAATGAACCATGGCAAACTGCTTGTGTGCCTCATTATCAAAGAGTCTGATCCCTGGAACTGTGACTCTTTCCTGTTCCAGCTCTACCAAAAATTTCTTGCAGATGAAAGATATTACTTTGAACTGAGGCTTAACTACTGTTGCAGACTCATTATTATTTATTTCATCTCAATAATCTGTTTTATGGGACATATCAGAGGACAGAATTATGCTATGAAGCACTCTAAAAAGAAGGGATAATATAATATAAAGCCCCTTTCAAAGAGGGACTATGGTGTAGTCTGTATTTACCTACTCTAGGCCACACAGATGCATCCTTCAAAGCTGCTGTGCATGCTCGCAGCAGTAAGGAAAGGGACTCTGTGTCACTGGGGCAAGATGAGACAACACAGGCACCACAGCATTTCAACACCACACTCATCCTCCAAAGAAGGTGACCACTCTCAGAGTGGTTCAAGACCACCTGAGGAACTTGAACATACATAAGTCTATGGGACCTGATGAGATGCATCCCAGAATCCTAAAGAACCTGGCTGATGTAGTTTCCAAGTCACTCTCCATGATATTTTAAAAGTCATGGTAGTCAGGTGAAGTCCCTGGTAACTGGAAAGAGGGAAATATTGCACCCACTTTTAAAAATGGGAGAAAGGAAGACCCTGGGAGCAACAAACCTGTCAGCCTCATCTCTGTGCCAGGGAAGGTCATCGAACAGATCCTCCTAGAAGCTCTGCTAAGGTACCTGGAGGACAGGAAGGTGATTCAAGACAACCATCACAGTTTCACCAAGGGTAAGTTCTGCTTAACTAATCTAGTGGCCTTCTACAATGGAGTGCCTACATCAGTGGACAAAGGAAGGGCTACAGATGTCATCTATCTTTTGTTCTTTGACACTGTCCCCTGCAACATCCTTTCTTTCTAAATTGGAGAGAGATGGATTTGGTGTGTGAACTTTTTGGTGGATAAAGAATTGGCTGAATGGTTGCATCCGCAGAGAACTGGACAGCAGCTCGATGTCCAAATGGAGATCAGTGACAAGTAGCGTCCCTCAGGGATTTGTGTTGGGACCAGTACTGTTTAATATCTTTATCAATGACATAGACAGAGGGATTGAGGGCACCCTCAGCAAATCTGCAGATGACACTAAGCTGAGTGGTGCAGTTGACGTGTCAAAAGGAGACAGCATGCCATTCAGAGGGATGTGAACAAGCTCAAGAAGTGGGCCAAGGAAATCACATGAGGTTTAACAAGACTAAGTGTAAAGTCCTGTACCAGGGTTGGGGAAGTCCAGTACCAATACAGGCTGAGGAATGAAGGGACTGTGAGTAGATGGAGTTAGAGTACTGGTGGATGAAAAGCTGGATGTGAACCAGCATCATGTGCTCACAGCTCAGAAAGTGTTCTGGGCTACAAGAAGTTCTGTCAGCAGGTCCAGGGAGGTGGTCTGGTACTCTCTGGTGAGAGTAGAGGGACATCCTCTACTGCACACCTGCATCCAGCTTTGGCATCCTCAGTAAAGGAAAGACATGGGCCTATTGGAGCAAGTCCAGATGAAAATAATCAGAAAGTTGGAGCACCTCTCTTCTGAGGAAATGCTGAGAGAGTGGAGGTTGTTCAGCCTGAGAAAAGGCATCTTTTGGGAGACCTTATTGCAGCTTTCCAGTACTTCAAGAGAGCTTACAGGAAAGATGGAGACAGACTTTTTAATTGGGCCTGTAGCAATAGGACATGGGCTTATGGTTTTATACTGAAAAAGGGTAGATTCAGACCAGATGTAAGGAAGAAATTTTTTATGATGAGGGTGATGAAACACACAGGATGCCCAGCAAGGTGATAGATGCCCCATCCCTGGACACATTCAAGGTCAGGCTGGATGGGGCTCTGAGCAAGGACATTGAAGATGTCCCTGCTTATTACAGAGGCACTGGACCACATGGCCTTTAAAGGTCCCTTCCAACCCATTCTATTCTATGCATCTGTGATTCTATGATTCAAATTGTAATGGGAACTGGACATTGTTGTGGACACTGATAGTTTGCACAGTACTCCACCACACCAGGGTTTCTCTAAGTGACAGGTAGTGCCTGTGCAACTGTCCCAGTGCCCAACAGCAATCCTTGGCACAATTTCATTTACTCATATACAAGCAGCCATAGCAGCTGATAGGTCTGTGGATTTGTAGATAGGAACTGCAAAATAGGAGAACAATTGATTAAAGACTTAAGAATTATTCAGCCTCACATTTCATTCACCAGTAATATTTGTTCTCTACAGAGCAAAGAGTTAAATCTAGACCTGCTGGAGTCATAGATTGGTACTCTCTTCATTAGACTATCCTCTCCCTAATGATCATGCTGTAAAATCAAGTCTTACTGCATTTGGAATTAGAGCTTCAAGAGACATGCTCTTTTGCCTCATCCACTATTGCCCTTCAGTTCAGTTCTGATTGATTCAAGATCAGTGATGAAAAACAGGGAGAAGAAAACAGAATTTAGTTAAGAGAGACAACAGTTAAGAGATAAAACACAAAGAAAAAGCAGAAGAAAATTTTTTCCATGTTTATTGAGAAGAGAGAGCTGAAAATTTCTCAGCATGATTCCTATAATGTTTTTCTTTGAATAATATTATACAGCACAGTACCACAGATTCTCATGGTACTTTATAACCCTCATATCTGCAAACCTGCACCTATTAAATAACTAGGAACAACTGTTGGTACAAACAAAGATTAGATGCTGAACCTAAACCTGAGCATCTGAGTAGATGCTCAGACTAGGAAAAAGAACACTGGGTGTGCTGGGGGAATAAAGTAAAATAAAGAACATATTTGGAACTCAGAAGAAATGGGTGTTTTGGTAGACAATCAAAAGCATCAAACTGCAGACATATTTTAGGTGAGAGCAAGTAGTGGCAGATTCCAAGGAAGTTACAGAATAGGGGAGATAGGAGAAAACTAAGGAACCCTACTGAGAAAAACATGGAAGTACAGGAAACTGAATAAGTATAGCATAAGACATAGCAAGAGAGCAAGGATGAAGTTTAACAAATCAGATGTGGATAGCCATGTCTGTGCTCTCTGTCACCTAGTTTTACAGTCAGCAAAGAAAAATGAGAATTTCTAGAGTAGTAGGAAAGTGGATATCCCAAACAGGTCAGATGAGTTGCTCTTTTAAGTTTCTCATTTTCTCCTCATTTGTGGTTGGGGAGAGGCTGTCTTACAGCTGTAGTCTGGCTAGATGTATCTAATGTCACATTTTCTAAAAGAAATGATGCTGAGGAGAAAGGTGAGAATAAGGACTTTGTCTATGATGTCCTGGATCAAGACAAACTTGTTTGTTAAACAAAGTTTGTTAAATAAGTTTGTTTTAAAACTTGTTTGTTAAAACATTCATAAAAGATCAAATAACCTCCTATTTGTAAAAATGGAAATCAAAGGCACAACTATGTTATTTCAGTTTAACTGACTCTGCCTTTTTTGGGCCCAACTGCTTCCTGCATGTGTGGATACAATTCAAAAGGTGTCATGGTTGTAAGCAGAGAGTGATGGCTGTTATTTTAGTTTTGAAGAAACATTATGTAAGAGACTGGAAATACTTGGCAGAAAAAAAGCGAGAAAGATGAAGGCCTGAGAAATAAATTTGGAAATTATCTGTGAAATATATTAACTTTAAGAAGCCAGAAAGAAAATAATGAGGATAAGAGGGCTCTAGCAACAAAAACCTACTGATTTCACTAACTATGGTAGAGGATGCTGAAAAGAAATCTAGAAATATCAATAAAAAATCTAGAGAGCAAAGAAACTTCCATGTGAAAAGGAAAATAAAAAAGAGAAGCAAAAAGACAAGGTATACTAAAACCAGGAACAGTGATAATATGAAAAAAAAAAAAGGAAAAAGAAGAAGAAAAACTGTATCTTAAGGTCAAACAAGCCAAAACATGCAAAATTGAAGTATTTGTTCTCTCACTCATGTTTGTTGATGTTCCTTCTGTTCTATGTAGAATAAATAAATGGTTATTGTTCTAAGGAATGGAAAATGGTAAGAGCAAATATAGCAACACTGAGCTTGCTGTAAATCATGATGTTGATACTCTGCAGTCCTCTATTATTTTGTGACCCTGATGAATTTCTGTCCCCAGCTGAAATGCAAACACAACCTTTTGACATGTAACAAAGCCAACCATCACTTAATGTGATTAAATAATACCTATTATTGGCTCATTGGTGGAAGGAAATTTACATGGCACATCAGTGGAAAATTAAGAAGAGCAAAAAACAAATGGAGCAGCATATAAACTAGAGTTTTGAGGCAAATATATGATGCTTTTGCGATGTCACTCAGGGCATACAAGATAACAACTGATCCTTACCCAAAGGAATTCTAATGCAAATCTAATATCAGAACCAAATAATCAGAATCTAAATCAGAAAAAAGCTGAGTAATCACTGTTTTCACATTAAAACAAAAGACATGATCTGTAGAACTTACAAAAGCACCAAGAGAGATCAAATAAACATGTACATCAGGCTACTTGAATGTTTAATGGGCTGTTGGACCTTGGTCAAAGGTGAATGCCTTGTTTCTGATCACAAAAAGAAAAGTTACATAATATTCATTTCAGGAAAAGTATTTTAAATCCTTCCCTGAAAGGTCATATGTAAATGTGAACTCTTCCTATTTTAAAATGTACGACCCAATCTTTGCAGTCATTATGCTGAATTTCAGAGCAGCAGTAGGAAGGGGGTAGGAGGCCTTGCAGAGAGCTTTAAAATGGTAACTACGGTGAAGAATTGAGTCCATTTCTCAGGGACAGAGGGGTGTTAATCCTCCTATATAAATGGACATTTGATCTGTGAATCTGGTAAAATATCAATCAAAACCATTTTATAATGCAAATATGTAAGAAGATGTTAGCTTTTGCAGAACTGGAAGCAGAGGAGATATATAATCTTATTTACTACTGAACAAAGTAGACCTGACACAGTGATCGTTACACCAGTAAATATTGAGACAAATAATGTACCTTTAATTATTTTTCAGACTTCTTTCCCTAAATAGCAACATGTTTCTCTACTAGTTCTTCATGTCAAAGCTGAGACACATTATCAGTAATATGAACTTGCATGTAATTTCTAGTAGAATTGGAAAGAAACAGCACTAGGTCCAATGCTCAGGTTTAACAAATATTTAAGATAAAGCAAGCAGGTTCTGCATAGAAGTTGGCACTGCACCTAACTTTACACATCAGTACATAATAAATTATCTTCCAAAACCGTAAAAAGAACCATTTTTTCCTAAAGCACCATGATTTCTATCTGTAACCCTCCATCAAAACAAATGTGCTGCTTAAAATTTGTCATCTTGTACTTTCAAAAACTGTTGGACAATGCATTATTTATTATGACATTTTTATGGAGAATAAAGCATTTTCAGTGGAGATACTGGATAATTTAGTAAGACCTCACATGTTGATACACAGAGACAAAAAGCATAGCCCTTTAAAAATTATGTGATGTACTCATTTTATTTGAATACTGGCAATGAAACTGATAACTTTATCTTAGCAGTCCTCTCATCCTGAAATTAAATGCTTTGGTGTAATTTACACTATCCCATCAGTTGCTGTAAATATCCATCTACTCAAATACAGCATCAGTCAGAGAGACTTAAATAGGCAATAAACACTGTGTTTTACTCTGGGAATACTTATCACAGAGGAGAGTAGCATGAGGGCACTCATAATTTTATTCAAGGGAGCTAGTCAAAATGTTTTCTTAGGTGGCTTGAGCTGATTCATCTGAGCTTATATATTTGAATCAATAAATACAGAAAAACTGTAACTTAGGAAAACCTATCTTGCAAGGCTTAAGAAAAGAAAATTAAAGCTTTACATCAAAACATACTGGTTACATCTGGCATCCTCTCAATCTCATCTAGCATAGTGGTAATGAATTCTGTTGTAGGTATGTGAAGGAAATGTGGCTGGGTATTAAATCACACTTGTATTACTCCGTTCATTATATCATCATATGTTACAGTTGACTACCAAAACTGAGGCTTTTTAAAGGAACAAAAAGGTTTTTAGATACAACACTGAACATGGAGTAAAAAAAAAATAGCTGCCAGCACCAAAGAGTGCTTTATGCACTGTGTTGATTATCCTAGACATGTAAGCACCAATTTGGAGAGTAATGGATGCATAGATACTGTCACCTTGGAATGTGATTACCGTAAACAGAAGCTGTCTAGGAGATGAAAGGATTATAATGTCTTCTAATTAATATTATTCTAAAGTGAATAACTGGTCAATTCCAATACTTTGGCAACATCTGTTTTCAATGAACTGTTCACTTTGTTACATGGGAAAGTGAAATGACTATTTACTTCCAGTCACTTTATAAGGCATCCTTGTGTATAAAAAGGCATTTCATTAGCTTTAAATGACAGCTTTCCACATTTTGGAACACCTTCCTCTTTCAGGCAACAGCTCCAGATTTCTTTGAGTGAGACTTCCAAAAGCTTGCAGTCAGAGACCCAGCATGCCAGAAACCTTTTGTCAAAGGAGAAGTCTGGTGTGTCAACATATCCCAGGTATTTGCTCCTGACTAGCTGACATATGGACCTTTGTGAACAGACACAATAGGATAGAAATTAGAGGCTCCTAAGTTCCTCTACACTTATGGCAGGGCTGCAGCAAGAACAGCTGCTGCTTGAGGAGAGGAAGCTGTAACTAGCTACTTGATGGCTCTCTCCTTGACCCAATCAAAAGTGTCTTGGCAGAGGAGAGCCTCTCCTTCCATGCATACAGGGTAGTTGGTGGCAGGGTTCTTGAAAAAGCTGAAATATAATGCTGATACAGTGGCCAGCAAAAATGGGCTTATCTTTACTTGGATGTGATAAAAACTCTGTGACAGATGCTAAGAAATGCTTTAATTTCCTTTCAGATGTGGTTTCCTTGTGCTCAAGACCATTTTTTTGATTAAAACAGATAATTTTATGAGGAATTTCTATCATATTATGGATTCATGTTGAATGCAATACAAAATGTTCATACAACATGTTCTGTGGCTTTGGAAAGAATGGCTGTTCTGCTGGAAGATACTTCAAACAGTGAAATATAAAACTATTCAGAACAAGTCCAAGAAAAGGATGAAAAAAATGAACATACCCATCCTCAAGTGACCATTGTATCTATTTCAGTTTTACTTTTTCATGTTCCATTTATGATAAATTTTCAAAACAAATTAAAGTCTTACAGTTTAGTTCCCCCCCAATTTTGAGTAAATATGTTGCTAGTAGTCCTGTCTGAAAGTTTTGCATGGTGTGTAAATGTGTCTTAGGGGCAATAATTTCTTACTGAAAAATAATGAAATATTAATACAAAACATAATTGTATGCAAACATTATAAAACATTATTAGTAATTTTCCTTTTACAAGAAAATAACAGTATGACAGTTAATGACAAAATAACAAAAGATTGAATGAGCCAAGAAGAAAAAAGTATAAAACCCAATGTTTTCTTTGCTTTTATACTCTTTTAGCTTCTTGTCATTGCTGCAGAGGATTCAATGAGCACATCATACATCTCTTGCATTGCTAAGCCTGGGCAACTCCAAATACAGAGAAAAGACTGAAGAAGCCTCATTTCATTTATTTTAAAAATTTTGCTTATTTAAAAAAAAAAAAGTTTACCTTTGAAAATGCAACAATTTTCAAAGAGATTGTTGCTAAGTACAAGGAGTTCATTACAAAATCCATGAGGTTCCACCAATCATGAATGTAGTCCTGTAGTCCACCATCCCACATCTGTTTAATTTCACCCCAGATAAAACCTGTAAATAGAACACAATTCATTAAGCATGAATATTAAATAAAAAGGGCTGTGACTATTCTAGACACTTATTTATAGATCTAGACACTACAGATTGATTCTCCTTACATCAAGTATAAAGGGTAGGTAGATAAGTGCTCTAAAAACCAAACAAATAACCCTCCCCCCCAAAAAAAAACCCAAAAATAAACAACACACCAAAAAACTCTAACCAACCAACTAACCAAAAAAAAAAACCCAAAAACAAACAAAACCAAAAACTTCTGCTTGTACAAGGGCAATTTCTTTGGCTTTCTTCACTCTCTTTATCACGATATCTTAGAAAGTATAAAAAGGGTCTTAAAACCTGTCACCAGTGCCAACTCAGTTCTTGGCAACCAATGTAAAATAATTCAAATTAGAAAATTTATGACTGCAGGAGTCAATCCAACACGTTAATTTATTTTGATTGAAACCCACACAATGAAGAGAATTTCTATTGTTATTCTTAATCCTGAACTAAAGTCTCGCTTTTCCATATGAAAGAGTAGTGTCTTCAGCAGGATGTTTTTTATTGATACCTTCCTTTGGGACATGAAGGAATGGAAACTGCTTTCCAGGTGAGCAGAGCACACATTGTGCTAGACACAGTGAAACAGAAATATTCAGTCCCAATGGGAAATCTTGCAACTTGTTTGACATGAACTTGGTTTAACAGCTTCAGAGACAACTGTGTGCAGACTCTTTAATGCTATAAACATTAAAACCTCTCTGAAGAAGATACTCCACATTATTGTATAATATGGTGTGCTGTGGTTTAAGCTGAGCCAGCAACCAAGGCCCATGCAGCCACTTGCTCACTCCCCACCAGTCAGATCAGGAAAGAAACAGGAGGGTAAAAGCTAGATAACTCATGGGTTGAGAGAAAGAGAGTTTTAATAGGGAAAGCAAAAGCCACACACACAAGAAAAGCAAACCAGGGAATTAATTCACTGCTTTCCATGGGCAGGCAGGTGTTCAGCCATTACCAGGAAAGCAGGGACCCATCACACATAACAGTTACTTTGGAAGACAAACACCACCACTCCAAACCTTCCGTTCCTTTCTCTTCCCCCCAGCTCATCATACTGAGCATGATGTCATATGTCCATTGGTTAGTTTGGGTAACCTGTCGTGGCTGTGTCTCCTCCCAACCTCCCATGCATCCCCAGTCTCCTTGTCAGCGTGGCAGTATGAAAAGCAGAAAAGGCCTTGGCTCTGTGTAAGCACTGCTCAGCAGTAACAAAAGCATCTCCACATTATCAACCCTGCACTCAATACAAATCCAAAACACAGACCCATACCAGCCACTGTGAAGGAAATTAACTCTACCCCGGCTGAAATCAGTACATATGGTAATAAAACAACATGGAACATTTAGATGCATTTTTCATATTATTATCTACAGAGATTTTTTTAAGAACAATACCATTACAGCTTTTAATTTTTCACAGTTAATTATTTTCTTATAGGAATTTCTTACTTTCATGTTTATTAGAGGGACAAATAAGGCCAGTCTCTCACATTGATGTTGAGATACAGTTAATTCAACATGGCTTTTATACACTTGCTTATCATATGTTCTTTTAGAAAATTTTGAGCAGATTTTGTGCAGGAGCCTATAGAGTTCTATATCTCCTTAGTTAGAGCTTAATTGTCCTTGGACCTTAACATTTTGTCTTAATGGTGTTCTAGGTGACAGGATGGAAAACTTCGGATTTTTTCGCAAACATGATCCCTAAGAAGTGATACCTGATCTATTCTTGTTTGTGCCAGGTAGGTTTTTGAGTTATTATAATTTAATTTGGTAGTAGTTTGGCTTGACCTTTCTGTCTCCTGATTGCTTTCAAAAAGAAAAGTTCCCTTCCTCACCAACTTCTGCCCTCAAACCTCTGACACATGGTCCCATCTTGTTTCTGTTCATCATCACAGTAACCACAAAGCCTCAGGGGTATCTCAATCATCTGACTGATCCAGTAACTTTTATCTTCATAGGATTCATTTTCAGCCATGCCACATCACCATTTCAGCATTCTGCAGATCTGGGGCAACACATTCTGCGAAAGGACCATGCTGGGAACATGTGGACAGAAATATGGGATATACTAATTTTACTGTCTACAACAGCCTAGACAGGTTGACTGCAACTCTAGCTATAGTTTAGCAGATAAAACTAATACACAAAATATAGCACTGTTATGAAGCTAACACTTATTTTCAAGCTGCAATCCTGATGCATCACGGTGAGAAAACAGATGAATACGATTGCATGGCAGGAGTCAATATCCACTGTATAATGCTACGCTGCTGCTGTTAACTGCCCAAGTGCCATCACAAAGGGAACACACCTTCACAGGGCTACTAGGCAGGCTCCTATATGCCTGCCCGTTTCAGCCTGTGAAATGACTTAACCACTTACTCTTCAAAGACTTGGTCACTCATGACCCATGTATGTAAGTATGAACATGGTGACAGCAGCTCTAGCTCCTCCTTCTCTCCACAGTCCCCTCCAACCTTCACCATGCAGGCCATGAACTTACAAATGTCCCTGCTTGTGCTTCTACTACCTTTCACGTATAACATGTTAAGCACTGTTAGGTCATAAAAGCAGCTGGTTTGTGGGCTGCAATATATCCTTAACATTTCAGACACTGCTCTAAATCACCCCTGCCTCACCTGCAGAATAGCACACACAAATCACTGCTCTGCTCAGGAGGCGACCTGGCTCAAGGCTCAGAGAAGATCTGGAGCTGAAGGCTGTCTAATACAGATACAGCCCCTAAGTCTCAGTGTTAGAGAACAGTGCCTTGCTCTTTTTCATTTAATAAATACAGATATAATTGCAGGATCTTGACACTGGGAAGACTGCTATGGCAGAGAAAGCAGACAGTTGGATTGATAGAAGATCCCCAAATAAAAAGGTTTTGTAGAAGTCAATATACACATAGAATTAAATGTTTTTTTTTCGTAACTCAATAGAGTTAAGAATTCTCTTTAAAATACTCTTTAAAAACAGATCATAAATAGATTGGGATGAATAATAGGATGAATGGTTAAACAAGAGGCTCTAGGTTCATTAAAGTCTTTTGCCAAGATATTCCATGGTTCTCAACCAAAGACATGAACTTACACAGACCGCAACAGGGCTGTTCTGTGTAAGATTGTTGCTCAGCATCATATGCTTTGACAGCACTGCCTAAAATATAATAGGATTACGTAGAGATTGAAAAAGAAATGCTGACTAACACTGCTGCATTTGATCTGTTTTGTGAGTGAAAACTGTTTTCCGAAGCACTTCCTGGGCCTCAGAAAATGAAATGTAATTGTAAAGCCGACATTAACAGAGAAATACAGACCTATTATAGAACAGTGGAAGAGAGTACATGGCTGTTGTAAATTTGATCATTTTTAATTAGAAACACAACTAATCCAAGCTATCAGCAATTTTGAAGTCATTTGTCAGCTGAAAGTTCTGAGTATACTTTGACATCATAAAGGTGGTGGTTCTAATTTTTTCTTAGTTCAAGACAACTTTTATGTTCATCCTGATGCAGGGCTTGTTCTTTCCAAACAAACATCAATGGAAAACCAAAAATCCCACATTTTTGGCTGTAATGGAGATGTGATAGCTTAATCTTCTTGTCAGCCAAAGCATCTAAGTGTACACTCCATATATAAATGCACTTACTGAGATCTTATGTGACTCCAGAGAATTTGAAGCTAGGCTGATGGATGGATGCTATGTTTGTGACAGACTCACAGTCCATGTATGCACAGCAGATCTTCCTAGACATGAATTTTTGAATGAAAATCTTGGTACGAAGTCCTAAGATTGACTGCCCAAATTCACAGCTCCAGGGCAACTTCACCATGAAAGCTGTGATCAGCCTTTGCAGCTATCAGGTCTCTATGGCTAGGTATCCTTAGGGGTGCTTAATTGGAGAATTGAATGCTGGGAGAACTGGGATCTCTGGAGTTCTGTAAAGCCTCCCATGTGTACCTGAAGGGCTATCCTAGAAAAGTGTCCTCTGAAATCTCAGCGCCTTTATGCAAAGCTGATGACTTCCCTAAGGCCCGGTGAGCTGACATGATGAAGCTATTCTGAGCAACAAACCTCAGGGATTTCCAGTTGTGCTGTTTAGGTTTGATTTATGGTCACAAAGCCAGAGGTCTTGAAATCTTATAGATCATAACTGTATCTTTTTGCAAGAAGGAAGGGTCTGGGGGGAAGAAGTCAGTCAACTCTTATCTTCACCCAGTGACACAATACACCAGTTTTGTTCTGTTATATTAATTGGGAGAATCAGGGAAAAACTAGGAAAATCTATGTATTTTTTTTAAAAAAAGAAAAATAAATCCAGAGATCAGAGCAGCAGTATCTCTGACCTTGCACACTTTCATTTTCTATTTAGAAGATTTATGGATAGCTGGATCGTACCTGACTTTATTCTGCAAGGAGACTTTAGGGTAATTCCAAAACATGACCTGACATAAGAGAAGACATGCAGTGGCAAGACTGTCTAATAGAGGCACTGTTACAGGTAGGAAAGACATCTAGAGTCCAGGCACTGCCTGCTTATTAATGTGTCAAAGCAGCAACGTTATCACATGCTGTTAGAGCTCATGTCAGAGCTATGTATTCAGCAACAAGAAAGGTGATGTCTCAACAAAACAGAGGGGACATAACCAGCTTGCACAGAAGGAGGAACCAGCCAAATACAAGGGATAGATCTAAAAGTAACAGCCTTTTAGACAGTCAGGTTGGGGACAATTCATTGCCCAAAGCCCCCTTTACCTCTCTGGGAGGAAACAAGCATCTCCAAGGCAAGAATCCTGTCACTTGCAGGTGGGTCAATCTTCCCACTGACTGAAAAGGGAGCTATGAGGATCAGGCTGAATTAAAAGAGATGTCTAACTTCCAGGTGCCTCTATTTAGCTGAAATAATCCCACTCAGAGTAGATTTCACTATTTTAGCTGGATACTTTTTGATATAATCTGTCTCTTTCCTCCAGCTGTGTCTTTCCTATCTCAGCACACCAGCTAGATGTCACACCTGCCTCTTAGACCCTCACCTATCCATTCCATGCTGTTATCATTTACTGCCACTTGCAAGGAAATTATCGACATTATGCAGCTCTTCCACCTCATTAATCAAGGACCTAAATTGAAAAGTTGAGGGTGAGACTTTCATACACTTGCTGCATTGTTTATAACTAGATATTGTAGCAGTAAAAGAGAAATAACAGCATGAATATTTTGAAACAGACTGAGATGACAGAAACAAATGTCATTAAATGCTCCATGGTTTTAATGGGATGAAATAGACATAAATTCAGGGCAGGAATCCCATAGACCACATGAGGCCTTGGGAATGACAGACACCATGGAGAGGTTTTGTAAAGCACTGTGATACATGCAAACTGATCAATGCAACCATTTGACTGAAGTTCAGTTTGCCTAAAGAAAGGAACTAAAATATACCAAAAAAAAAATGAAATCTGTGTGCTAAGTATTTGCTAAGTATTTTTTTTTGCAGTAAACATTTTGAAACATTAATGAAAAAAGTTCTTTCTTCTAAAAAAAGCACTACATATTGTAAAAGTAAATTTTATTCAAAGTAACAAAATGTATAGAAATTAAAATCCTTCTTACTGAAGAACAAAGGGCACTTAAATAAGAATGCTCTTAGAAAAATAACATCTTTAATTATAATTATAACACTTAAAAAAAATTCTTAGGAATTGAGTAGTAGGTATCACATACTACATATGATTAATGTGTAGATACGCCAATACATATACACTGATAAGACTAGCTTTTATTTCAGATATTTATCTAGAGATTTTGGATTTGAAGATGTATTTCCAGTCTTGAAATGTTTGGATAACAGACACTGAAATGTCTTTTCAAAAATATGGACCTGCTTTTCTTCTCATAAATTAAGGATCTGTTGGCAAACCTTGCAACTTTGAGCATGGGCAGCAGCTCAACACTTTCACAAAAGTTTTCTGTCTCTTTGGATAAAGCCTTGGGTTAGACACAATATCTTTTTGTGCTGGTAGATAACTTTCAGATGGAAAATATTTTGGATTTATCCTGTTTGATCCATTATAGCATTACAGCTACCCAGACCTGTAGTTTTACTCTTAAGGAACACATTTCAGTTTCAGGGAAAAGATACAAATGACAAATAACTTCCCAATGAAATCCATTTAAAGGTGGTTTAAGTTCTAAATCAAAAATATTTGGATACACCCTGTCTAAATTCCTATCTTGTACTGAAACCTGAGAAAATGAAAAAAACAATTTTCCAGCAACTGTGGCATTTCACAAAAATTTATGCCATCTCTGCAACACTGCCTTTTGTTGTTTATAATTATAATTATGGTTAAAGTCTGTGAATAATAACATCAAAATTTGCCAGAGAAAGATATGAAAGCCAGTATCCTGAACTATTTTTGGTTTCGAAAAGATTTGTGGATCCCTAGCTAATTTTGGCCTTACCTTTCCCACAAAAGGTTGGTTGCCCTGTGCTATTTTTGTTCCTTACCATTAAGTGATGGGAAGCAAGAGGTTCCTCAAGGTCAATCTCTGCATGCCAAGATCAACAACAACCTTTCAGTATGTTTCTTGGAGAACATATTTTTACTGGGCTGTGAAATCATTTAACTGACAAAATTAACTTTGCCCTACTATGTGGTATAGAGTTTTTCACAGTTACAAGGAGTAAGACAAGCTGCTAATGATCTAAAGCTCTCTGAAGACAAAGAAAGTCATTCCAGGGAATTCAGTGAGAATTGATGAGGCTTGAAATAGCTCTTCTGCTTTACACCTGGACTGATGAACTGATCTCTGCTGAAGGTATATGAATGTAACAGAGGAGTGGAGAGGCATCCTGGCATAATTCAGGGGCTCCCAATCTCTGTGGGATATTTTGTTAACAGAGTACAGCTATTTCAAGAGAACATGCACAAAATCAAACACAAGCCTTCTGCTTTTCCCTGCAGAAATGGCTGTTTGTGAGGGGAATAACCATGCACAGTGTCTGGGTCCTGCATCCGGACAGGCAAAGAGGCATCAAAGAGGCCAGAGGCACCATTTATGTCCAATCTCTCTTTCCAGGAAAGTTCTACTCATATATTTATAAATATTTTTTAAATTTTGGACTGATTTTCACTAGAATACCAAAAAATGCACATGGCTACCCATATTTAACTGGAGATCGTGGCACCACTGAAAGTGCTTCCCAAAGAAAAAGTGTTCTGGCTTTTTTTTCATCATCAAAACAAATCATTTTTCCTTTTCCCTCCATTTTGGAAATGGCAAGACCATTCTAGATCAAATCATAAAGTACAAAAAGCCACATATCAGCCAACATCACCAACAGCCAAAGAATAAAATAAATCTATACATATTATCCTCTACATCTGTTCCCTGGCACGTGTCAATTAATACTAACTATTTAATTTTTTACACAACACTTTCTTGACCAAATTTAGAAGATGATGCAGAAGGTACTTGGCACCCTTATGATCAATTATTCTGAAGTGTCTTGCTGTGCCATAGGTCTGCATGTACTTTGTGCTAAGTACTAACAAGAATGTACACTCATATATCCCACCAGCAGTTTGCTAACCACAAATGTCTGCAGTTTGCACAGTTCCCAAACATCCACATTCTCTATAGATTCACATACTCCAATAGCATAAACCATTCTGACAGAAAGGATGGGGAATGCATTGTTCAAGAGACCCAATAAGGCTGCATTCCTGCTCCAAGCAGTCTTCTGAACAATGTAAATACAATGAACATTTAAGTATGCCCATAAATGAGCAAAAAACTCACCAAACAAATTTGCCTAGAAAATGTTCTCTTTGCTGCAGCCACCCTGATGAGCTGGAAGGGAACTTTTTAAACACAACTACTGAACACTAAGTTTGTCAGGTTGATGGCTTTCTCCTTTGAATTTTGTATCATTCTCTGGTGAACCAAATGCTCACTGCAAGGATGTTTAGTACTGCTAGGTTTGAGGCCATGGTTTAGGGCAGAACAACAAGGTATGAAAAGTCTACAGGAATCAATATGATCCTTATGTGAGCTGCAGTTAAGGCATACAGAGGGTGAAGCTGGGTCTTATTTCATTTCCCCTCTGCATCACTGCTATCATGGTCAGAGGCTACTCAGCAATTGGATGGGGAATTTGGTGATGGGAAATATTGTTCTTCCTTTCTTTCTCCCAAGATGGTATTCTTGATTTTCCTGTCCTTTTTTTCAGTGGTGATGGATTCTCAAGTATAGCACATAGGCCTATGTTTCTGTAGTGTGAAGCATCTTTCATGCTTGGGAGATCTCAACCAACAGCTAATAAGAAGAACAGAATTAATTTTCCTTATGAGCCAAGGCTTTGTTTAGATGCAAGGATGGGAGATTCTGTCTCTTCTTACTGAGAGATTTTTCCTCAACTACTTCTTAAAGTTATAACAGTCTTGTTATACTGACTTACTGTTGCACGGATAATCACCACACACTGGAGCACCACTTGCGTAATCATCTAATCATGTAAAACACAAAATTAATGCAGAAGTTTCCTTAAGAGACTTTTTAAAAAGTCGATAGTCTCCATGGAAATGCAACAAATACAGACATTTCTTGCGAGCCTACTACTTTAGCGACACTTTTTACATGTGCTAATTATGCACAGTCAGCCTTCTATTACATAGTAATACTGTTTGATCTCTGGAGAGCTCAGATTGTTATGGACAGCGTTGAAACTTCTTAAATTCTATGAAATATTTGTATGCTGAAATTCATGTTGACAAGAAGGCTGAAACATAGAGCTCCTCTTCCTCTCTTCATTTTAAGAGAGATAACTATTAAAATGCAAACTACATGCAGAGCTATTTGAATACAGAGAAAAGCAAAGAATTCTATTGTTCAAAATGTTAACAGTAGTTAGCAGCAGTTGCTGCTCCAGGATAACCTTTGCTTTGTGGAAAGTATTTACTTGGTCATGTTTCCAGTTTCAAAAACTATCACCCTAGAGCCACATAAGTTTTGACTCAAATGACAAAATTTTTTGTCTACATCCAGAAAATGGCAAAATATCTCTACATATGTCATATTTAGTCTCCCTTGTGTAACTGGGAGACTCTTTTTAAGGATACTGCTTAACTGTATGGTTTGAAAATAGCCTGTAAACTAACCTTAGCTTATTGATAAGGACTTAAGGAAAGTATTAAGCTTATTAAAAGATGATTAGATTACAGCCTATATTATGTGAACAGGAAAAGAGCAGGTTTTGGCTGAGAATCACTCTTTTAAAAACAACAACAACCCCCAAAACCAACCAACTGAAATAAAATCCCCAACAACCAAAAAAAAGACCCATACAAACAAAAAAAGCTAAAATAGACACATTCACCACATGCTGTAAACTGAAATGTCCTGTGGAGATGTGTGTCTGTCTCCTTCAATGACGGGGGAATTTAGGTGCCTAACGAATTGCCTGAGATTACAATGGGTGAATCTGAGGTCTTATTATTTAGGTGGGCTAAGGCACTACAGCAAACAAATTCTGACAGCTGAACATAGAAAATGTGAAACTGGAACAACAGGAAACCACTAGTTAGGAAACACTAGAGATCAGTGTGTAAAACACATCAGTTTAGAAGCAAGAGATTTTGGAAGGGGCAGTTTCTCTGAACACCACAGTCCAGATTAACCACAAACTATTTAACCACATGGTATCTGACTACTGATCTTTACCCATGCTTGTGAGGTTTTGTTTATGCAAGAGTTTCCCGTGACTTGACCTGTACTGCTTGCAGATGACGGGTTTGTTCAAAACAGGCAGTACTAGTGTAATCTGGCCATATGTGTCTATACTGCAAATATTAAAGCTCCTTTTAGAAATGATATGCATCTTGATAGTCGTAATTCTCAGGGTTAATGGCTTCTTCAACCAAGTGCTTTGGGATGTGGGTTACTCAAACCTCTTCCTAAGTAAACAATGCTGTTAGAGGTTGAGGGCGATGGAGATTCTTCCTTTTCCCACTGCATGTTTTCTGGAGAGGAGCTAATCGCCAAAATTTTAGAACTGCCTTTACCAGAAGCTAGCTCTTGCCCTTCTCAAATTGTGCCTTTTTCTCTGGTCTCTGTTAAAAGACAGATTAATGAAACCATTCACTTTGGCATGTCAAGGTCTATGTGTCAGCCATGCATTTGTTCTTATTATCCTTTAGCCTTGGGATGCTGTAAAAGCAGATACTGACCACCTGCTACTTTGGAAGACCAGACAGAAAAGCTACTAATATCTCCTCTAGGCATGGCACAGCACAGAAGAGCCCCTAGCTCCTCCTCATCAGTGCAGCATTTATTTCTAAGGAAGCAATGTATCAAGTTAATGATTTTTATATTGGTTTCTCATTTCTTGATAGTAAAAAACCGAGGAAATGAATTGGTGGAAATTTTTTTAAAGTATTTAAATGTGAAACTCACCTACTGAAGTTAGTCTGACTTATCTGTAGGAAGTGTCAGTCCAGACAGCCTGCTGGATTGAATAATTCTTTTGCAATAATGCTAGATATTGGGGTTTTTTAATGTACTAGAAATATTTACCCAGCAAAGGACAACACAGTTTACAGTGAGGGCTGGTGGTGAGAACAGCTGTGCTACCGTGGGGGAAATCTCAGAAAGCAGTTCACGTGTGGAAGGCAGGTCCTTCTGACATGCTCCCTACAAGTAAGTGTACACAGGGTTTTCAGTCATGCATACCTGTTCTCCTACGTGAAAGAGAGATGTAGACCTCCTGCTTCCCACAGTGCTCTACCAAGGTAGAGGAAAAGCCACTAAATTATTGCTGTCTGGAACATCAGGCACTGCCAATCAGTGGATGACATGGCCCACAAAAAGTAGGCTTCCAATAATCCCAGATTGAAATTTTTATTTTAAATTATCAGGATAGAGTGGTAATATTTTCTTCCATTTTAAAAGTGCTAGGGAATTTTCTTATTCCTTCTGATGTAGAACATTTGCTTTTAAGTTGCATGACAAGTCCTCATCACTGTTCTTGCACAGAAAAATTACTCTGCATGCATATTTTAATGAAAATACTCACTTGAAAATGCTGGTCATCATATTTTCAATACATGTGTCTGTCATATTAGAAGGAAGCATACTGTAGGTAACTAAGGTTAATAATAACACTTCAGAAATTACATTATGCCTCATTCCAATACATGAAAAATAATTATTGTGGAAAAGGGATCCTTTTTTTAAAGTAGACTAACAAATTAAAAAAATGGACACTTACAAGAATCAGAAAAAATTCTGGCTTGAAGAAAATAGATCTTAACAAGAATAACAATATGTATGTTTCAGGCTCTGCTTAATCACAGGAAGGAACCCCTGATATACTTTTTTTCCCCCCTCACTGTAATATATCAGATGGTGAAACTTTGAATTTTTAAACTCTGGTGTTTGTCTATGTTGTCAACTACTCTTGCTAGGTATTGGAGGAGACGGACCATTTTCCTGCTTTGGTAGGTCAATAATTCATGACAGAACTCTACTGTATTCTGCCTCAGGAATGGATGGCAAAACTGCAGGGGTCAAAACACTTTTCACTGTATTTTCTTTAGTAATACATTTACCCAGGACCCACGGTAATATCATCCACTCGACGATGGTTGGTGGTGGTCCCTGCATGCTCAGGTCTGACCTGTCGATGTGCTGAGAGGCAAGCAACAGCAGGAACAGAAAAGTCAAGTAGGATGCAGTATGGCAGATAAATTTGATAAATGGCTTTCTGATGAACAGCCCTAATGGGCTTTTAGGAGCTATCAGGTAGCACACAGAGAAGATTGGAAAAAGGAGTCCTATCACAACACATGTCAACATCTTCACAGCCCAGTGTCGCCTCCGCCATCCGGGGAACTCGTCGTACCAGCGGGATGCGAGCAGCTGCTGGCAGTTGGGCTGAGCAACAAACTACAGAGAGAAGAAAGGAAGACAATTAGTTTTTTGTTACCTCTGTAAAGTTCTTTGCATGCTATGTCAGTTAAGTAATTTTCAGATAGAAATTTAAAAAGAAAAAAAATCCATAGCCTATGCAAGCTCACCCATACTGACAATACCAGTAAGACAGGGCCAGGTCAGCCTGCCTTTCCTTCAACGCAAAAAGTATAGTACAAAGCTATCAGCATTTACTTTTCACAGTAAAGCTTGACTTCCCCATACAAGGAGCCAAAAGACTGCAACACAAGTATTTCCATTATTTAACCAGCAACATTTCTGGAGAATTCACAGAACATGAGGTGGAAGTCAATATGAAACAAACAGCACGACTGAAATCTGTAAGCAGTGAAACTGAATTCCACAGCCATGAACAAACTCTTCTCAGTATGTTCCCTGCTAACACTCGAAAAATCAGGCTTACATGCTTTAATACTGACAAAACTCTTAAAAATACATGACAAAAGTCTTTCACGATAGGAACTAAGCACTAGCATTCCTCACTGTTTCACTAACCCTTGCCAGGATATACTCCTGTCCTGTGCAATATTTTATGCTCTGTCTGATCCTTAAAATTTAATTTCATCCAAAAACCTCAAACTCATATTTAATATTTTTCAGATAGCTTTTTACAGGAGCTTTAAGTATATTCAAGGTTTTATGTCATACCTTTCACTGATCACTAGTTCCTGTTTCCCTAATGTTTTCTTTTATAAAGAGGACACAGAGTAACCCTATCCTAGAGTTGACACGAAACGCATAAAATAGAAACAAACAAACACAAGCCTCCACAACAAACAATAAAACAACAAAAAACCAAACCAATCGCATAAAACAAACAAATAAGTGGGAAAAAAACAAACAAAAAACCCTCAACAACACAAAAAGAGAGAAGAAAGAAAATAAGCATTTTTCTTCTGTTACTGTGGTGAGTTGACCCTGCTGGATGCCAGATGCCCACCAACGCTGCACTATTACTCCACTCCTCAGCTGGGTAGGGGAAGGAGAAAAGATATAAGGAAAGGCTAGTGGGTCGAGATAAGGACAGAGAGAGATCACTCACCAGTTACCATCACAGACAAAACAGACTCAACTTTGGGAAATTAGTTTATTACTCATCAAAGCAGAGTAGGATAAACAGAAATAAAAGCAAATCTTAAAAATAGCTTCCTCCTACCCCTCCCTTCTTCCCAGGTTTAACTTCACTCCAGAATTCTTTATCTCCACCTCTACATTGGTGCAGAGGGATGGGGAATGGGGGCTGAGGTCAGTTCATCACACATTGTCCCTTCTGCTCCTTCCTCCTCAAGGGAAGGAATCCTCACACTCTTCCCCTGCTCCATCGTGGGGTCCCTTCCACGGCAGACAGTGCCCCATGAATGACTACGACATGAGTCCTTCCCTCTGGCTCCAGTTCTTCATGAGTTGCTCCTGTGTGGGTCCCTTTCCACAGGGTGCAGCCCTTCAGGAACAGACTGCTTCAGCATGGATCCCCCATGGGGTCACACATTCTACTACAAAAATTTCTCCAGTGTGGGCTCCTCTCTTCACACGTCCTGCCAGGAGCCTGCAGCAGTGCAGACTTCCCATGGGGTCACAGCCTCCTTTGGTCATCCACCTGCTCCAGTGTGGAGTCCCTTAGGGACTGCAGGTGAGTATTTGCTCCACCATGGCCTCCATGGGCTGCACGGGGACAGTCTGCCACAAGATGGTCTTCTTCACCACCTGCAGGGGAATCTCTGCTCTGGTGCTCAGAGCACCTCCTTCCCCTCTTTCTCCACTGACCTTGGTGCAGAGTTGTTTTGCTCACATATTCTCACTCCTCTGTTCCCTGTCTGAAGCTGTTCCTGTGCAGTAACTTTCCCCTTCTTAAATCTGCTATCTCAAGGTGCTACCACCACCACTGATGGGCTTGGCCTTGGCCAGTGTCAGGTCTTGGAGCCAGCTGGCATCAAACATGAGGGAAGGGAGCTTCTTACAGAAGCCACCCCCGTAGCTACCCTCACTAACAAAATCCTGCCACGCAAACGCAGTACACTTACACATATATGTGTATTACATACATACACTGGATTAATTATATCATTAGCTGAAGACTGAGTAAAGCTATGCAGAAACTTTTTCTCTCTTATAACAAAATTGTTTATTTACACCAAATAATTTCAGATTTGAACTCTAATCAAATGCGCCTAGTTTGGGATTTTATATTATTTTTATAATACTTATAACCACAGGAACCAAGTTCCTTTGGGGATGAATAATAGGTAACTTCTCAAACAGTTTCTAAAATCACTGGGATTACTACTGTTAGAAAATTCTATTTAGTTTGGAATGAAATGAGAGCCAGCATCCATCTTTCTATATATGTCTGGAACTTGTCTGAATTGATAACCTGAGACAAATTCAAACCTGTGTCATGCTAGTGTCTTTAGCAGGGGCATATTTACCCAGCTGTCTCTGACTGTTGTGAAAGACAAGAAAATTTACTCATACCATAAGAATCTTAAAAATAGCCTTACAGAAGAGTAACAGAGTGTACTATTCCATTAGGAAAAATGCATTCTCAAGGTTTCAGGGTGTTGGTTTCTAGGTAAAAATGTCTGGAATAACACTACATGCAGTCAGAGCAGATGGTTTCAAAGTTATTTTTTAACGGAGGTGTCCCTACAAAATTTTTCTACTCAATTTGCTTGAGTACATACAGATTAGTGCGTTGCTTGACTAGTGAAAAAGTGAGACTTGGGGACTAATTCCTCAGTAAAATATTTTCCTCTTTTTGCCCCAGAGTGTGCCAGGTCCATGTTTGTTTCCTCTTCTTCATAATATCTTCCTATTATGTATCCTCTCATCTAAAAGTAACCAGTTCTCAACACCTTTGGGCCACCTTCACAGTACTTGGGACCCATGTGAAGGAACAGCTTTCAGTGGCTAGCAAAGACTGGTGATAGATATAGGTAACCTACTCCTTACCAAGCATGGCTAAAAGAGAACTAATTTCTGATGCTGTAATGTCAAGAAAACTAAGTGAAAGGAGGGTTTTTTCCAATGTCCACCAAGTACTGGGCTGTCCTGGATCTGGGCAGACCAGAAATGATGCAGAGGTACCTCATGCCATGAGGAGATGCTTGCTGACTGAACCATCTGGAGAGTCCTCTACAGAGGAGTGGGTACTGGGTCGCTTAGTTCTAATCTTTAAACAGATTAATATGCAAAACTGCCAGTGTTAATAGAGAAAGCACTTTTGTGCAGGCTTAAAAAAATGTTCCTTGTCTCCTAATACTAGTGTTGGGACTGTGTTGCTAAGGTACAATGTGTTAAAGACAATGACTGTGTTCTGAGGTATAGGAAGTTTTTCAGTAAATGCAGAAAACTTTCAAATCCCAGACATCAAAGAGTCAATTTTTTAAATCATAATTTTAAAAGAAATTAAATATGACTGTGACAAGACAGTTCTAGCACTGGTTGGATCCTCTGACTATAGGAGAAAATTTATATAGAGTATACATTCAATATGCCTAGAGTCAGGGGGAGCATCACTGGTAATGTACTTTAAATTACTTACTTGACACAAAATATATAAGAAGCAATTAACGGTATGGAGCAAACATATAAAATACTAAGTCAGCATTTTAGGAGCTGCATGCATAGGGAAGCAGTTCTAGTACCACAGGAAACAGTCTATAACAGAAAACAAAACACGGTGCCTACAGACGATATAATGCATTTCTGAGAGGTCCAAATATCCAGTTTCATGCTGTTAGTTTTTATGTAACAACATACTGGCAAGGTTAGTTAACAATGTCATGAAGCAACAAAAATATCTGGCTCTTCACTTTTCTTTCTGGTTCTGAGTTTCATTGGCCATATAAAATATGCTATGACACACTACAAAGTATTCTCTGGACAACTGGAAAACTACCCTAAATCTCTTGTTGACACTTCTTTTAAATTATGCTTTTCTGTTTCATTTATCAAGGAATTGTATGATGCTATTAAAAATGTCCAAATTAATTTTCACAAATTTGACTACTTCCTTCATTTTTGTGGTCAAGAGATTGTCATCATATGCTGTGAAATATGTTCAGTAGTGATATCAACATTTACTACATTAGCTAAATAATGGAAGAAGTTTTTATATGGGGAACAGTTGATGTACCTTGAAGAAAAGTGTACACAATGGTGAACCCTACAGCCTTGTTCCTCAGCCACACAGAGAAGGGGAGCCAGTCACTGCACACTGCATCTCCCTTTTGTCTTTGTGGAAATTTCCTCCAGAAAAAATGAGGGGAATATGTTGTGAACCTACTGTTTATCTTCATGTGTAATAAGTTAGTATTTGAGTGCATCCAGGAACTGGCGGCAGGGAAGCCTTCCTGGGACTCACATTGTAAATGCTGGCTGTATAGGCTGTCTCAGAAACACTACTCACAGGTAAAAACCAGTTCTACAGATCAAATGAGTTTATTGGTGATTATTATATTTTATTACTGATCCTGAATTCTTATTACACTTGAACTTTTGATTTATCCACTGAAAAGCCCTTCTCTACAGAAAAAAAAAGAAAAAAGAAAAAATGTCTTCATGGCAAAATTTTTTGGTCAACTGACATTTCTACTATACCTACTATAAACCTTTCTATTAAAAAGAAACAGTAGAACTGGGTGGAAAAAATACAGTTCCAAGCATAAGACAATTCCTGTATAAATGGATGGCATCACATCTAAGATGATCACATATTAAAGCTAAGTGGACATATAAGTCCTCTGCTGAACTAGGAGCTAAAAATTTTTTTAAAAAAATATTTTACACATATATTTTGTGACTAGCAGAAATAGAAATATTCTGTGACATTATTTGCCAGTTCTGCATTGCTATGCAAAGATATTTTCATGGTAGTATAATTTTTCTTCCTTAATTGGAGATATAACATTCTGAGGTATTCCCTTACTATTCTTGAGTATCTTTTGTACTGTCAGTATTATGTTGTTTAACTTTGACAATGTCTCCATATAATTAGCAATCAGCAAGTTTATATTTTCACATTACAATGGTTTCCAGTAGCTTCCACCAGTTTGTAATTATGCAAGGGATTTTGCTATAATGATTATTCCTGGTTTCACAACTTTAGCTTCTTCATAGAGTCTGCCCATCTGAAAATGTTTTGGTATTCATTCTCTTAGTTGTCATGCTGGGAACTGGCTCTTCCCTGAGACTGGTGAAAAACAGAAATTATTCACAGTGCCAGCAAAAATAATCCGGTATAAATAATAGCAGAGCCTGATTATAGTGATATTCAAACATATATATAAAGCAGAATTTCACTTTTACTGCTGATTAAATCTGATCTTTAGTTTTGCTATAATACATATCTCTCAGTGGAAATGATGAAGAAATGACACAAGTAATACTATTTATTGTATATGGTCTTTAGAGAAATAATACTTCCATATACCATCAGAAAAAGCCAAGTCAGTTCTTTACTGTACCAAAATTTAAGTATTTTTTTCATTGTATTAGGAAATATGCAAAGATATAAAACATGTCCACTTATAATAGGGTACTCATTCATAAACTTACAAAGCAGTCTAACAAAATCTGAGGTCTAAATTAAATTCTCATTCTGACATCAATAGGTGGTTTAGTATATATTACATAAAAAAGGATGCCATTTGTCATCTAGAAATGAAAGCTGGAAAAGTTATTTCCTTTCTGATTTAAGTTCAAGTGAGCTATGCTGAAGCACAAAGAACTATTCCTGATAGCATTCTCTAACAGGAATGTTAAAGATCTTTTTGGGGGGAGGAACCAGGTGAAAATGTTTATCATAAAGTTTCTTATTAATACTTCTTTAAAGTCATGGCCATATTCTTTGCTGTACTGCCATTACAGCCACACTGGTAGGAAAGGTTAGCTCTGAGGTCTGCTGCTTTATCACACACAGTTCCCAATGATTGTGTTCCAGTTTGACAAAAATTAAGCTCAGTTGCTTTTTCTTTCTCTGCAACATTTTACTTTTCATATTTTACATATTTTCACAGACATTTAATAGAAACCCAAGCTCTTCTATTTAGTTTAACTTCAAATTTACATTTCAAAATTCTCTTGGTCGTGAAAAGTATATTTGCTTGGCACTAAAGACAGATTCAAGTCCCGGTCTCATTAAGTAGATTCCTAAATTTGTTAGATTGCTTCTCCCTCTAGAGACACCACTGCATGTTCTTTTCTGTATCTTCCCCAAAGGCTGTATTTGTGGATTTCAGCACTTACTCTGTGAGGACCACTTCATTAAGACAAATAACACTGAATTGCAATTTAAATGCTTTAACATTACCGACTGGATCAGCAGATTTTGCTTTCTAAAAGCTAGTGACTGTGTTCTGGACTCCTTCGGGTATAGTTATACTGTCTGTTTTCTGCCTCAGGCCAGAAGCCCTGATTCCTGTGCCAATTACTATGAATCTTCTCATGTCCATCCCATCTAAACCTTGTGCCAACTGGAGCAGACCATCATTATAAACATGATTCTTACTGTACACAAACCACTGGTCAGATTCTTCTCAGTTCTATCTGCAGTTGTGCCATTACAAGAACTAACGAGCTCGGTGTCATGGTTTAGCCCCACCTGGCAAACAAGTACCAGGCAGCTGCTCACTCACCAACCCATCCCTTGCAGTGGGATGTGGAAGAGAATTAGAAAAAGGTAAAAAACATGGCTTGAAATAAGAACAGTTTAATAACTGAACTAAAGTAAAATATAACAACAACAACAACAACAATAATAATAATAAAGAAAAAGAAAGAGAGGAATAAAACCCAAGCAAAACAAGTGATGTACAATACAGTTGCTCAGCCCCCACTCACCAATGCCCATCCAATCCCCAAGCAGTGATTGGCCCCTCCCAGCCAGCTTCCCCCAGTTTATATACTGGGCATAGTTGGGGTCAGCTGTCCTGGCCATATTCCCTCCCAGCCTCTTGTGCACCTGCTCACTGGCAGACCATGAGACACTGAAAAGTTCTTGACTTAGGATAAGCACTACTTAGCAACAACCAAAACATCACTATGTTATCAACATTATTCTCATACTAAATCCAAAACACAGCACTGTACCAGCTACTAAGAAGAACTTTATCTCAGATGAAAACAGGACACTTAGGATCAGAGCACCAGAGCACACCAGCTTGTATATCATCAGGGCAACCTGTGTCAGATCAGGTCTCCATAGCAAAACAAATTCACAGCACAGATGCTTTCATCATAAAATCCAGAGTTTACATTCCTCTTACCAAGAATAGAATACAATGTTTGGGGATCTTATTATAACTATTCTATTGTTTAAGTTCAAATATGAGCAGGAAGGAAACAAAAGGAAAACATAAAAGTGAAGACTGAATGTTAAAAAGATTAATTAACATTATTATACAAACAATGACATTGTGGGTTTTAATATTTTAAATTTCTCATTTGCCACATCAACACAAGCAGAAGCTCTCACTGTGATTCATTACTCCTCAGTAAAATGAATCAACACAGAGAAAACTATTAAATATCTATTAAATAAGTCAAGAATTATTTGTAACTGCAGAGATTCTGATTAATTGCTTTTAAAAGGCAACAGCAACTGGAGCTAGAATGAAGTTCTAAGGAACCAGCTATGCATGAATAGCATTGTTAGACTTTCCAGTGGTAAAGAAAAGCGAATCGGTTGTTGGGCTGTGGAATAAGTGTGTAAAATAGCTCCAAACTTTGGAACTGTGATGCTGGTATAATACTTCTAGTTCCCATTCTGGGAAAGTGTTAGAACCACCACAATTTAAAACATTTTTGCAGGGAAAAACAATTGCAAAATCCCTGTAAGTATCTGCAGAGAGAATACACTATGAACTTATTTCTGTTATATTGGATGCCTGGTTTTGCCCACCCAGCTGTATTTCAATACACAGCAAACAAAAAATAAGACTGATATTTATATGCAAAATCCTGCACTTAGGACACAATAACCCTGTGCAACAGTACAGGCTGTTTCATGGTTTAGAGGGTAGCTTTGCAGAAAAGATCTGAGGACACCAATAAGCAAAAAGATGAATATGAGTGCACACATACCTGAGTAGTCTCTGTAATTTCAATACTATTATTCCCAAAGCACTCTTCAAATACCTCTGACACCAAGTTTACTGTCTGCACTAATAGCTTCTACAAAATACACTAACTCAAAGGGAATAGAAATAGTAGCAGATCATTCTCCCAGTATTCATTCTAACACTAGGTAAATTGAGATGATAAACATATTTTGTTTATAATCTCAAAAGTTCAAGTTCATTTCAGTAGACCAAAATCAATATATAGTCTAAGAAACTTCATATATCAACACAGAGGTTGTAAAAAGAAAAAAAAAACACACCTCTGGACCAGTGAGCGACTAGCACGTATCCTAAAGCTCCTTTCCAGCCTAAATGATTCTATGATTCTATGTTTCTTATATCCAAGATGGTTCTGTGTCCTGTTTTGGTAAGCATTAGCAGCCAAAACGAGTTAGGATTTAAGTTACTTACAGGCCCACCATATGACAAAATCAATGAGTTCCCTCACATCGAGATAATTCTACCACTTTGTCTACTTCATGACAGAAGGAAAAGTTACAAATTAATAAAGCAACCTTTCAAAATTCATGAGGGAGCTGCAAATATGTTGAAAGCAACTAAAGAACATAACACAGTGTGAGTTTAATTGGAGAAAAATTAGCTGTGAAAAGCTTTGAGTGAGAGACGGGAAGGAAAGCAATTGGAACTGCTAGATTTTTCTTCTGGGTATTTCTTGCTCCAGTGAGAATTTCTATTGGCATCACTGGAGACCACCCTGATACCCATTTGTGCAGTTTGTTGCAGAGACCAAACAAGGCAGAGAGACATTCTTAGCTCCATTTTCCTTTATTGATCATCCTTTCAGATTTGAGCAGGGTACTGAGCTATTTGGAAGAAATCTGACCACAAAATTTTTAATTCTTTCTTTTCTCCATTTTCAGGCTTGTTTTGCCTGTTACTGTGAATAGAAACCTTGGACGAGTGATATTTTGTCACACTATTTATTCTTTTCTATGAAAACAATGGCAATCACTTTCCAATAGCACCAGGCAAATGTAGATTTCACTCTGTTAGCTTAGCTTTATGAGGTGCCATCATGCATCCTTGTATGCAAAATGGATGTAAACATAACTGTTCTTGACTCCATGCTTATGCTATTCTAGCCAAGTGTTGAGAGCCAACAGCAGAATCATGTTGAACTCCAAGGTTTCCCAGTTTCTTTAGAAGTGACTGTTTATGATGTGTAGCTTGTGTGGAACTGATGATACCAAAGTTCCCCAAAATCAGTGGGAATCCAGTTCCTGGAAAGCATAGCACAAATTTGAAGGCTGACTGAATATAAAATTAGATGAGAGAAAAATAAAAACACAGACTGATTACAAAGGCATTCAAACTAAATCAAGCAATAAACAGCAAATTTTTCTTTTGAAAGTTCTCCATTAACATAAGTAGATCTGGCTTTGTAGTTTCACAAATACTTAGGAACAGAATATATATAGTCACTCAAGATACTTTTCTTTCTCTTCAAATATTTACACGCTTTTTATCTTTAGGTTCCTTTTGTTTAACTTGGCTGTGTGTTTATCTGAGAATGTTAAGGGCTGAGAAATCAGATTAATCACCCAGTTCCTACATAAAGACTAAGCTGAAATGATAAGTCTTTGGCAAGGATGCTCAGTGAGCACTATTCTGAGACCATTTGCAGGAGATACGCATGTGAGTCTTTAACAGATTTTCTGTTATTCTGCATCGATTTTATCAGTCACATGTAGTCATGTGTGACTTCTGTGGTTTAAACACAGAATATGAATCTTGGAAAGTATTGCAAGGGAGTATAATTGCTTGCTCAAAAGCCTTGCTCTCCAAAAGCTAGTTACACCTAAGAATAGGTTGTGGTTGAAGAAAATTACCTTCTCTTGTGAACAGACCTAAGAAATACTGTGCTTTCACATTATGGGAAGATACCCACTACAGCTGTTAATGAAATTCTGTGTACCCAGCATCTGCCAGCCTGGATAAATAATTACAGTCCTTGAGTTGTTCTTTCCCCTTATGAAGCTCTGTAATTTGTAGCAAAACATTTGAGTTTGGGTATCACGGATGAAAACCTGGAGTTACTCTTGATGTACAGATGCCTGAACACTGCTGGTTTCTTTCACGATGAACCAATGATGAAGGAATCAATAAAGAGCTCATTTTACTTGAGCTTTACATGCTTTACTTTTAGGGATTTTTAGGCCTCACCTAGACTGAAGAAATCAGTGACTGAGTCTCAGTACTTGACCCCAGTCATACCCACTACCTATTGACTCTCGCCTGGTTCTATTTTTCACCTCTCCAGCCAGCTCTATGCAAGGAAAATCTGCAACTTGCTATAGGCTGTTTGCATACAAATCCCTTTCTGTGTTAGACTGGCCATACTGGGTAACCCAGCAGATGCTTTTCTTTGCCCAATTTTCATAGTATTTTCTTATGAAGATTTTCTTAGAACAGATTGGCTTACAGTTCAAGGTAAAGGAAAATATTTTATCTTAAAGTGTGGAAGAAAATGATACTTTGTAAAAAGCTAGAGGTGGAAGAAGCATATGTGGAATGATAAAAGCAAGGGTTGTTTCAGTCCCTGAAGGTTTGAGGCTACATTCTTTCTTGACAAATCAGACAATTCATTCACTGACAGAGAAATACACTCCATAGGCTGTTGTCACTGCCTGGATGACGTGCATGCCCTAGACTCTGCTCCAGCAAGTCAGAAAGGGTACATTTCTAAGAAAGAGCTGCTGTTTAAGCCTTGTGAAAGATAGTTCACTGGTACTCTGAAGGAATATTTTCTTCTGTTTTCTTTGTTCTCTTCTGTGCTGTTTCCTGATCATATCATGAAATCATGATTTTTTAAACTGAAATTTATTTGAGAATCAGACATACATTACAATTAAGAATAAAGAAACTTATTGTATAGTAAGAGAAAAGTGAATAAAGAGAGGAAAAAAATCTCAGGCAAACCTACAAAAACCACCGAAGTTCCTTTGTGACATGCATTTTAAATTTAGATTGCATGTGTACCTTTACCATCCTCTGCACCTATATATAACATACAGACTTTAGCAAAATCAGCTGGGTGGAGGACTTCTCCTGTGGCTGACAGACAGGCTGGGTGATGTCTCCAGAGCTAGTCATCTTCAGTCATGTTCTTTTTTTCCACAAAATACAGCCTGTAGCTGCAAAAGTCTCATGCTAATGCCATCAAATACTGTAGTCAGGGATGCAAAACATCTACTTTACCACACATCCCTCTTAAATTTACACCCAAAATACCTGCTTCCTGAGGTGGTGGTGGTGAGACCCTAGTTTCTCTTTGTTACTTACTACTGCCCACTTTGTGTCAGTCAATTCCAACCCTTACAGAATCTGTACTGCTCCCAAATCCAGCCTCTATCAACACAACAAAATGGTGATTTCTTCAGCATCCAAATGCTTCAGTGAGAGGTTGAGAGGAGCCAGCCAAAAAATCCATACTTCATAACTAAACCATAAAGTGAACTAAATTAAATTATAATTTTGCAGGGAAACATCAGCAGCAGCACTCTTAAGTTTTAACTGTGAACTCCTTTAGGGTTTCGTATAAGAACTTCAAGGACAATCCAACATCAGTCATTTTTTGTGGGGAATTTTAGAAACTCCAACATGGGATGTGACACATAAACCCCTTAATTCTCTAACCTTGACAGCTCACAAAGGTGAAGACTCACCTCCTATTTTGAAAGGAAGACTTAATGGCAGATATATCATCGCTACTGCTTTGGGGAAATGTTTTTCCTTCTCTGAAGTACTGAACTTGCTGAACTTGCTATGAAACCCAGCTTTTCCACAGAAATTGAAGGAGGATAGAAGCCAAAGGACCAATGGCTAAAAGAATAATATTTATGTTTGTATTGGCAGAATATTTATATTGGCAGTGTTATGACTGGTCGATTTACATTAATTGCATTTGTGAAGGAAGGAAAGCAGTAAGGAAGGGAACTTCTTTCCCTTCATTTTCTTTTTGAAAATTATAGGATAATAATTTTCACCTAAATGTTTTGAAGTGGAATCATCATATTTTTCGAGAAGTTGGTATAGGAAGAATAATATACATTTGCTAAATAATCCATTGTTTAATTATTTTGTTGCTTTTACTACTTTTACTTCTAATATAAGTATTTGTTATTTGGTCCCATGAAAAGAACATTTGTAAACTGAACACTTTCACATTCTATCTTCTGATGCAATAAATAATTTTATACTGATCCACCCTTTTGCTTCCTTAACTTTGCTTGGTCCTTGGAGTACTGCTATGATATTAATAAGAACAGCATTATTCTTTCTGTACCCTTAAAATCTGTTTGAGGTTGAGAAGTTATAAAAATGATTCTCCCTTTATGCTTTCAACTGAGAAACATCTGAGAAAAACTAAGGTAGCAAGATTTCCCAATACCAAAGGAGAAGAGAGATGAGTATGTGTCATCCTCTGTATGCTTGATGACAGAGGCTTCCAAGCACACTGGCTACAAAATACATGTTTCTTCAGTTCTTGTCATCAGATCATAGAAAATCCAGACTAGAATGGACCTCAGGAGGTCTCTTGTCCAATCTTCAGCTCAAACCAGGGTCACCTTTGAGATCAGACTAGGTTTCTCAGGGCTTTATCCAGTTAAGTCTTAAAAATCCCCAAGGATGGAGACAGCACAACCTCTCTGGGAAACCTATTCTACTGTTTGACTGTCCTCCTGTGGAAAGCTTTTTTTTGTTCTTTATATTCATTCCAAAAGTTTCTTCTTTCAGCAGATAACCATTGTTCATAATCCTTCCACCATGAAACACTGTGAAGAGAATCATCATAGAATCATAGAACACTTTGCGTTGGAAGGGCCCTTAAAGATCATCTGGTTCCAAGGATATTTGAATTGATGGACCCAAAGCTGGATGTGATTCTATGAGTGCTAATTAGAGTGGGACAATCACTTTCATCAATACACTACTTAAGTTCCTTTTACTACAGCCCAGGTTATTGTTACCCTTCTTTGCTGCTTGTGCTTGTTCAGGTGGAGGTGCTTATATCTCCAGCTCCTTGAGGCTTGAGGGCTTCCAGGTGGGCTTAAACCACAACACCGTCCAATCATTTTTTTTTGCCTATCTTTTTCTTCCCTCCAGACTGCAAAGTTTTAACTTGATTACAACAACATAGTGAGAAATGGTGCCAAAAGCCTTGTTAAACTTAGGGTAAATATCTTTGGCCACAAATCTAGTTAGTGTCCAAGTGGTGTTTCTGTGGCATGCTGAATTTGACTGGGATAGAGTTATTTTCTTCATGGTAGTTAGCATGTTTTGGATTTGTGCTGGAAACAGGGCTGATAATAAGGAGATGTTTTTGCTCTTACTGAGCAGTGCCTCATAGAGTCAAGGCTTTTTTCTGCCTCTCACCCTACCCCACGAGCAAGTGGACTGGAGATATACAAGAAGTTGAGAGGGGATACAGCCAGGACAACTGACCCAGCCAACCAAAGGAATAGTCCATACCATATGAAATTCTGCTCAGCATATAAACTAAAGGGAAGAAGAAGAAAGGGTGGACATTCTGAGTGATGGTGCCTGTCTTCCCAAGTTAAACAAGATGGAGCCTGGCTTTCCTGGATATGGCTGAACACTTCCCTGCCCATGGGAAATAGGGAATGAATTCCTTGTTTTGCTTTGCTTGCATGTGTGGCTTTTGCTTTATTTATTAAACTATCTTTATCTTAACTCATGAGTTTTCTCAGTTTTACTCTTCTGATTTTCTTCCCCATCCCACGAGGGGAGAGTGAGAAAGGAGATGTATGATGCTTAGTTTTCAGATATGGTGCTTATGTTTACTCTAACTGCAAGTTGCAACAGAAAAGCAAGACAATCTAAAACCAATATAGTCTTAAGTATTGATAGGATCTTGTTTAAACATCATACATGTACATTGTAATTTGCAATGATTATACCTGGAAAGATCAGTCTGAAAAGAAAAAGTTCTCCTATGGCCAGACTAATTTTGCAAAGGTTTAATACAGAACAAAGAAAATTTTTTCACAGTCCAATTAGGAAGATATAACCTTAATATACTATGATAATGATTATTTCTCTTCATCCAGGTGTTATTATGCTACTTACCTTTAATTTGATTTGACTAAGACATAGAGAATAGGGCCACATGCAGTGAAAGAAAATATTTTTTCGGTGAATATAAAAGCTTTATCATTTATTTCAAGATTTTGAGTGGTTTCAAATAAATTCACTACAGGTTTCCAGCTTTGGAAATAATGATGAAGAAATGCCTCAACACGAGTGGAGTCTTGTAGGCTGTCATAGCCTCTAACAGTTCTCTCTTGCAAAACTTTCTGCCTAATCTTCAGAATTTTCATGCAAAATTGAGGATTTTTCCCTCAGACCAAACCTCTGAAATGCAGCTTTGCATGATGCTTACTTCTCCAAGCAGATTCTTAGATCACACAATGCATTAGAAGGGATTCCTGTAAACAGGTTCATCATTTCAGTTTAAGGGGCTTTTCCAGTTCTCAGAAAAACAGAATATCAAGACTTAAAAAAAGATAGCTTTTTCCCACTGTTACCCACCTTACAGAAATTACATACTATTCTTCTTTTTAGCCTGAACAACACATCTAGTTGTCCCATGTCTTCTCTGCAATAAGTGTAAGCAAAATAGCTAGTGACAAAACCGATTTTGTTCTTGGATGGCCTGAGTCGCGTCTGGAAATGTCTGTCTCTTCCCATCAGTTATGAAGGAACACAAGGCTGGGCCGCTGACACAGATACCTTAGTTAAATACTTGAGGTTATGTGGAATGCATCAGAGACTCACAGCACATGCACACCACAGGAATGGCTATTTCTAGTTTCTTTCTGTGTGGTATTAAGAAGGCAGAAAAAAATACTGGAACGTATTCTATTAATAATGTGGCAAACCTTTTTTACCTGATGTTACACTTTCAGCTTGTCTTAATGTCAAACACCCCTTAAATGAGTTGTCTTTTTGTGAACCATAGCAGGGTTGCTCATGAAGCCCTTAAGGTTAGCTATTTAGAATAACCTTTAATTTAAATTATTACACTACCCTTATAATTAAGTATTATTATATTTTATGAATAGCAGACAGAGTAAAACATTTCCTTTTCCTTTTTATCCACCTAAAAAATGAGCCAGACCCTGTTTTTGACGAATATAGCATAGGCATGTTGCACTTTGCAGACCTTCAGCAATTTCTACTTTCTGAAGATCTGCACTGGTCTTTCTCTCCCACAAATGTTAAGGACCCTCACATTTATCCAATACTACTCAGGAATGAAACACATTCAAAAGACTAAAAGTCCTAAGTTGATGGAATAAAGAATATGCCAGAGGATGTTCAACTCTGGATTTCTTTCTTCTCCTATTCATATGCATTCACCTTTGGCTTCTCCCTGTTCCTCAAAACATTCTGCAAAATCCTTCCTTATCAAGTCCTTGCTTATAGGCAAGTGCTCACCAACAAGTGAGACTATTCTGTCCATAACAAAAGAGTTTTCAATTTCTTAAAATCTTTTCTAAAAATGTCTTATTTTTCTAAGATATCTCAACAACCAACATATTTCAACACTGAAGAATGACATCCTATTATCTGCAGAAGAAAGCCAAGTGTCTTCATAAGGAGGACTTTTTGATAGTTTTGTGTAAACATTTTCTTTTATGTATGAAAAAAACCCCTAGAAGTTCAAATGCCAACACTCAAACTTGAGCACTATATGACTTTCAAAACACAAGCTCTTGTTTGTCATACCAGTGTCATATTCAACATCTCTCTTAATTTTTTTACTTTAACTCCTGGATTTGTAAAGTTTAGAAAATATTATTCTCTATTCAATCGAACATAGTTCTGATCTCTTTGGAGGCACAAGAGTGAGTTTCTCTAACAGGCATTTGTTTTTCTCATAAATGTTTTGTTTGATAATGGTTGTACACATTGATGGAGGCAATGGATGAAGAAGCCCTTTGCTATTTTAATCTTGATAGCTAAGACTTACAATAAATCAAGGGGTAAGGAAGAAGAAAAGAATGCTCTGTAGACATCTGGTGGAACAATGAGAAGATAGATTAAAAGAATGAGCAGACAGGCCTAAACCAAGTTTGCTTTGGCTCTCTTGTTTTATTGTTTAATAAACATGCATCTTAATGGAGAAAGCCAGGTAGTGAAAAAATTTGCACTATAACAGCATGCTGAAGCTTCAGTCAACATGTTCAAATTTGCCTCAACTGGTTAAGCAGTTTTAGCCCAATTACACCTAGCACAGGGAGGGCACAGTTACTTCTTGGACAGGAGGACAGAAAGCTTTTGTGTAAAGGCCTTGTATAAGACATGTAAGAGGAGTTGCTTAATCTTGTCCTGTAATCTAAGGACAGGAAAAAATAGAAAGAATAGAAAATTAGAAATATTTAACTATACTCCTCTATGAGTTAGATGCCTGTATGAACTATTTATGCTACAGGGGCAGTTACCAGGGCTGAAATAATAAGAATTATTTAAAGCTCCTGAGCTTTGCCAAAATACCTTGCAGTGGGGAGTGAAGCATAGCTGCTGGTGCAACTGTGGCAAAAGGTGTGTGGAGCAGGAGAAAAGAGCTGCACAAGGGAAGGGTTGGTAGAAGTCAGGAATGGAGACCATGGGAGGAATGGAGACAGTCAGAAGATGCAAATCTCACAACAGCTCAGTCTGGGGCTCATCATCCAGACAAGCTAAATAACTTCAGCTGTGGGCTAGATGCTCTTGCAGGGGTGAGAAGAAAAACAGCCAGATCCCCAGAAATTACATGGAGGGAGGAAAGAGGGCTGTAAACTCCTAAAGTTATAGGTTTACATGTATAACCTACATGTATAGGTTTACATGTATAATTTATTTATTCACCTTGTTCAAGATTTTTTTTTCTCTGAAGTTCTATTTCTCAAGCAAATATTTTGTAATTCTAAGTAGAAAAAAAATAGCTCATGGTGCTAAATCTACCCAGGTTTGTAGGGAAACTTTTAGATGCATTAGTAGAGATGCCTTCAAACCAAAGAGTTGTGCACTGCTGGTTAGAGGTTTGGAATACTGGTTGTTCCTATTTGAGGCAGACATCCCAGCACCATTTCTTATAAGGAAGACATGGAAAAGGAACAGAAATGAGATATTTCCACTGTACTTCATTAACAGTAAGTCTTGTCTTTGAGTTAATTACTTCTAGCAAGGGTTCAAAATAAAAAGACATTGCTGTCAGTTCATGAACAGTTTAACTGAAACTGTGATGAGAGGCTTGCAGCTTATGTGTAGCATATAGCATTCAAAGGTTATTGATGCCTTCTGAGACATTGTTAATTAGTTATTGCTGAGATTCATTTCCCCTTAGGTGGGCTCTAAGTCTTCAGAATTTGAAATCTCTGTTACCACAGGGTAGAAACTGCAGTTGATGCAATAACTTGTCTAACTCACATCTACATTTTCAGTGCCTAGTGAAGTAATTCTTCTAATTGAAGCACCCTGTTTCCCTACCCAGCCAAGAGAGAGATGTTTCTGGAGTTAACTTACAAGTCTTATCTTGAGCAGACAGGATCCCCCTCTGTGCATACCTTTGTCTTTTGACCTTATAAGGAATTTGCTCACATACTCTAGGAGAATTGCTTCACCACAACTAAATGCTGTATTTAGTAGATGTGCCCTGTGATTTAAGAACATTTTTCTTAGCAGCAATAAGTACAGCTTCCACAGGGACACTCACACTTCATTTAGCCCTGTTTGACTAACTTGATTTCCTTCTGTAACAAGGTGACCTGCTTACTGGATGAGGGAAAGGCTGTGGATGTTGTCCACCTGGACCTTAGTAAAGTCTTTCACACCATTTCCCACATCATTCACCTGAAGAAACTGGAAGCTCATGGCCTGGATCAGCTAACCTTCACAGGTTAAAAAAACCTGTCTGGATGGCCAGGCCCAGAGAATGGTGGTGAATGGAGTTATATCCAGATGGTGTCCGGTCACAAGTGGTGTCCCCCAGAGCTCAGTATTGGGGCCGTTACTGTTAATTCTCTTTATCAATGACCTGGATGAGGGGATCAAATGCAGTTTTCAGATGTCAAGTTGGGCTGAAGTGTTGATCTGCTGGCAAGTAGGAAGGTTCTACAGAGGAATCTGGACAGGCTGGATCAATGGGTTGAGGCCAATGGTATGAGGTTCAATAAGACTAAGTGCTGGGTGCTGCACTTGGGTCACAACAACCCCATGCAGCACTACAGGCTAGGGGAAGAGTTAATGGAAAGCTGCTCTGCACAAAAGGACCTGGGGGTGCTGGTTGATAGAAGCTGAACATGAGTCAGCAGTATGCCCAGATGGCCAGGAAGGCCAATGGCATACTGGGCTGTATCAAGAATAGTGTGACCAGCAGGACCAGAGCAGTGATCATTCCCTGCACTCAGCACTGATGAGGCTACACCTTGAATTCTAAGTTCAGCCTTGGACTCCTCACTACAAGAAGGACATTGAGGTACTGAAGGATGTTCAGAGAAGGACAGTGAAATTGGTAAAGGGTCTGGAGCGCAAGTCTTATGAGGAGTGGCTGAGGGAATTGGGGTTATTTAGCCTGCAGAAGAGAAGGCTCAGGAGAGACCTTATCACTCTCTACAACTACTTGAATGGAGGTTGTGGTGAGGTGGTTGTAGGTCTCTTCTCCCAAGTAACGAGTGATAGAATGAGAGGAAATGGCCTCAAGTTGCATCAGGGAGGTTTAGACTGGATATTAGGAAAAAAATTCTTTGCCGAAACAGTTAAGAACTGGAACAGGCTCTTCAGGGAAGCGGTAGAGTCACCATCCCTGGAGGTATTTAAAAGACATGTAGATGTGGCACCTAAGGACATGGTTTAGTGGTGGACTTTGCAGTGCTGGGTTAATGGCTGGTTGATCCTAAAAGTCCTTTCCAACCAAAATGATTCTATAATCAATTAGAGGAAGACTTTAAGTATGTGTAGCGGATAAGCTACTTACATAATTCATACTATTTAACAATCTGTGGAGTCTTTATCTATAAACACAGAGACTTTTACATGATTTACAAAGCAAACATATGACCTGGTTTAGAGTACCTGGCTCTTGCCTGAAAAGATGTTTATCAAACTTTTTGAATACTGTGGCTGAGAGTCTGCAGAAATGGGTCTTTTGGATACACGGACCCAAATGTGCAGATATCACTCCTCTCAGTTATGTGATTCTTAGACTAAACATCTCTTCCTTTGGTGTCAAAAATGTCCAAATATTATCAGAGTCTGTTTTTTGTGAGGTTTTGTTATTTTTTACAGGGAGACTTGTGAGTGCACCTTTGCAGTCTTTTGACAAATATTCATATACACCGTGACTTGCTACACATGGTTGCTGTGTCTCTGCTTATGTTTCAGGTGTGGGGGTTTTTTAAACATAGGATGGTTCTCAAGATACTGTGTTTCCAAAGTAATTCCTGCTTGCAGAGTTGGTAATTCAGGTTTTTGCATCTGAAAGATTTTTAATGAGAAATCCATTATAATAAAAATTAAAAACACTACTAAGAACATGGCAACTTTTGGTTTCAGTACTTTAAAATTATTTTCTCTAGGCATTGCTGAGAGACGTAATTTTGAAAAGGTAATTCTTGCTTTCTATCATGCTTATATTGGTTTCTATAGTAATATGATATGGATAATATTAGGTATAAGAATTTCTTTCTCCAAACTGTTAAAGTCCAAGTGGAGTAAGAAGAAACTGTAGACAAACAAAATCCTTTATTGAAATAAAGTGTTTAGACATCAACCTGAAATTACACATTTGAACTGATTTGACATGTTTTTTTTCACTGAAAATCTCATTGAATTTTTGAAATTATGTAAAACATTTCCATTTCACTAAGTCTGTATTTTGCATAAAAAACTAGAAGGAATTGATGATTACATCTTAAAAAGTCCTCTTTTGAGCAAAAGCAAACAGATGGTTATTAACAAAAACAAACAACTTTCTTTTTTATCCTGTAGCATAATTTTTCTAGAAAACAAGACTGAGCTATGAAATCTAATTATCATATTTTGTATTTAAGATTTAATCTAGTCTGAACTGATTTCCCTAAAATATTTTCCCTGAAATTCTTTCTAATAAAGCCTGTACTCTTGTTAAATCTAAATGTTTTTAAACGTGTGAAGTTGTTAAACCCACTCCCTCTTTAACTCTGCCCCTTTGCCAGTCCAGGGTCTGCAGCTGCTCACAACTCAGCAAAACAGGGCCTGCCCCTTGGAAGGGGAAGCTGCTAGAAGGTCAGCTAGGGGTATTTGGAAGAGATCTAGTAGTTAAGCAACTGCATGTTTGGTAAACATGAGGAGAAGTGAAAATTTAGAAATACTTCTACGTTTTAAATCAAACCTTTTAAAAAGTTAATTCATGATCAGGAAAAATACCCCTCCAGAATTTTAGAAAATTCAGTTCTTCCTTCTTTGGATACATCTCAACATAATACATAACACTGCAAGGAGGCTAGATAAACTATGCATTTTTTTGGGGTTTTAAAAATAAAAGCAGAAAAAAGCTTATTAAAATGTTTCCAGAGCGTCAAACTGAAATCTGCAGAATTTAACCTGTTTACATCCAGATAATATAAAGTATTCCAAATTTACCAATTATCTTGTATTTGGTGAGGAAGGGAAAGATGATCAGCATAAACTAAGAATGGAAACGATAAAGAAAAGAAAAAAATAAAACCAAACCAAACCAGCTAGCATTTATTCCTTTGAAAAGTGAAAGAGAAAAGGTTAAGTTACATACTTTAAATTTCATATTTCCTCCGTGTTGATATCAGAATGTCTAATAAAAAAGCACAATGAGACAGTACTGCCAATAATTATAACCTCATCCTGTTACTATGTTTAAGTTTATACAGCTACAGTTTAAATGGCATGGGACAGTTAGTATGAGGTGAAATGAAACAGAGGTATAAATTACTTGTATAAGTATTTAAATTCCACTAATTAAACTTACTGTGAAACAAGAGGATATTGATTCAGTCTATTTATCTCCTCTCTTCTTTATTTCACAAATAAGGGAAAATTAGTAAGCATTGCACTTTTTAACATTTTTGTAGTTACATGCTTAACACCTAAATAGAACCAAAGCTAAAACAAAGTTAACTGAAGAGTGAGAGACACTGGGATTTTGCTGTGATTTCTCTATTAAAAACTCTCAGTATAGGAGAGAGAACATGCAGTTCACAATGAGCGGCAAAGATAACTGTCTTCTAATCATTAAAGACTGCTACTATTCTCTGCTACTTAATTGCATTTTTGCACCAGAGGTTTGAAATTTACTTGAGCTCAGACTTTCTTGTGAATCATACACAGAACTGGGGAGTTCCCTTCTACATCCTTGAGTGAAGCTGCAGTTAAATCAGATAACATTTTTATTTCGTTCAGAAAAATGGGAAACTTATTTCTCGTTGCACATTCTGTGCTTAGAATGAATAGAATGAACAGAATCCAAAGCAATGAAATTGTGACAGCCTTTATAAAACCAAGCTCTCCCTTAGTTAAGATAATATTATACAGCAGATAACTGGACAACAAAATGTTTGTGCCCAATGCAGGGTGGCTGCATGACTTCAGAGAATCTCCCTTTTCTGCTGCTGGTTTTAGACCAGGCAACAGTAGGTGTCAGAAACAGGCACCATAAGCATCAGCAATGTGTCTGTGCTTAACATCAAACAGCATCATGAACAGAAAAAAAAGGTACCTTGAATGTTCTATCCTATGTGCTATGCTAAAAAGAAATTGTGGGCAAGCACGCAAAACATACGTCCTGGCAGATACTCCCTAGTTCTGCCACATAACTGTTATCCACAGTCTTGCCAGACATTATCCCACAGTGTAAACTTGAAAGTATAAATCTCTTTCAGTATCATCAGTTATTAATGAAAGAAGATAGATGGTTTTATCGGGGAAGTTTCTTTCTTGATGATACACAGTGGGTTACCTCTGACATGACTCTATGGACTAAGAATTGATACAACTGAGATGCCTTTTGCCAGTATATGAATGAGAATCACAGTATTATGTCAAGTGAGAAAGGAATGGAAATGCAGAGATGAGCAACTTTTACTGAAGAGAACCTCAAATCCAATTGACATAAGGTTTTTGGTTTGTCGAAGGTCCACTTCAGGGGTAAAATGGTGAATATGAACAATGGAGACAGCTCTGAGAAAGAATGTACTTTCTTCATTTCCGTACACAATAACACAGGTGGTACCAGGGGCTTGCAGACCACTACACCAAGCAATGCTTAATCACTTAAATTTTAAGAGTTCATTACAAGGCATTTCTAGATTTACGTTTTAAACACCATGTTATCTGGAAAGCTCCTCAACAACTCCAAGCTTGGTAATGATCTTTTCACATTTGTCAATTTTCCTTTCTTTACACAATGAAAATTCTTCGGCATCCACTTGTTTGCTTCTACAAGTACCCTTGTGGAAGCAAACCTTCCACCCAATCTTGTGTGTGGAGACTAAATGAAGTCATATTATCCAAAGCCTACTCCACTCCTTTACAAGGCTTACTTCTAATATGTTTCATATCCACTTGTTTACAATGCCCAAAGGAATTGCTTCTAATACTTTTTGGTGTTATTTTCAACTTGAAAGGAAAAAAAATAATCCTGAGCTCTAAATCATTAAAACAATATAAAAGGACACATGTTCTAATTTTATTTGTCCACATTCATCACTATTTTGTCACTTTCAGATGCCATTTTTGGACTTACAACTGGACATTCCGGACAACCAGATGTGATTTCTTACTCATGGAACTCTGAACTCAGCCCCAATATGGTGTTATAACGTCCTTTGGTAATAGCATGAATACAGGTTGAGGCGTTAGGAATGGTAAGATAAGAGGGGAAGACAACGCATTATTATCTGTTTTGCTGTTTCATTGGGGGGGGCATTTTAAGAAATAGAAATTGTAGTTGTTAAGTCTGGAACAGTACCATCTGAAAATAATCTTCAAAAGCAGTGACTATATTGCCTAAAATGTTATACTATCAAGAGCTTCTGGCTGGGTTCTAGTGCCCGAGCTGAAAGAATCTAAAGACCCTGAAGGCTGCTGTATTCAGTGTCAGTTGTAACATCCTTAACACAAGAAATAGAAAGACCCATCTGATGTATTTTCTTCATGATCTGTATGCACCAGGACAGCCAGAATCCAAGCAATTGTTATGCCTGAGGTAAGTTTCTTGATCTTAGAGCTGCACCTACTAGAATATTGTTGTAATAATCAGAAATAAAATGACTGAATAGTTACAGTGGCTACTGTTTGCTCCATCACCCAGTATGGAATACATATAAGAACACAGCAAAAGAATCTAATAAAACTTGATTTTACTTCATTGAGACTCAAGTGGTAGGGACAGGGGGAAATATTTATAGAAATTAAAAATGTATGTAAAGCATAAAAGATCCAGTGGATTGTAATTGTTTCACAAAATCAGCATTGTTTTAATGTTTGCTATTATGAAGAATCGTAATCAGCTGTATTACTGCAACTTAATTAAGCACAGGAATCAGACGCAACTACAAAAAATATTTCACCCTACATATGTTTATCACTGTCTCTATCTCAAATTAAGAAAATTCAAGCTCTTTGTTAAGATTTAAAAGAAAAAAAACAAACAATGAGAGGTCAGAATTTTATTTTGATGCATGAATCCTTGAGAAGTCCAAGTCTGATTTTCTTCAATGACTGTAAGACAAGATTGGAATTGGCATTTCAAGAAACAGAAACAGTAGTTGTTAAGTCTGGCAAAATATCATCTGAAAATAATTTATGAAGGCAGTGGATATGTTCTCTAAAACATTATACTATAAAACATAAAATCATACATTTTCTGGAGGAAAAAATGCTTATTAGAAGACTTATGATGTCGGATACCAAATGAAAATTTTTCCAGCAGAACTTCAGAAGGTCCTTACCTTAATGGTAGCTTCTTAGCATTACTAAATTGTGTTTCAAATGGACAAAAGAATCATTTGCACATTTAATTATTATTTCTGCAAACCTTTCTAACATACTTAATATATTAACACGTTTACTATTATATTTTGCAGAACAGAGATTTAGCAGTGATAGACAGACTAGCTCAATATAACACAGAAGTTTCTTAAGCGTTTGCCATAATTTGTATGAACAAGTACTATCTAATTACTAACAGCATTTATTTTGCCTATAGACTTCCACAGTTCAGCTGACTTTGTATGTACAGGTTCCAAATAAGATCATACAACACATTCTGACATGAATCTGCTTCTTTTCCTTTTGCATGCAAAAGAACTTCAGTATTTAAGATATGCAGACATCCTCTGATTACAACTGTACATATATCAGTGAAGCAAACTTAGGAATTTTCAACTATCATGGAAACCAATACCCAGGTATTTCCACTTTGGATTCTTTATGAAAGAGAATTTCGATGTCGACATTTTTGGGAATCATGCATTGCTACTTATCTTCTGTTTCAATATCTATTTACAGTAGCTATTTTTTGAGAAAACTTCTCTATAGAGGTACCTGTAGTATGTGTTTAAGCACATAGCCTCCTTTTTCTGTCAGACACAGTTAAAGGTAATTTGATATTTCTTATCCTATTACTGAAAAGCACTTCAGAGCACAACTACTGGAGACTATGTCTAATCAGGTGTAAAATAAAAAGAAGTTTCACAGAATCTGTCCTATAAGAGAACATTTCAAATTCTGATACTATCAAACTGTAACAACTACTCAAATTCATCTAATTAAAACTATACAAAGAGCAGAAATCTGGTAGAACAAACAAACAAAAGTAAAAGACAAGCAGCAATTTGTCTCAGTTAAAAGGATGAATTTCAGGCTCTTATCTATCACATTACTACTAGTGAATAGGTTTAAATATTCTCCAGCACACTCACCTCTTTTTGACGGTATTTAATTGCCAGTTTCAATCTTGCAAGATCATTACCACTTTGTTCTTCTATCAAGCTATTATCATCTCTGTAATTAAGAATAATTTCCAATTCCCTGGAACTCCGTGTCTGATCCAGGAGATCTTTTGCAAATTGCTTGCATTGCCGTGACAGTTCCTCATACTCTGACTTAAATTCATTTTCGACTTTACTCAGTTCCTGCAGCTCCCAGCTCAGTTGAAAAGCAGTAAGGAAAGGGTCCTCACTGGATAAAGCAATCAACGACGGGCTCGCCAGAGCCTTGTAGATATTGAGTCTGGACCGAGAGTGGCGGAGGCTGTCCACGTCTGAACTTGAGACACATTCAACACAGTTACAGCGGACCTCGTGTGGCCTGGGCACAGAAACCCCTTTCTGCACAAGTAGCTTTATGATTTCATAATTGTTGGTGTGGGCAGCCAGAATAATAGGTGTGATATCTGGCGTAAATTCTGAAAACTGCTTGTCCAGAAGCACTGGTGGCACCTGTGAAAAAAGGCAAAAACTCTTACAGGCCTCTTCATTGAAGAAAAGTTATAGAAAATTAAGCTACAAATGGTTTACTAGGTAATACACCAACTGATGGATGTTTGCTACTGGACAGAGTTGAAGGAAACACTTTAAATGCAACAATTAAATTAGCTAAGATAGCCTTTTTCCAGTTAATAAATTACTATAAACAGGGTGCGCTTTTTCATAGAACCTTTTTGTATGTAAAAAATCCATGGGCAACCATTCTTTAGAGCAAATTATTAGATAAATAAGGAAGAGTCAAACACAAATGCTCCTGTCAGGTCCCTTGAAGTGAGAAAGATGGAAACGCTTTCTCATCTCTCCATGGTTCATCTCAGTTTTATAGGGAAGAAAGAATCATGGGGGAATAACCATTACTCTCTGAAGGAGGCAGTGAACAGGACACAGGCAAGTTAGAGTTATAAAATAAAATAGGCAAGTAAATGAGAAAGAAAATACATGTTTTCTTAAACAGAATGTTGAAAATAAGACGAGTAGAGGAAGAAACAGATACCTGCTGCAAAGAGCTTAACATCTTAAGGCTCAGTTCTACATTCACATGCATGAAGCAACATATTCTATTTATAGACAAAGTTGGTAGAAAAAGGGGAGTTAGTAGGAAAAGGGTTCCAAGAGATCATGTTTTAAGCCTCTTTTGATGTGTATTTCTGTATTTTCAGAAGACTGAATTTCAGAAGACTTTCATTTTAAGCTTGTTTCTTTATTTTAAACTACCAGGCTCTAAAGTCTTTCCCAAGTCAAGACGATTCATTAGACCAGTAAGGTTAAGCACATAGGTGTAATTAGCCAATATCAATAAAAAAAATGGTATTGGCATCATCACTTACAGACTGCCTTTGGTCCCCAGCTCAATAACCAAGTACAAACTCAATCCACATGTGAGAGGTGCTCTGACTGATGCTCTTTTAGGAGGAAACAAAAATGAAAACATTTGACTCAAAGGTATCTGAAGGCTAGGAAAATAGATGGCCACTACAGGGAGGAAAAAATGTTTGACAGCACCACAACCATGTTGTCAGGTGGAAAAAAAAAACAAATACACAGAAGAAAAGTTAACAGGAAAAAGGTAAAGCATGTGAGAACAGCATGAGTTGAAATGGGTTTAGAGCCTTGGGAAGGAAAGAAGAGAAAATGAAATGCACAGATTTTGACAGAAACTCAATTAAGCTTAAAATAAATGGTATCCTGTGGATATAAAATAAATAAATAAATAAATAAATATAAAAATAAATATATAAATAAAATCCATAGATCCTGGATCTCCTCTCCAACCCCCTTTCTAATCTTCACTGTTGTCTATTTTGTACATTTTTTAGCTATTCTGCATGTAAAACAGTTCACAATTGTTCAATGGGACAGCGTCCACATCTAAGATTTCCCATGTTTGTGGCTGTAAAACATGGACCTGAAGAATTAAGTAGCTGAATGAGAGAATCACTTTGGGAGGTGGCCCCTTAAATGGGAGTGGTAAAATGGGGTGGAAAGTCAAGACTGGAGATCTGGTATTCAGGACTGTAATAAAAAATTTCTAGGGAAGCAATCCCTGCCCGTCCATAGTGTATTGCTAACCTCGAGTAGCTGTGCCGGATTGTTAGAAGGTATGTGGAGTCAACAGGCAGAGAAATCCCTTCTCTCCCTTCCCATGCACTCAGACATGCACACTTGGCTTGGCACTGGGTCAGGCTGGCACGGAGTCTGTTTTATGAGAGGACTGTGGGATGACTGAGCTAGCTCACTCACCCTCACAAACAAAATAGTGTTGTGTGTGAAGACATATAGAGAAACATGGGTTTAATATTACTCAGGAGATAAGGAACCCAGCTGAGAATATACTGAAGGTAAGTATGGATGGGGGAGACACTTGGGTATAAGAACAAGCAGAAGGTCTGTGCACTGTGCCTGGTCTCAGCTGTGGTCAGGACAAAAAACACAACTTGGGAATATGTCTTCTCAGAGGACTCTGGCTCTGTCCACACTGCTCTGTCAGGTCTCCTCCAGGGCACCTCTGCATTATCTGTCACCTCTAGGCTGAACACCATGCAGAGCCCACATGGGGATGCTTGCCCAGATTGCTTCATTATTTCTGTCCAGTGTGGACTGGGGCTTGAAATCCATGTCTGTTTTCTCACCTGTTCTTGGAGTCAGTGGGGAAAATGAGACCCAATTTCAATCCCAATTCTCACTAGTTATTGTAATCTTAGATTTATCTTCTCTTTGACTTAGAAAAAAGAGAGCACTGCATGCCTACACAGACTTTTCCTGCTCTCTAAATTGCAACTGCGGCCAACGCTTTTGAAGCTAGAAAGAGATTAAAATGGTAGAAGAGGTTCAAACTTTGCATTAGTAGAAAGGAGATTCTGGGCCATCATAGATCTGAAAAGTGTTTACAGAGAGGCATGTGTTGTGTTCTGACAGTGTCTGCCACAACTAGTGAGACTTCCTCATGGCCTCAGGTTCAGGGTACCAGGGAGCAAAGGAAACAACTACAAGGGCAGAAAACCCAAGGACAGAAAGCTTTAACTTCAAACTCACTGACTGCTCAGAGTATTACTCTGTCACTTTGCATGTCACTAGCTTTGTACTTTCTGACAGTACTAAACAAACATTTGCTTCAAGCCCTGCCAGAACCGAAGGCTATCTTAAACATATCATCAGCTGCAAGCTCTGAAAAATTAAGACACAGCTTCAAACAACATGACATTAAAATGATTGACTTACACATAGGGTCCATTATCTCAAAAGCTGCTTGTTTTTCTCATAGCTTATCAAAACCTTTCATCTTAAGCTAACTCAGATATCAAGGCTAATGCACGCATTTTGGAATTCATACCATCAGAATTTACCCAAATATAGAATTGTGTATTAAATCATTTCAGCCTTAACTTACCGAAACATTTAAACTTAAAGGGCAAACCCTGACTTCAATTTTAATTACATCATTATTTTAACCCCTGACCCTTTACTTCCTATTTTAAGATTTTCTACTAATTTAAACCAAAGATAGAATGTCAAAGCAGTAAGGTCAAATTATTCCCTCATCTGCAGCAAAATGAAGTACTTGTCTTTGAAGTTCTGAGTGCTCTATGGCACTCAGAATATTTCACCAGTTAATTGTTGACCCAGAGTACTTGCTCTTAAGTTATCAGACTTATAACGAATTTTACTTTCAAAGCACTGAAAAATACTTCTCATTACAGAAGCCAAAACAAATAACCAGCACACACTGACATTAGCCATGCAATGTGAAGCTTTGACAGAACACTCACAGAAAACATATGAATCTTCCTTAAATCCTGGAGGATGGGGAGCTACTAGGTCTTACAGTCATTGACTGTTACTGTAACTTCCCAAGGCTCAGCAGTGGTGCAACTATATTGTAAATTTTGGAGTTAGTGTGTTAAGTGTGAGGCTGCTTAAATTTGGTCAGGTCAAATGATTCTTGTCTTTTTACATTTTGTTGAAAATTTTCTACTTCAGCACTATTTATAGGGCTGAGCAAACCAGTTTGGTGACTGTGTGTACTTGTTATATCTTATGGTGATGAGTAGGCAAAAAGAAAACAAAATAGAAAAATAAGAGAGCATGGCTCAAAGTCTGTACACTTCAGTGCTTAAGGACACAAGCGTTTTCTATTGCACTTGTTTTCCCTGCACTCACTGTACGTGGGAATGAATCAGTCTGACTTGGATATCTAACAATCCTTTTAGATACCAAGTGGAACAGTCCTCTTCAATTTGTGTTTATGTTCCCTGTACGGTCTGTGTGAAGAGAAGTTCCTTTGCTATGACAGGAAGAGAAATCTAAGTTAAATTAATGCTATTTAGGTCTGAGACATTTTCCTGTCCCCATGACATCAAAGTAGAGATTGACAGATGATGATCTCTTAGACATCCAGGAAACAGAAAAATTTAAAAGTTAGTTTGGAAAAGGAAGAATGTGAACCCCAGCTGCATCTTTTTCTCCATCTAGATATCTCATAATGGCTTTCATTGCTGGAATATCTCAAACTGCAGTGCCCATTTACCTACTGATTAGGTGCAAGAGCTCAGAATCTGTGTAAATCTATTTCCCTGGGCAAACAGTTTCCCTGGTTCCTGTCTTTGTTATTTATTTACAATTATTTTGCCTATTGTTTATAAAAGAAAGCAAATCCTGCAATGGATTCAAGTAGTTAGGGGAATAAATTTCTGAGTGATGTCAATCATGACAGCATGATTGGAGGAAAAACCCAAAGCAAAGGAAAAAAAGAACATATGACATTAGATGAATAGATGTCATCTCATGCAGTACTACATTATATAAGGAAATTAAAATTATAAAGGTGTGTCATCGAGGTGTCAGTTGCTTTAGCACTATTGCTCTATAGCTGTCATCAGCCAAACAGCTTCAAAATTCTCAGCTCTACATTTCAGTACTGTCCAGAGCACACAAGTTATTCCTATGCATATACAGTTTCATGATTTACATTCTGGTTTGTTGAGTTCTGCTCTTCTTTGGTTTGCTATTATTGTATCATTATTTTATCAGCTGAAATACATTCTGATTACAACAAAGGAATTAGTTCCACCAGGAAGGGTTCAAAAATTTCTCCTACCCCAACTCCTTTCACATGCACTAAGTCACTAATAAATATCCAGCTAAATTGAATCACTTGGAGATACAATGTCAAGAAAACTTGAATTCAGTTGTCACAGCACTGGACGGGTCTCTAAACAGCAAATCCTGAAAGTCATGTTGAAACTATCCTCACAAGACTGCATAAACTGCAGGTCTGCAATGGTAGCCCTAGACATGGCCAAAGTCCTTTGGCCAAACATTTCTTGCTCGCTGTGCATTGTACAGTTGGCATGCTGTGTGGCCATCAAGAGTGTAAGGCAGACAAGTGGATGGAAGTTGCCAAACTGAGCTCAGGGACAGCATCGTTTCAGACCAGTGTGTGTGACAGCAACCACGCAACAGCCATCCTGTATATTGTTATTTTCTGCTTTCCATAGGCAACCTCCCTGCCCTCCTTGGAAAGGGTTCAGTGCGGCAGGAAGAATGTGACAAGGAATCATGGGAGTTGTAGTCTTCCGGGTTCTCACACATGCAGTTTGTTCATTGTCCTTGAACTCATTACATTTCCTAAAAGTAAGTCCAACACTCTTACTGTGGTACTGAAGTATTATCTTTCATTTTATAATACTCTGCCTCCATGTCTATTTTTTTTCATAGGAAACAGATGTAACCAGAAAACATACAGAAAACAGACATGAAACAGATGCAGGAAACAGATGTATGCATGGGTCTTAGGCACTATAAATTGACTAAAAACAATCTGAGGACTAAACGTAAATTTTTTAGTAATATTGTAACTTCTTATGAATGCCAATTTTCATAATATTTAATTACAAATTGTGTCCTTTAACATTTTCATGCCCACATTTCACCTCAATGCTGTCAAGGTCTTTAATGCTTGACTTCCAGATTTCTTTTCTCTAGAGCCTAATGTAATTCCAATTATGAATTCATGCAAGGTAGATATAATAAAAAAAACCCACCAAACTTAAAGAATCAGATATTTTAATGTGGATGTTTTTGAACAAAATATTCTGGAATTTTTTTTTTTATTATTTTGAAATGTTTCTTTATTCAAAAATTTGCCCATAATCTAACAATAAGAAGGACCAATCCCCCAACATGTTTTTTCAGATTAAATCACTGTGGTTTTACAATATGATTATGAAAACTCTAACTATTAATTTTATAAAATGTCCCTAAAATTTTCTTATTAAAAGATTGTATTTCATGTCAGCCAAGAAAGGTATCTAGCAGAGAGAAGCTTTGATATGCAACTCAAGACATATATCAACTTTTATACAGCTGAATTTGGGTAAGGTAAACACTTCCCTTAGCATACAGTGCAACAGAATTTATTTGTCAGACATAAACCATATGCTAACCAACTCAAAACTTGATAGCTGTGCTATCTCATGCCAATACTGACCCACAGCTAACCATGGCTCATGTCTCCTAACCTGTAATGCTGAGATACGAGACAGGTATTTTTCAAAAGTACTAGATTCATCATTCTGGCCAGTTTTCCAGGGTTTGTGAGAAGAAGGCATGTAGAGCTAAAGCTGAGCGTGTTACCTTTAGGAAATTACTTTTAATATATCTCCCATTGGTAGGGAGGGAAGCTGCCATTTTTGACTTCTTGTAAGCCTTTCTCAATATATATCACATATGTGATAATATATTTTCAATGATCACACCTAAGTGTTCTCATTTGGTGCTAATATGCATTACTGTTAGCAAAGGATAACTGTGTTTTATGTAATATCATGTTCATTTATCTTGCTGAAAATTTACTTCCAGCTTTGCTGGGACCTTACTAGGAACAGGGATGTTGCCATAGCTAATACAAAATCCCTGTCACATTTAAGGAGTGCTTTCTTTTTTGTTTGTCTGAATTTTGAAAAGTTAAATTTACAGGTTTCAGTTATTTTCATTACATCTTTTTCAAATACAAGCTGAATTTTAAAAACCTTGGAGGTTGGTTGGGTTTTTTTTATTTGGTTACAGTTAACCTACCCTAAGACATGAGACTATCATTTTCTAATGCATTTTTATGCTCATCTTATTACAGCTGAAGCAATTTGTGTGTCACAATAGTCATAGCATGGACTGATCACTTCCAGTCTCTGTGACAGCTACACTCCACAAAAAGTATTAATGTAACATATTAAGTAAAATAATTTGTCCAATCTTTTCTTAAAGCCCTGCAGTGGTGGGTGAATATGTTGTACCATTTCCAGACAATATTTCCGATACTTAATTTGTTTCAACTCCGTGCAGTTTAAGCCCATAAATTCTTGTTCTGTGAAATGTGGATACAGAGAGTACTTTATTTCTTTAAAATAGTTTCAGTTTTTAAAGTACTTATTCCTTCAGACTTTTCTTATAGGAGTTGGAACCAGATAATCTTTAAGGTCCCTTCCAAGCCAGGCCATTCTGTGATTCTAGGATACTATGCTCATTTTGATGTGATCAGATGTGGTATTAACTTTTGCACAGTAATATGGTATTGTCCAGTCTTTATATCAGTCTTGTTTTAATATCCCTTGCAGAGCTGTTATCTTAATTATTTTCAATTCCCATAAATACTTGGTTGATTATTTCTGCCCTACTTAGAACCACGCCTTTTTTCTCACTGAACTGTTTTATTTTTTTACAGTAGTAATTTTTTGTTTGCCAAAACCATCCTGAATTCTGTGTCCTGCAACAGCCTTGTGATCCCTCTCAGTTTTGTGTTGTCTGCAGAATTAACACACCCTCTATTTCATCTAATGTCATGAATGAATGTACTTATTGGTATAGACCCCTGCAGAATTGCTAATTTTATCCCTCTGTTGGATTCATTCATCCTATTTCACCAAGTACTATCAGGAACTACTCTGAGTGTGGTTTTCTTAGGCTGTATTTTCAGTACACGATGTCTTACAAAACTCAAACTCTATGATATGTACTGCTTTTCCCCAACATACAGAGCTTGCTATCTGGTGATGAATGATAATTATATTGTTATGACAGGATTTGTTCTTGCAAATTCTGGTAGACTACTATTCGTGTCTATATTTTCTTCTAGTTGCTTACAAGCAGAATGCTTGACTATTTTCTTCAGGATCCTGCATGATGTAAAAAAAGTATAGATTTCTTTAATTTGAAAAAGGAAAATAGAGAATGGAAAGGAAATGCTGTAAAATGAATTGATAACAGTTTCCAGACAGAAGCAGAGGAAAATATATTGGATTTGATAGATTTAGGACATGCATTTGTGAGATGGATGTCAAAGGGCTTCAGCATTTTCTCTTCTTTATTCCCTTTCTTCTCCTCCCTGTATCTCTGAGAGCTGATCCAAAACACAGTCTGTACAAAAAAGTGGTCATTTTCAATCAATGTTTTCCTATGACCATTATTAGTGGATGGATATGCTGTTCCATCAGTCAATGCCAGTACCTTGAGCAAGGGTGGAAAACTGCTAAAAGTAGACACTCAATAAAAGAGTGTCAGGATATTTGGAATTTGTTTTCAGCTCTGAAAATTACACTCGCTTTATCACCACATCTCTTCTTGAAACTAGGTAGAACAGTGTTTCCAATAAGAGTTCTGGGCATTGCTTGAGTGCTCATAATGAGAAGTGACAAGCAAACATTGTTGTTTTCATTCAGGGACAGCAAAAGAAAAAAATTAAAATGTTTTGAAAAACACTGGAGCTAAGAAAGAAAAGAGATCTTATGGAAAGGATTAAAGAAGAACTTGAATTATTTATTTTGCATCATATTAAAACTCATATACACCTCTCTCAAGGTTTGCACGATGAATGAAGCCAATACTGAAACTTCCTGAATGTTCCAAGTAAACCTAGTGGGGTCCCTCCCATCTGAACGGTTTTTAAATGGATGCACAGATACTTTACTCAAATACAGAATGGTTCATAAAGGCAATATCATTTCAGTGAAGTATATGTCTGATATTCCACCTCCTGAGAACCTGTGTCTCTAGTCTGATTAGAAAAGTGTGGGAAAGCTCTTGCTTTTACCTGTTTTTTTTTTGCCTTCTCCCAAAATGGCTCCAATATTTACCTAGAGAGGTGGAAGGAAATTGGCTTGCTTCTACAGGGACGTCTTGAGAGAAACATCAGAAAAAGAAGAGTTCTTAAAATCTGATCTGGATCCTTTGTTTATCCCTGAGCTTCATGGATCTAGACACAAGAAAAGGCATTCCACTGGCTAAGGAATGAGAAAGATTGTTTTACAAAAGCAGCTTTGGCAGAAAGAACAGTAAGAGATTGGTGGCCTCCCTTGGTATCAACAAACTGTTTAGGAGATACAAGCGTCTCAGAGGGTGGGAAGTAGCTAAACTTCTTTACAGCTTATTGCAATTATTTAGTGTTGCAAAGTAATTTGAGATATCTTCATGGCTGTGGAGTAAATTTCATGTTTGAGAAAATTAAAATGGTTATACTCCCAAATAACAAAGTGGGAATCAAGCAAATTTGCAAAACACCTAAAGAAGAATGTTTTTTTCTATTTTAAAAATATGAAGAAAAAGGAATATAAAAGAGTATGGCAGGGACAAAGAAACCTCCTAAATCTTCAGAAGGTGCAGAAGAATTTCATAGTAAGCTGTTTCATAAGTATATTTCATAAGTATTCCTGGTATGTTATTCAGTGGTTTGTTATTTAGCAGCAGCTCTAGTTTTTGAACCACAGTGTAAGTTTTCCATATTTCACAGATGCAAAGAGGACATTTATTCTGAAGTACACAGACCAAGTCTGATGCAACTATGCTAGGATGTGCTGGGACTGAAAAATGCATTTCAGAGGCATTGACAACCAATTTTTATCACGGGTTAGTGATATTCTTAGCTTTGTTCAATTCTTTAACAAGAGATACTTTAAGACCCTCTCTGCACACAAGAATCAAATGAACAATCCTAATGGTTATGAGGTTTTGGAAACGTGTAGTGTTAAACCATAGAAGATTGCTAGAAATAAAAATATTGCCTTTGGATTCCCACTGCAAAGAGATCAAAGGAAAAATGGGAGATATGCATTTTTAAAAGCTGTTCTGTGCAGTGAGAGACCAGGAGCAAAATAGTTACTTAGAGGTATTTAAGGGTAGATTGCTAGAAAGAAGTCTTTGAAACTGATGCCAAGGGGAATGAATTAGTTCAAATCATTCAATACTGTGAGCTCTCCTTGTTTCAGGTTAGTCTTATCTTAGCATTGTATTGCTCTTTAATTTACCAGCTGATTGAATCTCGATCTGTAAAGATCTTATATACATGGTGAATCCTAGAAATGAATGGATAAGAGGTATTCTTAATGTGCTTTAGGATATGGAAAGTTTTTTCCTTTGAGCTTATGTATTTTTACTCAGTTCAGTGCATGGTAGTAAACAGAGGCTTAATAAGGAGAAGTCTAATTGAGCAGGGAAGAGAAATTTCATGTTATCAACTAGATTGTTTGTACTTACAGTAGATGTCTAAAACTAGTTGGTGCAAATAAAATGGTGGCAGACTTTTTTGCATTTTCTGCAAATATTCAGCGGTAGTATCTTGGTAGTACATAAATGTAAGGCTTTGAGGGTAGATATTTCAGGTTTCCTTTTTATTTTCCTTCTAGAAGGCCTCACACATTGTGACAAGCCTGCAAACTTAGATAATATTTTATTACCAACCCCCAGCAGTGTTTCAGTAGCTCAGTTGAAAGGGGAACTAATTTTGCCTCCTGCCAGTCTGGTGCAAAGATGTGGAAGATATGGATCCTGACACTGGTATAAAGTACAATTAAAATACTTCTGTCAGCACAGTATGTGAGACACACATCCTCTATCCAGAAAACAGTTGCTAAATTGACAGGCTAAATTCGTAGTCTCCCAAGACAAGAAAGCCTCCGTAATCACATTAATGGACTCTGTCAGTCAGTCCAGTGTGACTTTTGAATTTGTTGGACTGCTCTAGCTGGATGTTAACACGAAGGAATATTAGAAATACTAAATTCCTGCAAGTTTTCCAAAAGAGACAGATGATTGAGATCTGAAGAAAATTTTGGAGTATGAGCACAACTATTTGAGTAGACACCAGAGAATTAATACAAAAAGAGGATACTACAAGTGCCTCAGCCTTTTCAAAAGCTTTGATGAACGTTCATAACATCAAAAATGGGGAAAATTCAATCACGATGCACATAGCTATGTGGAAATCAGATTCCATACATTTCACTGCTCACAGAGCAATTTGACAAGGGATGCCCTGTGACAAATGCAAAGCTGATGGAGGAGTGTGCAGGGCCATATATGAGCAAGCTTCTTGACAGTGGTGTGTTTCTGTTTTTTAAATTTTCATAGGATCTTCCCATGGCTGAAGGTTTGGAAAGATTATATAGATTATTAGGTATGATTGCATATTTGACTCTTAGTTAAAAAGTCTTTTAAATTCTAGTCTTCCAACTAGAAGTCTTCCAACTTCCTAAATACAATTTATTTAAGAAGTATTTCCATAAGCAAGTTCAAGGTAACTGCATTTCAGCAGGGTAGTTCCTCATAGCAATGAAGAAGTCTAGAATGGCTCTTTGAAAATATTTTTCGGTAGACGCTGTTCAGCATTGAATTGTCTGGAAGTTTGTGTCCATAAGGAACTGCTGTGCCTTTGAGTCTCTTTCAACAGTAGGGTTCTGGTTGTCCTGTTCCTAAAATCTTTCCTAGATTTCTGAACTAGACATTGTCAGAAAGCGGATAGGTTGCAGAACCTACAGGATGGGATTTATGTCTAGATTTAAACACTGAATTATAGGCTGTATATGTTAATTCGGTTTTTAAGCTCCTATTATACCTAGGAAAATCATCTCAGCTGCCCAAAGGTCCTGTGTCATAACTGCCAGACCCACCCGTCTCACACATATTCTAGGATGCCTCATATTTCACTTATCCACTACATGTGAGCTTCTGAGCTAGGCCCCTAATTGATGTAATGAGTGGAGCCCAGAGAACTATTTTTCTTAGCTTACAGTAGATACTTGCATTTGGTCAGCTAACCCTCTTGCTCATCACTGACCTTACTAAGAGTTCAGCTACCTGGCTTTTATGTGAGCAGTAAACAGACTGATTCAAACAGCACTGTACTGTTTAAGACACTCTAGAGAATCAGAGAGATCTACACAGATGTGACACAAGACCAGCTGGAGGGTCTCATCCCTCTGCAGTGCAGGCGGAGGACAGGCAGGTTGCCCTGAAGCAGGAGACATCTCTGCACAGACCCCCAGCTCTACTGCTACATTGCATTCAGCTTCAGGCATCTGAATGGGGAGCTGACTTCCACCCCCTTACATACATGCAACTGTATACATATATTTATATATAGCACAGACCTCAGTCTGTTGTATCAAGGGCAAAATCATTAACTGTCCTCTTCACTGAGAGGCTGCTCTAGGCAGAGAAGATACTGGTCTCTTTTAATGCTTATAAATTTGTTAACTTCATAAGTTAAATTGCACAGCCGAATGTACAGATAATTGGCAATGGGGATTTCTAGACCTTAGAAGACAAGGCTACCTCAAAAAAAATTCTATTTGTTTAACCTCTTGGTCTTCTTAACGGATTTATACTACTGGCCTCGGAGCTGATTCTTAACCTATTTTCAAGCATTGAAAGGCTGTAAAAATCTTTAATTGAAACTATCTTTGCAGTTGTTGAGTTGTCAGGAAGTGAAAATGGGTAGGTTTGGCAAAATGGATGCTAGGCTGAGAGGTTTGTGAAGATGACAGCACAGGACCATGAAGATGACTGTAGAAGGCAGAGATTTTGGACATTTTTTATTTTTATGCTATCCCTATTCTAATTGTAAAACTTGAGAGAGTGCTGTAAAGGGGAGATCAACAAATATAAAAAGAAGGGAAAAGAAATCAGCACTGAAAATGTGACTTCTCAAGGAGAAATCTGACTTTTCCACAGACTTCAATTTTTAATTAACTTTCTAAAGATTTTGAATTTTTTTCTAAAGATTTTGATTTATTTTAGATTTTCAAATATTTATTGCTAATCTCCACTCATCTCCTCATGGTAGAAAATACTTTCATTTCATTTCACACAAGAAGTGTGAAAAAGTCAGCAAATAATGACAGAAAAGTATTTCATCTTTCTAAATCTGTAACACTTCAAGTTTAGGTAGAAGTTTGGTTCACCAGTTCTCTTTAAAATAAAACTGTATTTGTTATCATCAGTATTTTCTGAACTTCTGCAAACTGCTAAAATAGAGGACTAGATTCACAGCTGGTGAAAGTCATACTCAATACCACCACATAGATTTCAGGAATCTATCTATAAGGATCATGCTAGCCAGAATTTTTTTATGCTGCCAATAAAAAATTGCTCATTATTTTGTACAGGTCAAGAAGCTATCATGTTTCCCCATATTTTGACATGTGTCTTTTGCTACTGCTTCAACTTTGGAATATTATGATTTAGCATTTGTTACAAGGTGATGGGTGCATATTGTAGAACACATTGCCTACCTCAATATTGAAATTGCTAGCAGCTCTATTTGATGGCACCAGGATATCAGCTTCTGGAGTATTTCTTGAATAATTGTCACAGGTTTTTCTACTCACCCACCCACCTTACCTCTGATTCATATAAACACATACAGTTTGGGTTTATTGCCAAGACATAATGACATTTATATGCAGCTTTTTTTGAACTTGAAAAGAGTCAGCATCTCTCCAAAAATCAAAGAAAAATACTTTTATAAATCCATATCTCCATCTTACATACAATTAGTCATCTCCACCTTTATGGTACAGCTGTCATTACAAGCTACAAGTTTTTTTCATGTGGCCAAATGGTTATATGAAAGACTGAACATGTGGATAGGCTATTATACCTATAAACTGAAATATATCCTACACAGCTTCTTTCCATTCATCTCTGTCTATCAATATGTTAAAACCTGTCAGAAAATAGTATCTTATCGGATGCATCTGGGAAAAAATACTCAGCTACCCACTCAGGCAGCTAGGAGTGGGAAGAACCAACTTTGTGCTCTCCCTTTCTACTTCAAGAATGTGTACTTCATGCCCAAAAAAATATCTTTACATTGCATCCTCCATACACATTACTAGCTAGACTGTCATTAATCAGAACATTCAAAAAAAGGCACATAGTTCACGAACTTCTGTGGGAGATATTTTCAAAACAAAAATGATGCTTTAATGTCAACAGCCAAAAAGCATTACACAAGTCATTGAGACTGGTATTTTCCAAAGTTACCAGAGAGAGTTTTAGATAAGAAAACTACAGGTCATCATACAGTGCTCATAAAATCTTTCTTTCTGCCCCTGATTTACCAATATACCTCCCAGTTCCGTAACTAGGTAAGAATTTGAAAGTATGTTAAAAAAAACCCACAGATTCAATATTTTTGTAGTTAAAGTCCACTGCAAGTGTGCTGGGCCTACAACCTGTGTACATTCCCTGGTCTCCTCCGTGATGGCCTATACTGTTACCAGGATGAAATAACAACCCTGACATAGCAGCTTTCCCTCGTACACCACTGGGTTGTGTGGCAATGCAGGGCTGGGAAAATGATATCTCATGAGGCTTGGAAGGCAAATAATACACGAAAGCTGATTAAAGCTCTGTACACATTAAGAGGAGCCTGACTGAGACTGAAGCTGAGCAATATGTGCAGCTCCAAAGAAGAGCACTGGCTTCATCTCAGGACACTGGGACTCCTCAAAGGGCTATTTCAAGTAGTCCAAAGATACTAAGAGTCACAAAAATAACAGAGTGGGTGATGTGACCACATGTGGGGAATTTGCAAGGAGATAGGAGCTTCTGTGAGGCTTGATAGGAGCTCTGTCAGACATGCAGAATCCATGCTGCCAGCATTTCAGGATGGAAAATGATTCTTCAGGCTTTGTGCTGCTTTCATGCTGTTTTCTAACATTTCACCTTTAGACCTTTTATCTATTTCTGGGAGTGCTGCCAGACTGAAGGCACTTTGCCTGCAAAGCTATCTAGCCTTGCTGTCTGTATCCCTTTCCAGATAATTTAGGCGAGTGCCTGAATATCCACATAAAAGCGTGCTCCAGTGGCCTAGAAAGTATACTGTACAACATTCTTGACTCTTCTTCAGGACCATACCCCTCACCCTGGTTGTTCTCTCACATCCTTTCATTCTCTCCACAACTACATAGCAACACTGTTAAAAAAAAAATCAGATGTTGAAACACATTTTGGCATAAGATCAGTCATTGTTTATTCTGATGAGAATTGCATCAGTAGATTCAAGTGAAAGACAACTTGTATTGTCAACACCTCCTCTTCTTTTCTACCTTCCCACACTTCAAATAATTATCAATCAGCTACATGCGTCAAGATTTATAAAATATAACTTTAGCCCGTGACAGCAAAATAATGCCCCTTCTCTCCCCACCTCCTTAAAAGTCCCAAGATAGCAAGCTTTCCAACTGATCCAACTGATTAACTCTTCCTGTCCAAGAGTTTGCAATGGCTGCTAACACACTGAGTAGCATATAAATGCCAGAGCAAGCTCTCAGGTATTGGTCTGCCCATTACCCAGATCAGAGTGTTGGCCAGACCACCATGTAACTTTCTGCTACTTCTTTCAACACTCAGATGTGGAACGATGGATTGGTGTCTCCCTGGGTGAAGATGCTGTCACCACACACCCTGTGAACTCCAAAATGTCCCTGGCGAGCATACAGCACTATTAGAATATGTTTGACTGGGTTAGATTCATAGAATCATAGAATGTTTTAGGTTGGAAAGGACCTAAAAGATCAGCTAGCTCCAACCCACCTGCCATGGGCAGGCAACCTTCCATTAGAAAAGGTTGCTCAGTCCCCTTCCAACCTGGCTTTGTACAGTTCCAGCAATGGGGCATCCACAACTTCTCTGGGCAACCTGTGCCGGTGCCTCACCAACCCCCAGTAAAGAATTTCTTTCTAATATCTAATCTAAATCTACTTTCCTTCAGCTTAAAGCCATTTCCCCTTGTCCTTTCACTGCATTCCTGGATTTACATCTGATTTGCAAGGTATCAGAGCTGCTATCTTCTTACATATGACCTCACCCATCTCTTTCAGATGCCATTCCTTGTAACATAAAAGCACATAACCACAGCAAGCAAGGTACTGAAATGATAATTAAGGTATCAGGATCTTCTACCAGTTCCTAAACACACGCCAGACTCTTATACCCTGTCTCTGATACCCATATGATGCATCTTTCAGTCCTTCAGAAATGTCTGTCTGTATATTTTAAGTCTCAGAGGTTTGGTTTTTTTCTCTTTTAATAAATATTTTTCCCAAATATTTAGATAACGGTCTGAACTTAGCCTTTCTTAGGCCTTTAAGACATTGCCAGGAAAATCCATGAAACCCAATGAACTGTATATGCCATGGACTTGCATTTTTTGAGGCCAACACGATGACAAGCTGAGCCCTGGCCTCCTCGCTGGACTTTGACTGGCACAATAAGTAGAAGACAGACTCTTTGTATAAAATAGTTTATGATGTGACTTTACGGGTTGTCTCAGGAGAGCAAAAAGGCTATGAGAGTTGCAGCAAGTGGATTCCTACTTCCAGGATTATGCCAGCAATCTCTCCTTTTCTCTACATATGGAAAGGACACTAGCACTTTTGGGAAAGACAACTTAAGGGTGACATTTGATCTGTCTATCCAAAGCACCCACAGACTGCTACACAGGAGATTTACCTCCCAAATTATTTTGATGGCTACAAACATTTTGGTTCCAAACTGACCAGAACAAAGCCGCAGGGGCTGGAGTCTGTCAGCTTCCACCCTCACAGAATCACAGAATCATTTAGGTTGGAAAAAACCTCTAAGATCATCGAGTCCAACCCTACCATAACCACCACTTTGTGCCCAGTAATATTTTCAGATTAATTGACAGCCACACCACAGAAGGAGTGAACCAGGGATATGTCACAATGATCACATCCCTCCCTGTCCCAAAGTTCTCCATCCTCTAGAAAATCCCTTATATTTGCAAATGCCAGTCTGGCATTAGCACAGTAGTTTTTTTCCAACTTCTGCAGAAAGCTGTCCCTAGGGTGTCCACCCATTAAGAATACCCAGAAGTATCACAAGATTGACATCTAATAGTGAACAGGAATGCATAAAAGCATTGCCATGTGCTTTTGCTAGTCAAGCAATGCCTGTAAACATTGCAGCCAATTTCCAAGCCCCAAATCTAGTCTGTCAGTTAATACAATGCTAAACTCTTCAAGTTTAGAAACTGAGACTTCAGCTTCACTTATTTCATTTGCAGCATTGTTAGAAGGCAGCTACACCTCTGCTTCAGTCTTCCCTGAATATACAAGAATATCTAGACGGTCAAACACCCAGCTAGAGATCGATGCCTGGGTTCCTTAAGCAGTAGAGCACATTATGATTTACATAAAGGTATTCCTAAAAAATCCACTGCGCAGGCTCGAAAGGTAATGACCTTTCCCAAATCTTCGTTTGTGAAGACTGGCCATACACACACAAAGGTATTCTACTTATTTTTTATGCTGCCTAACTCCCATCCCATCTGTGGATGCTGCATGCAATTTAGTAAGATTAAAACATTTTCTGCAGATACTAAATTTAAAAAGAATAACTTTCCCCCCCCTTTTAATTTGGCATTCAGCTATCCATCAGAGTAAGCAACAAGTGACTTGGCAGATAATTCAGGACATATGGTGTTGCAGAATGGTAATTTAAAAGTACTTGGACAAGTTTCCTCAACTCATTCACATTAATTTGTGCTATTCTCTTTTACATGTGCTCTAGCAGCTGGTACAGATAAAAAAGCATAGAAAATATAATGACTATAATGCAAGTGACAAAATAACCTTTTCCTGAGTTGTATTAATGTATAGCGCAAAAACCTCACTCACAAACTGAGTAACAGAAGGAGTTCAAAGACAATTCAAAGCTGGTAAACATATATGCCTCATCTGCAGTCACCAGGTGGCACCAGATGTATCCATATACTGACAATCAGCTTAAAACCTCTATAATCCATGTGGTATTTGAAATGCAAAGCAGATCATGTACGGACATTACGTAGAGCCCTACAGCTGAGTAGTCAGTAGACTAGAGAGTTTAGATTTAACTTTAACAAGATCTGACTGCTGTTTTATGGTTTGGGTTTTGTTGGGGTTCTGTTAGGGTGTTTTGGGGTTCTTTTTTTGTTTGTTTGGGGTTGTTTTGAGGAGAAAGTGTTAGAGAGTAAGATTCAGTGGCATCTCCTAATTTGGAGATGTTGGCTGGAAAACCTAAAAAAATGCAAAAACATATTATTTTAACTATATGCATTGATTCTTGGTCAGAATTAACACATTTTTACATTTTCCCCCCTTTTCTTTTTCAACATTTACATGTTTAAAGAATTAAATTTTGGAGAAAAATCATTTCTTTCAAAAGATACATTTCAGCAGTCCTGAAGAATTGTAGCTTTCTGTTGGTACAAGAAGACATTTTCTTCTAGCTTTCTGACATTGTCAATGTGCTCTTGAATTATATAAGAAATTCTATGATTAAAAATGATTTCATTTTACAAATATAGCTACATTATTGTATAAGGTGAAGCTGAAATTAGCCATGTATCATACGTAGGATATTACCTCATTAATAGAAAAATATAGTGAGAGCTAATTCATTTACTTGTGAATCATATCAGATTTTTTCCAGCATCTGAATATTCATAAATTTTATCACTAAAAATATAAGTTCAATTAGTTCAATGTTCAATAATTTTATCACAAACAGTTTATGGAACCTAAACTGTTTCTTGTGCTTGTTTGTATTTAGCACATGCATTTTTCTTTATTTTCTTATCTGTCCCCTCTGGGAATAACTTTTCATCAAGAGAAAAAACAACAACAACAACAACAACAGCAAAACAAAAAAATCAAACCAGCAGAAAGGGTGAAATATTGACCTCACTGAATGGATGGCAAAAATTCCACTAACTTCAAGGGGCCAGAATTTTACCGCACATGACCAGATTCATACAAAGAAGCAAAGAGTCTGAAAATGAATCATCATCTAAACATACGGCAAATGTTTACAAATAATAGTAATCAAAAAAGTTGTAGTTTGAAACAGTTTCAAAAGGAACTTGATTCTCCAGGGGAAAAAAAAATGTCTATAATTCTCAGAGTCCAGATTTTATATCTTTAGCCCATTGCAATGATTTTTCAGCCAGCAGGTACCTTTGGTAACAGTAAATTCATTATGGAATTACTGCAAAAATGTCATTCACATTTACATTCTCTTCAGCATGCCATTGGCCTAAAAATGAACCAATATGACTACCTACACATATGACACCCATAGAAGCTTAATGGTTGCTGGGATCCCCAGTGCACACAACACCATACACATGTAAATAACCTGTTTGTTTAAAGACCATTTTTGCATGCACTGGCTTGCAAGCAGTGCTTGCATTGGCAATGGGCAAGCCTAGCCTTTTACAGGCACAAAAGGAGATATCTCTGTTCAAACAATTTGTGAATAATGTTCCTGCTTTACAGTAAGACCCCCATCAAGTGCAACCAGGGAAACCAAGAAAGAGCAGAAGGAGAAAAGCTATTCATACAAGCCAGCAGCGGAATTTGGCACTGAAACAACAAACTTAAGCTTCAGCCCAGAGATCTAACCTCTAGACTGGAGCAAATCAGTTTGTGGTTAATTTAACACTGTAGTATGCACCCAAAAAGTAATCCTACCTTTTGACTGCTATAGCATGAAGCTCACCTAAAACAAGTTTTACTACTTGTATTCAAGCATTTTCAATACAGTAGCTGTGGCACACATGAAAAAGTAGCCCTGAAAGTCTGAAGAACAGTCTAAAATTTAGGCAGCTATTTTAAGGTGAATTTGTAGACTCTCTCTAGCAAAGCTAAAAAGTGGTTTATGCTGTCACAAAGCAAGTAATTGAAAAAGCCAGCATGAGGTGCTCTCCAGGGATCTCCATTTTTCTCCATTGCGAAGGGAAGTCCAAGGAGCCAGATCAGAGATGAGACCTATCTTTGGATGGCTACCATTAAGTGACATGAACTCTGCTCTGCAAATGGCAACTTCCACTACAGAGGCTGGAGAATGGAGAGACAGGTGTTTTGACTGGTTTGGCATGGGGCTGTGCACTAATCCTTCTGGGTTCTGGTCATTTTAAAGGAGCTCTGCTTTTACTGTCTAGAAGACAAGACAGGCATATACTATCGTACAAAGACCTACCATAAAAAAGCATAGAATTTGTGTTAGTTTATCAGCAAAAATTATACTTTTAACCTACTATCTGCAATTATATCCACACCAAGTACATTATACTGTAATTAAAGTATATTGTATGCATTATCTGTGAAAGGGCTGTAATCATTCAACATACTATTCACTGAAATACATTTATAGAGTATCAATAATACATAAAATTTGAAATTGATGAAAATATAATACAATATTATAACTACTTTTAAGGTTTTTCTTCCTAGAAGAGTCCAATGAATATCAGAATTAATGGGCTATGTTATCCTGTCTCCACTCTTTTCTTAAAATGAGAAGGCTAACTACTTCCTGGAGATGTCTCTCAAGGCAGTGCAAGGGAAAGCAGAGTAGGTATCACATTATGAATGAGCCTGTATGCAATGATTTTTTCCTTTGAGAGAAGACAGGAGAAAGGGAGAGGAGTTTGTACCTTTTTAGGTGTACTTGATAGGATGGATGACTACTTAAGACAGGGCTGAAGTTCTGATCAATTCGGTCATGCCTCCCAGTGTTGCCTTGCAGAGTTGGGAGATGATGACCTCCCCATGGAGGGGTTGAAACATTCATTGACTTTTATGGGAGTTTCATAATTAATTCAAATGGACCACATATTACCACTACTATTCTTTTTGGAATTATTTGCTTCTCTGAATGATTAAAGACTTTCCAACAGGAATAATGTTATCATTATACAGAGGGGGCTTATGGGAAAGACAAAGAGAGACTTTTAACCAAGGCCTGTAATGACACGGAAAGAGGCAACAGTTTTAAACTGAAAGAGGGTAGGTTTAGACTGGGAAGAAGGAAGACATTTTTTACAGTTAGGGTAGTGAGACACTGGATCAGGTTGCCCGGAGAAGTTCTGGATGTCTCATCCCTGGAAGTGTGCAAGGTCAGGTTGGATGTGGCTTTGAGCAACCTTGTCTAGGGAAAGATGTCCCTGCCCATGTCAGGGTGTTGGAAACTAGATGATTTTTAAGGTTTTTCTGACTCAAAACAATTTGTGATTCTATGATGTCTAAACACAGATTAATACAATGCATACAGCATCAACGTAACTGATTTTTTGATTTTAAATATTTGTGTGCAAGGATGATGGTTGGTTTTGTTTTTCTTTTTGCTTACTCCCTTGGCCCAATTCCTCTCTTTACATTAGAGCAGACCACAAACTCAGAGAAAATCCTGCACGTACCTGTTTCTCCCCACTGGGCTTCTTGTGGTTTAACAGCAGCTCCACAGCACCAACTACCTCCTTCCGTATGGCATGTAACAGAGCATCTCCCACATACACATTAAAACTTAAGAGCAGCTCAATGAGCTCAAGGTTCTCATTTTCAATTGCAATAAGGAGTGCAGTTCTTCCCAGGGGATCAATGCAGTTAATATTGATCTTGAAATAAATTTCTGCTTCCTCCAAAGCCTTCTTTACACTGGCATAGTCTCCTTTCTCCACGGCATTCAGATAGGCTTTTTCTGAATGAGACAGTTCAGACTCTGCCCGTACGATGCGAAGAGGGATACGATCTCTGTAGGGAGCATTGACGCTTCTTTTGTAGTAGAACTGGGCCATATTTTATGCCATTCTAATACTTTGTCTCTGCAAGATGAAAATAAAGATTAAGTCAGTAATTTAGGGGGTACAGTGCATCAAATTAATATTTGCAATATACAAGTATTTAAAACTCATACTAAAAAGTGATGTTGAAACACATTCAAATGGTGTCTATCAATAGAACTTCTAAGATCTGCAAGAGTAAAAGCCAAAATATTGCTTGTTTGTAACATGCCAAGTGAAAGCATATCTGTCAGCATACCATTTGCTTGTATGCATTTCTTAGACCTGTGGCAAACATGAAATGACACGATACAATGTCATTTGCACCAAAAGTGTAGCTCCATTTCATCCTTAATTTCTTCATTCAGTTCCACTACCTCATGTTTCCCACAGTTGAAGAGTATGCTCATGCACAGTTGCCACTGCTCAGTAGATTAGAGGGCACTCACATCTTTTAAGCTTGATTGTAGTGGCTATGTCACCTAGAGATTGGTTCAGTTGCCCGTATAAGCTTCTGAGGCCTCTCTGAGATTGGTTCAGTTGCCCGTATAAGCTTCTGAGGCCTCTCTGAGATTGGTTCAGTTGCCTGTATAAGCTTCTGAGGCCTCTCTGAGATGCTCTAGTTACGTCATCTGTACTCCAGCATGTCTCAGGTCATTCACGAGGTCTGTGCACATTTGGTACCTCCATGAAAATGTCTCTGACATCCTACAGAAGCCATGTGTCATTTAAGGGTTGTGTGTAGACAACTAAATACAGCCCTTCCTACCTGTTTCTTTAGGCTGGGCAGAAAGAATATGATAGAATTTGAATAGTTATTAGCATTTACATCTTCCTAGTGCTCAAATTCCCTATTTATCTGTGGGAAGACTTATTTTGCACAGTTCAGCGGTGAGCTTCCCTACGAAGATTTTGATTCAATCTCATATGCTATTAGAAAAACATTCACATAAAATGCTTTTCTAAGCAGCACTTACTAATGAATAAATTAAAATTCATAACTCAAAAGGAAAAAACAAAATCCATAGGAGATAATATTCCAAGGAGTGGTAGATAATAGTCACAATTTTGATTCTGTACTCTTCAGTTCTAAACCAGAATTAATACAAAAACATAGCAGTTATAAAACAACTCCAAAGTCTTACTTATAAGAAAGCATTTAATGTCTGTGCTTTTATTCTGTATACTTTATTCAAGGAATTTGCAAAAATAATTCCTTCTAACAGAATGATTTTCTCCTGAGTCAATCTTCTACTGGGTAAGAAAAAAAAAAAAGGAAGAGGAAAGAAGGAAGAGAAAAATTTGACCTCAAAGCAAAAAGTACACAAAAAATATTTCCCCCTGCTGTTCAATTAGAGGCTGAACAGTTTATCTGATGAAGAACTGTAGTTTCTTGAAATTTTCTCAGCTGATAATGCAAGTTGCAGTAAACCACTGTCTTTTCCTCCACTCCTTACTCCTTTCAGTCATTAAAATCTCTGTTGAGATCATAGTTTAAAAAGATAATATATGTTTTTATTATTTTTAGGTTTTGATTCATAAAAAAAAAAAGGCACTAACAGTAAGTGAGGAACATAGTAATTTATCTTCTCCACTCTTCTTATGCAGTGTGATGAGAGGTAAGTACAAAAGTACAAAGGCTGTTATTGAGTTGTTTACTTTGTTTTTCAGAGCAGATCAACAGGACTTGAGGCAGGCAGAAGAAAGCAAAGGAGACACATGAGAAAAATTCTCCTCCATATCCAAATACAGGAGCTTGGGAATTGCAATCCTTTTCAAGATGTTTCCCAATTTTCCCAACAAAATGGTATCGGTCTGCAATCTGGGCTACTAGAGGTTGCACAATTTGTGGATTATGTTCTGTTAATCTCACTCTAAGTAAAATACACTGCAGATTCATTGCAGAGTTTTATACTCCTGGAACAGATATCACATTCTTATGGCTAATGCACTTTTATTTTACCAGTTAGATTTTAATTATTTCCTTTCAAAACTGGATTCAAGAAGGAAAAAAGTTTATGTTCAGACCCAATTTAACAGACTTAAGTGTAGAAGTTCACAAGTAGGCATCTACCAGGAAGGTGGGCTGCTAAATTCCCATGATAGCCATAGAGATTTACGGCTTCATTCCTCTGCTCACAAACTGTGGTCTGGTACTGGATGCTGAAGGGCATCCTACCTGAGTCCAGCTGCCACCTCACAATGACTTCGGTCTCAATAATGACTCTATTTCATATCTGTCAGGCAGACATTGAATAATGCACACACATTATAGACACGTGGAGCAAACTGAGGGACTGCAACTGGAAGGTCAATGCTATAAACTTCTTTCTCTTGAAAGCACAGAAATGAATAAACAGATCATTATCTCCCTGTTTATTGTGAGTCAAATTAGGAATTAACTTATATCAATGAAACCAGGCATCATAGAGATGCTTATGGTAGAAGAAGAGTAAAGCAACCTATGGATGGGATCTACCATAATTTCACTAGGGTCATTTGGGGATTCCTTGTTTCTTTATTTTTATAAGTGTGAGGAAGATGTATTATTGTCTCACTGTACGCCATAAGGAAAACACTTGTTGGAACCTTTTTTGCTTACCTTCACATGATTCTTGAAAATTAGATCTGAGCTTAGTTTGTCTCTTTCAGAAGAGACACATTAAGCACGCATTGTCATTCTTCCAAATAGCTGTCCTCTGCTAAGCCTTCTTGCCTGCACCACTTCCTGAAAATATCATCCATACATAAAGGTTTGTATTAACTAAAAATCTATGTTTACATGCAATTAGAAAGCAGAGATTAATTGCTGATACAGTATGATCCTGGAAGGTGATGTAAACATCAAAAATAATAGTTCATGGGTGCTTACAAAAATAATTTTTTGTTTGTTTGTTTTATTTACAGGTAGATAGTGTTGTATGACAACCGTTACTGTGCTGTCACACGTAAATGCATGCATATGATAAATTTACATGGGCATATCATGAGAGCTGTAAGTGCTCAGAGTAGCCAGCAGAGCTAAGGAAGTCTCCAATTGCTTTGAACTTCTCTGCAGGAACAAGAGGCTAAAAAACCAAGAGGTCCAATACACTAGAACAGTGTGAGGGAAATGAAAGAAAAAAAAATATTGTTCAAAACTTGAAAAATTGTAACTATAGTCTCCAAAGAGTCCACACATCAGACACATAATAAAAAGACTTCTCAAAAGAAACAAAGACAAAATAACTCTCTAAATAACTACATAGTGCTTCCTGCCATGCCAAGGAAATATCATCAGCACCTGAGCAGGAGAAGTATACAAAAAAGGAAACTGTAATACTTTGACAGAAAATAGATTCTTATGAGGCAAGATTTTTTTTCTTAACATGCAGTTTTATTTACACCTACTACAGACAACTATTTCAAATTATATGGGAATGGTTTTTTCAGCCAGGAACGGTAACATTTCACCTTCTTTGCAAACCTTTTACATTTCCACTCTATCATTATTTAATAATTTGATAATTCTAAGAAAGTCTGATGTTATGAATTTTACTGATGCTAAATAAACAATAGGAAATTTTCTTCTGGTGCTATATTGTGTGTGTATATATATATATACACACACATGCACATTATAATTGCAGGTACACAGAAATTTCCCCATCAAAGATACACCTCAAAAAAAAAAAAAAAAAAGGCAATTAGAATTCCTTGGCATTTATCCGACCTCTGTGTTTGCCGTATTTGCTTCCTCTACACATATGACCATATCTTCCTTATTTTTCCAGGAAACCCTGACTTGCATTTCCCTTGCATGCTGTCCCCTATGCCAAAACACCATCAATAGCCAGGTGCAGGAGACGTATTGGAGTGACCCATTAACAGGCACCAAGGGCCTCTGTGACAAGCCATTTCTACTGCCAGTCACAGCAACTGTGCTTATGGATTGCAGCCCTTTCAGAGACAGGAAAAGACCAATGACAACACATCTTCTTCAGCAGATGAGCAGCTGGAGGGACATGGATGTGCTCCATAGTATCCACATGTGCAATTTCTGAAACCCTCACTGATGCTACCCTTCTAAAGATACGTTATTTCCAACATTGACCACTGTTACACTTACTATAGCAGCATATAAACTATATAGCTTCTTCTCTGATGTCATCAAAAGCACACTTCTGATTTTGCTCATGAGTTTGTTTTTCAGACTATTTGCATGAAAAACAAACAAACAAACAAACCATTCCCCGAAACTTCATTGCTATGGTGTCACCCTACTCAGGAAACCAGAAAACTTACGACAAGTGAATAACATGCTGATTTCACTGTGATCTTCTGAAACTATTTTATGTGCAATTTTCATGGCAAAGGAAAGTTTCTGACATTTGCTGTGTTCAAGAAAGTATGAAATTTTCTTTCTAAAATAGACGTGTGACATCCCAGCTTTAATCTGACATAGAACCCTATTTGATACACAGTAAAAATGATGTTCAAAGAGCATTTTGGAAAGCAAGACTCTAGCTCTGATAAATCACAGTCCAAACGAAGCATAAAGTTCCTTCACTGTCAGTCACTAGAATAGATTGTTTCATTTCAACAAGCACAAAAGAAATTCAAGTAAGTCTTTGATCTCTGAACCCAGCATCAGTCCAGAAACTGGCATATAACCAAAGTTAAACAAATAACTTAAACATGCTTCTAGCATTGAGATCAACTGGATAGGCTGTGCCTATACTGTTAAACATACTTCACCCAAAAATAGGACAGCTGAATGAGAACTGTCTATTGGGAATAATTTGGGGTCCATGCTAACTCCCACACTTTGCCTGAAAATTTCATAGGAAGATGTTAATTGGGCTGAGACAACAGTTGGATTGATTCCAGGGACTGCTCAAACAACTTCAGCTGCAGGTGATGGAGTTTCACTGACCATGTATGCCTTTAGCACTGTTTATTTTACAACTGCTCTAGCTGGCAATACAGTATCCTCACCTGAAAGTAATTTTTCATTGTTAGAACTACAATCAGCTTCAGACTTGAAAGCTAACAATAGCAAAAGTAGCAATTTGGGCTTTTAACACTGAGTCATGCATGGAGGAGATAAACTGAATAGCTCAATATGGTGTACGTTCCCTCTGAGGCCATTGATTACTTTGGAAAAGAGCTAAACCTCTTGTTTGTTCTCTGGTTTAAGTACCCTATAATCCAAGTTGCAGTAAAGCAAAGAACATGACTTACAGCTGCAGTGAATGATGGGAGGCAAGCTGTCATGTTGTGTTCTAGCTTCAAAATCAGCAAGGCAGGATATCAGCTATAAAGAACAACTTTCAGGGGCCAAGGTACAATGGATATACAACAATGGATATAAACTCTACCACCATTTTATATGAGCATCTTAAAAGATCGAGTCCCAGGAGAGCGCAAATGCTGACACTGAATGTGATAAACCTTTGATGCAGTGACACAGACTACTTGCTTAGGGTTTTTGGCATTTTTTTTTTTTCCAAACTTTAAGACAGGATGCAATTTCATAGCATTTTGGGGGGGGTTAAAGCATGGTGCTTCATATATAGCATATAAATGTTCTGTAAGTTCATTTGATGCCAAATGGAAGAAAATTTGCATTTCTGGGGCTAATGTCACAGCAAATCATAGTTGAGAATGACAGGTTCTTCTTTTAACAGTGACCCTTAAGGTCAGCAATGGTATCAGCTTGAGGTTTGAGAAATATCAAAGTATAAAAAAAAACCTTTAAGAGAGGCATTAGAAATTACTAACTGATCATAGAGGGGTAGGATGATTTAGGGTCAGGAATGCAGTATTGCAAAGCTGCATAATTTTGAAAATCAGAGATATTCAAGAACTTCCTTCTTCAAAAACTCCTAAAACTGAGCCTAATTTTATTTACTTTATGAGCGAAAAATCAGATAGCTCCCCCATGAAAGAGCACCACTAGCTCACAGAAGTATCATTAGATGAGAATATTAAATTAGTTCATCTTTCCAGTTTTATTTAAACTAGAAAAAGATACTGTTTGGAAAAAAACAAGATGTATTGTTTCCTCTTGCTGATGGGTAGAATTATGCAAATATCCTTGGGAATCTATGGGAATGACTCTGAAGCCTGAGCTATTTGTGCTTGCTCTGAGGGGAATGAATAGTGAAGCATTTAAGCCTGTTACCAGAGCAAAGGAGACAAAGTCTGCTTTCCACTGACTGACATGAACTTCTTTGAAATGATGGAGCGTGAACGATGTGAGTCCAGCCTACACCCAGTAGGCACCTAGTTTGGGGTGGGAAGGATAGAGACAGCAATAACACAGATAATGATCTTGAGTGACTGCATCATCCAGTTGAACTGACCTTCCTGTCTCCTTGGCTGGTGTTATTCCCCTGGGTAAACTAAAGGAGCTCTCAAAAATAGTTTTCAAGAGAAAGTACTTCAGTATCATCTGGCTACACATAAGGCTGCCTTCCAGCATTTCCAACAGTAGTGCTAATCTAATGCCCTGTGGATGTAATTCTGCAGCAGTCATGCAGCATGGCAACAATTCTCAGGAGATGTGGGGAGTGGGCTGTCCCCTGCTCCTGGAGAGAGTGGGTGGTCTTTCTCCAAACGTGGAAAGCACAGGAGAAGAAAGTACACAATTTCTGCTGAGAAATCAAACTATGGTTGGGCAGAAAGGGTCTGACTGTACAAGTTCATTTGAGGAGGAAAGGAGAGAGGATGCAGGTTAGCTTCGGAAATATGGGACAGGAGCATTACTTGTGGGAGTTACATTATAAGTGGCAGTGATCTTTCTGTGTTTCAAGGTACGTTTTCACACAGAACCACGTCTTCCCATGCTTCACATGATGCAGTTCCAGGCAGCATGCAGTTTGGCCAGAAAAGGGAGGGTTTGGGCAGACTGCCCAAATACTTCTAGTAAAGATTTGCTAATAAAAACTCTCCATTGTGGGTCCATTTTCAGATGTACAAGCTAAGCCACCCTCAGGATAAGTTACAACACTTCGTAGTATCTAAGCCAACAGAGAGCCAGCTGTGAAGAGATCTGTGTACAAACATATACGCTCACATAAGCACTTTAGTACTGGCTGCTGCCCTCAGAGTGGTATGTGTATTTTGTGGGGAGCCTCAAAAGAGGCTGAACTAAAATAAAACAAAAGCTGGCAATAAATAAAGGCTAGTTAGGAGAAACTGTTCAGGTTTTGGAATTTATTGGCCTTTTTCTACCCACATCCTTAGTGGTTCTGACCTCTCACTGCTTAGAGACACTTGAGTCAGTGCATTTTAATACATGTTCCTGAAGGACTTCATAAAACTAAAATCAGGAAAACTTGTTACGTAAGCTCACCTACCAATAATAACCCACTAACTCAAGTAAAAAGAATTATAATGATCAATCAAATCAAAATCAAATTTATATTTAAACAGACCATTTAAACTCAATACTAGATGATGTTCCACAATCTAATTAGTTAGATAACACAAAATGTAGTTATACAAGTCTAGAAAAAAATGGTTACACATTGGTGATAAACCCCCAACAAAAGAATTTTATTTAAATCTGTCAAATGTATAATTTGGTTAGTTAACTAGTCTAACAGCAAAACCTAATTACTATCTGGACCAAAGGCTGACAAAAATAATGCTAGCATTTTTCTCAAGAAATTGTATACTTATGTGATGACTAAGCCCTTCCTGCCCTTGTATCAATAAAGACTTCAAAGAATAGAATAGAAAACCAAAACTTTGACAACTCCTATTTACCAGAAGTCATAAAATGACAGCTTCATATAATTCAAGACCTTTAAATGTATAGCACAGAACATGCCCTAATGAATAGCTTGATAAGGTATTATATAAGGCTTCTTAAATCCAGGGGAACAGTTCTTTCCAGAAATTTGCCTACATGGCCAAATTGTCATTTATGCTTATGCCCAAATAACATTTCAGGATTAAAAGTCTCCTGCTAAGTTAGAACAGGAGTGAAAAATATAAATAGTAGCAATAAGAGAATTCTCATTGCTAGGGGGTGATGAAACCAGAAAGCTGTCATGGGGATTCCCTGGCTTACAAAGGCACGTCTGTTATAATGCTCTATAGATCTGTGACCCAGTAGTAATTATGTAAGATTGGTAATAGCTCAAATACTTGGAGCACTCTTCAGGAAGTTTGTATTTTCTTCTTTGTGTGGGAAAAGGTCAGAATGATATGCATCGGTGTATTACAACACAGAAACTTTAAAAAACAGGTCACTTGAAAATCTAAACAACAAATCTAGCTCAACACTTACTTATGAACTGCTTTCTGAGGTATTATGTAAAGTCCATTACTGTAAATAATGACTCCTCTCCCAAACATATAATTCATTATTCCAGCATATTATTCACAGAAAAAATATATTTGACACATAGGAAAATACCAAATAATTGACACATAAAACTTTCACTGTGGAAAATGCATCTTTTCACGATTTCCAACTGGCAGAAGATTAATTCTGCATGCTTTTAGCGCAGTTTTTCGCTCATCTAGTTTAAAAAGTAATCAGATTTATCTCTGGAAATAGGGAGTAAGCAACTTCATTTTGAAGCACCTGTGTTTCTGCACCTCGAGCCAGAGGGACAAGTTCTTCTAAACACAAGCTAGCCTAACTCAGATTCTTAATGTAGGAATACCTCTTCAGCAAGACAACCAAATAAAAGCTGAAGAGAACAGGAAGTGACATTAAAATTTCAGGAAAATGAAACTTGGTTACAAGAAACTCTTTGAAACACTTTAACTATCAAGTAGACCAGATGCTATGAGAGATTCACAGACTAAGGATTACTATAAATATCTCATTTGAACTCTGACATAAGGCCGGTCAAGAGAAAATCAGCATGGCTTCCTGGTCCTGAGAAGTCTGAATTGGAAAAGGCTTCCTGGGCCACCAAACCCAGCCTCTTACACGAGCAGCTCTCTCAAACAATCTGACTCTGTAAAAATCAGACTCCCTATTACAAGTATCTGGGATCTCCCCGCTTGGCCCACCTTCCCCTCCACTGCTTCTGTGAGTGACAAAGCCTCATTCTTCTGGCATGACAACTTCCTCAGTCCTAAATTAAGTTCAGCTGTTGAGGACTACTGACAGGATCATCCTTCCTCCAGTATATTTGGAAAAAAACTATACTTTCTTTAGACTTCCTTTTGCCAGGCTGCACAAATCTGGCTTCTTTACAGCTCCAGCCCATTCCTTGCACATTGGTGCCACCTGAAAACCCCAGGATGCCCCACCTGTCCCCAGCTGCTGCCCTGAAAGAGCACTGGTCCCCTCTAGCTCTTATGTCACACCCCTGGTACCCTCAGGCATTTAACTGGCAGTAGACATCCACAAGTGGTCAGCTGACTTTAACCTTCTGTCTCCTTCATGTTTGCACTATGCCTTTGTCATACCACTTCTTCTGAGTGACCGAAGTGTAGCTGTTACTCCAAGATACACCTCTCTGCATTCTTGTACAATGATTTCAATACTTTTCTATCTTAGGCTTAGATATTTTACTTGATTAAGTTCTAAACCTACCATCTTCTTGTTCAAGTCTGTATCATAATCATCAACCTTCAATTTGCCAATAACCCATGTTCTTTCCCTCCTCAGCTGTTCTCAGTCAATAAACTTCTGGTGAAAGGAAAAAAAAATAATTTTACAAATTATTCTTTATTTACTATTTATTTACAATACAATTCTATACTTACAAATTATTACAGAAATGCTTGTGGTACTTAATTTTTCAATGATGCATATATGTAAGAACTTCTTTACTTCTAGCAATCCTCTTCCTCCCCAGTGCTCCAGTTTTAGTCAGTTTTCTCTTTACTTAGATGTCTCACACAGGTCTCTGACTCTGTTACTACTCAGTAAGTCTTTGACTCTATGACCTCTTGTAGTTATGAATGTCAAATGTTCCTTCCCTGTGAACAGCATGAACTTTATATTTGAAAACTTTGTTCTAAATATACCCATCACCATTTTATTTTATCGAGTAAGATAGGTGGAATATAAATAACAGTGAGGCAAAAGAAAAGCGATCATCAAGAGGCTAAAAGTTGTAGTGTTTACTCTTTTTGAAATAAGTAAAATTACATCCACTTCATACCAGTGAATGTAAGGGGTAAATACTGTAGGTATTAACCATATGCAGTGGTGCTGTACCTAGATGCAATATATCTAAATTTAGACAGCTTGTTAAGGTTTCTAAGTTGGAATGTATTTATCTTGTTGTCTTTCTAGAGTTAGCGGAAAAAGAGAAGGAAAGTTCTGCTGCAAACAATTCAGTCAAATCTCTATTTCTTTCTTTTGCCTGGTATAGGTGTGTATGAATCTAGGCCTGAATATCTGCATTTGAAGAAGTCTCTGAACCAAAGATGTTCGGAAAGTTTGTTTTGAAAAGAAAAAAATGGCAAATAAGAAATTGCATTTGGTCAAAACCAAAGGAATACAAATGTACAAAAGACGGCACGCCCTATCTTGATTAGGAGTATCAGGAATATCTTCTGACATGAGGGATATGCAGGTTCCTGTCACTACTGTAAACCAGATACATAAATAACCTATCTGCAGGCTGTGGGGCAATCTTATTTTGGAAAGATTTCCCTTTTCTTACTCTAATTCTCTTCTATGTACAAATACATATAGCAGCACATAAGGGACTGCACCATGAGTTATGGCACATGTCCCCTTTCAGATGCTGTGCTAAACCAACATATCAAACCATTGGTGGCCACTAGAAATCTCATGAACTGTCCCAAAATATTAAAGAAGGTCACTCATGTTCAAGGGATATATACGTACAATTCATTATAGCTGGTAAGGGAAGTAATACCTACTTTTCCCTGAAATTAGTTTTCTGAGAGATGAAACTGCCCCTAAGCTGCATAAAGAAGTTGACCTTCAAATACATATGTGCAAGCTATTAACATTATTCATCACTGTGCAGGTCTGTCCTACATTCTCCATAGTCCCCTGCATGGTAACATTGCACAGTTAGTGACATACTGAGTGTATGAATTTCTTTAAAACGCAGCTGCTAGTGATGGAGTTTCCATTTTTTCCAGATTTTTTTTTTTTACTTCTAAAGGATGAAGGTTATCTTTAGTGGTAATAGACAGACTACCTGCATTCCTGCATTGTTGTTTTCCCTTTAAGAAGGGTTTCAGCTTTCTTTCTGACTTCAGGGAATAGGAAGAAATTGAAATAATGCTATTTTGATACTGAACTTCTGGAAAAAATTTATTCCTGAAGGCAAGGAATAAAGTAATATTACTAATGTGAATGAGAACAGTTTGGTGTAGCTACTAAGAAAAAAAGGAGCTTGTAAACACAACATAGGTTTAGATACTATATTTCATCTTCTCACTTATTAAATTGCCATGTTAATATGAGATCAGGCCAATGTTTTGAACACTCAGCACATTGTTCCAAAGCATAATGTTTCTGAACTTTAACTTAAGCACCTTTTAACATAATTTTAAAAAAATAACATCAGGTTCCATCCAAGTCAATGCAAGCTCTTAGAAAATTGTATTTTATAAAATCAGAACACATCTCAAAGTATTTACGCATAGATTTTGGAATTTAGGAGATTAACACCAAATAAAATGGTTTCAGCTTTCAAGTAAGTGCAAGAGAGGAGACCCAGGCCAAGATAAATTTTAGTTGCCAGAAAAATTTGCTAAAGTGAGAGGCAAACCAAGACAGAAGATGGTCTATGAAGTATGTAAGAGTGCACATATCAGGATATGGACAAATCAGGACCTGATGAAAGAAAAAACAAATATCCAAAATAGGTATTTAGGGAGAACAGTAGGGCAATTGAAACAAACAAACCAAAAAAAGAACACATGAAACTGCAAAGAAAATGATGAAAATCTAACGATGACTCTTAGAAATTCCACACACAGGAGGTTCATTAACTAAATAAGGAACAGGTTATTCTGGCCTGACAGTAACATCTTCCCTGAAAGCAAAGCTAACAAATTTTGATACAGCAACGTGCCCTCCAGCCATTGCTTCCCCACACCTCAAGCGGTGTCCTTGGCAGGGATCTCCATCTGTCCCTGATGAGCTGTGCTGCTTCACAGGATTCCCATTAACCCCCAGAACATCCACAGACAGCTATGCTGAACGCTGCTCACTGCTGAAGTGGGTTAGTGCCCTGATGTTCTGGGTACTAAAAACATCAGTGGTTTCTATTCAAGGAAATCTAAAATTACGACATTCTTTCCATTGAGAGCTACAGCTCCAGACATGTAATAGCCCTTAACAAATAATCAGGAACTGTCAACATAATATCATCCATCATAAAAGCAGTTGATACTGTTTTACCAGAGCTCTGAGGAGAAAAAGCGGACAAACAAATAAAAGTAAACCTTTTTAAAATTAATGCTTGTGAATGGAAAGAAGACTCCTTTTAGGAATCAAAATATTCAAAGCAACTTTTTTTTACAGTAGCAAAATTTCAAGACTATCAGATGTCATGGATAGCATGTTACTGAAGCACGCATCCCTCAGTTTTCTACCCTCACTGCTTGGAACAAGGGGGAAAATTGAATTGCCATTGGCACACACTGTACTTAAGTGCTTACTTACCTCTGGTTGTATAAGGAGATGCTGGACAAGGTTTTAATGTAACCATTCCCATGGTAACCATTCTCATGGTAAAAATGAGCAATTTTGTTTTTCAGGGATAGAACTGTTTCTACACTAATCACACTCATTTGCTTAGATAGTGAGACAAATGGGACTAATTCAAGGATAGTAGATATTGCCTTTACAGAGTAGTTCCAAAGCTCATTGCACAGTGGCAAGTCAGGGAGAACTTAATCAAGCTAATTGTCTCAAAACATAAGGTCAACCTCAAGGTAGAAAAACCAGCTGTTAATAAAACACTCCTCAGAAACAATTACTCAGTTTGACTGAACAGGAGTATCTTCATCCTGCATTTTACAGAGATCTGTAAGAGTAATAAATGTCCACCATTTTTAGCAGTGGCTTAGCAACTGACAGGACAAGGCCAGAAAAGAAATTGTAACAACATAAGAACAAGAAGAAATGGGCAGTGGATCATGCAACTGAATGTGTCCATCGGAATATGGTAAATAACACAGAATTGAGAATTACACCCAGTAGCAGGGGACCCTAAAAGCATACTCATATTTATTTCTGAAAAGCAACCAACTCTTTGGATGAAAGCTGTGTCAAAGTGCTGCATATATTTGACAATCATTTACTAGCAAGTTTTTGGCATTTTGCTTCAGGCAATCTCATGTCCTTAGACTACTTCTTTTTGGAAGATAAAACTGTGAGTGGGATTCAGTTCAGGGTTAAGACACCTACGTTAAATGTCTAAATGTAGACATCGACATTTGAGATAAGTCCCCAAAACTCCCTCTGTTGTCAGTGGATAACAAGGACAGGATTAGATTTTTTAAACAGAGAAACTAATGACCTTTAAGATATTCTACATGCCTGAGACATCCCTGGGCACTGGTCAGATAGACTATATCCTTCTTTGTCCACAGGTAGAATCCAAGAAGGATGCCATCTCAGATCTCACTAGACATATACCTTTTAGCCAACTTTATCACAGCTTTAGTCAGTAGAACTAGCAGCACTTGCAAAGTGATTCAAGTCACCTGAGGTATCAATATGCCAGTCAGCTACATGGGCTATGTTCTCACCTAGCATACTTATTATGGGCACTTGCATGTAGACCCTGTGTGGGTCTGGAAGCAAATCCCGCATGCTGAGCCCACAAGATGATACATTAGGGTTTCAGAGATGAACTGGGTCACGTGAAGGTCATGACAGGCAGGAAACTGGCTGCCTCCAGGGCAGGTATCCTCTGCCAAGTTACTGACCAGAAAGCCAAGGAGCACACTGAGTTTAGATGTCTGCTGGGGAAGAAAGAATGCAGACAGTCTGTAGCAAGGGAGCTGCAACACCAGGGGTGTTACTGTCAGTATGCTCCCTGCCTCTGAAGTCTATAAAAAAGCCACACACTGGGGCAGAGGGATAGAAAGGAGCATGTCTCTTCTCCCCGTGGTGTCAGTGGGTCAACAAAGACTGAGAGTTCAAAACTGCTGGCAACATATTGCAGTGGGTGGGAGATACCTGTGGAGTTGCACCTCATTACACGTGTGGAGTTTGCCATGCACTTGTTGCTACTAATATTAAAATCAAGAATGTCTCCCATTAAATCTATACCTGATGAGAAAATGAAGATATAATACATTAGCAGCCATTGTTTGGCACACATGAGGCTGTTGCAGGCGCTGCTCTACTTTTGGGGAAATTAAAGTCTTGCCTTGACACAAAGTGCTAACAGGCAACCAGGTGTTATCATCCCACAGCTTGGTACCCTGTTACTCCACATTTGAGCAAACTCAGAGCCCTTCTGGCCTGCCATCTGGTTATTTCTGATCTATGATATTTGTCTCACTACTTGCCCCACTAGAGATATATACTGCTAGGATTAAATCAAAGGTGCCAAGATTTCCCAATAATTTTCATAGACACATGATTATCATATCACATTAGAAAGGCAAACCAGCACGGAATATAAATGATGAGCACATATGTATGTATTTCAACACCAGTAGAGAACGTTTCACAGTCCAACACACTTCACTACTCAAAATGCTTTCCAGATATTTCGCTCATATTTTACTTTGCTAACTTTCACCCCATTACTTCTAATTATAGTCACACTGACCTACTTAAGTAAATTTTGCTAACAGCCTGCTTACTGACAACCACTCATCCAAGTTCTTTTCATCTGTGACATCTATTAACCAGAAAGATTTGGAGTGTACTGGATATATGTCTGCTTTTTGCTAGGGGACAATGGCCAAAGCTTTCTAGTGCATTCACAACCTTTTGCTGTCACATTTTCATTATGTGACAGCAGAAGATGGCTTCAGTGTCATGTCTCACCTCTGAAGCAAGAGTCTTTATCCCTACCTTTACCTTCACATTTCTTCAATCAACTTTTCATTTTATCCACACCTCTCCTCCAAAAAAAAAAAAAAATTAACTCAGACCAGACTAAACCAAGAATAGAAAGTGTAAAGGAAATTAAGCCAGTGTTCTTGAGAACACTGCTAGCAGCCTATCTGCAAAAATTCAGTTTGTGTCAGGTGAGAAGGCAGAAGTGAAGAACTGAATTGGCTGGTGACCAGATCTACTTCTACAAGTCCAGTCTGATTTGATGAGAGCAGATGTGTGACTGCTAAAATAGCTAATCTCTGCCACGTTGCTTTTAACTGTGGAAAGCAAGGCTGATCAAGAGCAACCACCAAAGAGGAAGCAGGAGCAGGTGTACCTGTGCCATGAAAAGAGCTGTGCTATCTCAGCTATATTCAGAAAACCACCTGCTACCACACAGATCTGCATGTGACAGAACTAAGGCATAAGGAAAGTACTAGTTTGCTTATTGAGACTTGCTTTGTGCTCCTCAAAATCATGCGCAAACATTCAGTGGGTCATGACAGTGCACTGGAGTTTGAGCATTATTTTTTCGTGCTGTCATGTCTAGAGGAATAGACACTATAAGACTGTATCTGCCTCAGCAAATATCACAGTACAGTAGCAGCAGATCTCCTTGCTGAAAGCCCTGCATTTCAAGTGATTTACATCAGATGAGCTCTATCCTGGTCATGGAAGCTGAGTGTTAGTAGCTGGAGTGTGGTAGGAATGCTCCTGGAGTGAATGATCTGGCTTTGGATCCTGTGGAGGAATCTAGTCCACATACTCCAGACCACTCTGCAGTGCCAAAGTGTGGTAGGAGAAGGAAAAGCAGGAGGGAAAAACACTAAAAGGGTACTTTGCTGTTATGATACTAGACTAACGTAGATGCAGCTACAATTATTCAATCTCTTGTTTTCAGATTTGAAACTCTAGTGCTGAGATAAATTGCTCTGACCATTAAATACATAAAAAGGTTCCCCCTTGTTTCATTGGTACTTGACAGTATTGCAGTTATTTCCATGGGTTCTGGTGACTGGTATATGGAATCACTTAATTTTTTTAAGAAGCAGTTGGCCTTATCAAGGGAAGGGTTCAGTTACCTATATGACAGCATGATCTTTAGTACATGAGTAAGTTCTTACTCTCTGTGTTGAGTCCCTTCCAACCCAAACTGTTCTATGATTCTATTATTTAAACCCCACTTCTTTGTGAAAAGACAGGTCCCCCCCTGCCCCACTCCCTCCCCTTTTCCACAAATTCAGAGGAAATTGTTCTTCAAGTAAGACACTCAGACTTTCTCTTGAAAGTAAGACACGATAATCCGCTTTTCAGGAAAATGAGCTTGGATCACTCCTTTCAAACCAGGAGGACATGTTATTCTTGATGTTCACAAAATGGTTCAGTGTTCAGAGTACTGGGTCAAATCTCGGACATTCTGAGATGGTTTATACACATATATGCTAATCATAGTGTTGTTCTGAAGCATCATATTTTTCAGTATTCCTTCTGAATTTTACTATTGAAAAAGAAATTCAAAACTGATTACAGTAGGGAGAAGGGACAAGAGCCTGATACCAAAGACTAATGCTTATAGCACTTTCTTGAAAGAGCCATGTTCAGTTCTGTATTCAGGACTGGCTAGCACTAAAGGCTCAGGAGCTAAAATAGAAACCTTCAGGTAGGCCTTTTACCAAGCACAGTGTTAGAATTATAACAGGACTGTAATTAGAGTATGTTCAAATTTATTACATGGTCTAAAAATTGAGACTATGAACTGAAAATTATAATTTAATTTTTGCCCTACAAACTTTTTGTTTATAATTTTCCATAGCAAAATGTTGCTCTGCCAGTGTGTAATATTAACTTTGAACATGCATTGAAAAGAATTTGGATTTATGCTTTCTATGCATTCTATAGTACAAATCAAGTAAGTGGAATATAATATTAAAAAAAAGTCATTCTATTTTGGCTGGCTCTACAGACTTTAAAAATTATAGTTATTAAACTCTATCCACCGTTTGTACTGACCTCAACAACAAGTCAAAAGTGATTTGTCTCCAGCTACCTCTAATTTATTTTCTTATTCCTTCCTGATTGAAAACAAACCTCTGTGGCTGTTTTTCTAATTTTTTAACTGTTATATATAATGGACTGGCAAGAGTAGAATACTATGAAAGATTCACTGGCTTTTTAACTATCCTTCGGAAATTCTACAAGTTAGCCTTGGTAGTGAAATACTGCTTCAGATGGTAGGACAAGAAAAACTATTGCATGCTTAAAAACATATCTGGAAAACTCTCCTATAATTGAGGGATTTCCAATTGCTTATGTTCATTTGCAAGTTTGAACCACCTCTGTCATCTAGGAAATTGTGAGAGTTTCTGAATTAATTACCAGGTGGCTTTTTTAAAAGCAAATCTGCTTAACTGTTACAACTATGCTGAATGTGAATAAAGATGCTTTGTATATTCTTTTTCTTAAGATCATGTTCTCCACACACCACCTACAAATGCCTAAATAGAGCTACATTGTATCGTGATACTATTTCTGATTATTACTAAAAGAAATGTAAAAAAGAGCTCCTCACATGAGAGGAAGCTTTGTCCTTCTTAAATGTTTGCTTCAGTAGACATAGCAGTATTCTAAATTACAGGGATTGTTTGGATCAAATACATCTTTATCACGGATATTTTTTCTGAAAAGACATTCATAGGACTTGAATCTTCTACTTGTGTACTTTGTAAAATGCAGGTGGAGAATGAAGACCGAAATGACAAGCCATCTGGTAGCTTGTCAGGTAAAAGGGATCTGAGATATTTCCTGCTGCTTAAACAACATTTAAAGTTGATCTAGTTATGACTTTTTTTTAATAGGTGGACTTTTGCAGAATAACAAAACTCCAAGGACTATTTCATCAAATTTGCAGTACCGACTTTATGGGAAAAGGCTGTCGTCTTGCATCAGGTTAATGTACTACAAATAATTACCACTCCTATAACACCTTCACTCTGCATCTCAAACAAATCAGTTGCCAAGTGCAAAGTTCTAAGCTTTTGTCAGCCAACTGGTAAATATTTCTAACTTCTCCAACCCAAGCTTGTAAATCAAGAAAAAATGTAGCTAAAATAAGATGTTCTGAATTACAACTTCCACCATGGTCTAGCCAACAAATAAAACATACCTCATTACTTATATAAATTATTTTACCTGAATACCTAGAAGCTAACAGCCAAAACACAAAGCAACTGTGGTGGTTATTGTACAAGTTACTCTGGAATGTAACAGAAGATGTATGAAAAAGGAAACAGAACTACAAATTGCACTGTATCACATGACTATGCCAGAAACATACTTGGAAAAAAGAACTGAGATTTTTTCCTGTACTTTTCATGCTCCTTGGCCATAAATTCACACTGTGAGTGTACCCAGGGCTGCCCAGTTTAAGAGCATAACAAACGAAGGAACATAACAAACTATTTCAACTTTAGTGAGAGGACACGGGCAAAGAAAATAATCTAATCATGAAAAGATGATAATGCAACGAATATCAATCAGTTTTAAAGTGAACTGCATGAGGAACATACTGGAGTGACTAATGCCTGTCTTCAGTAGCTTCTCAAGACACAGAATGGGGCAATTGTGAAATCTTCCCCATATCCTGATACTATGTCTTCACTCCCACCAAGACAAACAGCCAGTTTCATCTTTTCCCACGACAGTGAGATCATCATTTCTAACTGGCATGTAAACTGTTGTGGAGGAATTCCTCCCACCTGTTTAGTTTTCTAAATTTAGTTGTCTACAGTAGTCTTACTTAAATTTAGTTGATTAACTAAGGGGAGTCCTCCTTTACAGTCAGTGTAGTGAAATAGGCTGCTACAGATTCCTCATACACATCTTAGGTACTTCCTTTAGGATCAGATTAATTCCTCCTGGAGATCTTGTGGGCTACAAGGGAGGCTGACCCTGATTTGTTTAAATTTTGGCATGCCTAAATGAAGTAGAATGACTTTTAGTATGTCATCCAGAAAATGGATTTAGCCTACAAATTCTTTCCATGTGGGACACACGAGTTATGAAAGGCAGCAGGAGAAGGTTTAATCATGTATTAAACTGTGTTTGGATAGATGGTAATTTAGATCTGTAGAATACATATTTATAGATTTAGAGTTGTTTTGCATAGTGGAATTAATATTAACCTTTATAAAAACTTCAACAATTATATTTGTAAAATAAAAAGTGTGACATGCCTAGTTTTAACACTTGATCAATTATTTGTAACTTAAACCTTAATTAAAATAAGTCTTAGTTTAATTCATCTTTCAAAGTAGTTATTTTGAAGCTCGATGTGTTTTACCAGTTTTGTGAGACTGTAATACAGTACCTCTAAGGAAATTTTCTTTTTATTTTCATCTAATATAAAATGAATTTATATTAACAACTTTGATGGAAAATCCAGTAGCCATTTACATACTTACTATACAAAAGGAATTAAGACCTTCTTGAAAACATATTTTTCCCTTTTTTGTTAGGTGAACACAACGTTCCTGGTACAACATGTAACTTAAAATTACAGCATCACCATATGACAATTCCAGGCACATTGGAGAATTCAGATCTAAAATGGTACAATTCTCAGATTTTAAATCTTTCATTCATGCCACCGTGTGAAGGTCAGATGTTGATGTTTTCAGTTGTTTAAGGACCATGGAATGTTTTGCTTCTCAGCTTAGAATATTCTTCCCAAGCAGCCGCAGGGTTTGTTCCTGGGCTTAAATCAAGACTCAGAACATTCCATGACCCTTTGCCTTGTAAACTGAAACATCAGTGTCCGCCCCACATACCACCCCTCCAGAAAGAGGGCATGTGGGATGAAACATCATCACAAGCATTCTTACACATTATTTAGGAAGAGCCACCTTCAAGGTATGACAGGAATTGTAAATAATAAACTGGATTTTAAACCCTATACATTTATTAATAGGGTTTTCAGCTTGTAAAGCTTTGAAAGAGAAAATTCCAAGAGATGTCAGGTTCTGCAAATTTTGATTTTAATTTTGCAAATAATTTGGCCCTAAGAGCAGCAAGAAAGCAGGATTCTCCAAACTTTCTGCTGCAATGGAGTGTGCACTATAGCTTTTTAAACATGGTGGTGGGAAACTTTAATTTACTACCTTCAATTTCACATTCTTTCATACAGTTTCTCTGGGACACTTATCTTACTGCAGACAGAACAAGTAAGTTGTTACTAGAAACAAATATTTCCGTAGCATTTATACTATCATTTCCTATTTTTAACAATTATATTTATCATTAGACTCCAGATCATTGCTTATGTTCAGAACTATTTCTTTTCTATTTTTGGATCTGATCCTTCAGTACTAAACATTTCATTCCCACACAACAGCCTTAAAGAGACAGTAAGACCACATAGGAAACTATGAAAATAAACATTTAGAAACAACCTTGTAGTTCAAAAAAAAGATCATGGTCAACCAGATGACATGTGCACCCTGACAATAAGCTGTGAAAATAGTTGCTTATTACTGAAACTACTGCATATTTCCTGTTTGATTCTAAGCATAGAAAGCTCTTCCACAGCTAACCTTCAGACAGCCACTTAGTTGAGAGAAGCATCTACCTCTATTAAATCAGGAGGCAAAAACACCATTGATTTTATAATGAAATTCTACTGAACAGCTAGTTTAAATTACAATATATTCAGTAATGGACTGAGATCACTGATCAACGATCAGGATGAGTCCAAACTGAGAGAAATAAAATGTGCTCACGTGGAAAGCTGTATCTAATTCAGGTCTGCAAGGGGTCAGAGTGTGATTCAGGAGACCTGCAGAGAGGGGGGAATCATGATCCAGTAAAATGGCTTGGGAAGTTCACATGCCAGCACCCAGGAAAAGAAGCTGCAGAAAGCTGGCAGAAAGAGGGTGCAATCCACTGCAGACCGGAGAAAGTGTGGAGAAAGAAAACCCTCACTATCAGGTAGGAAGAAGACAATGGTTTAGGAGGAGAGCACCAGAGCCATCACCAATTTCCTTCTGTAGAAGACTGTACCCTGGATACAAATATGCTTCATGAAGACTGGGATGTGGGATAAGTCTCATGTTTCAGGGGACTCTTCATGCAAAATAATTCCAGTACTTCCCCAATGATATATTCTATGCCAACAAAAGCACTTGTCCCTTGCCATAGCATTTTTACAAGTATACTGTGGGTTTTGGTGAGTACGGCCTTTCTCATCCAGCTAAATGACATAAGTATGTGAGGAAAATATTTGAAAAGACATCTCTCCAAAGTTAAGCAAGAAGCCTGTGTAATGACTGAAGGCTTCTAACGAATTAAATATTTTCTTCCCTCTCTCTGGATCATGTCAAAATTCTTAACTTCTCATCTTTTTTAGAGATTGTATTTAAGAAACTGCTTTGAGATTTTTTGTGGGGCTTTTTTAACGAATCAGTGACATTTACTCACTGAGTGGATATAGTGTGTCGTCTCCAAATGAACATTACTGAAGGCAGTGTTGAAATTAAGACCTTGAACCCAAAACAGTGACTGTTACTTAATTACTAAATGTAATGGGACACAAAGCAGAAATGATTACTAAATTGATTACTGAGTGATAAATTATTTTGCAAGTAGTCAAAATATAGTAACACAGAACACCAAATGCAATACAATTACATACAGTTCCAATAGTGGGTCTTTGGTGCAATTCTTACTTTTAAAATAAAATAGATGAATTGTTGTCTTAAATTCATGATCATAAACTTTTGCCTTAAAACATCAATTGATGTTTTTTTCTTTACTGAATATCTTTTAAATAAGGTGTGAAAGACATTGATTCAAGAAGTGCCCTCAAGGGGAAACACAGTTGAGTTAGAAATGAGCAGTTTTCTTTCCAGTTTGTTTTTTTCTCAGATCAGAGCTGGGAAAAAAAATCTTTATTTTCTTAAGTCCCACCAGAATTTTCCAAAGTAAGTAATACACACAGATGAGATTATTTTAGTAATTTCTAGAACCATCTTCTATGGTATTTCTTCGTAGAGAACAACAGGAGTCCATTTTTTTGTTTGTTGGTTTGGTTTGGGTTTTTTTCTATTTAAACCTGTGTGCTAGCAAATCAAACATTTTTTAACATGACCTTCTGAGGTGTATTTATTCTTCTGGTTTGATCAAATTCAGATTTGAGATCACTAGCTATACTGATAATCAGGTGAATTATTACATCATCTTCCACTGCCATGAGCATAAAAATACTTCTGCTTGCAGAAATAGATTATGACAAGAAGTTTTTGAGACAGAAATTATTTTCTACTTATATGAAGTTCAATTTATATAATTTTAATTCTACACAAAACACACAAATTTCATTTTTTTCCACACAGAATTATGCGTATGAACTACTAGTAGCAGGTACAACCAGTTTAGGTGAGAATTTATTTTGTTAAAGGACTGCTGTAGTTATTACACACTACCTCTACTTCAACAGAAGAGCAAGAGAGATTGGAAAAGTTACTGGAAAAACAATAACTTGAAAGCTAGAGGGTGTGGAAGTATCTAATTAAAGTTGGAGTAATAATCTCTGCTTTTCTATTTCCTTTGTATGAAAGAAGAGAAACCCAGCAATTATAATCTAAAATAAATTACACTCCCTGTAGCCTTTCTGAATAAAAACAGTGTGTGCTGTGCTGATACATGAAAACATAACCTACCCCTGTTCTTTGGACATGCTCAGAAGCTGTGCTGGTAGGTTTAGGATGGATTCAGTCCTTCATAATTACCAGAAAGCACCTACTGCCCCTGTGTTGGGTGGTGTGAATGCCAGCACACAGCTGTACAGATCTTTCCCAGGGACTGTACCAGTGCCTATGTAGTATATGTATATGGCACAGGAACAGTGTATGGACACACATCTTCCTCTCTCCTCTGTATTTTAGTCAGAGCTATGTTTGCTGCTGGATTTATTTGCTGTCATTGAATTAAGCATAAGCTCCAGCTTGTGATGTGAATACGTAGCTCCATATAGCATGGTGCAGCAACCAGCTGAGCTTGACTCAGAAATGGCAGAAATAAAGGCTAGTTATCAACACAATTCCAGCCTGTGGAGACCATAGCTGAGACACCATGTTGTCAAATCTGCCAATAAAAATAAACTTCTTTCTTGGTATTTTTTTCCCTCCTTCTCCTCCTTGCGCTGTGAAGATGGTGAAGGGCCTTGAGGGGAAGTAGCATGACGGGGTAAGGTCACTCTTACTGTTCAGCTTGGAGAAGAGGAGACAGGGGAGACCTCATTGCAGTCTACAAATTCCTCACAAGGGGAAGCAGATGGGCAGGCACCAATCTCTTCTCTCTGGACCCAAGGGAACAGCATGGGGCTGTGCCAGGTGAAGTTTAGGTTAGATACTAGGAAGTGTCTTCACCTGGGGGGTACTTAGGCACTGGAACAGGCTATCCAGGGAAGTGGCCACACACCAAGCCTGACAGAGTTCAACAAGTGTTTGGACAACGCTCTCGGGTACATGGTGTGATTCCTGGGGCTGTCCTGTGCAAGGCCAGGAGTCGGACTTTGATGATCCTTGTGGGTCCCTTCCAGCTCAGAATGTTCTGTGATTCTGTGATTCTTCATATAATTTCAAAGTTAAATTTTCATTAGATAATTTGTTCTTACATTTCCCAGTGTAGATATTTGTTCCACCTTGGTGTAGCTCCAAGCAGGGAATATTGCTGCAGACAGAGCTCCAGGAACCATTTAATTTAACCTCTCTCAGAGAAGAGAGAAGGTATAACAGTTAAATTGTACTAGCTAATAATCTCTGCTGTCTTCCCCAGCACAGAAACAACCCAAGGAAATGTTCAGGAAAATAAAGCTAATATGAACAGATCGCTGCCTGTGTACTGACCCCCTCTCCTCCTCTCTTCTCTTGGTACAGAAAACCTTCAACTTGGAGGTACAGAGCCCTGGGTTCTTTAGAAACATGCAAATTTAGAGCAATCTGAATTCAGTTTGTCCCTCAATTCTCTGTTCATCTTTTCTATTACTTATCACAAAGTGATTTAGCAGCATGGAAAGACTGCACCAGAGGTGGCAGCTTTGCCCCAGCTGCCCAGAAAGCCAGACTGAAATGTACAATACTTGTAATAGCTGGTTAGTCTGAGTGCATTATTTGGGTCTTCTCTTCTTTGCAGACTTCCATTATTAACATGTTTTATGTCAATAATGCATAACTCAGATTAAAAATTTGTCAGCAAATGAACAGTCCAAACAGCTAATGAATGTGCAAATCAACTCTTACTAGAAAAAGAGTGTTACAAAATGTGCTGCCAAAAAAAAGGATGAAATTTATATGCTGAAATACTGACAAAGTCTTTTAGTTTGGGGTCATTAATAAACGACAGACCAAGGCTTTGCAGAGGATCAAGATGCCATTTTACAGTGGATTTCAAAGCTTCAAAATTGAGCTTTGTTCCAAATGAGACTATTTCAGTATTAGTCAAAAAGATAAAATGCTGAGAGATGGAAGTGTGACAAGAGACTACGTTGATGACTCAAAAGCAAAAAAAAAAAAAAAAAAATTACAATTCTGACATTATTAGTGCATTTAAATAATTTTAAAATGAAAGAAAAAATCAAATAACTAAAACTTTTTGAAATGTTGTTCCAAATATATCTAAATTGATTATTTCAGTGTTCTGAAATAATAATCTCCCCTGCAGCTTTCATCCAAAATAAAATTCTGATATCAATTATTCTGCTAAATGTTGGATGCAATTTTAATTTGTCTTATTTTTACCATCTCTTAGTTATTACTGACTTTGATTTACACTGAATGACAATTCATGAATCTCATGAGCAGAATGGATTATGTTAATTTCTTTCTATTACAGATTTCAGATGCAGCGATGTAAATTTTTTTAACTTTTTGGTTTTTTAAGTACACAGTAACAAATCTGTGGGCACAGAACAAACTGTAATATGAACTATCTAAAAAACTATAATTACTGAAGGTGCTCCTACCATATAAAAAAATCTGCATTCCTACTGGAATATTTATTATAATTATATTTGGATATTTATAAATATATTTTATATATGCTATAAAAATGATGGCATTTCTGTTATGATTATATATTTAAAGACAAAAATCAATTATAATTATGTTGTAAAAGACTGAAATAGAGACACTAAACAGACCTGTGGATCAAAATGTAAGGTTACAAATATAGCATATGTAACATTTAATGTGATTTCATTAAAAGCACTCACATAGTCTTTAAGTCCAATAGATGACAAATTATACTAAAAGAAATTTCTGTCCCTCATATATTTCCCCACTAGTTCTTGTAAGGAAGAACTTCATATTTGTTTGATGAAGTCAGAGAAATGCCACATAGAAATTCAAGGTTCTTTATATAAAATATGCAAATAGCAGCTATAAAAGATTCAGGTGATCTGCATAGAGCATCCTCAGGCAAGGTTCATTTACACCTTAATGGAACTAGGAATTTTTTAAAAAAAGTCCCACGTGCCCATGTTTAACTGCCTGAAATAAACCAAGAGGCAAACCATGCAACGCTCATTCATTTCCTCAGTAGCTGTTTTGCTCATGTAAAGACACTCGTACTGAAGAAAGAATTAGCAAGAACCCAGGATGCACTGAAAAAGGCACTGCAGCAGCATCACTAAAGGATCTCCATAGCACAAGAAATGTTCCACCCTGTTATGGGAAGCAAAAGCCTCTGACCCACTGAGGCTAGAGGGCAGGATGCCTTAGTGCTTAGAGAGAATTTAGCTGCTGTTGAATCTTCTGCTCACACGTGCTGAGAGGTTTGAGTGAAACCATTTGCAGCCTTCTCCTGAGTCCTAGGCTCCAAGCACAGAGGCAAGGACAGAGCTGAGGACCACAATGCCCACCTTTGGCCAGACACAGCTAGTGTCACACTTCATTTCTGCCTGCCCAGCAGATCTGTGCAGAGGAATTGCAGGTCTGTTCACAAGGAACATGTCAGCAAAAGACATAAGTTTCCTCTCACAGTAATTGTGAAAGATGTAACAGTTAAACAATATTTAATTGTAAAAATTAATTAGGAATGACACAGTTCTGTATTACATATTGAGGATTAATCACAAAGAAAAGCAAATCAAGAAATACTGAATAAAAATTGCTACATTTTCCCTTATTTGCTCTAATATTGCAGCTCAAATAAAGGTAAGATTGTAATATTTTGGAACTCACTATAAACTTATTGGAACATTTTGCTTTAATTGATGATATCACAAGAGGCACAAGCTAGATGCAGGAAAGGGAAAGCATTTCATTTTAATTTCATTACTACTCTTTTGATAATTCTTAAAGGAAATTACTTTCATGTTTGTGATATATGGCACTGACACTCAAATACAGCACACTGAAGTGACATCACAGTGACCACTTCAATGAATAGTCCTTGCAAGACATGCATTCGGGGAGGTTCTACAGTCTGCTGTTATTACTCAAGAAAACATGATAAGGAAAGAATTATAGTATTTATTTTCTAGCAGGTACAATTCTGGACTTCACAGTCCTTGTGAGAAGGCTTACTTCTAAAACAGTTGCAAATAGAAATGAGAAAATGTGTCTATTTTCAGGTCTGTCTTCAAGTGTATGGCACTTTGTTACTGCTACAGCACCGCCAGTGGGATCTCCCCCCTGCTACCTGAGGGGCGTGGTGCTGACAGCCATACTGTCAGCTCATTGTTGTATTCTCCATATCCATAAGCCAGCAAGCCTCAGATGAAATTGTTCCCTGTATGAGAGATTATCTCTCTTTAACAAGGTCTGAGGCTGAATTTAAATGTATTTAAATTCAGCTGATGGCTCAGGGAGGTGAAGTCCTGTCTTTAATGTCTTAGTCCAAGCGTGAAAGAGGAGACTAGCTTTTATTTGACTGAAAGTGTTGGCCACCATTCTGATGAAGAGTCACTCATGGATTTGCTGTGTAGAGAAGGGGAGGAAAAGGAGAGCTGTCAAAGTCATGGAGCTGCCCATCATCAGCACCCTCTGAGCCCCATGCTTCTTGCTGTACCATGAAAGAGGCCATGTCCTCTTCTTTTCCTCCCTCACCCATCTGGAATCTCACAAATCGCATCTCTTTCTTTCCTGAAGCCTACAAGATATTGTTGAGGCTATTTTGCTGTATTTGATTGCATTTAAGATCTACAGATACCTTCGGGCATGCAGTGATAAGGAAAACAACATCATAGTAGCAGCAACAGCAAAGGAAAACAGCTATTACCTGAGAACATCTGTTTCTCCAATTGTAAAGAAGACCAGATTACATTCTATTACAAGACTGCACCAGCCACACAAGATGAAATTTGCCAAATGTATCATCATCTTATAAGAGGCAGCAACTTGACTGCTATCACTAAACAAGGTGACACAGTCCAGACAGCACTAAAGCAGCTTCAGAAAGGAGAACATAAGAGAAAAATTCTACAGATCTACCAGTTTATCGAAGAATTTAAAATTGCATATTTAAGACCTGTACTTTGAATGAAAGTCTACCCCTCTGGTATTTTAGATGGAACATGATTTTATGAATTTTCATTATATCTGTGGTGACTTGTCAGAATAAACTTGGGAACCATCCCAGTATGGAAGCCCCAGCCTGGCTCAGAGGGGGCACACTAACTATGATGGACAGGGAAAACCATTGTTCATGCCTGTGCATGCTGCAGAGAGGAGCATATATGTTTGGGAGATTCTGTTAATGTGGGACACCAATCATGATGGACATATTTTTTTCCTGATAAAGGAACATGGATGATTACCAACTCAGATGGTAAAAGCTTTTACTCACCATACTCAGTCAGGGTCCCATCTCCTTAAGTTCCCGTGACCGTCGTCCATGACGATTTAGAAAACACTCACAGCACTGCCCAGAGACAAAGTGTGCCTAAGATCTGTAGTGAAGGAGCTGGGTTTCAGATAGCTGGGATTGTGATGTAGGGAACCAGTGAAAGACTGAACAAGTCAAAAAAAGCTCTCCAACAATGGAGTTCCCTAAGACTCCTCAAAAATAATTGTGATGCTATGCCAACAGCATTTGATCCTATCTTAACTAGAATTTTATCCATAAAAGCCAAATGACACCCTAGGGGATTGTCCTACCAATCATGATTTGTTCAGATGCTAAGATCACTGACTGGAGAAAGCAGCAAAAGGAAATCCCCTCCTAGCTGGGAGACATTCCTTCCTCCACCTCTCCTAAAAGGGAAAAAAAACCCAGGTCCTTTTTCAGGTCAGTAAGCCTAATGGTTGCCTGAGTGTTTCCATGTTTCCTATTTTATCTAAACTATGTCTATCAAAGTGAAGAACAGGTTTTGAATGGGAGCATGCCATAAAGAACCAGAGCCTTCTACTGCCTGTATCTAAAGTATGGATGGCACAGGTCTCAGTTGCCTTTCTGAGATTTACACACAAGCAGGAGATCTTTGGCCTGAGTGAGTTACCTCAGTGAGATCTTGTGAGGCAATGTATTAGCACTGAGACCTTGGTGAGAAGGGCCAAGGGACAGTGGAGCTCAAGCATTGCTGGGGACACTATGCAGAAAACAAACACTTATTTTGTTCTTCTCTACCATTTCTTCATTTGCTCACACACGGCTACTGTGAGTAGGGCCAATGTCTTTTTTTCTAAAATGGCACCTGTGATGAATTAAATTTAGAGGTGGGACATGAATATGACTATAAATAGTATATGTGTTTTCACAAAAAACAGTCCTACAAACAGAGCTAGAAGAATACTAACCTTGATTCAGAAAGCACTTACTTAAATCTCAGTGAGATTTAATGGTACTCTGAAGGCTCTGCTGTATAAAGCCATTACAAGTGACGTTGTGAAAGCACAGGCATATAAAAGATTGAATGTATTCAGCTTATGAAAGCCTTCTCATCTTTTCTTGAGTTGTACTACTTTACATGAAGCAAACCTCTAAGGAGACCATTATTTCAGGTCATTTTGTTGGCTACATTTACTTACAAGCTTTCTGTTTTGCATCACTCCCTGTCTACCGTATCCTGAAAAGCAAAAATCCAAGATAGAAACTACACAAAGATCTGGGTTAGACTGAGTAATACATTCTAGAATATAGCTACAAAATTATGTATAGGATTTCAAGAAACGTGCCACATTTTCAGATCCTTGAATGCCAAGTAATATAAAGTATTCAGATGAGAATTTCTTCCTGCACATGTGGAGATTTCTTATTCTTGTAGAACCACCATATAAAAGCAACTTTTAATACAAATGAAAAGCTAATTTCATTCGAAATGCAAGCAGGGAGGGCAATTAAAAGGAAATAAATGAGTAGTCAGTGAATCTAACTTTGGCCTCTCTAAAAAAATTTTTGTGGAATTGTTGAACTTACAGATCCCATTGCAACATTTAAATTTTTCCTCCTCCTTAAGACATTCATCATGAACTATTAAAAGTAAAGGAGCCTCTGAGTTCGCTGTGTACATGTTAACTCCTAAGTACCTATTTAGGAATGACAAATATGTTTTACTTCCAGAAGAATGGCTCATACCCCCTTCACTTCCATTAAAAGGGCCAAAAATCCATAAATATTGCAGAACTGAGTAAAAGAACTCATGCAAGCAGCTCCATATTGCAGAACTATATATACACTCATATATAGTCACAGTTGTTCTTGTGTCAAGAAGAAGTCTGATTATGCTTATATAATATGCTTAGGAGAGACTCTTAGGAAGGGGAACAAAAGATTTCAGAATAGCTGTACTTCTGTTCAGTTACCTGGTGAGAAAAGCATCGGGCTGGAATTCGGGATACCATTGGGTGAGATTGGGTGAGTCACATTGCCCAGTGACTCACAGAATCAGGACTGTGAAACTGATTTTGCCTGGGTCAAGAGCTGCATACAGAATAGATGTTACTCTCCTTCCTGCTGGGGGAAAAATGCCCACTACTCCCATCGCTGAACTTAATGAAGAAACTGAAGATTGACCTAATTCAAGACTTAAAAGGAAGTCAATATTCACAAGTTAGAATACATTTAGGATGAAGCCATTGGACGTATTTGTACACGCATCCAAAATGCACAGAGACATACTGGTCTGGATCAAAAATATACTTGTGTTGCCTATTAAAAAAAAAAAAAAAAAAACAACAACAAGAGAAACAAACCCAAAAAGTTAAGAGCTCATATGAGTCCATCTACTGTGACTGAGAAAAAATGAGAGGGGTGATCACTTTATAAGACAGTATTTTGTTCTTCAGTGACTAAACTGTTGAGACATTGCCTACATATGATGTGGTATTTGTACATGCCTTGCTATTTTGAGACAATCCTGGACTGAATCAAGAGGCAGGACCAGCAGGACAAGGGAGGTGATTCTGCCCCTCTACTTTGCTGTCACGAGATCCCACCTGGAGTGCTGCATCCAGCTCTGGTATCCTCAGCAGAGGAAAGACATGGACCTGCTAGAGCAGGTCCAGAGGAGGGCCACCAAGATAATCAGAGGGATGGAGAACCTCTCCTATGAAGACAGGCTGAGAGAAGTGGGGTTTTTCAGAGGAGGAGGCTTCAGGATGACCTCATTGCAACCTTCCAGTACTTGAAGGAGGCTTATAATAAAGAGGGAGAGTGACTTTTTACATGGTCAGATAGCGATAGGACAGGAGGTAATAGCTTTGAACTGAAGGATGGGAGATTTAGATTACATATTAGGAAGAAAGTCTTCACTGTGAGGGTGGTGAGGCACTGGAACAGGTTGTCTAGAGAAGTTGTGGATGCTTCATTCCTGTGAGTGTTCAAGGCCTGGCTGAAAGTGGCTTTGAGTAACCAGGTGTAGTGGAAGGTGTCCCTGCCCATGGCAGAGGGGTTGGAACTAGACGATCTTTAATGTCCTTTCCAACCCAAACCATTCTATGAATCTATCATTATATGAATTAAACAAAAAAAAAGTTTTAAAAATTTATGTAGTTACTTCATTTTTGCTTTGCCCAGTACAGAGAGATTTTCAAAATTACAAAACAGATGCTCATCTTATGTAATGTTTGAAACAATTCTGAATATTAAGTTAAAATGTTCAGAAATATACAGTTATTGAATGGTAACTCTAAGAAAAATGCTGGTTTTCTATAATAATTGTTAATGAAAGGAAGCTCTACACAAAAGGAATCTCTTCTCCCAAACTATTTAGATGGTACTCATTTCACAAGCCAGCACTTTCCTTAGGCAGTAATTTAGGAAAAAATTTTCAATGAAAAAAAGTTTGTTTTTTCAAGGAAGAATTTGGAGGTGTGTTCAGGTACCTGTGTGAACAATATAGATGTGACTATTTTCAAATAAGGCTATACATATTTTTAAACTTTTTTTAATTGCAAGCAATTTTTTTCTGTGTATTTAAATATGACTGGGGCTGAAAGATCTAGAAATTTTGTCCCTAAAAAGTAATTGTTTAATGTTCGATTCTTTACCTATAAACAACAAGCAATACAGTACCATTTCTAAAAGATGGTTTCTTGGTTATACTGTGACAACCATTTTGCAATTTTAAGTGTTCTTTCTTAAAGAAAAGGGAAATAATATTTATTGTCTATAAATGGCAAAAGTAGCACCACCCGCATACTACAGGGGTTTTTATACAGTTCCCTGCTGTAAGTCTGGAACAGTCTCTGTCTTGGAAGTAACTGTTGGCAACATTTTTTTATATATATTGTCTTTCAGTTCTTAACTTTTCCTACCACATACTAAAAGTACTATGAAAAATCCAAACAGCAGACTCATAGAATCATTAAGGATGGAAAAAACCTCTACGATCATTTCTTAGATCACTGAGTTCAACCATTAACTCAGCATGGGTTCTGACTCTTCTTTTTGGTATTTTTCTCTTGTTACAGTCAGCTAAGTGAAATGTACAGTCCAACCATACTCATCTGCAAATTTTATGTCCCTGTATAAAGTACAGTAATTTTTTCCAAGACCGTAGTTATTATCAACACCTTGCAAATGCATAATCTGATGATAAGAACGAGAAATAGCCTCATGTCCTGTAACATAAGCAATCCATTTCAGGAAGGATGACTTACTCCATGTTCTTCTACTGCAATGACTCCTGCTGTTTTGTCCTGCCCTCTTCTTCCCTCTTCTCTTCTAGTCATAGCATTAACATTTATGATGAGCATAAACAGACCATATTTGGCAATTGCAAGATCTAGATGCCTTGCTTGGGAATATATCTCCAGTGTCTGCCTTTGCGGTTTGTTCCTTCATTAGATACGCTTCTAGCAGTGCTGATGGAGCAGAGGTCTGTCTTGTCTGGCTCATAGGAATTCTTTCTTCCCCTGTTTCTCTGTGACTCACTCTTGATTCTCATAAACAAGATAATAATTTCTGTTGATAATTACCTCCAAAATGTATGTGTAAATACTTTTTCATCCCAAGCAGCCTTAAAATGAAAAGATACTTACTTTTAATTTTACACCAATGAATAATTAAAATTTTGGATGTCTATTTCTTTATTCATGTTCCTAAAATTAGATAAGATGCAACCAATCACTGTCTGATCCCTTTGTTATAATGTGCTTTTGTCAATAATAACAGTGTCATTAGAAAATGTGTTTCTTCAGGATAAACAACATCTGCTTTGGACCATTGCAGGTAAGTACAATGACATCAAGAAGAAAAGGGAGAAACTGGTGAATGCAATCCATGGGATTTAAAGAGGGAGAAGAGATCCATCTGTAGCCTATGGAGGACCCCACAGGAGAGCAGATGGATGTGCCCAAAGGAGGCTGTGACCCTGGAGGAAACCCGTGCTGGAGCAGTCTGTTCCTGAAGAACTACTCCCAATGGAAGGGACCCACACTAGAGCAGTACATATAGGACTGAAGCCTCTGCTAAGGACCCAAATGAACCAATGCAGGCTGAGCCTTTTTCTTTCTGAAAGAGTAGCACAAATGTGTGATGTCCCACAGGTTTGGGCAGAGAAATGTTGTCAGAGAGTGCGATCTATGTTAATACTATCAACATTACTCTGGTGAAAATCAGAATTGTCCTAGTCCATGGCTGGGTTATGTTTCTGTCAGTGCCAACTGAGAGGAACTTGACTATGAATGCATCTCAACAGTACAATATTATAAATTCTACTTTTTTCAGGTAGATGTGAGAGAAATGAGCTTAAATGATGACTCCTTTTCCCAACAGGCAAAATGGAAAACCAACTGAACTGTTAAGTTTTTGTTAAAGAATCTCTTGTTTATTGTCTTTGGCTGTCTTGAAGAGAAACACACACACTTAAAATATACCCTTCAAGTCTGAAGAAAAAGTGGGATTGTAACTTTGTGATACATGTAATTAGCGAGAAAAGAACAGTGGATTCTGCATGGCTCAGTGAGTAGTCTCCCTACTCTTACCTTCAGTCTTATATGACTCAGTAAATTCTTATTCTCTTAAATTCTACAGTTCCACAGCCTGAGATACATTTTTAACAAACTCAGAATGACAAGTTCAGCTGGGCAGAGACTCATTAGAGCGCAAAACCAGTGAAAGTTCAAGTGAATAGTGAAAGTTCTTCTACAATTTGCATTAAATCCATATGCTACAGTGAGTAATAAGGAGAATTTTAACACATGTACAGGAACTGAAAGAGCTGATTACTAGCATTAACGAGCATTTCTACAAGATAATGATTCAGGTTTTTCAGAGCTGTTTGATCTTTACTTCAGTTAGAAGAATAGAAGATATGCTCCCAGCATTGAAATACACTGCCATAAACAAACTACAAGATAATTTACAAATCTTCCTTTCTTGTCTATGCCTAAATAAGTCACGACCAGTTATATTCCCACATGCCTTAGCTACCTCTGCCAAGTTGGCTTGAGAGAAAAAAAAAGTACTCTGTAACTCTTCTTTTATAAAAAGGGACAAGGCAAACGATTTGGACTCATGGTTCCCAAAAGATAAGATGAATTTTCTCTAATTACTATGCCACTTCCTGTCAAACAAAATTTCCTTCACTCATACTAATGCAAATGTATGCGTATCTGTAGTTTCAGAGTGACACAAAGGACTGAACATGCATTTCTAGGCTACTTATCTCAAAAAAAGGAGCCAGTAGTACCAAAAAACACTCAGACAAGGGCAGCAGAATGATTAAACACAAGGCCTCCCAGAAGTGGAATGACAAAGTAAGACACAAATCTTCACTCTCTAAAAGAATTACAGATGGAAGGTGTAATATGGGTCTATGTAATTAGTAAAGGACAGACACGGCTTAATTGTTCACTGGCTTTTCAGGTATGAGACCCAGAAGCAATCAAACAAAGGCAAAAAGAGTCAGGTTCAAGAAAAAAGAAGAGTTAATGAGTCTTCAGGCAGTTACTTGAGGAATTCATTGCTGAAGGATTTTGAAGATGCTAAAATTATCTATTGGTTACACAGAAGATTGGATGAGTTTATGAAACCAAAATCCAAAGAGGATTCCAAAACACAGAGAAACTGTATCTGGCAAAGAAAGTCCGTGCACTAAAATTGGAGTCTGGGAGAGTACTACAAAAAATAATGGTATATGATGGTACTCTGTTACTGTACTTCTGTCGATAAATAGACATTTTGCCACTGCTGAACACATGCTATTAGGCTTAAAAAAATTTAGATGCAGGCAGTAAGGCTGTGACTGTATTCAAATCAGTTGAAAAATGTCCAATTATGTCAAAATGGCTTATTTTCTTCACTTGAATTATTATCCTCCAGGTTGTAATCCACTACAGTTTACAAGTTCATTGTGTTACTTTGCACAGGTAACGAGATTTACATACCTTGCACTCAGGAAATCAACACTTACATCTAGAGAAAGTAATAATACAACTTTTACAGTACTTTGAAAGGGACAAATTATCAAGATTAGTTGACACTTCAAATGGTAGTCTTTCAATTGTTTTTATTTGAAAAAAAAATTGATTGTTTTTATTGCCCAGCTTCATCTATCTGTTCAAGTAGAGTATATTCATTTTCAGAGATCTGTTCTAACTATTTCTTTATGTGGAGTCTCTCCTACTTGAAACCAACTAGTTCTTGGTTTCTGTTGCTTCTTATTCAACATCTAGAGAATACTGAATATGATTAGGAATTTTATACACCCAAATACATGATTCATTTGATTCTCAAAAGCTGCCAGGACTGCTATAGTTCAGCAGTTACATCCATGATACTACATAGCTGACTTTGGTGTCACTCAGATAATGTTATTTAAGGTATTTAAATGGTATTATCATATTTTGTTTTCTTTGTGTTTTCCCAGGAAATTTTAAGCACATTCTCATGTACCCTTTGATTTCTTTCATGTGAAGTCTCCAAAATGGTATACGGTAAAATGCTCCATCCTCTACAGCCAACACTCCAGTAAGCCAGTTTGTCCCACCTCTCATAGCGTCTCTCAACCTTGACTGCTGCTAAAATATCCAAGGCATTACAACTACTCAGTAGCTGAAGTAATATCATAGAGGAAGTCAGTAGCAAAGCAAATTTTGACTTAGCTAGGTATGCTGGGGTTAAGGAAACGATAAATAAATTCATTATTATAGCATTTTTGTTTAAATGTGCCAGATGGTATAGGTCAGAAAGCAATGTAGAATTAACATGTGTATAAGTACAACTACACTACAAATGCAACTCAATAGCTCTAGTTATTGTATAGCCTAAAACCTACTGTTTCTCAAATTACTACTACCCTTTCAGTCATCAGCACTAGAAAATGTCAGAGCAAGTGATTTTTGTAACTTTTTGACTCCCTGTGATCTAGCTTTATTGTACCACTCAATCTTCTAATCTTCTACTTCCAGTCACCTCTTTTCCTTCAGCAAACCACAGTTTTATCTACTCCTAAAACCTTTTCGTAATCTCCTCAGTATTTGTCTATTCCCCGGTGTGCTTCCTCCTAGTCTGTGTGTTTTCCTTGAACAGATTCTCAATCTTTTGAAACTGAACACCTGTTAAACCTTCTTTAAAAATAGTGTTAATTACTATTGCTTTCTGTTCTCAACTCTAATCCAGTTTACACCTCTAATCCTGTAGCAACTTCTTTTCTTTTTTTATTTTTACTTATTTTAATAAAACTTAAAATAGACATTTTGGAAATGTCCTCTCCTTGTTTTCAGCATTATAGGAAACTTGGGGATGCCTGTACTTATCTGTTTTACTTCAGTCATGTTTCTGACCACTACTAAAACCATGAAAGGCAGCAGAGGAAAATGGGAGAGATGAGGCTTGCACTTGTTACCATTTTTGCAACTTCAGCCCTCTGATGAGAAACAGATTCATTGACAATGATTTGCCCTGGAAGAGGACTATTCAGTTTCGCTGCATTGGCATTCAAGGCCTAGACAGCTGAAGGAGGAATCTCAATACCCTCAGGTTTGCCTGTGTTCTAGCACTTGGACAGACCTGGTGTAGTTTGGGGTTTTTTGTATGACACGGTGAAATAATTATGAATATTAAAAATGGAATATATGCTTACAAAACAAAAAGGAGATAAGAGTAGGCTATTTAAGGAAAAAACTGTGAAAATATATCTGCGAAAATCTATTACCCAATCCATGAAGAAAAGAGCCTGCTTTATGGACCTCAGCAAAAATGGACTTTATCTGTTCTTCAGAGCAGCTGCTACTGACTTCACTCAAGCTGGCAAATCTATTTTGTGTACAGCTTTTGGCTATCATCTTCACTTCTGACTTGGCAATCCACGTCAAATCCTCATATTTTATTAGTAGCACTTCGAACTTACCTTATTTGGTCTGGGAAGCTACCAGTTTCACTGCATAAGTTACCACCTAGCACTGAAAGGCAGTGGATAAATTATCTGCAGATGATAGATATTGATGATTGATGACTCAGGCTTTGATCATATACACCATTTACTCTAAGAGCACCTTTTTCATTGTGCCTGTATCCTCCTCTATTCTTACAACACTTCTTACACTTAAGTGCTGGAGATCACAAAAGACAATCAGCTCCAAGGCTTCTGCTGCTGCAATGACCCTTCATAAAACCTCCACGAGTATCCTGAAGGATTGTATCAGAATCATAGAAAGGTTCAGGTTGGAAGGGACATTAAAGGTCATCTAGTTCCAATCCCTCTGCCATGAGCAGGGATGCCACCCACTAGCTCAGCTTGCTCAAAACCCCATCCAACCTGGCCTTGAACATTCCTAGGGATGGGGCAGCCACACCTTCTCTGGACTACCTTTTCAATTCATATTATGTACACTTTGGTCTCTACAAACAAAAGCAGGTTTCTGAGGAAGTTTTGAAGCAGTGTAGCACAAGAGTATCCTGCCTCCTTTCAGAAGTTTTCCCTGACAGCTGCCATCTGCAGCTTATCTACGGATCAAACAGTTAAAAATGTTTTTGTTAGACTTACATGAATCTGAATAATAAACTGCTGTGTTTTTAATTGGATGAGTTATTATTTCTATATAAAAGTCTACCAAAAAATGTCCTTCTGGATAATAAACAAAGTGAAAGATAATGGATCAGTCCTGGTCAAGCTGTATTTGCTACTAGACTTAAGAAAAAAATTCCTTTGTAGGAGCTGTATCTAAGTTTACACAGTGTTAGATCTGCCAGCTCTATGGCCAGAAGGTGCTGGCTTTTAAGAAGCCTCCACCTTCAATGAGTCTCTAAACTCATGAGGAAAGGAACTGCCTACAAATTTTCCATGTCCTGGTTGCCATTAAGTTAAATTCACAGCTCTTCTCTGGGGTGGCAAAGAAGCCATACTTGGCCAAGAACTGGACTCAATCACATAGCATTTAAATCATACAAGCAAGTGCAGAGAGAGGTAAATATTCCCAGCCAACAAGATACAAATATCACTCTGCAGTACACACGTAATATAGACACTTTAATGGGCTGTATTCCTGACCTCTGGGTAGTTCTTCTCTTTCACTCACTAGATCAAAAATTAACCTTTCATGTGTCTCAGTCACACAGTGCACATAAATATCTCTCTATACATGTATATATATATGTGTTCTTCTGTTATGTGTGTATATAAAGACATGCGCTGTATGTATGTACCAAACTGTAAGTATCTATAAGCATATTTTGGCACAGAATACAAGCATCCATAAATATGGAAATCATTCTTATTATGGATGCAGACACTTATCATTACCTTCAAAATTATCAAAATATAAATAGAATTATCTGCCTTTCCTATTAAACCTGGTAGTGGAATACCCACATTGGAAATTAACTCTACTGCAGTGTTTTGAGCTGCTACTCAGAATTATTGAAATGTCACAAGATTTTAAGCAAAATTGAGGAAACTGAACATAAATTTTCATCATTCCTTCATAACAGAACACCCTGGTTTCATGCTTGACATAAGTAGATAAAACGTTGAAATCATTTTACCTTAGGTTCAATGAAGTATATGGGATCTACTAGAAGTATTAATAGCAGCTTGAACATATTGAATATATACCAGTACACTAGAGTTTTGCTTATAATAGAGACTTCTAAGACTGTTTTCTTTTCAGTTGATGTGCTAACCTTGAAATGGCAATCAATTTTCTGGCAATTCTATAAAAACCTGTTCAGAACGGCTCCTGAATGTTTTACAAGCTATCAAAAAAATTTGATTTAAAAATTGCACATGTCCTTTCCTACTTGATTTTCACTCTAAGAGCAAATTTCCCAGCAACAGAAAGAAGCAGGAATTCTTTTAATCAGATGCAGTGAGATTTTAGTTCTCATTAACTACAGTAGTATACTTAAAAGAATGATTCGCTGTTTCCCTCCATGAAGATTCAATATATGAGTCTGTAAACTGCAACAGAAAAAAGTACTTAGACAGGGAATGGAGAAAATTGTGCATTACACAGGACAGATGCAGGTTGCAACCATGGCAACAATGGCAAATGTTTTAGGACTACATATTTTTCTAAAATACTCAAGAGTGGCAAGATTTTGGATTAGATTCTCCACAACTTGTAACTGCATTGACTGCATCAGAGTGGAGAAGTAGACACAATATATTTTTCATAAACTGCTAAATTATTGAGAAGAAACAAGAAGCTGCCAGAGCATTATAATTCTCTTGAAAGCAAGGGGAAAAATTTTCAAAATTACATTTTCCATCTGAACCAACACATGTATGATTGATGAGAAGGCACAATTGTTTCATTTTGTATTTTGTAAAATTTCACATAAGGGTGTTAGAATTTCAAATTACTTTGACCATTACCATCATTTTAAATTCATCTGTGACCTTCATATTTCTCTAACGCTAAAGAGCACACACAGTAGCAATCCACAAAAAATACACAAATATTCAGGCAAATGTCTCATACTGAAAAGAGGAACAAAGCCAATGCTTAACAAGAAGCATTCTCTGAAGCTCTGCTTTCAGTAGAACACCAAAGCTTCTTTATGTTTGAATATTTTCTTGAATTAAGACTTAATTAGAAAACACAGATAGTATCTTATTTCTTAAAATGAATTCCATCATGCACTGACAATAAAGCTCTGCTGTTATGAGTTGTTGATTGGTTTAGGTAATTTTTATTGTAGACTTTGTTTTTCAGCAATAGGTTTAAGTAAAGTGTTAAAATAACAGTAAATAGGCAATTAGGCAAAAAAACACTAATGGAGTAAGATAACTAAAATGCCATTTTGCCTCAGTATACTGTCTACCAAACCACTATGTTTCAGAAGAAAATCAAGCCTTTAAAGATGTCTATTACTTAACTGTCAATGGGAGTATGATGGGCACAAGCTGTCCTATTTGAATGTGCTAGTGTCTCTAAATAGTCATGGTCTTCATTGACACTTATTTACATGACTGCTTTGAAATGAAAACGCCTACTATTTTGTCCATTCTATCCTCCTCGAAGTCATACTCATGCCCTTGCTATCTTGCCCAAAGTCAGCAAACGTTGGTTTTAGGAGAAGCCTAGTTGTGTACTACCACTGAAAAGAATTATTAATCATCAATGACTCTTCCTGAAAATAAGGACCCTGATGTGTGGAATTTGGGTAGCACAATTTACTTGGGATGAGTGAGAAATCCTTCTTTGATCCTAACCCATCCCTATAAATCCAGCTTATGCCGTCAGTTAGTTCAATCACTCAGTGCAGCTCTGAGTCCAGACAAGTGCACAACCAATGAAATGCAACCAGGCTCTCTGAGCATCCCCTGCTTCCCTCCTCTGAGAGCAAAATCACACTAAAAAGAAGGGTTTTTCAAATCTCTGCTCCATCTACTTGCTTTAAGTATTGTGAAAGAAGAAAATTTTAAATTAAAAAGAAGAAAAGTAAAAATAGTTACGTGGAAGTTTAATTCTATGTAAAGACATTGCAGCAAAATAAATGTAATCATCTCAAATCACATCAGTATTTGGTACCACTGGCATCAGTGCATAAACAAATATGCTCAAAGTTAATATCACTAAGTTAAACAATAATTAATAACATATTTTTATGTAAATGGGCAGACAAAAATATTATTTTTCAATCGCTCTGCACTGACCTTGATGTCTTTTACAAGAAAATACAAGAGTAGTTACAGCCCAGGAATTAGTGCAGATACCTACCTATGCCATTAATTTGCAATACGTGATCTCTGTGCCATAGGTACCAGGTTCCTTAGTAGTTTTGAAAAATTACTACAGCACATTCTTCATATTAGACTTAGGAAACTTTATTAATCATTATGTGACACCATAAAGTACTTCAATTTAGAACATTTGAAAAATAAAGGTGAGACACATATTGGATAGGCTAGGAATTCAAAACACTGACAGCCAAAGCTGGTTTGTCACCCCAATTTTCCTTTATTACAAATAGGAAAAAATGCACCCCCTGCAGAGGGCAATTAATTTTCTTCAAGATAGGTCATATGAATCACCCTATGAAGTTACTAAGTTCTTCCTAAAGCCTATACAGACACACAGGTCTGACATTACGGTGTCTTGATGAATTCAAAGACAAACAGTTACTGCCTTTTGAATGACAGTTTTGTAGCTAAGAGGCTTAAGGCAAATTAGACAACTGTTTTGTAGGCAACTTAGTTTTGGTTTTATTTACCAAAATTCTTTATGTAGAGAGTCTGCTAGCCAGTGAAAGCTGCTATAGGGAAAGCATATGTTTTTGAAACTGATGGCATTGCAGGTATAAACGTACTATAGAACACACCAAATTTGAAAAACAAACTCACTATGCCAGCATAAATAAGTCCAAAGGATTGACTGCAGCTGTCATCACTTTCAGTGATTACTATCCAAAATGAATGTCCAGTATCTCTCCCATCTAAAAAAAATGCTGTCAGTATAAGCAAAACACAAATGGGATATTTTAGGTTTTTTCCAGTTAAAGATAGGCAGGATCCATGCAGCAAGCAGTGCTGAAGCACAGCTGAGGATTGATTTTGAAGTGTTTAATAATAACAAACATTTCCACATGAACAGCAGTTAAAACAACGTAATCTTTGAGGGATAATTTCTGTTGTAATCATGTGTTTGGCAGACCAAGGTACACTGTGGCACTGGCAATGCTGAGAGCATTTGAAGAGAATCTGTGCTTGCTTTCCCTTGCTCCACAGATGCAATGTGTTCTCTCCAGAAAAGAGACACCTTGCACTTGCAGGAGGCAGGATGTGAGCACCCAGAACTGTATGTTCTTTTGCAACAGTCCAGCTAACACCCCCATTTCCCTTGGCACAGCTAGAAGCTGTATTTCAGCTACTCAATCCAACCACAAACTCTTAAAAACTCTGAGAACAGACAACAGGATATTTAAATTATATTGCAGCCATCTGTTATTGTTACGATATCTGCATCAATATCATGAAAGTCAATACGACCTTAAGACACCTTGGAAGAAAACCATGTCTATTTATTGTCTCCTCTGAAAATGGTTATTTGGTGGAGGAGTTTCTGACACCACTAGGGTAAGGTTCCTCTTGCCTTACTTCAGCTATGTGAAATCAAGCAACAATCAGCAACAACAAATACCTGATTCTTTCCACTCTATGTCAGGTATAAATTGGATTTGTTGGATTAGTTTGTTCACTAGAGGTTTCTGTCTCTCTCTAGTGACTATGCAAGGAACGTAAGTGATTGGTGTTTATAGTTACAGTCAAATTTGTGGGGGCTAGGTGAAAAATAAACAACAGACCTTTCCTGCAAAAATCCTTTTTACAGCTTTTCAAAATTTGTCATAAAAAATGTTTTTTATTTAAACTACTATATACGAATGTACTGGGGGTAATCTTAAATCAGAGATAATATGACCCTCTTATCTTCTGCTGCAAACCCATTGTTCATTTCTTTACTCGAAAAAGCAAATTGGCCTGGTTTACTTTTTATAACGGGAAGGACAGTAGCAAATCAATGCATAGAACAAAATATTTATTGGCAAGATGAACTACATTTAAATTACATCAATGTCTCAGTTTAAGGAGACTGGAGTGTTTTGCTAAGGAGGATGAGTTATGAGGTAGACCAAACTCCTCTCTCTCAGCAATCGTAAATCCGAAATTAAGAGGCTCAAATCGAGGAAGTATGGAAGAAGGAAGAAATAACAACCCTTTATTAAAGGATACATGTATACTGGCAAAAACAGCAACAGAACACAAAAACAACTAAGCAATAATCCTGTACCCAAAAGTCCTCTTCAAAAAAGGAAACAGTTCGATACTTCTCTGTCCTCTAGCGCGGTTCTGATCACGGTTGGCAGGGGCGCTGTTGGATCCCTGGAGGAGCAGAGCCTGCAGTGCTCGGCGTTGGTCGGCAGGGGGCGCTGTTGGCTCTGGTGGTCGCCACGTGGGGGCCCCGGATTGCAGAGGAAACCAAAAAATGGAGATTTCCCCCTGCCCCCCGAGGCAGGGAAGGGGGAAAAAGGGGAAAGAAGGGCGGTTTCTTTCCCACTAAACTCACGCTGTCTGCGGCTGGCTGTAGACAGGATTCCCCCCTTGTTCGTCAGTGAGCACAAACTCTACGATGAAATCTGAGCAGATTCGGGCTGGAGACAGGGCAGCACGCAAGCAAGCCAAGGCCGGAGAGCAGCCAGATGACCAGGTCAAGAACAATACGGCCTCAAAGCTTTTCCAACACACACACCCCCCTTGCCTCCATTAAGGCAGAAAGTGAAGTGTCCCCCCTTTGCAAGAAGAGGAGGAAAACTCCTTCCCCCTCCCTGCAGGTTTGGAAAGGCTGGAATGTAGTTCTGCCAGCCAGCTCCTTTGTGTAGGTAATCACCCAAGGCAGAGAGCTGTCCTCCCCATTCAACATCCCTCCCCCACATGCAGCAGGGGAAAGAAAAATTCCCTTTTGTTTTTTTGTTGTTTTTTTTTTTCTAGAACAAGTAAACCCATGACAATCAATTTTCAGGAAGAAAAAATACAGAGGGCAATATAATTTTCATTGACTGTAAACTTGGTGCTCTATCCAGTACTCTCAGGTCTGACATCAAACTGCTAATCTGCTAAAAACATCTGTATGCTAGGCAATACTGCAGACATCATCTTCAAAATAGTAGCTTTTAGTATTCTTCGCCTGATTTAGAGCACCACAGAAGGAACACAGGCAAAAGTTTATCCATTAATTTAATGAACACAGGACAGTATTGATTTCCTAGAACTGCTAACTTCCCCTGATGTGAGTGGGTACTTCGATTAAATGATGGTTAAAGGGAGAAAAGGGAGAAATTTGAATTCTCAGTCAATCTCATGCAAAGTCTACTACAGTAAGGTCCTTACCACCAGAATGCCTACATCTCTTCATAAGGAGTGAGCGAAGCTCTCATGCCAGGCAAACTTCTCACCATACAGAGTTGTATTAATGCTCCTCTCATGCTTTATGAACTGGGTTAATAACCATCCCCACTACTTGGACATCACTGTGAAATTCCCTGGGCTCTTTGGCAGCAGCTGCCTCTCTCTCACAACCATGAGAACCAGACACCTGAGCTGAAAAGTGACAAAAGTTTTCATAAGACTCTGTGTTTTGCAGAATTCTGTGTAAGGAAGCTGGATTGCAGAGGTGGTAGCTGGCAAATTTACAGAAGTGTACGTCCAACAGTCAGTTGTGAGTTTTGCTATTTACAGATTGTTAGCATAGCAGCTTGGAGCATGTGCATGTATATGAGTACATGTATGCATGTTTTGGTTTGTTTTGGGTTTTGTCCTGGATCTACTGACCTCTGTGCTTATTCAACCTTTATGATGTATTACAACAGCCTGCTCTGCACAACTGGGATTCAGCTAATCTAGCTTAAGAAGGAAGGTTCCTTGTCTTGGCTCTTGCTGCATAGTTAACAAAGACAGGCACCTCTAGAGGATGCTTGTTCTGCTATAAAGAAGACAACAAAATGCAGAAGATGGTTTACTCTCTGCTTGTTCTGCCTTTCTCTTTCAAAGAAAGGAAAAGAAACACTACAGGTTCACCTCAGTAGCTGACAGATAGTTCATGTCAGTTCAGTCTTACCAGATATAGCCACAAAAGGATAACCTGTATGCTACAAGACCTACAGGAGACTAGTGTCCTCCTATGGTGCCATCTCTAAGTCAACTGAACTGCACTTTGCATGACTAGCTGGCACAAGGACATGAGGAGCCTAGTACCTGGTTTTCCAGTATGGTCTTAGGTGTGAATGCAGGTAGCATAAGATTTATTATTCTCTGATCCAAGGAAGGATGTATTTGTAGTCCTTAAAACTGGTATCAGAAGAAATCACTTCAAAAACCAAACCAAACTAAACTAAAACAAAAAGATCTTGTGCATCCTGGAAAACCAGTGCGTACTGAGCTAGGACTGGAAGAGCTTAGGAACATCACCATAGGGCTTGGCTGCTCAGTGACTGCCCATGCACCAGTGGTAGGATGGGGGCCTTTGCCTCCCGGGCAAAGGCTTCTTGCTCCTCAGAAGTTTTCAATGATATGTGGAAAGTACCTACAACCCCTGTCTCAGAAAAGCACAGTGAAAAATCTTTCTCCATCTACTGTTCCCCCTTCTACCCATTGAATAATATACCAGATAATATTACTATAATATTCAAATGGTTCATCTCACATGCACAAGTATGCCAGAAGCTTTTGAGATGAGTGTATTTAGCACAGACTCAGTGACCAAGCAATTGCAGAAGCTGTCACGGACTTCAGAGATTAGGTTTGACCAGTCCATAATCATAGACAGATCTAAAATTCACTCAAATTCAAGGAAGTTTTCCTGTCCCACTTCAGCCCACATTCGCTGAAAAATAGCTTAGCTGTAAAAAATCCTAATTTTTATCCAAGGTTCTTTTCAGTTTTTGTCTCACACCAGTCACGATCTAAATTAGAAATATGTGGTTGTAAAACAGTAGAAGAAATACTTTTAGAAATTAAACCAAAATAGAGGTTTGAAGGGAAAAAAGAAAAAAACAAAACCGAAAAAACCCAACCCACAACTTCAAGAACATGATACAATAGATAACTCATTTATTTGTTGCTTTTGTCTTTGTGGTACACTAAAAACTTCTAATTTATTTGCTGAGCAAAGAAATTATGTCTTATTTTCAGTTGTTCCTTTTGACAGTCTCAAATTCTATTTGATTGAATGATGAAGCACCTACAAAGCATTTCTGCATAAGTATCTGTTACAGAAAGAAGATTTAATTTGCTCAGCCTTTCTCTGTGTTGACTACATGAAACTATATTAATGAATATAGTTTTAGTCAGGTGATTTTTTTTTCACAGCAACAAATCCCAGTGGACGTGAGGACTCTGGCAACGTTGTTGCTGGTGTTATACTAACAATATGCTACACTACCTAACCTAATTTCAGTGTAGTAAAGTAAAGGCAAGTTTGGCCTCTGGATCCAGGACTCCTAAAACACATGGTTTCTGCAATTTTGTTTGTTGTCACAAAACATGGTGATGGAAGATTGATGTATACAGAAAGTTTTACCTTCAACCTTCTTTCAGTAACTAAAAATATAATTGAGAAAGTAACCAGAATATAACCCAACATGACTTAAAACTAAACAGAAAAAGTAATGACAAATCTGATACTCATAAAATCATTAAGTGTCTGAATAGAACAATGCTTCATCTATTCTTGTCTGCTCTTTCTTAACAGTCTTTTCTTCTTGCTTCTATGTTGCCTTTCTGTAAGAAAAGTTTTGGTGACTTAGTCATTATTTTCAATATTAATTCAGTCCCTTTTAGCACTAATTACCAGCATCACCAAAGGCAGGCAGAGATGCCACACAGGATTTTCCCTGTTGATTCCTCTTCACACCAGTGAATCAAATACCAGAAAAAGCTGACAGAATAAACCGGCATGGGGACAAGTCTCAGGAACTGGGAGAAGCAGTCATGCTCATTTTCCCTTGTCATTTAACTCAGGCAATATATACACACAAATGCAAAGGCGAAAGCTAATCCCTTAACAGTTTTCTCTATGTCCATCCTTTGATATATTGTTGGTGGGCTTTCCACATTGCAAGTCTACTGTCACCTCGTTGCTTGGCAATCAACATTTTCAGGAGATAAGCAAAGATATCTCAGAAAGATAATAAAAATCATACCACATCTGTAGTGACCTCAGTTGACTTAAATTTCAGTTAGCAGTATTTGGCTCTAAATAACACAAGAAAAGAAGAAATGGAATTTTTTCCTGGAGCTATTTTAAGGGCAATGACTACTATACATAGAGTCAGAGTAAGTGGTTGAAGTTAAATTTAAATGACAGACATATTTTTAGATGTTTCCAAATAAAGTCTCATCTAACAAGTCTGATGAAAAAGAGGAAAAACAATAGTAAAGAACCCAATCCCTATGCAAAGAAAACCAAGATTTTTCATTGTAGAAGGCAACACCAAAGGAAAACCAAACTGTTTGGTTTCAGCTACTTTAACATTAAAGGACAAAGCTCATTTCTGAGTCTTGCCTGAAAAAGGGATGTAAACTCAGGTCTTCTGTAAATCCAGAATTTCTGCTATTCTAAGACAAGTCTAAAGCAGTCTCACTCTGGTGCCTGGCTTCTCTGACTGTACATAAAACTCTTGCTTATGTGAATGAGATTAAATTAATGGAAAATTCAGTATGCTTGCACAGATAACCTTGCTAAACTATCCAGGTCTGAGCTTTGGAGCAAGTAATGTAAACACTGAAACATTCTGTCACTGCAGTACAATTAGATTTGAAATTTCAAGCAGACTGGACTTAGAGGTGCAGTAATGTTAGTGTTTAGTTTAGTGTGTAGAAGTTAAAATAAACTATTTCCCATTCTGTCTATACTTCATTTTATAGAAGATCTCTATGTGCACTGTTTCTTACAGAAAGAAATATTACTTTCTCAGATGAAACGAAGATGCAATCTGTTACTGTTTTCTTTTTTTGAGGAGTACTCATTCTCTGTAACAAAAACACAGACTAAAAAGTGTTTTTATTTACTTCCACCTAAAAGGTGTTGTTGCGTTGGAAGAGCCATCTCACAAGTCATGCTTAGAGAAATATAAAATTCGGTTGCCATGCTAACAGGAAATCACTCAGCTGAGTCCAGTAAAACAAAAGTGCATAAATAACATTTCCTCGTAAAAACGGGGAAATATTAGATTAACAAGGCTGCAGGTTTTGCCAGCTGAAGATAATTTCACAGATGCGTCCCTTTGTAGAGTGGTGAATTTCTGTCGGCATTTAAACCTCAAGAGCATCAGCTGCTTCTTCCCAACAGGACCATAGCTTATGTCCCATCTCCTCAAGAATCAGGAGCTTGCAGGTGTAAACTCCACGCGGGGACGAACCCCACCAGTCCCTTTCTGTGCTCCATGAGCCGTCCCACGGCCAAATTCATCCTCCTCTACTCCAGCCACCTGCATCCCACCATCCTCCAGGTCCCTCCGGGAGGGCTTCCTGACAGGACCCCGACTTTTTTTGGAGGGTCCCTGCGGACTGCGCCGGCGGCGAGCGAGGTCCTCCCGCAGGGGCACCTCTGCGGGAACACCCCAGCTTGGGCCGCCAGTCCCGGGGGGAGCAGCAGCAGCCCCTCTGCACCCCGGCTCCGCGCCGGCACCGCGGGGAGCACCGCGGCGAGGCTCCCGCACCCCACCCGTGTGCGTGACACGTGAACTCCCGCTGTGGCGCTGCCGGGTGCCGCGGTGCGCTCAGCGCCGTCCGGGCCGGCGGGAGCCACGGGGCAGAGGCCAGGCCGGCGAGACTCCCACCTGCGGCCGCTCTCGCCCGTGCCGGGCGCGGGGGGCAGATACAGAGCATCCTCTGCCCTCACGGAGCGGACCCCGCCCGCTCCCTGCGATCCCCGGGCGCTCCGCTATCCTGCAGGTGTCATCCAGCGACCGATGGATGCCGCTTCCCACGGCAGCGGCTGCCAGGGAAAAACATGTTTATTACATACAAGAAAAAGGAAGAGATCCTAAGGCTCCTCTGGACTGCCACCAAGGGCGTTCATTATGTCGTTTTATGTTACTTCCATTGGCGCAAAAAGTTACCTCAGACAGTCTTAGGGACTTGTGGGTTTTTTGGTGTTTGGGTTTTTTTTGTTGTTGTGGTTGTTTTTTAAGAGGAACAAAAAAGTAATCAAAAGCTCAGAAAGAGAATAGATCAAAGGAACAAAGTTGACGAGAACTTACTTGGTTTAGGTGTTTGCGCTGACAGCCGGCATCTTCCGTCAGCAGTTTTAACAGGTCACGTTTTCCCATGGAAGTTGTACCTTTTACAATCCCGTTTGCAAATTAAATCCTTACAGAAGCTGTCTGTTTTATTTCACTGGCTGTCGTCCATCTCATCCACTATCCCCGTTTTTTACTTTATTTTCTCCATGTCTGCCACACATGCAGGCACTCTCGGACGCACGTCCACGAGTCAGCGGGTGCCCATCACCTTCGGCCGGGGGAACCGCGCCTGCCGCCGGGCTCCGCTGCAACAGATGAGGAGCAGGTTCTTCCCTGGCTGCTTAGTGCGGCGTCTCCTTGTTCCCTCGGGGAGCCTCATGCCGGCTGTAAAAAGTAACAGCTCCTCCCGATGCGGCGGTCCCCTCCGGAGCGCTGGCTGCGCGGCGCGGGAAGGGAAAAAAGACACCGAAATACCGGCAGAAGGAGCGCAGAGGGGCACACGCCGGGGTTCTCCGCGCTTGCCGCTGCGCTCCCTGCTCGGCCGGCAGCAAGCTCTGCCTCAGCGAGCCCCCCCGGCCGCTCTCCGCTCGCCCGCCCCCGCCGCGCTGCCCCCCGCGGCCGTGCCGCTCCCCTCGCCCGCCGCGCCCGCACCGCCGCTGCCCGCCCGCCTGCGCCCCCCTGCGGGCGCGCCGCGCACCGCGCCCGGCTCCGCGGGGCTTCGCGCGGGGGCCGGCCCGGGGCGCTCCGCGGTGCGGGGCTAGCCGGCTGTCCCCCCGCGGAGAGGGAGCAGCGAGAAGGCACCCACCGAGAACACGCACCGCTCGGGACCGCTCAGAGGCGGACGCACCAAGGAGCAGCCTCGACTCTGGAGGAAGTTCGCTGTCACATCGCTCGGCATCTGGGAAAGCCCCAACCCGCTCCATGCAGCCGCGGTGCGGCTCTTGTGAGTCCGCCTCCGCGGGGGCCTCGCCCGGCGCCCTTCGAGCCCGCAGCCGGGATTGGGTTCCGGCGCGCGCCCGACGCTTCTTTCCCGAGACGCGGTAGAGGCTCTGCCCCGGTGCGCCCCTGGGCCCGGCCTCCCATCGGGTGGTCCCTGCCCTTATGCTGCACCAGCTTCGCCCGGTGCGGCTGGGTCAGCCCGGCCTGGACGTGAAGGGGACCGAACCGCAGCCAGGATTTTTAACAGAGGAGCGGAGGAGACGAGGCTGCTAGACACCAACTGCTCACTTTACTTTTATTTTTCCTAAAAAAATATGATATATCTTAAATGCTCGAACTTAGAAATACGATAGGAAAAATATGCAACGTGCAGAGACAGAGATACACGACAGAACATCCTCCTTTTTTTTTTTTTTTTTTTTTTTTTTTTGGAGAAGCCTTTGGATTCGGCCCCGTTTTGGGGTCTGGACACGGTGCAGGCAGGGTGGCACCTGCCACCGTCCTCAGAGCCCGCCGTGCCCGGTCTACCATCCCTCCACTCCCCCTCATCCCTGCCTCACCTCCCCACCGGGAGGCTGCTCCCCGCGTGGCACTGCCGGGCAGCATGCCACCACTTTCTGACTTTGGCCGCCTCGTTGGGTGAAGAGCTTCCAACTTGGCATTCCGGGGAAGGAGGGGGGTGAAATAAGCCCAGGGGAGCATCGGGAAGGGCCGAATGCCAGCAAAGTGCGCGCTGACAACCCAGCCGCCAACAGCCCCCTTGCTGCCTGCCCCGCTGGGGCCAGGCTACGCAGGACGGCGGGTGTGGGGTGTAAACAATGCCAAGAGCGAGAGTATCCGTAGTGCTGGCTTTCACCGGCGTCCCTGAAAGAGGTTTCACCGCGTTGAGCAATGAAGCTCTTGATGAAGCAGGCGAGCCTGAAAATGCCATTACAGCGAATGTGAAGGAATCGCCAGCCACACTACTCGAAGGCACCAGACCTCCACGGGCAGCAGAGGTGATGCAATTAATCTGCACTAAACTGAGCAGTGAAAATGCCAGATGGCTTCTGCTCTGGAACTTCCACGGTTGCAGCATCGAGGCTGCTGTGGGAACCACTGGCATACGTATTTTAGACGTGCCCCAAATTAGATACCATTGAGATTTCAGCAGAAAGATACTGCCTGTGGGGACCTGCTCAGAAAACAGCCTCGTGCCACTGAGCAATGCACAATACAGGCAGGCTATAACAAGTCTCTGCATGTCTCTTGCTAAGAGATGTTAACTGAACACGAGAGAACTCATATTGGTTCAAATACAGATCAAATGCCAAAAGCAGCTGCTTTGGGAAGCTGAGCCAGTCATTTGAGTAAACACACATATGTGTGCATATGTATGTGTATACACACGTAGACCCATACATGCATATCCACATAAAGGCAAGGAGAGAGAGTTGGGTAAGTAGAAGCACTCTAGACAGCCAGAGAGCCTGCAATGAAGGCTATGGCATTGCATTGAAATTGGTAGTGTGAGCTTATCTACGTATTACTGGAGTATTGGTACCCCTTGTGCAGGCTACCAACACTACTTATATTGCAGTGTGTTGCTACAGATTGGAAGTTACTTTCAGAGGTACTTCCCCAAGTAGAGAGTGGTTTTTTTCCCCATGCATTTCCTTATTAGATCTTGAGAAGCCAACTTCTGTTTTGAGTGTAATTTTTGTTTTTCACAAGCAAATAACCTCTATAATTAACAGTATTTCCTTTGTGTGTGAAAAGAAATATGACATTTCTGCTTTGCAGGGCTGAATGCAACATAGCACTATCAATATGCTTTATGTTTCCTGGCGTTTTACGTATGATAACCTGTGGATCTTGCCAATCTTGTAATTTGCTATTAAACTAATGTTCAGATAAAATCTCTGTGGTATTACTCAGTTGAAAATTAAGTAAACAGAATTTTATCTCTGATTTGGGACAGCCAGGTCTGGATATTGGCAACATTCTGAGTGCATGCTTGTATGTTTTATTCCTAACACGTACTAGCTGCCAAGTGTTTCTCAGCAGTAAGTACCGTGGCAAGAAGAGCAAGCAAAAGGGGAAAAATTAAACATTCTCTGAAACCTGTATCACATATTGAGGTTTTAGGGGCGATACGGTAACAGCATGACTGGACCTTCCTTTAATCTGCTCACAGTGTCACACCAAATTACATTCCTCTTGGGATCTTCTCCATTTCTACCCCTCATGTTACGCCATCCCCCTCAAAACACCTGCTGATGCATGCCCAGGTGCTGACCATTTGCAATTCAGCCAAATCTTATATATTAAAAATAGCAAGCAGAGAGGTTTTTTCCCTTCTCTCTGCAGTTTGTGCAAATATCACTAGGATGTATCTCTCAATTTTATTTCATAAACTACTCCAAGCAGAAAAACATAAGATTAAAGGCAGCTTAAAAAAGAAGATAAGGTTGGAGCACTTAGAAAAAACTAATTGATTTCACCTTCTAATATTAATGGGTACAGGTAAAAACAGCTGCAGGAGCTGTGATTCAGTATTAATTTACCCAAATCAGTGAAACTGAATTGTCTTACCTGGAGAGATGGCTCATTATATTCAAAGAAGAAAGGAAAAACCAATGCAGAAATTTTAACCATATTTTCTCAATCAGTACCAGGTAAAAGGTGCCATAATATTTCTGTATCTCAGCTTCTTTTCTTTATGTGTTAATGACAGCTTTTCTTACTAGTAGTATGAATATTTAAGGGATTATGACATTTTCTTCAAAGAATGGAGATTTATATGCATAAGAAAGAAATTTAAACTATTTAAAATAATCTTATTCAATTATTTCAAACATTAATTGCATTAATTTTTATTATTTTTGGATAATGGAGGAAGATTTCCTCATATTTCTATTTTTTCATGTAATTTTAAATCTGCTTCTACTGATCTATTGCTCATTAGCATGATGTAAAATGTGAAATCACACAGTGCAATAACATCTCTTGGGGCAGTTTAGATTTTTTTCTATGTTTGTTTTGGAGACTGCACTGGTACACAGAATAAGGATTATAATTTTTTTCTCTGTATTAATCTGATTTATGAAATCTGTAACAAGTTAATTCCATTGGTTCTATTGTTACAGATCATGCACTTCTCCCAGACAGAACTTTTTGCAAGCAGTAAATTGTTCTTGCCAGCCCACACCAAGCATTCCATACTATTAAGTCTTTTCTTTCGCGTTAACTCAGTGTATTGCCATTTATGTACTTAAATATCATTAGACAAAACTCAAGTTTCCAAGACTTGAGAAAAAGAGATTCCTTTCATTGAACGACTGAAGAACACAAGGAATCTATGAAAGAAGGAGGAGACCCCAGCATAAATCTTTCTTTTTTGTATGGAACATTTATTGGCAGAGATATAGTTCTCATGAAGGTTTAGTGGGGCAAACGGGTTGTGAGTGAAGAGAGAGACAGGAACATGCAAGGGAAGGGAGACATTGATCCAGGGATGTGTTACAGGCAAGTACTGACCTCAGCTCTGGGTCTCTTTCACTCAGGCTGTTCTTCTGTGCCAGATAGACTAGAATCTTGAACTGTATTTCTTTGTTTCTTAGTTCTTAGTTTGTTTTCACTAAAAGGTAAAATAATAGAATGGGTCAAACACAAGTGAACTACTGGAAAAAAATTTCCAATACCAAATTTTAGTGTTTGCTCAACCTTAATTTCATGTGATGACAAGCAAGTTCTTTTCTGACTTTTTCTCAAGACTTCCAAGTTATTCAGGTGAGAAGATATTTGGGGTTTGTAATTTTATAGAGGTAAGCAAGTCCCTTAGCTTTATTGACAGTTAAATTGCTATTTAATTTTATTTCCACATCTTATTTTGGAAGCGTGCAGAATTCTGTGTAGACATCCGATTTTATTACTACTTAAATTGCAACAATTCCTATTTTTGGTGGACAGCAATTAAACTTCTTTGCCTACATTTATCACTTCTACAGAATTCGTATCTGTTAATTTTACTGACATGCTACAAGCTCTATCTCCTTTCTTCTCCTAGCCAGAGTTTTTGAATAATTTAAGCTTATTTTTCTGATATCAGAGGATGGAAGTTGGTGCACTGAGGTTCACTGCTTTCTTTTGCAATTTTTTAATGAATAGCAGAATATCGTCACTGAAGTTTTTGGTGTTTTTCAAAGCCATTCAACTTTTGTCCTCCATGATTATTTTCAGATATCTGTGCTTCCTACTAAGCACTTACATTCTGTTAGAATACTCAGATGTTACAGTTTTGAGGTTTTTCTGTCAGTCTTTCTGTAGAAGTTTTAGGAAGGTACAGGTCTAATGTATCAAACTCAGTGCTGGAGTGGGATGCAGCTCTAGAGTAGAGACATCTAAATTTAAGTGTATGCATTTGAATTGCTAAATGTCTTAATACAGTGATGGGAGCTTAGAGAAAACCTCAGCTTTGAGTGTGGGTTTTGACTTCTTGATGAGCTTAATAGTGTCTAAGCATTTTACTGAGGAGGGGAGGGAAAGACCAAAGTGGAGATGCCTCGTGCTGCTTGAGATTCCCAAGGCTATCCAAGATGCCTGCAGAAGGTGAACAAATAGTTTTTGACCTGCCTCACCTTGCCAAGGAAACTGTCTGATGGGTGATCTTTACTTTTCTCGAGGTTAGACCAAATATTCTGTGAAATTATATAGGTTTTGGATACCTACGGACAGCACCTGAATCCACACTATGTCCCTTTTGGCTCTAATAGGAGATCAAATCTCCTATGTAAATACCAGCATTATAGACACACAGAATCAGATGTTCGAATCGTCATCCTTAGAATTGCATGACAAAAGTCATAAGACAGCAATGGCAAACTGAAGTTTGTTGAAGAGTAAACCTAAGCAATTATCCCTTTCTAATTTTCTGAAGCAGCTGGAACCTTTACCTGTGTTTATAAGGCTCGTAATGTTGTAAAAGACCTGAAATCTTGGAAACAAATGGTATATTTCAATTGGGAGATAAAAGAAAACAAGAGGCAGAATTCCAGGGCAACTAGCCAGACATTTTAGGTATCTCTAAGTATGTGGAATAAACAGAAAGAACGAGATGTCTTGCTACACAAACAAAGCTATAACTTAATCGGCAAGACAGACACTTTGTAGGATAAATCAAAGGGTTGGAGTGTTCATAGAGGAGGGTACAGGCTGTTCGGGGAAGAAAGGCTAGGAAAAGGAGAAGGCAACATTGTGTTACCAAAAATGTGTTTATGATCTGCTGAAAGAGAAGACAGACATAAAAAGTTTTTAAGGGAACTAAAACCAGGGTTTTAAAAGATTGGTCTACCTTAAATCAGTGTGGGAGAAGAGGTGATTGAATGTCTTACACAAAAAGGAGGCTCTTCTTGAAATTGTGGAGCTGCATTTTTACATGGTGCTACTGATGTCAAGGTCACAAGGGTGATCCACTTAAGGGCCATTCACTTAAGAGTTGAACTTGATGATCCTTGTGGGTCCCTTCCAACTCAGAATGTTCTGTGATTCTTTGTGTGATCCTCAACAGGTAGAGTATATACCTAGATTTTTTTATGTCTTAATGGGGTGAAACAGCTGAAAAATGTAAAGATGGAGGCCTCTCAGACCTGATAAAAGTGAGTTTGAAATAATAGGATTGAGAACAGCACATCCAAAAAAGAAGGTGGTGACATACTTAGATGTCTGGTAGGAAAAGTTTGAAGATTTTGATGGAACTCAGAGAGTTTAATGGAGCTCAGAGAGATTAAGCCATGAGAAGTTGTTACAAAAAAAAGCAATATTGTCAAGAAAGCAGTAGACATTCAGAATGTATTACCAGGAGTGTAACACATGAGAAACTGTTGTTTTGCTCTAGCTAAGCAGAAGTTTACGTCAGCTTCAGACCTCATGTTTGACAGTGGTGTATAAAAAGAACCTGCAGGGAGGTTGTCATAGATCATAAGGTAACATGATCTCTCAGGAATATTTCAACTGGGCTTGTTCTGCCCATGAAAAGATACCTTTGAGTTATGTCGTATAGTTTATAGTTGTGAAAAAAGACAGCGCTAAAGTGACAACTAACATATTCAACAGAAGCAGAAGTGGTAATCATTTTTTCATCTTAGCAAGGAAGACCTAAACTGTACATAAGTAGGATGTTCCTAACTATAAAAAGAGGTAAATACTGGGAGATTTCAAATGAGAAAGTTGTGGAATCCGTATCTTTGAAACATGTGAACTTTTTTTCTATAAGTAAGGGGTTTTTTTCTACTTTAGGATTCTCTAAGTGTCTGTAATGAGCCATTTTTTCCTCCAAAACTTAGTGTACCCCTTTTTATAGATGATATTTTGGCAAACTGAGTTTTCATGCTTTTAAGAAAGACATGCAGCCAATCTGTTTGCACTCTCAGTTGCCATTTGAACAGTGTGATTCAACTTTGGAAGCATATGTAGCTTAAGAGACCAAATACATTTGAAAATGGGGAATTCTTCCCTTTGGATAGAGTCCCATAAAAGCCAGGAAGGTACCAGTGCATTCAAGCAGAGGACTTTGGCTTGTGTCCATTGTGATTTGAGGCAGTAGGACTTTAAATGAGGAATTCAACTTCCTAACCACAGACACCCTTTTAGATTCCTTAGGGTGCCCCAAAGGCTCATGTAGGGCCAGCATGTGTAACCCCAGCCTACAGCAGGTCCAAACCCACCTAAAGCAACAGGTGGGATATTCCAGTGTCCAGGAGCTCCACAGAGCCTAAAATGGCACCATGCAACTGAGTCCTGTCCTAAAGGTGCTCTTTGGCAGTTTTATCACTTCCGTATTTTTTTAACTAACATTTTGATAAAGCATATGTATCTTTTCCTTAACCTGTATTTGGAATTCTGTTTTAATTTCAAATCACAGATTAATTATTCAAGCTTTTAAAAAAATATAATTCTTCTCCTTCTCTCTCCACCACACAAATACATCAGTAATTCTTTTAATGTGTGAGAAAGGGAGAAGTTTTTAAAAATATATGGCTTTTACAGGATATTAATTATCTGGTTCCTAAAACTACAGAATGACAACAGTTCAGCTTGGCGGGAGTGGGGAAGTGGGGCTTCTTGAAAGTGTGTAGAACCTCAGAGCATATAAAATTCACTTATTTTGAGACAGATATTAGAACAAGTAGGGGATGGAAGATACTCTGGCTTGAGTCATCAGTTCTCTTCCTGCCTTGTAAATACCTCTTGTGTGCTGTTCCTGATTTTCTTACTTATGATATGACAATCCCCTTTCTTTTGCTCCATTATGACTGTGTGCTCAATATCTAGGAAGACATCATAAATACCTGTAAAACCATTAAAGGACCTGTAAGTAGCAACAACAGTTACAATAAGAGTTTTGCCTATAATGGATGCTGCACTGATTCTGCATTTTGGATAAAAATAGTTAATTTTTTTAAAATACTTTTCATGAGTGTAAAGTGCTGGGAGAGGATTATCTGTATATATAAAGGATTGCTTGTAACAATACTTGCTACTGAGACTCATTAATAGTTAAGAATAATGGCCATATATATATTTTTATGGCAGCTCATATTGATGGCATTAAGAGAGGCAGAGGATATCAAAGGATATTTCAAGATTGAAGTTGCTTTCCTTTAACATTGAAAACAATGTCTTTTGCCATACCTTTTATGATTTTATATAGCTAGGCACAAATAAAGAAAATTGACTCGTGTTTTTAATATTATCATTTTAGAGTGTTCTAGTAGCTTTCTGATTTTTTTTTTTCTTTTGTCTGTGTGACAGAAGAGTATGAAATTGGCTTCCTGGATTTCAAAGTACTTAATGCAGTCTTTAGCTACATTTTTGGTATTGCATTCTCAAAGTGATGTTAAATGCTGACAGAAATTTACTTCACATTTGATTATGTGTAACAGAAATGCAAGATAATTTGTGGCATAGATTTGCAGAACATTGCTTAATGATTAATTCTGAGAGATTGAGCTTCTATTTGTCCTAAAATAAATAGATACCACTGTATTCCCCAGTTACTCCATTGTGTTGTACCCATAATTATTGGCTGAATAGAAGTGGCAGAAGCTGGGCGGGGCAGAGGGAAGAACTAGCATGCCGAGAATATGGCTATGTTGCTGTACACTTCAGCCCCGAGGTGTGCGATTTCTAGGCGCAGGTTTCCTGCCGTGTTTTACAGCCAAGGAAAGGCCGCTGGATGGTGCTGTGGAGACAATTTGCAGTCGTCGCACAGACCTGCAAGGTGCACAGCCTTGCACGCATCTGCGTGAGGCATGAAAGAGGCTCACGCAAAGAATTAATTTTACCTTTCTCTTTCTTTTATTTCTTTTCTCGCATGCTTTATAGAATTTCATGCTAAATTCTGAGTCAAAGAATAAAAGTCAAGTTTAATTTTATTGAAAAACGAGCATCCTGTATTTGTATGTGTGTGTGTGTGGGTGCTTTTTACTGAAGGAAACTGGTCAAGATTTTATGTCCGTTCGGTATCTTTTTTTGCACTGTACTTACAAAAATATAGTACAGTTTTACACAGAGTTGTTTGTTTGATTTATTTGGTGAAAGTCTAGTACAGCATGTCATCTTTCTGGGCATTTTGTGCAGGTATGTCTCTGTGCAGAGGGCTTTAGCTGCTTATCACTGACTCCATGGGAATGAGGGGAAACAGCTTTGCTCTGTCTGTCCCCTGTCTCTGGTCACTGCTGCCCTTACTGTGAGCAAGGCGATTGATTTACACAAGTTTCTTTTCTGTCAGTGCTGTGGTGGGACCACTTGGAAGGATCAAGAAAGCAGAGTTCTGTCATAGTCAGATTGTCATCTCCTGGAAACCCTGAAGCCTCTGTATGTCAAGATAGTTCAGCACTTAACATAGTGCTCAGATCTCACTTCCATGGGTTCTTAGTTTCTGTGCAGGTCCTAAGAACTCCAGTGAGATCGAGGTCACCATATGTTAAACAGCTATAGTCAAGTATCTGTATAAGATACTTTCTTACATATGAGCCAAACTGACCTTGATGTAGACAAAATGCTTAGGCAAAATGTTTTCATAGATGGGATGCCATAGGAATGCCATTTTCTCCTCAGTCACTACAAAGAACCTGTCAGCACTTAGCCTTCATGTAAAAATCTGCAGTGAATCTCATCCTCGCAGCCCACAGAAACACAACTGAGCATGGCCTTCTGGGAAAGGACACTATTGCAGCTTGGAAGGAGGAATTTACAAACATCATGTCTGTAAGTGTATGAAGCAAACTCAGTTATATCATCTCAGCTGCATCCTTTAAGTTAAGATGCGGTTTGCTTGATAAGCTGATTGCTTTCATTTTCTAAATGTCACAAGGACTATTAATCAGATACCAGAGGCAGAACTGAGGAAAATATTGAAATAGCTATTTCATCTCTTTGAAATTAACTATTTGTTCAAAATCAGTTCCTTAATGTTTCCCTACAATAACTCCAGTTCATTCCAGATCAGTCTTGAGTATTTAGATTTTGAAAATACAATGAATGCAATAACTAGAATGATCATGCAGGTAAGTCCGCAAGAGGAGAAGATGCAGTCAAAGTAATACATTTTTCATATCAGAATGAGAGATGATGAAGATGTATTTCTAATAGTCATTTAACTTTACTCATGATACTTCTCTAGGGGAGAGAATATTTGAAATAGCTGGTCAGATAATATGAAGTAGAGCTTAAAGACTATTTGCAATGCTACTGACGTTGTATATGTTGCTGTAAAAGAATGGTAATAAATAAGTGTATTTAGTGACATTGGGATATTGAGTGCAATAGAATAACCTGTTTGTGTAAACTAGCACAACACTGATGATAATGACTTTTTTGTCATTTTGTCCAATAGGACTTAATTGAAAAGAACTTAGAAAAATGGCAAAAAAGACTTGAATATGAAAATCCAAAAGCTTTATCAATAACTGCATTCTGGAGTTTGGTTGACAACATATTCATTAAAAAAATATAACTTGATGCTAGCATTTTTACTGAAATTATACCATTTATTTTTACCCCTGCTACCCAAAGACTTTGCCTAAATACATAATGTAGTATTAATGACTTGCTAGAAATCTTTTTTTTTCCCCACTCTCTCAGATAATTTTGTGGGTGGAAATACTTCTCTGTGTAATTGTATCATTTGTGCAAATGACTGTCAAAATTTTCCAGAATTTCTAGGTTTATTATGCATGTTAAAATTTATAAATAGTTTCCCAAAACTAATGAGATTGCTTGGAAAAAAAATAATTTTCTAATCACTGAGGTCCTGTGACTGTTAGATCATTTTTTCCTTGGAGTGACTTCTGTGCCAGTTTTATGTCTCTAGAGGCCTTTCCCTCTGCTAAAATATTTGTATTTGTCATAATTTAATTTTAATATTAAATCACTTCATAATTTAAGAATCATTTCATCTGTCATTTCTATGCTTTCATACTTCACACATGAATAAAGAAATTTCTCATGCTTTGTCTCCTAAACAATGGTTGTCAAAACAGTCAATATCAACAATCTAAAATGTTAAATGTGAAAGTGATTTAAAAAAAAAATAATTATAATGACACTTTCATGTCTTGTTTCTATCTGGGAAAACTGCTGAGGTCTGATGGCTCATGAAATTAATTTATTTAACTTAGAGGCAATAAATCTTTTAAAAGTAACCTTTTGCATGATTAGTCTTAATAAATTACTGTCAGTGAAAACAAATAACCTGCATAGAGTAAAAAGGAAGACCATTATCTTTCAGTACAGGCTTTGTGAAGAATGTGGAATGTATGGTTAGATTATTCTTGGCTTTTGGAGAAAGCTAAGAAGGGGAATGGGGTAGAAATTCCTTTAATAGAGCACAGCCTTATGTTTCCCAGTTCTTTGTTGTTCCACTGCCTCTGCCCCATGAAAAGAGAGCACTGGTACCAGGTAGCATTGGTTTTGATCTTTGGTATTAGACAAGAAACAAGACCACAATGATGATGAAAAAGCATCCTTAATTATTTTCCTGATGTGGGAGACATCACTTGCTTCATCACTGTTTTTCAGCCACGAGCAAGGGCTGCTGGAACCAGGAGGTGTACAATACCCCCAAGAGGCACAGCAATGCTAGAAAAGGTGAGAGATGCACTCAGACTTGTTTTCAACTTCATCAGGCAGGGTCTTAGGATGAAAAAAAAAGCTACTTGACAATTATACTAGTAGGAAAAGACTGTAAAAATGGCAGGATGGACTCTGTTAGGACCTCTGAAAGTCCTGAAGTACATATCAGTGTTGGTGACTGCAGTGCTTCACTGGAGAGGAGATTTCTGGACCTGATAGAAGTGCTGTGTTGGGGAACCTAATGCACCCTAAAGCAGAACTGGCTACCACTGAACTATGTCCGACAGATGCTCATGCAGCTCTACACTATTTTTAGGTTGGAAATACCGTAGTCATGCCACTTAACCGGTTTAGTGCTCAGTTCCCAGTGTTGGTAGAAAGCTTCTCTTCAAGTCTAGACTAATTCATCCTCTTGTAATTGCACAAACTATTGTATAAACTTAATTGGCCTGTTAATGAACTGATTTTTGTGGGATTCATGAGCCTAAGGAGAAAGAAAGGAAGAAGAGCTCATGTAGGTGACGAAAGCCTGAGGAGAGATTAGAAGTGATAGTAGGTAAGGGCTAAAAGGGACTCAGCGTGATGTGTCATCTTACCTGAAAACTACAATTTACTGGCCTTACTTAGGTGGATAGCCTTACTTAACCTTGAAAGGAACATATATATGTGTTCGAAAAATAACCCACATCATCCAGGTTCTGTGGAAAGAGCTTATTCAATTCATTTTTGCAGCCCATAGGTACATACTTTAAGAATGCTTTCATATTTCTTCTCACTTTCATTCTCTTTAAAATGCCCAGGACAAATACTTTGAGTCATCTATCTATACTACTGACCACTTCTATCCAACTAAATATTCTTCATTGCTATCTGACCAAGTTGTACACTTCTATTAATATAAGCCAGTTAAAGTATTGACTTGTATTTCTTGAGGTTTTTTGGGGGTTAACCTGTATTTCTTGCATTGATATGCAGGGAAACTGAGATAGTCAAGAGACTTTTCCTTTGTCTCTTTATCTTATGTTCAGACTGACTCCGCATCAGCTTAGTGACACAGATAGTAATAAGTCTACTGCCTTGAACCTTGCTAGAACATTGCCGGTCATAATCCAAGCACCAGGAAGTGACAGTCAAACAGCTGGATGTGTCTGAAACATTTTCCAACCCCCTTTCTAAACCCCTCTGGATTCCCATAAGGCAGAACATACCCACAGATGTGTGGAGAGAGCAGGATTGCGTGAGCAACTTATCCTGCATTTCTGTAGGCCTTGCTTTGACATGGCCGGGCACAGACAGTGTAAAAGTGCACAGTCATCATGGTTTCAGGTTCTGAGGCTGAAACAAAGAGAAATCTGTGCCAAAATTAAGGAGGAGTCCTAAGAGGTAAACAATGTCTTCATATCACGTGGACACCTGCAATAATCCAATTAGAAGTGTGTCAGTAGGGCATGTTTAGACCATGGACACTATCATGTAACCAATAATGTAAAAGTGATCACGCGCCGGGGTGTAGAAAAAGTATAAAAAGGGCAACTTCTGTAAATAAAGCGGACATTTTGTGGATCATATTGGTCATATGCAATCTGTTTCAGAACCCCTCCATCAACACAGATGCCATGCCAGCTCAGCAGAGTAGGCATCTCCATCCACAGCCACCAGCCTAGCAGGCAGCAGGCATCTGTCTCTTTGGGATCCCTGAGGGCGTCATGGGCACAGGGACTTACTTGCAGATTGGGTTGCTCCCTCTCTCACTCTCTGCCCCACATCCCCAGCCAGTTCTCAGCTGCCTGCTCAGCATGGGGCTCCCACACAGACCACCACCCAAGCTATACCCTCCTACCAGCTATAACAGAGAAAGTATCTTCTATGTATACAATTCATCAAAATTTCCTTATTTTTCTCTCTTCTAATTGTAAAAAAAACCCCTAATACACTGTGGATAGTGCATGCTGTACTGTAGTTGTTTCCCTATCAAAAAAAGGGTAGAAAAAAACTATTTTAGAAGACCAAAATGTTTCATTAATAACTCTGTTAGGAGCACTAATTCATATGCACATGACTGAAATTCTCTGGCTTTTAAATTCTGGATTCAAACATTATATGAAGAACTATTTTCTTTTGAGCAACTAGATACTTTTTCTTTGCAGTCATATCCACTCTCACCATTTATATGACTTGTACTAAAGGATTAAATGCTGTTTAGATGAGGAAATTTTTCACTAGGAGCATAACCAGTAATTCTGAAAGTCAAAGTCAGCAGACTTTCCTAGGTATGCTCCAAAAATACTCTTTAGTTTTGCTCCTTTGTTTGACATGTTGCTCTAAAGTAATTTTTTCAGATGTATTTTCAGAAATGTTTTTAAAGCTACTGAAGCTCATGTGAAGGTTTGGAGGAAGTCAGCTTAATCCAGAATTTCCTTGCATGGAAAGTTAACCCTATATTGTAGATGGATTTTTAGAGGTTTTTTTATTTCTTCGCAAAAAACAGTCTCAGCCACCATCTGCTGCACCTTGCCAGTTGCATGTGAGAAGTAAATCTTCTGTGATAGCAGGATATGACTGGCAATTTTCTGCCTATTGCCTGTAAAATCATGTGTCTAATAAAATATAAATCCATCATAGAAAAATGACAGAAGCTGAAGAAAAAAATATATAGTCTTTCTTCCTGTGATTAATGACTCTTTACATAATAAAGAGACAGTATTTCAGTTACAGCATTTTCTCCAATGTCTTGATGTCTCGCATGGAATACTCTAGTTAAAGCTATAAATGAATATGCTTGTTGTTTTTCTACTTTCTTTCTTTTTGTCATTAATCTTCATTAGGGAAGCTCCAAAACATGATTTAGAAAGACCCAGACACTAACAAATGTGTTTCCCAGGCTGGTACAAAATCTGCTTGAAGACATGAGTGACATTAAACTATTTACAACTGTCTTGTTCACAAATAGTTTTATTTTTACAATAGAGTTTGTTAAGATTTCACCTTACGTCATTAATGATATACAGAGTGCATCTGTATTTTTAAATAGAGGACGCAATCACAGAATTTGTGCATATACTGGCAAACCTGTGGTGACTGGATTTTCCTTGTTTGGGTTTTAATTTAGTTCTGAGGTTTTGGAGAATTTTTTCTATTTTTTTTTTTCCCTTATTTTCTCCCCCTCTCTCCGTCCCCTATGCAAAGCATGCAAAATATTCTGAGGGCTGTGCCACAGCACTACTCTTTATGACAAGAAACAGAGGTGTAAAATGAATGCCAAGGGGTGTGACAGGAAGTCATGGGTGGGTGCTTGGAGACCCACCTCTCAGATCTTGCTGGGATGGTGTTGGCAAGGAGGTGAGGGAGCCAGGGTAGATGCTGTTGCTCCTGCTCTGTCATGCTGTGTTTTGTTGTGAAAGGAACATACAGAAAAGAAACTCAAACAAAATAACTTTAATGCTATATGTAAAATATGTGGACAGAGGCCCAGGAGCGAAATGAAGAGCTAAGTTTTTTGGCACTGCTAAAATAGCCAGAGCTTCACAGGTAAAAAGCTACTATGTCTTTTTCTTCTACTGTTTTTAAAACCATATAAACATAGAGCAAAATATACTAAATAAAGAAAGTCAGGGAATGAGCTTGAACACTGGACTTTAACTACCCCCACAGTTTAGGGTTTTCTTTCCACACCCTCTAGTTATCTGTAAAACAAACTACACCAACCAACCAACCAACCCTCTCCCCAAAAAACCCCACAAAAAACCCCAACCAAAAAAAACCCGACCGAAAAAAACCCACCAAAAAAACCCCAATCGAAAAAAAAAACCCACCAAAAAAACCCCACCAATGAGTGCTTACCCATCCTCCTCTCACTTACACATTTAATTTTGTATTCTTCACAGGAAAGTGCCTATTGTAAGGAGACTGTATATATGTTAATCTATTACATCAACATAAGATGAACAAATGAATTTACTGGGCATGAATGAGCATAATTTGGCTATAATAGCAGTGTTTATGTGCTCTACAGTGTATATTTACTGATACTCATTTTCTCTGTTCTTTTTTGGACTTGATTATTGCTGAAATTCCTTGAAGCAGAGTATACAAGAGCAACTATATTGGTTGTTTTTTTCCTAATAATTTTTTTTTTATTTCCATGGAGATAATTCTACTATTCACTTGGCAAATATGCTCAAAAATAAAGTCATGGAAATGCCTCACTTTCTTGAAAATAAATGTTATCGCACTTTAGAGACCCAACAATAAACTTTATTTATTTCATATTGGAGTCACTAATATCCATTGTGAGATATTTGTATGGATCTGTTTCTGCATAAGTAATCTTTATCCACATGAAAGTAATTACAAAAATTTTAAAGCACAATTTTATCTGTAATTAACTGTGCTTTTGTGTACTACTTTGTGTAGCCTAATGTTCAAATTTTATACATTTAAAATCTTTGCTTTATTTTTTAATTATTTCAACATTAAAGTAATTCAGATCGGACTTTATGTGTCGTGTTCATACATTATTTAGTGGGTGATTGTATGTATTCACACAGAATTGTGTTAAATTATTAATTCTTTATAAAGCTATCAAATTCATTTCAGCTTTGTAAGAGAGGAAACTATTTATTTTTCTAATTATTTTCCATTGTTACATACATTCTTTTCACTCTTTCCTTATTATTGCTGTCTCCCTTAGATACTTGGTTTGAGAAAAAGTAAGAACACAGAAACAAACAAACAAATACCAATTGCCAACCTTCATGTTCCTGTACTTAAATAAACAATAAGTCAATATCTCCACTTAAAATAAGAGAGTTTAGTTCTTTCCCTCGGTGAAAAACTAACCCCTTTTTTTTTTTTTTCTAAATTCGAGAGTGAAAATGTTGGCTGTATAAGCGTATGGGTAGGAGAGTCGTGCACATTTGTGAAGGCAGGCAAGTGTCAGAGTGAACTGAGACTTCTTGGTGTGCTGTGCCGGTGCTGCCTAGAGCTACAGAGCTGTGATGCATGTGCTTTGTGTTAAAAAATTCTATCACAATACAGCTGGTGTCAAGGAGTGATGGAGAGCAGTTTGTTCAAAATAGCAATACCAGTCATCACATCTGTCTTTCATGAAGAGGTATAACTATTTGTCAGAGAATAATTAAACCTCTAAACATGAAAACTAAGGGCTTCTTACGTTTCTGGCAATCGCTGTCTAGCTGTCAGAGCTAGGGTGCAGAGCTCTCTTGGGCGGCCGCATGGAGCTCACAGCATGAGAAAGCAGAGTGGCCAGGAAGCAGGGATCAGTCTGATGCTCCTGCTACAAGCATGCAGCCTCCCCAGGACCTCCACAGAAGCCCTGTGCTCCCCTGCAGACCCTCTGGTTTTATCATCTGTGAATTTATAGAGTAATGCCAGTTTAAAATAGGAGTGAAAGACAAGAGGATAAAATAAACTAAGAAGACTGTGAAGTCAGCCTGTCAGCAGCTGGATGAAATAATGGCCTTAGCAAGGACAGTGAGAAAGTTGATGCAAGATCTCTTAACTACAAATGTATACTGTTATTTACTCTACATAGAGGTAAGCTCAAATGTTGTAGAGAACATAATACAGTAGCTCTTAATAATTTATTTAGTTCAGCACAATCAGAGAACAAACATTATGACAGAAACTTGGAAAGAATCAGTGATCATCATCTAGCCCCAAGCAAGTTGCATGGAACAAAACAGGGCTGTCTGGCAGACAGTATCAGTCTCGAGGCTGTTTCAGGGAAACAGTATAAAATACAGCAAATAACATATTGAGAAAAAGAAAAAAAAATACCCTGTGACAGCATATAAAACCCAGAATGGATAAAAACTTTACGGTTCCTGGTCAGTGTTTGGTTAAATTTTCGTTTAACAAAACAATGAAACTTTTTAAAATTATTTTTAAAAGGTTGTGTTTTTTAATGAAATGAAAATAAGTTCTCTGGGACAGGGAGGTAGCTTACTCTAGGATGAAGCAGCTATCAGTACTGTGAAAAGATCTGAAATATTATAGCTGGGATGCTATCAGGAATGAAATTTATTTTGTTTTCTGGTCAATTTTTTGAAGTGAAATAGTTTGTAGTTTTGTAGAATTGCAAAAGTGAGTTGTATTTCCTTCTAACAGTCAGCTTTTCAAAACTTTCTAGAGGTGAAGCTTTGGAGCAGTGGTAGGAAAGAGAGGAGTCTCCAGGTGTGAAAGACTGTTAACTACAGGAGCTGAGATAAGATCCAGGTGCTGTTTCTTAAGAAACACATACGAAGACAAGAATCCTCTTGTTCAAAGATTTTTACATCCAAATGGTTGTCCATAAGCCTTTGTGCAGTTGTAAGACAGCATCATGATTTAACAAACCACAGCTGCATCCAAAGTATTAAAACTGAACACTAAACAAATTTCTATAACTCTCTATATGTTTAGAATGAAACCTTTTAAGGCCACGAACAAAACCTGAAGGGAAGATCTGAGTGAATGTGACTTCTCTCTAGGTGACTTATTCCCCGAGTTTTAGTGTTCTTCCATAGTACCTTTTGCAATACTGGATGCATGTGACTGGCCCGCCTGTGGTGGATCAGTTTGTTTTCTAATGAGTGTATTTTTGGAATCAGTCCAAGCATGAGTTACAAAGGTATGTTGACTGTTTCTAAGCTGTTGCAAAACACAGTGCTTTTCATTCTGGTGCAGGTAGAATGCTACAGTGAAGTATAGCTCAGAATACTGCTGGTGAAGATCATATTTAAATAGCCTCCATAGCCCTTTTACTGAAGAATTCTGGAAATGCATCATATCTTGCAGAATATTGGGACTACATGTTTTGCTATTACCAGGGGCAAGGATCTCTACGGAGACTGATTTCTGATTCAGTACCTCATTGAAGGGAGAAAAGTAAAAGATCTTACCACATCTATGACTGTAGCTGGTTTTTTTTGGCCTTCTGGCCCTTTATGCCTAAAAGCAATATGGAAATAATGAATGAAGGAAAACACATTCATTTCTTAAATATGATTTGCATCTTTCCTTTTGAAAGCAGTTGCTTATCACCTTTCTTTCTAATGATTTAAATCATAAACATTACTTAACTTCCTTTTTGTTTTATATTTGGTTGAAAATTCCAGAGTAAAATATAGCAATTTTAGTTGATGAATAAGAAATCCTTAATTTACAACAGGAAAACCAACCCAAACCAAACCAATACAATACTCTATTTCATCTTTCATAAAAAATTTAATGCTTTCACATGTTAATGGAATTCATGCTTCTGAACAAGAATTCACTGAGAAAAAACATTTCTTGCCAACAAAATACAGATGTCTGTATTAAAAATAGGAGAGAGAAGTAGTCATTAAACAGAACATAACAGTTATATGCAACTAAGGCAAGAAGAATCTCACATTCAACTGAATCTCAGAGATATTTGTGACATGCTAAATGAAATTATCCAACACTATTCCCCACCAAGAATCAGGTGTATCATCCCATTGGTATGAACAATTCCACTGATGGGATTTTTTATAACAGTATGTTCTGCATCTGTGTTTTTTTCAAACAACGGTGCTTTCTTTCCATGAAACAGCAGGAATTGATCTTCACATTAGTGTGTGATTGGTTACAGATGTGAGGGTCCTTTCCCTATCTCTGATACTCCAAAGCAGTCGATGAGTGGAGGGGCCTGTTGCAAGATGAAATAAATTGCATGGCCGTATTAGAAAAACTTAAATCTGTACTTGTGAAGGTAGTTATGAATCATCCAGCAAAAAATTGTAATGACCCAGGAACCACTGATGGTGCTCTGCAGCCAAGATAATGGTGAAGGCAAAGGCGCTTTTTTTACCCAACTGCAAAGTTTTTCTGAGTTGCAGTATAGTCACACAGTTCCAAAGATAGAGAATACATATGATGGTCAAAGGTTAGGGTATTACTATTTTCAAAATATAGGTTTTTGCTAGTAAGGGAAAACACAGAAGCCAGTGATCAAGATTCCCTGGAAATAAAATTCATCTCCAAATTTTCTCATCTGAATTTCTGAAGAAGTAGGACCATGTCCAAAGGAAAAAAGACAGATCACATGTGCAGCCCCAAATATGATAACTGCAATTCCACCCTCCTCTTTTCAACACTAATGAAGCAAAAGGAAAATACATGTGAACTGGCAAAAATTGGTTCCAACACAAAATTTTGAAAACTTCATTAGTCATTAACAGAGTTCTGTGACAATCATCAAGCGCCTTGCTAAATTCATGTAAGAGTTTTCTTTTGTTTCTCGGGCTTACTGGGAGTTCTGGCTTCATAAAACTCTTAATGGTCAAAGAAAAATATAGGGTAATGTGTTATGTTCCCATGTAAAACTACAGAGCTTTGTAAGGTTTCCAATGGAAACCACAATGCCTCCCCGGCATATCCTCCTCTGGCATCAGCAGGTGTCATGTTTTGTGAATTATTTAAATCACATTGGAAGGTTATAGTTAGGAGCCAGCATGAGTACAGAGAAAAGGAACAAAAGAATTTCAATAACTTATACACAGAAAAGAAAAAAACCCACCAGAATTCTTTCAGTAACTATTGGCAAGTCAATGAACTTAATACAGATCAACAAAGCACACCTTGTTATATCCTGTCACTTACTAACAGAAAAGTTCTTATTGTGCTGGTAGTAATTATTATGACTTCATCTTACTGACTGTAGTGGATAAAGTTAAATATTCTATTCCTAGCTTTACAGCCAAATGATAGAAATATATATTTGAATTGATAATAAAAGTATATCACAGATAATGACTTAGAAATCTAATGCTTTACTGAGTGCCATTATTTTAAAAAAAATATTTGATTCAGGAATTTTCTATTGACAAGTCTGCAGTGCTGAAGAAATTGTCAATTAAAAATACAGACTGCAAAGCAGAGCTCTCTAAGAGTGAGAAAATATTTGATAAAGACTATAGAAAAGACAGGGGCACACTACTCCATTCATAGAAACCTTGTGCCATATGAAAATAACCTGCTAGCCCACAAAAATGGCATCTGCAGGTTCCAGAAACCACTAGAAAAGAGGAGGCAGTTGCCTATTTAGGAAATAATATTTAAGAAACAATTTGTCAGAACTCAAAAAGTCTACCACCCAGCTGGCACATCATTTCTAAGAAGTATTAGGTAGGACACTCCTGAAGCTGAGGATGGACATGATAATGGTGGTAGCCATGAGACACCCTAAAAGAGATTAAGGAAAAGGAGAGCGATTATAAGAATTGTAATATTTTAATGTGTTTGCTGTCTCTAGCAGAGCACTTCAAGAGTTACTGTTTCTCAAGGGTGCCCGAAACTTGTATATGATTATGTGATTATGACAGATACTATTTAGAGCCTGGGCTGGCTCAGAATACAAAAAGACACATTAAAAAAAAACCAAACCAAACAACAACAACAACAAAAAAACCACAAAACAAAACAAAACAAAACAAAAAAACCCCCCACAAACCTAAACCACAACAAAAAAAACCACAAAACCCAACCTAGAAACAAAACCAGAAACAAGTTATGTCACATATCAACAAAGGACTGTCATTCAGTATTGATTTTGTTTGGTCTGTGAAAGGGTTGAAGGTGGAAGAAAGGTGAATGTTAAATTCTTCACTGCTCCTGTGTTCCCCTCTGCTGTTGACAAAACAACTGGGGAGGAAAAGGCAAACAGAAGAAGAAATCCTAAATCACTGCAATGGTTATTTTATTTTTTATTATGAAATTAGGTGTGATCCTCTTTTTATTGAGTACTATGAATAAGGAATACAAATATTCCTCAGATCTCCAAGAAGATGAATGTTTACCTACTAAGAGAGACCAGAATAAATAATCGTAATAGTAATACTGAGAAGAGTATATCTTTTGCATTTAAATTAGTGTCAAACCCAAGTCAAAATTATGCTCTTTTTTCTGCCCATGTTATGTCTTATCAGGAGCAACACAAGTTACCTAGCTGATTACATTAGCATGAATCAATGTAAGTAATTTGACATTCAGGTCATTATTTTGTAGCTTGTGAAAACAGTTTGATGTTGGAGCTCTCTCTCTCTCTATAGTAATAAAAATGTAGGACTAGGGAGAGCTGCAAGAGGCACTGCAATTCATCCTATATTGTACGGCAGAATTAAATGTATACTACACATGATGCCCTTCAAAATATTTGCCTAATTAGTTCTTGAAAATCATGTTTTATTGGAATTTGCTGACCTTCTGATGCAGTTTGCTTAAGTACTTTAACTAGCCTCAAGTTAGAAAGATTTTTTACTAATTTTATTAATATTTCTTCTAAATCAGATTTGCTGCAAAAGAAGTTGGTACAGCTCATCCTGACCATAAGGAACACACAGATGGAATAATCCATCAGCATTTTCTTTTCAGAGACATACATGTTCCTGTCTTCTGGTTGTTTTTCCAAGTCACACAACATTACAACCCATCCATGCTTTGTTTTATCTAATATACTTTTTCTGACTCCTACCTTTCCTGCAGTTTTTAAGGTGTGGATTCCAGTGCCAGACATATGTACTTCCTTCAAAGCATAACTAGTTCTGAGGACTTGTCATGTCTTACATGTAACATCCTTGCTAGTTTTGAATAACTACATTACACCAGTGACATATTCCATCTGTGATCCAGTCCAAGCTGAGATGCATTCTGTGGGAGTTATATTTACACAATTTTCCCCCTTTTGTATTCTTGGCTTTCAATTTTTTTGCTCCTTCATTTCTGTGAAAGCAATAACAGGCAATATCCGAGGGAAGAGGTGGCCCACAGTGTGCTCAAGCCAACTCTTGTTATGGCAACTTGGGGGACCCAAATCCTGAACTTCAAGACCGAATTTACGCAGTGCGCTCTCCAGATGTAGGCTATGGGATGCCCATGACAAGAGTCCTGCAGTTCAGCTGAAGTCTTTGGCTGGTCTTTGAATATTATATTTTTGTTAGTATCTACCTCACAAAATCACTCCATCCAGATCACAGTTCTCTATTTTGCTTACAATTTGGGACACAATAAAACCTTACTCAAAGCAACATCTATGGTGTAATCTACTTGTCTCCTATTCAGTGGTCTAAAAATCAGGCTAAAGAAGAAAAAATAAACGTAATTGGCTTAATAATTTGTCATTATTCTCCCTTTATCAACAAGAATATTTCAATAGTTACAAATTTAATATTGCATGATTTTTTGCAAGATCCCTTTTGATACTGAAGTTAGTCTACCTGACCTATAAATACCTAGATCACTCATTTTATACTCTTTAAAAGATAGCTATTATGTTTGCCCATTAAGGATCTTTGAGGTTTTGTGTTTCCTCCAGGGATTCCTGAAGATATCTGCTAAAGAGTCAGAGTGCTCTGCCAAGGACTGTTGGAATCCTGTGGTATACTTCTTGTCTTTCTGACAGCTCTAAACATTAAGTAACATTTTTTCTGATTTGACCTATTTCTGTTGTCCATTTTAACTATGCTGTGTATGGCTATTATTAAACTGTTACAGAATCTGAAAATAAGCTAGATAATCCAGAAAAGAAAAAAAGCAAATTGATTCTTTTCCATGTCAACAATTATTGTTTGTCTTCCTTACAAAGGGACCTATACTGCTCAACCTTTTCTAATATATTTTTGTGAGCTTTTTAATTGTATATGATTCTTTGTATATTTCATTATATGCTTTATTTTTCCTTGATTTTCTCACAACAAGCTTTTCTATGCAACCTTAGCACTGTCAACAAACTGACGACATACTTGACAAAACTGGAAGGATTAAAAAAGGCAGTTGAAAATGTATGTTTACAAAGCTGTTTTGAGGTATGATTAAAATATGATAGAGATGTCCAGCAACGAGTCAGAAGGAAGATGTGATGATTGTCCAAGACTAGAAAGTTCATGCTTTCACAAAAAGTTTCAATTAAAAAATTGGAGAACTACACATAGTAATCTCATGTAAACTCACTGAAAATAGATAATTCCATTTAGAAATGCTTCTGTCATACAAGTTATAGTGTAATTTCCTGCTATCACTACTTTCTCCTTCTGGTCGCATTCCCCAGTCAGACTCAGCCTTGAATGATTCGCTAAAGATAGAAATCCCAGGAGCAGGAGGCAAGAGTACATTACAGGAAAATGTTCCTATTCTAGCCAGGGAATCTGTCATATGGAGGATGGCAATAACAGAAAGCATGTGAACCATTTTTGCTATCAGTCTGGGGTAAAAACTGTCACAGTCTTTCTGTATAAAAATGTCTGTTTTCAAATTTTTAAGTATTTTCATCTCTTGATTTTCCAGTGAAATATAAACAGTTTTTATGAGGGGGAACAAAAGCTGTCATCGATATATACTTAAGCGAAATATTTACATTTGAATGTTTCATCCATATAGGAATGAATGAAGCCCAAATATATAGCAGCTATTCTAAGCCAGGTCTAATGATACTTTTTAGAAAGCATGAGAAAGATTTTTAGATAGCATGTCATTGTCATTCAAGTTGAAATCTAGGCATTACAAAGAATGTGGAAGTAGACATTTCTGTAGGTAGCTGAGAGATGATTTTTCTATTTTAATCGGTTCTTCATATTGAGAGCCATGAGATTTGGAAGTCAGAATCAGAAGCGTAATGTTTAACTTGCCAAACTGCAAGCTCTTATAAACCAAAATTACAGCCAAAGACCCCATGCAAAGAGCTTCTGAGTGACTCTATGAAGCCAGTATGTTTACCTATTTATAACACCACTGTGAATGAAATATGTACCTAATTTTGTGTCTGATTAAATTGGGTTGAAAATATGGTAAAACTCCATTACAGTTAGAGGGGGTATGTGAACATACTCTGACTGAGGAGCTGCCTCAAAGCCTGATTTTACAAATCTTATAAAAATCAGGCCATAGCAAAATTATTGGTGGAAAGGGATAGCCCAGATAAAAAGACTCTCTTAGTCTTAGAATGTGAAATAGGAGTGTCATAATCTAGCTTTCTCTACTTTGATAGGGAATACTCTCAGCTTCTACTGCATTCGGTATCACTTCGGCACTTCAGATATAAACCAAATACCTGTTTTATTTGTCATATACAAAAGAGGATAATTATGAACAAAGAACAGCTCCTAGGAAAAGAAGAGCCTTATAATTTAAAATTGGTGCCACAGAATCTTAACTATATGTTTGCAAAGTTTAAGGAGCAAGCAGGCAGAAAAAGGGCAGATATGTCTGTATCTGCTTTGGTTTTTATGTGTCTGCAAACTGTATCATTTGTGTGTTATCAGGGCTGTTATTAGAATAGCAGAAAAACAAATAACATATTTGATTTCCAATATTGCTTACACAGATACCATCCAGAAACTTCCCTTTCAGAGATGACTCCAGGGTTTTCTGAAACTTCTGACAGGAGACTGTAACAAAAATGAAAAGTTGTACTGATCATTTCCATCCAGTCTGACAGTACTACCCTGGTGACCTTGGAGTGGATTTACATTATTACCATTCTTGATTCCTTGTTAGATTGTGGTTTTGAGATTTTAAACATCTGCATGTGCTTCTTAGTACTAGCACTAGTAGTAGCATTACATTAGTAGTAGTATCGTGATTTCTAGAGGTCAGAGGTAGACTCTCTACTAATGTCTAAGGAATCGATTATGTCAGTCTTGAAGACTCAGAGATTTTATTCACAGTGGAGCAAAACATATAATAATATTTCATTTTGTCATAACAATGTCTACCTAAATACAACTAGCATGCAAAACAGTAGCAATAACGATGTTCACTATTGATTTCAGAATACACTAGCAATCTAGGCATGTATCCAGAACCCTTGCTATGCTCCTAGAGATTTCACTGAAACCTGTGCCATCATGCCTGCATTAAAGTTAACTGGAGTATGGCTTCCTGAACACAGGTAGATAAACTGAGTGAATGTGGAGAATACAAGAATAAATATTAACTCGTCAGCATGAAGCAAGTCATCACAGAAAACCTGTTAACTAGATTTTCTCATTTTGGCAGACATATTGGCAGAGAGTATTTCAGGGAGAGACTTTGGAAGGGTAATAAAGCATTGTGATTGCATGCAGCTGGATTTGTTATTCAGACACAGTCTTTTTTTGGAATGTGACACTCTGTAGAAGCCCTGTATACAACAATATGTAAAAAAAAAAAAAATTACAGAAAAGTTTAAATAATTGAGTATGGAAAAGTTGGGGTTTTTTAACAGTGACATTTCAAATTATATCTAAAGCAAAATAGATTTTTTTTCTTCCTGTTATTGATATAAGGAGGCAGTCTTCTCGGTGTGACATTCACCCTCACTTGGAGAACAACAAGAAAAACCCTTATTCTGGGCATACAATAGAACTAAATGTACATCTCATTGCCAGAAGAGAAATGTAATGATTCACTGTCCCTCATTGTTTCTGAGAATAACAAATATAAGTCTGATCTCATCAGCTATGTCTCTGAATCAAGCATGTTTCTATAGGCTCTTGATTTTTTCCTTCTCTAAATTCAGTTTCTTCTGAAACAGATTTATGCTGTTTACTTGTACAGTTTAACCAGGCTGGGTATAGAGAAATTTTTTGTCAAAATGCTTACAAATTTAGATTTTCCCTTAGTAATAATCCACTGAGAGAATAACTCTTTCCATATCATGATACTGTGTTCTCCTAATACTGTTGCTTATGTGTGTTTTCTCCTAGAAACTGTCAAGCAGCCCATTGGAGATTTATCATGTCTCCCATATGCACTGAAAAATAAATGTGAAGCATGAAGTTGGGGCTCTCTTTTATTTGCAGCAGGCGTTGGCTCTCTAGCACTTTTAAATTTAGTCCCTCCTACCTATGAGAACAAAATGTTTCAAATTGGCTTTGTTCTGACTTTAAAGCACTGTTTACTTTTGAGATGGGAAATAAAACCAGGGGGTTTTATGACTTCAAAATTAAATGAACGGCCTTAAAAGGTTTCAGGACGATATCTTCTAAGACAATGCTCATATGTCAACGGCCCAGTGATGGGCAAATTAGTGAGCACAGACAGTTGTATTTCTAATCCCATTAAAACTCCCAAGACTTAAAACCATTCCCATTTCTCATTCAGTCAAAAAAAAAAAAAAAAAAAAAGGAATTTTTATGTCCAAGTTTTCCAGAAAGTAGTAGATAAAAATGGAGTCCTAAATGGTGAAACATCTATGGTTGTGGAACTCTGCATCCCCCATAATTGTCTTTATCATTAGATTGGCTGGTATATAGGGCTTAGTTTTCCTTCCTCTCTTCTGTCTATTTCTCCCCTACAGATTTAAACGTTTCCACTGTAAGCTCCCTTTACCCCAAACCTGATGGATACAGTTTTTGTTCTCTCACTGTTTTATCAGCACAAAACCTAGAACAGAAAACACTAAAATAAATTCATGAATGTATGGTAAAGCAAGCAGGGCTGGAGCATGGGTTGATTTGCACATTGGCTGTAGGTCCCCTTAGTGTGGCAGGAGTCAGCCTGCTCCCTGCTTTGACTGCATCACATACCAGTTGGCACTGTCTCAGTCTCACACATTTTTCCTGACAACCCTGGACAACAACAATTTAGTCAGGGCAGTCTCTTGCTGACAGGGTTCACAAAGGACCTAGCCAATAAGTAAAGCTAAAAGTCTTAGCAAAGCAGGTGGGAGAGAAATGTAAGGAAATATCCTGTGAAAGCAGGTCAGCCACACTTGAACATCTATAGAGGTTAATTTAGGTCACACAGCTTGTCATTATTTTTTCACAGCACATCTGCTCATTTTTTTAGTGTCAATTGAGTTAAAAAGGTAACCAACCGTGTCAGATTAACTCTAGTTCAGCTTTTTGGTTGCCTACCTATCTGTTAACAACTTCTCCTTTGGGGAAGGAAGGAAGATTTAGTGATGCACTTACCCAGCATATGTGTTTTGGTATCCACCTGTTTCAAGGAGAAGCTGTTGAGAGAAATTCCTGTCAGAGGGAGGGGGCTGAGAGCTGGGAGTATGATAGTAAAGTGATGTCTTATCTCAGCCTCTGGTTGGAAAACCTCCTATGAAAGTTAACTTAATGAGGGAAATCTGCTGAAGAGGCACTTGGAGGATGAAATGGGCACAGTACCAGCTATAAGTACCACTAATAGTTTCCAGGAATGAGTCAAATATGTGTCCGTCTCTTCCTGCCTCTGCACATCCCCACTTCTTATTTCTGCCACCCTCTCGTAAAGAAGGGCAGTCACTCTCCTACAAATGAGAAGGAATGTTTTAATTAGATCTCAGAAGGGCAAAAGCTCAACAGCTGGTCTATAGGCAGGAATGGTGCCTGTAAGGGACAAGCTGTGATGTGGGAAAAACATTCTAGTCTTTTCTTCATTCTTTGGAAATTTTTTTTCAGAGGTTTAAAGAAATTTATAGTCTTATTCATTCTCCAAACAGTGTAGTGTGTTATCATACTGCAATATAATAATACTGTGATACTGTTTTATACTGTGAACTATGGTATATATCATGATAGCTCTGAATTCAGTGTATTCAGTAGTCTTAATTTTAGACTTCAGTGATTCATATGCTTTCCTATCTGTGGGAAGTTAATATCATCAGGATTCAATGCTGAATTTGTCTTGAAAGCTGGTTTTATGTTAGAACATTAAGTTCTGCCACAAGGAAACTGAATAGCTCCTGCTAGTCATATAGATTGCTCTGATATTTACTGACTAATAGATATTGTAACGTACCCTGGAATCATGGTCTCTGACTACAGTAAATAATATGATGGCTCCTCCTCAGAAAGTGGGATGTGAGATATTATCAGAGCATGCACATCAACATAGAAGCTAGGGAAGGCTCTCACTTCTGTTAACACACCCATGATTTAAAAACCTCTGTATCTGAAAGCTCTTACATAGCTTGAACAGAGATAGCTTCTAGCTGAATTTATATGTATTTCCATTTGCATTTAATTTACTTTTCAGGTAGCTGTGCTAGGCTCAATTTAAATGTTAATACAAGGTATCAAGATGACTAAAAATATAATGTAGGGTACAGAATATCAAAAACAAATACATGGATAGAAAAAACGTGCTTTCATATTAAACAGCAATATAGACACTTACACAATTACATAATAATACTCTGCAAAATGTAGACTCCAGACTGAAAGGTTTAGTCTTGGAAGAGTCCCTTATAATAAAAAGATTAACATTGGAAAGGTTAGCAGAATAGAGCCCATAATCAGATTAGAAAACACTAGACAAAATAATGTTTAAAAAGCTTTTGAACACGTTTTCTTCTCCTTTACGGACATTTGAAGGAAGTCAGTATCTTAATGCTATAATTATAGTATGTAATTATTTTGTTTCCAAATGTAGTTATTAAACCCCTAAACTCATATTCGTGCATCTTTAACTTAATACAATCTGATTTTAGAGGTTGACCTATTTTTGTAGCACAGTTAAAACATGATGACTTCTTACATGTTACAATATAGTAAATTTATAAGTACTTTTTTTCCTCTCAAAATGAGTCTTTTTGATAACTTTTTAATGCTGTTTTCAATGGCAAAATCTTATGTACTGGAATAGAAATGATTCAGGCTTCTAAAAGGAATACAAATATGGCTTCCTTTGAATTGTGTAAATAAATCAATTTCCTTAAGTTTAATAGTTTTCCAAACATGCAAATAATTCAAATTATTCATGGTTAAATCAGATTTATTTTCTCACATCCTGACAGAACAGACTAAAAAGCAGAAAAAGTTATTTATCATTGTGAACAAATTTAACATCAGAAGATTATTTATCAGATTTTTTGAGCTTCAATTATACATGGAGGATTAAAAAGGAGTGATTCAGAATAATAGTTTATTCTTAAATAGCATAAAATCAAAGATATATGGCAGATTGTCTTCATGTTTGAAAATTAGTAATATGGCAACAATTATTTCTTGGAAAATGATAATTGATATCCGACCTAATTAGTATTTAGCATTTTTTTAATGCACTGCAGCACTGAATATTTAAAATTAGAGGTAAAAAAGTTGGTAATAGTATCAGCTTAGCTCAGTCAATGTATCGATTAGTTATTGAGTTGCATAAACGTAGTTTTGATGCATGTATCAGCAGCCTTCAGTATTTATATCCACCAAAACAAGACTTTCACAGAAGAGATTTTTTTGTTAGACTAACTAATGTAGTTGGAAAAGCAAATAAGATTTTTTGGCACAAAACCTCTTCTTAGAGTTTGAAATGAAAAAAAAAAAACAAAATAAAAACCAAAAAGACCATTCCCTAAATCAACAAAATATTGTCTATTCTTTAAAACAGGTGTGCTGCAATCAGAAGGCCTTCATGTCTATCACAACTTTCTCCAATGCACTTTCAGAAGAAAACTTTGAAAGTAGGTATGGTGTTCTGTAAGCTTTATTCACAGGGTAATGTTCATAGTGTTACATGATTTCCTACCATATGTTTTCAAAAGCCAAACAACTTCTACCAATATGATACTGCTCTGCTTCACTACTCATATCCCCTTTATTGTAAACCGTATAGTATTATTCCTAAAAAAGAAAAAGGGAAAATCAGAGGTTGTTCACTTTTACCATAAGAATTTAAACTCTTTCATATGTTCCATAGCAGCTCAGCTTAGCCAAACTGTGAGCTTGTGTGCAAAACATTGTGGGAACAGTGGTAGATGTTTCGAAAGCAGGTTAGCTATTTAAGCAAAACAGAATGAACTTATTTTAAATTTTATTTTAAAAAAACAAAGGTGAAGTTTATTTTGAGAAATACCAATTGTAACATTCTCCTCAATGCCTAAAAAGTGGTGGTTTCCTTCCAGCAGCAATCTTCCAGAGGACAGCCCCTCATGTTTTCTTTCTGAAGGCCTTTATTCCCCCAGCTCAAGGAATAGCATATAGGAAACAGAACAAATTATTACCTTTGCTTACATGGCTTCACATACCTTATATTCTGACAAGTAGTTTGCAAAAATGCCAAAACTTCTCCCTAGACTTATTGAAGTGAATAAGATCTACTTCAAAATCAAAGACTTGTTTTAGTTTGTACCTTTCTATGAGAAGAGAAGAGTTGCATTTACTTATAGAAGCTGGTAAAACTTATGAGTACTGATTTGAGTCTGGTGTCAAAATCATGTCTTATGAAACTGGATTTGTTTTTTTCTCATTTAAAATCTGTCAGTCCTTTGCATCTGTAGGATTTTGTTTTAACCAGAGGCAAAATGGATACAAAGGAGTGGAGTTAACCAAACAAGCTTTGTAAAGAATATCTTGAAAGAGGGAGCATAGTGAAGATCACTTCTGCAGCGTGACTCATTAGTGTCATGATGGCAACTAAAAAAATGGTCCTGCAGCAAGCCAGACAAAAAACGAGGGCTTAGAGAACAAGCAAATGTAACTCATTTGCAGTTGGACCAGTTGCCCTTAATTTCTGGTGGTGTCTTTTAGCTCATAGGCCTAAAAAAAAAATGCTGTACTTCACATTTGGCATCCTCTGGTGGGCTGTGTCCCTTTCAGTCCCATATTAATATTCTGTAGCCTTTTTGTTTCTCCTTTAATTGTGACCAAGGAAAGAAACGGTGGCTTTTTTCTTCATTTACTATTGTCTGCTCATTAAGGGCAGTATGATTGCTTTTATATTGAGTAACAGCTGTGCAGAATTTATCCTGACACAGGGAATGGCAGGTTTTCTCTGACACTAACAAATTGTGGTTGGCGATGGTAGATGACTCTTAAGGGTAAGGGATTACAGCCTGTAAACCTAATTCTTTTTATATATTTAGTCATTTTATTTCAGTCTACACATACTCAAGAAATGTAAGCATTTTAAATTATAGACTTGCTGTTAACTTTACATCCTGAATATTTTAAGGGTGACAGAACTTAAAATATAGATTCTCAAAGTCTTCTCAATGAAAATAAACAACTCCCATCCAGGCATGGAAATCCAGGTATGAGCTACATCCACTGCTCATATCCTGCAGATCTGTAAGCCGAGATTCTTTGATTTTTAATGCCACCTAAGACTATTTCACCAGAAGGCAAAGCAGCAGATTCATACACAGCTACATATAACCATATGTTTTGCTCATTTTTTCTAGTTCTATCATTTTGCAATAGGTAACATTCAGGAGCAAGGTCAAAGGACATTTTTCAGGGATTCGTGTAGTTACCTTCCCCTGTATGAATGTTGCAAGCAGTGGATGGTATTCTGACAACACCCATGTCTTCTCATAATGATGTAGTTTACTGGTATTATTAGTAAGTACTTATTAGTAGTAAGTTAATGGCATGAAGCTGAGTTGGGAGAGGTTCAGGTTAGATATCAGGAAAAAGGTTTCCTGCCACAGGGTGGTTGAGCACTGGAACAGGCTCCCCAAGGAAGCTGTCACAGCACCAAGCCTAGCAGAGTGGAAGAAGCATTTGGGCAATGCTTTCAGGCACATGGTACTACTCTTGTCGGGGCCCGGAGTTGGACTTGATGATCCTTGTGGGTCTCTTCCAACTCACAATATTCTATGATTCCATGATTCTAGGATTCTACCTTTCTGACTTTATTGGGATAGGGAGCTAGTGTTACACTCAAAAATCTTTTTTTTTTTTTTGTTAGAGAAAAGAGGAAAAACACTTTATATACAAAGTTAAAAGTTTATTGTTAGTACATTTAAAATTGTAACAGTCTAATTCAAGAATCATTGCTATTCCAGGAGTAATTGTTTCAAAAAGAAAAATAATATACCTATGCAGAAAAAGTTCCAGTAATTATAATAATTCAGTTAAACTCATTTTGCATGCACTTCTTATTTTCTACCCCTTTTCCTAATTTTCTGGTTACTTTTCCTCTGCTCCTGTAGGTTGTAAAGTTGCCGGTCTCATCCTGGTGTTGGCAGTGAGGGTGTTACAGGAAACTGTCATCATCTGGAGTCCTTGCTGGGAGGAGTAGGATGTCCATGTTGATGGTTTCTTCTCCCTCACTCTAGGATCCATTCAGGGTCATTTTTGTATGTTTGGTAACATACTTTTAAGTTTTTTCCCATCTCTTACCATCCCATTCACATTCTCCCCCACGACACATCCTGCATCCACACTTCGCAAGGCCTTTCCCATGGGATCATGCCCATAGTTGTCTACAGTGAAGGGTGAAATCTGTGACTGGAAAAATCCCAAAAAACCCAGCTACGGATCAGTACTGAAGCACTGCTGAGTTGCAACTTCACAGAATTACCCTGAGGCAAAGCTGGCCTGTGGAGACAGGAAGCAGTAGCAGTAATGTCCCCACAAATTTTATGTCTGCAGGTGTTTCTTCTGTTAAAGGGAACGGATGGGGAGGAGAGGGACTCTGTCATCAGAAATTAGAGTTACAGGCAGCAACCCCTGCCTCCTCTTTGACTGGTACCACTGGTCAGCTGATGACTATGTCAGCACAGCGTGGAGCTGAGGACTGGGATAGATCATATAGGAGGGAGATGGCACAGAAATAGCAGAATGCCTTGGACTGAAATTTTTCTGTTTCTAAACACTGGAATGCAGCATAAATTACTCCATGAAGATTAAAGAATAGACAGAAATCCTAAAGGCTCTCTGTTTTGCATGCTTTTATAACTTGGAGAGGGCAGGAGAGACAAAAGAAGATATCATGGACTACTGAGAAATGAAGAAGCAAAAAACCTCTTTTTCTGGAAAATTTCACAGAGCCAGTTATTGTGTACAGAGGATACAATACACTGTAAGCTACTGACAAGCTTGTGAACCAGATTCTCATCATGAAGCACTTTTATTTCAAGGAATAAAAATCAGAGCAGAGCAAGCGCACAAATAGCCGGAGTACTTCAGTGAAGAAACATTTTACTAAGATTTATTATGGGCAGTTATGTAGCAGTGACAGATTACTTGGAAAAGCACCAGTTTCATGTTGAAGGTGTTTGGGAGGTTAATATAAACTGAGAATTTGAAAACACCTTCTTCTTCAATGCAGGTCATTCTGTAGAAAGCAAAGCAGCTTTGAGAAGGGTGGTATACTTTGGTTTGTTCCACTGGGTATAACAGCAAAAAAAAAGATTGTAATCTTCTGGAAAGAGTTGCTTATTGTTTGTTCTTCCCTTTTACTCTTCTTTTGTCTGACTTCCTTCCATCCTTGTTCCAAAGGATCTTTCTTCTCTGGCAGTAATTTGAAGAAGGCAACATTCACCTTGAATCACTGAGTGGTGGGAGCTGAGTATTATGAAAGCTTCAGACTGGGACAGTATTTTTTAAAAATTTAATTTAAAGTGAGAGAGTTTAAATGGAAAAAAAAAGAAAAAGTGCTTATCAGTCAAAGTAGAGACTTTTATTTTTTCCATCAGAATTTTGTTTCATAAGATATAATGACTTCTTTGTTCTTGTTCTAGTGTAGAGGAGGTAAAAAATAAATCCAACTAAATTCCCACTAAAGCAGAAATACAATTATGTCCCATTTTCCCCTTAGGTTCAATTTATACTAGTTTTAAAAACAGCAAATCCTCACCTTGAAAGAAGTAGCATTTTTTGTTCAAGAGGTATATTTATTTTTCAACACACCAAATAATATGGTAACTATTTTGTTCCTGACACTCCCTGTTTTCCATTTATATTGTTTGTGTTGTATTTATGAGTTTATTTTTAGTTAATTAAATTTCTACAACCATTCAAGCAAAACCAAAGAGATCTGTATGGCAGCCTAATGGCATAGCATTTGCATGGCCCACCATCACAGAATGGTGGTCAAATGGAAGAGGGATATCTAGGCCACAGAGAAAAATTGCTGTGAAGACCAAGAATCATCCTGGCATCTGGAGAACAGGATCTGTTCAGGTTGGTGGGTCAGCTGCCTGCTGCAACAACAATATGGGCGGTGAGCTGGGGTTGTTGTCAGGAAGCCTAAGGGACGTCAACCAGGGCAGTCAGTGACAGGCTTGGTGGCAATTGGCCACAACAACACTTAAGAACAACACTTAGCAGAAAAATCAAGGATGATTTTACAAAAGCCACTTAGAAATATGTTGCTTTTGACAAGCCAGGGTTTTCTGGAAGAAAAAAAATCACACCAGAACCTATAAAGTCTTTGTTAAATGATATTTTAATTTTAAATTAATGTTTCTTAAAGGACATATAATATTAAGCCCAAGAAAATTACACTTTGTGTGCAGCAATAATTTTTTTAAAAAGTTGAAATCTTGAGGGGATCCAAACAATCAGAATAACATATTTTCCGTGTTATTTGTCTTAATTTCTCCTGGTATTCCAGTCAACATGACAAGTTGTGGAAGCCAGTAATAAAGATCAGTGTCCTAGTGAATGTAAAAAGTACCTAAGACAAGAAAAACGTGCAGATATTAAGTCCAGGGTTTAGGTAAGGGAGTTACCATCATCCACATTACCTGCTAGACTTTTCTTGTCCAAGTGTTCAAATTCATAACATCTTTTGTCTCTTTGTACTCATAGGAAACTTCTTTTATACTTTCAGGTACAAAAACTTTCCCCAAAACCATTTTTTTCAGGAAATTACTTATTTTGTAGATAAGAGCAATTAAATAAGAGAGCAGCTTAATGTTACTTTGATCATTGAAGTCTGTTCTGAGACATGAATGTATAAACTTTTGGCTTCTAAAAATCTACAGATTCCACTTTTCCAAGTTAATTCCTTACTGTGCTGTATTTTTACAAGTAATTGAGTTAACCATTCAGACAAAATGTCAGGTGGGCCAGTTAAATCTCTGCTGGATATACCATTTCCAAAAATCTCAAAAGCTGACATAAAAATTGTCACTGAGACATGGGAGGATATGAGTCAGGGGAAAGGAGACCATTGCCAGGGACAGCCTTTGTCAGCTTAAAATAAAAAGAAGAGCCAAGTCCTGGTTGCATTACTCTGCAATCGGTGACTGGCAAATGGCACTTTCAGAGTACTGTAGCTGTTAAGATAATTGGGAATAAAAACCTGCTCTTTAACAATATAAAGATAGGGAGGAGATCCAGTGAGAATATGGAATCTGAATATGCCAGTATGGAGGTGCAGTGATCTCACTAAGACTACTCAAGGTCTGGCTTTTGAAGAGTGGAGATTGCTGACAGTGGGATAGCTGAACAACTTTGCTTCTGAGGTCCCTTTGCTGCCTTATGCGTGTCGACACTATGCGTGTCGACTCTTGTGAAATGTCTCTTTAAGTGCCACAGTTTGGAGGGTGTTGTTTCACAATGTATGCTGATTATTTTTAAAAATGGACTGTAAAATTCCATGTCAGAGGAACGGTTTCAGTAACAATTTAGCTGTCTTCACTGCGCTGGCAGAAGGTCAACTTACAAACCAGAGTAATCCTTGCTGCTGTGTCAGAACTATTCGCATATATCTTATGAGTTAGGAACTCGACATTTTGCTCTGCTATTTTTATACATAGCACATTATATCACTGACTTTCTTCTAATCTTCTGAAAGTGTATTCAGGGCTTTGGATCATGTACAGTATACAGTAACATGAAAAACTGTCTTCATTAGAAGATTTGGCACATATGAAGGCTGCTTTGAAGTCTGTTTCTGTAACAAATCTTGCATAAACTCTGTTGTTCAGATGTGAATACTTATTATTGATCCTTTCCCTGTAATAGAGATGCACTTTATTCGAGTTTGAATTGTGTTACCATAAGGGAGATATTTAAATTACAAATACTGTTAGCTGCATGTCACAGACTTTTCAGGCATACAAGAAAAAACAAATGAGACCAACAAAAACCCCCAAACATTTCAACAGAAACAGATACAATTGACTAAATATAAGAATGTTAAAAACTGTAAGGGAAAAGAAAGCCTAGTGATTTTTTGCCTCAGCTATTAAAATCTTATTCCAAATACCTACTTACAAATTAAATGTTGTCCACTGAAAGGGATATCTGAAGAAGCAGACTGCTCTGCAGAAATGCCCCTAGATATCCATATCAGTGTTGTGAATTTAGTCAATATTTTTGACTTAAAATGTTAAAGACAGTAGGAAAAAAATAAGCTAAATCTGTTTTGGCAGACAATTCCAGTTCTTTGAGCCTGAAATGTTTCCTGTCTAGCATGTCATGTAGAAAGTATTTTTATCTGGATCCTTAATGAACTGCCCTACAAAAAAAGTTTGTATTTTCAGTGTTCCTATATCTGCATTAAACGATTTCACATGTTTGCTTTGGAAATGAAAATCAATTGCTTTAAGACCCTGGAAGCAGTGTGTACCTAAACCTACAACAATCTGACAGAATGACAGGGTTTGAGACACTGGGATAGCTACGACAATTTTAAAATACTGAAGCATGAAATAAAACATCTGTGAGGGGGCTGAATGAGGGCCTGAGCCCCAGCCCCACCTAAGGTCAGAGCTTCCACGCGCAAGGGATCCTGAAACTGCTTCAAACTTGGTTTCCCAAAGAAAATTACTCTTTGTTTGTTTGTTTGTTTTTTCTTTGTTAATGCTGCTGTTCCCAGCTGTTAAAGGTGTACAGTGGATGTGCTGTCTGGAGGAAGTTCTATGTTAGGAGTGGATGCAAAGCCACACATTATAAGGTACTTCTGTCTATTTCTTACCACGAATACAACACCAATAAATAAGATAACACCTCCCCTGATAGCAATCTTTGATCTCCTTACCCAATGCTACTTTTCAGGATACAAATGTCTGTGAAATGCCGACATAGATACTATTTCACATAGCATGCTGTGCTTCCTGGGTTACAAAGAGGTCCTATTGCTCAGGCAAGGGGCTGACACTCTTCAGGTGACACAGCTTGCAGAATCTTAAAGGTGACGGTTCTGGATGCAAAGTCTTGACCCCTGCTTGAAGCAAGTATTTTTGGAACATTTCAAAGCATTGCTTTGACCAATACACTTCAGAAGAAACATCCCTGACAAGCAATATGAACTGATATGAACTCTGCTATGGGATGTTCACAGCTCCTGCACTGTAAATAATGCTCCCAGATTCCAAAATATTTTATACCTTCTGTAATGCTTTTGCAATGTAATAGCTTAGATTGAAGACAGAATAAATTAAGCCAGTAAGTTTCAATTATGCTGTGCTAGATTGAAATACCAAAACACAAGCCCTAAATTATGAAAGCTCTCTTGACCACAATAAAAAATTGTTCAGTGGGTTGGATATGGGACAGAGAAAAATAAGGACCTTTCTTTTGCATATTACCCAGCCTAATGAGCCAGATTTGTTTTGCAGGCTGGCTGACACATGAATTTTCATGTCTCCAGCTTCCTTGTCAGGAAGCCTGTGGGTGAATGGTTCTATCTGAGCCCACTTTTATTGTGGAAGAAATTCCCACACTAAAAAATATTTGCAATTTTTTTAGGTAATATTTTAAAGTGCTGAGCAATTATGTTGGCACCACATGAAGAAAGAAACTGTGTAACCCTTTCTTGCTAGGTTACTACACACCTAACAGATTTCAGCCACCTACACCTTTACCAGTGCACTGAATGAGAATTTTAATGTGCCTGTAAAAAATGTTGCTATCCCACTTTTCTCTTTCATCTCTGTCTTTTCTTTCTTAACTACTGCTTGTTAGGAAGTTAGAAAAAAAAAAAAAACAAACTCAACACCTAGAATAGATGACTTAAATTATTTTTCTAGTTTTTGTTCACATTAAGTTGGGAAAAATGGCTCATTTTTAAACAAACAAAAGAGTGTAAAGCTGAGGTAAAAAAAATAAGTGCTACAAACACACAAAAAAAGATCCTTTGAAATGCATGATTTTGTCTGGGCAGATAGATAATTAAGTTGTGTGAGACCTTATTTTTTGAACATCTGAAGTGTAGGTGGACTTGAGGAAATAAAGCATTAAAGCTCAATTTTACATTTATTTTATTGTCTTTGCACACTTGTCTCTGTTTTCTGTGGTGCCAGCCGCCTGTCTAAGCCCATATGCCTGATAGGGCATGTCATGGTACACCACAAGGATCTTGAGTACAATTCTGTTTAGTCCAAATCTCAAATACTGAGTTCTACATGCAATTCTCTTTTACTTTATATTTGTCTTATGCCTGGGTGTGAGTTCAAGTCAAATATAAACCATCAAGGCATTCTATCTTTCAAGGAGTGACAATACCTTATATTTAAAATAAAGGGATAGTATCATGATGCCAAGCAAGTTTGTATAAAAAGTAGAGAGTGCTTCTCTGTGAGATTTCATGGGCCATTTTGGAGTATGAGGTGTTGGCTGTTGCTATAACAGAGAAATTTATGTGTGATGAACATAAGGTAGACTCTGTACTGCACAAAATAGGATAGCTTGCTTGGAAAGATGTCTTATAAGTCTATAACAGAAATTAGAGCTAGAAAGCCTGCAAACTTAAGATTTTGAAGTTAGATGTAAGTAATTAATTTTCAAGTAATAACATCCCCCAGAGCCATAGTGCTGTCTACTCTCTTGTATGGTTCCGAATCATGGGTCATCTACCACCACCACCTGCGTCTCCTAGAACGCTTCCATCAACACTGCCTCTGAACAATCTTAAACATCCACTGGTCAGATTATGTGACCAATACATCTGTTCTAGAGCAAGCAGCAGTCACAAGTATAGAAGCCATGTTGATGAGAACACAGCTGCGATGGGCAGGGCACGTCTCCAGGATGAAGGACCACCGCCTCCCTAAGATCTTGCTTTATGGTGAACTTACCACTGGCTGCCGCATGAGAGGAGCCCCGAAGAAAAGATACAAGGACTCCCTGAAACAACATCTCAGCCTTGGCCATATTGATCAGCATAACTGGTCTACTCTGGCCTCCAATCGGGAGGTCTGGAGACACACCATCTATAACGCAGCTGTCTCCTTTGAGAACACACTCAGGGTCACTCTCGAGGAGAAAAGGCAACGCAGGAAGAACCGTGTTCTGCAGAATATACCATCTAAAGAATCTTTCTACTGTGCCTTTTGCAATCGGATATGTCTATCTCATATTGGCCTCATAAGTCACCAACGTGCCTGTAACAAATGTGGATAGAGCCTTCCCAAATCTTCGTTCGTGAAGCCCAGCCATGAATAACATCCCCACCTCCACCTCAGTTGAGTTAACCATATCATGCATGGCAATGAATGTGGATTGAATTCTGTTTTATCAGCTTAAAATTTATTTGGAAATGAATCAGAAGAAAAAGCTTTTACAACTGTGTTTGTAATTCTGTTACTTATTTTCAGAACACATTATTTTTAGAATGGGGACACTGCTGGATTAGAATGATCCCCAAATGATGAAAAAGAAGAGTATATTGGGAGTACTGGAGATTGTGAGTCAGTGTCTGATTCTGCTTCACACATGCTTTGTGACCTTGGGTAAGTGACTGTACATTGTATGCTAAGAGCTTCTTTTAAATATTTTCAAAAATAAATGTATCTACATCCATTGGACAACTTAATTGATTCACTGCTGTCTGAAATCTCAGCTGACAGTTTATAGAATAGAACAGTCTGGCTGTGTATAACATCATCCAGGACATTTCACAAGATTTTAAGTTGAATTACAATTTTAAAAATGAGTATCAGTTTCTAGTGTTAAATGTTCAGTGTCAGGAACGTGCACTGGGAGCTATTGTAAATTTTCCTCAGTGACTAACTAGGCTGAAAGCTGTAAAACTACACCTTTATTTTGGCCTTCATTTGTCTAATTTTCAGTATGGATTGGATCTTGTTATAACTTTGGCAACTGGATTGAAGAACCCATTACACGTTTTTCTCTCAGTATAGGTTCTTAGTCTTTATCACACTAGAGTTTTTGATATTCTAAATATCTTCGGTTCCCAGGATGCCATTAAAAGGCAAGACTTTTAATTTCTCAGTTTCCAGACTATCAACAGTCCTAATAAACTGTGACCAACATATGTGGAGATGGTGACTGTGACAGCTCTGTCAGTACAAAGGAAATGTAGACACACAAATCCTACTTGGGAATGTGTATTGGTCTTATAGATATTCTGTAAGAGGTTCAGCCATTGCTCCTCCGTTCCTCTAGAGTCCTCTTGAGGGACAACAGTCCTCTCCACTGCCCACCAGCAGAAGCTCTACTGTTCTCTCAATAACACATATTTTGCAGATATTTAACTTCCACTGACAGAATAAAAAAAGCTTGTCTTCTTCCATTCAGCAGACAAAGTAATCTAATTTTTTTTAGTCATTGGGAACTTATCCTCTCTATCATACTTATTATTTTCCAAAAATATCTGCCATCAGCAAACTTTATCAGTTTGCTTTGTTTTGTTTTATTCTAAGTTACTGAAGAGAACTGCATGTTTCATAAAGCTAGGAATCAACATCCGCACATCCTTCTGGTCCCTCAGAAACTCACTAGCTGATTTTCTCATTAGCTTTGAGATATGCCATGCCTATTTTTAATGCATTCTTGATGCATCATATTAATATCATATCATTTTAGTTCTTAATCAAAATGTCAAGCAATATTGAGTCATGATCATTACAGGAGTTGAGGTATGTTACACAGCATCCATTACCTTTATTAACCAAACTGACATCATTAAAAGAGCAAACTGCTTGGAAAAGATCTAACGGGTTTTCCTGAAGCATTAATCATTCTCTTAATTGTTCATTAACAGAGTCTCAGCCGTTCCCATATTTACTGATGCTGGTTAGAGCGGTCTATTTTTATTACTTTGTTTGAGCAACACTGTGTGTGCATCATTACCCTTTTCCAGTCTTTAGGAACCTTCCTGATATTGCAAGAATTATTGAAAAGTAGTATTCATTAACTAGAGAGCTCATTAGTCAACTATTTAAAATTTGTTGGTGAAAGTTTAAAATATTTTTACCAGTTGCTGCCTTACTGAGGTGTCTTATTGAGGCACAATTGACATTTCTGGAAAATTTCTAGAGATGTAGAATTTTATTTTTTTTTTTGAAGAAGGTTACTGGAAAAGTTAGTCCTCCTTTATCAGCTTAAGGAAAGACCAGAGAAAATCAATACAGCACAAAAGAAATGGAAACAAATTTTTCTCTAGTCAACAGAGGATAACAGAGCTGTCTTAATATATGACAACAGAGCTGTCTTCTTATATGGATAATATAAGTGATGTCAGTAGAACTGCCCAGTAAGCAAAGATGTATGTATTCAAAGTATATTAAGAACTTGCAGTGGATTAAGGTTAAAATTACAGCACTGTGGTGGTTTGAATCCTGTCTGGATGCCAGATGCCCATCAAAGCCATTCTGTCACTCCCCTCCTCATCTGGGTAATAAGAAGTAAACTCAAATTTAAAAACACCTTACTCCCACCCCTCCCTTCTTCCTGGACTTAATTTCTCTGCCAATTTTCTCTGCCTACTCTCCCCAAGCAGTGCAGGGGGATGGGGTTCATGTAGCATAACTTCAGTTATGTAAAATTTAGACATATCTTCTAAACTAGCCATTTATTCCTTGTTTGTAATTACTGGGAGGTTGTGATCAGGAGTGCAATTCATCCCATAGATGCTGAGCAGTTGAGGCTGGCTCAAGTGTGTTTTGTGGGTGACCATCTCTCTCCAGGCAATCCAAGGAAGTTAGCTTAAATTAGGTAACTAAATGTCCAACACTTATCTGGCTAAAGACAGGTGAAACCAACTCCATTCAATATGACTGATCCAAGGAGACCTGTAATACAAAAAAAAACCACCATTCCTCACATCTTGTATAAAACTATAATCATTACACAGTTCTTTTGTGTAATGAGATTGAAGTTTACTGACATAGAAGTATCAGTTTAAATATAAAGAGTTTAAAATATAAACTTCTTTTCAGATATAGGGTTTTGTTAATTGCTTTTTCATGGAAAACAACCCTTAGAGAAATGCCAATTATTATACAGTATTTCTCTCTAATAAGAACAAATCATGTTTCCTAAATAAAATACGGATACATTTATAATCTTTGTATGACTAATTGTATGATTGCATGTCAGTTTTTTTATTAAAGGAAAGTAGTATTCATTTGAAATCATTACCTGAATGTATTAGATATATGAAACTTGTGTCTGATTCTTTTCTTATACAGAATGCGAAAATTTCCAGTTTAGATTTAAGTTTTTATGTGCTCAGTCAAAGAGAGATTGTCCCTCAGAAAAAAAGCCCCCATCTTTGAAAAGCAGAGTCTTGACTCTGTTTCTCCTTATTCAATGGCAAAAAAGAAAGTGTAGTCCTGCTTCCCAAAAGAAAGCAAGTTCCCTTGCTTTCTTCTTGCTCTCTCATCAAACCAAGGGCACTGTCTGGTGGTCCAAGTCAGAAGAAGACAGGGAGACTGAGCACAGTTCACACCCAATAAAGAGAAGGGAGGTGACATGCTTGATTAATCATTAACATCTTCCAGCTGTTATCAACACAGTAGAGCACCTGTGGAAAGGAGCAGAGAACCCCTTTATGCCTCACACTTGATGCACATATTCACTTGATTTACAAGTTCAGAATGTGGTCTTTGATGAGTAAGGAGTAATGTTCAGTAATGAGGCATGTTCAGTAATGAGGAGTGAATTTCTCATCAAATGTTATCCTTGAAGAAAAAAAGAAAAAAAAAAGCTTTCTCGCAGAGAAGAAATTGTGGATCTTTAAATACTCCAGTGCTATTAAAAATTTTAGACCTTAGCAAATGATTGACAATATTTCAAGAACAGGAAAATGGTGACTGAGAACTTGTCTGTGAAAACAGATGGTGCTCGACACTTCTCTGGAAGAACCTATCAGCCTATTAGAAGACCAGGTCATCTAGATTAAAGTATAGAAAGAGAATATGCTTGTACTAAAAGGCTCACTATGTAACTTTATGCATTAATTGCCTAGGGAAGACTACAGCCTATGAAAGGTGTAAATGGTGCAGCAGTCTGTGCACAGAAGATGGGAATAATCTAACACCATGCAAACTGCAGAGCACAGCAGCTGAGGAGAAATCTTTTCCTGCTGACTGCTTTTAATTATGACTGTAGCAAGTTATTAGTCATAATTTACCTTCTGTAAAATCTTCTGGAAAATTATTTTTTAAAATCTTTTGGGGAGTATATTCTACTTCAAAAAAGAGCAATATAATTACTTTGAGAAGGTAGATACCTGAGGATCCATCATTAACATTGAAGGAAGACAGAGAGTCAGTACAGATACTTGGCTTGGAAACCTCTTTCAAGAACTAATGCTTTTCCATATCTGAGTCATATAGTGCAGAAAATCATGTAGAGAGGTCATTGCTCAGGTGATTCAAATGACTAAGAGCATAAAAATTACAACTCCTCTCTTTTAACCCTTAAATCAGAATTTTTACATTCTTTTTTAAGTAGTGGGTGTGGAATACACAGAAAATGTTATTTTTCCTCAAAATATCCTCTCTAAAGAAAACATGCAATATGATAATGCATTGTTCTAAAAGGGCCACTTCTTTTTTTTTATGTATTATTCATTCACATAATACTATAGAGGTTATGAAATATTTTACAAATTATTTCAGTGATCACTAGATTTATCCAAAGCATGTGTCCAGGTTTGCCTGAAGACATATGTTTAGGAAAAATCTCTGCAATTTCTGAGTAGTGCATCGACATACCTAAAATGAAGTACAGAGAATTAAGGGATTCACCCAAATACAGTCACAGGTTATGTCCATATGAATTAATTGAATATGTTTGAGAATATTTCAATACAAACTAGTGTTTACTAGAGTTGATTCAACCACAAATTGGACAGTAGAGTTAGATGAATAACAGAGATTTCTCTAAACACACAGTTGTTGGATCCTAGTCTGGAATTGTACATCATATTGCTGAACCTGTGGTTTGACTCTAAGGCTAAACTTTTTGGTGGTCACCTGGTCCAGCTCTTGGAATGCCTTTAAATGTCTCCTGGTGGATGAGTAAGGTGGTATCCTGCATGCATCTATAATCCCTAATTTCTTTCAAAATATTTCTACAGGCAGTTTTCTGGTAGTTCAGAGGAAACTAAGGATCATTATTTATGATCTGTGTCTGAATCACAAAACCATCTTCCACCTGCTCACTGTCTGCTGAGTGACTGCTAATGGCATGAGGCTTATTTTGGTTCTGGGACGTTACTAATAAATCTTTCAAAGCCATTAAACTGACATTCTGTTGCCACCAGAAAGGCAAGCAGAATTGGAGTGAAAATAGTGATGAAGAGCATTTTGTGAAGACTTTCTTTCCTTTTATTAACTGGAGAAATGGAGTTAGTCATTACACTGTTTTAATTTATTCAAACTTCATGTTTGTATATTCATTTTCTTAATTTACAGTCTAAAAAGGAAGGCAGCGTTATGCTTGTATGTGAGAAATGACAATGATTGGAGAGAGTTGTAACTTTCCATCAATTCTTTGGTCTTTCCTTAATTTCCATAATTTACTAAACTGTAAGAAAAATCATGTCTATTCTAGTTGGCTGGTCTCATTATGGTTTATTTACCCCTTTTAAAGTAGGGAATATGTTGATCTACTTCTCTGATTAGATAATCTAGGTTCTTTACCTCTCCTTTATTTTTGGATAACTAGTGAATCCCTTAGATTTATTTTTCAATTGGTTAAACTAGGGCGGTCTTTTAGTATCTGATCTGCTGATGGTAGCGGAAATGTGTGCAGACAGTATTTTATGGCTATATTATATGTAACATGCCAACTTGGATTGTTAGGCTTCAGAGAAATACCTATGGATGTGATTATGATATACAATAGTTTTTGATAACTGGGATTTATTTCTCCAATTTTAGTTCCATGGATCTAAAGATGAGTTAATCCTCTCATCAATATCCCATACTTGAGAAAAATGGGCACTTCTTAGAAGTGAGTCATCTGACCTATATGAACTGTCTGCTTTAGGAAGAGGTTAATTATACCCTGCTGGTGCTTATTTCTCTCCACTGCCAACATGACTGTATTACTTCAGAGGCAGATATTTGCATGGTAGACATCAGCACTATATCAGGCTCCTACTTCATATTATTTCTTATTTGGAACTATAGTGTCCATGTGTGTTATACAAGCCTGAGGTACCAGTAGTTCCCAAAGCAGGTTTGACTGTTTGTCTTCAAACTGGAGCTGGGCTTGGGGCTTCTTCCTGTGGCTGTGCTAGCAAAGAAAGAGAATATGAGTGCCTGAAAATAATTACAATCCCCAGTTTGCGTGTGTGCCTCATGACTGCCTTGTCTCTATTTTGCAGCCTTTTGTCTGTCTTTGTCACTACAGGCTCTTTTAAATACACTCTAAACTTCAATTTCTCTTAAATCCATATCCTTAATTTCAAAGGGTCTAATTTATGAGCCTTGTGTGCCTGTGTACAAAAAAGTGAGTATCCAACGTCAGGATATGAATTCTGAAGAAAGATAAAAGCTTTAATTGTAATTTTTCAAGTCAACCTACATAAACTATGCCTCAAAGACAGGATAGCACAAGATGTGAATTTGCTCCTTTAAGCAAAACTTTTTTTACAGATTTTTTTTCTTACCAGTGGAATAGATAGTTTGAGATGGACTTTGTTTTTTGCTTTTTTTATGAACAGTTTGTCACATTCTCACTTGCTCACATTCTTTTATGTTAGCTGAGTGTATAACCAAAAATTAACTCCATAGTTATCTAGACTATTTTTTTAATCCAGGGGTTTTTGTGAGATACACTCAAGACAGTGTAAAGACCCATTAAAATATAACAGAATTCTCTCTTCCTCTCAACTGCCCCAAGAATTATGAGTTCTTTACTTTGAAAAGCTATAGCTCAGTGGTTTAATGCTTAAAGGACTTTCTAAATATGAATTCAACTTTCTTTCTCTTCACAGAAAAAGCAAATAAATTACTGATAATCCTTTTTAGAAAGAAAAGAAGACAAAAGAACAAAATCAAATGCTTCATTCAATGAGAGGTCATGTGACAGTGCAGAGTTAACAGTTGGACTTGATGATCTTAAAGGTCTTTTCCAACCTAAAGTATTCTATGATGCTATGATATTGCTATGATATTATATCAGCCAATTATCTTCCTTTTCTTTGCCTTTTTTTTTTTAAACAAACATTTCTGTTGGAAACCTTCTATATTCCAAAGTCTTCTAACTGTATTCTCATTCATAGTTTCAACTTCTATCAAAAGTAGTAAGATTGAGCAGTTTATATTAGAAGATCCTTTGGATCCTGGCATTTTTCTTAGTGTCCAAATTACTTGAGTTTATGCAACACATTTTTATTCTGATAAAAAAACCGAGATGTTTTTGTACTGAGAATAACAGGAGAAGTGGCCAGTCAGGGGAGAGGGCCATACCATAAACTAATACTCTTCTGGCGAGTGTGATCATCCTTAGAAAATTAAAGAAAGAGAAAAGCAAATGTGGCTCATGACCCAAAAGAAAAACTTGTAATTATAATTAAATTTCAGCACCATCTTTGTTAATATAATGAATTAGTGAAATAGGAATAATCAGCATCCTGACACCACAAATACATCATGGAAGAAATTCCTTTCTTTCCAGTATACGTGTAAGTGTATACTTGGAAATTTAATAATTTTTTTGTTAAAAACCATTTAAGATTCCATCTATATTTAAACAGAGAAGATGACTGGATGACAGACAGAAACCTCTTTCTTTTGTACATCAGGCTCCCTTGTGGGTGCTGGGATTTAATTAAAATGCCTATTAAGAAGGTATCTCTATAAATATCTTGTCTTCAGAAGATAGATATTTATTTTTAAAATGTTGGTTTTACTGGGCAAAGTAGACCTTTCTTCTTTACAAAGACAAATTGAATAGGAATGAAATCCTATCTTTTTGTTTTCCAGTGAACCATACTGCTGATAAGGCTTTTAACTCATGTTTTATCATTAGCCTATTGCTATCAGCAGATATAAAAGCACAGTAATTTCACAGCAAGTTCTGAGTCATCGTGTTCAACCCTGTGTCACAGAAAAACTGAACAAATGACTATAAATGTATGATGTTCTGTTTAAAACAAGCTGCATTGAGTGCTTTGCATTACATGTGAGGAAAAGAAGGTCTAGAGCTTCACTTTTGGACTGCTAGAAGACTCCTTTTTCTAACGTCATTCGTAAACTTACTAATGGTTCCCTGACACGTTACATGCTTTAAAGCTATCCCTTACCTCAGCTTACCTTGCCCCTGGATTTGCAGCAAGTACTGCTGTGACTGTATTGCACTTATGTGGCAAGGTTTTGGTAGGTGGGGCTGCAGGTTGGCTTTTGCGAGGTAACAGCAGAGGCTCCCTCTGTGTTCAGTGGAGCCAGTGCCAGCCGGCTCCAGGACAGACCTGCCACTGGCCAAAGTGGAGCGCATCAGCGATGTTGGGAGCACCTTGTATGTGATAACATATTTAAAAAAGGTTGAAAAATGCTGGGAGATAGGAGTTAGAAAATATCAAAGAAACAACTCTGCAGAAGGAGAAGGAGGACATGCTCCAGGCGCTGGAGCAGAAACTCCCATGCAGCCCATGGTGACAACAGTGGTGTCAGGCTGTCCCTCTGCAGTCCGCAGAGGACCCTTCACCAGGGTAGGTGGATGTGTCCCGAAAGAAGCTGGAGCTTGTGGAGAGCCTGCACTAGAGCAGGCTTCTGGCAGGACCTGTTGACCCACGCAGAGGGGAGCCCATGCTACAGCAGTCTGTTCCTGAAGGACTGCACCCTGTGGAAAGGACTCAGGCTGGAGCGGTTCACAAAGAACTGCAGCCCATGGGAAGGACTCGCATTGGAGCAATTAATAGGACTGTCTCCCATGAAAACAGGGGAAGAGTGTGGGGAGGAAGAAGCAGCAGACACAAAGTGTTACAAACTGACCACAATCCTCAGTCTGTCCCCCTGCACTGCTCATATGGAGAAGACAGAAGAGTTGAGAATGAAGTTGAACCTGGGATAAAGGGGGAGGAAGGGGGAAGGTGTTTTACAATTGTCCTTGTTTCTCATTATCCTGCTCTGTTTGATTGGCAATAAATTAAATTCATTTCTCCAAGTTGAGTTTGTTTTGCCCATAATGGTAACTGTTGAGTGACCTCCCTGTCCCTATCTTGACCTATTGGTTTTTCATCTTATTTTCTCTCCTGTCCTGTTGATGGAAGGGGACTGTCAGAGCAGCTTGGTGAGCTCCTGCCAAGGTCAACCCACCACAGTTCTTTGTGTTGTACAATAGGGAGCTGTTCAGAATTCAATATAAGAATAGTAATTGTGAGAGGTAAAGGGGAAAACATGGACTGAACAATGTTAGAGAGCAGAATAATTGCAGGGAATTTTAATTGCGATTGTGGTGAAGGAAAGAGAGGTGGAGTGTGTGTCTACATTTGTTGGTGTTGAAATTATGTTGTTTTGATATTTTGTTGTGTTTATAAAAAAACTGACATCTTTAAATGACTTGCACTTTCATTTAAATTTAATTATTGATATCAGTGGACATCCAGCAGGCAACAGATGCTGTAACACCTTTTTCAGTCCATGAAGAAAGTTAAGCACTTCCAAAGCATCCTCCTGTTTTAAATTCCTGCCTTTTTTAGGCACCCAGCTTAGTGTAATTTTCTTCGCAGTCTGTTCAAATTCTTTTAGTCTTTTGTTTACTTTTGGTGCGCTTTTTGAGATACTAACTGCTACAGGATCTGAAATCCTTCTCTGGAACATATATATATTTTTCCATTAATTTCTCTGGAGTCGTGTTTCTGAAATAAGGAAGAATGTGAGTCAGATAAGAATCACAGAACCCCAATCACAGAGAAAAACAACTAGCTCTATGGCCACTTGACCTAGCAGAGCTGGGACTCTGGTAGGCTCTTAACTCAAAGTTAAAATACCTCATATATGCTAAAGTGTGAAATAGATCAAAGCCTACTCTGCAACTGCAGTCATCATGACTTGTCCAAGAATAACATGGGGTTTTTCACTCTGCTGTTGTTTGAGTCCTACAGATAGCATGAAAAAAAAAATAAACTCTCTAGCTCTGAGTCTTTCAACCCAAAGGGTTTTTTTTATTTATTTCATAACTTTATGTTACTTGACAGTCTTCCATCACCTGCCTTCTTATCCAAATTGTGGATGAAAAACAGGCAGAATTCTCACATTGTGACGGGCATGGATTTTGATTCTCCTCTGTCAGCCAAGTTTCTCATATCAAGTAGAACATTTTTCACTGCTGAAATTGAGAACACTTCAAAAATATGGATGATGCAAGCATTTCATGAAATGCTGGAGTCATTGACCAGTTCCTGAAATTACAGGAAGCACCCTAAAACATTCTCATAAAGGTTTTAATAAAATTATTACATGAGCTAGATATGCTTCACTGTAGTGCAGAAGCTTCCAGTAGGATGGCTTTGAGCTCTGTGTGCACTCCCATGAATGTGAAAGTGGGGTGAGAAGGGAGGGCTTAAGCCAGGTGATCTGAAGAGTGAACATATCTGTAATAGCAGAATGGCTGTCATAGTGTTTGGCTTATGTGGCAAGGTTTTGTTAGCTGGGGGATTGCAGGGGTAGCCTCTGGGAGAACAGACCAGGGCCTATGCTGGTCACAGCCAGTGCCAGCTCACACCATATGACCCACCACAGGATGCAACTGAGCCCATCAGTGAGGCTGGTGGAACTGCTGTGAGAACATATTTAAGAAAGGGTAAAACCACTATACAGCAGCTCTGAGAGAGGAGTGAGAAAAATATGAGAGTAAGAACCCTGCAGGCACCAAGGTCAGAGAGGAAGCAGGAGGAGTTGTTCCAGGTACTGGAGCAGAAATTCCTCTGCATCTTTTGGAGGACAACATCAGAGGAGATCCCCATACTGCAATCCATGAAGGACCCCATGCTGCAGCAGGTGGATATGCCCTGAAAAATGGTGCATCTCATAAAGAGACCATGCAGGAACAGTCTCCTGGCAAGAGCTGCAACCTGTGGAGAGGACCGCACATAGGTATTTTCTGGTGTGATCTGTCGCCCATGGGGAACCCACACTAGAGCCTAATGTGAAGGACTGTCTCCAGTGGGAAGGACATCACACTGGAGCAGGAGAAAAGTGTGAGCAGAAATCAACAGCAGAAAAGAGTTGCTGGGACCACAATGCCCCCTTCCTGATTCCACGGTGCCACTTTGGGTGGTGGGTGGAAGAGCTTAGGAAAGAAGGAGTGAAGTTGAGCCTGGGAAAAAATAGGGGTTACAGGGAAACTTTTTTGGTTTTATCTCTTTGTTTTTTGCCATTCTACGCCATTTTTAAATAGCAATAAATTAAGTTAATCTTCCCAAAGTTGAGTCTGTTTTGCCCATGATGGCAAGTGATTAATATCTCTATCTCAACCCATAAACTTTTTTTCACCTTATTTTCTCCCCCATCCTGTTGAGGAGAGTGAGTGATAAAGCAGCTGGGTGGGCATCTGACAGAAAGTCAGGGTCAAACCCAGTACACAGAGCAAATTATGAATTGATGGAATAAACACATTTTGATCACTTCCTCCTCTTCAGCAAACTACCATAGTTTGGTTTTCATCATCTCACTGTTCAGACCTGTGTATGTACAAAGACAGAGTTTAGCATATTTAGGAAATGCTGATGATTTAAAAAAAAAAAGAAAGTTTCCCATTACTGTGATCCCTTGAAAAGAGGTGTCTAAACTGTGACCTCTGTCAAGGATACTAAACTGTGACCTCTGTCAAGGATACTTGGATTACCAGTTAAGGACAACTTATAATGATACAGAAAATAGGGTAGCTGCATAGTCATTATATCTGAATTGGTGGTTGTGTGCCACTAGGAGGGAAGTTGAGCCCTCCAAGTAAAACCAGCTGGGTGCAGTTTTGAAATATGTTCTCAAACAGAAGTGCTGGCATAAGGCAAATTTTACAAGTAGAACTGTAGGACTGACTCTCACTCATAGTGAATGTAATCTCAAAGCAAACAAAAGTAAAGAAATAGACAGAAATGTAAATAAAAGTCAAGACAACATATTATCTTTTGTTCTATAACTCTTATAATTATTGTCCCTGAAGAGATGTAAGAAACTTTACATCTTCAGTGTGCAAATACTGATGCAATTTCAGGAATCTTGCCAGGAAAATATGTCTGCACTTTTCTAAACATAACCAAAGATGATATCCTTAGTTTTCTCCTTTTTATCACTTAAGTCCCACCTGCTATTTATCTCCTGCCTGCCCTGACTGCTGCAGTCCTTACAGCTCCAGCACGAGAAGAGTCGTATTTCCCTCTGCTTAATAAGGGTGGACAAAAGCTTGTCAAGAGCACCTAAAAACTAAATATAAATAAAGCCAACTTTTAAACTAACTTTTCCAAATATTTTGGATACATTTAAATGTTTCAAATGCAAAAGTAATTGAGAATGAAAAAAATCTGATTGAAATATTCTTCACTTAAGTTTTTATTTCTGATGGCTTGCAGCAAAAATAAGTCCTTGCCCTCGCATAGCTACTTTGATTCAAGTGTTTGCGAGTATCCCCAGGTCTTTGACTGCAAAGTTGCAGATGGACACCAGTCTGCTTTGTTGCATGTAGTTATTTCAAAAGGTACTTAATTAACAAAGCTCTATCTGCTGCTGGATTGTTCAATGATATTCCTTTTTTAGCTTTTGATTTCTTATACAAAGAATTGCACTTTTTCAATTTCTTTTTCGAAACTCTCAATATATTTCACACATATTGGAAATGCTATCTTACCTATTTTCTTGGGTAAAGAGACATAGACATCTGATACTTTGCCCAAGATTATTCACCACATTTCGAATACTTGGGAATAGAATTGAATCTTTGTGATTCCTCATCCATAGCTTCTTCTCTGAGATAGAAATTAAATAACTGCAAATTAATATGTGGATCCTTTCCAAATGTTAGTAAGAGATCTGCCATTCATGGAAGAACTATTGTCCTTGTTGTAAAGAAGACCAGTATTGTCCTGGGCTGCATTAGGTCAAGCATTGCCTGCAGGTTGAGGGAGGTGATCCTTCTTCTCCTCAGCACTAGTGAGGCTACAGCTGGAGTCCTGTGTCCAGTTCAGGGCTCCCTAGAACAAGAGAGAAATGGAGTTACTGAAGAGATTCCGGCAAAGGACCATTAAGATAGTGGAGTGATGGGAGCATCTCTCATGTGAGGAAAGACTGAGAGAGCACAGTCTAAGGAAGACAAGACTCAGGGGGAAGGTGTCATCAATATGTATAAATACCTTATTGAATGGTTTAAATAAGATGGAGCTGGGCTGTTTTCGGTGATGCCCAGTGACAGGACCCCAAGCAATGGGCAGAAACTGAAACACAGGAGGTTCCCTCTGAACATCAGGAAACACTTTTTTCTGTGAGGTTGATTAAACAGATTTCCCAGAGAGGTTGTAGAGCGTCCCTCCTTGAAAAGATTTAGAAGCCATCTGGATACAGACCTGGGCCAAGTGGTCCAGTTTGAGCAGGTGGGTAGGACTAGATGACCTTCAGAGGGTCCTTCCAACCTCAACCATTCTGTGATTCTGTGAAGTGCTCAGAGCTTGAGAGATCTTGATCTGCTGGATAGGTACTATTTCTGTATATGTGATTACTGAAAAATGTAAATAATCTTATATTTGGGTGGCAAGATTATTCTTTGTTAAGAGAGGTATACTTGATCACTGGGCTCTGAGCCATATGCTTCTGTCTGTAGCTTTCACTCTGCTAATGTGTGTTTTATCTACACTTTCAGGACATTTTTCAAGATGGGTATATTGTTTTTTGTGTAATAAAAGCTTCATATTTGCCACTGCTTCAATGTGAATACACTTTAGGTCCCTGAAAATTGAAATCTTCAACGACTTGAAAATCATGGGAAAAAAAAAAAACATGACCTAGTTAAGCATTTTTCTCATTTTTTCTTCCATTTCAATGACAGAAACAGCTCTTTCTATCAGAGTCAGAATTGTAGTTTGACTTCATTAAAGAAAAACACTTCCCCAGTTGCCATTATGGGATCTGTTCTTGCCGCTTGCAAATCATGTTCTAAAAGAAACTGTGCATAACTTATAATTGTAGCCATTACTATTACCTACCTCTAACCAGAGGAGTTATGAAACACCTGTTTTAATGTTACGAAGTAATAATTTTGTTTTTCTCTATGACTATTTTTGTCACTCATCCCAGTTTTATAATTTTGTGGAAATGAAGTTTTATTTTGGATGTGTGCCTGAAAACTAAAAATCAGGTTTTGTAGATAAGTAGAATGACCATGTCTTTAAACTCATGAAAACAAGAAATTTCGGGGTAAACTATTAAAGAAATACGGGGAAATTTATCCATGTGTTAGAAATCATTGTACCATTAGAAAAGATAATTTAATTTCCATTGTTTATAAATTCCAGCCAGATTCCAACCCTATGAATTCACAACTGTGGGAAACTGCGTTTTTGGGACCTCTCAGGTCACCAGGGGTTAGAAAGAGTGGCATTACTGTGATTTCACAGTGCTGACTAATTAGAATCAATGACTAACTGAATAAAAGAGTTCTACTCTTGACAAACCTTTATTTTCTTTCTTCTTGGAATATTTGGATTCATTTCTGTGACAGGATTTTACTGGATTGTATCAGTTCCTCCTAATGTCTTGGCATGAGAACTTTACAGTTTAGGTGTTAGAAGAGTGAGTTGGAGCTGCCCTCTGGTCAGTTCATCTGTGCAGGTTATGGAAGATCAAGGCTACTGCTGGCAGGCAGAGAGATGCTGAACATATGAATGAACTTTATTATTTTTACTACGATGGGGTCAGTTTTTTGGTATCTGGAGATATATAAAGAATAACATCATTCTACTATTGCAACCTCAATACATTTTTAATAAAAAAGGTAAAAGCTGAACTTTTAGTTTCCAGTTTGTTTCCAGCTGCTGCTTCCTATTTCACTGCCAATATAAACCCAAAGGTCATTAAACCCTCCATATGAATAATTAATTTATGCAGCCACTTTTTATTTGGCCAGACCCGCAAGATGTGGAGCACAGCATCTTATGTGCCAGTTAGCATTTTTACTGAGGGCCTCAAAGACTGAGGCAGAGGGCTATAACAATCTATATACCCAGAGTTCACATATTGCAAATAATGTACAGGAATGGATTAAGAGTGTACCTATTACACTCAGCATGAGTACTGAACACACTAGATTGACATATAAAATGTTGTTTGTGTCACATATCAAATTGTTGCTTGCCTTCCGTGTTCAATTTATTTCTGATCAATAATTCATTAAAGCAATTAGTTTTGAATCTTTATTAGTATGAGAACATCGACTAAGCTACAAGGTGAACAATTTGTGTGGAGTGTGAGTTGAAATGAGTAAGAGAAGCATCATTATAGTAAAATATGTGAATGCGTCCATGCATATCTGATGAGAAGCCCAAGAAGGTCAACTAATGAGCAGATAAGTGTCATTCCTTGTGGGAGACTGGAAATGTCATCAGATTTATTATGTGATTTTGCATATATAACCTCAGCTCAAAATAGACACATTTAAATTATCACTGGGACTCTCGAGAATTAATCTCATATCCTTCCAGCATGTTGTTTAGCAATACATATAATTTCCACCATTCTTAGAAAGTTTTTGTATACCAGCTAGGCAGATGTGCAAAAAACTTTTGAAGAGTGATCATTTGCATTTCTAAAGAGTTCACATCTGTCTATGTCTCCTTCCTATCTATCTCTTCAGAATAACAGAGCATGAGAGTAAGGGGAACTGGATATGGCAGTTATAGGAGTTGTCTGATTATTTGCTTTGTGCACTAATGATTACAGGCACAGGCAGGCAGCAGTACTAACAGTGATATAGCAGATACTCTCATTGCTATGGTTTTGGAAAATCAGTCTCAGACGCTAAATGCTAAATGTAATGATATCAAACTAAATGAAAAATAGAAAGTCTGATTTCTCCATAGTCGTTTCATCCATGTGGATCTCAGCCCTCCAAGTGCACAATGGCACTTAGGAGCTCTACACAGAGGTCTACAGGCATCCTCAGATGTTTCCTTAGCAACAAGAGCCATGTGTAGGCTATCTGAACTGCTCTTCCTGCACCAGGTTTCCTTGGCAGCAAGAATAATGTTTAGAAAGGAAAACAAAAGAGGCAAATCAATTCCCATACATGATTGAATTTCAGCAGTTCACCTGTGCAGCCAAGGCTGCAAAAGAAATGTGCTCATGAAAAAAAATTATTTTAAACGTCTGTATGGACCTGACATTTCCTCTGCTAAAACTGACAGAGAAGGTACAGGGCTTGCAGTGTGTGCCTTTCACATTGTTGCAGCTGTCTGTGCATCAGAGTGTTGTCCCAAGATTTGCATACCCCCAACAGCAGAATCTTCTCCTGCAGGCCCAGTGGACATGGTGGCCCTGGGGAAGCAGCTGAGGAGATGAAGACTGAACAGTTGTCACCTAGTGCTGGGTACTGTTAGTGAGCTCAGGAGGACAGTCTAGCAATTTGTGAAGGGTAGTGCTTAACTCAGCGAAATTTCTCTAGCACAGGATCACCTTCACTGCCAACACTGTGAATCATTTCACCACAAACCAACCCGTGCTCACAACTGCTTGTAAGATTACGAAGGAAACAGTACATGTGCTGGCCATAGCTCTCACTGGCTATAAACTTATCCACAGTGCAGGCTGCTGGCTAGGATATATCCATCCACTATGTAAATAACCAGGTATTCCATCTCCTTGGCAAGGCAGATTAACCCCTGGATTGTTGTATAGTAGTGAGGTATGGAAATAGATGTACCAAGCCAACTAACTTAAAATATTTTTATATTTCTAACGAAGACTTCATCTGAATTGTAAACTGCTTCAGAGGTATTTCAATTTAATTAAAATCTAAAATACACACATTGCGTCATCTAACTATCAAATAATGAGATTTTACATTTTATTACTCAAGTAAAACACAAAATAGAAAATGTATCCTTTGTGTTACAACTTAGGGCAACAATATTATTTGAAACATAAAGTAATGAGACAATTTGGAAGAAACAATAATGGAAGAAAGCCTGACAACTAAGGATACAAAGGAGTTTTCTGGAAGCAGTTCCTTCCATCTGTACAGCAGCTCACTGGCTCTAGGGGCAGATTCTGAGATTTAATTTTAATAAAGGAAAGAAAATGGATTGGATATATAATGTATATTTATACACATAAATAAACACAAAAGGCTCAAATTATCAAATACTTATATTAGAAAAAATATTAACTTGAAAACAAAGTGAGATCAAACTCATATATTAAAAAAATGATGAGATCACTCTTACTGATTTTTTTAGAAGTCACAAAAGTCCAGTAGGAAGTCTTACTGCAATTTTTTTATGAATTTGAAGCTGTTCCTACTGAATTCACTGGACATAGATGTGATCATTAATTTCCTCAGACTTACACAAAGAATTCTTTGATAGCCATTCTATATTTCACATTCACCCCTTAATAATGAATTTCTGTCCCAGACTTCTACCCTTCTCCTAATCATTTAAGTTTGCTCAAACCTCCAGGAATATTTCCCATGTTTGAACGGATGCCTGAAGCAAGCAGCTGCTGAGCAGCATTGCTAACTAGAGATGACAGCACATAACTGCTACAACTGAGGTCCTAATTCAATCAGTACAGCTGCCTGAACAAGCTGGGTGTCACAGTCCCAAAAAGGCATGGTCTTCATTAGATCCATTCATAAATCTGCTTTTCAAAACAATTTCGTGTAAGTGCAAGTACTATATCTTGAAATACAACTTTTTGTGTCTCATATTTTTGTTGATCTAAATTGTTGCACAATATTAATAATGACTTCTGTATGCATTTGTGGAGGTTGATGAATTCTGGGGCTCTGTCAAAGTCCTGGATCTATCAGACAGCTATATTGGGAAGCCTATTTAAAGCAAAGCTTTTAAAATCCTTTCACAATCTCTCATGGAAATGTACTGAGGAAAAAAGTGAATACCTCCTGCTTAGTTGTCTCTAACATTATTTGTTTTCATATTTTGTCTTTTTGAAAACTAATAGGAAGGCAACACTGGATACATGTGTAGCTATTTATCTTCAGGGTTCTATGATCCCAGGAGCATATTTTATATGCACCCTGATGTGTAAGGATAATTTAAATCACCATGAGAATTAATGAGTGGGTCTTTGAAAATACTGTCACTCAGGATGAATTATAAAATTGAAAATTAGTGACAGAATTTCTGTGGCACATAAGAATGGCAAGGAGGAACTAAAGGGCGAGACTACTTCTAGCTGTGGTAGAGTTATGATCTCTGAAAACATCCCTTTAGTCCAGAACACCTTTGATTGCCGTGCAGAGTCACTTATTTACCTCTTTTGGGCTGTTTTACACTATTGCAAAAACTATTTGCACCGCCTTGGACTAATTGTGGAAGAAGGATGCAATAATGCCTAAGCCCACAAAGTGTAATTTGTTAATATATGTTAATGTTCCAAAGTATGAAAATGGCATTCTGGAGAGAAGTATGAGTAAAGAACAAAATATATAGCATATTGCTAAAATAGGTGTTCTGACATATGCAGTCAGCAGTCAAAATCTAACCACATTTTGAATATAAAAAATTTGATTGAAGTGCCATATTTTGTTCTTTGTTTGTTTTAATTCACAAGGTTTGGGGTGAAAACACAAGAACTACCACAAGAAATAACTGAGACACAACCAATTGTACTCCTTTGAAATCCAAGTGTTACAGAGCTAATTTTGATCACTGGCCATTTCATCATTCCAGGACAATAAGTTAATGATGGTGCTGCTTCCTTATCTAACAGTTGACTTTGTCGAACTAGCTTCCTTTCCAAGTATGGTAGGGCTTTCCCAGTAAACTTCAAAACTCTTAATGTGACTTTGTTGGAATTTTCTACTCCCTGTATTACATGTTACACACTGGCTACCAGCTTTGCAATACAATTTTATTCCAGACAGTAACAGTAAAATAAACAGAGATTTACAGAAAATAGTCTGTGACACTTCAATTTAAGATTGATCACTGCTTCCGTAGTCCTACTCAAATGCCCTGCTTAGGACTTTTGCTCAGTATGCTGCTACACAAATACAATCACAATGCTGCTCTGAGTAATGTGTTTCTGAGCAGTCTCCTTGAGATTTTCTTGTGTGAACTCCCCACTAGCAGGACAGGTTTTTAGAAACAATGTTTTCTGCATGAACTTATGACTGAAAGAAATATACAAGGCAATGGGAAACCTAGCTCATATTTTCTTCTTCTGTATCTGTCTGCTGCAGGACATCCAGTGGAAATCTATCTGATTTGCTAGGGGTCAGGTATCTCTTAATATCGTTGCTACACAGAGACAGTAGGCTTTTTTATCTATTTATCTGTTCTTAGCATTTGTTATCATGCAATTCTCAATACTGAATGCAGTACTTATACATAAAGATAAGGCACATGCTGTGGTACACTTACCAAACCTCCTGAAATGCTTCATCAAATTCAAGCTGGGTGGGCACATTCTTAATCAGGCAGAGAACAGCCACTGGCCTCTGCCCTTCTCTGCAGATCCAGCAAGCAGACGCTCTCAAAATTGCTGTTTCTCTTTACTATCAGCTGAAGACCACTTTCTTGGTCTTCATTCTTATGGTGATAAGTGTTTCTCATTCTTCATAGACACAGAATTTTCTACTTGCCTCCTATATTTTATGAATATGATGGGTAGATGCTTCTTCCAGTAATAGATGAGGTTGCTGAAGGTTATCAGTGAGACAGCAGAGGTAGCTTTAAACAAGCTAGTCATATGAGGAGCAACTGGAGTCAGTTGATCTGTTCAGCCTGGAGGAGACTGAGGGGAGACCTCATTGCAGTCTACAGTTTCCTCATGAGGGAAAGCAGAGGGACAGGCACTGATCTCTTATCTCTGGTGACCAGCAATAGGACGTGAAGGAATGTCATGAAACTGTGTCATACACAGGCTACATATTAGGAAAAGGTTCTTCACCCAGAGAGTAGCTGGGCACTGGAACAGGCTATCCAGAGAAGTAATCACCAAGCCTGACAGAGTTCAAGCAGTGTTTGGACAATGCTTTCAGGCACATGGTGTGATTTTTGGGGCTGTCCTGTGCAGGGCCAGGAGCTGGACTTCAATTATCCTTCCAACTTGGGTTATTCTATTATTGTAATTCAAGTGTGTCAAAGTCTCATAAACATTAAACAAAAGATTTTAAGAGTAATAGGCATAATGGGAATGAAAAGCAGCCTTTATTGCCTAAACCACATCTAACAGCACCAGTTCCAGCTGTCCTAAAATATCTTATTGCTAGCTCACAGTCTGGCAGATTTGTGGGACTTGAGTAGGTCTGTAGAAAAGTCATCCTGATGGGAGTGGGAAGACATAGCGAGCATCTTAATGGATACATGGCATGTTGTTGTTGGTTTGCTATTTGTTTTCAAGCAAACAGATGACTGACAGGAAAAATATGAACTCATCTCTCTGCTCATTTCTGGTAGCTTTGATTGCTGTGTTTTAGCCTACTTCAGGTTGTCTTCAGACATGCTGCTGCTATCTTTAACGTGTCCCTGTGGTGAAGTACTGGGTTCAGCTGCACAAGGTAGGCAGAACAAAGAACGTGCCTGTGAGAGGCTGTAGGTCAGAGCCTTGACTAATAATGCTGCCATGGGTCTGGCAAGAGAGGAGGGCTATGCAGGGAATTACCCTCAGTGATAGCCTCTGCCATACCCAACAGAATGTTGAATGATCTAAAAGCAACAAATACGTGATGTACTTTCCATGGCCTAGCTCCAGCATGGAGCTCTTTCTGGGGGACAGAACAATAAAGGAGGGATATTTTAGTAAAACTGAAATGCATCCCAGCGTCTATCGTCTGCTTCAAAAGGAATAATTAGTATAAGGATATCTGTTTTCTGGGGCTCACAAAGGTGTGAATACAGAGAGAGAAGGTGAAGCACAGAATTACCTAAGGGATCTACTGGCAGCTTTGCGGACAATACAGGCTCTTGAAAGACCCACAAGAATGTGTAATAAAGAAGTTTAAGGCTAATATTTCTTGTGCTGACTAAATCAAAACCTTGGTTAAAAAAAGCAGAAAATTTGGTTTTCAATAGGACTCAAAGTCTTTCTAGGCAGTGCAGAAGGATGACAGGAGAGTGACAGGAGAGCAACAAAGACGGTAGGAGGAGAAGTAGAGAGTATTTGTATTTCAAATATTTGTTCTAATTATAGCATGAAATAAGGAATGTGGGGGCATTTGCAGTTCCTGGTAGAAGCAGGTGGGCAGAGAAGGAGGATTTTTTCATTTTCGTAAGTCTGTGAAATTATGCCTTAAAACAGGAATTGGAGTGGGGAAGTGCTGCTGGAGAGGGGAAAAAAAGAGAAGTTTATTGAAGGACAGCTTTAAAACATGATCACCATCTTCAAGGTATGCTGCAGTAGGAAACTCATCAAAAGAACAAATTACTTGACTCAAACTCCCTACGTTATTTTGAATGTAAAATTCATTTAAGGTAAAGTAGCGGGTTAGTGAAGCTGCCTGAGCAGCTGAGCACTCTTTATTAATTGTACTAATTCAGTACACTCACAATTTTTATATGATGGAGTAGGTATTATAGACAAGAAATTTTTTCCCCCAAGTTTCTTGAACATTTTCATGGAATTTATCTTACAAGAGATGGATTCTTTGAGGCTTATGGTATGCTAAAGGGCCACCAAGAAAATGCTGAATGATAATATAAATTTACAAAATATCTTCCTGAGTAATTTTGCTGCTTTTTTTATGGGCTTATTTTTGTTATTGAAGGGTGTTTGGTCCTTCCAGATTCCCCATCTATTGATTTTGGTAAGAATCCTCATGCAGTAAAGTCATACTTGTGTATAGTAACATGGAACTCAGAAGTACGAGGATTTTCAAATGAGATTTCTCACAGAAAACTTAAGAAAAAGTTTCTAGTTCTAGTTAGTTAAATAAGAATCTCTCTCACAATGAGCCTTTCAGTGCATTGTCTCTTGGTAAGTGTTAACTTACAAGTGTGTGGAAAGGATTGAAGCACTGAACCTTCCTCTTTTGAAGGAAAAATTGGGAAAAGAGTGTACTCTCTGTATTGGTCTTAATCAGCTTTCTCCATAAAGGTGTGCTTTTTCTTGGGTCTTTCTGTACTTCTTGAAAGTCAGTATGTAGTATAACCAAAGAAGTCCAGTGTGTGGGAAAACAAAGGACTGGGAAACAATTCACTTGCTTGGAAAAAAAATTTTCCAAAAAATTAGTGACATGAGGAAGACAGGTCCTATGAACAGACTCATTCATTCTGATGTGCTAGATTTCTGTGTGGATCATTAACTTATATTTACTCAAAATTAATACATTTTTACATAACTTCTCCTGCAATATCATCTGGCTTAAAATTTTTTCTTGCTGGTATAAGGTTAGCTCCAAGAAGAAAAGTGGTGTGTCAAATTCTGTATGGAGAGTTTTAATGGATGGAATCTGTTCACAGATATATGAGTTACCTCCCCAGCAGAATGTTTCTCTAGAATAGAGAACAGTCACTATTTTTATAACATATCATCAATACATTTTTTCTGACTGTTTAGGTTCAGCTATGCAAACTTCTGCCTCAGCTACCTTTCCTTTCTCTAGGCAAGAAGGCACATGAAGCAGGGTCTGATCTGTAACACACTTTGGATGGTAGATTTCCCTCTTCTTTTGAAAGGAAAGTCAGATTTTTGTGTTTTTCTGGTAAAACAGGTAAAATCAGTTCAGGGATACAGTTGTATTCTTCTCCTGGACAGTTGTATCATTGTCATGCCAATTCCTCTACAGCATTCCTTCAGCCACAATATAATATAAGCAGAATAAACAATTAAAAACACACCTTGACTGCAAGGTGTACTTGCAGCAACTATTTGATACAGCTTCTATATTACTTCCAGGAAGACCTGCACTATGCTTTATTTTTTGCCAAATAAATATGGAATACAGCAAACTCAGTGTTTCAACAGGCAGAAGTGGCCTTCCAAAAATCCCAAAATTTGGCCCTGTATTGGGTCTAGGTGGGATGGAATTAAGTCCTATAGCAGCCCATATTGGGCTGTGCTTTGTATTTGTAGCTAGGACAGTGTCGATAACACACCAGTGTTTTAGGCTGTTGCTGAGTGGTGCTCAGATAGTATCAAGACTGTCTCTCCAACCTGCCACTCCCAAAAGACAGTAGGATGGGAAGGGGCCGGGTGCTAGGAGGTCACACAACTGGAACAGTTGACCCAAACTGACCAAAGGGATGTCCCATACCACACGACTTCATTCTCAGCATTACAAGGTGAGGGAAAGAAGGTAGAGAGCATTTGTTAAGATGTTCATCTTCTAAAGCAAACTCTATATGTACTGAGGCCTTGCTTCCCAGGAAGTGGCTGGCCATCATCTGCTGGTGGGAGGCAGTGAATAATTTTTTTTCCCCCTCATTAAACTGCCTTTGCCTTGATCTTTGACATTTTCACCTCATTTTCTCCCACTGTACCACTGAAGAGGTGCAGTAAAACAACAACTGGATGCATGCTTGGCAGCCAGCCAAGGGCATCCCACCACAGGCCCCTGACAAAGGATTGATTGGCCTCCGCTGAAGCATATATTCAGTATGAACAAAGACAAAATCCTAGGAAAAACGGCTTATCTAATTTGCTAATCTGTAGATTTGATATAATGCAGTTTACAGATACTGAGCTCATTCATTCACATAGATTTTATGTTTCTTTTTTTTTTTTTTTTTTCTGGTTCTATATGGTAAAATGCCAGCCCTGACCAGCCACGCTGGGCGGGGGGCTGGCTCCTGGCCCTGGCCTGCTAATACATTTGTTCTAGAACAAGCAGCAGTCACAAGCATTGAGGCCATGTTGCTGAGAACACAGCTGCCTTGGGCAGGGCACATCTCAAGGATGAAGGACCACTGCCTCCCTAAGATCTCGCTTTATGGTGAATTTACCACCGGCTGCCGCATGAGAGGAGCCCCAAAGAGAAGATACAAGGACTCCCTGAAACAACATCTCAGCCTTGGCCATATTGATCATCATCACTGGTCTACTCTGGCCTCCAATCGGGAGGCCTGGAGACACACCATCTATAACGCTGCTGATGCTTTTGAGAAAGCACACAGGATCACTCTTGAGGAGAAAAGACAACGCAGAAAGAATTGTGCCTTGCAGAATATACCACCTAAGGAGTCTTTCTGCTGTGCCTTTTGCAACCGGACGTGTCTATCTCGTATTGGCATTTTTAGCCACCAACGTGCTCGTAACAAACGTGGGTAGAGCCCTTCCCAAATCTTCGTTCGCGAAGCCTAGCCATGATGATGGTGATATGCTAAAATAAAGAGTAGTTTTATTCACCCTGATGATTTCCATCTAGCTTTTCTCTTTTATGCTTCAGCAGTTCCATTAAGAAACTACATGCCCTACAAGGAAATTTTTCAGAGATGCTGAAAAATTTCTTGGTCCCAAATTCTTGATAGCACTCAGATCTATCAGAGCTCAGCATGAGTTAGGTACTTAGTGCCTCAGATTATCTGTATCTCAGCTGTTTCTGTGATATAATTTTCCAGTGCTGCAGCAAGTAGTAGTAATCACTCACAAAATGTTGATACTCATGTCAGAACATAGAGAAAAGTAAACTAGTCAGGAGGCAGGCATCTGTTCTAGCCATTAACGCTAGCTACTTCTATGAGTTTTCATGGATATTTAATATAGCCAGTGGTTTGTGCCTGCTTTTCACCTATTTTTACAAAGGCATAAATGGAAATATTGTGAAGACAAGTATTTTAGACTAGTTTCACTTCTATGTTTGCTCTGATTTTTACTCATTATCTTTCTTTGAAGTATTGACACAACACTTATATATTTGTAAGAGAAATTTCAGTTTCTCCTCCAGACAGTATCTTTCAGAAGAACGAATTCCAGCAGATGCAAACCTGGAACATCCATCTGGAAGATGCATATTTATTTTTGTCAGGTGTACAAACAAAGAAATGTTCAGCTTAGCAAATTCTGTGAAATTAAATTTATCCTCTCTGAATGTTCAGGAAGTATCTCATAATTCTGTGAAACTGTAATATTGAAAAGCTTTTCATATCTGGAGTTAATTAAAGGAACCCATCTACAAAGTTTCCAAAGCCTGACCTCGGTACCTATGAAAGGTCATGAAGCAGATCATCCTAAGTGTCATCACATGACATGTGCAGGACAAACAGGGGATCAGGCCTACTCAGCATGGTTTTATGAAAAGCAGGTGTTGCTTGACCAAAATGATCTTCTTCTGTGATAAGGTGACCCACTTAGTGGATCAGGGAAAGACTGTGGATGTTGTCTATCTGGGCTTTAGTAAAGCATTTGACACTATGTCCCACAGCATTGTCCTGGAGAAGCTGGCAGCCCACAACTTGGACAGGTACGCTCTTCGCTGGGTTAAAAACTGGCTGTATGGCTGGGCCCAGAGAGTGGTGATGAATGGTGGCACATCCAGTTCATAGCCGGTCACCACTGGTGTCCCCAGGACTCAGTTGTGGGGCCAGTTCTGTTTAATAACTTCATTGATTATTTGGATGAAGGGATTGAGTGCATCCTCAGTCAGTTGACAGATGACACCAAGTTGGATGGGAATGTTGATCTTCTGGAGGGCAGGATGGCTCTACAGAGGAATCTTGACAGACTTAATCAATGAGCTGAGGCCAATTACATAATATTCAATAAGGCCAAGTGCCAGGTTCTGCACTTGGGTCACAACAATCCCATGCAGCGCGACAGGCTGGGAGAAAAATGACTGGAAAGTTGCCTGGCGGAAAAGGGTCTAGGGGTGCTAGTTGACAGCCAGCTGAACGTGGGCCAGCACTGTGTCCAGGTGGCCAAGAAGGCCAACAGCATCCTGGCTTGCATCAGCAATGACGTGGCCAGCAGGAACAGGATTGTCCTCCTGCAGTCAGCACTGGTGAGTCCTCACCTTGAGTACTGTGTCCAGTTCTGTGCCCCTCACTACAAGAAGGAAATTGAGGTGCTGGAGCAGCAAAGGGCACCAAAGCTGGTAAAGGGTCTGGAGCACAAGTACTGCTGAGGGAGCTGGGGGTTTTTAGCCTGGAGAAAAGGAAGCTATCACTTATCACTCTCTACAATTACCTGAAAGGAAATTAATGTCTATCTATTAATAAGGTTAGATTAGAAGTAAAAACAAGTGAAATAACTGCCAGATATTGGCAGTTCTTTGTTCTTCCTGAATTCCAGAGTTTTCACAAGTTTCTCATTCCCTATATTGTAGTATTCAAGTATTGAGAGCTGCTGACGTGAAGACCTGAAACCTGAGGCCTTACAGAGTTAGGACAAGTTCCACAGACTTTCTAAGATACTACTTTTTTGATGAAATGCAATGAGAATAGCTCAACAGTAAGACAAATGCATGGTGTGTATTCACATTTAACATCTAGAGTGTCATGGAATGCTATTTTTGTTTCACATCATAGTCAGACTTCATTCAGGATAAGGATAGGAAATATTAAATTATAAAAATTAGAGGAGATGTAAAATAGAACAGAATGAAGAAGAGTACAATTAAAACTGGAGTAATGGCCAACCCCAATGCATGTGCTAGACCAGCTTGGACTGTTTGATCAACAGCTCTCTACTACCCCAAATTATCCAGAACTCTCTGCTCTCTGGACATTGCTTCTTTTCACTCCTTATAAACAGGAACAGGGTTTTGTGGGATGGTACAAAACCTCTACCAAATTTCAGAGAGACTATGTGAAAGCTTATTCTTTCACTGCAGATTGTATGTGCTGTAACATCTCTTTGCCCTGAGCAGACTTGTACTACTTTAAAGTTGTGGTTGGTTTGAAACTCCTGCAGAGGACTTACCTAAGCATAAATAACATGAAGAAAAATCTCTCTGAGGGTGCATTTTTGGTGTGGTAGTTGAGGTAATCATTCTGATCCTATTAACATCTAACAGGATTGTTTACAAAACCATTCCCCTATCTACCACTTGCTTTAAAACCGCCTAGAGGACTGCTTTTAAAAAGCCAGAGACTTAATCCTACCCCCAGACAAAAGAAGAGGGATTCTAGCCACGGTGTGCAAGCAGAACTGAGTGTAGCTCGTGGAGGTGAGATAACTGCAAACATGGGGAAATATTTGGCTGCGTTGTCAAGATGAATCTAAATGTGGAAATCCTTTGTATTTCTATCGCTTGAACTTACATGGTCAGCTTTGTACCTGATAAGGAGAACCAGCCAGTGGGGCATCACCTCGACCAAACTTAGAGAATGATTTTATTTTAGAATCAGTAAATACATATATTTTTTTAACCATGTCTTAGGGGGAGAATGTAGCCATCAAGCTAGGGTGTCACAGTTGAGTGCCCTTGATGGAATTAATTTCAGAGCTTACTGAACAGTGTCCTCATATTACTTGTCTTCTATTTCTGCTCATTTTTTCCTTGGTTGATTGGATTTTTTACATTCTTTTGCACATGTTTACGCAAAATAGCTCAAGATAAAATTTCAGCCAAGAGATTTTTTGACAGTTTTGAAGCACAGTAAAATGAGACTCATTTGCCCCCTTCTGTTGCATATACACTGGTACCTTGTATTTAATCTTTCAAAGTAACAATTTTGGGCAAAAGATTTTAAGATGCTTTTTTATCTGATGTGGCGTGCTGACCCTGGCTGGATGGCAAGTGTCCACCAAATTTGCTGAATCGCTTACCCTCCTCAGCTGGACAGGAGGGAGAAAATATAAGGAAAGGCTCATGAGTAGAGATATGGCCAGGGAGATATCACTCATGGATTACTGTCACAGGAAAAACAGACTTGACTTGGGGAAATTAATTTAATTTATTCTGATCAAATCAAAACAGGGTAATGAGAAACAAAACCAAATCTTAAAAAAAACTTTTCTCTTTACCCCTACCTTCTTCCCAGGCTCAGTTTTAATCATGAATTTTGTACCTCCTCCCCACCAGTGGAGCAGGAGAACAGGGAATGGGTGCTTAAGTCAGTTCTTCACATGTTGTCTCTGCAGCTCCTTCAGGGGGAGGACTCCCCACACTTTTCCCCTGTTCCAGCACGGGGTCCCTCCCATAGGGAACAGTCCTCCATGAACTTCTCCAATGTGATCTCTTCCCATGCTGTAGTTCTTCATGAACTGCTCTAGCACAGAGTGCAGTCCTTCAGGAACAGACTGCAGCAGTGTGGATTCCCCATGGGGTCACAAGCCCTGCCAGCAAACTTGCTTCAGTGTGAGTTTCCCATGGGATCACAGCCTTCTTCAGATGCTCCAGTGTGGAGTCCTCCATAGACTGAAGGTAGATAACTGCTCCAACACGGACCATCAAGGTTGCAACCATGTCTTCATTGCTTTTGACTAAAGCTACCCTCTTAATTATACAACATTTTGGAAAAGTGCAAAGGATTTCTGACATTCATTCTGTAACTGTTTTTGAATGCATCACATAAGGTATTGTGATTCTTGACTCCCTACTGTTAGAAAGCCCTAGTAGCTGTTAGGAACCTTCAAAGCTGATCTATTATAAATTTCTCTTCCTTTGAGAAGTTCAAGCATTTTGCCAGCTCCTCAGTTTGTATAGGTTGAACCTTTTTCCAACATGTCACTCAAGGCTATATGATGTGAGGAAAGATTCTATAATCCTTATGATGAATTTTTGTGATTTATACGCAACTACTCCTGTGATTTGTCTCAAATATTTCAACAGATGTATGTGTTTGAATAAATGGTGTCAGAATTAAATAATCTCCATGAAAGTCTGTCTTCTTACATATATATGTCTGAAAGTTATTAGATAACAACATCTTATTCTCTGAAATGTCTATATTCAATTTTTATTGTCTATTTAATAATTCAGATCTAAAAGTTTACACAGTATTTTTCATTTCACTCTGAGATTAGTGGGTTACTTTTTAAATCATGGCCTCTTTATTTCCTCCATATCTTAAGATCGTATCCCCACTGACCGTTCTGTGAAGGGAGCTGCTTAGGAATGAGAGCAACTTCTTTCTCCAACCCCAGCCAAAGGTTTGAGTTCAGGCTACTCAGACCTGTTCAGAATTGAGACCACACATAAATTAAATTGCTATTCTTTTGGTTCAGTGACAAATACCTTCTTCAAGACATTTTAAAAATAAGGTGATGAAAACAATAAAATCTGTTGCTCACAAATTTAGATCACAAGTACCCAGAATCCTGTTCTGAGAAGCCTCAAGATGCTTTTTCCTTTCTAATACATATAGTCCTTAAGAAATACTGACATCTGCTGTAAATACAGGACTGGAATCAGCCTGGTAAGGATTTTTTGTCTGTCTTACTACATTTTGTGCCTCAGATGACCCCAAGACTTTCTCTGTGCGTGTTTCAGAGTGTCTATGTTATTTTTTCCTGAAATAAAACATGCAAGCTGTTAGTAGACCTGAGTATGACTTGGGGAATAATTTGGAAACAATTTAGAAAAATTTCCTTTGTTGTCATTGGCGTGGGACTAGCTGAGAGTTGGTAATGATCAGAAGGGATTTTGTGATGATCTCTAGTTAATGGCTCATAGAAAAACCATTTGGATTTTGCAGTCCTGTTTAGACTAAATTAAGTGTTCACCACACTGAGAACAGGAAGCTATCACTAATAAACAAGAACAGAATCAACATGCAGATTTCTCTAGCTTTAATAAGTTAAAATAAATGAATGGATGAATGAATAAACATAAAAGAAATAAAGATAATAAAATAAAAGTTTAGGATATTGTCAGGACTCTGCTTTGAAAGCCTTCATTCCTGCTGAACAAAAATATATAGTTTAAATTATTTACTTATAAGTAATAATCTTCTTCTATAGTGTCACTTTTCTTATTTGCTCACTGAGCTTTGTGTAGGATTTATCTTTGGGCAGTTTGGTTGAGCATCTAGCCAATGGTCATCTGGGATTTCCTGATAGTGGGGTCAGATAGACTGCCTTAGCAAGCAGCTCAAGATGTCTATGAAAGAGCTGAGAATCTTTTGCTGGATATGCCCAGGTTTTTCTCATTTAGTCTCTGCTGTAATGCCTAAAACTAAGTGAAATGAGTTTTGAATGAAAACTGTTGTTGTGGCTTGGCAGTCTGAATATGTAACACTATCCAGAGGTTGAAACAGGCTTGCTTTTTAGGGCTTGGTGTCAAACTATCTCATAAAGAGAAATAATTACGTTTGGTTACCGGTTTGTCTATCTTTTAGACATTATATATCACCTGTACTAAAACGTATCATGAAACAATTGAGTTTTTTATACGATAAATATTTCCAAGTTATTTGTCAACTCTTCATGTACTCCTGTCAAACATAACTGTAGTCTTGACATGTGTCATAAGTGCAATGTATTACATTCTAGAAAGACAATCACATAAAAGCAGATTCAGGTGTATTAGCGGGGGGGGATAATTCCTCTTATATTGTAAATACTCTAAATAACTGATAAAATTATAGAAAGGCAGCACAGATATCAAATACATATGCAATAGTTGTGGGGTTTTTAAAGGATCATGGAATTATGAACATCTATCTGATTGGCTTTCATCTTTCCTACTGTTTAAAAAATACCATGTTTTACAACTTTGTCATGGCTTTCAGTTATAGGAATTACAGGTTCATCCTATGGCAAGAAAAAAAAGGAAGAGCAAGAATAATACAATATATGAAGGTACAGAACAAAAATATATGGTTACTGAGTTATATTAATCACTCAGTTCATTTTCCAAATACTAATTGCAATAATTCTTTAAAATTTTAGTTGTATTTTAGTCTATGCTACATTATTTTTCTTGACAGAAGGACTAACTATATTGAAAAATAAATTGATCAATAAATCAGAGGTGATTGGAGCCTTTTGTGACATGTAGAGTGGAGTGAAAAGAATGTCACACATTCATTTTTAGTTTGAAAGCCAGCTTGTGATCTACCTTTATTGTTCTTGAAATAACGAAGCCATGTACCACAAAATACTGCCTCTCAAATGAAATCTTGATTGCTATTGGCAATGGAAAATCTACTCTTTTTGACTTTCTGCGTCTCCCAGCCTCTGCTTATTGTATGCCTGAATGTACAAAGTTCAGTTTTGGCCCATCAGCTTCCACATGAAGACAAAGATGTCTGTGTGTGCTTGCAGTCCAGAAGGCCAACCACATCCTGGGCTGCATTAAAAGAAGCGTAGCCAACAGGTCAAAGGAAGTGATTCTTCCCCTCTACTCCACATTCATGAGACCCCACCTGAAGTGCTGTGTTCACATATGGGTTTCCCAGTACATGAAAGACATGGACATGTAGGAGTGGGTCCAGAGGAGGGACACAAAAATGTTCAGGAGCACCTATCATATGAAGAAAGGCTAGGAGAGCTGGGGTTGTTCAATCTGCAGAAGTGAAGGCTCTTGGGACACCATATTGGAGCCTTCCAGTACCTAAAGAGGGCCTTTAAGAAAGACAGGGACAGATCAAAGTGACAGGACAAAGGGTAATGGTTTTAAAGTGAGAGAGGATAGGTTTAGATGGGACATAAGGAAGAAATTTTTCACACTGAGGATGGCGCAACACTGAAACAGGCTGCCTGAAGAAGCTGTGGATCACCCATTCCTAAAACTATTGAAATTGAGGTTGGATGGCTCTTTGGTGCAACCTGGTTTAGTGAAAGATGTCTGTATCTGTGGCAGGGGATGGGCTAGGTGATCTTTAAAGGTCTCCTACAACCAAAACCATTTCATGATTCTATGAATATCTTAATGGGAAAATTAAGGAAAAATACACTGGGGAGATTTGATCATCGTGAAACAAAGCCACAACCATGTCACCTAGAGTAGTGGGCAGAACTCTACACAGCTGTGGTATCTTTGGCTCACTGAAGAAAGATGATAATTTTCCATAACAGACTTGTTTCATTGTCTCAGAAATGTGTTTTCCATTAGATTTTTCTCCATTGTTGTGAAGTCTTTATCTGTGAAAGTACAGTAACAGTTGCATATAGCTGAAAAGAGTGCACTGACAAGAAAGTGAAGACACAAAGAATTATATTAAGAGCACTGCAGGGGAAAAAGAAATATTAGTATTAGGGGGTAAAGGAGTCAAAGCATTGAGCATTAGTGGAAGAAGGAGAAGTATCGATGTTTACATAGAAATGTTGAGGATAAAAGAGGAAAATACAGATTGTAAATGAATGATTGTCACAGAGGTTGCACCTGTAGTGATAAATTAAACAGTGTCTAGAAACTTTCCTGGATAGCAATAATACGATATACTTTAGAATTTTTTGAATTATTCTTGAAATGGTTTTCATGCATTTCCAAGTTCAGTAGCTTACCATGCTCAAATACTGTTCTCAGTAGGCTATTTTCATGCACATTCCCTGTTTTGGGGATAAAAATATTTCATCAAGTCTGTATGAACTGCTTTGTTTCAGACTGTGGTCCTGAGCACATTTCTTTTACCGGTATGTAATCAATTCATCTTGTTCTGAAGACCACGGGTGGCTAAAAGTTATTGTTTTTCTTCCAAAGCCTTGAAGCATTTATATTAGCTACATTAGACACATAAGAAATGGTCAAGCAGAGAAGTTCCCTAAGAAGCAACCAGATAGTCATGGCAAGTACACAGCAATCTGCTTCGCCAAACAACATAAAAGAGAGCTACAGTTTTCCACAAGTCAGAGGGAAATGATGCAACTGCTCTGGTGTAAAGGCTATGCTACTGTTTAGGCAGTTGGACTTGATGATTGTTGCAGGGTCTTTCCCACTGAACTGTTCTGTTCTGTTCTATTCTATTCTATTCTATTCTATTCTATTCTATTCTATTCTATTCTATTCTATTCTATTCTATTCTATCCTAATGGACACTAAATAGGCAGTCTTAAAGTCACACAAAGATTTTCTTCTACCCTAAGCATATAAAATGTGATTATTTTCCCTTCTTATCATCCCAGAACTTAATTTCTTTCAAACCCTTCAATTTTATCACTGTAGGTAATCCCACATGCTGCGTGTATACTTGCAAGAACCCTAGGAATAGGGAAATGTGCATGAAACCACTTTTTGCTTTATTCTTTCCTACAGAACTTCACCTGCAGTTTTCACCAGCTCTGTCACATAGGCATAAAGAGGCTGAGTCAAAGAATTAAATGCATTACATTCTTCACAGCATGTAAAGCATGCAATTAGAAAGAAAAGGGCCTATTTGAGGCCACAGATTGCAGAGGAAAACAGCATTTACTCTCAGCCCACAAAAGGTCTTGATTTTGATTGACTTAATTTGAACCCCTAAGGTTCTGGGGGAGAAGGAGAGTTCAGTTTCCTTTGTTTTGTTTTGGGGGTTTTTAAAGAGCTAGTTCCCACAGAGTCATTTTGAACATTACAGAGAAAAAGTTAAAAAGCCTTTTTCAAAGACTGTTTGTTCATAATGAAAACATTTGAGCATTCAAAGTTCAATTAGCTCTACACTTTAAAAGTATTTTCTAAAGGGAATATTTACAAGAGCTAAAGAAGCACACTTCTTTTCTATTTACATCAGGATTATCCTATTCGCTTCAGGGAATTTACTGACTATGTAGAAATATATGAAGGAGAATTTGAGTTTATCTGTTTACCTTAGATTACAAAATCCTGTGTTACACAGACTCCTAGATCTCTTCATTGCTATAAGACAGGATAAGTAGGCCCATCCTTAAAATGTTCCATAGTGCTCAAGAAAAAGTTAGGCAAGGATCCCCATATACTTAGAATCATAGAAATGTTTAGGTTGGAAAACACTTTCTAGATCATTGAGTCCAACAGTTAACTCAGCACTGCCAAGTCCACCACTAAACCATATCCCTAAGCATCACATCTACGTGCCTTTTAAATATGTCCAGGAATGGTGACTCCACCACTTCCCTGGGGAGCCTGTTCCAACCCTTGATAACCCTTTCCATGAAGAAATTTTTCCTAATAAAATTTAAACTTTCCCATTTTCAACTTGAGGCCATTTCTTCCTGTTCCATCACTTGATAATTGGGAAAAGAAACTGACCTCCACTTTGCTACAGCCTCCTTTCAGGTAGCTGTAGAGAGTGATTATGTCTACTTTGTGATTCCATTTCTCCAAGCTAAATACTCATAGCTCCCTCAGCCTCTCCTCATAAGACTTGTGCCAAACCCTTCACGAGCTTCGTTGCCCTCCTCTAGACAGGCTCCAGCACCTCAGTGACTTTCTTCTAGTGAGGGGGTCAAAACTGAACACAGAATTTGAGTTGCTGCCTCACCTGTGTTGACTACGGTGGGACAATCACTGCCCTGGTCCTGCTAGCCACACTATTCCTGATACAAGCCAGAATGTCATTGACCTTCTTGGCTCCCTTGGCACACTTCTGGCTCGTGTTCAGCTGGCTGTTGACCCACAGCTCTGAGTCCTTTTCTGCCAGGCATCTTCCTGGCCCCTCTGTCCCCAGCCTGTAGTCCTGCTTGGGGTTGTTGTGACCAATATACTTGTTACCCTGTATGTGCAGAATTAAATACATCAACTCAGAACCGTTTGCGCTGTAAACGTTAGACAGGGCTGGCAGGTAGCAAATGAAGAAAAAACAATTTTGCTCACAAACCTCAAGACTTTTCAGTCATCTTCTCCCTGAGGGTTATATTTCCCCTCATTCAGCAGCATAGGCTCTTAGGATACATATTCAGTTTATCAGTTAACTTATTTAGGCAATATAGTGATCATTAAAGGCTGGCAGTTTGCAGATCAAATGATAATATGCACTGGAACATGGTGTACCCTCAGGATCTCATTCCCTTTTAATACACAATCACTCTGCACAAACTACACCACATTGCTGCCTTCCACAGTATTGAGGTTTTGTTGTTTTATTCCTGTGCTCACTGAAGCCTCTATGCAGGCTCAGTGGTTAGTTTACAGATTTGGGTAACACAGTCAGTTTGTGCATCTTCCTTCTTCTCGTCTCAAGATCTCCGTAACCAACCTCGTACCTCCAGTCTTCTGGCTTCAGGCATACACCTACAAGGTGAGACACCCTTCATGGCAAATTTTTCTGTTCAATTTGTGAGACTCATGCTAAGCTCTGTGCTGAGATGTCTTTTACTGTTTATTTACTACATCCCCCAAGCATATTTAATGCTGTACTGAAACAGAGGAGGTAAGGTCTCTTGAAAACACAATTTTAGAAAAAAAGAAAAAAAAAACAACATAAGAGATTGAATTATTGTATGTCATTGAAGTTTCCTCTGTTAAATAAAGTCCATTAATCTGAATACAAGGAATAGACTTTTTAGGTAGTCTCATTTTCAACTATAGCATTAATGGGAATTATGATCTGTAACTCACGCTTTCCAGTTCCCGGAACAGCTAAGGACAAATTGTAATGAGAGATTTTGTGCTACACACTTCTCAGCAGGTGCCAGTGGGGTAGTTTACAAAGTAAGGAAATCATAAACAGGGTTTATACCTGGGCATAGGGTTTTCATGCTATGGCTAAATGAATTTCTAGTCAAAGTGTTTTAAAAGCATGAGGGCTGCTGAGTGCTGACCAAATTTCCATTTGACAATGTACTCATTTATTCTTTTCCTTCAGTTCTTCAGAAACAATGAGTCAGGCCAAACGCTGACGTAAATGAAATTCAGGCTACTCAATTCAGAACATCCCACAGCTGATGGCTGTGCTAAGCCAACACTGGTGGGAAGCTAATTAGAAGCTGGATCCAGCAAATACTTAGTCATAATTTCTCCATGAAAATCATGGGCTGGAGGGTTCAAAATAGCATGGACAGATGCTGTCTTCTGGAGCAAGCAGTGAGATTTTTACCTATTCCAACTGCTCCTTATTTATCACCTTCTGGAAATTTCCTGTTCTATAACTTTTCTTATACCAAGGGCTGTACAGTGGTGTTTTCTAATGTGCACCAAGCATTCCCAAAACAGGAATGGGAGTTTAAAAGATAGTGTAAGGTGGCAACATTTTAAATTGGCACAGATTTTTGGAAATAAACACCTACTAACCACTCAGTAGGAGCAGAGTGGGAACCATGAGATACAATCTGCCTTAATCTTTACTAGCAACATGAAAACTTCATTAGGTATAGTTCCATATCAATAAACGGTACTGTATTTGTATTTTTAGAAAAGACAATAATAAGGTTTGAAAATATGCCTTATTTGTTGGATTTTTTTGGAACCACTAAGAAGACATCAGTCCTAGGAGGTACACTTTATATTAAATGTGGAAGTAAAATGTCAGACTGTATTGAAATGGCACTGAAGCCAAGGGTTTGTTTTTCCTCCCTAGGTCTGCCAGGTAGCTTCACACATTTTGTAAAATGCATATATATTTGTCTGCAATGAATGGTTTTCAAATTGTGCAAGGGAGCAGAATGATTAGAAAACTCCTGAATCAAGGAGACTTGGAATCATGCTGTTAAAAATACAACTTTCTCATACATGTGTTTTCTCAGGCACAGTATTTGAAAAGTACTGAGAAGGGATTGAGAAAATTGAGAAAAAAACCCCATTGAACAAGTATCTCAACAAGATTATTGTCATTAACATGACAAGCTGTTTGACACAGAAGAGCACCAAAATGATGATTTGTTTTCATTTTAAAATTTTTATTTTGGGAAAGAAAGAAAAAAATTACTTCATTCGCTTGAAAGAAATTTTCTTTAAAGTTTAAATGATGGAAGTACAATTGTAACTATAAATACTGAAAAGGTACTGATTTAGGTCAGCTTCTTTCTCACTGGAAATGCACCATCACTTATATGTAAAGTTGTTAATGAAAAAAAGATTATTTTGAAGAGGCAGGAGCTCTGAAGATTGTCAACTGATGGCCTAGAGTCAGAAAATTACTAATATATTTAACTGGAAATCAATTTTCAGTATACTGTGTCCTTTGCAAAAGGGATTCATTAATAGACTTTGTACACAATTTCTTGTATAAATGCAATATTCCTATACCTATTGGGGTAGAAGAAGAAGGAAGAAATCACAGATTACCAAATTGCTAAGAGGGTTTTAAAGCATAAAATTTTTGGGACATCTACTAACAATCTGACTAATAAAAAAGAATATCTGTCATAACTTGTCCATCCCTTAACAAATAGACATATAATAATAATTTCAATTTTAGATCAAGGCTTGAAAGGGCATTTGGGTTTAAAACTAACACTTCATTTAGAGAAGAATGCTGTTTTTTTCAATTTAAAGTACTCAAAAGAAATCTCAGGACTTACATGGTCACTGACCTAAACAGTCATTGCAGCTAAAATTTGCATGAATTGCCAATACCTCACCGAAATATAGCGAGCAACCCCTTCACCAAACAGCCCATGCTAATTATTGGGCAACTCCTAGGGTAGGAAAGTCTTTCATTAGCATTAGAGCTCTGAAGATGGGTGGAAAAAACACTTAAATCATTGTTTCTCAATGGTCTATCATAATCAGGAATCTGGAATAGAAAAAGAATCATAGAAACATTTTCCATGCTTGTGATAGAGTCTCTTAGTTTTGTTCTCATATGTGTAATGAAGTACTTACTGAAATTTATACATGAGCTAATGTTTTGAAAGTTGATTATGCATACAATATAGGTGCTGTTGTTATCAACAAGATCCACCAGACAATCCAAATGGAAACATAAAATAAATTGAGACAGAGTATCATGAGTTATTCTGATTCAAAAAAACCTTTCTGCCAGCGTACATGCCAAAATGATGGTGTTATAGTAACGAACACTGCTTACTACTTGAGCATTTCTAAATTATGTAAATGATGTTAATTTAGTTTTTAAATACTCAATTATTCAAAGAAATATTTCCACAAAAATTGTTGAGCAATATCCACATCAGATGCCCTAGTTTTCCACTATCCAACTTTTGCAGTATTTCATAACTTCCCAGGAATAAAAAGACAGCATTAATAAGATATCTACCTTAGTCAATGCTTCCAAAACTATGTGTGTACAATTATGGAGCTCTTTCAATATTCCGTTACCTCACTAGAGGTGACTTACTTTTAGAAACGTGGAGTGATTTTTTTACTACTAATAAAATAAAATCCTAACTATTTATTTAGTTATTACAAATCAGTGAAATCTGTGTCACCCAGTTTTGAACAAGGGATGGGTTGATTTTATTACATGCTCAGCATCTGATATTCTTTGGTGCCTACAAGGAGACCTGTATTTATGATAGCTGCCCACACAAACAAATGTTGGAGGAATGTGAACCACTATTATATTTAGATTTTAACTTTCAGCAGAAAACTGTGGGTGATAAAAAGAAAAAGAACAAGTATAGATTATCTGATGAGCTTGGGGAGTCTATATCACAGTTCTAGGCAGATTTCTGCCAGAAATGGCTTAGGTGTATCCTGATGGCTTGGATTGGATTACCTGTAGTGTTTGTATTCCCAGCAGCTTTATAATTCTACAAACAGGAAAATAAATATTTGAGGTTTCGCTGAGAGTAGAACTGTCTAGCTTCCTCAGCAAGATCAAACCAGAACTAGGATAGTTTTCTAACATTTAGTGGTTTAACTAGGAAATAATGACATTTCATCCCAAAATACTGAACGATCTGGCTGATGTTATTGTGAGACCTCTCTCAGTTATTTATCAATGGTCTTGGGAATATGCAGAGATCCCAGTTGAATGGAAGCTAGAAAATGTTATTCCAGTCTTCAAGAGGGCAAGAAATAAAACCCTGGTAATTATAAGTCTGTCAGTCTCACCTTGGTGCCTGGTAAAATTATAGAGAAGATTATTATGGGAGTTATTAAAAAACACTTGAAAGACAATGCAGTCATCACTCAAAGGCAACATATGTTCATAAAGGCAAAATCATCCTTTACTAACTTAAAATTTCCATTTATGACAAGGTTACCTGACTAATGGATGAAGGGAAGACTGGATATGGGGGTTTTATTTAATTTAGAAACGTTTTTGATACTCTCTTTTGCAGTATCCTTCCACACAAAATGTCCAGCACAAATCTAGTCATGTATACAATATGATGTATTGTCCAAATGCTTCTTGAACTCTGTCAGGTTTGGTGTTGTGACCACTGCCCTGGGGAGCCTGTTCCAGTGCCCAACCACCCTGTGGGTGAAGAATCTTTTTCTATTATCCAACCTAAACCTCCCCAACACAACTTCAGGCCATCCCCTCAGGTCTGTCACTGGTCACCACAGAGAAGAGATCAGTGCTTGCCCTTCCTCTTCCCCTCACGACAAAGTTGTAACTGCAGTGAGGTCTCCCCTCAGTCTCCTCTTCTCCAGGTTGAACAGACCAAGCGACCTCAGCCGCTTCTCATACAGCATCCCCTCCTGGCCCTTCACCATTTCCATTGCCCTCCGTTGGACACTCTGTAATAGCTTTTTTAAATTTATTTATTTTTCTTATTTAGCTTTACTTCTGGGCTACCCTACTGAGTTATGGTTATAAGATAACCAGTGATTTCTAAACCATGTCAATAAATTATATAACAAACTAAAATGTCATATTTAACTAAAAAAGAACCTATTCAGACATTATGACTTGTATGCCTTAGTGTGCAAGTAAAGGTTAGAACCACCACTATGTTTGGTTTTTACTAAAGATGCGGAATATGGTCTTTGATTAAACTCTGTTAGGATAGATTTAGCATTAACAACCTATTGAGACAGTTACCCAGTGATGCATCAGAGAAGTGAACAAAGATACACCCTTGTACAAATAAAGAGGTTAGAGAACATTGCATTGGGAAAGCTTTATGATTCATGCCTGCTACTAAGATATACCCATCATCTGTATATAGTCCATTTTCATAGGATTCTTCTAGTTGACCTTGAAGGTCGATTCAACCCACCTGAACATATTCTCAAACAAATTTATTTGTGATATAAAGATAACACATTTCCAGAAAACAGCAACAGAACAGATTCCCTAGCAGACAGTAGTATTTAATGCAGCAGACTCTCTACATCACCCTTTATTTATTCTTTAGACAAATGAACCAACTTGCCAGTTTAGAAATGTTTACTGCTTTGTCTCATTTGTAGAATTTTCTATTTGTGCCACAGAGTTTATTTGCCTACATATACCTCAGATCTGACTAGGCTAATGAATACTCCAAGTTCCATCAAATATATAAAGCCCTTACATTATGTCCCCAAACTCATAAAACTCAACACTTGGATACTTGGATACACGGTAGTTCTATTTGTGAAAATCCCAGTTCTAACTTCTCTTTTCCATAACTAATGTTACAGAATCATAGAATGGCTTGGGTTGGAAGGGACCTTAAAGATTATTTAGTTCCAACCCCTCTGCCATGGGAAGGGACACCTCCCACTAGACCAGGTTGCTCAAAGCCCCATCCAACCCAACCTGGAACACTTCCAGGGACAGGACACCATACCTTCTCTGGTCAACCTGTTTCAGTGGAACATTATGATTTTCAGACAATGTGGAATGGAAATAAAATAATTCTTTTCCTACCCCCAAAAAATCACTCCATTACTGCAGTCAGAGTATTCTGGACAACAAACCTATATAGAACGCACTCCAGAGGAACACATGACTAGGTATTGACAGCTACCTTAGTCATTTTACCTCTCCCTTGCTATGTAGCCTAGGGAGTAAAAAGTGCATGAAACTGAGCACAGCAGAGCACAAGACTCAGTAAGGATATGGAAACTCCCTTTACAATAATCGTAGAGGCCTCTGTTGTACCACACTGCAGATTTTAGTATTAGCTTGTTTGGAACCCAAAGATAAGCATGCCACTATAACATAACCACACAAGCTAACAAACCCAATATTGCCAAAGTACTGACAGACCTTATGCAAACTGTGCTTTATTGGTAATTTTGTAAGGCCCTGGTCCTGGATTTTAGGCTTGTTAACCAACTGCTTATAAGAAATTGCTGTGGGAGACAGACCTTGATACCAGGTTTTTCTGATTTAAGCCTGGGATAACAGCAAATATTTTTGAAAATATGAGTACAGGTTGCAAGAAGATACCTGGGAATTACAACTTGCTGATGATCAGCTATCAGACACTGAAAAAGCACAGCCATGCGAGATGGAGGAAAAAATGCATCTGCATTACAAAAAAGCAGCACTAAAAAAGTAATGGAAAAAACAATAACTAAGGATTATGAAATAAATAAAAGCATTATAATAATATAGAATTTGATATATAATTATATTATTTAATGAATATAGAATTAGAACCTATAATACATAATTAATACATAATTAGAATTTAATGGTATGCTGTTATATTATATAGTATATAGTATATTATATTATATAGATTATATATATACAAAGTAGTATAATTCTAATTATAAATAAAGCAGTCCACAACGGAATGAGTGGTATATTGTGACCTGGGAAAATTATTCCCTCTGCTCCTGTACTAAGTATTATGGCTCACGTATTCCAGGGTGGAGGCCAAAGGCTGGGAACACTCCAGAAAGTCAAATATTGTACAAAGGGACGAGATCCTAAATTTGAGAGGGTGAGTGGAGCTGAGTACCCACCTATCCACTTAATGACTTCTATTCTGGCTTCTCTTGTTGTTATGCTTGTAAATCTGACCACCTTGACCTCAGGAACAAAGACCATCAAGGACTATAATACCAGTACTAACAGCACGGGATTAGCCCCAAGCCATTTTAGGATTTGGTTGGCAAGGGCTGGGTGCTTTAATTTCATAGCAATAATGAGTGAAAATGAATAAGAACTATTAACATAGAGTGTGTTTTTAAGGAATTTCAGAGTTTTTTTTCAGAGCTCAAAATTACTTTGATCTATCTTTCTGCTAATAATTCCTATCACAGAGAATTCTAATTCCCTAGCTGATATATGCACACACACACATATACATTTATACATACCCAATCACAACAGTTTAATCTTCATGAACTAGAGTCAAAACGAGTCTTTCGATATTCTAACTCAACGAACTGTGGAGAGCTGGGCATATTTGACCACAGAACTGTAAGGTTATCTTATCTTTGAAAATCTGAGCCCAGGAAACCTTAACATTTAAATATAATGCTTGTCTCAGCCATTCCAAAGTGTGGCAAACTGGAACTTAGAAACATAGAATCAAAGAATCGCTGAGGTTGAACATGACCTTTAAGATCATCAGGTCCAACTGTCAACCCAGTGCCACCACTATGTTCACCATTAAACCATATCCTCAAGTGCCATATCCATACATTTTTTGAACATTCCCAGGGATGGTGACTCCACCACTTCACTGGGCAGCCTGTCCCAATGCTTTATAACCCTTTCTGTGAAAATAATAATAATAATAATAATAATATCTAATCTAAACCTCTCCTGGAGCAACTTGAGGCCGTTTCCTCTCATCCTGTCACTTGGTACCTAGGAGAAGAGACCAAGGTGTCCATCCCTCCCCACCCCCCACCCCCCAAACCACTCCTCTCTACAACCTCCTTTCAGTAGTTGTAGAGAGTGATAAAGTCTCCCTGGAGACTCTTTTCCTCCAGGCACGAGAAAAGGGAATGGGAAGCTGCCTAATAAACTTTTTTTCTTTTACTTTAGTGTGTTCTCATTTCATCTGTCAAGGTATCATCATTCTGTATTTGTGAACTAGCACTCTAAATTACTCTATTTATTTTGTATGAACAAGTAATGACAGCTTTAGAGAAAATGCATTATAATTTTGTCTTTTTTTTATATAAATTTTCATGGTATGTTCATATAACACATTTATGTTCTATGAGACATTCCGTAAAGATTTTATTTAATTTTGCTTTGCTTTGCAGCAAAACTTTATTAGCAGTCAGAAATACATTCATCTCATTGACTTCACTGCATAGCAGTCCAGCATGAGGAAAAGGCATCTACACTTTAGGGGTAATTCAAAAATTAGAATTACATTCACCTCTGTATCTGTAGTGCTTTGTGAAATGCCCTTTGCCATCCACACGTTTGCTAGACTAAATGTTTAAATAACGAACTTCCTTAAAAATACTTTTGGAATTGATTTTGCAATATTCACATAAAGTGGCAACAGAGAGGAAGAAAGGAAATGAAATTATTAGTTATGTGCACTTCAGAGGTGAAAGCTCTTATTTTCTTCACCTAATAGTTACTTGCACAAGGTTTGAAAAAGGCTTTTAAACCAGATTAACACAAAAATACATTTCTGACTAGTTAAAGCTTTGGTTTTTCAGGTGTCTTATGCTTTTCTGTCATACTAAGCTGTCCAGTGTTTATGGATGTGGCATGCTTCAGCTGGGATTTGGGCATCTCTCCTATATGAGCGTAGAGTCACTTTAAGTATCTGTGAAGAAGATATTGAAATCTTGGGTAGTCTTCCTAAATTTCCTGAATTCCCTGTATAGCAACAGGAGATGCAGCAATTTCATTATAAATTAAAAGTTTAAAATGGGTCAGATGACCAACACCTCGCGAGACTGTTTCTGTACTGAAAGCATGATATCGATTAAATCAGATAACTGTGCTGGAAGTGATTTTTTCTGAATGTAGGTGAAATGCGGATGCTGGAGAGAACTCCATTTATTCAGGGACACAGGAGAGTAGAGGAGGAAAAAACACTTTGAAATCAAGCTGACTTTTTACTGATAAATCTTTTGTTGTGACAAGGGATCATTTCAAAGTTATCTGACTTTGCCAAGGACTATAGAAAAACCAATTTCAACAAAAATACAATAAAAAGGCTCATTTCTGTATATTTGTATCTGTGCGTATTTCCTCAGGAATTGGTTCAGCCATCTTGTACACACTCACCATTGCCTCTGAAGATTGTTAGACACTGGAGGAATTGGAAGTCTGAATAAAAGTCCTCAAAAACCAGCACTTCAAATTTCTTGAACTTATGATTAAAATTGAACAGAAACAGAATGCTCTTTAAGATGTCAGTGTAACTAAGGAAGAAAGAGTGCCATTAAGAGAAGGGCTATCATGAAACAGTACACTGCTTTTCCAGGTTCTATTAAGAAGTAGACCTGAGGTGAGCCAAAATAAAACTCCAAAGCAATCAACTGCCATTAGATCCTAGATGAAAGGGGAGTAGAAAACTGAATCTTCCTAATGCAAAAAAAAAGAAGGTTCCTAGCCAATAAAGTAGAATATTGCACCCACATGGAAGACAGGGTGCTCTCTACATTTAATCAGATTTGACTGCCTTAGAACTTGTAGATGGGCCACCACTTTTCCCTCCCAATACGTGATAGTCAGAACTGCGAGGAAATATTTTATTTGCCTAGGTATTCACCCATGGACCTTTCTTGTGGAGCTTAAAGTTTATTCCTTTAATTTTCAAATGAATCAAAGTTTGCTCTTTTAAAACCTGATCTGAAATGTCACAACTGCCTTTTCCACAGTAGCTCAGGGGGTACAGCACTCAGAGAAGATGGGCACAGCAGCATTGATTCCCTCTGCTCTCTGAGATATTTCTAGTCCACTTTTCTTTCCTCTTCGTTGGCTGATCTCCTCACCAGGCTACCCAGCCTAGGAGCATTGTCCTCATTTTCCTCTGAAACTCCTTATAAATATTACTTGCGACAGAGAAGAGACTATAACATAAGAAGGACATGGGCTTGTTGGAGTGAGTCCAGATGAGAGCCATGAAGATGATCAGAGGGATGTAATATCTCTCTTATGAACACAAGCTGAGACAAATGGGGTTGTTCAGCCTGGGGAAGGCTCCAGAAAGATTTTATAGCAGTCTTCTAGCACCTAAAGAGGGCTAAAAGAAAGCTTCAGAGGAACTTTTTGCAAAGGTATGTAATGATAGGACAAGGGGTAATGGCTTTAAACCAGCAGAGTGTGGGGTTAGATTATATATTAGGAAGAAATTCTTTACTGTGAGGGTGGTGAGACACTGGCACAGTGAAGTTGTGGATCCCCCATCTCTGGAAGCATTCAGGGCCCGGTTGGACAGGGCTTTGAGTAACCTGGTCTAGTGGAAGGTATCCCTGTCCATGTCAGGGGGGTTGGAACTAGATCATCTTGAAGGTCCCTTCCAAACCCAACCATTCTATGATGTTATGTTCCATGGTTTTATAATTTTATGAGGGAACAATATCCTCTGATTCAGGTGTTTCCCATGAAAGAGAAGTGTGGTTATTTTCTCAGCTTGAAGGGTTCAAAGACATTTTAAGATGCAGACACAATGTACTAAGCATGAATTAAGCACCTAATGGCACAACCACTAGGTCAAACTGGGGCAGATCTGGGCACATACAGAACCAGGCTATGGGACTGGTGAAATGTAATGATTAAAAATAGACAATAATACAGTTTTTCAAGTATTTCTTGGGTTAAGCAGATGCAGCTTAGAGTTCTCAGGATCACTAGGCCTAAATTCTGCCAAGTCTTTCTTAAGGCACATAAGTCCTTTTTTGGATCTGGCCCTTAGCTTCATCCAGAGTTCTTTCTAAACCAATTTATTTATAGCTGCCCATTATGACATATGACATATGCATAAACATCAATTCACTCAGATGGACATATGGTACGTATTTTCCCGCTTTGACTTGGGGAGTTTTCCAGAAGTTTATAAAAGTTGCAGACAAAGTAAAATTTGTGTGATGTGCAGGCAAAACTCCTGATGGGTTGTTCCTTCCCTATACTTCAAGAGTCTAAATTGATAGAATTAATCTATTACCTGTTTCTTGGAAATTCTTTCGATGAATTAATTTTTGAATGTTAAAGAAATTAGTTTTATATAAATTTGAAGAATATCGAGCTAAAAATAGTCACATATATATTTAGGTCTGTAATATGGAACAATAGGTGACTATTGTTTGCAACTAACTGTTGCTTTTTTATCCTTTTATTATAATAAAGTCTTTTATTTTGCTAGTTCAAATATCTCTTGTAGTATCTGTACACAGAATGGTGCAATAGAATAACAGCTCATGGCAGAGATAACATTCGTAATTGAAAGGGAGTAGCTTATTTTTAGAACCAATACTTAAAAAAATGTAAATGCATAGCTATTATAAATAATTATCATTCTATAGGTTTCAGATTTTCAGCTTTAATACATTGTTATTCCTTATACTAAATTCAGATAAATATTATGCATACTAGATTTTTCATGAGATAAGAGGAATCTCATCTGTAACAAAAATCTCTTTCTTACCTTCCCCCAAAACCCTGGTGGAGTGCATCCTTTAAGTCAACTAATTTTTAACCTCATCTTTTATAATATGGATTGCAAATCAAAACTAGAAATTGCAACTTCATTTCACTTTTTTCTTAATAAGATGTTTAAGATAATTGCCAGACCATTTTTAAGACTGTCTCTACATATGATATATGTTATTTCTCTTGCGTAGTCTGGACCCAGAACCCCTCATTTTCCAGAACATTAAAAAAAAAATAATTCTGGACCAATCACAGACCATGATCAGGATAATGGCACTACGAAGTTGGAATGCCATTAAACTATACAAAGAAGTAAATACCACTCTGAAACAAATACTTAGATTAAACAATGGAATGTATGTAAGGCCCAGATAAATTATTTGTATAACAGAAACTACGGAAAATATCACCATGTACTTGAATATACATCGGATTTTTGCCATCTAATTTTCTGCCTTATGTGTTGTTTATTTTATCCTCACAAGTACACAGTGATCTCTTTCAGCTGCATTACAGTCCATAGTCATTTCTTCCAGTAATCATTCTTATGGCACAATAGGTTTTTTCAATCTCATAGACATTCTGTTCTGTGCTGGTTTTCCACCCACCCTTCCCTGGTAACTAACTGCACAGCAGCCCACTCTCAGCAACTCTTTTCACAGATGAAATATAGATCTTGTAATTACACTACAGCTTCACTTCCCTTGGACTTCTCATATATTCCTCTGAAAATTTTACTGCAGTAGTTACTTATCAGCATCTTTAGTTTTACACTGAAGAAATAAAATATCCATATTTAGATCATCGTAGAATCATAGAATGGGTTTGGAAGGGACCTTCAAGATGATCTAGTTCCAACCCCCCTGACATGGACAGGGATACCTTCCACTAGACCAGGTTGCTCAAAGCACCATCTTACCTGACCTTGAACTCTTCCAGGGATGGAGCATCCACAGCTTCTCTGGGCAACCTGTGCCAGTATCTTACCACCCTCACAGAAAACAATTTCTTCCTTATAGCTAAACCCACACTTTGCTAGTTTAAAGCTATTACCCCTTGTCTTATCACTACATGTCCTTGTCAAAAGTCCCTCTCCAGCTCTTTTGTAAGCCCTCTTTAGGCAATGGAAGGCTTCTCTAAGATCTTCTTGAAGCCTTGTCTTCTCCAGGCTGAACAACCCCAACTCTCTCAGCTTTTCCTCACAGGAGAGATGATCCATCCCTCTGATCATCTTTGCAGCTCTCCTGTGGACTCACTCCAACAGGTCCACAGTCTGTTTATGCTGGGGGCCCCAGACTTGCATGCAGACTCCAGAGTGAAGTAAGGGAAAGAATCACCTCCCTCAACCTCCTGGCCACACTGCTTTTGAGGCAGCCCAGGACATGGTTGGCTTTCTGAGCTACAAACACATATTGCCAGGTCATGTCAAGCTTCTCATCCACCAACACCCCAAGATGGTCAGTTTCTCTTAATTTTATTCATGCCTTTCCTAGATGGACCACACTATTTTATAGGAGTTCTCTATCCTCCAAATTACTTCTAACACTTAACAACTGAGTGCTGTTTTTTTTCTTGAATCATCTAAAAGTCAATATTCAAAAGTACATATATGTTATTTTATCAAGTGCTCTTTGAGATCAGTGCTAAAATGTTTATTTTAGAATACAAGGGGAACAATATTAGACCAAAAAAAACACTTGTGAAAATTTTAACCCCAGTTATTTTCAATACAGTTTCCAGTTTATTTCTAAAAACAAATAAAGAAGGAAAATCCTCTCCCTACCTTCTCCTCCAAACCTCACCCTCCTAACCCCAAAACTGTGAAGACAACTACATCCAGGCAATTTCTGAAGCTTCATGGAACTTTCCATGAGATATGTTATTACAAAGATACTTCTTTGTAGTCTCAGTGCATTCCCTATGCGTCCACATCCTTAATTTTTAAGTCTGAATCACAAAATGTAGCAGCAAAATGACCTAATACAATGTAAAAAGATTATCTTTCATGAGGTGTTTGGATTATTTGTCAGAAATGTTTTATCATATTGTATATTCAGAATAAACACTGGACTGTACCTTCAAGATATAAGATAGAGCAGATGAAAGGTCCACCAAAACCAAATGCACAGGGTTTAACGATGGCGAATCAGTAAATCACGAACTACAAATGATCTTGAGACATTCAGTACAACTATTTTTTAAAGAAATATTTGTTTAAAGTATTACAGAGTACTTCTATTTATATATATTGATTTTATTTCTACAGGCTATTTACAGATTCTTTTTCTCATGCTGGGGTATGTTTGCTTAAATACCCATTTCTCACTAAGATGTTTTAAATCAGTTTGTGTCAGAGAAAGAGTCAGATCTTACTATACAGCACATTCTTTACTACATATTACATTCATTTCCAGTTTAGTCAGATTAATGAAGCCCAAGCACAGTGCTATTTATATGGGATATAAGTTCAAGAATCAAAAGGCCATACTCAACTTACTCATGGCAGTCCCTAATTTCTGTGATTTCTGTTGTGTCTAAATTCAGAACTGTGATTCAAACCAGATATTGCCAAGTGGTACAGTTTCCGGCTTCATATGCATTCAACATATACTTAGTAATATTAATCAGACTTCGGACATAATATCTACTGATTTGTTAATAGTTCAGTATTTTGAAAAAAGAAACAATTCTTCTCTTGGTGAATCAAAATATTGCAAAATCACTTTGCTTATCTTGTTCTGTGAAATTTTATGGATCAGATGGTCAGCTGATGAAAAAGGAATTCCAGGACACATTCCACATAATTCAAGTCTTTGTTCTGTCATTCTTATTTCTCGCACAGCTGTGCAGAACACTTGCTCCCCTGCTCTCTCTTTTTAAACAGAACCTACCACTGTGAATCACAGGGTTTTCTTCTATATTCACAAATAAACTGGAAAAAATTAATAAAATAAGATATTTGGGTTTACATTAGGTATTTTCTGTGTTTCATGTTTGCATGAACTACTAAATATTTTAGGCTCCAGCATTTTAAAAGATACAGCAAAACATAAAGTAGAACAAAAGCTTGGCCAATCGTCAAAAGAAAGTGTTATTAAAAAAAAATAAAAATAGAAAAGTTAAACCAAGAATTGCAAAAATTTTGAAGATATTCTGATCTTATTTTCTTTTTTTGAGATGATTTTATGAATCATTAAAATATGCTTAGCTCTGCTTCCAAAATCTTTAATGTTCCTCACTGAAATGAAAGGGCCTGAGTACACATTAGATCTTACATCCCCAGGCCATGCCCAGACAGCCATATGCATACTACCAGGGTCACACAGAACAAAAGTCGCCCACCACTTTCATTTGACTTTCAGAGCATCACACAAGAAAACAAAAGGTAGTAGCATTCATTAACTGGCTGCATTGTGTCTTGTCCTGGGTGCATGGATACGCACTAAAGACCAGAACGTTGGATTAGGCTTGAGTGTATAATAAAGCAAAATCTTAGAAGATTTCATACTTTTTTTTTATTTTAATTGCCTCCTTTCTTTTTTCTTAATAGCTGTTCTGACTTTTCCTAAATTTCTGCTTTCTAATTTTCATCATCATTCTGACCAATGTCTTACAGTCTTTGTCAGACAAAAACATCAATATTGTGTTAAAAAATAAGGTGAAATAAAAACAGGCATACAGAGAGGATCAAGTCAAAAACTTGAGGATGAGAATCTTGGACATAATGCAAAAAATACAAGGCTTTAGAGTTTATTCTGGTAGCAGATGCTTGACTAGACAAGTAGGAACAGAAGCACTGAGGGGCCAACGATGAGCAATGAAGGACTGAAAATCCTCTCTGCTTCATTTCTTGCTTTGGCTTGTATTAAGGGATATTTCACTGCAGGTGATGGAGCAGTATCACTGAAATCTGTGTAAGATCAGTTTGTTTTCTTCCATGTTATATTCTGGGCTCTTAAAACATGTGTAAACAGCAAGTATTAAAAAAACCCTCACATCCATAAATTCTTTGCAAATAATTTTTTCAGACAAATCAATTAATTTCTCAGCTACTGAGAATCTATGATACGGTTTGTGAAAGTTCTATTCCTGTTAGTAGAATTCATATTCCACTTAAATATTGATTTGAAAATGCAATTTTTCCCTTTTAGTATTGAAAATTCTTGTCTGGAATGATGATTGATCAAAACACTGGACTTGAACTGCTGATTTTAACTGGACTAGAAAAGCACGTTTTATAGATTCTCTTTCTTCAGAGCGAAATGGCTTTGATACTTTAAAAATAATGACATAATTTTATTTTTGTTTTGGTCAAAGATATGACTGTCCTAAGGAAAGACTAATTGTGGGTATCAGAATGATTACACTGGCATATTTACGGAGTTGTGATTTTTTTCTCAAATAATTTCTTCTTTTTGAAAAACGGAGTTCTACAGTAAGGATTCATAATTTTTAATTAATGACACAATGCTGAGTGCCATTCTTGTGGGCTCTGGGCCTGTTGGAGTTGGGGACATTGTTGTAGAACTGCTGGTTTTTTCATAAAGATGCACAAATGAATAAACGAAAAGAAAACATGGAGATCTGAAATTTCTGTAGTCAAATATTCTCACTGAAACTGTGCAGTTTTGGTTTTTTCCCTTCAGACTTCAATCTGACTATACTCCAGCTGATTAGTGGTTGGTGGCTTTGCTTCCTAGTGACAGGACAGCACAATGTAATAGATATATCTTAGAATGTGAAACCATTTCCCTATTAGACCTAAAGTTGATTTCACTTGAAAAAAAGCATATTTGCCTTTGACTTCAACAGATGCCTTCTAGCTCTAGCAATTCTCATGTGAATACACACCCAGCAATCTAATAAACTACAGAAATGCATTAGCTATTTGATGTCTTCCTACTTCAGATCAGATCTATAATTTATAAAGGACTTCAGTTAATTCCAGACAGTGGGCTCATGTTTCACATGTCAAATACCTCATAATTTAATTTAGAAGAAATCAGCAGTGCTGACAACTGAGTAGTCAGGAAAAGAAACTGGAGTGCCTGGCATGGCATGGCAGGAACTAGCACAAGTCGCATCATTTTTTACTTGTTATGTGTTGAGTTTTTCTGTTAACTTTGCATCTTAGATCAATAACTACACGTCAGAAAGCAACATAAGACATATTCATTCAAGGTAAGCATGATCACCCATGACAATACATCAGAGAGACAAAATGTGTTGACAGTAACCTATCCCCGGAAGTCTACTTTTCAGTCACTATTCATTAAATCACATTCAACGGTACATCAAATAGAGGCAAACATAACGTAAAGCTGTTAATAGGAAAGCATGTGTCTTTGTGTGTACAGAGGCATACTTTTTTTAAAGCATAAATGGAACCTGAAGAAGAAGAGACATGATTTTGTTTGTTATGTAATACAATGTTTATTTTGAGGTAGTTCATTTAAGCATAAAACCAATTACGAATGGAATTGTTGGAGGGAGTCCAGATGAGGGCCATTAAGATGATCAAAGGGCTGGAACATCTCTCCTATGTAGACATGCTGAGAAAGCTGGGGCTTTTCAACTGGAAGAAAAGGCTTCAGGGACACCTTATAGCAGCCTTCTAGTACCTAGAGGGGGTTGCATGGAGTTGACCCTGACTGGATGCCAGGTACCCACTAAAGCCACTCTCTCAGTCCCCTCTGCAACTGGACAGAGGAGAGAAAAAAAAAACCGCCTAAGGATTCATGAGTTAAGAGCTGGGAGAAGTCACTTGCTGATTACCTTCACAGGCAAAACAGATTCAAAGTGGGGATAGTACTTAAATTTGTTACTAACAGGATCAGAGCAAAAGAACGAGAAGTAAAATAATCTTAAAAACACCTTCCCCTCATCCTCCTTCCTTCCATTTTCTCCCTCCTCCACCCCCAGCAGTGTAGCAGGACAGGGAATGGAGGTTACAGTCAGTTGTTGTTTCTGCTTCTGCTCAGGGAGACGAGTCTTTCCCCTGTTCCCATGGGGTCCCTCCCACAGAAGACAGTCCTTGATGGACCCCTCCAGTGTGAGTCCATCCCTTGGGAAACAGTTCTTCATGAAACTGCTGTCCCGTGGGTCACTTCTCCATGGGATGCAATCCTTCACAAATGAGCTGTACCAGCGTGGGTCCCCCACAGGGGCCACCCAGGAAAACCCTTCTCCAGCATGGACTCCTCTCTCCAGGTCCCTGGCAGGACCCTGCTCCATCCTGGGCCTCCCACAGGGTCACAGCCTCCTTCAAATATCCACCTGCTCCAGCATGGGCTCCTCCATGGGCTGCAGGTGGGTCTCTGCACCCCAATGATCCTCCATGGGCTGCAGGGGCACAGCTGCTCCACCATGGTCTGCACCACGGGCTGCAGGGCCTCAGCTCCACCGCCTGAAGCACCTCCTGCCCCTCCTTCTGCACTGACCGTGGTGTCTACTTTGTTGCTGCCATGTTCTCACTCTGCCTTTCTGTTCTTAAATATGTTATCCCAGAGGCGCTACTGTCACTCTTGATTGGCTCGGCCTTGGCCAGCAGCCAATGGATGGAAGCCCATCCTGGAGCCAGCTGGCATTGGCTCCACAGGACAGGGGAAGCTTCTAGCAGCTTCTAACAGAAGCCACCCCTGTAGGCCCACCCCTTCCCCCTGCCCACCCCCCCACCCGTTCCCACACCCCCTGGCTACCAAAACCCAGCCACAGAAACCTACTATACGGGCCTAAAAGAAAGCTGCACAGGGACTTTTTAGAAGGGCAGTTAGTGACAGGACAAGGTGTAATTGCTTTAAACTGAAAGAGCATATGTTTAAATTAGATATTAGGAAGAAATTCTTTACTGTGAGGGTGGTGAGATACTGGCACAGGTTGTCCAGAGAAGCTGTTCAAGGAAGTGTTCAAGGCCAGGTTGGATGGGGCTTTGAGCAACCTGGTCTAGTGGAAGGTGTTCCTACCAGAGGCAGAGGGGTTGGAACTAGATGATCTTTAAGGTTCCTTCCAAGCCAAACCACTCCATGATTCTATGGATGTTTCAGTTATTAAAGATAGAACAGCAAAAATATCATTCACAATGAAACCATTTGTAGGATGATATAATGAGTTTCATTTCAATTGTCCTTTAAATAGGCTTCCTTCAAATTCATGTCATGCTATTACCAGAGACATTTGGTCACTGTGAACCATTCAGACACCATTTATAAACACTTGTATGCAAATATTTATTATGGCGTTAAAAAATTTCTATTTCTCTAATTCCGAGCATGATGCAATATTGTTGTTAATGCAAGCAGAAACATAACAAGAACACAATGAAAGGAAAGTTTGAGAAACAATATCTTAATGCAACATGCAATAGATCAGTCATTTGTACATATTTGCTTTATCCAAATTATTTGCAAATAGTATGAAGCAGAGCTAAGCTTAATTTAATTATCCTTTAATTTCTCAGGCAGCTCACTGGACACCTAATTTAGCTTTGTGAAGCTCTGCTTCTGCTTCACATTCTCCATCTACTTCAAATGCAGAAGATTGCCCAAACCGGATATGTCAAAATGAATTCATCTCATGTTTACTTGTGGAAGAAGCATAATTCCACCTGGGATTTGTTGTGATGTGGATTCCTGAGGTACTTGACCTTCAAAGAAACAAAACACAGGCTCTAGCCTGGAGGTCTCTGTGCTGCCTAGTACTGCAAAGACTGCTTGTTATCTGCTCTCCCCTCTTACTAACTTTGTAGGAGAGAGGTGAGGATATATGGAGAGCAATGAAAAGTCTTTATTAGTTTTCAATGTTTGAGGTCATACTATTCACACAGCCTTCTTTGCAGCCTGGATGGTGTGTAAAAATGTCATTACCAGTCTTACTGGTCGTGCCAGTGAGTATTTACTCCATCGGGAGATACAAAATCGATACACATTCAGCTTTTACTCTAATTTACTGACTTCCTTTAGGATTTTATTCTTTGAAGTTTGGTTACATCAGCAGTATTAAACAAGACATATGAACAAAGCTGTATCTTCTCACCAGGGCTGCCAAAGAGAACTGCATTTCCTTTGCATCTCTCCAGCCTTCCTCTCCTTTGATTTGAAAGGATAGTCTAGGGAGAATTTGATTTGACAGTGATGCAATGAATGGCACAGAACATACATTTCTTTCTTACCTGCTCATAATGTTTCAGACTCTTCCTTTTTGTGTTCCAGGCTTCACAACTCTGCTGACTGGAAAAGCAGTGGCTTAAAAAAAAAAAAAAAAAAAAAAAAAAAAAGGAAAAAAAAGAAATGTTTAAGATATAATAGCTGTCAAAAGAAATGGAAACCGAACCAAATAAATTCCACAGAAGAGTGGTTATTAAGATCCCCATTAATAATCCTAACCACTAATGTTTGATTTGAAAAGTCTAAGCATTGCCATCCCTACCCATGCTGGTTTGCACTCAGGAGAGGGAGGGGTGAGGAAACTTCCATTACTAACAGAGGAATCATTCAGTGTGCTAACTAACAAAGTGCTGGCCCTACAAGCATAGATGGTAGCATACCTGAGCAACTCAGCAAGGGTCTTCAATGACTGTCCTCCTCAACTTCAACAATTAAATTCTGCCTCTGTAACACTTAGTAGGGTTGCAGCCTTCTTGAGAAAACTTGGTGTGAACTCAAACACACATAAATGTCTCAGTATCGTTGATTGTTCAACATTTGAAACTATGCTGTTTCACTGAGTAAAGGGAGAGCATTGCTTAAGTCTGATTCTTCTTTCAGACTTTTAAGCAATTAAGCAAAATGTTTAAGCCTCATGTGTTCGTCTGCTTGGTTTTGGCCTGCGTTCACACTTCATTCCTTTCTGCTATCTAAGATAACCTGCAAAGTAATAATCATGTTTCTGATTTCCAGGTATTGCTTTCTCTTACGTCTCACTTGTATTTAGGTCTTCTGTGTGTAACAGCATTGATTCAATGAGTTTCAGGTTCCACTACAGATCAATATGATAGATCATCCCTCCTTGAAAAACTCATCTACAAATTGAGACGGGGAAAAAGGTGACATATTGACAGGTTTATTGACATGTAAGACAGCAAACAGCTGCATGTATAATTCTGTGGCTAGCATATCATTACCTAGTCTAAAAATATCTTTCTAAAAGTTGATTTGTACCAAGAACAAATATGTATATTAGCTTACTTAGCCAAAACATCAGACTGAATGCCAAATTAGTGCCAAGAAATCACTTTGTTATAGTTACTAAACATACCACAGAGATAAAGTTTAAATTTAAAACACCTAACTCCTAAGTCAGAGTAAATATTTTACTAATCAAAGATTCTAGCTTTTTTCAAAATGTTCAGAAATTTTCTTACCTTAACAATCTTCAATCTTTTCAACATCCACTAAGTGTAGTATCTTTTTCTTCCCTAAATTAAATTGTTTGTTTCAAAAGCCTGTTCCAAAACACAGGTGTTTGACCATGGTTTTCTGGGGATTCTCTTCTGCATGCTCTGTGCCTCATGCGTTTGGTGATGGGATTCAAAATAATTCTGATTCTGGAAAGAGTGAAAGAGTTCTGGTGCCTTCTGGTGCCTTCACACCCTGCTCTGGCAACCATCTGTTCACCAGTATTGCAAGATTGGAGTGTGCTTTTTGTTTTGCTTCACTAAATGTTAACACTAAACCAGCAAATTTCTTAAAGGCAAATATAAAAATCACATGCATTGAACAAACTATTGAATTAACAGCCTTTTGCAAGCCTTATTTGGCAAGAATACGGATTTTAGGAACTAAATCATGTCCATGGAATGTTTAAATCAAGAAGCCAACATGTATGTCTATACATGAAAGATGTATCACTAACATAAAGATGGGACTTGTGAAGGTCTTTGTGTACATTATGTTTATATAGAGTGGTATATTTTGTGAGAAGCAGAGTCCAAAAGACCATCTATCCTTGACTGTGACAAAATTAAAATCACATACATATATACTACCTTTAGACAATGTTGTGCTTTAGTTTATAATATCCCTTTCCAGTGCTAAAAATTAATTAGTCACAGTTTTAACTAAATAAGTTAGCTGCTACATATTATTAGCAAAATCTGGGCCACCTAAAATTTTTACTCATGGCAATTAGAGATGGAAGAAACATGTTAAAGAATGTCTTTATTTAAATTAAATATAGTATTAATTCAAATCCATCTTCACATAGAAAAAGTACAATCCGTAAATAATTATATAATTTAAGGTGATTAGGAACCTTTATGCTGCTATTCTGATATTTTATATATATTCAATGTGAGTGCACATGCAAATATTCTGTTGAAAAGTACATAATTGCTCATTTCTTTCACAATTTTTATGCATTCAAGTGAAAATTTGAATGTGAATTGAACATTCATCAGTCAGGAGTGGTTTAAGCTTTTGATATGATGGATGGTCTGGAAGGGCTCGCTATGATTTTCATTATTCTCTTTTATGATATTTATGATATTACTATAATCAATGTATGTTTCTCAAAAAGCACTCCATGGCAAGGCCAGGTTCTGAAAATAATTTTCTAGATCTAGAAGTAGACGAGGAATCAGAAATGTAGTCAAAATGGATACAGTCACAACCAAAGACCAATTTTTTTTTTTTTGAACCTTAGAAAAAAATACTGATAATAGGAACTCTTTATAACTGGCTTCCCAGCACTCTCACATGTGCTGATATAAGTAAGAAATGGAAAAGGTCCAGGATAAAATTGTGCCACCTGTCCACTCATGGGCTTCCTTCATGGTACTGCAAATCAGCTGCTCCATAGTCCACTCAGTCCTATCTACAAATACATTTCATGGCTGTAAGCAAATCATTATAGCTGCAGTGAGGCTGAAATGACTGGCCAAGTCAGTTTATGAACAAACTAGTAAATTCTGAAAAACGATAGTTCCCTCATGATCACAGCACTTTTCCTGTCATCACACTATTATGCTTTCAACTACTGTCAGTAATACTAATTCTTCTTTTCCTGTAGAAAAAATCAATCATATTATTTACATGAGAAACAAAGGTCTAAAGCAGCACAAAGGAGTGATTCATAATATTCTTCTCATTCTTCTCATTGTTCCATCCTGCCACCCTCCACAATATAGTAATTAGTAAACACATTCCCGTGTATTCCTTTTGTATTCCTATCAATATTGCTCTGATTTATAACCTAGGGTTCAAGAGTACCATTAGGAAGCACTATTAAAGCTTAATTGGTTGCTTGCTTGCTAATCCAGTTACCTACTGTTTATGGAGAACTGTTCTTGGCATCAGACTTCAGAAAAGTCAAGGTGCAGAACTGTTTGATTTCCTATAAGAGGTGCAGAACCTACAAAAGGAGCAGACACCTTGAAATTATGACTAAGAATACTGTCTTGGAGGTGATTTTCATTAAGATTTAAAAAGTGGAACATATATTTAACAAGTCCTAGAATCTAGGCTCAGGTCATTGACTTTTAATGATTCTTAATCATTAACACAATATCTGAATACAACCTCTACATATGAAAAAGAAAGCATCAGTTAGAACAGCAAATATCAATAACCTGCTGCCAAGACACAAAGGTTTCTGTTGTTTGTGGATTTGTGATCTCTTATGTCTTGGAATAATTTATAGAATCACAGAATCATAGACTCAGGGAATCATAAAAGCATAGAATATGCTGAGTTTGAAGGGACCCATCAGTATCATCGAGTTCAACTCATGGCCCTGTGCAGAACTTCCCAAGAATCACACCATGTGCCTGAAAACATTGTCCAAATGCTTCTTGAGCTCAGACAGGCTTGGTGCTGTGACCACTTCCCTGGGGAGCCTGTTCCAGTGCTCAACCACCCTCTGTTTGAAAAACCTTTTCCTGATATCCAGCCTAAACCTTCCCCAACTCAGCTTCATGCCATTTCCTTGAGTCCTTTCATGGGTCATGGAGTGAAGAGATTGGTACCTGCTCCTCTGCCTCCCCCTCACAAGGAAGTTGTAGACTGCAATAAGGTGTCCCCTCAGTCTCCTCCTCTCCAGGCTGAACAGAACAAGTGACCTCAGCCACTCTCATAAGGCTTACAGCTTCCCCTCAAGGCCCTTCACCATCTTTGTTGCCCTCTTTTGGATGCTCTCTAATAGCTTAATACCTTTCTTATATTGTAGTGCCCAAAACTGCACACAATATTCAAGGTGAGGCTGCACCAGTGCAGAGCAGAGCAGGACAATCCCCTCCCTTGACCAGCTGGCAATGATTTGCCTGATGTCCCCCAGGACTGAGTTGGCCCTCCTGGCTGCCAGGGCACTGCTGACTCATATTCAACTTGCCATTGACCAAGATCTCCTCAAGTCCCTTTCCACAGTGCTGCTCTCCAGCCTTTTGTTCCCTAGTCAATATACACAACCAGGGTTTCCCTACCTCATGTGAAAAATCCGGCACTTGCCCTCGTTGAACGTCGTATGGTTGGTGATTATCCATCTCTCTAATTTGTCAAAGTCTCTCTGCAGGGCCTCTTTGCCTTTGAGGGAGTCAACAGCTCCTCCCAGTTTGGTGTTGTTGGCAAACTTCCTTAGTATTCCTTTGAATCCTGTGTCTAAGTCTTTTGCAAAGATATTAAAGAGAACTGGTCTGAGGATGGAACCCTGTGGAACTCCACCAGTAACCAGACACCAGCCTGATGTTACCTTATTCACTGTAAGTCTTTGTGCCCAATCTGTGAGCCAGGTGCTCACCCATCATGAAACATGGCTATCCAGCTTTAAACTGGATGTTTTGTCTAGAAGGATACTGTGAGAGACAGTATCAAAAGCTTTGCGGAAGGTCAAAAAGATTATGTCTACTGGATTTTCTATATCAGTTAGGTGGGCTGTTGTAGAAGAAAATCAGGTTTGACAAGCAGGACTTTCCACTCTTGAAACTGTGCTGGCTGTGACCAATGAATGCATTGTCCTCCCAGTGTTTTTCAATACTTTCCAGAACAATTTTTCCATGATTTTAGCAGGCGCTGAAGTGAGACCGACAGGTCTGTAGTTTCCGGGGTCTTCCTTCTTGCCTGTCTTGAAAAATAGAAAAATGTTGCTTTTGAACCTGGACTTTCAAGTGGTTGGCAGCTGGAAAGAACCTCACAGTTTTGTTCAGTTTACAACAGTCTATCCCAGGCAAAATGCTTTCATATTGACAAAACCTCGCTTTACAAGATAGATTACATTAAGATATGTTTGGCAAGCTCTGTAAACAGAAAAAAAGTTTCTTGCTAGACACAAGAAGAAGAAAATCCATAATTAAAAGGAAACAGGATACTGTATCAAGAGTCAGGGAAGAATAACCACGCATATAGTACATAGGATAGATGCTAAAATTAAGCTGGCAGTGTAGTTTTCTACAGCAGAAAGAAAGATGCCCGTAAAAGGAGTGAATCATTTCTTCCTAAACTGTACAATGAAAGCAGACAGAATAATATACTTCTGCTTCCTATAGTCAATAAAGGCAGTCTAGGCAAAATGGCCAAATGAAGTAATTTAAATTTTCAGCTGTGCATGTGTACAGTCAAACAAGAGGAATCCCATCCAGAGGATCACATGAAGTTTGGCACCTTTTACCTACAGATACATTACATTGAACACCAAAAGTAAACGAAATTTTAAAAAATAGAAAAGCGTGTGTATTGTAAGAGCTAGGACAGACATATAGGCTCAAGACAGATGGAATAACCACCATGTCTATTGTTCTATAAAAAGACACAAGTAAAAATCTAGTGAATTAAATGATGGAGACTGATGGAGGTTGATATTTTCAAATGAACTTCAAGGTTCCTTGTAGATATCTAGTTTTTATGGCAGTATTACAGCAAGACATGTCCACTGCTACCTTACCAATATCAGAAATTGGTACCTAAGTTCCCTAGCATGGCATTTTCAAAGGAACTTAAGTCAGTACAGTAGCACAGAGCAGCAGAAGACATATCTACTCAACATTCTACAACTGTTTTTTTGAGGCATTTCATAGAAAAATTGCCTTTCCACAAAGCCTGAACCAAAGCCTATTCCAGTCAGTTGACCAGAGGTACTCATATTTTGGAATTTCAGTTTCAGAAGAGTGAAAGACTTGAGTATCTCCAAGTGTATTTCTTCACACAAATGAGATGCTTCTTTTTAACCAATACGAAATATATTTAGGCACAGATTCAACAGAGCATTTTACTCTTAGCATTGCTAAAATACATCCTTATGGAAAATCTCAAATTATTTAGGACTGTAAACACTCTGTTGCCTCTAGTCCTCATGTTTCACTACATTTGCAATATTTAAAATTAAATTCATGTACCACAAAGGTTAAACTTCCTGAAAGGGAAGCAAGACTGCAAATCCTGCTGATTCTACTTTGGTAAGGATCAGCTTCCTGAAAGCCTTCACACCTCTAAGACTGGTACAATCTTGTGCTTTATAAGAGAAAAATATTTACTCTTTCAAAGTGGGGCTTATGTTCAAGATGCTGCTGTGGGAATTTCACAATATTTAGAAAGAGTTTAATTCAAGGCAGAACTTTTCCTTTTAATGTGATTTCCCACCTATTGGAGAAATCTCAGTCGGGTACAATGAAGACAACACCTCCATGAATCTGGTTCCTTAAAAAGAGTGAGTTGCAGTAAGATTAGGCAAACCAAGAACTGCACTAGAAATCCTAAAACTTAATGCATCCTTCTTTCCTTCTACCCTTCACTCAACTTTCCACTGGTACACACTACGTATATTTATCTTGTGTCTTGGAGTTAATATTCAGGGAGTGGAGAGAAGGAAATACATTCACAAGGCTATGTATGAAAGCCTGAAATTTCATGACATACAATCATTTATCAGAGACTGCTGACTCAATTTTTAAAGCATGCAGACAGTCCGTGGGTTTTTTAGCTCTTGCTTATATCCATATTTCTAAGTGTGTGAAGGCAATCCTTAGAGATTTTATCATGAGTCATTCCCCGTTAAATAGTATTCTTTGGTACTAGACTGATTCATAAGCAGGGAATCAGGACTTAAGTTTCTTAAAGTTGATTTTTGTGTCTTTTAGGCTTCTAGTTTAAAAAGGTTGATTTAAGAACATAGAGGAATCCTACAGGAAGGCTGGAAAGAAAAGAAACTCTTTGCAAGGGCATGTAATAAGAGAATAAGGGGTAAAGATAATGGCTTTAAGCTGAAAGAGGGTAGATTTAGGTTAGATATTAGTAAGAAATTGTGAGGATGATGAGGCACCGAAACAGGCTGCCCAGAGAGTGTACGGATGCCCCATCCCTGGGAGTGTTCCAGGCCAGGCTGGACGGGTCCTTGAGCAACCCAGTCTAGTGGAAGGTGTCCCTGCCCATGGCAGAAAGATTGGAACTAGATGACCTTCCAACCAAAACTACTCTATGATTCTATGATTTTATGATAACTTTTATTTTATGATAAAAGCCTTACTAAATGACTAGAAACAGTTTTGCCTTACAGCTGTAACTGCTGGACAATCTAATCTATAAATTATTCAAAAGACCTTTGAATTACCACCTGCTTAGTTCTGGTTTGTATGATTTTAAAACAAAATTTTTAGGTCAGATCTGTATAGACATACGTAACTGTTAAGAAACAAAAATAGAACATTACTAAGGGGCTAATACTGCATCTCATGTTCCAGGAATTTCTGAATTTTTTACCATCAGAAGCCTGTAGCATTGAGCTATTCCTTTAACATGTGTTTGCTCCCAGCATGATTACATGTAAAGTTACACGATCCTTTCAAATCCCTTTTTCTTCAATTTTCAGGAAAAATTTCCCATGCAGGATGGAATTGCCTACAGACATGTATTTTTAGAACAGCTATACACAGTAATATTATACAAGCCTTAGTTAAATGAAATATTCCTTCTATATTTATACTGGGCACTTGCAGATGTTCTGTAGAGTGGATATGCAAATGTACGATTTGAAAGACCATCCTACATTTGTGGCTTCCCCTTTCATTGCTTTTTCGTCTTTTTGAATTTAGAAAAAGTCTTTCTGACATTCCATCAAACATCAGGACACTTGAAATTATTGTAGTGCATTTTATTCACAGGGTTATTACTATGGAAACTAGCCTTATTTCCTCTGTGCTTTATAACATCAACCTGCATTTGAGGATCTCCAGATATTGCAGACTACTTCTAAAAGGCCACCAAGAAGCAAGCTCAGTGTCAGTATGTTTACCTAAACAAGATAAAGAAGGAAACTGTAGGGGTCTATAAATATAATACAGTTAAAACCCAATCTAATTCCTAATTCCACATGATACAAATATATACAGAGCTGCATATCACTACTTTTAATGGTATGTAAACATGTGGCAACTGAGGAGGCCACCAAGGACCAGTGGCTAGATCCATGAAAGGACATATACAAGGACTGTGCAAATAAGTCATGCACCTCTGTGCAGGTATAAATACTTATCTGGCAGTGCAATTTACCCTATGCAGAACTAAGGGCTAGAACTGAAGGAGTTCTTATTCCTGAACTGTGCTGCACTGTGCCATGCACTACAGACACAACTAAAGTCTGTATACCACCTGTCTGATGTAAAAGACACCTCAGTTAACAGCAAGATCTCCTATGAGTGTGACACATTACCTCTCTGTTTGTTCAGTCTTACCTTTTCTAGGAAGGCAAATAATGTAAGCTTAGGATTTTTATTTTTTTTTAAAACAAAATAGCTTGTAAAGCTTTTCACAAAGCTCCAACAGATATTTAATGCTACTATTAACAGGCAGAGTTTCTTGGCTTGAAAAAATTATTTGCTGGTTTCCAAAAGCAGCAAATCTCTCTTGTTCCTTTTTCTTTCCCGGTGTTTGTTTGATCTTTATATCTCATATCCAGCTCAGTGCACCAAAGCCAAAGATTTCAGAGGCGATAGCAATGGCCCCACACTCTGCATGTTCTATTTACTAAATAAGGAACAAAAAGCAGAGGAAGCTTTGCCAAAGCCAGTTCTGTCTGGATTATGATCCTAATTGAATTCATAAAATTTAAGGATACTTCTTCAGCTCTAGAGACAAAATCCTGATGCATCAATATGAAATAATATTTCTGATCTCAAAAGAAATTTATGCTTGGCATAGAACATTATGGATACTGAGCTCAGAATGAACAAATTCATAAAACAATTTTTAGAAAACTATATAGTGGCTACTTTGTACTCCAGCCTAAACCATTCACCCAGAATTGAAGGGGTGCAACATTTATTATTTTACAATTTTTGAGGGACTTTAATTGGTTACAAGAAGGTGTAGATTCTGCAAAGCACAATGTTATCTTCATAAAAAACTGCCTTCTGTTATCTCTTTAGAGTGTCACTGTGTTGATGACAGGATATATAAGTTGTTAGAAATATCATTTTCTTCTTGCTCAGCAACATGGTTGGAATTCCCAAGTTAGATAGACATTTGTAAGGTAGCTGCATAGAGAACTATTTTGGATAAATAAAAAAAAAAAACACAAATAGAAGATGTTTTATTTACAACGTTGTCTTAAGTGGGGCTGAACTGGAATTAAGAAGTGTTAATCCAAGCAATAGATTCTCTAATACCACAGATACTACTTTTTATCCAGTAGAATTCTTTAAATTTCTTCCCCAAAAACTCCCCCAGTCAGTTCAGCAATTGTGCCATCCTCAATCCTTTACTAGGTGTAGTGTTTAGGACCTCATTCATTATATCCCTTGAAAGGTGCAAACCAATAAGGAAAATTAGAATTTACCCCCACGTTTTTACAAAAAAGCTAATCTGCAAAAACACTTTAAGTATAAAACAGTCATGTGCTGCTCCTGTATAATTTCCCAGTTGTTAGAGTAACTGTCTCCAGACACTAGAAGGCTGAGATACAATAACCTCCTCTGCTTGTGGGAGCACCAGGTAGAGTTCATAGAATCATAGAATTATTTAGATTGGGAAAAAACATTATGATCCTCAAGTACAACCATAAACCAAACACTACCAAATCCATCAATAAACTATGTTCCTCATTGCCACATCTACACATCATTTAAAGACTTCCAGGGATGGTGACTCTACTGGGCAGCTGATTCCAACATCTAACTACCCTTTTGGTGAATCAACTGCTCTTAATATCCAATTTAAACCTTCTCTGGAGTAACCTGAGGCCATTTCGTCTTGTTCTATCACTTCTTACTTGTGAGATGAGACTGAGCCCCCCTCACTACATCCTCCTTTTGTTGTAGAGAGCAGTAAGGTCTCCCCTGAGCCCCCTTTTCTCCAGGCTACACCACTCCAGCTCCCTTAGCTGCTCCTCATAAGATTTATGCTGCAGACACTTAACCAGCTTTGTTGTCCTTCTTTGAACTTCACTGCTTTTCTTTCCCACCTCCTAGAAACTGAAAGTACCAGAAAGGTGATTGTGTTCTGATGTGGAGGCTTCTTTCCCTTTTCTACTGAACATCCTACCCAGTGAGTATCAAAAGTAAAGATTTGTTGAGTGAGTGGGATTTTGGTTTTCTGGGAAGGTGAGCAGGACACTATGGGAACAGAGAGAGGAAGTATTGATGTCATCCCCATCATCCCTGCCATCACCTAGCTGATCAGTTTTGTGTATTCCATGTTATCAAAACCAGGATAAGATTCATTTGTCTTTTCCTAGCTATAAGCAAGACTACTGCTTTCATGGAATTGTTAGATGTACAGCATTTCTCCTCATGAGATTCAAAGCCTTTCATATCCTGCAATTCCACTCAGGATATGCTGTATAGGAGCAGAGCACAGAGTGATTTCTTGGAAGACATTTGTGCTCATTTTGGAAAAGAATAGTTATGCCAACCATCTGTTAGTTTGTTTGACCTCAGAACTCTTTTGTCCCTTGGGGGTAAAGCAGATGGAAGCGTGAACAAAACCTGAAACACCTCATCAAAAAAGCACGTGCAGATGCATCTCTGCAACACATACAGCAAATGTTTGGACTATCTTATTTAACTGTTCTGTTTGCTGCTGCTTACTCATTCACCCATTCTTCTGGACACGTAAAAGGGCTCATTTTTCTTTAGGTTCCCTTGCTTCATAGTCTGAAGTATGACTGACATTCATCAGGGGATAGTTCTGTATATTACATCCCCTTTCTGTTTCTTGTTATATGTTATAGCAAAACTGGAGAAGGTAAAAGACTGAGTCATAAGGAGAGAATCCTGTCAGCCACTTCTAAGCAGTAGTTTTAGTGAATGTGTTGAACTATTGATTACAAAAGTAGTATTTGGGGTGCCTGCTTGTGGGAGAGGTGGTTTCCAGTTAATATGTGGCACCAAGGGATATGATTTAGTGTTGGACTTGGCAGTGCTGGGTTAGCAGTTGGACTCTATGATCTTAGAGAACTTTTCCAACCTAAACAACTCCATAATTTTCTGATTCTTTTTAGGCTGCTTTACAGAAGAAACAAGGTTTAGACCATCATTCTTTTTCAATATGTGTGCATACCTACACTGTCTATTTCTGTCCACCTTCAACCAAATCTGACACTGTGGGAAAGCATCAAGTTTCATGAGTATAGACAACTCCATAGAAAAGCACTATGTGTTTCTTGGCAGAGAAAGAGGTCCAGCTATAGGAGATCTCTCCATGTCTTATGTTGGTTACAAGGATTCCAAGCCCTCCAAACAGGTTAATTCTGAATGGTGATAGTATCAGATAACCACAAAGCCAACTAGTGCACATGAATTATAGCAAACACACTTCAGATATTCTACGACTCACGTATAAGCTTGTTAATTATCTTTTTTTCTAAAGCCCTGTCCAAACAAAGGAAATTAAATACTACCTATATAATATTAATATACTCCTTGGGAAACATTGGCTCTAAAAGTATTTAAAGAAACAAGAGCAGTAACAAACATCAGTTAATACTTTCGAAGTATATCTTATTTTCCTAGTCCTGACAACACCTAAATATGTTATATTCTGTCCTATGTAGAGGCCAGAAAAACACGTTCAGTTTTATAGCAGTCCTAAGGGTTATGATTTTCTGCCAAACAGAGGCAAGTAGTATAGAGAGGTAGATATCTCCCAGTGGTTGCGCTTCTTTTGAGATATTAATAACTCAAGTGACAATAAAATCTCTTTCTAGATGAGAGGATATAAGCTTTTTGCACTAAAAATATGCTGTTTGGCAGATCTGTTAACTATGAGTCAGCCAGACAATTGTAACCTTGCATCAACAATGTCTGTCAGGACTGTCTGTTTGGAAAGACAGTCTTTATGAGAAATGTAACACAAATTTCTCAGATGGTGAAAATCAACAGAGTCCCCTGAGCTGTCAGAGAGCTATAAACAATTCAAGTTGTAGTTCAGGTCTTCAGCAAAGCCCAAATCACCTCCTTTAATGCCTGTGCCAGAACTTCAAGACCTCACAAATCAAATCAGTATCAGTACCTAAAATGTTGGAGCTCAGAGCAGTTGGCCTAGTTCAGGATATCACAACAGCAGTTGCACATGCTGCCAGCTAATCCACAATTATCCTAGGACCTAGAAGGTGAAATAAAATAAGCTTCCATACTGCCTGCGGACTTCTCAAATCTGCATATAGTAAGCTATTTGTGATTTTTCCACTCTTGTTGAAACCCATTTAGTTGCCTATTCAGACTGCAAGACTATTCATTCCTACTTCTTCTCCATCAATAAAGCCTGGGAAGTCATACAAATGTGTATTCCAGACAAAAAACTTTTTTCAACTCAGTGGACCAGTTTCCAAATGTCCACTATCTACTGTGGGAGTTGAGGCACTTAGTTCACTTGTGGTCATCTCCACTATAGACACTTACACATAACAGCATGTGTCTGAGTTATCCCCTTCAAACCAAGTCAAAATCTGTACTCGTGGTGACAGTGAGAAGCTGCCTTGGAATGGTAAAATCTTCATTATATCTCTGGCATGTATGGGTAGAGAATTGCAAGAGAAGATTCAAATGCTTGGTAGGACAAGGGTGACAGTTAGAGAACAGCCAGACTCTGAAAACCTTTGAGGAAATACAAAATGTTCAAGGTGTGTGCAGAACATGGACAAGAACTGCCATTCTGCAGAATATCAGTGGAGTTCTGCCATGAGGAAACAGAAAAAGTCAAGGGAACAGTGGTTGAAGATGGTTATACTGTCATGCAGGAGTTAATTAGGACATAAGGTCAGAGTCAGTATGGATGTTTTTTATGTAGTAGTAATGAAGACAGAACAAAGAGACATAATGCACAAGCTAAAGTAGCAAGAGTATATGCCTGGGATCTTCCTCTGGTCTGTCATTTCTGGATGTGCTACGGGAAGAATTATGAATACTGTGGTGGCAGTCAGGTAGCCTGTGAGAGCAAGAGAAAAAAAGAATCACACAGTCAGTACTTCTTACACAGCAAGATAGGATTTCATGTTAACACTAACATTCATACAGTATTTTAAGACCATACAGTGCTTTCCAAAGTACTATGACCTATCAGAGATGCATACTTATAATGTAGCAAAAAAATGGAATACCAGCTAGGATATTCTGTGTGTAAGCTATTGCTGAGGCTAATACTGGGAAGAAATGAGTTTAAAGGAAGAATGTGTGAAAGAGATGAGGGAGTTTTGCAGGTCAGAACTGTGATCTGATTAGGTTATTTAGATTGACTGTAGAGGCAACAAAACAAGTGATAGCAGCAAAATCTCTGTTAAGGAAAGGAATTAAGCATAGAGCAGAAAAAGGAAGAGAAACATTGAGCCAAGTGTAGTGTTCATCAATTCAGATGTAGCACAGAGGCATACATATATATATGCATGTATATATATATGATAGATATATACATTAGATATATATATATTAGGTAGGATGGAATACAGATTGCACTATCTGTTCTTTTCCTACTTAGTTGGAGCAGAAAGACAGGTGAGTGAATTTTAATGAGGGCATTTTAATGAGAAGTTCTATCTTGAAAGCCACATCTATCTTCCTGGCGTGTGAAAAGCCAGTGGTCAAGAATCTTGAAATACCTCTATTTCCATGTAACATAATTTGGCCTTAAACTGCAAGAAAAGTAGAAAACAATCCTGTGTGACCATCACAATGCTTATATCTCACACCTTGTTCTTGAAAAGTTGTTCTACAACATTTAAATGTAGTCTTACTAGATTTTATTTTGAGGTGTGGTTTCAACAAGACAGTTATCTTTAACAACTTTGCTATACCCCAAATATTATTGCTCTATAAAAATGAGTTGCTAATGCACAGATCTTTCACAACTCAGAGTACCTGACTGCTGTCAGGTCAATAAATGCTATTGTATGTGTGGTCTTTTTTTCAAGGATTTTATTAATTTGTCATGAACTCCTCTGTCAAAATATGTTGATAAGACAAAAAATATTGTCAGTGTTTTTCAGTCTTGTTTTATGTGGATCAATTTGCATTCTGAGCAAGTGTCAGATGAAATCCCATGCACTCCTATTCCAAAAGCCGTCGACTGGTCTGAATGTTAAACAGGGCTAAACTTTTCTGATAGCAGGCTACTTTATTTTGATCATTGTTTCCCACAGTAGATGCTAGAACATAAGTCCTGAAAAGTTTATAGTCAAAACAGTCAGTTTGTTTTTCTAAATTGCATGTAAGAGTTTGGAAATGGGATGAAATTTATTTTTTTAAAGGAAGAAAGCAGGAATAATGAATATAACTTTTCATTGGAGAAGAAAAAATATTTTTGCTTACAAAGAGAGGCAACTGGCTGTAAAAGACGGACATCTGACATAAATATTTCAAAACTTCAGTGCCTGGTAAAGTTATAGAGAAGATTATTCTGGGAAGTACTGAAAAACACCTGAAAGACAACGCTGACAATCACAACCAGCACAGCTTCATAAGAGGAAAGTCCTGCTTATCAAACCCGATTTCCTTTTATGACAAGGTAACCCAGCTAGTTGATCAAGGGAAGCCAGTTGATGCAATCTTTTTGGATTTCAGTAAAGCTTTCGATACTGTTTCTCACAGGATCCTTCTCGACAAAATGTCCAGCACACAACTGGATAAACACATCACGTGGTGGTGAGCAATTGGCTTACAGGTCAAGCACAGAGGGTAATAGTGAGTGGGGTAACATCAGACTGGTGTCCTGTCACTAATGGGGTTCCAAAGGGCTCCATCTCAGGCCCAGTGCTCTCCAACATCTTTATAAATGACTTGGACACAGGACTGAAAGGGATACTAAGCAAGTTTGCAGATGACACAAAACTGGGAGGAGCTGTTGACTCCCTCGAAGGCAGGGAGGCCTGGAGAGAGGCCTCAACAAATCAGAGGACTGGGCAATCACCAACCATATGATGTTCAACAAGGGAAAGTGCCGGATTCTGCACCTGGAATGGGGCAACCCTGGATGTTGGTACGGATTGGGGAATGAGAGGTTGGAAAGCTGTGCCACAGAACAGGACCAGAGGGTCCTGGTTGATGGTAAGTTGAATGTGAGTCAGCAGTGCCCTGGTAGCCAGGAGGGCCAACCGTGTCTGGGGGGGCATCAGGCAAAGCATTGCCAGCCAGTCAAGGGAGGGGATTGTCTCACTCTGCTCTGCACTGGTGTGACCTCACCTTGAATATTGTGTGCAGTTTTGGGCACTACAATATAAGAAAGATATTAAGCTCTTAGAGAGTGTCCAAAGGAGGGCAACAAAGATGGTGAAGGTTCTGGAGGGGAAGCCATATGAGGAGCTGCTGAGGTCACTCGGTCTGTTCATCCTGGAGAAGAGGAGACTGAGGGGAGACCTCATTGCAGTCTACAACTTCCTCACAAGGGGAAGAGGAGGGGCAGGCACTGATCTCTTCTCTGTGGTGACCAGCAATAGGACCTGAGGAAATGGCCTGAAGTTGTGTCAGGGCAGGTTTTGGTTAGAATTAGAAAAAGGTTCTTCACCCAGTGAGTGACTGGGCACTGGAACAGGCTCCCCAGGGAAGTGGTCACAGCACCAAGCTGACAGAGTTCAAGAAGCATTTGGATGATACTCTCAGGCACATGGTGTGACTCTTGGGGATGGTCCTGTGCAGGGCTAAGTGTTGAACTCAATGATCCTTGTGAGTCCCTTCCAGCTCAGCATATTCTGTAACTTCCTAAACTGAGTATTTGATAGCAAAATGAGAATTAACATGATAGACCTTATTATGCCAGAAAATCAAACTATAACAGTGGAGAGGAGTATTCTGTGTGGACTGAGGCAAAAGACAGTCCCCTCTCTGTCTACTACCAACTTTAGCATGTTTGATCCAATAGCTGTCAACTATGAACAGAAAAGACTAATGGAAAGATCCTGTTTCAACAGGGTAGTTCTAGAATGTAAGCAAACAGCACAGGTTATACAAAAAAAAAAAAAAATCCAGCTCCCACAGTATGCATTATTAAAATTCCTTTCCCCTCTAGCCCTTCCACCAAACTGGAATAATACTGATATGAGCAGTTTTGAGGCCATATATGGAGCTCTGAAGATAGATCCCTAGATCCAGTCTCTGAGCCATGAACAAGGATAGTTTATCCTAAAACAGCTGTAATGGATTGTACTCTGAGCCATCTGCTCATGTTCAGTTCAACAGCAGCTCATTTACAGAATGACTATCAAAGAAATTCAAAATTGGTGATCATTTAACATACCACATTGAAAACCGTGATAGGTTAGCTCTTGCTTCAAAACTGTTTTATTCAACCCTGTAAGAAAAGTAGTAAGGCAGCTGAACACAGAGCTGTGCTAGCCATCCTCACCTGTGAACACTGAAACAGCAGCTCCTGTGGTCTCTCCATTTGAGAGACTAAAATGATTCAGACTCCTTAAGATCTGTATACAACTGGCAAGAATATATCCTTGTGACACCCTAGTATGTCTCTCTGTAGCACTCTCTGCTACAGCGATCTACACAGTTCTGAAATTCCCATTTTTCCACCTCTTTATATTCTACCTCTGAGGGAGGCTCTGCAAGCCATTAGCCAGCAGCTCAACTCAAACTTGCAAATGTCAGACATACTGAGAGGGCAAGGGTAGGAGGAAGCAAGACAGAAGGAAAACAGCCCATGAGAGTAATACCTGCCAGCCTTTCTCCTAAAGACTATGCTGTTTCTTCCCTACTCCTTGCAGCATGCCAGCAGTTCAGAATGCCACTACGTACTCCTGGAGACCAACCGAAGCTGTTGGACCTTAAAGAAGTAGGTGTACTATTGTCAGCTGTTTTAATGTGCTCTGTGCCACCCAGCTGGCCCCTGACAGTGAAGGAGAGGTAGGAGGGGCTGGGTTTGGTTTTGTTACCACCTTGATGGTGCCTACCTGACAATCATCCATTCAGCAGTGGCAATATCCCAACTCGTCAGCTGGCCCCAGACGGGGTCCCTCCCTCTATTGACTACAGTGGCTTCTAGGACCCTGACTTTTATTTTCTGAGGTTTTTGGGGGACTGCAACCATGTAGCACAGCTGAGACAGCCTTGTTGGCACTCAGGCAACCTCACCAACAATGAGCTGGATGGGAGACAAGAAGTCTGGGTCAAGATCAGGCCTACAGACAGCAATTGAGGTTACATGCTGATTGGTGATGTCCCATTCAGTCTGCAGTATTGAGGCAGGCCTTGGAGAGCCAAGCTAGCAGGTCAGGGTCAGCATCAAGGATGCAGGAAGCTGGATGCAGGCACAGCTGCTGCACAGCTGGATCCTTAAAAGGACTTCCCACAGGAGAGGAACATTGTACCACCATTTCTACCCTGCCCCATAATGGTTTATGCCTGGGAGGAGGTGTACTCAACTCTGCTCAACTCCCTAATGCTGCCAGAGATACTTCTAGGAGAAGGATGCACTCTGGGTCCTGACAATGACTACCTGGAGACATAAATCCCCTTTCTTTTTGGCTAGCTAACAATGGAACACAGTGTGAAACATCCTTCTCTAACAGCAGTAGGTGCCATTGCTGCTCCCACTGGGAAGAGAAGGTGGGAAGCAGAGACAATTATCATCACAACACTATAAAAAACTCTAGCTCTTTTTTCTGCTCTTGTCCTTAACTCTTCCATATTCTAAGAGGGAGTATGTATGCACAATTCCATAAAGAAACATAGCCTCTGCTTTCACTATCTGTAGGAGAAACCATTACAGATATTTGCAGGACATCCTCAGCTACAAATCCTTCTGCTGACAAGGGACTGGGATGATTTTTTAAATTAAAAAATATAATAATTAAAATTCTGGTAACCATTAAATAAAATAAACACTAGTCCTGCCATTTGACATGCTCAGACTGCAATTTCACATGCTAAGACTGCAATTTCACCATATGCAGTATAATTTTTCTTCTGCTTACACCAGGGGCCTAAGAAATCACGTAATAGAGATTAAAGAGGAAAATAAACTTTGTCCTACCTTCCCTGCAATAAAAAAATCATAGAATCATAGAATTGTTTGGGTTGAAAAAGACCTCAAAGATCATTGAATCAAGCTGTTAATCCAACACTGCCATGTTCACAATTAAACCATGTCTCCAAGTGCAACATCTACACGTTTTTTTGAACACATTCAGTGATGGTGATTCCACCATTTCCTTGGGGAGCTTGTCCCAAAGCCTGATCAACCTTTACTCTTTTCTTGCCTAAAATAGACAAGTCCTCTTGAGAAGTGTTAGTGGATGGAGGATTTTGGAAAAGTTACGTGTAAAATCCCAGGGTTACTGATCACTGTAATCCTAAAAAACAATGAGAAGAGGAAAACAGTTTTTATTTAAATTCATGCCTTACAAAAAAAAAATTACTCCCCTACCTCTACTGATCCCAAACTATACATGGAAAATATAAGTTACTGGCTGTTCAGGCCAGGTCAGGGTTAATTTTTGCAGTAGCCAGGAGAAAGTATGGCTAGGATTTGGAGGTTATTCTATACCAACTCACACCATTTTCTGGGGATGGGAGAAGGGCTCCCTTCCAGGTCAGGTAGTCTGGCAGACAGACTGGTCCAGTATTGTCAGGGTCTTCAGTGAGGGGGTGAGCAATCAGGTAGGAATCATTCTCCTCTTTCCTTGTACACTGTCATTAGCATTGTCACTGTTACTGTTCATTGTCTTATTTCGTTGCTGTTTTCAGTAAATTGTCCTTATCTCAGTCCATGATCTTTACCTTTCCTGCCTCCAATTCTCTCCAGCCTGCTGCAGAACAAGGGAGAGGGGGAGAGGGAGTGGTCGAGCATCACATGGTTTGGAGTGTTTCAGTGGGAATACTAAATTAGGAATATCATTCCTAAACCACAACACTGGCTTTTTAAATTTTTGAAATATTTGAGAAATGTCAGATCTTGTTTCGAAATAAGAAAAGTCAGACACTTCCTGCTTAGGGTGCTCTTCATTTTGTGTTAAAAACCAGCCAAATAATCAAAAAAAAATCTTCCAGTAGATAAGGATCAACAACTGTTACAAGAAAAACCAGTCTATAAACAGTCATTGTATTGAAAACCTTTTAAATCACTGCCCATTAGTAGTATTGCTGCTTGCTAGTTATCAATTGATTACTGGCCACTTAACTCCCTGGCAGGTTGTCAGATGTAGTCTTTTAACACGTGATTTGTTTAATGGCTAAGATACTCAGGAAAGCCTAACATACTGTATTAGTATAGTGCTGGTAATTGAGTCCTTCTACCAAAAAGACCCAAACGAAACCAACACAACAACAATGGCAGAGAAAAAGAGAGATAGTTCTGGACAAAGCATCAACATCATACGTGATTAATAAAAATTAAAACCACTGAATTCACTGAACACAACTTAATATTTAAATACAGAAAATAATCAGCATTAAGACTGTCTCTTCAAATCTCTTCTTCTTTTATACAGGGCATTGAATTGAGTCAGCTGTCTGGATAATACATTCACCTGCCTTTCTGTGTTCTCCTAATGACCAGCAGTGTCCTGTATGGGAATAGTGATCTGAGACACTAATGGAAGACGATGGCCCCCAAAAATAATTACACTTAATTAAATTTTCATAAATTACTTGGACACAGGACTGGAAGGGATACTAAGCAAGTTTGCAGATGATACAGAACTGGGAGGAGCTGTTGACTCCCTTGAAGGCAGGGAGGCCCTGCAGGGAGATCTCGACAAATTAGAGGACTGGGCAATCACCAACCATATGAAGTTCAACAAGGGAAAGTGCCAGACTCTGCACCTGGAATGGGGCAACCCTGGGTGTTTGTACAGCCAGGGTTGTATAGATGTTAGAAAGCAGTGCCACAGAACAGGACCAGAGGGTCCTGGTTGATGGCAAGTTGAATGTGAGTCAGCAGTGCCCTGGCAGCCAGGAGGGCCAACCGTGTCTGGGGGGGCATCAGGCAAAGCATCGCCAGCCGGTCAAGGGAGGGCATTGTCCCACTCTGTGGGACAATGCATAAAAGATATGATTTTGTTCAACTAACTTCTGCAGAAGCAGAAATGTACACTAATGATGTTTCAACTGAGAAAAAACACATGCCCTTAATTTTCCTAGTAAGTCTTACTAAAAGTGGTTTGTTTTGTCATAGCAAGTCCTTGAGTTCCACATATATGGGCTATTTCTGGGCAACAGTAGAGATATCTTCACAAATAAACATCATTACCCTTAGAAAGGAATGATTTGGAATGCTACGCATTGGAGACAGCACTTCTGCTGGCTGTTTTTGCTCTGTGGAAGTGTGGTTTTGCAGGCTTCTACTCTTTTTTAGTGCACGACTTTAGAGATTCCTCCACAGAGTGACTGATGCTCAGTTAAACATTCGTCAGCCACTGCCATTCTCCTGGAAGGGAAAAACCTCCTCTTGGAGCAAGTGGGCAGTCACATCAAGCTGCTCCCACTCTGACAAGCCAAGCTGCTGCCAGCTGAGCACGTCATAAGGCAAGATCAGTGTCTGTGAAATCCTGTCCACCCAAATCAGCACGTATTTCTAGAGTGCTTTCTCTGCAAACCACATATCTCAAAGTAATCATTGAAGCTAAAATCTGGACAGGACGTGACAGGAACTGGATAGAAAAACACTTTTTTTGTGGAGATATATGCAATATGACTAATTTCCATCTCACTTTGGTTTATTTCTTTTGAAATGTTATCCCTTAGTGCTCTGAAGGACTGGGCTGTCTCTTATGACCCCAATGGCTCTTTGGAGGTAATCATTTTTGTTTCTGTCAGCATCCCTCACTAGGCATTAGGAGACACAAGCATAAGGATGACTGACTTAAATGTGTGTTTCCTGCACTTATGTCATGGCATTTCATGACACAGACCTTAAAATATTTCTCTACTCTTTTTAGAATACAAATATAGATATCATTATGCATTTCTAACATCAGATGAATGAAAAAATTATCAGTCCTTTTCTGAAATCAGCAGTTTCTCTGTCTGCTGCTGTGGTCTCCAGCAGCCTGGATGGAGGAGGCCCTGCAAAATGAGATGAATTACCGTAACTGATATTAAGATGGAGTTCCTACGAGTGAAATATCTTGCTTCAGATGACAGCAGTAAGAAAACAACTCATTTCGCCCCTCCTTTTCATCCCCTCTAGAACGCTGTGCCTGTTTCCTTTACCACAGACAGAAAACTATTCTACACACAAAGACTCAGAGAAATATGAAATGGTTTTTCCTTTTATAGGCATTTTACAATCACAGAGGTCAACTAAACACAGTCTCTCCCTGATGAAAAGCCTGTTCTTTGCCAGAACTGGCAAGTCTGGGCAAAGGACTTCATCCAACATAGAGAACAACTGTTTACTGTGGGGTGCCTCTTGCCTGATTGCTAGATTAGCTAATAAGCCTCTTCCCTCTCCCATCAAGCACTGCTGAGACCCAGGATTGCTGAATATATATGGTTTCTTTCTTTTCCTCTCCCTGCTTTCTTCTTGGCACACAATTCATACTCAGAAAGCAGACCATACTGACATGCTCAAAATCTTGAAGCTTTAGGAGCTCCTACAATTTAAGGAGCATAAGCCTTTCTCAAGCATGTAAAAAGGCAATTGTCATGCATTCAGGGAAGAGGTAAGGCAGACCAGGGTAAATGTGAGCTGTAGGTCAGATTTACTAGGCACAAATATGGGCATGCTGTATGTACTGCACAATCAAATCAGGACTGACTGCACATGCCTAATAAATTGTTAATTTTCTCTAAACACCATGTCCTAGCAGGGATACAGAAAGACATGTGAGAGACAGAAACACACAGGACTGTGCGCTTACAAGAGACAGTTTTGGAAACATCGCTTTCTTTCCAACCTGCAAATGAGAGTAATTGTTAAAAAGACTTGCAGTTTTTCTCTCTGCAGAAGTGTCCAGTTCCTATAATCAATATTTCTAGTAGGGTAATCAGTTTTTATAAGCACAGTGCATTTGAAACAAAAGAACAGAACTTGAACGATGGAAAACATGTTTCTGTGTTCATCACAGTCATGATCTTCAGGACAAAAAGTGTAACCAAATGATTTGTCTTCACTGAGGGATGACAAGTGCTGAGTCTTACTTTCTGCACAGCCATCTTCTGTATTATTCATTAATGTTTTCAAGTTTTTCAGCTCAGTACTTTGACTCCAGCCCATCCCAAAAAAAAAACGAAGATCCAATATCAGAAATTACTCTGGGATGATATCATCCAGGAAACTAACTGAGTAGGATTGTCCAGATTTAAACCAGTTAAGAATGCACCATTGTGTCAGATACTTTCAATTTGTTCTTAAAACCTTAAATTTCATTGAATTTTGGCAATTTCAATGAAATCTCTGATCTGTGAGGTATGTCTACAATGACAAGCTGCTTTTTCCTTGGATTTCCTAAATAAAGAAAATTTAATAGAAGCAATGAGCTACTGATACCATAGATGCTTCCCTTTGCCAATAATTAGCATGTTCCCGTTTAATGCCTTCACCATGAACATACATGATCAGTGAAGTTCTGGACTGTCTTTTTAACATACTCAGGTTAAACAGACAATAATTTTGGTGACATCAGATAGATTGGCAACATTATTCCACAAGAAACATTCTGCAAAATTTCTGAGATCGTGTCCAGATTGTGTTCCTTGAAAAGGAACTCCCCCTGAGTTGAGTATTTCATCCTTCTATTTATCTTGCACCTCCTATGTTGCATTAAATACAGATGTATAGCATAGCTAGGATTTTTTAGTCTTCTGAAGAACGAGCCACAAAACAGGCCACAACATTTGACCTTACTGGCAGTACCTATTGTAGACATATAGACACCTCATGTCATAATATTCAAAACCAGGAACAGAAAGGATGTGCTGAAGTAAGCAGGCATCTTCTGTCATCTTCTTGTCTGTCAAATCAAGGCTAGTCAATAATATATAATGCAAATCTTTGGTAATAAAAATCAATTAAAACCAAGCACACACATTCCAAAAGAGAGACAGACACACAAAAAGGTATAGAAATTTATCCTTTCTAAGGAAATCTTTGTCCATGACTAATTTCAACATTGAAATAAATCACCATGTAAACCCGTTAACAAAATATATAATTTTGATACTTTAGAGAGTTTAATCTGTTTAATAATACAAAACCCCCATATGCTCATTATCGGGGTGTGATTAAGTACTTTCATGTTTTTCTACCTTAGAAACAAGAATAAAATTTAATATTTATATTAAGGAATGTTTTGCTCGCAACATTTCTAGTTCTTTCTTCTCTACAAGAAAAACAATTATTTTATTTTTCAATAACCCCAGCTACAAATTATATAATTCAATCAATTGCAGGACTCCACCAAAGAGGGTAAGTCCAAATGCATAAGTTACAGTATATTTACAAATACAGAGGAACCTACACATTACCTGCTTATAAGCATGACCATCTTATTTCTGGGTAAGTGATAATCTTATCCAAAATTCAGGTTAGATCACTAGGGTACTGACAAGTTATATATATGACAGTCATAGGAAGGTAATAAATCTTTATATCTCACTGGGCTTAAAAGCATGAAATATTTTCAATCTTTTTTTCCAATCCAGTTGTTGATGAATTCAGTCCACATAATCTTTTCTCATCTCCATACATGGACAAATAATGACAGTCAGAAATGCCACAAACCCATAATAACATGAGCCCAAATTTCCCTCCACTGTCTATTTTGACATAATTTCTCATACTATTGCTGTTTCCACCATCCAAATAATGGTGTTTTCTCTCAGCTCAGCAGAGTGATATCTAACACATTAGTGCCTGGGATGTGGTAGGCCAAGAATCAGACTGATCCTCTCTTGGGAAGGGTTTGAACCCACCTTTTATGGAAGACCATTACTCTTATGAGCAGACACTGGATATTATTTTTTCCTTTTCTACTTAAAATTTGAAATAAAAGGCCTTGTCTACATCAAAAAAACCATGACCAGCAGGTCAAGGGAGGTGATTCTGCACCTCTACTCCACTCTGGAGTACTGCGTCCAGCTCTGGGGGCCCACAACATAAGAAGGACACGGACATGCTGGAGCAGGAATGGAGGAGGGCCATGAAAATGACCAGTAGCTGGAACGTATGTTCCAATAAAATAGACTGAGAGAGTTAGGATGGTTCATCCTGCAGAAGAGAAGGCTCCAGGGAGACCTTACAACATCCTTCCAGTACCTAAAGAGGCTCAAAGAGAGATGGAGAGGGACTTCTGACAAGCGCATGTAGTGATAAAACATGAAGTAATGGCTTTAAACTGAAAGAGGATGGGTTTACATTACATAGTAAGAAGAAATTTTTTACTGTGAGGTTGGTGAGACACTGGCAGTGGCTGTCCAGAGAAGTTGTGGATGCCGTGTCCCTAGAAGTGTTCGAGGCCCAGCTGCGTGGGGCTTTGAGCAACCTAGTGTAGTGGAAGGTGTCCCTAACAGTAGCAGAGGGGTTGGAACTAGGTGAGCTTGAAGGTCCCTTCCAGTCTAAATCATTCTATGATTCTATAATTCCAGCAGAAAAAACACGGATTTTGCACTCCAAGAAAGTCACTGCCTGCAGCTCACAGTTAGGGACCCATATCCTTGAAAATGCCAGTTTTTAAGCTAATCTATCACAGTGACACATCCTCCTGGGGGTGGTGGCCTGTATGTTGAACAGGGTTTTTGTGGATTCAGTTCTCAAAGCTTGCAGCAGACAACAGTGAAGGGATCCCCTGAGCAAGCTAAGACAAGCACCACTGAAGTCAGCCGGTACTCAACTGTACAGTCAGCTATAAATAGTATTTACATACATGAGACATGTTTGTGTGTCCAGGACTGTGCCATTTTAAATGTATTACTATAAAAAACCAACTACCTGAACAAAATTGATATAAACTTTGCATGCCCATTAATTCCTAGTGACACAAGATTTTCACAAAAATAATTGTGAAAACCTTCATGAACACTCATGTATGACAAATTCATGGTGTAGTTAATTGCAAGAAAAATCCTTCTGTTTATTCTGTAATCTTACACAGCGATACCCAAAAGTCAGCAGTGTGGGATGAGCTGATAAAATGTTGGTAATTTCCTTGTTGTTTCCAACTTCTTATTACAAAAAGGTGAAATTTATTAAATGTACTGCATGAGTAGTCTCTGTCAATAAAAATGCATGAAAATACCTGTCTTAAAATATCGGATCCATATTATGAATAATTTTAAAATCCATTCATTTCATACAAGGTGTCTTTCTGTGATAGGTTTTCATCTGGATCAAAGATTTTGAGCCAGAAGGCCCAATGAAATAGTCCAAACTGATTTTCTGTCATAAAAGCATAAAATAAAAAGTTCCAGTGAATACAGAGAGCTTTAATTGAATGAAAACTCTTCTTTTTAAAAGCCTAGACCATGTTAATCTAATGATTTCTTGTGCTAATGTACCACACCTCTCAATATTTCCATTTGCTAATTATGCATGGAGCTGTTATTTCCAGTTTGAACCTACCGCAGTTCTATTTCCAGCCACTGGGCCTAGACTTTGTTGAGATCTTCATGATCAAGACTCTGAGCTTTCAGTAAGTTTTTCCTAACAGTTTTGCAGTTGAAAACTTCTTCAGCAAACATCATCAAAGACAACTTCCTTAAATTTATTCCCTCAGAACATCGATGTGTTATCATATTAATCTAATTTTTCAGACTATTTATACACAATGCACAATTCTTATTATTTCTTTTGTCTTTGTTCTTCTTCAACTTTGCTCTGTTTTGAAACACCATTGTATTATAGAGATGTGGCATTGGATGTATTTTTCATTTTTGTTACAGTAGAGGTAATATAAAATGTAGGTTTTTGCTAAAACTTATCTAAGGAACCAGCTGTTTTATTAGGCAGTGTAAATCCTAAAATGCAGCTGACAATTTGCCCATTTTAACTAGTTAAATATTTAAATATAGAAATTCCTAGAAACACAAAACTGAAACACAATATTATTGCCTTTCTGAGAATATTTAACCTAAAATTCTCTCCTGACTCCTTTGTTTTGCTCCTATGCCAATTATAACATTAATAAGATTTTTACATTTTAGAGTCATCCTTTTTTTTCCATATCAGACTGCTTCTAAATTATTATAACAAATGGTTTAAAAAGTTTTCCTCATGAATTACAAAAAGAAAGGGGTGATTCAAACTGTTTCTCAGCGCAGTTGTATTTTCCTATATTTGTCATAGGGATTTTTTTTTTCTTTCTTTTTAACCAGCCTGTTGTTTTTCTCATTCAGACCTGTGTATTTATCTTGCACAATCACTTTATAAATTTTCAGTAGCCCTTTATTCATTTAGCAGAAATATTTACTCCTTTAAAAGAAAAAAATCTGTTATCCTACATGCACTGCATCAAAGCCTCTTTGGTGTTACTGATTTTGAAGAGATGGTATTTCTTGATAATCTTTATATTAAACTAGTTTGGGGTGACATTTTCAAGTACTGACTGCTGTTCTCATTATCCTGTCTGAGGTCTTGTCAGCATTAGCCTTTAAATTGGCTTCAGCCTTGATAAAAAACAGAAGATAAATATTCAAGCAGATGACTTTACTGCATACTAAAAGTATAATAAATGTACATAGTTAATTCATTAGACTTGCATGCATATGAAGGGCACAGTTCCTCAGTCAGAGCTTTTTCCTGTTTTCAAGTAGCAACCATGGAAATTATGTTAGGACTCTACCCATTACAAACTCATACTTACTTTGGAAAACTATTTTTGTTCCTTTTTTTCAATATAGGTTTTTGTGTATGACTTACACATAATTCTCACCACCTTAGTATATTTTAACATAATTCTCATCACCTTAGTATATTTTAACATAATTCTCATCACCTTAGTATATTTTAACATAATTCTCATCATCTTAATTTATTTTAACAGCGAGGAGTATATTTATTTATTCAATAATATTAGCAAAAGGACTTCTATAACTCAGTAGAGAGGATAAGAACATCAAAATTACTAGATGTTAAAAACACAGAAACCTGATTTCCTATGAATAGTGAAGGCAAATGGACCCTCACAAAACTGGATCTCACCTGCATAAATTGTGCCAGTTCTGTTAAAGTGAAAGGCCCCTATAAGTTGTCACAGTTGCACTTATTTTTAGCCATTTTATGCTCTAGGAACTGTATCAGAAGCATAAATATCTGGCCAAATAAGGAGCAGCCACTCTCAAGCAGACTTTCCTCTGGACTTGGTGGAAGTTAGCCACACCAAGAGCTAGTCCACAGCTGATCACGCTCCTTTCTTTTGCCAGTAGTGTCTAATTCATCTCCCATGAAGAGCAGATGAATTGACACAGAATACTGAGAAATGTTCTTCCACCTCCACACTAGACACACGTACACTGACCTCTCACCAGAGGAAATAAAAAGATATTCTTGTTTCTCAAATGGAGAAAACAACAAGTGAATACATATTCTTGATGGAATATTCTTCAGTAAGATATAAGGTGAACTTTAAGTTTAATATTAGAAAATAAGGCTGCAATGAATTCATAATTCTCAAGATGATAGTTTATGAGAATGAATATATTTGACAGCAAAGAATACAAAATCTATGAATAAAATACCTTTGGCAGGAAAAAGTAATAATTCCAGAGTATAAAATCTCTGTTTGACTGGTGCTTGTTTAATCACAGGCTTTAGCTGCAACAGAAGAAAGTACTGATGATATAATTTGATAATTTTCTTCTCTAATCTTATCTCTGTTGAAATAGAGATGATTTGATGTTTAGATTCCGACTGAAACATCTCAAACGGTGCATTTTATAGCTGTGCATTTTCATTAACTTTGATGGAGTTGTTCTCAATTTGTGGTGGCATAAGCTAAACCCAAACTGGGATTTGAAGTTCTTCTAACTTGAATGAATGATGGTAAAAACTTTGAAAACTGCAAATGTCATGATATTCCTTCAGAATACACAACTTATTCTAACCCCTAAAAAACTCTTCGCTTTTCCTTCTCTGTCATTGGAACGGAACTTGACATTTCCATCCCCCCCTTTTTCTGCATTTTCATTTTTTGTTTCCATTTAATGATATGTTGGAAACAGGGTAATATAACAAGAACAATAGTAGGATCATTAATCATAATTGCAACAACAACAAAATTATGTAAATTGACTACTGACAGTGGTGTCAGATATTCATTTCTTTGGAATAGGTTGTCTTCTTTTCATTAGTTACCATAACCTAAAAAGTGAACTACTTGGCAAAGACTAAAGGGTTTCTTTAAACCTTTAAAGGGTTACCGTAAACTAAGCAGTAAACAGGATGGACAGAAACTTTGAATTTCTCCAAAGGGATTTGTGGAATGGATTTTATGAAGAATTTTAAAAGTCAATAGCATAAAAACCCCTCTGCTAGAAATCTTTTCTACCATATTTACCTTGGCCATCAACCATGGTATTCATATCCATGTGGGAAACAAAGCTCTGCCTAAATTAAAGAGGATTTGGCACCAGCAACTTGCTGTATACATTCCTGGTCTAACCAGCCTTGCAGATTTCTTCTTTAAGGTTTTGCATTTTCCCATGCTGATGTTTTCCTTCTTGAATCCTTATCTGTCTGTAATTCTTCCTTTCTTCCTCCCAGAGACTGTCGCTGCCCTTTTGGAGCCGTAGGGCTCGAACTTTTGCAGGTGTGCCATATCACAGCTGGACCTTGTTGCCTTGGTGCACAGCAGCATAACCCTGGGGAAGGGAGGCTTACAGCAGCGGCCACAGACAAGTAAAGGTACAAGGGATAACTGCTACCTGTGGCAAAGCAGGAAAAGCCATGTGCCCTAAAGATTATGAGATCAGAGTCACAGCCCTTAGTAGGAAACAAAGTGACTCCCTTCCAAAAGGAGTGGAAGAACCTGTTTGCCAGCCAGATCTGTCACCACCATAGGAAATATCACTGCCAAGGCCCATTTGCCAAATCATGAAAGACTATTTATTCATGTTGACGGTAATGATGCTGTTGGAATTATTCCTGAGCAGACAAAACAAAGGGGATTCTGCAATCAGAGCTGACCAAGGGATATCAGAATAGATTAATTCAATAAACTGAGAAGTGGTACATAAAGTTACAGGAAACAAGGGGCAAAGGGCTTAAGGAAGAACTGCCAGTTCCTCAGAGAAATGATACTGAGGACATAAATAGAAAGCCCATTCAGTGGAAACTTAACCACAAACTCTTAATTGTCCTCAAACACAAAACCAAAATGGGGCTCTGCTTGCTGTTCCTTCAGACTCACCTTTCTTTGAAGCTACTTTTTATCTTACTTTTTTTGCACTATTACTCATCACAATCTGAAACAGACCTCAAAAAGGTCACATGAACTTGCATATCTCTGGATGATGACTAAAAAAGCATCCATGGGTGCCTAAATGATGACATCTCCATGTAGCTTACTAAGATGATGTGGGATGAATCTCTTTCCTTTGCCACATTCCTGTTCCGTAAGTTTACTGGATCCCAGTACACCCTGTCACTCTGGAATGTGCAGCAGTTACTTTCTCACTCTACTAAGATTTACGTATACAAAATGGTCTAATTACAAAGACACTTGCATTTATTAAAATAACCAAAACATATTATGGCCTCTTTTTAAGAACATTATCCATAATACAGAAACTGGCTGTCCCAGTCACTGTTCACAGAATAATCACTTCGTTATTAAAGTAACATTTTCTTTAGATGGTAGGAATAATGGAAAATTTCAGAAAGTGTTAGCAAGAAAAGGACACAAGTTTTTACATAAGATAATAGCTGTCATATGAGATAAGAGCAATCCTTGCTTAGGATATAGAGAAAACTTGAATTGGAAATTCACATCAACGTTTTCAAACTTGTGGACTCAAGTCAGGCATCTCCATACATATCTTAATTTTGAGAATTGGTTAATTCATCCAGCTTTTACAGGTTTAAGTAAGAGCTGTGACTGCTCACTGTGTTCGTCAGTCTACCCACTTTTTTCTTCTAGACCTTGTGTTTCTGTGTAGTTCTTTATGCAGATTGGAAGAAGCTGGATATAGTTTGAGTAACTTTTTTATTTTAATTATCACATGGAACATTATAATGTTACTAAAGAAAGCATATCTCTTGTAATTCAGAACTATATATATTTTCACAAAAATACACTGCAATTAAATTGGAATTTAAAATTTTTGTATATTTTGTTATATTTTAGTGTATTAAGATTACTTTTTCCCTTACATGAAGTTCCAACCAAGGAAGAAATTCTGGACACTGAATTTTCTTTTACAGAACATAAATTTTGCTGACAACTGATTATTCAGTTTTCCCCCATTTCCTTATCTTTTCACAACATGAATATTTCTAGCACTGTCTCCAACATATTCCTCTCACAAGTACTGTCAGTTTGATTTAAGAAAGGAAGGATCTTTTCAACTCCATTGCCCAGAATAATACAAAGCTCTCTTACAGCACAAAACACACTGTGGGGATTCATAAACTCACAGAATTATTCAGGTTGGAAGGGACCTTAAAGATCATCTAGTTCCAACCCTCTGCCATGGGCAAGGACACCTTCCACTAGACCAAGTTTTTCAAAGCCTCATCCAATCTGGCCTTGAACACTTTCAGGGATAGGTCATCTGCAACATCTCTGGGCAACTTGTCAGTACCCACAACCTTCACAGTTATGAATTTCTTTCTAATACCCAATCTAAACCCATCCTCTAATTGCAGCTGTTTCATCTTGTAGCAGAGAGCAAGCGTTTAGGTGCAAGACTGCAACCAGTATCAACATCTTAATATTATGATCCAAGATGAGTTTTCTCTCTGCCATAGATATATTTGCATGTGCACCCTGTCTTTGTGTGACTTTATGTGAAAGTTTACTTAATAAGCAAGAACATGCAAACAAGCTTCTAAAAAATGTCCATGTTGAAAAGCATGTTCTGCAGTATTATCCTTAAAACTCCCAAGGCAGGGTAGAAGGTTTATAACAGAAAGGGGGAAAGGGAAGTAGGGCATAACTTAGAGATTACCGTGCTCTTTTTTTTTTACCTGAGAGTTTGAAAAATCTAATTTTGGGCTGTCATGGTACATACTGTTACAATACTGAATCTCTTACTAAGTTTTAATTCTTTAGTTGGTGTAAGAATAAAAATAAGGAAAATGCAAATCAAGACAGTTCGATAAAGTAAGACAGAGATAAAATGTCACAGACTGTTCTCATCAGGTCCCATCAGATACTTTTGATAGCAGTATCATTCTATTTATAGCCACAAATAATTTAGCTTGTCAACAAATATATATTTTCCTCCTTTAGGCCTAGAAAGAAACAAAAAGGTAAATCAAGGGGCAGTGTGAAATTACCTTATTTTTGAGTACTAGACACTCTATTACATGTTTCTTACTGCTCATATAAGACGATGTCTAGCTCCTAGTTAAACCATTAAATCACCCTCTTAAATCATAGCCCTTTCCATTTCAGACGTTCATGCCTTTAGTGAGACCAGTAACTTTCTTTGAATTGAATCATGCCTTCTATTTAACTGATGCAAAACTTTCAAAGAGACATCTAGCTTTGATTTAAAAATAGCAGGAGATATGCCACTTCCCTTACAGCAACTCCCAAAGCTTAATCACTGTCATTGTTTGAAATGCTGTCTTTTGCTTTCAGCTGTCAGCTGCTAAATTACGGAGGCATTCAGGATGGTAGTCAGAGTACCCCAGAGATGTAGTCTTCCTAGGTCCTGTCTCAAGGAAGAGAGAGCACCCTCATGGGAGTCGTTTAGAGCACCAGAAGCTTGCCTTCTGCTCTGATTGATCCCATGAGCATACTATCTTTTTACACAGATGGGAGAAAAAGCCTTTAGAAGCAAGGTCTTGGGCTGAGAATTAACCTGTGCAAATATCACTCCCATATATTTTTCCATGGAGGTACATGTACTGTGTAATCAGGCTGTCTTTAAGTTCCCTTTATAATGAGACAAACGGGTTGAACTACTTAAGCACAACTTCTCTCTCTCTCTCCAATTCAGGAACTATTTTTTTGGCTTTTCATTGAAATATTTAATTTAGTTGGTACAGGAAATATATACTCATCGAATTACCTCATTATTTCATTTGTATGAGAACTCATCACAGTTGTAAAAAGAGGCAACTTTATTCTTCTTACTGGATTCCTACTTGCAATCTCCTTATCTAAACATTCAAGAAACCCAAAAGTTAGTTTTCTTGTTTTGGCGCTTTTTTTTTTTCAGTAACATCATGAGGTCAAAATTACTTCCTTACTCTGATGGCCCTGAATTTCCTTCAGAGAGAAAAGGCACAATCAGAGGTGACCTCACGAAATCACTTACTTTGAGTCCGGACAAAGGGATCACTTGAGCCTGCATCATGCGACACAAATCTATGTTTTTAAAAATCTTCCTTATTCTTATACCCATTCCTTGCCTGCAGTAATGTCTAAATCATCTCCCCGTTAAGATTTTCTACATATCTAATTGGCATATTCATTGAAAACAATGCAACGCCTTCTCTTTAAATCATATTTTGAAGTTGTTATATACTCCATTACCTTTATTTTTTCAAAACTAATCAAGTTCCTTTTTTTATTTTTTCTAGATTCCACTCTTCAGATGTCTGTCTAACCTGATTTCCCTTTTGTTGTTGCCCTTCTCCTACATGTGAACCTCTGTGCCAAAGTACAGTGCCAAAAGGTGCACACCTTACTCTACATAAAGCCTCTCTGCTACTAGGTACATGTGAATGGAAATGAGACCTGCACACAGTTTATGTAGCTGTTAATATATCCTGGACTGACATATGACTTTTTTTGTGGCTTTTGTTTTTACTTTTTACAACAGCATTGTATTTCTGACTCTTACTCAATTTATGGCAATTATTATTCCCATATCCTTTACTGTAGTCATGCTGCCGAGACAATGAGTCCCCATTTTGCCTTGATGCATCCTATTTCTCTGTTTTTACATGTAGAATTTGCTTTTGTCTGCACTACTTTATTCTTGTTGATATCAAACCATCTGTCTAATTCAGTACAGACATTTTGAATTTTCATCCTATCTCTCAGTTCTTGTGAGGCAGCAAGACATCCATAAATTTTACAAATCACTTCTAATGAGAGGTCAAAGTCATTAACAAAACTATTCAATAATACCACACCAAGACAGACCTCCCTGGTACTTGCTGGAAATGTCCTTTTTGTCTGACAGTGAACAGCTGATAAACACTCTTTTAGTACGGTGCAAAATGTCCTGTTTCTTATGTGCTTTTCAGGCAGTCATCCATTTCACTTCACTAGAGATTTCAGCAAACAGATCTCTATACCAAACAGAAGAAATAAGTTACCATAAATAGTATAGCAAGATAAGAATATAATATTTGCAACATGTCGCATCTCATGGTTGGTTTTATTCTAATAGAAGTTTCTATAATAAAAGCAATAAAAATTATGAAAGCAATTATATAAGGAATAGTTAAACATAAGTATTTTCCGGTTACTACTATATGACAGAAAAAAACAGCACTGCTCTATAAAGAATGAAAAAGTTATTAAAATTACCTGTACTGTATCAATACAGGAATTATGTACAATTTCCATTTTTTATCCCATGTTGTGAATATGTTCAGCTATTAGTCCCAGTACCCTCTTGTTCTTGTTTGCTGTATGGTGTGTCAGAGTATCAAGAATTTCAAAAAGTAGTTTTTCTAAAGCATATACACATCTCTGGAGAAAATGGAAATGCTACTACAGGTAACATTTTTTCTTTCGGGTTAATGCTATTCTTTTGCCTCACTGTGCAAAATCAGTAATAAGTAAATGCAACATTGCAGAAATAGTGGACTCTGTTTGCCTAAAACCAAAGAAACACAGTTAGTTTAGCTTTCTTCTGAAAAGATTCAGAGTTATATTATAAACAAAAGTCTAATAAATTACTGTAATGGACTTTATAGTTGATTTTGGGAAATCATAATGAAGTCATAACTCAGGCCTTGGTTTGTTTAAACATGTCTTTGTGTATCTTATTTTTGGAAACAAAGTACCATTCCAGTACCAATTTTCTTTTTTCAGTTTCTTTGGAAGGGAAGTGAGTGAAACACACATGATAAGTTCTGAAATATGATTTAACAAAACATCACTTGCACAGCTTTCCATTGGCAGCATGTGCGATCATGTTTTGGGAAAGAGGTATCTGTTGAAAACCCTGAACAAACCTGCTTGAAACACTGCTCTAATTTGCAAAATTGATATGTCTAAATCACTACCTTTCCTAATTTTCATTTCAATTTCAGAAAAAATTTGCTTTTTATAAGTTCATTTCTATGTTTGATAAATACACCTCAGAATTGTTGAATGTTATCCATGTCATACCCAGTTTACTTATATAACTGTGTATGCATGTGTGCATATGCATACATACTTCTAAATAAATTGTCTGCATATAATTATATTCATTTGTATGATATATATGGTTTTACATTTCTGCATATATAAAGTATAACTGCATAATTAACTAAGCAGGTGTATGTAACCATAGGTGTGGGTAACCAGTGACCTAGTTAGACTGAAAGCAAGGCAAGAACTACAAGGCTGGCCTGCCATTCAGTTAGTAAGAACAATAAGAGCAGTATTCAGAATTCTTGAGAGGGTAAAGAATTTGGAGATGGAAATTAGGCCTATGACCAGCTTTGTGAATTCAAAGGTATCAACACAAACTGCCTGCAACTAATGCAGTATAAGATCCTGATGAACAGGTAAAGTCCATTACATCTACTTTGGAGAAGGCTTTGGGAAGAAACAAGATCAATGAAACAAAGGATATCTTTATCACAAGAGATGCTTTGTTTTGTTTTTAGAACATGAAACAGCAAAAGGAAATATCTTATAGTAATGACAGCAGTCCCTTATCACATTCAGATCATTCTTTTATACTAGCTAGCACTCCAGCATCAGTGAAAAATAGAAAAATCAAATCATGTGGGAATTAACTTCTTAAACCACATGTGACTTTTAGACTTTGAGGTCTAATTTTGGGGCTTTTTTAAGGAAAGTGAGACACATAAAGACACACATAGAAAATTTTCAGAAGGACCTACCATTACAAACCTTTTTGAAAACTGTGTTTACATACCCGAGCATGTGGCATGTTTTTCAGTGCACATGAAATCTGTTCACTTAATAAAGAGAACTGTTATGGGATAACTTGGGCTGGAAGGGAGATCTCTTAATACAATCTTCAGTTGTGATCAGTCCAAACTGCTCAGTGTTTTTATCTAGCTGAGTTTTGGGCATCTCTGAAGTTGAAGACTGCGCAACCTCTCTGGTCGACCATCTTCATGAGGTAAAAAAAGCTTCTCAGCTTAATTTAGTGTATTCTGAACATCAATCCTTCATCTTGTGCCTACTCCCTCTTGTCTTTCCTTGCTCCACTGCAGAGCACTTCACTTCACATCATCTCAGTAAGGCATGAGAGGGCTGATAAATCCACCCAAATCATCTCTTCTTGAGGCTTAAATCTTGAGACCATCGTCTCCTTGTAGGACGAATGCTCCACCCCTCAACCATCCTGGTGTCTCTTGTTGAGCTCCCTTGAGTTTGGGTCTTTCTTATATTTGAGCCCCAAAAATGGATGTTCTATTAAGGTGTATAATTTCAAATATTTCTGCCTGAGAACCACTTTTTCTGACACATACTGATACAGCACTTTCCAGTTCTTTGCTCACAGCATTAGAGCTGGCGCTGGCCTATGCAGTGCAAATAGGTCTATGCCTAAAATGCCACAATACTGATTACTAGTTGAATCAGCATTGTATAAGTCAGTTTATGGGGAAAGACACTGTCTTCCCAGCCACAGACGAACTTCAGTTGCATTCAGAGCACTCTCTATAATTTAAAAGCCTTCAGTACAGAAACGTTTACAACAAAGCTAGGCAGTGAGAGAAATAACTAAACATAATCCAGAGAAAGAGTGGCAAGCCAATTTCATTCAAAACCCTATTTTCTCTCAACCAGAAATAGTGTCAAAGAAAAGACTGAGCACCTGGGAAGTGCTGCCTGTGGTTGCATTGCACTGTGCACGTCACTGGTGGTTTGACTGAACATTCAGTCAAAAGTAACTCAGATGAATACATGTTTTAAAGGTGTCTAAAAGCTCTGGTGCACATTAAAATTATAAAGGATAAAGTTAGTACACAAAATTATTTGCCGTTACAAGTGACATGCTCTATTCTGTGCTCAGAAAGAAAAACTTGCAGCACTTGGATTCTGAGCAAGCTGTTAACTTATTTTCAACCTAATTAAATGCACATCATACCTCCTTTTTTCTCAGTCCAGCATGGACTGACAGAACTTCTGTAGCCAGACTGCTGTACTTACTACAGCATGAGCATACTCACTTTTTTTACTGCCAGCAAAATAATAATTAAAAAAGGACAATATAAAAAAGGAACGAACACATAGATAGGCTAAACTGAATTATTAATGCCCCAAACATAAATTGCTACTGAGGATTAATCAGATACTCTCTGCCTGATTCTTGGGGCTCCGTAGGTAGACAAGACCCTACATAGGTAGGGGCACTTTTGTGCCACAGGTTTTATAAGTAGCAAAGCTGTAATCTCTGTTCCTCTCTGACCCTTCTGAAATACATCCTTGGACCGAGGAGAATGAAGAAGACTGTACAAATACAGTGGCCAACCAACCTGATAGTAAAAAAGAAGAATAAAAAACAAAATGTTGGAACATTTTAGTTCCTTGACAATTAAAAAAAAGTTATCACTTTATTACTATACATTTTAGTCTTAAATTTTTCAGAGAGGCTACTTTATTCTATCAGAAAAATGAAGAGAATGGTAAAATTATTGGCAAAACAGGAACAAGATTCAACTTAAGGAAGGCTAACAACATTGTGTTTTATCACCATTTTTCAAGCATTTCTTTCTGTAGGAAACCATGTTTCCTGCAGAAAGTTTCAATAGGTATAATTTCAATGTCTGGAACAAGCAGAAACCTATATGGGAATCAGAATTGCTACAAGATTAATCTCGATTATGTTTAGGAATAAATGCTGACTTCACATTGATTGATTTCATATTAATATTCATATTATTAGGAAATAATGGAACATTGTTTTCCTTCATGTCAGAAATTAGGGTTTAATAGGACTTCCATGAGGCTCAACATTGACATTTATATTTCTCATAGAACAGGGAAAGCTAGATGATAGCATGGGGAATTGAAAGATTCAGTTGTTTATGCAGCCTCACAGTGCAAACACACTTGCATACAAAGTTCAGGAAGAATAGCTAGGACGGTGAACCACAGAAATCCTAACACTGTTAATACGAAAAATTTTAAGATCAAGGCTTCCTACTACAAAGTTCTAGTTAGGGCATGAAGTAATATCTGGATTCACCCGATTTAGACCTTCATAACTGAGTCATGACTGAGCTTCATGGGTGGCAAAAGTGTCTGTAGTTAACTTCATCACTTCATTAAACTGATGAACAGCTAAAGGCAGCAATGCTCCAACTGGGGATCCTAAAGGCAGGTTAGCTGGAAAATACTTCAGATTCTTTGATAATAAGAGTTTAGCAACTAGAGGCAGCAATTGCACCAAGACTGTGAGAGGCTGGTCCTTGATATGAAGACCACAACTGAAAGCATTCAAGACATATTGCACAAGGTACTTTCAATGCAGCAGTAAGGAACACGTACTGGATTATATTTTTCCAAAACTTTTATGAAATTTATGTTTCCAGACAGCATTTTAAGCACAGAACAGAAAAATGTGGATTTCTCTAAGTTCTTGAAGGGATTTAGGAGCATAGGTCTCGTTGCCAGTGGAACATGCCATCCTCTGGATGCTTCTAAAAATTCGTTAGTTTACTGTTTTTGTGAAGGATTGTTATCAAATCCAATTAATCTCTATGAGTCACATCTATCAAAGTTTTAATTTCAAGATCAATCACAGCAATCACTAGGTTCACCGTGAGAGCCATCAACTGTTCATTTTGAGCTATGGCATAAAATTATACAGATAAGTATACCTCATTTTTTGGTTTTTTTGGTTGTGACACCTACACAAAGTATCCTCCTGAGCATAAGAAGAAATCTGTCATTGATTTTGGCGAACTCTGGATCTCACCTTGGAAGCTGAAATTTTGAAAAATCCCAAGCAGTATAATTGAATGGTTAGCAAATACTCTCTTTTTCACATGATGAACAATCTTAATCCAGGCAGAGCTAATATTACTGTTATGTAGACATGATCAACTGTTGTGTTAGTTGTGTTGCATACCCACTGTTATTTGTTGGGTAGAAATAAAGATCTCATGATCCCTCTATTTGCTAAAAGGTCTGAAAATGTGTCTACTGCAGCTTACCAAGGAGTCACAAGGAAACATTATTTCAGGAAACATGGAGGAATCTCTGCTGAGACAAATAAAGCCAGGGAATACACTATCCACTACCGAGGCATTTGCAACTTTTTTTCAGAGACAAAAGAGATAATGAAAAGTTCATTCAGATGTGGGACATCTAAAAATCATAGTATAATTAGCCTCAATCCACTGATTTCTTTTGTTGAAAAGACTGTCTGTAAATTCTGTTTCTTTAGCTGATCATCTCTGTGGTAACAGACCATTCACTCATAAAACCAGGTTCTGCTGAATTTTTTCAATATCAGACAATCTGAAAGAACAAAAAATTTTCCCCTCTAACCTTTTCTATAAAGACATAGCTCCTCTTTCAGTTTCTAGCTTTTCTGTGCTATTATATTGAACTGTACAGTAGAACAACCATTTTTGTTATTATTTTTTACTGATTTATTCTCATTTTGAGGACTAAAAGCAACATTTCACAGATGTTCATTTGAAAAACTGTGATAAACTGCCCTTTTTGATTGTGAATAGATCAGAAACTGGAGCAGTTTTAAGATGGAAGAGAGTACACAAAGTTAATAAACCTACTGTATGAATCAGTTTGCTGGTAATGTCGTAATACCACTAGACATAAATGTTCTCAAATAGCTGTTAAGTACCCACAGGAGAAATAAAGCTCCTGTATTTGAAGCAAACTGTCTCTGAATCTCTGGGAAAATGTGCAGTAAAAGAAGCAGCAGGAACTCTTAGGTGATGAAAAAAAGTAACATCGAGAGGTGAAAAAATATGTGGGATTGGAACTTCTGTCTTTCATCAGCCCTTGAACACATATCTACTATGCAGGTGTAATGTGTATATATGTGACAGTGTGCAAGAATATGTACACAGGCATAGGTGACACACTTAAATTTGACGTTGTAAAGGCTGTCAAAGATTCTAGATGAAGTGTGTGTGTGTGTGAAATTATATTTGTTGGCTTAATTGAATTAAAATACACTACTGCAACATTGTGAAACCAGAATTTGTACCAGAGGCAGTGACTTTTCGCATTTGATTTAGCTTGTTTTACAAAATGAGTTTTCTTACAATTATATCTGTCTGACAATATTACAGGGACATTCTCCAACTTGCCTTTCTTATAGAATTAACTCTTCATACAGAGTAACTGAATAACTGAGTAACTGAGTAACTGAATAAATATCATGCTGTTTACTCCATTCACTTACCTTGTAAACCTGTTGGATGCAGGCACACACATGGCAGGCACTTCTGTAATCCTAATATGTGAAAAACACATATTTCTAACTACCAATTTTTGAAAAATGATGTGAGTGCCCAGCAGCATATCGGGAAAAGACAAGGATTATGCTCTAACAGGAATCCAGCCAGTGAAAACTAAGAACTGTCAGGTGACACTGAAAGAGAACTTTTGCTCCTTTTAGTTTCCCCAAGGTTTGAACACTGTGTTTGACCACACGAAAAGTTTTCACTTGCAAATTTACTCTTGCAGGGGTACTCTGACATCACAGCTCTAGAACCGATTATGTATAGAGAGCTCACTGAAAGATCATGACTGAAGCGGAACACAGCTTCTTAATTTAAAATTTGAAAAGTTTTGGCTTCCCACCTTGGAAGGGACAAAGCTGTCTACCTCTTTGCCAATTTGCCTACGAGATGCTCATCAATGTGCTCTGATCTCTACGGCTTAATGGTTTTGTTTACTGAACAAATTGCAGCCTTTCAGCATTGCTTATGTGAGACATCAAAACCAAGGATTGATCCTTTGTTAATTTGAGTGAGCAATGATGCCAAGGTCATGACTAGAATTAAAAAAAAAACCATCTATCTAACTTTTTGTAAAGCATCACCCTACCTATCTACTCCCAGAATCAAATACTTGTAGGTTATCATGGCTGTTCCCTTTGCTAAAAGTTCTGATGCACAGAATCTGTCCTTAGCTAAGGTGAGCCCTGCTCTATGCCTCTACTCAACCAATGGATATTGACAGTGGAAGTACTTTGATACCCCATCAGTACAGGAAACATCTCTCTAAAAAGTGAACAGGAAAGGGAGAAACAGGATTAAGCCTCAGGTGGGTGAGGAAAAGATTTCTGACTCTCCTTCTGAGATATTTTGTTCATGAGAAAAATGTGGGATGGTGCAGATGTCACAGTGTTTTTTTTCATCACCACACACTATCTGAAACATCTAGAGAACATACTAAAATAAAATTATTTTGGCCCAGAACATGTAGAACTTTGTTAAATATTTGCTTGTTTTCAGTTTCTAGAGGTCACAGAAAATAAGACTGGAATGGGATCTTGGAGGTATTGCCTAGACTGACTCTTCCTCACAACCTAGTTAAATGCAATTAAAACATTTTGGACATCTGTTTAAACATTGTTGATCACACTGATAAAGTCTTTGTTTTGTTGTATTGTCACAAACTTAAAACCTGATCCTGGTGAGAAAAATTGTTAGCCTGAGAGCATTTTGTTTCTCTTTTCTTGTTGTTGTCATCTTCATTGAACTTTTATGTCTAAGTTATTTTTATTATTCCAAGACAAACCATAAAAACTAAAAAATAATAACAAAGAGCGCATAAAGTCCTGTTGCATTTTTGCCTTTTTCTTTTCATTTTGCTTTGAAACCTTTTTAGTGCAATTATCAAGAGCCATTAGATGCGTTCAATTAAGTGAATGCATCACAGAAGGAAAAAGCAGTTCTGTGGGGAACTGGTGTTCCATCTCTGGAGAAGAGCTTCCTGTCAACAACTTGCTATCCATCATGAAGACGGCTACAGTGCTCATGTAATTAACATTGGAAATGAACCAGCAAGCCGTCAGTCAGTGATATCTCTCCAAAACATGCCATACTCACTGAGAACACCTCTACAGAGAAAAATCAGTGAGCGATATAGTTCAGTTGCTTGATCAGGAAACACATTAATATATGTAAGTATAAGCTTTGTCTCTATATGAATGGAGTTTTAGTGGCAGCAATATCGCACACCCTGTTTTCTCAGACTTATATGTTGGGCCAGATGCACATTTCAACATGATTAATAAGTTCATATAAAATGATCAAACCATGTATTTCCCTATAACTTGTTATGAGGTATCACTAATATTCCCCCGTGATATTGTTCTTACTACCTTCTGCAGTTCACAATGAAATATTAGGAATAATAAAAAAAAAAAATCACTTCTGTTAGCTGTAGAAATCTCCTTTTCAAGGCTTCTAACCAAAAGAGCAAGCTGCTGTCAAGCCAACTGCTGTTGGTAACAATGGAAAGACTCTGATAAATAAACCATTTCTGATCATTATACATACATATATCTATATATCTTTATTTCAGTGGTTGGAAGAATGAAAAAAAATCAAGTTAGATCAAACAAGTCTGGAAACAAAGCAAACAAATAAAACGCTTAAGATCAAATAAACCTTTATGCATGGTCTGTGCTTTAGTCTTTTTAGACTTCTTTAATAAAGAATTGCACTCACAGAGAGCTGACATCATAAAATACTTTAAAACTTCCTCACAGGAGCACCAACACTTGGAAACAGGTCTCCTGTCTCAGCAAAGAGGATAATATACTCTGCTACGAGTGAAAGGCAGTAAGAGCAGGGGCATAGTCCCCTGAAATTTTGCTAATTGCATCCTGATTCCTCAACATTTATATTTTGCTATGTTTATTGTTCATCCTGAATTAATGTGTGTTTGTAACCAGAAAAAGAAATAAAATGTGCTCGTTAAATAAAAGAAAAATTTCTTTATCCTGTTTGGGACTCATTCTTCTAGTTGAATTATTTTAGAAATTGTTTTCAGGGCATACTTTCTGTCAAAAGACAGTTTTATTAATTATTTTAAAGAATATTTTAAGACTATTTTGAGAAAAAATTAAACATGCAATTTCAGATGGCAGTCTTGTAGTTCTGCAATGTGCTCTTATGTTTTGATTTACGCTGGTTCTCACTATACTTAAAAGAAGTAAGACACGAAGAATGCATTTATCTATCGATTTTGTGGTTTTCATCTTTAAAATTCTTGAGGCCTTTGAGTTTTCAGTATTTCATTTCATATTTTCTATTTGAAATAGTTTTTTTTGGTGTTGGTAATCAGGACTAAGTTATAATTTGCTTGGGTACATACATTCCCATTTACTATTTTATTTGTATTAAAAGGGAGATAGCTGGTCAAAGTGGAATTTCCCAACAGTCTGCCCTCTGCCACCACCTTCACACCCTGCACATAACCTGGAACCACCCACACTTTTTCTTGCAGAGGTACCATAAGTGACCATAATTCTTGTGGGGGAGGTGGGAAGTCCAGACCATTGCTGAATGACAGCTCTTTCTGTCTCTCTGCTCTCCTTTGATAACGATCCACCATCATAAATGAATTCTCTGTTTAGAGAAGGTACTTCTTACAGAGTAACAAATTACTTCAGCAAAAAAGTGTATTTTAAAATCTTCAAGAAGGTCCACCAGAGTAGCTTTATTTGGTGGGGATGCTCAGCTTTGTCAGCTTCCCTTCCCTTGCACATTGGCCATTCACTGGCTGACTCCTCTTCTAGGAAGAGCTTTTCAGCTGCAATGTATCTTTTTGATTTCCTTGTTCCTGGCCAGCAGAACAGCTGAGTCCTGTGGCTTGGAAATATGCCATCGCCCTGCAATTGCCTCCCTGAAGTTTGTTGTGTGGTTGCTTATCCATATTGCTTCCAGGCTTGTTTTTCCTATTGCACCTGACTCAGACCGCATTCACTCCAGAAAGTTTATAAACCAATATGCTATTCACCTCACTGAAAAGGTCAAAAGCAGGATTTCTATGACTAGTACTGTCCAGAATTCTTAGATGATGGTATAATATTTGAGTCTATCAAATGTAGACAAACAACCACTTCAGTAATTTTAGTACTTAATATTTTAATATTTAGTAGTTGTTTAAAATTAATTATTTATTTAGAATACTTAAACATGTTTCAGAGTTTATTACCAATACTGAATATGTAGGATAAATTTTTTAACATTAGTACAGCCCTTACATTTCAAGATTGAAGGTAGATACATTCCCTTTGACAGGTGGGTCGACACTCCATGGGCCACGGGAGTCTTCAATTTTTCTACTCTGAAGAAAATGCAAAAAATACAGTCTATGAGTGCTGCAGTGCACTTCTGATGAATAGGGCATAATTAATGAAGAAAATTATTATATATAGAAAAAGCTTTTTCAAAAGGTAGATTCTTCATTTAGTATTCTGATTAGGGAGGTGGATTTTATGTGAAGCAGTGACAAAAATAAAAATAGCTCCCAACAGCTGTCAGACAAAAGTCAAAACTAGTGCAAACATGAGCAACAAACAAAACTTGCCAGGGTAACAGCTTGGTACTTTGTATGACTTCACTACATTATCTTTTATACACTTCATTACATAGTATGCATTTCCATTTCTACTCAGCCCCATTCCTTCCCTGGAGTAAAGATTTAATTACAGAAGAGGGGACAGGTCTGGTAACAATGAACTCATATAGATGAGGCATCTGAGATGTACTGATAACATTCTGTACTGAGAAAATTTTTGCATTTCTAGGTGGTCCCCCCAGCAAGAAATAATGTGTCATAATCAATTTACACATTTTAACAGCAATGTACTATGCCTTTACATGATAAATTAGCCTGTCTTTTTTAAATTCTTTTTTAAATATATCTTCTAATAATTTAGACTTTTTAATTTTTTTTTAACATGTCGCTTATAGAATGATTATGGAACTGAAGGTTTCTTGATACTAAGTAGAGACAGAGCTTTACCAGTGCCTGAGTTACAGCCTCTGAAGTTAGGCTTCTCTTCTGAAAGCCTTATTCATGCAGAAACTACTAAGAGGTTTTATTTTAATTTTTTTTCCTTAAAATGCAGAAGGGAGCCAGACTGATTAGATGACCATAACAGTTTCACAGGCATTTAAAACAGCCTGTCTAACATTATCTCTTCTCATTCCATGTGTTATGAATGTTAGGACAAAAATTGCTCAATGAGATTTCATTTATTTAAAGTTAACATTATTAGAAAGTTTCATCAACTGCACCCAGTTACCATGCATGCAAGATGCTATGCTGAGTTATGAGCAATATAAAAAAAGATAATGACTCCAGCTTGCGGAGGGCAAGTCTGGCAGCTCAGTTGTCTGACTGGGAAGGACAGATCTGAATACCCCCAGGCATGATAAAGTGAATGGAACCTCAAGTCGGTGATCCAGCCATCACTGTCATGAACTAGCAAGCTAGTCACCACTCACACCAGCACACGTCTCTCCAAAATCTTGATTTTGTGTTTGAGAGACAAACAGAGGCTATGTTGTGTCTGTGCAGCAGCTGAGATTGTTCAGAGACATTGCACAATCTTTTCAAACAGGAGAGGCAGAAAACTACCTGGCTTGCAGACCTTGCCATGCACAGGAGTAGAATTGCTAAGGCACATGGAAAATAAAGAGGTGATTTTTGACACTAAGATGACTTCACTAAGGGCAAATTGTGCCTGAAAAATTTGGTGGTCTTCTAAAATTGAAGTACTGCATTGGTGGATAAGGGAAGAACATCTCTCCTCTTAAGACAGACTGAGGGATGTGGGGCTGTTCAGCCTGGAGAAGAGAAGGCTCTGGGGACAACTTCTATCAGCCTTCCAGTACCTAAAAGGTGCCTACAAGAGAGCTGCACAGGGACTTTTGGCAAGAGCATGTAATGATAGGACATCGGGGATTCAGTCTGAACTGAAAGAGGGTAGGATTAGATTAGATATTCTTCACTACAAGAGAGGGGAGGCACTGGCACAGGTTGCCCCAAGAAGTTGTGGATGCCCCATTACTGGAAGTGTTCAAGGTCAGGCTGGACGGGGCTTTCAGCAACCTGGTTTAGGGGAAGGTGTCCCTGCCTGTGGCTGGGCTTTGGAATTAGATAATCTTTAAAGTCCCTTCCAAGCCAAACCATTCTATGATTCTACAATTCTGTGAATTTAGTTTGGAGGAATTTCATAAAATATGAGGGGTTTTTGCCAGTGTTAAAGTCCAAATTTTGGATGTACATACTATTGTCCTGCTTTAATCTTACAGATGTGTCCAAATGTTTTTCCAGCACTAGAAAGATAATGTAGTTCAGTAAAGAAATAAAAAAAAAAAATAATGTGCATCACCTTAACATCTAGATTTTACTCAATGACTTCTATTCATAAAAAGTGCATCTGCCTTTTAATTTCAAAGTAGAGGTTGCACATTAGATTTAAACAACAATCTGTGAATATGCTTCTTATTTGAAGGAGAGTTTAGTAAAGGGTACTTGACAAAGCTGAAGGCACACAAGTTGTCATCAGTTAAAAAATATTGAATACATAGTGAGTGAGTATATGTAAGTGCCTTATTGCAAGGTACTCCAGCTTCTCTTGATAAGATAATATTAGTCCTACAAGTGTTAACATCCCTCAAGGTGTAGGGCTCAGCTCTGCACTGCTACCATCTTCTCTGGTTTATTTGACTGGGTAGGAAGACCAGATATGAGCCCCAAGAAAGAACCAAAGTCATTTTGAAGAAGTGACAGCTTGGACAGCCAAGAGATTTCAGACCCAAGACCTGTATGACCTTCACCAAAAAACAAGTCTTGGCACAGTTTTAAATTCTGAGATGAAGTAGGTTACCCAGTAATAAATATGAATTCAGAACTATTTAATCTAAACGGGGTACAAAACAAAAGTATTGATCTTGAAAATTAAAACCATTTTTTTAAATGGAATGTTTTCAGCTGTTAGCAGAAAACAGTAGTAATTTGCTATAGTAAGCATAATTATATAAACAATATAAATAACAATTTTTAAAAGAGAGTTTACCCACATAATTTAAATGAAATGTTTTTGTTGACTCAGTAGATTGGTAACTAGCTTCAAAATACATAACCTGAAACTAATAATGTCACACTTTTTCCTTAACCTGTGTAATTCCATCTTCTAATTGTGAGTTGCCCACCATTTCTGCATATATTCAAGTAGGCTTATTAAAGAAGTAGACTATTTTTTTTCCTAAATGCCACTTTCTAAGTAGTGAGAATCAGCCATCCTTTAGCTTATTTAGAACATATATAGAGGAAAACTTTATCCTTTTTTTGGAGGCTAGTATCTGTTGTGATGTCCCTAAAAATCACATTCCTTTAAAGGAAATGTTGCTTTAAAATAATTTATAATTTATATTTAAATGTTATAACTTACAAAATAATTTGTACTTATTATATATCCTTTAAATAAGTTTAACATACTTTCTTTAAAATTATTCCTTTAAAAATGAATAATTTAAATTCCTTTGAAAAGGGAATATTAATCTTTTTCTTCCCCCTAAGAAGTTGCTTAATGTTAAGTAGTATTTGTATATCAGCTCACTAGGTGATATTTAAAAAAAAAGGTGCAATCATTCATATTCCAGAGTTAAATAGAAATCAAGTGAATTCTGTTAATATTGTTTCAATAATTCATAAGACATCTCAGTGCACTGTTTCTCTCTTCTTCTCTCTTCCCATTAAAGATTGCTTCACTGGAATTAAGCCATAAGAAGTTAATATAGTCAATGTGCACTTAGTTTCCAGAGCCTTTTTCCATCCAGATTTTATACTTGTTCATTGCTTCACTGTTAAATGAAGAAGAACCTAGACTACCATAAGACAGCGGGAGACAGCTCTCAGTATAACACATATAATGAATGATGATGTGCATTACATACATGCCCTTCAGGAAACTCAGAGAATTTGTGTTTTCTCCTGGTCCTTGGCAATATGATATTCTACAGTGATTTCTCAGGGGTCACATGCTATCAGGCATTAGTGACCCTGTTTATGTTTCTGGTCACTCTGTGACTCACTCCTGCTGTTGCTATGGTTTTAGTAGATAAGCAGACGATGAGCTATACCCAGAGAAGGAAAAAATGCCTACAGTAAATGAGATTAGTAAAGAAGTTGTGACTGGTCTGACATAAGTCTTTTAGGTGCTTTTGTGCCATCACACAGTAGAGTTTATTTGGTATGATTCACAACACTCAAGTGTGACTGATGTCATTCAAGGTAAGAAAGCATAAAAAGGATTTTTTTTTGTGGACACAGTTGGCAAGGTTTGTTAGAGCTGTGAAATCCTGGCCAAAGTTCTCAAGGACTCTTGAAAAAGATACAATAACAAGACTTCTATATCTTATGTTTCATGTCACCTAGTGGATTTTCAATATTAAATAGAGCTGGAAAATTATAGGAAAGTGAATTTAAAAAAGCCACAATACAAGAAGAAACCTCTGAAACATTTTATAAAGTATTATGCATTTTCAGAGGTCAGCATCAAGGGAAGAGAACATAATGTAACCAAGATTCACAGTAACAACAGTAAATTCAATTGCTGACCTAACAAAAAGACATGTCTATGTCCTAAAAAGGCTGATGACATCTGACGGCAAACATATTAAGAAATGACTTGAAAATTATTTTGAATGCAGCCAGTGTGTACTAGAAAAATATTCTTACTGCTCTTCAAGTCAGGAAAGTGACAGGAGCTAATAGATGGATTTTCTATTAAGGGATTTGCAGACCTTCTATAAGAATGTCTCTAAGACTAAATTTCCTTTCTCATTAGGAGGTAGGAAATGTGAAAAAATGTTAGTGAGCCTAGTACAGTCAAAATGAGACAATACAGACAAAATTTTTAAAACCTTTTAACATTTTTCAGAAAAGGCATTCAGACATATTTCCTATTTGTCATTAGAACCACAGGCCATAACGATTTTGTCTGTATTAATATATTAAATGATGCCCAGGAATATTCCCAGACACCAGATACATGTTCAGACATACTGCCAAGTGCCCGAAATATTCCCTGGTGTGATTTTGGCACGTACCATCTAACAACACTCTTCCTAATAATTCCGAGACATGATATCCAAGTAGGGGGTGCTACAGGGGACTTTCCCAGAGGGTATTTTGCATGTGGTCACTCTGTTTTGGAAACTAGGAAAATCCACAAGAGGAGCTCTACCAACTGGTTGTGTGTGCCTGGGATACACATGTAATGTGTTGGTACAGAGTCATGTGTGTCAGCCACTGAAAGGCTATGGGACTGCTTGCCTTGCAGTATCCCTAGTGCAAAACAGAAATAACCAAACTGAAATGATTTCAATATTTAAACTGGTAAAAGTGAGAAGAAAGTGAAGTCCAAAATTCAAATAATGATACCCAACTAGGTTTCAAATGGTTTCCAGCAATTACACATTGTAAATCTATTATTTGATGGTATCATGAGAAAGAATAGTGAGCAAAGAAACCACGTATGCAGATAGTTGGTTTCCATTAATGCAATTTACTGGAGAAGACCACAAAATTACATATACAATATATATTATTGTTGCTGTTATTGCATATACCACATTCACATTCACATAGAACAACATGTAACCTTCATCACATTTGAGGAATTCTTGATAGGAAGCTGAAATCATTTAGAGACAAATTATCTCTTCAAGTTAATCTAAATACTGTTTAGAAACAGAAAAGAGGTAAAATATTAGATAAATAGAATATATAAAAAAATACTGATGGTTCAGAAAAGAAGTCATAAGTAGAAAGCAGATAACCTTGTTATGGGTGTTATTGCTGTCTAACACAGCAAGTTAAATCAATACAGCCTCTGAAAATGTTACTATATGTCCGCATGTTTCAGTGCAGGAAGCAGGCTTTAGCCCAGCAAGAGACTTGCTGCATGCTTCCTGTGGACTGTATATATTAGCTATATATAACCATGACCCACAAGGATTGCTTGGCAATGAATTGGACCCAGCTCTCTTGCAAGCATATGGGATTTTATTTTGGAAGGCTGTTTTTATCCAAATTATTTCTGCTAATCTTGAGATCCACCTTCTTACTGACTTGGTATTCTGAGAAGCAAGGTTGTATGCACATAATAAACAAATGTCTCTCTTGGACTAGTGCCCATTCTCTACCCTCAGGAAAAGTGGTCTCATGTCCATATAGCTAAATATCTTATTCACCTCAAAATATGATGCTCGCATCTATCTTGCGTATCAAGAAGAGTCTGTGGTCCATGCTGTCTCAAGAACTCTGGGGAAACATGGAACTGAAATCTGAGATTTGGTTGGGAGAGGGCTCATTTACTGTATAACTGCAGGAAGGAGTATGCTAGTAACTAAACCTTGTGAGTGACCAAGGGATGGTGTGTGAGCCTGAGCTCTGGTCCAATTTAATTTCCCAGCACAGGTGCACTCCTGATGACTTTTGAAACATTTAGGTCTTGCTGGCTTGTCCTGTCTACCTTTTTGGACATTAAGAAATGCTTCACCAGCAGATTTCAATTAGCATGAAGAAATAATTTTTGCCTGGTCTAGAAAAGCAGGCATATAAAGAACATCATGGCATTGACAGAAGTTAGAAAATATGTTGGAATTAACAGAATTCTCAGTAGAAAGAGATATCAAAAGTACAAGTCTTAAAAAAAAAAAAAAAAAGGAAAAATAATTTAGCCTTTTAAAATAACTGCTTTTATTTAAGCCTTTTACCTTGATAACATCAAAGAAAGTATCAAACAATTTATCAGTCCAGAAAACTATAGGAAAGGTGAATCTAGTAGAGCAACTATCGAGCTGGTTTTTGGAGAAACAGAATAATTTGAAAATGTGTACAAACATCAGATACCTTCCAAATGACCATAAGAATTTTTACGTGTTCAGAGTCAAGTCAGTGTTCTTGATGGCTGCACAAAATCAGGTCTCTGTTAGAGTTCAAAGTGTATCAAAACTGTATGAACAGCAGTGAAATTAAGATCCCAATGAAAATAATTTCAGAGATAGTTATTATTTCTTTTTCTTTTGTCTCTTTTCACTGTTGATTCTATGATAACTAATACTTGGATGATTCGAGCTGCTTCTGCTTTATTTCTCTAAATATTTACATTTATTTTGTGTTTATTTATATACACATGTAAGCATCTGAAATGTAGCAGTTATTTACACAAACAAAGAAATCTCTATGTAGTTTCCTGTTCTTAATAGCACCCAAGAAACCACAGCAACATAAGGTGTTTCTGTTGCATTGATGCCACAATGAAAAGATAATAGAAGATCAAAAGACCTTTGAAATTTCAGCATGAAATATCTCTGACCGTAGATAAATCTCTTTAGGCAGAAAACCATTCTATAAAATTTCCTAGAAATTTGAAGAACCCATTGCCTTCCCTATTTTGTATAAATCTGTATTTTTTCTACTAAAAATAAATTTTAAAAGATATTTCTAACTCAAAAAGATTTTTGAATAATTTTTCAACTACTTGTACAGTTAAATGGCTATTGTTTTGCCTTCAATCATCAGGCAACAAAGGCAACAGAGCTAAATTATGGTATCAAGCAGACACATGCAATAGATATATCTCTAGTGGAGATAATGTTTTTGGCAGTTTATCTGTTTTGTAAAAGCTATCATTTGTGAAATCTGAGCAACTTCCTTAATGAGGCATCAGAAATTGTGTCCCATAATTGCCCATTTTTGAGGGTTCAAGTAATCTCATTTCAGACTCTTTCATACAAGGGTGAATGTTCTCAGAAATTATGTGATTTAATAACTTTCATCCTCCTAATCATGAAATAAATATTAGTTCACCAGCAAACATCTTAATACAGCTATTATATGGATCACAGACCAGGGTTCTCAGTTGAAATATTTAATTATGGAAACAAGACATTTTCAGATACTAAACCAAATACTAGTGAAGACATATACTGTAATAAACACATATACTTATATTTATATAGTAGCTGGGTGTGAAGAAGCTGAAATGTTCCTCCAGATTACTGTATTTGCAAATTACTTTAAACATTTAGATGAACTATTTATTATGTGGAAATTCTGGGGTAAGCCTCTGTGTGATATGAGTACCTCAGCATGACAGACACGTTTTACAAACTGTGATAAGTTTGAATGCAAATCCCAGAGCCAAACTCCCTCCAAATATTGAGGGACTTTAAAATTAAAGGGAAAAAAATTTATATAATTATATAAGTGTTAAAGCTCATTGAATGAAGGGTGCACCACGACAACCAAATAAATGAAATGTCAAAGTTAGCAGAAAAATCTGATCAAATTAAGATTCCTTTACAATGAAAGTCCAGGTCCATCTCAATAACCTTTGGAGCTGAGTTGATCCAAGATTATATGTTCTTTTCTTGTCTTTCAGACACTAAATTTGTTTTGTAGTCTAATTACATCAACTGCCTATTCTGTCACAGTTCTGTATGATGCTTTGTCCTCCCTTGTATCTCATAATTTTCTCCTGCTCATCCAAGCCTCTAATACTTCCTAATATTAATAAAAATACTAATATAGTAACAAATTATATTAACAAATTATATTTCATAGCCACTATGGTTGCCTTTTTTGGCAGCTGAATACACTGGCAGTTCAGACAAAATTTCTTATCAGACTTGGTAGAATTGTAAATTCCCAACAAACCAGAGCAATTTTTTAGAAGTTCTAAAAAACCCACAATAGATAAAAGGAATCCTTCTCTCAAAAAATCTGCATTTTCCCATTTGTTCCTTCTGTCCTTTGGCTTACCGTAGGAAAAATGCAACTTTCCGGAACATGTTTGGACTCCAAAGCAGCCAAGCCAAGGATAATTTTAGTTCCTCATAACTCATTTTAGAATATAATTAGACTTTTCTTTCTCTTGAAATCCAGTCCTTCTGCAAGGCAAATATTAATAATATTTTTACTTGAACTGGCACTTTTTTGTTGTTAAAAGATCTTATGAAAAGGTTCTCAAACTCCTATATTTCTTTTAGCTGCTCTGCGTATTATACCTTCATGTAATACACTTCTTGTCAGGTTTGTTCTACAAAATTTCCTGCAGTATTTGGAGATAAACAGAACTGGCCAAAAATACATTTGCAATGAACAAGTGTTGAAGTTAGCGCCCTGTACACTGTTTTGATCTAGAATAATCAAGCCATTTTACAGCAAAGTCCTGAACAATCTGCAGTCCCCATGCATGGGCACTGAGTAAGAAGTAGTTTGTGCACAAGTGAACGCCATTCATTCCATAAGCAACTAAGAAAGAACTCTCCATCACATCTCTCAGCCCGAAAATGCACATAGGATGAATGATCAGTGACTGTGCCTTAAAGTATCTCCAAACTGCATGCAGCCAGGGGTGTTTGTTTTAGGGAATCAAACCGCATCTGTTCAGATGTAAACACATTGAGACACTTGAAGTGTAGATGTAGTGTCTTCTCTGATCTACCAGCCTGCTCCCATGGTGCTGAATTATTTGCCAAGGTAGATATAGCTGATCTACAGATACTGATGAACTGGGCCTGTACTTGATTAGGGGCTACAAGCAAGCAGTCATTTTAAATGATAAATCCACTATCCACATGAGTCCTTGAATAGCAGCTGAATATCTTTCAAAAGGTTTCCTCAGGCTGTTGGGTTTGTCAATGCCTTTTAAGGACTTCAAATATTATAGAAATCCCAAGTCCTTTCTCTGCAGCAAGAATGTCTGGCTGATTTTGGAAAAAAGAAAAAGCAGATCAAATGCTTCTAGACAGCTTAGGTAAGAGTATAGGTCACAGAACATACTGAAAACATAAAGGAGGGACACATTCAAGTGCAGTTTGAGTTCCAGTTGGTAAGTAATTTTGTGATTTTTTTTTAAAATTTTTGAATTAAATTTTTTGCATTCCATTTAGTAAGTAATTTTTAAATCCTCATAGTGAGTGGGTTTCAAAAAGTAACACGTAGTCCTCTGCTAATTACAACTTGATGATATTTGGCTGCAGTTCCTTCCGATTAGGTTTTTGGCTATAATTTCTAGCTCAGGAAATGATATAATGCTACTTGCTGGTTCTGCCCTAATATTTAAAGCCGCGGTTGAACTGTGTCTATTGAGTAAAGGCTGATGCTTTTCAGAAAACAGAGAACAATTGCATGCTAAACTGCACCCTGGTCCTCCCAGACAGACTGGGTAGCAGATCACTCAGGGAAGCTCTCAAAGTGCATCATACTACCTATTTTGACAGGTGTGCGGGGAATGCAGCATGGCCAAGGCACTGTAGGTGCTCTCCATCTGCATCTCAGGGCCCACAGCCATGAGTAGAAGTGAACACCAAGCACAGACAACCTGTGCTAAACCTCCAGACAACGCTGCTACATCCCAGGAAACATTAAGTTTTGTGCTTCCAACAGCCTTCTCACATCTGCTGCTCCAGGATACATCCTGGGACAAAATATCACTTCTTTACCATCAAGATGGAACATAAATATGATACACATTATGAATTACATTCATTGTATAATATATATATATGTTTAATCTGAATACAATATCTCTTTTTAAGTACACGTGGACTTAGAGAACCTTATGTAGTTCTCCAAAAAAACCAGCTCTTTGGTAGTGTGAGCGCTGTCATGTTTATTCACTAGCAGGTGAGTCCTGACGTATTCTTTCCCCTTTTCCCTTCTGACCAGAAAGGTTCTATCTGTAGCATCTAACACCTTTGCTTCCCACATCAATCCCATAAACTTTATGATGGCTTGGTATAGTTCCAACAGTTTTATCCAGATCACAGTTGTCAAAACTTGAAGGAAAATAAGAAAAGTTTATTGACCTGAACCAGTGGAACAAGGGAAATATTGGAGTGGCAGGAAGGAACAGAGGCAAAGAGTTAGTATGATGTTTCATGCTGTATCTCTGATAACAGTTGTAAGATAAAATGGTAATACCAACTCTTACTCTATTATGTTGAAGTATATTTCCTGAAACAGAAAAACCCCTGCAACCTTTTTTAATTTTTTTTGATGCATTTTCATAGTAATAAGGCAAGGTCTGAAAATATGGATAAAAACAACAAAATACAGAAGCACAGTCAGCTGAAGCAAAGAATGACCATCCTATACAAGAGACCAGGATAAATTTGTGCATGCCTGGGATGCAGTGAGCGCTAAGACAGGTACATAAGGTCATATAGGTAAGTACAAGAAGGGTTTTGTGTAAATTAATTGAAATTGTCTCCATCCACTTTTCTATCTTTTTGTTTGTCTAGATGGCATTATCAGTGATTCAATACAAGAAGTTGCTGTTTAGGAAAGGCAAACCCAGCAAAATCAGTGGCAAACAATTTTCATTTCCTTTTTTTTTTCCCATTTGATAATTAATAGAAGGTAAAAATAATCATGTCTCTGCTGTTCTCCACATAAAACCTAATCTACTGGGATTTGTTCTCTAATTTAGAAGCTCTGTCTGAAAATAATAATGCAAAAAGAACAGAATTTTTAAATCTATCCATCTTTTTGCTGATTACATATCCAGATTTACTTCAAAAGGGAAAACTGTTTTAGAACAGGCTATTCTGGATTATAAAAGAAAAGGGGAATAAAATCTAATCTGTCATCTAATCCACTAGTTTTGCTGTTTTATTTGTCCTCATACAGGTTGTTTTACCAATTTTTTTGGTACTGAAAATTTGTTAAGATAGGAATGACCCAGAAAGAATGGAGTTTTGGCTTATGAATACCTTGGAAGCAACCTATCATAAATGTTTTACTAACTTTGTGACAATCACTATTCAATATACAAGCTGTAAAGATGGTCCGCTAAATCTCATGGCACTGCTTGCAATATCCTGTCAAAAATGTAATCATAAAAAGCTGCTTCTAGCCAAACTGAACTTTTGGTACTAAAAAGAGACATTTCATTTTCACAATAAAATGAATCTCATAGGGTCAAATATGCATTTGATGTTACAAAGTATATAAACAAAGTCCATCCATTCTAAAGCAGTCATTGAATTTTGGAAATTGTAGTATGAAAAACAGACATAGTCCAAAGAAAAGGTCTTCAAATGTGGATGTATTTCTTACCATTTTTCAGAGAAATTCTTTCTGAACTTATAAGGACTGGATCTCTTCTTTTCTTTCTTCACTTCTATGTACTTTATTTTGATTTTTTTGTTTATGTGTGTGAGTTTCCAAAATGTTAATATGTTTTAGCGTGACTCAATATTTATAGGTTTTCCAGCTTTTACAGGGTCAGGCATTTGAAAAACAGCTAGTCAGTGCCTAAAATTCAGGTAATTAGATCACTGTCAGATATAGAGTTAGCATTTGTATGTTTAGATTGCCATGCATTTTTGGAAAGATGTAAAAGAAAGTTAACTATTTGTACAGGCACAAAATCTCAAGGTTCTGGAATTAGAAATACAAGTATTTTTGGGACACCTTGTAAATCAGATTTTTTGTAATATTTCTAGCCTACCATATGTTTCTCTGTGGTTTTCCCTGGTTTGTTTTCATAATTTTCAAGTGTCAAAAGTTCTTCTCTACAGAGAAATAAGGTGAATCCAAGTCCAATGAGAGCTGGCCATTACGTTTTTCTTTTCCTTCAGGTTGTAAATCCATCATTTGATCGATTGTTCTACCTGCATTTCCCCTCATCCCTCTGAAGCAAACAGGAAACGTATCATCAAAAACTCCTTCAAAAACTAAAAGAGTTTCCTATCACCAGCTGAGACAGGAATCCCATCCCAGTGAAGACCTTCTCATAGTAGGAAACAAAAACATGGGGACAAGAACAACTGAGATTTCTCTCCTCTTTTCTTTAGCGATAATCCTGCTTTCCCATCCTTACGGACCTTCAAAACATTTTTTCTCACTCCATTTCTCTAGTATTCATGTCCATCATACCATCTCTTTAACCTGAAAAATTGTCTTCATCTCCTCCTTCTCTCTGGGCTCTCAGACATCTGAAAGAGATTAATGGAGCAGATCAAGTTTGACTGTTTTGAGTTTTTAGAGAAATCACTCAAAGATCAAAGGTTAAAAAATAATTGAACTTGCAACTGTAAGAGTGGGAGGAAGATGAATACAGAGCCAATTAAAGCCTGAACAACATAGATAAGGACATCAAAATGCATCTTTCTCAAACAAGCATTTGATCCAATGATGCTCACTTTCAAAGCAGTACAAAAACATTAATTATTTCTCACAATACACCAGCTAGATAAACAAAAATCACTTAAAGCTAGCCAATAAAGTAATAAGGAAGAGAAAGACTTTTCTTTTACAAATGTATTAGGACAAAAGGTCATAGTGAGGGAATGTGCTGAAATTAAGACTGCTCATGAACAATTAAAGGCAGCAGTGAAACTAGCAGCAATTGTAACTGCACCAAGACGCTGAATTTTAGTCACTAGAAACCAGCTGTCTAATCAGAGCCAGTCAGCCCAGTCTTCTTTAGAAGTCCTTGAAAAAAATAGTGACTTCCAAGTGGGGTTCACCCTTGGATATCTCTCTTTGAGCGATTCTGAAGGGGCCTGTAATTCCTTTTCGCTATGAGGAGGGCCAAAATGAGATTAGAGATTTTGTCATGATTTCTGCATTATTAAATGAGAAGACACAACTCAATTGCTTTGTATATATTTGCTCCCTTTCTCCTCTTACACTGGAAGCTCTTTGGAAAAGGCTGGAGTTTATTATGTGTTTATTCAGTGTATGTAGTACAGCGGAACTTTTACCTCTGCCTAGGGCTCCCAAGAGGTACTGCAGTACAGATATGTTTCTGAAAAAATAATCTCCTTCAGAGAATGGTAATTACAAATCAGCTCTTCTGAATATATGTGAAATGACAAATACCTTGAGGGAAAGGGGGGAAGAAAGATGAATATGGCAATAATATACCTATGTGGTAGCATAATGGAGCATAAGTGGTAACCTGTACAGTTTGGGGTTTTTTGCTGCAACTACCAAATAGTTTTGCCTTTTAAAGGGAATAAAAAGTCCTTTTTATACTGACTAAAGGCACTACTACACCTACAAAAATAAAACCAAAAAACCTAGTGAAATCCTGCAGACTGCCCAAATTGTGGGCAAACTTTTATTATTGTGACTTCTAATAATTCACATTGTTATAAATCAACTTTGCTGAAGGAAAACATTTTATATCAATCAGAGTATTAAATCATGGAGTTACTACACAGTACCTCTGGAATTTTCCAGGGAAAATTCAGACTCAGTCTCACACTTTTTTCCCCAGTATATTTGAGTTCAGTTAGACTGTGAAATACCTTTGTGCAGTAGTCAATATACATTGTTTAATTCTTTTGCATTTAGCTAGTTAAAATGAGGCATAATAATAGTCTAGAGTATGACTGACTAACAGCAGCATTTTTCAAGCCTGTAGATTCTATGTAGAATTGCTGGATATAATTGCATTTGAGTTCAAGGGCACAGTACAAAAAAACCTAGTTAACACATTTACACCTTTCAGAAAAGAGCAAACCAAGGCCCAGACAGAATATGTACTAAACCAAAATGAACATTTAAACCTAGAGTTTTCACTTTGCATTTTCAGATACAGGGTTTTTTCTGTCTTGTTACTTATTTACTGAAAATGTCTCCTGAACTACCATCACTGAGGTATATGAATCATCAGCTTACAAGATGAGTCATTCCATTAATTTGGACTTTATAATGTCTAGCTGAATCTAAGGACAGTAAAACATATTTGTAGGCAAATTACCAGGAATGAAATAAACAAGAAACTAGTAGACAAGCCCTATTCCTAATAACTATAATTAGGCACCCTGTACTTATCTGAATGTTCTGTATTTTGATCCCAGTACAGTTTGTATTAGTGGAAGAATTGGTGTTACACCATTAGGAGACTGATCATTTTCTGACTGACTTATTTGCTTTGAAACAATTCATGTTAAATCCTGCCTTTTTCTGGAGAGTTTTCCCACAATGTATTGAGATTCAGTGTAACAATGGAAATGCAATGGATGGTGAGAAGGAGGTGGCTCAAAGAGATATGTCACTGCAATTTACCTTATCTGAACCATGTGAGATGCTGCAGCTTTTACTCCAAATTCAGACCTTAGCAACTGTGATGCAGAAGTAATTGAACCCTTTTATGATCTGGAAGATGCTAACGTACTGCTTTCACATGTTCTCCTCCCTGTCAAACTCTGGCTGGATGTGATTTTAAATGTGTGTGCCAGATGTTACTGACCTGCATCCTAAAAGCATCATACTGTGTGGAATAGCATGGCTACACACAGAACTCAATACAGAAACACCTGAGAATCCCAAACACTCAGGCAACTCTGTGTGTCTGAGTGCAGCATCCATCACTGGTTGTAGGTCAGGTCTCAGAACAGTGAACTCACATCAAGGTGATGCTGAGCTCAAGCTAATCTGTTTGTCTTCCTGCAGGGATCAGCTTGCAGTCTCATGACAGCATACAAATATAATCCTGTCCTGCTAGCCTTCCCAAATCTCCCTCCCATCTCTTCCTGACTCTCCCCTTCATCAGGCACTGCTTCACCCCTCTGCAGTAAACTGTAAGTGAGCAGCTCTAGATGAAAACAAGTTACTTTTTTTCCTTTCTTTATGTTTTCTACAGGTTTTATTTTTGGTCTGGATCAATTCTCTGCCGTGACTTACTGCATGGCCAGTTTAAACAAGAATATGAGTGTAGCTCTTGCATGCATTTGAGATATAGCTAGTGATTACAGCCACATGACAGTGTGCTCAGCCTGTGATCAGGCTGTCATGGAAATGTGTTACAATTAGAGTACCTGGCTCATAACTTCTGAACTAGGCTGCTCAAAAGTATCATTGATGCCTTTGCATAGAGCTGAATCACGAAGCAGACACATGAAGAATTGTCCTTCTTGTGAGCTTGCTCTACAATTAAGTGACACAAGACTGACAATAAAGGCTGCACATTCATCTAATGGAGGAAGAGGCAAGGGGAGTGCAATGATCATCACTGGTAAAACCTATTCACCAGACGCTGAGCATTTTCCAGCATATTTTTCCAGTCTTCTGCCCTACAAAGCTGCAATGGTTAGATCTCCAAAGCCATGTCCTCCACTCGGTTTAGTAAATGAAGTGATCTACACTCATGTGTTTTGAAAAGGAATGAGGGACTTACAGGGTAGAAAAGAAAGTATGCACTTTTGGCATTTACTTGAAGATGTCCAGAATCTGCTCAGTTTCAGGGATTATCTCAAAAAAATGGACCAAATGAGTGAAAGTATCAGTGATTATCTTTTCTCTATATATGTACATTCCCTTTTGGTAAACTGGTCTACAGTATTACCCTGAGCATTTATGCAATTTATACTTACCACTCAGAGAAGGCAATGTTCACTGATATCTCTGTCTTGAAACTGAGCATCTTCGGGCAAACAAGACTTTTGGAGCCATTCTTCCACACCAAACTGATTCACACACAGTGTCATTGAAATCATTGCTATAATACAGAAATCTTCATATCAGATTGAGATAATTTTGTCATGACTCAGAACTGGTAACTGTTCAAACCATTCATCATGTACTATTGAAATATATTTATGTTTCCTACTCTGTAGTGGAGACTAGGAGTATTAGTGGTTTGAGGTTTTCCTCTCCTTATCTTTTGATCTGCTGTAACATCAGGTTTATACATATATATATATATGTTTAGGCACCTGTGCATTCATGTGTGTTTGTATATATGTCATAGCTAGTGTCCCCCAGGAAGTTTTATCAAACTCTTATGGACTATGTATTTTTAAAAGAATGATGCAACCTAAACCAATTGCTTTTAATGATGTTTTTTGCCTTGTGCCTCTGCTTCATTAACATGTATTTATCCTTTTTTATTAATCTGTTGTAAGACCACACATTAAGGAATTCCACTACTGAACTTCCTCAGGCCTGAAATTTCTTTCAAGGAGAGTGTGTATGTTGTTTGAGGTATGAGTTTATGAATGCTGGATCTATAATCAAACTGGGATTATACTATGTTAGCATGGATTATACTACAATGCTACTAATACTACTACCAAGTACAATGAAATAGGACCTAGAAATTTCCACACATATCAGCACATTGAGTATGAACAGATTCCTTTGGAGCATAAGATTTCTAAGGCCTCTCCCCTCTACAGCTTGGCTTTCTATGAATTTTATCCTTCACACGCATCAAGATATGTCTTAGAACAAAGCAAGTGTTTAAAAAGCTATTTGTGGCTGTTAAGATACACAAAATGGCAACACGTTCTGGGCTGTTGTGAGATTACCAACAAATCCCATCTGTCCTCCCATGTTCTTTGGGCATATCAAGAAAAATTTATCAAGAATTATTGTTGTCACAATGCATTTTAATCTCACCATCTCTTTTCATTTTTAAGATTATTTCCAAATATCTTCGGATACAATTATTAGGATGCTGAAAGTGTCAGAGAAGAGACAAGAACCTTTTTCTCGTAACGGTGGTTTCATAACTAAGTTTGAATGAATGGCCTGAACCATGTCTTAATCTTTATCACATTTTAGAAACATAAGAAACATCAGAAAGAGAACTATAATAAACTGAATACATGTCATTATGGAGAGGAAGGGAAAAAAAAGAGACAGCAATATGCTAAGGCTTGTGACCATATATTTTTGAAAAATTTTAGCCTATACGCTAATAAACCTACAAATGAGAACGAGACATCATAGAATTTACAAAGGGTTTTTTCTCTTTTTTTTTTCATAATTAGCTTTTGATGTGGCATCTTTAATGTCTTTACTTCCAGAACGCAAATTACTAAGAAGACTACTCCATCAGTTTTGAAGGATTAAGCCTATATAAGCAAACAAAAATTCCTGTCATAACTGCAGACTGTTTCTGCATCCATATAGTTGTCAAATTTCCTCCCAAAATGAAACATTTATTTTGATCCCTACATTTTAGACAATCATATTAAAATTATTTCCAATCATTGGTCTGCTTCCTCACAGCTTCCTTAGGACCTACTCTCCAAGTTACAGTGCAGGTAATTTTTTCTAACTTAATGGCTTTAATGAAACTGTCTTTCAAAATAATGTTTCCTAAACTACCTAATTATAAATGTAATACAATTTCATTTTGGTGCACCTTAAAACATAACATTTTCCTAATACAAATTTCACTCCAGGTTCCATAAAGTAGTAGGCTATTACTCAAATTACTCTTATTATCTTGTTTGCCTGATAAAGAAATTACACTGAAGAGAAGCAAGCAGCTCATGCATAAGCAACCAAAAGCTAAATCCCATCACTGAAAAAAATAAAGAGTAAAAGAAAAAGCTGTTATTTCTCATCAACATACGGAAAACTAAATTGGACAAAATGAGACATATGTCAAATATCTTAGGAATGAGTTTTCTTCCTACCATTTGGCATCCACAGCATAATTACTAAAACATTTTCCCAGAGCAAACCCAGAAAATTTAAAGATTGAGATATTATTTTACATGTTAATTACACTTTTTGTACATCATTAAAAAGGCTCTGAATCCTATCAGTTTGAACAATGGTATGCCTCAATAATGAAAAAGAAAATGAAAGTAATTATTACAAAGGTTTATTCTTCAAATCTCAAAAGGCAGCAGGTATACTTCAGGCCAACGTATGCATAGTCATGGCTATCTGCAGTGCTGGCACAGTCTGGAACAGCATAACGTCTTTTTCCTATCTTCTCATGGCATTCAGACATAACCTCATCCCACATTTTTAAACAGCCTCTGCTAACTGTGAGTCAAACCCACTTTTAGAGTAATTTAGCCAAATTCCTCTAAGTCATACTCATTTATAATATAAAGAAATCTGTCACCTTGTCTTATTACTAATAGAGTTCAGGAGATTTAATCAAGGATTAAATCAAGGATTTCCTTTAAAGACAAATGAAGTAAGTATCTTTCATGCCCTATGGCCCTATGGCCATGGAGAATCTGTGCTTTACCATATGCGCTTTGCAGCTGCTGCTGTGTTCAGAGGTGACCAAAGCGTGGAGGGAATAGCCCACCCACACATAGCTTTAGTGTATGGAGCCGTCCCCAGGAAGTGACCCACCACTGTATAACTCAAGTTTCCCACCCTGCTCTGGTCCCCACACAAGTGTCCATCCAAAGTGGCTGCAGGGAAGCCTGGGACAGCTCAGCGTCATTAACACCAGACACAAAGCACAGCTCCGAGAATAAGGACAGATAGCCCTGCCCACTGCTCCCACACAGGTCTTTTTTTTCCCAGTGCAGACAGGTAAAGGCTCCCTGGAGCTCTGCCTCTGCCCTTGTTGCTGTCAGCTCACTGTTTTCGGTCTGAGTGATGTAAAAGAAGAGAATTTCCCCAGCAGGGAACTAAAGGGAGAGAATTTCTCCAGCATGATTTGGAGGAAGGTAGGTGCAGGACCTTGCACCCAAAAGCACACCTACACAAAGTATCCTTGGAAATGCATGTGTCTGTCTCCCATGCGCACACACAACATTCAGCGAGTCCATCACATACAAACGTGTAACCACAAACACAAGGATCACCTGATGGATCATGTCTTCTTCTTTACCCATACCAAATTTGTAAGTCATCTTAAACTACACTGACATACAGATGAAGACTTGCAGCAGATAATCCTCTGTAAATGTGAGAGGCCAGAGTGAGTTAACCTTTCCTTAATGAAAGGATGTCAGGCTTGGCATTCTTCAGCCCTTCGTGGACTTCTGTCCTGCTGCTCTAATCTTCGGTGAGTACCATACTGACAAACTGCAGTTACAAGTCAGGAGGTCTCCAGATATAAATCCTCCACTTCTAGCTATTATATATTTTTCTTTAAAGAATAACATTTTGTGGATGAAGTATCTGTTACTGGGCTTTAGTGCTGACATAATTTACTTTGAAGTTAAGGAAAGAGGGAAGAATGGACTGCAAGGACAATACATTCCATTGAGTGAAACAAGCACACTAAAGCTGTGTGCCTGAGCACTTTCAGGAATACTGTTCAAACTCTTCATGAATTTATCTGACATGCATATACTGGTTCCTTATGATAAAACTGCATAGGGAGATGCAGTTGGTGCTTAATGAGGCATGTGGCCTTTGCCACAGCAGAGGAAATCAATTTTGAAACACCCTTAATTATTACTGTGGTCAGCCTATGATGTTGCTAACTCAGCAGAGGTAAAAACAGGAGTGTAGAATGTGTGTTTGTTCTGGCAGTAATGGGATTTTTATATACTTTTATGCCAGACTTGAAACAGAGATAGTCCCAAACAGCCTAAATTTCTCATGAGAAGCTATGCAGGCAATGACCCTACTCTCACTTCGCACAATGGCAGCACTTTGCCTGGAAACTTTCGCTTATCTAACAGGAGAGAGTCATGGCAGGTGACATGCCAAGCACTTAAACTTGCCATCATTAAACACCAAAGAGAAGGAGTACAGACGAAATCTGAGCTTTCTTGTGACCAAACAGATTTCTGTAGTCTTTGGTATGAAAGATTTGTTTTCACAGCCACATGTACTTACCTGAATTTAGTATCTAAATTATCCTTTAATCACAGAAAACTCAACCACTAGTGATGCTTGTGCCTGTGCTGGATGTAATAGACAAGAGATGGGCCATGTGCACCGTGAGATAACACAGAAACATGTGCCACGTGAACCAAGTGTTATGGTGGATAAAGTAGATAGAAAGTTTTTAAGCAGACTTGTTTGCCCCATTTTTTCCTTTCTCTCTTAATATAGCTGTCTTCTGGCAGAGAAAAACTTTCTGTAAAATAGGAGAACACAGCCATACTGTGCACAAACTGAGTCTCAGAAGACCCATAACCCTGCATGAGAAGCCACCTTACATGATGCAAGTTGAAGATGTTCCCTCTGCTGACAGTTGTGGCACAGTAGAGCCTACGGACATGTGTAAAAGTCTACACAAATGATCACAAATGCAGCCTGTAAAAGGGGAGTCCTGCTCTCCAGACTCTTCATGGTTCCCACATTAAACATCCCAGAGCATCTCAATTCCCAGGCAGGCACCCTACTGTCTGACTTGCAGAATTGTGCTAGCACTTGCTCTCACTCTGATAGCAGAAATCTCTATCTGCCATCCCCACTGCCTCAGCTGGAGCAAAAGCAGGAGCAGCATTTGTATTACCCCTTGACTTGTGTCAATGCCTAATGCATTCCAGAGCATACATCCACCAGTGCCTGCAGAATGGAAGCAACCGTCAGATGCTGGTTGTTGCACTAAGGGAGGGATTAAATTGTAGGAGATTAAAGGGATTAAGATGGAGGAATGCTTATCTAGTGTGGTCCAGGTGGATTTTGGGCTGTAGGAGGAAAGCAGACACTAAGGTAGAGAAAAATTATGCCAGATGCAAACTGCATTCTTAGCCAATGCGCCATGGCAATGAGTAGATGACGATACGGCTGACATCATCTACACCAGGGAGCAATCCTGGAGAGCAGCTCAGGTGGTGTGGAGTGGCTCTTGCCCACATCGCAGAGACAATGCCCCTCTAAAATGGGCTTTTTTCACTATTCATGATCGCTATTCATTTGAGAAAACTGCAGAAGTGTCAGAAACAATATATAGGTAAATGCTAGGGATAAATTACTCTCTTTTAAATGCAGTGCTTTGTCATTTTTCTACATATGCACTGTCTGACTTAATCACCACTTTTAATCAAGTACTTTAAACATCTATTTCCATTGGTTTTCCCTTGAAAAACACCTGAGCGTTTAATAGCTCCAAGGTAGCAATTTCTGATTAATACATCTGAACTAAATTCACCTCTATGATTCTATCAGTGTCAAAAGAGCAACCACATTTTCCAGCAATAATCTGGTTTTATTTACCGAATATGGTTGGAACTTTGAAATTATCAGCTTTATACGTATCAGAACATTTTTGACTTCTAGCTCTTGCCTTTAAAAGTAGTTTATTGTCTATAAAACAGTGCTTTTTAGAAATCTTTCTTAATTGTTTCTACTGAAAGAAATCTATTAAGGTTCATTTCATATTGCTTTACCTTGAGGGCAAGTTATTTTTTTATGTTGCTGCAAATAGACTGGGAAACATGAATGACCTTTAAAATGAGAGTCTGTAATTATGCTACTGAATCACTGTATCTTATAGCAGGCACTCTCCAGAATTGCAATTACAATTTACCATATTAATTGCCATCAATGGATGGTTATATTACTACAGAGAGAAAGATTTTTTTAAAATATACTGTAAGAAAACTCCTTGCTGGCAAACATAAAGATTCTGGAAGGAAAACAATGGCTGGAGATCTGCATTATTTATTTGTCTGACCTGTGGTTACAGATATATTATTTCATATTAGTACTCTAACAAAACGAAAATGAGGAGAAGAAATGAAAACGTGATACACTAAATCATTTGCACTGAATTCCACAATACCAGATTTCTATTTATTTTGAAATCTAGAGGATCTAATAATCACAGGTTATCTTTCCAGGCACAGATTAGTTCTGCCTGGACAGAACAAGTCTCTATCTGAGCCTGTTAGAAGTAGACTGATAGAGAATCTTGCTAGCAGTTATGATGTTGATTTGTTTAACTGACATCTGGTGATATATTGGCATAAGAATAGTCTGGTTCTAAATCACGAAAAAGGATGGGTGTAGGAGGAAAAGTAATTTCAAAAGTTTCTAGAATTATCCATTCTTTGGTCAGTTTCAAGGTGTCTGTCAGATATCTCTGGTTCTAAGAAGCATCAAAGGCACACGACACATCCAAAATACCAAAAGATAGGCATATAGTTTCCAGTAAGACCTACTACATTTTATCTGCCTTTATGTAGAATATCAGTCCTGGACAAATTTACCCTGGACTCAACTGCAATGTGATGGGGAGGAATAAGTTAGGTACCGTAAATGCTCCTCATGAAACGCATTAAAGCATGAGAGTAAAAGGTCAGGGTGTCACCTAACTTCCTTCCCATTGTCCTTCTACAACTTTCCTTGGTGAATCTGACAAGGCAGGATGCTATATTGTATAAAATCAGATAAAAAAATCTAGAGTTACTTTTGGAGACTCCGTACTTGTTTTGGCTTGCCTTTGCTTTCGCTTTCACTTTTGTTGTGGTTGTTGCTGCTGTTGTTTTAATACATAATTCAATATGCTTTTAAAGGATTAAATCAAAATACTTCATCATTCTTTACTGTTCTGTATTTGTCAATTCTCTTAAAGGGAGTTTCTTAACTTGCTCCTCTTCTCCAATCTTTAATCTTTGACCATTTGTCTGAATCCTTTAATATGTTGAATAATTGCCTCATCAATTTTTATAGCACATTACCTATTTGCAAGTGCTCTGAAATGTCAGCAAACTGCTTTCTTTTTCATCCTGTAAATCTGATGGAAAATAAATGCCTGACATTTTTCTTTTTAAAGACAGCTAACAGGCTGAATACATACCACTGTAGGAAGGACTATTTTGATTACCTGATCTGACTTGTGGCAAAGGCCAAATCAAAACATTTGCTGCAACCATTCTTGCATAGATATTTACACCATTTTTCAGTGCACAGCTCAAGGATTACCGTGCTGCCAACTAAGCCCTCCAAAAAACATGAGAAGTGGCTGCTGGCTGCTGACAGGGAATAAGAGGGATGCTGCCCATAGCACATTGCTTTCACAGGATGGTACCCATGGACAAGCAAGCACCTCTTAGTCTAAACTATATACGGACACAATTTGAGGGTTTACATAAGTCTCATACTGTACCCTTTTGACTCAGCCAAGGAGAGCATGAACCATAACACTTTTGTTTTGAACTTTTCCAAGTGAACAAGTGGACTAAGGAATTAATGCATAGCTTAAATAAGACACAAGTCTAAATCAGGGGGATTCCTAAGCTGCCTTAGGCTCTCCTTAGATGTCTGATGTTTGCTGTCTCCCCATATTCCCCTGCCCATTACATTCTCAGTGCCACTTCTCAAAAGTAAGGATGGTCTTGAAAGGTTTCTCAATGGACTGGACATGAGTCACTTTTTTTTTTGTTTCTAGTTTATTCTTCTGGATAATAAAAAGAGAAGATAATTTCATTCAGCTGCAGCCATGTTATTCCAACAGCCAACCATGCCTTTCTAAAACATTTTACTTTTAGATTTTCTAGTGTGTTTCCAGCCACTGGATATCAAATACTTTAGGTGAGATTGCACAAAGACTGCCGGACTGTAGAAAACTTCTTGACCACAATCAAATTAATGTTTAACCAGTTTACAAAAAGCTAAATAGACTATGAAAAGTGTGTGGATTTCACATTACTACCTAACTATTAGAAGCACTGAAAGCCAAATTAAATTCTCTGATTTTCTATTAAATGCCTAGTAAGTTTTCCTCTAGATTTCTAACAATATCAAAAAGCATTGATTTGAATAGAAATGCTTTCAAGCTCCTAGAAAAAATTCACTTCCTCCATTAAACAGGCTATTCTCAGATACATTTTTTTTAATTTCTAACTATTTTTCAGAAATTAGTTTTATATAAGATCAGATTTTCCAAAGAGATTTTGGTCCCTTGATCCAAGAATGTGGCTAGATTTCACATTGACTTTACTCTTCAGTGTTTGCAGTTGTCTGGTTTGCCCTGCGCTGAAATGCCTGATATTCTATGTACAAGTGACACATTTCTGGAACCAGGAACTAAGTAGTTCCCGTTAAAGTAGGACCCAAAGTCTGTCTCATATTTAACGGATCTACCTTCTGTAACAGTATTGTGGCTGTAATACTTTATTGGCGACAAAAAGTTCTTTTCTTTTTAATATGATTTACATGCTTGAATGAATCTCAGGGATGCTTCTTAAAATCCATTCTTTCTCAAAGATAGCTGTACACTGGGTGGAGGAACTGCTGAAGGTTCATTGCACATATCTTGTCTCAGATTAATAAAGAGGAAATGCAACATAAAAGTTGAATAGTAAAAAAAATATATAGCTTATAACTTCAGAAAAATACCCTCCAAGAAGTAAGTAAACGCTAAACTCTTCATGTAAACTATCAGCAAACTGTTATTTCTCCTACCTGAGTGGGCAAACTGTTCTTTCTGGTGAGTAATGATGGTCAGTATTTAAATGTCATGCTATATTTATCATATTAAAACAAATGGTTCAGAAATGTAATGTAGAAAGTCATTTATTTCTTTTATTTTATTCTGTTAACTTCTCCCTATAGGTGAAAACAGAACAATCAATTCAGACCCAACAAATGGGTAACAGTGTTCAGTGATAAGGAAATCAAAATCAACAAAAAGCTGTTGATAAATTTAGAATACATCAACGCAACAAGGATCTAGTTACAGAATTTAGTTCCCAATAAAGAAATTAGGACCCAATACAGCAAGGGAACTTAAGCACATGTGAAAATACAGTCAGATACATTGAACATGCCCCACAGTTTTCCTACAGATTTGGTCCCTACTTCAGTATCCTAAAAAGTCCACTTTAAACAAAGAGATGATTGCACAGAAAGGAGTCCCTTAAAATAATTAATTGCTATATTCTGAATAAAATAATTCATTATTGTAATATTTAAAAACCATGCTGATTCAGTCTCAGGATCTTTAAAAACTACGGAATCAGGTGCAGTATTGTCTATAGCACCAATTGAAGTTGAAGTAACCTCAATTCACATGAAAACACACTCTATTCCTGCAAAGGTTACTTTTGAAAAACACCTCTTTTATCACTCTAATTTGCTAAGGATAACAGCCTAATTGAACTTATATAAATAACAGAATAAAATAAATAACAGAAAAAATATTAAAGCAAATATTTTTGTAGGACAGCGTGTCTGTGGCTCTGTTAGGTGACCAGAGTATGAGAGGTCTCAGTTCTTTCTGTAGAATCAAGAGACATCGGAGGAGGCAAAAGCAGAAAACAGCTTAGGAGCAAAAAAGTGTAGTGCAGTGGTAAGTGCCTTTAGCACTTCTGTGCTCCTGTTCACTTTCACTGACATTTAATGCACTCTTATGGATGATTAGACTCTGAAACCTCTAAGTAAAGAGGATAACTCAGGTCTCTAGGACATCCAGTGATTTCTCTAACAAAGGAGCTTTTGTAGACAAGGAAGGCATTGCTTATCTCCACCTGCATTTAAAGACTGAAACCTCTTACCATTCACTGATTCTGATCAAAACTGAGGGGGAGGGGGAAGCTTGAGATGCTACCTAAAGGGATGAATGATTATGGGATTTCTCATGGGATGAACATGGTGGTAAGGGCATGCCGCTGAGAGTCCAGAGGAAGGCCACAATGATAAGCAGAGTGCTGGAATACTCCTCCCATGAAGGCAGGCTGAGAAAATTGGGGTTGTTCAGCCTGGAGAAGAAAAGGCTCCAAGGAGATCCTAGCGCAGCTTTTCAGTACCTAAAAGGGGCTACAAGAGAGCTAGAGAGGGACTTTTTACAAAGGCCTGTGGTGATAGGACAAGGGGGAATGGCTTTAAACTGAAAGAGGATTGGCTTAAACTAGATATCAGGAAGAAATTCTGGTGAGGTACTGGCACAGGTTTGCCCAGAGAAGCTGTAGGTGCCCCACCTGTGGAAGTGTTCAAGGACAGGTTGGGTGGGGCTTTGAGCAATCTGGTCTAGTGGAAGCTGTCCCTGCCTGTGGCTGAGGGGATGGAACAAGTTGATCCTTAAGGTCCTTTCCAACCCAAACTATTCTATGATTCTATGAGTTGTGAGTCCTAAGCAGAAGGAAACACCTAGTAGTATCATGTAACAGCAAAAATTATCAAAGCCACAGATGCATCCTCTTCTTCTCTGCCAACATAGATAATTGTGTTCTTTTGATCCTATTCTGGTTCTGCTTAGAAAATCCATAGAACTACAGGATTTGGGAGGGAGGCCATCTTTCTCCTAGGTGATGCAAAGTTGGACCAGAATATGAATCAAAAAATAAATAGTTATTAGCGAATAAGCCCAGACTTGTGAAAAGAAAACCATGTAATAGCTGTTACTTTACTACAGAGAGGTTTAATATAAATGAATATAAAAACCCAACAAAACAGCTGAAGGCAAATATTGTTTTAGCTGTGTTGTTGTAGGGACAACAGTATTTCCCAAGAATTCATTCTCCATTTTTAAAGCATGAAGAGATATTTGTAATTCATTTGGTATCAGGTTACAAAAATATGGAAAAATTAATACTTATTGTTTTTTTTAATTTTTTTCATCCATCTGATTAGAACAATAGAAAGCCAACCATACAAGTCTTCTCTGAGGAGCATTTGTGAAGAGGAAATAAGTTCTAAAGTACCAAATTACATGTCTTAATTCACTTCCTAATGAATTATGAAAGAGAAAATAAGCAGTAATGCACCAAATAGCATTTTTAATTTAATTTCTTAATTTTTCATTCCTAAGTTCCATTTTTATTCATTTGGTCCAAATTTTCCCTGACACTGTAGAAACAAAATTTCAATTGTTGAAACCCTTACAGAATCTTTACTTACAAATACCAAATAGTGGGTTTTGGAAGGTATTAAAACATGCAGAGTTCATCACTTTAATATAGATTTTTTTTTTTAATGCTTAAGCATTGTAATGGATTTATTCCCCTATTTATAATTCAAATTCACTTGCATTCAACTTCTATCTAGGCCTTAGCTGCAGGATTATCCTCTCACTTTAGTAACATATTAGTTAATGGCTAGTGTTTTTCTCCGAGAAACTACTTATACTTGCATTTAGGTTAATTTTATTTGTTTTCTTTAATAACTTAAACAGATTAAGCTCTAATAAGAGCTTACTTGCTTTCACTGATTCATTTTCTTGGGTAAATTCTGTTTTATGAATATTCTTGTAAGCATGTATACAGAACTAAGTACAGTGTTCCAGTATTGCCCTTACAAATACAGTGAACACTTCCTCTCACCTACTCATTGCTCTTTTACAAGTACATATTAATTATTTTTTTTCTATATTAGTGTACTAATTCAGATCAGGAGTGTACCTTGGAAGTGAACCTCCCATTTTTACCCCATGGCCTACACTTCAATTTGCATTGTAGAGTGGTCATGAAGTGCCTAACTGCAGTTCCTTTTGCATGAAACAAGATTGGAAGATGGAAGGATTTGGAAGAAACTGGAAGCTATTCTAAGAGTACATATACTGCACTTCAGGGACAAATGGACACAGTCCTTGATGGCGGGGGAAAAAACCTCAAACCAAAATAGAAAAATCTAAATATATATAGTGTGGATGTCAGATCCTCAGAATCAGCTATACAATTTTATAGATCAATTTTAGTTGGTTCATTCTGCTTCCTAGACACATCTGTAAGCCTAAGGTCTTTCTCAGGGTCTTTTTAGTACACAACTCTTCCAACAGTATAAGCTATCGTATACATTTTAATGTCCAAATCCATTCAGGTAAAACATATTTTGTGGAAAATATCCTCAAGTAACAAGTGACTCTAAATACATGGAATATGGTTTCCTGTTTTCTTCCACACAGAGATGATGTCACCCTTTATTAATATAGAAATCTACCTTAGCTAACTTAAAGAGAGGAACTGAGAACTTTGGGGACTATATCCAATTAAATCTCTGGTAAAAAATATTTCAAGCAGCACGCATGGATTCTTATCAGCTAATTTATCTTTGATGATTACTGACAGGAACATTCATTATTAAAAAATGAAGGATAAGTTACAAAGCAGTGATCAGCCAGTTCAGGGAAGATGGCCCATGAATAAGGGTCAAGTTTAAAGGCATAACTGTGATCTCTGAAAGTACTATCAAGCTGACAATGCTGCAGTGCAGAAGAGAAATAGGGCAATGACAATGGGAAATTTATCACCACATTATTTACGTCAACAAAAGAAAACAATTTTCATTTTTTACATTTATTCTACAGTTGCCATAGTAGATATTTAAAGAACAGTAATTAGAAAGGATTAAACGGAGCTTAATATTTTTAAATTAAATTCACCATTTGCAGCATTAAAGACTTAATTGCAAAGAGACTAACTTCAGGGTTGCTTACTGAACTGTATAAAATTGTTTTTAATTAAAATTCAGATTGTCAGAAACATATTCAGGTTTTTTTATCTACTTCTGCACATTCAACTAATTTGACCTATAGAGTACTCTGGGATATTGGTGGTGCTTGTTCACTGTTCCTGCAATGTATAATAACTTTTGGTTGCAATTGCTATAAGACCTAGGAATCATGCTACAGTGTGTTTTCTTTTGGAAAGCACATCATAGATAATCCCAGATCAACATCTATACAACAGTTTTTTGCAGTTGTAGGTTTGTACAGTCTGCCTTCTCCCATCTAGTCCTATTTTCTTATATAATATCTATGGGATTCTGACAAAGATCTACATGTGGAACTTCTGTGCCATTTTTAGAGTCTAAAAGAACTTAGGAATTACTAAATTGGATCACACAAAGGTCCACTTTTCTAAATCTTTATCCAAGGGTGACTAAAGATGCATAAAGGAAAGTATAAAATAGAGAAAATTTATATAGCATCCAAGATTACCTGTGAGATTTGACACTGAAATTATGAGATTAATTTGAGCATTACAGATGATGTATTATTACTGCAAGTTTTCTAGTCTTCTTCTCTGGTCCCCATAGACAGAAATGAATGTTCCCTTTATTTCCCTCTAAAGTTCCTCTAGATAAAACGAATTACAAGTATGTCTCCAGCCTTTAAAAGAGAAGAATTAATTCTTGGGATATTCCGTTGTTCCTACAACAGCAGATAAAAACATGCAAGAAGGAGTGAAAATACTCAAGCAAGAGAAACACAAAGACAAGCAAAGTGTGAGGCTGATAGGATGTTTAGGAACACACTGTTAGCATAACTACAGAAATGGAAACTGTGTAGTGGGTTGACCCTGGCCAGATACCAGATACCCACTAAAGCTGCTCTCTCACCCTCCCTCTGCAACTGGACAGAGGAGAGAGGAAAAAAAACAGCTAAGAATTCATGAGTAAAGATAAGAGCTTGGAGAGGTCAGTGACTGATTACCTTCATGGGCAAAACAGACTCAAAGTGGGGATAGTACTTAAATTTATTACTAACAGGATAAGAGACAGAGAGTGAGAAATAAAACAGTCTTAAAAACACCTTCCCCCCCCCTCCTTCCTTCCATGTTCTCCCTCCTCCCCCCCAGTGGTGCAGGGGGACGGGAAGTGGGGGTTACAGTCAGTTGTTGTTTCTGCTGCTGCTCAGGGAGAGGAGTCCTTCCCCTGCACCCGTGGGGTCCCTCCCATGGGAGACAGTCCTTGATGTACCTCTCCAACGTGAGTCCATCCCTCAGGCAGCAGTTCTTCCCAAACTGCTGTCCCATGTGTCACTCCTCCATGTAGTGCAGTCCTTCACAAACAAGCTGCAGCAGTGTGGGTCCCCCACAGGGGCCACAAGTCCTACCCTGGAAAAACCTGCTCCAGTGTGGGCTTCCCTCTCCACAGGCTGGAGATCTCTGGCAGGACCCTGCTCCATCCTGGGCCTCCCACGGGGTCATAGCCTCCTTCATGCATCCACCTGCTCCAGCATGGGCTCCTCCATGGGCTGCAGATGGGTCTCTGCACCCCGATGGTTCTCCATGGGCTGCAGGGGCATAGCTGCTCCACCATGGTCTGCACCACAGGCTGCAGGGGCCACAGCTCTGGCACCTGAAGCACCTCCTGCCCTTCATTCTGCACTGACCTTGGTGTCTACATTGTTATTCCCATGTTCTCACTCTGCTCTTCCCTGACTGAAATTTTCTTCTGCTCAACAATCTTTTGTTCTTAAATATGTTATCCCAGAGGTGTTACTATCACTCCTGATTGGCTTGGCCTTGGCCAGCAGCAGGAAGTCCATCCTGGAGCCAGCTGGCATTGGCTCCACAGGACAGGGGAAGCTTCTAGCAGCTTCTAACAGAAGCCACCCCTGTAGCCCCCCTGCTACCAAAACCCAGCCGCAGAAACCCACTATAAACTGCTTTCTTTGGCAAGAGAGTGGTATGTAACATGGGGGGAGAGATTCATGTACAACCAAACAGAAAATTATATCTAGCAGTTATCTTTAAATTGCTGCCCTATGTCTGAGTGATGGAACAATTTCATGTGGTGATCTGGCTGGAGGAGAGCAGCATACACTGTTTTCTAACGACCCAGACAGCTAATCAATACATATGGATCTCCAATAGACCAGTCAAGAAAAGGGAAGATGTTACAGCAAAAATGGAGAAATAGGGGGCATACAGTGGAAGATGTATAGGGTAAGAGAGATGTTCCAGCACCTCAGTGTCCTTCCTGAATTGAGGTGCCTAGACCTGGACAAAGTGTTTGAGATGTGCGGCCTCACCGACGCCAAATTCAGGCGAAGAGTCACTTCCCTGGTCCTGTTGGCCACACTATTCCTGATATAGGCCAGGATGCCATTGGCCTTCTTGGCCATCTAGGCACACTGCTGGCTCATGTTCAGCCACTGTCAAACAGCACTCCCAGATTCTTTTCTGTTTGGCCACTTTCCAGGCACTCTGCCCCCAGCCTGTGGCACTGCATGGGGTTGTTGTCACCCAAGTGCAGGACCCACCACTTGGTCTTGTTGAACATCATGCCATTGGTCTCAGTCCATTGATCCAGTCTGTCCAGGTCCCTCTGCAGAGCTCTCCTACCCTCCAGCAGATAGACACTCCTACCCAACTTCATGTCATCTGAAAATTTGCTAATGGTAGACTTCATCGCCTCATCCAGATCATCAATAAAGATTTTAAACAGGACTGAGCACAGCACTAATCCCTGGGGAAGACCATTAGTGACCAGACGCCAACTGGATGCAACATCATTCACCTCCACTCTCTGGGCCCGGCCCTCCAGCCAGTTCTTAACACAGCAGAGAGTGCCCCTGTCCAAGGCCTGGGCTGCCAGCTTTTCAAGGAGAATGCTGTGGCAGATGGTGTCAAAGGCTTTGGTGAAGTCCAGGTAGACTAAATCCACAACCTACCCCTCATCCACTAGGCAGGTTACCTGGTTATAAAAGGAGGGGCCAACACTCATAGAGCTCTGCAAGGAATCGTCAGGGGCTCTGGAGAGAAGACACTGAAGTTACTCTTCTTGTTATGGTTACTGAAGTTTGTAACAAGAACACAGAAACAAATCTTCCCTCACCTTTGTTGCAGAACTCCCAAGTTTTGCGGGATACAAATATGAGGATTTGTTAAAGCGCAAGACTGGGCTTCTGGAATTTATTTTTCAGGGATAAAATTTTTATAAAAAACAAACAGATCCTAGACTAAGTATTAAGGGAAACAAATGAGCTTCATTTTAAGCATGGTCAAAGTCTTTGCTAATAAGTTATTCAAATGTATTTATGTACCCCTAACTTAGCAGTTCCTTTTATTCTTATGCAACTCCATTTCATTCTTGAAATATCTTTTTCTGTGCAAATAAAAATCCCGTTAGTTATATCAGACTGCAAAATTCTCTTTATAATTCCAACTTCAAACTTTCATCTGCTTTTCTGGCATCAGATGGGTCAAACTTTCTAATTTATATTTCCATGTTTGTATGTAATCAATGGGTGGTGTTTCTAAGGACTTGTAAGAGAAGGACTCCTCTAGCTAAATTTAACTGCCTAATTAATCCAACACTATGATGCTCTGTGCCAAACTGTTTTCATCAAACTAAATCTTTATACGGCACTGTGGAAATACAAATGGGAAGTAAGGGACACACAGATAGAAATGGGAGATAACACTGGAAAAAATGGTAGAAATAAAGAATAGAGCAATGAACAGGGAAGAGATTTTGCTGCAACAAAAAAAAAAAAACAGATCATGTTCCTTTCAGTAAAGTAAAAATTATAATGAAATAACTGCTTGTTCCCATTCAGCTCTATATATTTAGGCAGGGACAAAAATGGATATTTTATGCTGCTTCACCATTTTTGCAGGTATATGTTTCAAAGCACAACTAAGACTTTAAAACACAGCACAAGAACAACCTTTCAATATTGATGCTAAAGCTTTATTTATAGCTGACCTGGAAAAACAAAGCTTTAGGGAGAAAAAAAGCACTCCTTTCTGTAGCACTTTCCACCTTAAGGAGATGACAAGCACAGTTTGCTAATCAATTGCTAAGCTTCATTTTTTGGTTTTGAAACTTTGCTTTGATGCTAATTCAAGACAAGTTCAAGTTACCTCTGGCAAATCTTAAAGGAACAGGTTTATATGACACCAAAGTTGTTTTATGTAAATAATTGAGAGGACAAAAAATACTGTATGATGGCAAGTATTACTGGAAAACATGAACTGAGATGCACTTTAGGAGCAGATGACCTACAATAATAACAGTTGAAAGTAAAACTTTCATAGCAGGATATAGATTCAGACAGTCTGCCCATTGGTAACCTTATACTGAGAAACCTTAGTTGGGAAAGAGGTTTTGATAAATTTCAGCCAGGAGTAAGACATAGTGCTCTAGTTAAGAAATTCCTTGAGCAAGAAAGATTTTAAGCTCTCTTGTCTCTTTGGTTGCAAACTCCCACTCTCCCTAAAAGCCTTTCTCAAAAATTTCCTTCAGGGGCCTTCCAAGTGAGCCCAGCTGCTACAGCTCTCTCTAGCATAAAGTTTCCCCTTTGCAATCAAGGTATTCTGAGAGAGAGGATTCAAGAGAGTCAGGATCCAGAGTACATGAAATGGCCAAGGGACTTCAACATCCTTTCACAGAACTTCCAGCAACGCCACAGTATTAGATGAAATACAATCCCCAAACCAGACACTGCAGTTTTGGATGAGTTTTTTTAAAATTAATTTTGTCATTACAAAATGTATCCAACAGGACTATTTGCCTCCAGTTGGTTTCTTATGCAGAGGACAAAATACTTCAAAAACGAGAAAGAAAAATCTTTGAAATCTGTTCTTAATGATGTCACTAAGACAGCCATAGAACTTGAAATACCACCTTAACATTTTTGAACAAGAAAACACAAAAAGGGGGAAACTATATTATCGGAATAATATGCAATTATATGATTGAAAACTTACATTTGGAAAGGATTTTTTCCCAACATTTGCTAATACATTAGCCAGAATATCTCTTCAAAATCCAATATACACAGAGATTGCTCATTGATGACAAATTATGAAGTAATTTTATGTTGTTTTCTTTTCCTTTATGGATAAATGGAGTTATATAAACAATTACTCCTAAGTAAAAGTACTGATTTTGAATTCCCTGTGCTCTTATTTTCCCTAGCAAAGTTATTGGACCTGTTAGAAAATACTTTTGTGTTTTCTTTTTGATTACATTCACCAAAGCGATCAAGATTTAAAATTGATCTCATAATGTGCTGGGGCAAGTGATCAAGACCAGTGGTTTCCTCAGGAAATCTTGAATTATCAGGGCACAGAAGAACCATAGACAAATGTGTTTGAAAAATTTAGACAAGATACCCCTGAAATTTTAAGTTCTGTCCAATTTGAAATGATCATCCCAGACAAAGAAGCTGATCTGTTTATGAAAAAAGAATGCCATTTATTATTTCCCTTGGACAGTGAATGGAGTTTATGACTTAAAAAAACTATGGTCTAGATTATTCCCATTTATTTCTGTACTCCAGAAACAATTGAATGTTCTCCGGATTCCCCCCATTTGCTCTAGATTCTCTATACAGACGTTTCTAATTGCTGATATAAGTCTTGTTCTGGAGGTATCTCCAGAATACACTTTGACTATCACACTTTTGACTAATATTGGAGCCAAGTGTGAATCTACTCCTACTCTAATCTTTTAAATTAGGAATCAGGTGGGTTGATAATACATCAGAATTCTTCCTTATTTTTCTTTATGTTATTACACCCTTGTCACCTAGCAGATAGTCAAAGTGTTGAGTCTTGCAGCTTGTGTTTGTAGGAATGTCTGCTGATAGGTTGGCACAGTTCTGTTTGCTCATAAATATTGCATGAAGCTGTGCTTTCCAGACATTTTTGTTGAGAAAAAGCAAGTGTAGATAGTTCCCTCACTCACAGGTCAAGACTCCACCAAAATGTTTTCTTCATGTCACCCTACAAGTGTTACCCTAGTCGTCGTCGTCGTCATCATCACCATATTTTGGAATGGAATGTTTACTTCCCCAATGCCAGAGAACTGTTGCTGCAGACCAGGGATTATGTTCAGCTTCTAAACTTGATCTGGAATGCAGGTGGGCACTGCTGGACATCAGGCCTCTCGAGAATTTTGTTTAACCTATGAACTGCGACTGGCATTCACCTATTGAAAACTCAATATTACTGAAATCTAAATGATTTAAACCCTAGCATAGGTATCTCTTTCAGAACACTGAAAGTTGCAGAAGCTGTTCATATACTTTGCATTAACCTTTTCTCCACTTGCTTCTCTTCTGCCTTAATACCTTCAGGGAAAATTGTTTGAGGAAATACTACTTAAAAAAGTTATTAATACGACACCTTATATTTTTAGTTAAAAGGTGAACATATTCACCAAATAATTCCCTAAGGTTTGATATTTAATTTAGGGTTCCATTTTTTTTTTCCTTTATGTTTAGAAAGTTGTGTAGAGTTTGAGACCAGACATTCTCTCTTTTTACGTCTATTTATCTCTATTTATTACTATCTCTCTATTTATTTCCAAATCTTGCACAGGGAGAGAGGAATGGTTCCCTATGACGTTAATGGAAAAAGAGATGACTACCTCTCAAAATACATTTTGTGAACATGAAGTATCTCCTTTACACAACACACTACTGGAAAACAATATGCATATTTTATAAAAGAAAACAAAACCCTTGGGGTCCATGAACTAAGAAGTGTTTGTCTGCTTTTTTAGAACTTAGTTTAGCTGTGTTGAAACTGTAAGCTGCACAGTATCACTTCTGAATGACCAATTCTGTTCCCAAGCTGAAACAGTCCAGGTCTGTAGAGCGCAGTCTAAAAGAATCCAGACCAGATACTTTCAGAATCATTGCCAGCATGCGAGAAAACTGAATGGCTGCCAACCTGGATTTTTATTTAAGTAAGGGTTGAAACAATGTCTGATAATGATACCTAATGGCATTCTGTGATTTGAAGTAAACTAGGTGTAATTCATTTATCTCCTTTGAAATGTGACTCTACAAAAAGTGTCATACACTAAAGAGCTACAGTTTTGTGCATCATCTACGCAGCTGGACTGGTTACTACTGGCGTGCACTTTTTTCCTCTAGTGGAGTATGATGGGTAAGTGTTAAAGTTTAGTTATGGTTTAAGTCACCTCAGTGGTGGTTTAATCTAATCTGTCTTGAAAAGATCTCAAAACAGTGGAGAAATTTTATAAAAATAATGCTGTAAAATAACAGCCCATGTCTTTATAATTGTTGCATATTTTTAGGTCATACTTCTCTCTGAACTACAAGGATTGTGTGTCTGAAGTGTGATGGGTTGCAGAATCAAGGAGATAAAAGTCCCCACAGTATATAAGTTTTAAGGAATCTCCCACAAGACATCCATCTCTAGCTAGAGATTATCCAATACCTTCTAAAAGAGAAAGGTCCATCAGAAATGGTTCCATGAAGAATTACATATGAAAAGAAATACTTCTCTTGAAATCCGCAAATTCCTGGCCTTCCAGGCAGTCTCCACATGAACTCAGAGTGACTCTGGGGTCTAATTCGGTCCTCCCAATAAAGATGTGGATTAGCACTATTTGCTCAGTAATTTTTTTCCAAGACAACATGTCCAAAGACTGGAAGATTGTTTATTGTTAAATTTTCTTCCCCATTATTGCTGTATTCTAATCTAAGTGCTAATACTTTGTTAGAAGGCTGTCATAGATTTCCAAAATGAGAAATGATTGTTAGTGAGGATCCAGTGTTACTGCTGGCCTACGATTCCACCATCCCACAGACCAGAGCAGACTACAAATCCTCAAAGGTTATGCCCTCAATAAAGAAAGGAAGTCCAACTGAACAAGCACCTTCCCTGAATTAATGATAATTCCATCTCATCTTCCACAGTTTTTGGTTTGGCCATTTAACCAGCCAATTAAATCAATCCTTTCAAGTGGCATGACCTAATCACACTGCCTCTGGATTTCTTGTTATAACTTTTTCATCTTCTTGTTTCTTCTACCATGTGCCTTTTAAAATCTTTTAAGTACTTCAGAGTAGAAACTGATGCTGCTGTGAGACCTAGAGTCTGCTTATCTGACCTACTTAGTACAATTGCTATTAGCAGTTGAGTGTTGTTCCCCTGAAGGATCCAGTGTTGAACAATGCTGAAAATTATCAAAGCAGATTTACTTCCTTTCTTATAGTAGATCCACATGCCCCTGATATCTCACAGATGGTACGTATGTCATTTTTAATGTATTTTAAAAGGCTTTTTTTTCTTCCCAAGCCTTAGGCTACAATTAAATAAAGCCAATACACCCAAGACTAGTGTATGAAGGCAATGCATTAAGCACTTTGTATCCCAGGGCTGTACTACATATGGAAAATTCTCATATTTGTCATAAATATAAGTGGTTTTGACAGGAGGTAAATGCTTAAGCCTGTCCTTTTTCTGACCTGAGCCTCTCTTGTAGGGCTCAGTATTCTTACTGTACATATATAGAGATAACTAATGCTGCACACTAAAAAAAAAAAGGAGTTCTAGAAACTGTTCTGTATGCAATTAAAGGGGAAAAAATCTCTTGCAAAATTAAGGCTGAGCTACCTATCCCAAAGTTATCACTTCTTCTTGAACACAATCATTGTTTGATCTTCTTGTCTTTTGCTTTTCTTTCACTTGAGCTTCAGAGATTCTCATGTGTTCAACTCAAAAAGTATCTTATAACTGTCAATCATTTTATTTACCCTAAGATTTTTTAAAGAGCATTGGGTTTTGCAAAAGAAAAAAAATAATTTCAATGTTCTTTTCAATGTTCCACTGATTTAACTGACAAGGCATCAAACACATATATTACTTAAAAGTTGCAGAGTGACAAATATGTTTTAATATTGAGATGATAATGAGAAAGGCTGGGTGAAAACAGGTAGGGTTTGGACACAGAAACATTTTGTTTGGAGCTCTTCTTAACTTTTTCTGCTATTATGATCATCTAAAAAGTGGCATCTGCCTTATATTCTTTGACTACTGGGACTATGCCACCAGAGTAAAAAAATCTAACAATGTCAGCACTTCAGTTAAAATACAAGATTTGGATTCATGTTGAACAGCTCAAACTCTAGTATTACCTAGAAGCAACATTGTACCTGGGCATCATCCCTCTGGACTTACTCTCTGTCATTTAACACTGGTGTCTGCTCTGCAATGCCCAGCATAGGCCCCTGGATATATTACAGTGACTTTCTGGCCTCCAAGCTTACCTGTAAACAGCAGGTAAAAGTACAAGACACATTATTTACCCCCTTCAGAGGGCAGGGTGAGTGTGCTGGTTTAAAGGTAAACTGGCAGGAGAAATGAACTCAACTTGAAAGAGATTATAAATCAGAGTTACAACTTAATAAAAATAACACAATAAATACAATTATATAGACAAACAATTGGTTTTAACCTACAAAACCCAGGTGTATAACCCAGCACCCTGGGGCATGACCAGGGTTCGTTGGCCCCCATGCTGAGCCCCACGTGGTCCCCTGAGTTCAAAAGTAAAAGGAGAGGAAAAACCTGTTGGTGCGAGTGATGGCTGCAGTCCAGTCGAGACTGGTGGTCACAGTCCGGTTGGAAGTGGTGGTTGCAGTCCGGTTGAGGTTCTGATCCTGCTCTGGATCCCACGAGTGGTACCAAAAGTCCCAAGACCCCAAGATTATATACATTCAGGTTCAGGCAGGAATGCCCAGTACCTCCACCAGGGTGGGGAGTTCCACAATGGGTGATTGTGAGTCGTGGATGTGAGGACAGGAGCATCCTCCTATCTCACAGGCCTCTTAACACCCAGCATATAGCCTGCGGGGCCAGGTGTGCTCTGGGCAGCTGCTGCAAATGGTCTATTGTTAACAGTTCCCGGGAAATTACATAGGGGGTATAGAATACACAGTTTGGGTTACACCCACACAGTGATGAACTGGTCCCAGCTATTCTAATTAGGACAGTGAGGAAGGCACTTAAAGACTAGGCAGACTGAGTGCGTTTCCTAGTGTCCTCTCCCAGGAGAAGGCCTGGGAGCAACTAGGCTTAAAGATTTCCAAAACCCGTGTCAGCTTTTCTCCAATGTGAAAGACAGAGGAAGAACACTATTGGGCAAAGCCTAACTAAAAATTAGAGTTGAATGCTCAATGACTATATAAGTGCTAAACTGATTACTTCAGTGAGGAACAAAATGGTTCCAGCTCAATAGGCTGCTTCACATTTAAAACTGAAAGTCCATGACTAGTCCAATTAAGTCCCAAATAAATACTTCTCCAGCTGACCCGATTCACTGTAATGGAGGAGAGGAAGGCTGTTACGTCTGAAAACAGTCCTGCCCTGCTTTGTATGCCTTTGGGAAGAAAATAGTCAGACTAGTTCTAGCTCAGTAATTTCATGAGCTAACTTACAATATTTCATTAGAAAATGAACCAAGGCCTGACCTGGGTTTTTCTGAAGTTTTCTAAAAAGTCAGTTTTGGTTTCAAAAACATGAAACACACTATATATATACATTTATCTTCACCCAAAATCTTACGGAAGAAAAGGAATCCTCTATAATGTATTCAGAAAAAGAGCAAGAAGTTACACCCTTGATGTGTTTTTGCTTCAAGGTAAGGCAGAGATCTTGTTTAGTGTTAATCTGAGAAAAAAATTGAAAAAGTTGACTATGGTATTGCTAAGGAAATGTGTAACAGCATTATAACCTTTGATGTGGCAAAGCTGGTCCCAGCTCCCCTTCCTCTGAGTTCACCTGGTCTCCATTTGTTGTGTTTTACACCATGTTTATCAGCTTTGAATTTTCTGGTAAAGATATAAATCTGCTGTATCAATTCACCACATAAACTTATTTTTCTTCCTGGGAAATAATTCTATTTGCAGAGGAAAAATGAGGGTGACTTTTTTTTCTCGCTTCTTTTTCTGTTCAATAGTTCATTAATTTTCAGGAAAGATCAGAAGCTTCCTCAGCCTTCTGATATAAACTGATGGGCATTCTCGAAACATCCATGAAATTACATTTATTCACATGGGTATAAAAAGAGCTCATAATGTTTAAATATGAAGAAATCCAAATCTGATACTTACTCTAAGGTAATGTATCTTGCAATTGCCTGCTTTTAAAAGCTGAAGAACACAAAATATTGCTCTATAGATGCAATATTATGAACAGCAAAACCAGCAGCAGAGTGTCCAACACAAAATAAATCTGTTCAGGTGATGCCTAAAAGAAAATTCAGGGAGAAAAAAACTCCGAGACAATTTAGTTTCGAAGGTGAGATAAGGAAAGGGTTTTAATTTGTGCCTAGGCATAAGGTTACAAGACGCATGCACCCCCATGTCTCAGATGTTACAATTTATAATACTGCTTGTCCAATACGAGGTTTTCCCACCCTGTGGCTTTTGCCCTGATCCACCCCCATTCCGCCCCTGGGGAATTGGGGCTGGGGGCTTTTCGAGACCCTTTTTTCATCAATCTTCATCTTCTTTGGGGTACAGGGGGCATATATTCACCCAGTTCTTGACTGTACTTTTGCAGTTTAGGCCAAGGTACAAGCATTCTCCAAACAGAACAGGCCTATCTTAAACAGAGACTAAATATTTCTACTAGAATTCGGGGGGTAGAATTGATATGGGGAGCATGGAATGGGGTAATAACGTTGAAAATCTATGTTGCTTCTGTGCTAAGGGTAAGGGAATAAGGGCTGCTGCTTCTAAACCTACTTCTGCTATATAACTACTTATAAAGCTTATAAAAATTAGAAAAATCAAAAAACTAGATGGACCTTAAGGCATCAAGGTCAGATATGACTTCAGGAATTTTTGTATAACTGAATGACTAAACTTTTAAAGGGATGAGAAATGAAGCTTACTACATGCCTCTTGTGGTTTTGTTATAAGTACTTGAACTTCTTAATGCTCTTGTTGATTGCCATAACTGTAGAGAATACCTCACACAAACTAGCCTTTGCCTGCAGGGACACTTTGTCCCTTTTTAGGTTTTCATGAAAGAAAGTCAAAGAGTGACATAATCACACTTTATCTGGGTGCTATCCACCTCACTTAATTTTAAATATTGCAAATGTATATATTTAAAGAAAGCTCTTAAGGTGCTGTTCATTTTTGTTGCCTATCTGTGCCCTTCAGCTATCTGCTATGCAAGCAGACAGCTCTCTCAGTCTAGAGGACTGGCCACCATGCAGACAATCCCACCAAAAGCAGTAAAATTATGGGCAGCTAGCAAGCCTCCTAAATAGTCTGTGAGAATAGTCAGGTAAATACTAACTTTCATCATCTGTTTCACAGCTGCAGATAACCGTGTGATCACTAACATCCAGGTACCTGCTAACACTTTAAATAAAACTCTCTGCAATTGCTCTTAAGCAGTGTATGTGTTGTAGGAAAAAATATTGTCTTTTATCACACTGAGTTATATCAGGAGATAAACAGATTAGCTTTCAGATAAGCAAGGACTGTCTTCAGGCTTCATGCACAAGAAGCAACTTCCAAGACAAAAATAAGAGAAAAACAATTGCTCTAAGTTTAACTTAATTATGTCAAACTTGTATTCATATTTTAGCATTTGACAGCTTGTGAGGTGGTAGGTGAGTGAGAGGAGGCTGAGAAACAGGTATCGCCTTTACATATGTAAGCAGAAGAGCTGAGAAAATTCACAGCCAAAGAAGCCCTAAGGGTCCCAGAACATGGGCATCTGATATAAAGTAGCCTTTGGTTACCACATTGGCGCTTGCTTTACATGTCAAACCCAGGTAGACTCAGCTACCAAGCTCACCTCACAGTAGGGATTACAAGTTTTAAACTCTGACTGAGGGGGCATTTGAACCTGGGTTTGCAAGCACGTGAAGGCTCCAGACTAGGCTTCTCATCAACATCAAGCCACCAAACACTAGACTTGCCTCCCAGAAAAGTTTAAGTGTACACATACAGACAGTAGAAAAGATAGGATTTACACCTTTAAGAACAGAAGGGTATTTAAAGAAATTAGATCAGTCAGAATTGTGATCTATTTTACATTTGACATTTCAATTAGACATTTACTTCCCTAAATAAATAAGTACTTTCATGTATCTAACTCTGGAGTATTTGAAGCTCACAGTTCTATCAGGGAAATGTAGTAGTTATTTATTCTGAACTGGCATAACATAAATAGATAATGACTAGTGACCTACTTAAATATATGGGTGAAAACTAATCAAGAAATAATATTTGGCTACAAAAAGACAACACACATGTGAAACCATGTTCCTGCTCTGATGAATCTCTGCTAATTTAAAGTATGGTGTTCTAATAGCCTTTTTTGCTAAGCTTATTTCTTTGCATTATGGAAAAAGAGGATTTCCTGCCTCACATCACCATTTCTCCATCTGTCTGACCTTTTGATCTGTTGCAAGAGGCCTCCATACGTTTTCTATTAATGTCTTAGTTCTCAATATATTCTTATAGTTTGTCCTCCTTGCATCCTTTTCAGAGTTTGGAAGGATTGCTGTTAAAAATCAGGAATGGTGTCCCTTTGCCACACTTCATACCTCCTTAAATCCCTGGTTGTTGCTTAACTTAGTGATCCCACCCCAAGTGTTTACAGCTGCCTCAGTGACATTTGACCTGCTGGGTAGGGGCACCTGCTCTAGATACCTTTATCTCCTGCAATGCTGTAACAGCCCTGTCAAAATTCACAATTCATCTACAAACCAACATTGATACTAAAGTGCATGGGTGTCTCTTTGGTTTTGAAAATCAGAGGTGTTACTGCTATAGCAAAGTGGTACACCCATAGCTCTACTCTTGATGCTGATTGTAGGTCGTCCAGGTTCTTATTTTGAACTACTCCTAGAGGCTACTACTAGCCTCAACCAAGAACAGAGCTATCTGGTAGTATATGGGTCACAGAGGCAACATCTGTCCTTGCAAAAGCACAAATAATACCTTTGAAAATCAAAATACTACTATTGCCAGTTCATGGGCTTAACAAAAGGTATACATACATATTCTATGCAACATATGCAACATATCTGGGCCTGCTTTGGGGTTCTCCATCATGAATGCAGATCTGATGACTTTTGGTGGTAATCAGACATTATTCCAATTCTGTATAATCTAAGGATAAAGTTTCCCACAGAACTTCACCATAAGGATTCAGGGTTTATGACCCACAGAAGTGCTTGCATACGTGTTTGTGTTTCCTACACTATGAAAGACTTCCTTTCTATGACAATTTGTATGGTAGGCAATTCAGTTTTCTGTGTTAACAAGAGAAGCTAATTCTGCAAATGCAGTCATATTTTTGTTTAGAAAAAAAGAATTTTGCAAAGTTCACATACTACAAGTTTAACCCTTGAAAATTACAAATGGTAAGATGGAAGCTACAATGGATCACAGTCTCTACAGTTCAGCATATTACTATGTTTGTTTTCAAGTAGTCAAGGGAGTCCAGATAATTCTTACAACTTAATCACTCAGGTTTGTAATCACAAATGCACAACTCCACAGCAGAAACCATTAAAAAGACAAACCATCTACTGGGTGTTATGAGAGTGAAAGAAAGCCACAATATTCCTAATTGATACTGGAATGGAAAAGCATTAAGAAATGTAATTACCCCAGTACCAACACAGATCTTTCTTGTCATGATGGAATTTCTAAAACATGTTTTTCAAGGCTATTTGTCTTTATAGAAAGACAGTCATCATCATCATCATTCAAAATGGATTGCACAGATATTAATGCCTTAGTTTTAACACATTAAATCAAAGAAAAATCAGAGAAGATTTTTCTTCTTAGGCTGGTGAAGGGACTTGAGCACAGGTCCTATGAGGAGAGGCTGAGGGAGCTGGGGTTGTTTAGTCTGGAGAAGAGAAGGCTTAGAGGTGACCTCATCACTCTCTTCAACTATATAACCTCAAGGGAGGTTATAGCCAGGTGGGGGTTGGTCTCTTCTCCCAGGCAACCAACAATAGGACAAGGGGACATGGGCTCAAGCTCTGCCAGGGGAGGTTTAGGTTAGATGTTAGGAAGAAATTCTTTACAGAGAGGGTTATCAGGCATTGGAACGGTCTACCCAGAGAGGTGGTGCATTCACCATCCCTGGAGGTTTTTAAAAAGAGATTGGACGTGGCCCTTAGTACCATGATATAGTAATTGGAGTTGGATCAGGGGTTGGACTTGATGATCTTGGAGGTCTTTTCCAACCCAATCTATTCTATGATTCTATGATTCTATTACAACATTGGTATATTCAGCTCTAATGAATATTTGCCATAACTGATGTTACTGGTAAGCTCAAAAATAAATATCTTACTTGCGTATATAGAGTAATCATCCCTGAGAAATAAACCATACCTATGCTCTTATGATTGATTTATTTTCAAAGCTTTCAGCTAAAGAACAGGATTAGTGAGGAACAACATGTGAGCTTAGAAATGATCAAGAGTATCTGGCCTAGACATTCTTTGATGCAGTACTTAGAGACTCTGTGCAAATGTGTATTACCAGTTGGCTGCTTCTACTTTAAAAAAGATTCAACTTACTCATGAGAGATGTGTCCCCACATGTACCCCACTGAGATATGGGTACTATTAAATCCAAATATATTGCCAATTCGAAATTCTTCTAAAATTAGTAGTAAGTTTCATTCCTTAAACAATATGGAACTTATAACTGATTGTTCATGATGTACATTGATTAAAAGATTATGCACTAAAGTAAAACACCTGTAACAGTTCAGATGATTTTTTTGTCCTTACTTAACATTTTCATGTTGTGTTGAAAGGAACACATTTTGTGTTCCTTTCTTACCAGCAACCAAGGCAACGAATCTGACTTGGGCTGTCCAGTAAGGGGATTGTAGAGTCATTTCAAAAGATTACATTGTCAGAGACAGCAGCTCATTAATGGAGTAAGTACATTTTTATGGCCTGTATGAATTTAGGAATTCTTGGAGAAAGTAATGTCAGGGAGTCAAGACTCATAGGGTATATATAAGGCAAAGCAAAAATGTAGTAAAAGAATCTATAGATCTGTCTCCCTATATTCCATGGATTGCATAAGAAGAATTCATCTCACCTGCCTACAGACACCTGGAATGTAGGTCTTCACAGCTGAACTACTTATTGAGATATCTTTTATATGTGGAGAGACACAGACATCTCTGAGGAATTTGTCTCATCCTAAGGTAGAAACATAACTAGATCTGATGAATCCTGTCCTGACAATGCCTGTTTTTTCTCCTGTGATAATAAGGATACCTGGTTCAGACATAGCATCCACATTTAGGCAAGACAAAACCCACTGAAGCTGTTCAGCCTTAGAGCACTGATATACATGAGAGCTCTCCCAAAGAGACAGTCTTGGCCAGCAAGCTGCAGCACCTCCAATGGAGCATCTGCTATCAGCCTTTGCAGTGCAGTGTTGAGATGTTTGGTCTTGGCCCATATATAAATGATGAACACATCAAGTATAACTGTCAGGTAAGTCAGTGGTCTACAATTCTCAAAAACTTTGTCCAATTCTCTTTCTTTAAACAGTAAAGGTATAGCTGTAGGCTATTTACACAAAGAATGAGACTATCCAGTAGACTTCCATCATCTGAAGCATCATTAATAATGATACCCCTCTTATAGATAATATAATACTAATATACTAATAGATAATAATAATAATACTCCCTCTTATAGACAAGGGAGAGAAATAAGCTTTTTAATGGCATACTTTATTTCTTACTAATATGACCTTCTGAAACAGGTCAGATTTGGCTTAGAAAATTGTTGTTATTCTCCTTTGACAATACTTGGAATCTGAGATAGTAGCTCAGACGTTGTCTGTAGACTTGACTGGCTGAGATAAATGCTGTCCCAAGTCTGAGTGAAAAGAATCACTGAAGCCAAAGGAGGAGAGAGCTCAGCATTTGAGGATTTATATGGACTCAGACACAAATACGATAAAGAGAGAATTTGAAAAAAACCCCTGCAGTGAGAACCCTTTATTCTGAGAATCTTCTTTTTCTAATATACACATTTTCTTCTAGATAAAATCTAAAGGTTGATGTGACAGGTTACTTCCACTGACCATCATGCAAATGTGTACAAGCCCAGGAAAAATAAAATTGAGTCTACTAACACAAAGCAGAAATGTGCAGTTACTGATGTGGAGAATTTCTATGTTGTTGATTTTGTAGTACTGGCTGGAAAAAAAAGATAGCTGTACCTCTAGTAATCTCTATAGACAGTCCACGAAAATAAGGTTTGGCTCAATATATGAGTTTTACTGCCTCTGCCATTAGGAACACACTGAACTTTATTAAAAACTCAATAAATGTATTCAGCAAATGCATGACCTGGAACTCCTAGAAACTATTTAATCAATAGAGAACAACCAGCTTTAGATCCCTGATACCAAGGGAGGCATTATATTATTTTAATTTAATTTCCTTGTCTAAGTGATCAGGAACATGAATTCTTAAATTCAAAAATGTGGTTTAACCTAATACAATTTTACTAAAATCTTATTTTAGTTTTAGACTTACTTAGATCTAAGCAATTGTTTCCAGGGTGACACTGTGAGAATGAGAGAAGATGGACCTCACAAAGTGGCCTCCATTCTGGTATCTTGGCATTAGAGAGGCAAATAAAGATCAAACACAGATGTAGCAAATGCAGTAAAAGGAAGATTCTAAGAATTCTTATTCCAGCTACTTGCTGAAGCTCGATGAAATGTTAAGAAAGGTGAAGACATTTTGAGATAGACCACAGAGGAAAGCCACTAGCAGTGTGAAGACAGAAATTTACAGCTTCTTTAAAACCAGCCTGTATGTCAACAGAAAACTGTCTTATTAAGAATAAACATTCTAACTTTGCCTTTTTCACATCAAGAAAGGTAAATCTGATTTGGGAGGCATTTCCATAGAGGTATGGGCTTCATGAACTTTAAAATAAATTATAAAGGTACAAATACGACTATCGCTACTGAAAAGGCAGAGAGAAACAAAATTGATTTTACTGAAATCTCACTGTTCTACTTATGTTTTGATGGGTTAGCAGTAACACAACACTTTGACATCACCAATATTGTCTATATGTACTATGTTTGAGGACCTGATGTTTGTCTGTTGATATCTGTCTCTTCAAAGCAGAAAAAACAAGTCAGCTTGTTTAATGAATAAGCTCAGGGGAGTTTGTCAACAACATTTGTTTTGCTTTGGGGCCATATTTGCAGCAATAATAAAGTACAAAGTAGTCAGCTTTTTACATTCTTATTATATATTCTCTGAATGACAACTCTTATTAAGAATAAAAAATTTTCCTTTTTCCACAGAGACAGAAAATTCAAAAACATTTTAGTCACCTAAATATTTGTCACCTAAATTTTATTCAGCACATTTTACTTCTATTTAATTACAAATAGTCAGTTAAACTGCAATCCTGGGTTTCTTTTTCAGCATAAAAATGGATAATATTATTTAAAATATTTTGATACTACCATAAGAATGTTAGAAGATTTTCAAGGAATTACAGTAGCTAGACTTCTACACTTCTCTATTTGGCAGTATAATTCTAGTTGAAATTACTTTGTAACAATCATTAAGTGAATGGAAATCCTTCACAGATTGAAAAGCAGTGTTGATAAAGTTACAAAACCTATCATGGAGCAACTCAGGAGGTGTAAGAACGTCATATGGTTGTCTTATTTACTTAATTACTTATAATTGCAATTTCTCAGAAAGCTAGCCAGCTGCTTTGCACACTAGCCAATCCTTTTGGGGCTGCAGTTGTTTGCAAGTGTTTTAGCAATAGTAACAGGAAAGTAACTCTTCCTGTCATTCAAGGAAGGTCAAAGACATTGCAGTAAAAACATTCTAAGGAGGCACATGCAACCTCTGGAGAAAGAGCTTTAAAAACAGCCAGTTCATGCTCTGCAGTATTTCACAACTCTGCTGTTCCAGCTTCAGATTGTTGTGCACAGGGAAAGTGAGGAAAGAAGAGGTTAAAACCACAACCCCCTGATACCCCTTCGCTTTTTTTAAGTTGCAAGCATCTTGAGAAAGCTTGTGAATGAGTTGGTTCCTCAAAACAGAAATCAAATGGAGTTTTCTGTCAACAGAAACAAATCCAGTAACCCTTAACCTCCAGAAGTGCAAGTAGGCACCTGGCAGTGGTTGGGGCAGCAGTTCTTTCAGAAGAAAAAAATTAACCAATGTTCAAATTCTGTATCACAGCTTAAGGGAGCAATTTTAGTGGAAAATGGCAAACATCAGTCATCGCAGGCATAAAATTATAAATTCTTCTGCCACCAATACTTCTAACTGTCCTTCAGCTGTCAATATGATGTGCTTGGGTAAGGAGTCAAGTGTCTTTAGATCACTAATGCCAGCAGATCAGAAGGTGCACTATGCACAAGACTATCAACCGTTGCTCTATGTGGATGTAGAACTCTGTGCATGATGCCTGAGCTCATTACAGTTCTTAGTTATTTGCTTATCATCTTCTGTCTTCTCCTGTACATTGCCTGAAAAGTATTTTTCCTAAAATGATAGCACGTGGGAACTTCCAGTGTTATTTTTTTTCTGTATAGAAATGTTGGGAAAATGCCAACTGCAAACTTGGAAAGTCCTTGCCTTCAGGGCCTGAAGTACAGAGACACCTCTGTGGCCTTCTGAGAATTTTAGTTGATAAAGGATTAATTTCAGTGATGATCAGTTCCAGAGATGATCAATCTCAGATCAAGGATCAAGTTCATGAATTCATTATTGAAATTTTCCTGGGTTAAGAACATTAGGTGTTTCAGACACATTGCTAATTTACTCTGTTACTTATGATAATCTCTCTGAATTTAGAATTTGGTTGTCAAAGACATGTTGGTTCATGGTTTTTTCCTTCCTTCTCATCCCTTGTAAATATTCCTCTAAGCCACATTTGGCATAGATATGATATAGATGTCCCCTGCCCACTTAAAATCACATTGCTCTTCCACCACCCATGGGAAAATAATCTTTCTGAGTAATAAAATTAAAAAGGCAAGATATTTTTGGGGGAACTTTTCATAGCAGATGGCAATAAGATGTCTTTGATATGGACTTGACAACACTGCTATGTACTGCTAGATTCTATTTCACATTTGTAGAAAGAGACAGAGATCTGCTGCAGAGTAATTGTAAAATTAGATGTCTTGTGTAAGGTGTTTGGTTTGCAGTCTGTTTAAAATGCAATTTTCTTTCATTGTAGGATTCATCTGGGCCTACAGTTTACTATTCACTGCATAGATCAATGTCTGTTTTTTGGATGCCAAAAGTCTCTTTTCCTCAAAATTCATTATAAGTACAGTGTTTCTCAGATTTATTGTCCACTCAGCTTCTAAATCAGATGGGAAAACTACTATAGTAGCAACTTTTCGGTGGTAGATCAAAACATTTTATTTCTTTTACTGCAATACTAGGAAATTTAGGGAATGTGGAGATCTCCAGCACTGGCAGAAGCAACTCATTGGCTTTATATCATTAGATACGCAAAATCATGACTAGATTCTGCTTAGATGGCAACTTAGGTTGGAACTATTTCTTGGTTTGAGTAGGAAGTTCTCTAGCACAGAAACTGCACATTAACTCACAAATTAAATCACTGTTTTTAATAATACCTAAATGCTCCCTTTAAAAGTTATTCATCTACATTACAGGAACATATTGATATTAATGTTTGTCTTTCATAAAATGTAAGCATTAATAAATAATATTGAATCATGAATAAATAATCTCTCCTAAGTTAACTGGACAATTCCACAGAATCTCATTCTGTTGGTCAGATTTTAATCTAATTTCATGATACAAATACCTGTTATGTGCCTAGGTTAGATTTTATTTTGATAAGTTATTCTGTAAATTATACAATAGTAATCAACTCTAGAATTCAGCTACTGATAGATCAGTAATACTTTCTATGCTGTATTTAAATAGCCATTTACAGTACACTCTGCACCGTGAATGTATTCCCTCTTCGTTGGGTATGCATATGCTTTTGACATTTAAAAAGTGTATATTAACTGCATTATATTAATTAAGCTACAGTCAGACTGATTTTTACATGCCACCTTGTGGAAAATCAATGAAATTTTCTTATCGACCAGCTGATAATCAAAATTCTGAACTCACAAAGAGCTGTTGGAAGTTTTATAGCTATAAAAATAAATATTATAAAGAATAATAAAATATTGCTGCAACAAGATATAGGTTCTGGTAATTCATTTGTATACCATCTCTCACCTACAACAAATAACTGAATGGAAAAAATAGGACATATTTCTGCCCGAGGCTTCCTACCAGCATATTTTCACTACGGATTTCTCTGAATGTGACCAAAACTTTTCAGGGCTGAAAGAGTTTTACCCAATGACTACAGAGTAAAAGTTGTTAATTTAGTTAATAAGAGGTGGCTGTCAAGCAAAAAGAAAGCTTTGAATACCATACTTTAAAAACATAATTATGATACCAGTGTTCTAATGTCATTCAGATATCTGTTATTAATATTTTTACAGCTCTCCTGCTGTAAAACATAATTTACAGGGAAAAAAACACTGAACATCCCTGGTTTACATATGTTAAACAATTCAAGCTCTCAGTATTACATTTAGAAAATCCAGTTTCTGCAAAAGAGATCAGAACTATTCCAGCGGAGGTAAAATCTCACCTATTACATATAAAATTGAAAGTGTTTCCATATTTAATTTCTCCACAAATTTGCAGCACCTTCTCCAAGTCAATTGTATGGCCTTCAAACAGGTTTCTGGAAGGGAGAATTTTATTTTAAAAAATGTCTTTGCTTAGAGTAATGCACAGAAATTGGAATATAATTTCTTAAAAGGTCTATGGGATAATGATGACATTTTGAGAAGTCTGGCAAAAACGCAGGGAAAATTACTACCTACTTTTTAAAGAGGTTTTGATCTGAAACTCTAGAACTTTGTATTTCAAAACCTGTTTAAAAAACTACTTAGTTTTATAACTAATATGGATTGTACTGTTTGTCCCACAGTTAATCACAGTCACCTTTGGTGTCATCTCAGACAGTAGTTAAGAAGATAGTAGCTTAGGTAATTAAATGGGCACCTTGAAGGTCCTTTAAAAGACACTAAGGTAAATTATATAAAGCATCACAGCAGTGACTCAGTCTGAACATGGAAAATAATGTGCTACCATATAAACAAGAAAGACCAGCAAGCTCTCGCTTTATACTACAGGTGCCTTCAATGAAACTAAGGGAAATAATTCTGTGATAACCAGAAAAATTTACTAGTTCAAACAGTTTTTAATTCTGCCTATTTTTTGCCTTCTAAACTAAAACTGCATTATTTCTCCCAACCTGTAAGTATTTTTTTTCTTAATTGCACATATTTAAAAGACTTTATATGTGCCTTACGTACTGAATACCAAGTAGACAAATAATTGTAAGTTATAGGGGAGTGGAGTTATTCTTCACAAAAATCATGCAAATATGGAGTGAAACATATCTGATGTTCATGCAATTTCACACAATTCTTGGTGGTCTCAGAAAAAAAGATTTAAATTTCTCTATGACCCCTTCAGTTTCTTGGAAGGGAGCAGTTATGTGGGTTTTTAACTTGTATTTATCATAACAGTACATTGCTAAAAATATTCCAGTCTCCCAAGGGCTCTAATGAAAGGCTATGTGTAGGCTAATGGATTATAATGAAAATCCAGTGTGTTCAAATGTGAAAGAAGGGGGGGTGCTTTTTCTCTTTTATTTCCTCACATTTTTTATTTTCTCTGAACCAAATGGCCCGCTAATGCATTTTGAGCTCTCTCCTGTTGAAAAAAGCTGTGGCTCTAGCTGTGAAACAGCCCAACCTACTCAACAGCACGTTTGCCCTTCTCCTACCTCCTACACCTAACCCTCTTTCCTTCCCTAAGAGCCTGTATCACCGAGCTGGCTGAACACAGAAGCATGAAAGAGTTTGGGCCCCCTTTTTTGGCCTCTCTGGATAGGGAGATAAATAATAATCTGCAGCTTCCCCTCTACTGAAAACACAGAGGAACAAATCTTCCTCTCTCTGGTTTGCTCACATTTCTTAGCAGAGATGCAGGAAAAAGCCAAACAAGCCAGAATGATTTCTGAGGAAACCCAGGAGGGAACAGGCAGTATTTAAAAACCAGGAAAATACAGAGAAAGACACAGAAATCCTTCTCTGGAAGACTAGTCCAAATGCATACAGCCTCCTCAGGTCCTGTTGCTGGACCTATTGTCAAGTGAAATAATTTATTCCAAAGCAGCTACACAATATTGTGCAAGTTGTCCTATGTAGGTTGAGACCCAATGCTACTGAGGAGTCTTTTTTGAGGAGGTAGCTGAAGATATAAACTACAGAGAGTATATAATTTTAAAAGACTGGCTAAGAAATTTAAGATTCAAGATTTTACCCTTACTACACCTTGAGATGGCCAGTAGAATTTGTCTGAAAGAAAGCAGAAAGATTAACATTTGAAAGACACTTTCAGTGTTCATACATACCAATGACAGAAGAAGCAACTCTACAATAAAACAATCTTTGTGTATCTTCAGTAATATGCCCATTAAATAAAACTATTATTTTCTAAGTGATGTGGAAACTTCAACCCCATACCTTGAAGTATAATGTACCTATTTGTTTCTCATTTTCTGTGGCTTTGTGTCCATGATTTACAGTGTTTACTTATGAAAATAGAAACTCAATTCCCACAAACACATTAAACTTCTCCCTGGGAAGCACTTTGAACAGATTGACAAACACTGTATTTGTCTTTCAAAACATAGTTAAAACTGATCATCACTAAAATGATTCTCAGTGAATTGTTGCCTTCTTCAGTAATTTATCCTTCTCAGAGAACCACCCAATGACGAAACAGCCTGACAGTGTCCTGCACAAACTCCTTTATAAATGCAAGCTTTTTCAGAGGGCCATTATGTACTGGGAACTTCTGATCAGATCTGAAAATGGGCAAAATTATTTCAACAGAAGAGCATTTCAAATATAATGCTTACCAGATACTCACCTCCTTCCTGAATTTTGCCAGTTTATTTGCCCCGAAGTATTCTGCTCTTGCAAAATCACAGAGTTGGAAGTTTTCACAATGTAGTCAAAAAAGATACATTTAATTATGAAAAGTTTGTGAACAACAGCATGTCAGAATGGTTTTAATAAAGCCCCTGACAATCTTCGAATTTGGGAGGTGAGAATTTTCAAAAGACTGGAAGCAGTATCTTTATGAGGTTCTAGAAAGAAAATCCTGAACTGATATGAAATGGTAGATAATGTCTTATATAGTTCCCCTCTCTTCTTCTCCACACAATCTCTTGCAAAGGAATAAAATGCAGTTGGAAAGTTTTGAACATGGGTATCTGTATATAGGGTAGATATTGAACTGACCACTAAAAATAGCTTAATAAATCACACTCCACTTGCACTTGATTTAGACGCTGACTAATTAATTGCTATTTGAAATTTCACTATCATATTTAACAGCAGCAGGAAAGCTGGACACTAAATCACTTAAGTAAAGACACTGTCAGTGATCCCATACAGGACTGTAAAAATGGAGAGTGATGAAAATGGGGGAAAAAATTATTTTCAAGGCTTGAACGCAGGATGAGTTTTGTACTCTCTAAGGAAATTCTTAGCTTAGCTTAGTGTGCTAGGACAACCTATATGTGTATTTAGGTGACCTTTCTCGTTATGATTTCTAGTACTTTGGAACCTACCAGGATTTTTCAATATGCTGAACTGTTATAGAGAGGTCTGCCGAAATTCCAGATAGCATTTGAATATTAGAGCTACTTTCCCCTCACTAACTACTACTGATTATTCCCCTGTTGTTTTTTTTTTCACATAAACACCTCTAACGTAATGATCTTCCAGAAAACAAAACAAAACCATTTTCCTTATACAAAATGATTACCTTTATATGCAATCTTTATTGCACAATAAACAGAAATTTTATAATAATCATTCTGGGTGTTGTTTTTCTTATTCTTAAACCTGGCTACCTCAAATATTTTCCCTTTTACTGGGATAAACAACTCTAATGTCTGTTACTTAAGCATAAAATATAATCAAAGGGACTAAGTGCCTTCCCAGGTGTTAGCAGCACACAGCAAGACTAACAGGCAAGTGAGGAAATTTAATGTCCCTTGAAATATGACTTTTGATGTGTTCCCTCAGTCGTTAATAGGTTTGCCCACCCTACTTGCAGCAGGTTGTTTAGGACGATGGCATTTTAACAAAACACTCTTCTTTTTATTGATGGAGTCATTCACAAACCGTCTCACTATGGTCTGCTTTTCGAAACAAGTGATTTAAAGCTTGTGTCATGAAAAATAGTCTTTGAAATATTGAAAACTCACTGCACCTTTGATCCGGTTTAACGTTTGTTCCCTAAAAATCATGGTTGCTATGATATGTCTGTCTGAACACACACTCAAGCTGCTCTCCCTTAGTCTGTATTCTTTACTGCAGTAGTTTCCAGGAAGCCAGAAAGAATCTAAAGAACCTATTTCACTGCACAGGCACTTTTATTTTCTTCCTTATTCACTCTAGTTCCCAAGTATTTTATTCCCTTTTGCCACTCAGCTCTACTTCCAGTCTGCATATTATGTTCTATGGTATTTTGATTCAATATGCAGCATTGTTAATTTATGACAATGAATCTCACATTTTACAAAGATCTGCTAAATTTACTTAATTTTTAGAAAAGGTTGTCTATGGTTCAATGACATATATTGTCATAGAGAAAATGCTCCTTTCTATTACTATCGTAGTTAGTTCCTTTTGTTGTTATTACGAGTGGCAAAACCACCCATTGTGGATCTCTCTATTGCCATTTCTTTACGATGACTTGTTCAGTTACGATAAAACAAAACCATTTCACTCCTGCTTGGAAGTTTTGACCCTATGCAAACTTTTTCAAAGAGTTCAGTTCATTAGATCAAAGGCTTTCTCTGAAATAAAAGAAACAGCCCTTCGTTTCTTTGAACAGAGAGATTTTAATTTTCTCAGTTGTACTTTATGTGGGATAAACCTAGTGGATCAGGTCAGAGAGAACTGGAACGCATTAATTCTTGACAGAGATGATGATATAAACAGGATAATACTTTGGACATGTTTAACAATGGAGACAAGAAGATTGAATTTAAGGCTGGAAAAAAAGCCCAAGAGTTATGTATAACTTTTAGGTATCTTCTTTTGACTAGACTGTAAAAGCAAAGAGAACAGGATAAAACGATAGGGCAGAAAATCAGGTAAGGAAAAGCTTATAGCTTTATCTTAGCCTTGGATCCACAGAATTGCAGAACAGCAGAGGTTGGACAGGATCCTGCAGGTCATCTGATACAAAGCCTACTCAGAGCAGGGTCAACTAGCTCAGCGAGCACAGGGCCTTGCCTCACTGAGGTCTGAGCACCTTCAGCAATGAAGATTTCTCAGCCTCTGGACAATCTGTGCCAGTGTCCATACATTCTCACAGAATTTTTTTTTTCTACTATCTGGTCAGAATTTCCCTTGTTGCAACTTGTGGCTCTTTTCTTCTGTCCTGCAGCCATGCTCTTCTGAGAAATCTGGGGCCACCTCTCCTACACCCTACCACAGGAAACAACAAGCTCAGCAGAGAATAATGTACCATTCAGCCAGAGTGTTCCTAACAAACTATCTGTGCTTAAAGCATCTAGGTTAAGATAAGGCAATAGGATATATGTTGGGAAGGTCTTATCTTTGAATCCATTAGTATTTCTTAGTATTAGTAGTTCTCCTTTTGTCTTCCTGTCACAGATTCCCAGCCAAGGGCAGGGGAGTTGATTGCTAGTCCCATGCTTTCTAGTCAAACTGGACAAAAAGTTGAATTCAAAGGTGTTTCACCTTTGTCTGCCATTACAAAAGAAATGTTTTGTTAAAAGACTATACAAAACTACTACTTTCTGGATTGCCAGCCTCGGACTTCTGAAACAAATCTGTCTTGGCTCAGAATAACTTTCTGATTCATAATGAGCATCTATTGTGTTTGCGTCAATTTTATTCCTTAGGTGACTTTGCTTAGAATGACTGTAGATATAAAATAATAAATGAATTTAAGTAAAATTGAGCCCTTCCTGTGGATCAGTTAACTCCACTCATACATGTCAGTTTCTGTCCTCCACCTCCATTCTGTTTTAGTATTCTCCAGCTCAGGGAAATATCATAAAAAGGATTATTGAATTTTGTTGTACTAAAATGTCATATCCTGCTCTCTGTTTTGACATTTTCTTGATCAATAAGTTGTTAATGCAAAAAAAGACAGCTATTTAACTTTCTGTGTGCAAAGAATATGAGCTGGTACTGGATTTCTCAAAGGCCAACAGGTGGGACACAAAGTAAGCAGCCCATAATGGTGGGGAGCCTTAGTGAGAGCAAATGGGACAGCCAAGGCAGAGTTACTGGACCTTTGTAAATGAAATAAAAAACCTCAATGTTGAGGAAAATCTTCTTATCTTCTAAGGGCTTCTATGGATACTCAAAATGTTTTTCTCTCTTACAATCCAAGATGTAGTAAAAGAGAAGGCAAGTCGGGTCATACAACTATAACAAATAAGATTTCATGCTTTCTTTCCTCTTACCTGGGTCATCCACACAGAGATTTCCAAAAACTTGTGATACAGGCAAAATCAACTGCTTATTATCTACAGTATGTACAAGATAGAGTTATCTGACAATTTGAAGAAACACATAGAAGTGAAGGCTGTTACCTATCTATGGTCCAAACATTCACTTGGGTTTCTTTGCTGGTAGCACGATCAAACAAAAGTCAGAGCCAGAGAACATGTTTTTCCCATCTGTGTTCAGCTTGCCTTTGAGGGCGCAACAAAATGGAATTTGCATCTCTGATGCTTCCAGTTGTGTTACAATTAGAGCATCCAGTTTCTCCATGAAGAGCACTTTGTCACTCCCAACAGAACCAACTCAGGCTGCTGATTTTCAGACAGAAAACATCAAACCATTTTATATATATGCCTTTCAATCTTTCATTGTAAATCAGAATTTTAGGTTTGATCTTTAGACTCTTAGTTACTTTAGATGTCAACAGTAAAATAAACCATGTGTGTGTGGCTCCAACAAACTGATGTCCCATTCCTTTGCAGTTACAGAAATACTGTGTCTCGTTCTCGCCAAGGTCAGTGAGTCCTTGGGAAAGCAGCCAGTGAAACAGGGCCTTGAGAGAGGGAGAAACTTTCACAATTTCAATTAAAGAATAAGAAGGTAGCAGCAGAGCTCCTTTGTTACATGTTCCCCACTGTAGCTTACAACAAAAAGCCTGATCACACTTTTAAAATGCTTGTTGTGGGGTTTTGCTTGTTTTCTTAAAGAATAATTGCACTGTATCACTTTCCACTCCTACACAAAATTGTGGATGAGACTCTTCCATTTGCAAAGCAGATATAGAGCCTGTTTTGTTCTAATTTTATTTAGATAAAGTAGTGCTTTGCATTAGAAATTTTAAGGAAAAAAAGAATATACAGTGTTCAAACAGGATTATGCCAAAAAATTGCTATGCTAACTCATTTCAATGGTCTGAGTGTTTAAACACGCATTGGTTAAAGAATCCTTAGCACTGGTAAGTGGTGAGAGACTGGTTTTGGAAATGGGCTAGGGAAATTAGGTAGGCCTAAATGCAAATCTGTGTTTTCTGTCTTCATTCTTACTTGTTTTCCATTTCTAATAGAGTAGGATGTGTTTCTTCATACAGTGTTTTCTTCTTCAGCTTTGTACCGCTGTTCTGTTCTTTCGACTACTGGTAAAGCTGCTAAATCAAAATCTGTGCATAAACTTCACATCACAAGGTATCTACTTATTTTAGTTACTTTTCCACATCCTGAGAAAATCTGTAAGGTGATTAATATAACTTGGTTTAATATAAAATCAAGTTAATGACAAGCAATATCTTTCTCAGGTTTTCCACACGGAGAATGTAAGTCCGTATTAATAAAAGAAAAAGCTTTTAGATCAGAGTAGGATTACGACACTGAACAAAAACTGCAGCAGCTATATATATGTATATATCTCAGAAACCTTTTGCACATTAGGAAACATACAAATCCCAAATAAAACTGGTGTACGTAGTACATCTAGATATTTTATATATATATATTATAAAGAATAAGAGAAGTTGGGAAATTTACTCCTGGCACTCCTCTAATTATTAAGGTGGCTTTAGTTTCTGAAAGCAGGTATATTACATCCAGTTCTCTTGAGCCAGAAATCTAACAGGTTCCCAATGTTTGGTGTTTGAGCAATAACTTTTCAATTTCTATTCTTCTTTACTTCTTTTTCAGTTGTCTGTAGCTAGAGGGAAGGGCTAATTTACTGAAACATCCATATTTACTTAATCATTAGGCTATACAATATCAATAATACCTAGGGAAGAATAATACATGGGAAATGACTGAAGAGACAGAAAAAGCAATACAAGTAGCCATAATTAAGGTATGATAAGTAATAATAGCAAATTGTTACCAAAAATAATTGGAAGGCTTTTTAATCTACAAAAAATGCAGGTAGGTTATGACAGACTCTCTTTTACTCATTATTTGGATATATCATGCATCTTGTTGACAACAAGATTCCATACGTTCTGTGTCAAACCAATCTGCATTGTTAAGCTGCACTGCTGAGCCACCAAACACAAACGGGCTGGAATACACAAAAATCAGAGACATGCATCTGGCATCCCCTCAATAACGACTAACAAGAAACAGACATTTTAAGGACGAAAATTATCTGAAAATAAACTGTATTGGGTCTGGCTGAGCTGGAGTTCATTTCCCCATAGTAGCCCTCACAGTGCTGTGCTTTGCATCGGTAGCTAGAAGGTTGTTGATAACACACCGGTATTTTGGCTACAGCTGAGCACAGCATCAGAACTGTAACATTCCTTCCCCAAGCAAGGGTAAGATCCTGGGAGGGGACCCAAGTAGGCCAGCTGACCCGAAGTGACCAAAGGGATATTCCATACCATATGACGTCAGCTCAGATATAAAAGCTAAGGCAAGGAGCAGGAAGGCAGGCGTTCTTTGTCTCCGGTGGCTGCCTGCTAAGGAATCATCACATGTGCTGAAGCCCTGTTTCTTGGAAGTGGCCAACCATTGCTGCTCATGGGAAGTAGAGAATAAACCCTGCTATCTTTCACTTTGCTTCACTTTTGCAAGCACAAACTCTTGCTTTTGCTTTAAATAAACTGTCTTATCCCAGCACACGAGTTGTTTTTCCACCTTCCCTGTCTGGCTGGGAAGGGGAGTGATAGAGCAGCTGGGTGGGCACCTGGCATCCAGCCAAGGTCAACCCACCAGACAAACATATCAAACAGTGCAGATGAATCTTGCTTTAGAAGAGTTGCCTTTAACGGGGGTCAAGGCAACCAGAGTGAGATCCAGTCAGAGGTTACAACCACCAAAATCTAGGTGGTTAAACTATTGTACTCTATAGAGATGCAGACACTATATCAGGGACTACAGAGCAGTACAGATGTCCAACCACTCGATACAGGATTTAGATGTGCAATGATGGCAGCTAGGGACATTGTCCCTGCCACTGGCTACCTGGGTATCACATTGAGAAGTAAGAAGGGTGCAAATGTCTCTGAATTGGCATCTTTGCCAGCCTCATGTAGTGAGCTTAGATTAAAAAAGAGTGTTTCAAATGGCACTAGGAAAAATACTTCTACAAAACTGAATCCTACCCTACCCAGTGGCCCACAATAATCTAATTACATGAGCAAATGAGAGAGTAGCAAAAATCAGATGTTTCAGTGATTTTCACAGCCTTTTTTACAGTGGGAAAGAAGAGTGTGTGCTAGACTATTCTGAGGAATTCTTTGATATTCTGGAAAAGGTCTGGAGCCACTTCCATAAGACACACCATTGCTAAGGAATTTGGCTTTCCAAGCAGGATCTTCAGCATGAGTTTTAGACTGACTGATTGGACATACTCAAGATCCACAAGAAGGAAGTCCACGTGACATGAGATGGCATGAAAATGGAACATGCCATACGACTGCATGATAAAAAGTTCTTTGTCTCACTCTCCTTGCCTAGTTACTCCAAGCCAGGTAACAAGGCAGGAGCTATTGCTTCCCAAAGAAATGTTGATTAAAAAGTCACACAATTGTTATGAGTTTTTGTTATATTCTGGCACAGTGTGAAAAAAATTTTCTGGGTTGTTCAGACGACTTCATACAGCGTAAAACAAGCATTATTTGAATAAGCAAAGCAAATTTTAACACATCAGGTCTAAATATATTTTGCAGCACTAAAATTTAAAAAAAAAAACAGATCCTACCTAAACTGTTGCCAACAGCAAAAATAACTCTCTGCAACTAAGAAATCCACAAATATTAAAAGTAGGATGTGTTCATTTTCAGTTTCTATTAAATAGACTGTATTAAGAGCCTAGTTGCTCTAGCATAATCATATCTGTCTTTTCAGCTTAATGCACTATTTCATGTGGATTAAAACTAATCCTTTCCTTTTCTAAGGGTTTGTAGAAGCATGTCTTACAGATCAGTAAATGTGACTAGGGAAGCACATATTTAGAAAATATGTGTTTGTGAGGGACGCAACTCACAAAACAACTGGTAAGTGGGAGAGAGAGAGAGGCAGGTCTTGCGGCCAGACCCTCTTCTTCCCCTCTCCCTTTGCAGCCAGACTGTGGAGGGGGTTGTTTCCCTCTAACAACTAGAGAAGGGAGGGAAGGCTCAGCACTGAAGCAGAGCCAAAGTGGACGGGCAGTTTTGGGATCCCTAATACAAGGAAGATTTTGATAAATTGAACAAGTCAACTTCAGGCATACAAGGAAAGGCCTGGTTTATTCAAACATGGGTTTATTCAGACATAAGTAGAGAAGACTAAGGTAATGGATTTTACTGTTGCCTTCAGCCAGCAAAATACTCTCAGACTATTTTGTTCCTCTAGATGCAACATCTGTCAGACAATTAAATGTTTAATCCATTTTTCTTCACATCATTTCAGGATATAAACACCGATCCTGCTCATTCCTGCACTGGACTGGCTGGATGGAAAGCAGTTTTGCAAAAAAAGACTCAGGGACCTGGTGGACAGCAAGCTGACCATGAGCCATCAATGTGCCTAGAGGCAAAGAAGACCAATTGCCTCCTGGGCTGCATTCAGAGCATCACCAGCAGGTCAAAGGAGGTGATCCTTTTACTGTAAGGGTAGTCAAACACTGGCGTAGGTTGCCCAGAGAGTCTGTGGAGTCTTCATCCTTGGAGATATTCAAAACCTAACTAGAAAAGGAGGTGGGCAATCAGCTTTAGGTGACACTGCTTTGAGGAGGAGAGGTAAAGTAGACCATCTTCAGCAGTGCCTTACAGCCTCAAATATTCCACAAGTCTGTAAAGAATAATGTAGGCAACAACATAAAAACCTTCAGCATGCCAGAAAATAGCAAGATTACCTCTTTCCTATAACATCCATGTTCTGAAAATCATACAAGCAGCTTTAACAGAATAATTGACTCAAGAAGTCAATAGTATTTCTTAGAAAATCAACTTCCACAGCGCCGATAAAGCCTTTGATAAAACATGCCTTCATGGGCTTTGAAACAGAGTTAATAAGAATCTCTTTGAAGCGAAAAAGACTACTTTTTTTTCAGTCTGACAAAATATCAATAGCAACCAAGATCATTTTGTATGTGGCACCAAGTCACTGAACAAACTCAATCCTTCTACTTCAGAAGACCATTAGTTTCCACACTTTTTTGCCTGTCTAGGGAGTCAGTAGGAGCTTTACCTGAAATAGACATGTTCTACTTCAGGCATTATTTCAGCATAGACTGTACAAGAAAATAACAGGCAAAGCAAAACAGGCAAAGATATGATCTTCGGGGTTTTGGCTAATCTGAATTTGTAGAATAGTGCATGGACTTCACTTAGCACCTGCAAATAATTCTCAAAAATCTAAACTTAGCTAATATGTCTCTGACGTTCTCCCTTTCAAAGTAAATACCTATAATTAAAAAACAAAATAAAATAAAATATAAACTTCCCACATCCCCTAAACCACCTAAACAATAATTTCCTAGAAAAATGACAAGTTGCAGGAACTTTTGAGTAGAGAGGATTTCCTTGAAATAACAACACTTTTTCCTTTACAGAAGCTTTTCCACAATAGTTTTATTGAAGATGAGCAGCTTATTTGTGATACAGATAGAAAGAATATGGATTAAAAGCCATAGTACAGATCTAGTAAAAGCAGTAAGTCTAAGAAAGTAGTTTAAATTATTTCTGATGGTATTTGTCTTCAGTTGTGAATTTACTTACTATGATTTTGGAACCTACAAACTATGGAATTCTCAATTCTGTAAGAATATAATTCCTGTTACAACTTGTGTATTAAGATTGGTCATAATGTCAAAATGAATGTTGCATTTTAGTTTCTGAAGTTCCTTCAAAAACAACATGCTTAATTGTGAATCATACAGAAATAAGGAAAATTGCTAATATGATACATTTTTTATTTCATTATATATGTTAATATGATACATTTTATTATGCAATGTATAGCTTTTTCATGCAGTATTTTTTAATTTATAGAATAGGCCTCCTGTGTTTGGAAATCTGCTGTTTTTACAGTAGGTGAAATATGATGTAATAGAGAGGAAAGACATTAATTCTCTTTTTAGGCAACATTTACATTTGCTCCTTCATATAGGAATATTCATTTGGAATACACTGTTTGAATCTGTATCACTGATTACTCTGTGTGGAAAAACAAACCAGATCCAGGAGCTTATTACCTACATCAGACAGCACATTTTAATGTAATAGATAATACTATGAATTTAAGCTTAAATAAAAGCCTTGCAGCAGCCATCTCTTTGCTTACATATTAAGGAAAAACAGATGGAAGGTGAGAACTCCTGAAGAACTGGTAATTTTTGCAATACAAATACAATTGAGTACAGAGAGTACAGCATGGGGAAGACAGAGAGACAAGAGAAAAATACAAATAAAGTAGGGATCAACAAAAGAAAGCAGAAAACAAAGAGAAAAAGCAAATAATGTTAGAATTATGCAGGATAAAAAAATTAATTTGATATAAAAGAGGAAGAAATATGCACAATAGCATGTTGCCATCAGTTTTTTGAAGACTAAACAAAAAAAGTGTCAAAATGGAGACTGTACAGATGTAATCAATAATGAAACTATGAAAAACATGCAAATTCAGAGAATTTTTTCCTCTATAATTTGAGTTTTGGATAGATTTTACAAGTTAACTATGTGTTTGATGTTATCCCATACTTGCCCATTTAATTTTCCCATTGTATGTAGTTTCAATGACCTTACTACTTCATTAATAATCCTTGTGGTTTTACCATTTTGGTTCCACCCTTCTGGGCAGTAGACAGGTAATACCCACTAATTTTCTCCATTCTTTTCCAATCTAATTTGTATTTCTTTCTTCTGCCAACACCTTCCTGTATAGCTCATTTCCTTTGAATTCGTGTATTGAACTAGGACTAGAGGCAATGGGCTCAAACTGAAACACAGGAAGTTCTTTCTGAACATCAAGAAACACTTTTTCATAGTGAAGGTAACAGAACACTGGCACAGTTGTCCAGGGAAACAATGGAGTCTTCATCCTTGAAGGTAGTCGGGAGCCATCTGCACATGGTCCTCAGCCACCTACTCCAGGTAGCCCTGCTTGAGCAGGGTGATTGGACCAAATGACTTCCAGCAGTCCCTTCCCACCTCAGCTATTCTGAGATTCTGTGACATCTGCTTTCCAATGAGTTTATTCAATTTTCCTTTTCCATTTTTTTTCCATTTAATTTCTTTTATTCTGTTCTATGCCACAACTTACTACTTTGTTTTGTATTCTCTGTATACTACTCTGCCCTTCTAAAAACAACAATCCTGATTTACCTTTGGGAGTGTTACCAAAGCAATTGCTTTACCTTTGGGAGTGTTACCAAAGCAATTGCTGAAGGGAAAAGGTTCAATGGAGCTTTCAGAAAAAGAGAATTATCTGCTAAAGTTAGAAATATAATAGCCAAAACTGACTCCATGGGGCGGGAAAACTGATCTCAGTACAAGTGAAGTTTGCAGGATAGAGGGCATGAAGGATAAGGGAACATTTAAATCATCATTAAAACACTTTTTTTTCTCTTTTCATAGGAGGAAAACCTTAATTCTGCAGATGAAAGATGCCCTCTTCTGTGAAGGCATCACATTAGCCTCAACTGAAGTTGCTCCTGAAATGCGAAATGTGATTATTCTTTTGCTCTTGCATGAGAATGGTAACCATTCTGTATTTATCCTATTGAAATCCTATTTGAACTTTCTTCTTCTTCTAATCTTAATGTGATTATACTTTCATGTAAGGCATTGTTAACTGAGATTTGTTGGGTTTTTTTAAAGATTGATATAATCTCTTATGCTTTATCTCCTCGTATTCTAATTGAGAGAACCATAAAAATTCAAGATGAGTTCAACCAGGTGCCTGAAGTTACACAAGAGGAACAATGGAACAGAGGTCTGAATAATGAAGCTCCAGAACAACCTAGGATGAACACAGTGTGGGATTCACCTCACCAAATCCTGTTGTTTATCTAAAGTAGATGTCAACATGAGACCTAGTCAGCCTAGCCTTTCCCTGTTGCTGGGGAAGAAATTGGCACTTTGAGAAAATAGCTCATTTTTTCGGATGACTACTTCAGAATTATACAAACTGTGCACTAGAAGTACCTTCTTTGTTTTGAATATAAAGTGAACAGAAGAGAACTTCCTTAAGTATAGATATTTACAAAGCTGGCACCAGCATTTGGTCAGCTGACCCCTACCACTTCTGTTGGTAGTGTTGGATCCATAGTTAAAATTTATTGCAATCAGAAGATTTAAAGGTATTAATATGTTTTCTTAAGCCTTGTTAAGCAGTACAGTTTAGGAGACGGCATAAAGATACACTAACATGATAATACGCTATATGAAAAAAACCTGCAGTGAAAAGCAAACAAAGTTACTGAAAGGAATTACACATTCCTCAGAAACTCATTTGGCACAAGAAATTGTGACTTGTCTTCATTTGCTAGTAAAGGGGCATTTTCTGTTCTCCGCTTGTTTCTCCATTATTTCTAAACAGTGTTACACTTCAAAGCTTAAAAATCCCTTATGCCAATATAATTTTGCACTTCCTAGAATTAATTTTGTTTTATGGGTAATGATCCAGAAACAAGAAATTTCTTACCATGTCTAACACAAAAGCATCTTAAATGTTCCGACAAATCTCCAGCATTGTGCTACAGCGAGCACCGCACAAGGAGGCATATTTCCCAGGTCGGAACATTCCAGCTAAATCTCTGACCAATTAAGATGCCCACAGGAAGGCGACATGCAAAGAAATACTTGGCTTTGTACTCAAAGAAATTAGAATGCAAAGCCTGATTAACAGTCATGATTTGAAGGCTGCTGTCCTGAACCACAGCAGGTTAGAAAGGCCTGTTCTAGATGAAGAAAATTAAAGGTCATGTTTATCTTTTTGCCAAAAGAAGATTTAGCAATTTAAAAGTCTACTTTCCAGACATAACACAGGTTTTCACCCCTCTTTCATTTCCACAGAGATGCACCACCTTCTGCCATCTCAGTAAATCTCTCTTCTAATCCCTTCAAATGCTAAATAGTGATCTGTGTAAGCTCAGCTCCATGTCAGAGAGAACTGTCCTCTTGCAGTAATACTTGCAGATTTTATAAACTCTTTTCTGGGCATGCCACCAAAGAGAACAAAAAGGAAAAGAAAAATACGAGAGGTATCTTCATAACAAATGACTGAATAAAGAGAATACATACAAGATGACCTTGTTTAGAGAACTGTGAGGGATATCACAGTTGAAATCTTGTACTGAGTCTGTCGGAATCACAACTTCCTGGACCTCAAATTAATTTCTTCTTTAGTCCCCTTCTCTTTGCCAGTCTTTACTTTCAAAAAGGGAAAGACAATTCGGCCTAATTTATTGCTTCACTTCAGGAAGGATCTGTGGAGTTCTTTTCAGTTAAATGTTAACTGTGAAGAGACTAGAACAACTGGACTTATTTACAGTTTAAGAAAAAGTATCCTTCATTAAAAAAATCTGATAGGCTAGGCACTTTATGAATAATTAAATTGCAGTAGGAGCTGAATCAGAATTCTTGCTGGTTTTTTTTGTTTTATCATGGCTGCACATAAAGGATGAAGTTTTGGCCTCAGTGAATTTTCACGGACTTAGAAACAATTTAAATCTGCACGTAAATTCTAACTTGTTTACTAAATGAAACAGCACATAAGAAAACTACCCCAGTAGTTTTGCAAAAGCACTTTGTTTGATTGGTATTTATTCTCTACAGAAGAAAAGGATACTACAATAAAAATATTCTTAGCCTGAATTGATGCCTCAGTACACTCTTATGCGTAACTCACTATCAGAGTCTGCAATAGAATCATGGAATCATTTATGTTGGAAAAGACCTTTAAGATCATCAAGTACAATCATTAACCTAATCCTGCCAAGTCCACCACTGAACCATGTCCCGAGCCGCCACATCTACACCTCTTTTAAATATCTCCAGGGGTGGTGACTAAACCACTTCTCTGAGCAGCCTATTCTAATCCTTGACAACCTTCTGAGTGAAGAAATTTTTCCTAATATCCAATATAAACCTCCCCTGGTGCAACTTAGGAGTATTTCCTATTGTCCTATTGCTTGATGCTTGGATTTTCATTTTGTTTTAAAGATTTCTTAATAATCACTTTTTCAAAGCAATTGAGAAAAAAAAAATCCAGTGCTGATACTTCAGAAGACTAATCCCTGGTTTGATATGTGGTTATCTGTACTATTTAACTACACACACACACACATAAAATAAACCTTCTGTAGCATAGAGACCTAGCACTATGATTTCCATATGACTAATATGACATTTCTATGCAATCATCTCGTTATGACAAATTATTTTTGTAAAACGTTTGTGACATAAGAGAACTGTAATAGGTTTTAATTATTATTTTGTTAAAGGAAGATTATGAAGGTGTGTCAAATTTTCTGATGATTAACTTTGCATGGCATTTCTAAAGTCTTATAATCTTCCTCTACCTTTGGCTAAACAATGCTTTTTAAAAACCCTGTGTATGTCAATATTTTACACAGAAATGCAGTGACACAGTCTAGAATAGAAAACTGCTCCTGTCTCATATGGGCTGTAGGCTCAGGAAAGTGGAAACTTCCTGTTTAAAGGAGGTTAAAGTTTTCTCACTGGTGGATAACAACAGGCTAGTTTAAGCAGGTTAAATTTACGTTACACTATAATTCTTAAAAAAAAAAAAAAGAAGAGAAAACATAGAATCTGTAATCGTTGCAGAATAACAATCTGCAACAAAAACAACTTAGAGATCATGCAGTGCTATTCCTTCCTTTCTGGAGGGCTGAATTTCCTACAGAAAGGTCTAATCAGACTCTATTTGAGAAAGGCAGCTGACTCTTGCTTACATAGCAGGATTCTGCAGTCAAGGAGATGTCTCTACCCACTGGGATGGGTCACAGGGTTATCACTGATGAGCTTGAGAGAAATCAGGGGAGCCAAAACACATGTCACCATGCTGAGCCAAAGGAGAGTTAAGGGGGATCAAAGAAGAATCCCAGCCCTCTGACTATAGGAAATGGTATCGAGAATAAACCTTATCCCTAAGATCTTTAAGATCAGCAAGTCAAAACATGTTAATGCTTGACTCAATGATATTAAAGGTCTTTTCCAACCTAAAGAATTCTATGATTCTGTGATTCCCTACTAACAAAAGAGGAAGATTTTGCTTCCTCTGCTGTGTCTGCTCAGACCTTTCCCTGACTCAAGGCTCTGAACCAGCAGAGAAACATCTATGCCTCTCCTGATTTGACTCACTGTAGGTTCACTAAGCACAGATCACAGGGCAAGGAGCAGCCAGCAGGCAGAAGGCCAGGAACAGATAGTGAGGCAGAAGTGGGGCTGAAAAACAGGACCTCTCCTTCTTCATGGGAGTAAGCACTGCTAGATACACCTGGTGAAATCACAGCCTCACTAAGAGCAGAAAGGATCACACTGTTATCTATGTGCTCAGTATGGAAGTGGTTGGTTGGAGAAACACTGAGTCTTCTGCCTCCCTCTTCCTCCTGTAACACATTGCTTGGCAATGCTTATTTGTTTAATTCATTGTTTGTGAGCATATAAGAAAAGCATTCTGGTGCCAAGATTTAATTTTCTGGGTAGCTGCTAAAAGGCTTAATTCAGTGCTTTTTCAGCAAAAATTCCTGGAAGTCAAATATTCCTCATTGAGTCCAAAACTGCCAAGGTTAAAAGCATGTTTTGCAGGTCGGAGACATTTTACTGCCTTTCTTAACATTTCAGATTTGATACTTCCATAGATGCTTGTATAATAACCTCTTCATCCACATGGGCACTTGTTTGGGAGCATAAAAACTGGTGTTCTTCAAACGGCACATGTACTTATGAATGTAGAAATATAACGATGGTTAAAAGATTTTAAGTGACACTGTGTGCTTCAGAAGCAGAGGAGAAATCTTCCAAAGATACAAACACTTAAATGTAATTTTATGGCCAGACTCCAAACTGTGGTCATGTTTACCTGTTGTTGGATAAGTGGAAAATTATAAGTCCCTGTTTTGTATCACAGGGCAGCTCTAATTGAATACTCTGCAATATATTGTATCTAACATGGACTACAGGAGGGGAGAATAGGAAACAGAGCAGGAGGAATTAAAGCAGGCTAAATAACATTCCTTTAAACACAGCTCTCCAGCACTTTGTACTCTATGTTGTGGTTCAAAAATGCTGTCAAGGAACTTTTTTTCCCTGTGATGCATATAAGCAAAATAATCTTGGTAATTTATTATGGCAACTCAGAAAATGTTGGGAAATTGTATTCGGGCTAAAGTGTCTAGTAAGAACATGCCTCCATCAGTAATGTAGCTACTCAAGAAACAAACAGCTCCCTCTACCCCCCTAATGTAATTTTACATGTTCCATGTAATTTCAAGAAACAGATGCACCTTCTAGAACAATTTTACTCTTTGAAAAGTGACCATCTTGCTCAGGCAGCTAAATACCAATCAATAGATCTTGGCAAGGTAATTTTTTTTGGTACTTTTTAAATTTCACTTTTTGTTTATTTGTTTTCTTTATTTTCTCTCTCAACTCAAACTAGGTCCAGACAGGTGGAATACAGACATGTGGGATGCATAGCTCCTATGTACTGCAGTTGTTTTCTCTCTTGCTATGATATTAACTAGAAGGACTTCTCCAAAGAGTTGTCAGAGGTATTTTAGTTCACCTCAGTCACATCCACAGGATCCTTTTTTTCACATCCACAGGGGGACTTTTTTTTTTATTTTCTGGTTTGAATTTTTTTTTTTTTACATTTTCCTTAAAAGCTTTCCTTTGCACAAATGCATTCATACATTGCCAGATATCTCAGTTTCTGAAACTGTCATTCCTTCTGTCATCTACACAGCTAGAAAAGTCAAACTTAGGTCTCATTGCTATCACACAACATATTTAAGTCTGGGTAATTAAGAGCTGTAGGGAAAACAAATTGTATAAAGAATTCTATTTTTTTTTCTGGTTTCACTCACAGGGAAAGGATAGCAGACTTTTTTTGGAAATGAATTAGTTTTTCTGGAGTTGGGGAGAATGTTGTTGTGTATAAACTCATCACTGAAATACAGTCCTCTACACCATCCCTGGCTTGTTTGCAAGGCAGGACGTCAAGTTCTCAGCTGAAAGAAAAATCATGCACATTCTTGTTCCTTTATTCATTGTAAATTCTCAGTGAAAAAAAATCAACCCTGCTAGCCTTCTAAACAGGTTTAGACAGCATAGTAAAATTCTAAATTTGCAGCACTGGAGAGCTATGAAATCACTTAGATTCCTGAATTTACATCAGAAGATCCTGATCCTGTGTATTGGGTTTGCTTGGCAAGGTTTTGGTAGTGGTGGGAGGGGACTACAGGAGTGGCTTCTGTGAGAAGCTGCCAAAAGCTTCCCCCGTGTCACACAGAGCCAATGCCAGCCAGCTTCAAGATGAACCTGCTGCTGGCCAAGGCTGAGCCCAGCAGTGACAGTGGTAGCACCTCTAGGACAATAGATGTAAGAAGGGGTAAAAAAACCCCCAAACCTACAGAAGAACAGCAGGGAGGACTGAGAATATACATTCTGCAGACACCAAGGTCAGTGGAGAAGGAGGGAGAGAAGGTGATCCAGGCATCAAAGCAGGTTTGTTGGCAGGACTTGTAACCCTGTGTGAGGGACCCATGCTTGAGCAGGGGAAGAGTGTAAGCAGTCCTTTCCTTGTGTAAGGAAGAGGTAGTGAATTTCAGTCCCAAAGGGAAGGGAATGGGGGGTGGGGGGGAGGGGGGGGGAGGGGGGGAGTGTGGCGTATTTTTAAGATTTGGGTTTTTTTCTCATTCCCTTACTCTGATTTGATAATAAACTAATTTCCCCAAGTCAAGTCTGTCTTGCCTGTGATAGTAATTGGTGAGTGATCTCTTCCTGTCCTTATCTCGACCCACCAGCCTTTCATTATGTTTTTTTTTCCCCTGCCCAGCTGAGAGGAGAATGATAGTGCAGATTTGGTGGGCACTTGTTGCCCAGCCAGGGTCAGCCCACTAGTCCCTGACAGTACCATCAAATTCTTGATGCCTGCTTAGAATACAGCTCCACAGCACCTTAAGCTGACCTAAGATGCAGTGCAGTCTCATCAACAATCAGACGTTCTCCCTAATGTCCTTTTTTGTTGCTGGTTTCAGAAGATAACCAGATAAAAACCATTTAAAAGGAAAATTTGGGGTTTTTTTTGCCAAATGAATTTCCTGAACTGATTTGTTACCACGTCACAAATGTTGGTTCCTCTGCTTGACAGAGGACAAGACCATGTGGCCAGAATGCACAACTACTCAGGTCTGGATTTAGACTATTGTCAGCATTATAGTACACATATGTTTAATCTGGATTTAACAAAGTAAATCTGGGTACTAAATGCAGTCCAGCTTCAACAACATGAAGATTTGTGTCTGCTTATTTCCTCAGAGGGGAAGTACTTAAGAGTGAGAGGCAAGAAATTAAGTTCTAAAAGGATTAGTCTTTTATTTCACATCTGCATTCGCGACCTTGGAACAGAAAACAGCAATGCATTAATGAAAGCTGCAGATGACGAGCTATACAAATCAAAGACATAAACATGGTACCTACATACAAAGCCAACTGATCTTGAAAAGGGCAAGAACAAGTATGGGATGGCACTTGGCTACACAAAATGCAAAGTTAAATGCTGAGAGACATCTATTAATTAGTCCTAATTACATGGGTGATCTCTTAGAGGCTGGAGGATGAAAAAGCTGTGAGATCACTAACGGATTACAAAATGTGCATGAGCCACCAATTTGATACAATTATGAAAGGCAGACACAGTAACATAAATGTAGGAGATATAGGGAAATATTAATGCCATTGTACAAGCTGCTAGTGAATTTCTTCTCCTTGTTCTTTTTTGATATTTTTTCAGTTTTGTCTATGTTCAGATAAGAACAGCACAAGGGTAAAAAGCTGGATTTCATGCCTGGGCACCAAGCCAGTCCTTAGGTAAAAAATTACAAAGCAAACACTCAAAACGCTTTGCCATGACCAGTCTGTCAAGCAGTATGTGATAATAAGCACCTCAGTCTGTAGTGAAAGCTGTCCTTCCTGTGGACAGGAGAGACTGGAGAAGCAGTCTGGCAAAGTATTTTCTACAGTGCTAATACTGACATACCCATAGCTGGAAACTTGATCATCATCTGCCTTAAGGGATGAAAAAGCTTTAAAGACAAAAATTACTTTGCAGTTCCATGCCACTTTATTAGAGTTTAAGAGAAATTGGCTTGTCAAAAGTCAGGGACAAACAAAACAGGAATGGGCTGTTTTTCTGTGGTAAGAGTATCCATCACTATCCAAACAAAACTCCAATTCTAGCTCCCTTGTCTCACAGAAGATACAAACGGTGTTAAACATTAATGGGATGAGAATTGGTGTTTGCATCCATCTTGCCTTGCATAACTTCAACGAGCACCCACAGAACATTTTGGTTTGAGAGTAATACAGAATCATTATGGTTGGAAGGGATCCCTGGAGATCATCCAGTCCAACCCCTCTACCAAGGGGCAGGGTCACCTAGAGCAGGTGACACAGGAACACATCCAGGTGGGTTTTGAATGTCTCCAGAGAGGGAGACTCTGTGACCTCCCTGTGCAGCCTGTTCCGGTGCTTTGGTACCCTCAATGTAAAGGAGTTCTTCCTCATGTTGAGGTGGAACTTTTTGTGTTTTAGTTCCTGGCCATTGCTCCTCGTCCTGTCGCTGGGCATCAGTGAAGAGTGTGGAACCATTCTCTTGGCAGCCACCATAACTTATATGCGTTAATGAGATCCCCTCTCAGTCATCTCCAGACTACACAGGCCCAGCTCCCGCAGTTTCTCCTCATATGGGAGGTGCTTCAAACCCCTCATCATTTTTGTTATCCTCCGCGGGACCCTCTCCAAGAGCTCCGTGTCTCTCGTGTACTGAGGAGTCTGGATCTGGACACAACCCCCCAGATGTGGCCTCTGGTAACCAAACCCGACGGAGAACCATTCCCCTCACCCCCATTACATACAGACACGTGCGGCCAGAGCCGCCAAGCCCGCAATTGCCCCCACTGCCACCCGCTCCGTCCCGTCCCTCTCTCTCCCGCCCCCTCTGCCCCCGGCCGTCCCTGCACACGCCCACGGAAACGCCCGGGAACCGGCGCCTGGGTCCTACCTCGGCCGCGGACAGCCGGAGCCAATGCCTCATTAGAAATCCTCCCCGCCTCTCACCGGCGCTCTTCGCCCGCCCCTCAACCTCTCCCTCTCCCGTTTCCACCGGGGCGCCGAGGCAGAACACCTCCGTCTTCTGCGCCGTAGAGGGTCGGCGGGGCATGTTTGCCTTCCTTTTATGATCGGGCGTGCTGCGGGCAGCCCGGGGTGAGCGTAGGCCCCGGAGCGGCGCTGACGTGTCGGTGGAGCGGCGGCGGTGCCGGGAGCGCCATGTGAGTGAGGGACGGGGGGACAGGGGGGACCCAGCGCGGCTCCCGAGCCCCCTCACACATCCCTAAACCCTGCTTTCTTCACAGGTCGAAGGTTACCTTTAAAGTGACGCTCACCTCGGACCCCCGGCTACCCTACAAAGTGTGAGTGCTGGGCCAGGCCGGTGCCGCTGCGGGCGAGGGGGAGGTGAAAACGGGGGGCAGCGCGAACGTGGACGGCTTCTAATGGCCATCCCGGCAGGGCATTCCGCCGGCGGGAACGGCGTTTGTCTCCCTCCGTATGGAAGGACGGGCGCTGTCCCGTGGTTAACTCGCCTTTCGGGGCTGTCCCGCTTTGTCTCGGTGCTCTGCACGTCTTTCACAGTCACAGAATCATTGAGGTTGGAAAAAACCTCTGAGATCATCATGTCTAACCTATGACCGATCACCATCATGTCAACTAGACCATTGCACTAAGACGTCCAAACTTTCCTTAAACATCTTCAGGGACGGTGACTCCACCACCTCCCTGGGCAGCCTGTTCCAATGCCTGACAGCTCTTTGAGTGAAGAAATTCTCCATGTCCAACCTGAACCTCCCCTGGCAGACCTTGAGGCCATGTCTTCTCGTCCTGGAGAGGACATTGCTACGGAGCTTAATGCTGCACCTCCTGAGAGCTCCCACAGCTGCTGAAACTCCTACGTTTTCCCACTTTCTGCTAAAAATGCTTCTTTTGAAGCATCTCACACCCACCAGGGTCCTCTTCTCCACTTAAATAGTGCTTGCACAGCTTTGGCAAGAGCACAGCCAGTGGTAAAAGTGAAGTTGCAACTAGCAGTTTAATAGCTGATAAAATTGCCTTTTGTTTTGTCTTGGCAGTCATGTATTTACTTGCATTGCAATTTCAGGTTAAGTGTGCCTGAAAGCACGCCTTTCACTGCCGTCCTGAAGTTCGCTGCAGAAGAAGTAAGTAGAGAGCAATGATGTTGTTTTTTAACATTTTGAAAATTCTTGAAACAAACCTTTTTAGTGGCAAAATACAATGGTTAATTCAGCACAAAAAACACTGCAGTTGGTTATGGATGGACACAAGCTTTACTGGCCTCTGGGGGCTTGCCAGAGTTTTCAGAATCCTAAACTGAGTGATTCTTCGCAATTTATGCATCAGCAGCAGACATTGACACACTTCCTGTTTTCTTTGCAATTAAATTAAACTGTTTTATATCAGTGATGTAAAAATTCATGACAGTGAAGAGAATTAAAAAATACTGCTGTTGAATACTTAATACTAAAAATTGCTTATGTAGAATATCCATGAAATTCTTCGGAATTATTCAGGAAATTCTTACACTCTTTTCACGTTCAGTTCCAGTAACCTCTGACTTTGGATGACATACGGTGCTTGATTGTAGAAAATATTGAGATTAGATATGGGCTAGATTCAAAAAACTCACCTGAGGGAATAAGATGTGAATAACATGTTCTTTGGCTTCTGGGTGTTAGATCTTTCACATGGAATCCTAAGCCATTAGGTGTGTAAATTGCCCGTGTAACATATTTGAAGAGATGCATCATGTTGTTTCAGATTCAGCATGTGAAGATTAAGAGACATTCACTGGGTGTAAACAGTAAAATCGAGTGCTCAAAAGCATGATGGGTTCTCTTCATCTAATCAGCAAAAGATTCAGCTGAGAGTCTGTTCTTGGAATTCCCCTGGGAAATCTTGGGTTATTGAAAACTTCATCTGTTTAAGCGCTGGAATTGTAATAAAATAGCTAGGAAGGATAATGGACTCCATGTCATGAGTCTCCTTATGCTGTTACTGTTATACTGCTATACGACAGCTTGTGAGGGTAGGTTGTGGATTGTTTTTGTTGTGAATTTACTTGAAGAGAACGTTATACAGGCTATTACATGCTGTTAAAGATATTTGATCATTTAACTTGTTTTTTACTGTGCTTTCTTTTCCCCAGTTATTTTTATTCTGAACTAATACAACTGTGCCCGCACAACCCATCCACAGAGACCTAGACTGAAAAGTCTAATAAATGAGTATGAGGGACCTGGAACAATTGGGATTGGAACTGAGTAGTCAGACATACTGAGAGGGAGAGTCCACTTTTGGTGGGAAAGATGCCATTGAACCTGTTAGCATTACCTACTTGTGGAACCACAATGTTAGTTGGTCCTAGGGTTATCTGAGAAATGGATTTAGAGAAGGATTATTTAGTTAAATATTCACATTTAGCAAACCATTATTTTAATTGTTCTGAGTATTCTGAGTATTCATGGGAGTTTTGCTGTTTGACCTCAGGCCACTCTGGATTGGCACTGAAGCTTTTTGCATCTCTGTGAGGCCAGGCAAAACAAAGTGCTTTTTAAACAGAGAGTAAAAAAGTCTGTCTAGGCTCTTCCCCAGGAATGAAGTTCCTTTGTGAATCAGCATTGAAAAAAATGAGATCATTTTTGTGTTATATGAATGGGGTTTTTTTATTCCTGGAATTGTGTAAACAATTCAAAAACTTATGCAGGTTGTTGTGACTCAGGTATCAGTTTCACAGTACCTTGTATGAAACATATATGGAAAAGATCAAAATGTGAGCAAAATTGTTGATCTCCAGGGGAAGTGCATTATCCTCTCAGTGCCTAAAGCTCTTAGGGCAGAGAAGGATTTACATTCTGGCTAATAAGCCTTACAAGTTTCTACTGAGACATCTTTCATAGTGCTAAAGTTTGGCCAGGTCAAAACCAGAATATCCCTGGAACAGTAGAACTGTAGCTGTGATGTAGAAGGATCATCTTATATATCAAGTGTCAGTCACAGTGCTTTGTCAAAGGTTAGTTTTTCCAAGTAAAAATTTCTGAATTACTTTCATTGTACAAAACATGTTCCTTCACTTTTTGTTTCTTGGAAATAACTGAATCACAGAACGGGGGTTTTTTATGTCATTTCTAGTACATTATATAACATGTGGAAGTTCATGGTACACCATTCAGGATTGGCAGAGCTAAAAGTGAAAGAAAAATGGATCATTAAATGGGGACACACAGTCATTTGTAGCAGGCTAGCCATTCCCACAATATGCATTTGGCAGTGAGAAATTGGATAATGCAAATTGAACTTTTTCCTTAGTTTTTATTTTCTGTTTGTCCTACAGACTATATATAAAAAACATAAATTGAAATGTAGAATATTAGAAACGTTGTTTTAAGTCTTTATGTATAGTCCTTTACAGGGTTATCACAGTTTATTGTGACAGTGTTAATGTTCTCATTTACAATGTGAGGTCTCTATTGGGGTTTTTTTCCTTCATTTGTTAAGGCTACTTGGTACATGTCTCAGGTGTACATTTGCACAATATTTATTAAAAAACCTCCATTACGTTTGTGGAATTTTTACTAAAATAGTCATCCATTTCCATTAAACAAAGTTAGCTATATCTATAAATCTGAAGGAACTCTTTTCTCGTTTTTTTGTACCTGAACCAGCTAAAATTATAATTTGATATTCCCTATATACTTTCTGCCTTAGCTATGTCTCTTATGCTATTTTGTCCTACTCTTATTTCCTTTAGTTCAAAGTTCCTGCAGCGACAAGTGCCATTATAACAAACGGTAAGAATATAGTTTATATATTTTTTTTAATGGTATTTGTATTGAAATTTCAGTGAAAAGATATTGATAAAAGCAATAGTGTCTCATATTTCACAACCTCTACAGACTGCAAATTGAATATAATAATATTTTAGCATTATTTAAATTTCTTATGCATGGGATGAAGATACTAAACCACTAATTCAGTTTTGTCCAAATATATAGTTTGGATATTTCTGTGCTGAAGGTTTTTTGTTAGCTCCCATGAAAAGACTGGTTTTGATTGTAGGAAATAGCTGCATGAAGACTTAATGTAATAGTTATATCTTGTTGGTGTATTTTTTGAGCTACAAGTTTAATGTAGTAAATTGTAATATGTATGTGTGTTTCATCTTCTCCTCTTTTTTTCTTTTTTTTTTTCCTAGATGGTATAGGAATAAACCCTGCACAGACAGCAGGTAATACTGTGTATGAATCTCAGTATTATGTAGTTCAAATTAGTTGTAGCTTAATCCTGCAAAGTAAATGTATTTAGGATTACTGGACTCCTGAATGAAAGCATCTATATGGTAATTCATCATTCTTGCAGCTGTGCATATTTAATTCACATCTCCAGTTGATTTGCTTTACCTCTCCTAAGCTCTAAAAATGCTGAGGAATTATTCAGTAGTAGTATAAGACAGCATCTCATAACCAGGTAAATCTAAAGCATCTAGAAGCAAAATGTTGTCATCACAGTCTTAATTTGCAAATCTAAAATTAGGCACATGGATTATTTTTTTTTAACATAGACAATGCTATTGCCCTGACAATGCTGTGTGATATTGCCTTTAACTGGAAAAAAAAGAAACACCCCACAACAAAATCAAGGCAAAAAAACCCCCCAAACAAACCAACCAAAAAACAGCCTACACTAAATCCAAGACCCAATTCCTACTCAGTTTACAAATAAACATATGTAATTTACATACAATCTTATGTTCAGCCTTATTAATTGGCATCTCAGAATAAAACATACCTTTGTTTTCCTTCTTTTATTTTTTTCATCTTTTAAAGTTCCTGTATATTAAACAGTTACGTTAGTCTTCAAAAACTTCCCAAAATAAGGTATGCAGGAATAAAATTATAGTAATCCTTGGGGATTACTTTCAGAAGTTTTGTACTGTTCCACTGTCTCCCCGCGTTTTTGAATAAAGTGCTCAACTATGACTTTCATTTTTCCTACATGATTTCATGGAGCAGAGGAAATGAAAGCTGAAAAGGCTGGGCTTAGCACTTAATTCCTGTATTGATTTCAATTTTAAATCCTTGATAGTTCAGGGAATAGTATGCCATAACTTTAATAAAACCACCATGATATTAATAATGAAAACAGACTGAGAGGTGGGTGAACTGTCTTCAGGAGATGCAGCTGCAGCCTGTTGTAAAGTGCTGAGAGTTTTATGATGGCCATTGTAATACAGATGCTTTTCATCTACAGTATGAAGATTATTAAGCAGTTCTCTGGTTTGCTGGTGGGACAGGTTTGTATTCAGTGGGTTTTATAGATCTTGGTCTTGGCAGATTTATAGAAATGGTCTTGGCAGATCTCTAAAAACAGATTGTCTTCTGATAACACGTTCTTTTGAAATGATTTTCAAATTCTCGTTATGTTGAATATAAAGAATGGTCATGGTCCTGAGGTTGAAAAAGGGTAGCTTTGTTCTAATATACAAACAACTTGAACAGATGTCAAATATCTTAGTCTTACTTACGAGAGCACTCTACATCCCTGGAGTGGGGTGCTTGGGAGAGAAATAAAATTATTCTGTTTTTACAAGTTAATCCAAAGTTGAATAAGAATAGGTAGATATTGTTAAAACCTGATATTGTAGAATGACACATAGTCTATTTTTTGCAGTAGCAGTATGAAGTAAAAAAAAATGTTCCATATAGTAATTTAATAATGCATCACTTTTAGCAATGTGATTTCATTTTCAAGTGTTACATTTAATAGAAGAAAACCTGAATTAGAGTCCTGAATACATGCAGAAAATATTCTAGGCATCTAAGTATTAAACACTTCTAATTTTCATATTATGTCTTCTCGATAAGACTAATATGATTAAGAAAATGCCATAATAAATATGAAGTTCAAGGGGTGTTAGTGCTAAAATGAGACTGACTTATGCTTGGCCTTATGCTTAGGAGAGCCTTCCTAAAAGCAAAGTATGGTTGAAGTTCTGAAGTTAAAAGCCATTACGGACTGAACCAAGGACAGAAGTAAAAATGAATGGATGCATGACTGACTTCAAGATAAAAAAATAATGGAGGAGTACAACTTCATTTTCTGGTCTTGAAATTATTATGGCATATAAGTGAAATCAGACATTCAGGTGTGGATGTGCAAAGTTTGAAAGGCTGCACCTTGCAAGGTCTGGCATTTTTACTTAAAAGTAAGAAGTTCTTTGGAGTAAGAAGGACAAGACAAAATTTATGGAAATATGAGAAATTTATTTTTGCTATGTTAGAGGAATTACTTTAAAGATGTTAAACACTGACCTAACATTGTTATCCTTTAAATGTGTATGTTTTTTGAGGTAAGGTTGTGTTTTCTAGGTTAGTAACAAGTTCTGTTTTCTGTGTTTGTTTAGGAAATGTATTTCTAAAGCATGGGTCAGATCTACGGCTTATTCCCAGGGATCGAGTTGGGAGTTCATAACATCTCCTGAAAGCTGTGCAATAAGTGACATTTCTGTGTGGCAGAGGTCTATTTATTTTGGAACTCCAAAATGCAACTAGTGAATTGGACTTTTTTAAAGCTAGCAAAAATGACTTCCTAGGACTTGGTTTGGTTTTGTTTGGGTTTTTTTTTGAAACAGATATAAAGTTTCATTTTCTTATTAAATTTTATTAACTTATGTGCTGATTCTTCCCTGACTAGTAGAATGGGCTGATTTCATGTTTTGTTGCTGTAAGAAAGATGGACTTGACTGTAGGTGTTACTGACACCACAAGGGTAAATCACAGCCACCATCAATTGATATCTAAAATACTGGATATTGTTGAGCCTACTCTGTGAAGGGGGAAATTATTTTGCTACAAAGAAATTATTCCTACTGAGTGCTAAAAGTTTTTTTTTCCTGTATTTTTTTTCTAAATTTACTTCCATGTTTAGAGGAACAGCTTTCACCTGGTTCAAGTATTAAGCTCAAGTAGAAGGGAAATTTCAGGAGTTTATTACTCAAATAAGTAAATAGCTGCCAAATGTTCCAAAGTAATTTTAAGATTTAATTGCTAAAAGTATTTTGGATAAAGGAGAAAACAGATGTTTCTGTGTCTTAAAACATTTGATGTCATTTGATGTACTGTGAAGTAAAATTAAACACAATTTCAGAGAATTTATGGGACCTGGTCTCCTCACATGAAGTGCCATCAGCTGAGAAGGATTGCAGTGTAACTTGGGAATTTGTGCTGGTCAAATATGTCATCACATTCCTTTTTCAGTAAACTAATACTGATTGTTTCCACAAGTCTCGTTTTGTTACTGGCTGTTACATGGGAAACAGCATAGAATTCACTGAAATGTTTGTGTTCAGATTGTAAATTGTCAGGTGTAAACTATCAGTTATGTATTTTAACTAGAGAAATTGCTGCTTTTCTCAAACTAGTTATCTACCCTATGTTTTAATGTATTTGGCAAAATCTTACCATATTGCATTTTTGTTTCTCTACTGAGTGGAACAGAAATTGCAATGGGCAATGTAGTGCTTGCTTGAATGAGCACTGTCACAAATACAACTGTCCTGTGCAATAATCGTGCTCTGGAAAGATGTTCAGACTGTGTCAAAAGACCAGAAGTACAAAATGCCCTTCTGAGTGGGTGTAAACTGAGTATATAGAGAAAAACTCTTCAGAAATAAATATTTGACTATAAACTCCTTCCAAATCAAGAGAAATTGTAAAATTCTGTATTTTTATTCTAATAAACAATTATATGAAACAAATGCAAACATTGCTTCTGTCATATTCTTAATTAGATTTTGACAATAATTAAAAACTCTTCCCTTTAACCTTCTGATCAACGTGCTGTGAGATTCGTTTCAAGCCAAAAGACTATTATGCAGAATTCTACAGAATGTCACCCCTGAAAGGTAGAATACATACTTTATGTTAATTTAATGCCACAATGTAATTAGGATGAGCCAAATTAATTGCTTGTAATTTTTGGCTACAAATATCTCGACTGAGTGGCTGAAAAGCACCTGGTACTGGAATATAACAAACAGGAATCTTTTTTTTTCTGTCTAAAGATGCAATGTAGTTTTTCAAAGATCATCATGGTTAAATGCATTTTGAACATAAGATATTCTGATGTTTATATAATTGAGGGTTAAATGAAAATTATTTCAGTTGCTGGCTAACATTTCTTACCATTGTTACTTTGCTCATAACACAGCATAAAGTATTTGACATGCTGCATTGCAAGTCTGCTTATATAACATGCTAAGGATTTGTTCATTTGGAAAAATAACTGGTCTCTTTAGTACTCTGTTCACAACACTTTTGTCATAATATGGTTTCTTAACTCTGAATGTGGCTTCTCTGTTTGGTAAAGAGACTTGATTCCAGTGCTAAAACATATATAGCAGATATCTGCAAGTTGATTTAACCTGTCCAAGTTCACTTTGTTAAGTCATGTTTGACATGGTTGTATAGGGAACTTTAGGTTAAGAACCAGACTTTGTAGGGCTTGGGAGTTGTTAGAAGATTGTGTAAAATGCTATGCTTTCAGACTTGTACTGGTTTGTCTTACCATACTTTATGGCAAACTTTGGAAATCAGCTCTACCTGGAGTTTGTATTGTCTGGCTCTGGTTATAACTTGACTGGTGTTAAATGCAGGACTGAAACATAGAAGTTTTATTTTGATAGAATTTGAAGATATGGAAATTTTTCAGGAAGGGAAGCACAATTATCTGATGAAGTATAGAAGCATTGGAGAAGTTAGGAAATGGCCCTGATAATAGTTCTGTCAGTAAAATGGCTTTCTTCCTTGTGTTCTTGTCACAAAATCCACCTTTATTCCGTGTTTGAGATGAAAAGGCCATTTTCCTTTCTTATTGCTACTTAATCATAAAAATTGTTGACAGCAGGTCTCAAAAGTTGAGGATTTTTATTCTTCATGTTTAGTTTGATGGTGAAAACCCTGCTCCTGCTGCTGCTCCAGTGATACAAGGAGCAGTCAGAGCAAGAGAAGGAGCTGTGCCAGTGGGACTGCACAATTTGAGTGAATTCTGAGAGTGCTGGGGCACTCACAGTCCTTTGTATGGCAGCGTGCGGGTGGCCTTCAAACAGAGCATTTTAATGGGGCAGTGGAAAAGACGAAATCCTGCAGTCATCCTAGCTGTAGGTACCGTTTCAGTGATTCTAGCAGGAGTGCAAAGCTCCAGCGGGGTAAAATTCAGCCCGTGCAATACACAGTGTTCGGAGTTGAATACAGTATACTCAATGGCACATCTCGGTAGTGAGTTTTATCCACTGATGGAAGGCAAATACTGGGGAGTTATTCACAAAGGCGAGAGTGATCTTTTTGAGGCTAAGCTCTGCAGGCTGTTCCTGAAGTTAACAGAAGTGAGAGTCCTCCAGAGAGATTCAGAGGAGCTAAATGAATCTTCTGTTCTGAATCGCTTTCTGGCGAAGCCTTTATCTCTTGATTGACTAGAGAGCCACTGAAGAGTTAGTCTGCAGGGGCTAATGTTAAGCATTGTGATTACCTTCCCCAACAGGTACTTCCCCCTTCCTTCAATATTATATGTTATGTACCTTACTTGCCATTGTTTCAGCTTGATGTTTAACACATGATACAAAGTTCCCAGGGACTTGTTCAAAATTACAAGAACTTTTTTGCATGAAAACAAAACTGCTTTTTGATGTAATATAATTAGTTAAATGCAATTTTTTTTTCCTTTTACAGTAGGTTAAGCACCCTTGGTGGTAATGTGAAAAAGACTGGTAGTTCTTTACAGAAGGCTTTGCCAGGTTAAAATTAGTTTACAAACAAAGAAGAGAATGTGTGTACTGAAGAAGAAAACAGAAGATTCTGCTACTTCATCTTTTCAGAGTATAGATTTGGTCTCCTTTATCTCTCTGAAGTGGTTAAATGTTCCTGGAAAGCAGATTTTAAAGAGTTTGGAATGCATTCAAATAGCCATTAATAGAAGGACCAGGTGCAGGTGTTCCTGTTTACTACTGTGAAGAAAATCCTGAGGCTGTCAGTGGGAGCTGTCAGTGTCTTTCACTGCTGAGAAATATCAGATGTGGTGTGTAAGAACTATACCAACAACCTTAGGGGCTTTTTATCATTTTAATGGAGAAAATCGTGCTTTGAACAATAAATAAGTTTGTCCTACAATCAAGTTCTGTTTACAGACCTTGAAAGTATTTGTCTGATGAGAGTGAGATCACTGTCCACAATCTCTTTCACTGCTCATGAGATTTGACAAGAAGTAAGTCTGGAACAGTCTGGCCATTAAAAAAGATTCTGGGTTTGTCCCTGTGCAGTTCCGTCTCTAAAGTGAAATGCAGCATCTTTATCTTCAGAAGACTTGGCTGTGACAAAAATTCATTGCTCTCTGATGAAAAACTTTTGGTTTGGGTTGGAAGGGACCTTAAAGATCGTTTAGTTCCAACTCTCCTGCCATGGGCAGGAACACCTTCCACTAGCCAGGCTGCTATCAGCCATTTTGTAGGTTACATTTTTTATGTTTACCTTGAAAACAAAAAGACGATGTTGGATGTAGCTAATCAGCTAATGCTTATTGCAGTAGCTTTGTAAACCACATTCTCTTTGCATGGGCAGTGGAGGGAATAAATAACATTACTACTGTAATAAAGTTCCTTCAGAAGATTCATGTTGCTTGAAAAATGACCATCTTTAAATTCATTTTTACATTGACGTTTCCTGTCAGCAGTAGAGATTTAGCAGTAGAGACCCATTAATTTGTGGCACGGTTCTGTTCTATTGCTGTGGGCTCTTGAATAGTGTGCAAATAATACTGGCTAACAGTAACAGTAGCCAGGCATCTTTACCACCAGCACAAATAGTGAAAGTTTGTGCAAGCACTTGGTGTCAGTAAGCACCAGCCATGCAGAGCAGCTTATTAGTACAGGGACAAGGGCACGACACATCTTGCCAACAGTACACTAGTCAATGTGATCCATTATTAATGACAACGGAATTCAAACGTTCCTATTATTTATGTCAGGTTCATTTAATTCCCACTTCTTGACTAAATGCTGTTCCAGACGAATACGTGTGTAGCACAAAGTATGTGTGTCCGGAGTGAGCTCAGGTAGGGATTGTTCTTATTTCATGACTGTTTTGGACAGCTCCAACTCTCTCCAAGATGGATGTGTTCCAAAGTGGGGTTGCAGGACAGTCAGTTCATTATGGCCTCACATCCAGGAATCTGTCATTTAAAAGTTGGTCTGAAGTTTACACATCTCATTTATATTTGTCATCCTGTGGCCGTGGAAATTTAAGGTGGAGATCTTCCATTGATTTTCAGCCTTTAGGGTCAGGGATTGCTGAAAATTTAAGCGCCATATCTAAACATCTGCAAATGACAGGAAAGCAATTTTAACCATGTGTTTTTGTGAATTAGCCTGTGACTTCTAAATTTCTTCTGTCCTACTGACTTGCCAGAGGAACTTAATAACGTCAGAAAATTTTGCAGCCATAGAAGATGTTAAGGAGGGGTAAAAAAAGAAATCTAGAGGATCTTAAAAATGAGAGCAGTTGGGTACTGCAGGGGTTGATGAAACCTGACATCCCGTTTTGTTCTTTCAAAATTTTCATTGGTGACCACTGCCCTGTGGTAATTCTATTGCCCTGATTCCAAACACTTCCAGTTACAAACTGAGGAGGTAACTCATCTCTGGGCATATCTCAAGAAACATTCTACTACTTTCAGTTCTGACAATTCAGGACAGCCATCTGATATCCATTATACTTCTGTTAGAGACCTCATGTCTTTTGGCATCAGAGTAGTGTAGGCTATTTTATCTCTAAGTGATTAAAGTAATGCAGTTTACACTGGGAAAGTCCTCACACCTAAGGAAACATAGCAAATACATAAAGTATCCCTTACTCTAAAAAAAGTTAAAGTTATCAGGTGTTTTTAGCTCTCCGAAATAAAATTAAAAGCAAACCTATAACTGAAAGTGGCAGCTATCAAAGTATGTGTTCTCTTTTCATATTGTACCTTAAATGCAAATTTTATTTTCAGTTTGAACAGTGAGATCACCTGGAAAATGAAGTCAATTAAATTGCTGCTGTGATATGATTGCATTAATTAATGACCTCAAATGAGAATGGCAAGGAAAGGCTGTAACAGCATCTAGTGTTCATCACAAAATTAAGATGTTTGGAAAGATATTTTAACTCAGGGTTTGTCTGGTTAGTGGAAATTATTTTAATGAAATTCTTGACAGCTTTTGTCTGAAGATTTGACATTTGATGACGTATAATGCAAAACATATTCCCTCTTATTACTGGTCAAATATTAGCTTTAGTAATGCTTCCCTGGTATAAGTCTTATCTTCAGCATCATACTGCAATTCATGCTTCAGTTTAAAAGCTAAAGGAAGACGAATAATTATTTCCATTATCTAGTGATGGTGGACTGAAGCATCAATTTTGTTCAAAAAAAAGAGAACAATGAACTGTGAGGTGGCAAATAAGTAGTTATGATATCAATAATATGTATGATCATCTACTTAAGTTCATGGGAACTTTTAGTATGAAAAAATTAAATTTTGTTATAAGGATGAGGAAGATTTGCAACTGAAATGCACTGATTCTGCTTCTTTTTGGGTGCCAAGAAAAATTTCAACACCATCCCATTTGTTTTAATGCAGAAGACTGAGTACAAAGAATTATAATTTCTCTAATACAATAATTTTTCAACTATTTCTATTGTTGGCTTGCATGAATTATATGCATTCTGCATATGTAGAATTTCTAAAGGGATCTTCAAGTATTCTGGAAAATTGGTAGGGGTCTGAAGTTGATTGGTCCTGCAATAGTTAAAGAATAAGGCAACAATTAGTCTGTCTGTCCTAGAAAGTATTTCTGCTAATGTGATTCTTTAAAAAGTACTCTCAGTCTCAGGAAGTTTTCTAGTCAAGTGTTTTACACTTATATTTACAGTTTTCCCCAAATTCCATTTTAATTTGTGAAAATTAAGACTGCTTCTTCTTCCTTTCCCAGTGTATATCTGGGACAACTGATGGGACCAATTCCTGCAGGTGCCTATTTCTACAGAGTATAGGAGAAGCCTCATCAGCAAGTTTAGGCTAAGTGAACTGCTAGCATAGGTGAGACGAATTCCAGTCAGGAAGGCTTTTACAGAAAACAAGCACGAATCGGCACAGATGGGGAAGATGATGCTTCCTGTTCCCTGCAGATCATGGGTTTTATTAGCTTCCTAGCTACCCGCAGTATTGCTGGTCATAAACACAGGAGCTTAAGAATCTGTTTGAAACTAAGCTAAAAAAACCCCTGTAGGTTTTCCTTTAATTAAACTCCTGTCAGAGGTATTCAGGCAATAAATGAATTTAAAGTCTTCTAAACAGCTCTGTCAATTCAATTAATTTCTTGCATCATACGTTTAAAGATGTTAATCTTTTTTCCCTAAGGTGATTTTTTTCACTTAGGTAATGCTACCATTTTCACACTTTTATCACAGAATCACAGAATATTCTGAGTTGGAAGGGACCCACAAGGATCACCAAGTCCAGCTCCTGGCCCTGCACTGGACAGACCCAAGAACCACACCACGTGCCTGAGAACATTGCCCAAACACTTCTTGAACTCTATCAGGCTTAGTTCTATGACCACTTCCCTGGAAAGCCTGTTTGAGTGCCAAATGTGTTTTTTTTAAATTAGAGTTCTCTTCCTATCTACTCTTTTATAATTTTTGTCTTCCTTTGTTTTAATCCAATTCAGATTGTCTGTCATTAGGCTGAACCTTGTTCCACCACAGCTCTTCGAATTCCACTTCTCCCTTCTTTTCCTGAGACCTTTCCACAGCCTCAATTTCTGTTACTTAATGTAGAACAATTAAAGTAGTCCACATTGCTGTCTTGTTCTGAATTCCTGAACAACCCTCCTGCCTGTTCTGCTTTCTTAATCCCCACTCTAGCTGATACCCTGGCTATATATTTTTTTTTTTTCTTCCTGGCTCCAGGGTTAATTTGGTGTGTGAGGAGGTGCTAGAATATTAGTGTATATAGCTGAAAAAGTCTCCTCCACACCAAATACAGGTTCACCAAAAAAAAAAAATAAAATAAATAAATCTGGCATGCAGAACACAGATGCCAGTGTTCTGGAAACATAATATATGACTCTAGACAACTCAAACGTGAAATTAGTTTTGTCCTTTTCCTTTAATGCTTGCTGCTTTTTTTTCATATTCTCCACATTGCTTCAGTAGAACTAAGTTTGTGTTATTCAAAAGATTGAGAGCTAAAAGGCAGTTGTGTGCGGTAGGAAAGTAGTTGGAGGTGGAAGAGCTTCCCCTCAAGTACCCAGCGAACAGCTTAACTCAAAGTGAGGTTTCTATCCCATTGCAGGATGGTTTAGTGCTTGTTTTCTTGAGCATACTGATGTTTCAGGTCATTGATTACCTGCTGCTCATCTTACACCAGAGGTTTGGGAAATGTGTATTCTTCTAAATGCTAGTTTTTTTCACATCTTTAATGCACTGTACTTCATTTTTCTGAAAGATAGATATATTTTCAGCTACATCTGAAAATGTTTGTCCAAGGACAAACTCTATTGCTGAGCTGGATGAGCTTTGAATCACGCATTTATACGGTATAGGCAAGAGTGCAGCAGATAGTTGACAGAGAGAAAACTCTTTTGGCCAGAGCACCAACACTCAGGTCATTCAAGAATTTTTTATTCCTTCTATCTGCTTTTTAACTACTTTGAGCAAGCTGTAAACTGCTTTTGTGCCTTATTTTTCCTCTGTTATTTTCTTTTTGTTCTTTGGTTTTAAGTTTTTGGTCTGGTAATCTTCCCTTTATTCTCTCTCACTTTTTTCTCTTCTTGAATGGTTCTAAAGCATACTTTAATCCCGTTATCCTACAAATCCACCATACACTATTATTTCCCTCCTAACTACAGTAGCTGATAATCAATAAGGCTAGCACTCACACAGAGTGATGAAAAACACAATAAACAGAGCATGAAAAACTGATTTGGGCGTTTTAAAATAATCCTAGCTGCAGCAAGAGACTATAAAAATTGTGTTTTACTCAATTAAGTAACATAGGATTTTTATGTTAATGGAGGCTATGAAAAAAAAGCCCTTCTCAAGCACTGAAGGGCATCTCTTGGGGAGCTGCGCAGAACTATCCTCTTCCAAGGAGGGAAGGAACCTCACATATATGTTTTCAATTGTAAATGAGACATGGACTGGGTAAAGTGAACTGACCTAGGAAAAAGAAGGAGGGGAAAACACAATGGAGGTCATCATCCAAATGTGTGCATATCTTGAAATAGGATACTGGTGTCTCTGAACATGTGCGCAGGAACTCCTGACATTCTTGGTACTGTGCCCCCACTCCCATACACTGCCTTTCCTCCTGCTAACTAGCATCTCCATCTACTCACTGCTGAGCAAAGGTCTGCTGATCTCGAATAAGGGAGGCAGAATCTGGCAGATTGGTACCACCCCACCTCAAATATAGTGCAAATCTGCCTTCCTCTCAGAACTGAGGAAGCTAATACAGGGTTTGTATTGTTGGAGGGTACAGCCCATGCATTTCATCCAGTATGTGCCTTGCAGGGGTGCACAAATTGCTGGATTCTTACTATGCTTGATCTTGCCGCTTTGCAGCACACTTACGCTATTCTTAAACAAAGCACTTTGCAAAGCTCTGTGGTGTGTTGAATAGCAGCATTCCTGTTATTAGTGAATTGTGGAAAGCAACATCTGACAGTGTTAACTTTCAGCTTTGTGGCTGACTAGCTCAGAGTGACTGATTTGTTGCGGAAAACTCTATAGCAATTAAACTGCCACTAAGAAATGCTAACTTAACATTTTACTCTAATTTACAGGCAAGTAAATTGATACAAAGTCTCCTCTTTAGTTACGGTTGCTTTCCATCCACAGCACTTGGAATACCTGCCCTTGTCTCTTGCATAAACCAACGTGAATGAGGTGGAATAAGAGAGAGAAGGAAGACATTAGAGCTGTTCCTTTTCCAACTCTTTCATCTCTAATATTCCCAATGCAGGTCCCTTCTGCCCATCACAGAGGAAGGACTGTAAACTGTAGAACTTCCTCTCCACCCATAAGAGAATATGTGCTCCCCCAGAAAAGGGTGTAAATGTAATATAAGGACTCTCTGACTCCAAAGATAACACTAGAAGAGTTTTGTTTTTCTTTCTTGTCCTGTTTCCTTCAAGGGCTGAACTGAGCTACAGCCAGGTACTTTTGTTCTAGAAATTATTTTAAAATAATCCTAGATTACTTTGGCAAAATGGCTATTGCCAGCAGTGGAAACCTCAGGAAGTTTTATATTGGGAGTTATAATTGCAGAAAATAGATAATGATATGCAGTAGGAGTCCCTACAATGCTGGAACCATAGATGTATTTCATATACAGGTGAGAAAACAAGCAGAACAGTATATGAATGAAACCAATATAAATTGCCTTTCTGGTGTAGTATGTACATCAGTCAACAAGACTACAATAATAATGAGTTTCTAATTCCTCCATGAGCACTTCTTGTTGGCTCATATGTTTTTAGTGTAAGATTTGTGAGCAGACTTGGTTTTTTCATTAGAAAAAGCGCAAAGTTGATGAAATGGAAAGACTTTTTTCTTAAAATCTCAGGGATGGGGAGAGGGGGAGGGAATAAAATTGCCCCACAGAATGAAAAGCTTCAAATGACAAAAACTGGTGTGTCTGCACTCCTGTGTGTGGATGGCATGACATGTTATTGAAAGATGGAAAAACCTTATTTTATTTCTCTGAAAAAATTAGGATTTATTTATGCAGATCTGTGACTCCAGAAGGAGATAAAAGTGTATTTGCTATGTTCCTAAGAAAAAGCAAGGCAGAAGAATTTAATTAATCAAACTTTGTTGCTTTATTAAGGCTGCTTTCTGAATACAGCTTTTCATGTAGCAGAGGGCAGGTGAGAGTTTAAATTAATGCTCCATGGTGTAGCTTTCTGTGAAGGAAAGTGTCTTAAATGACTACAAACTCAGTATACCTCTGCTGCTTTGTTTGTCTCTTAAAAAGCATAAATTGTACATTTTGGTACTATGTAAAATGACAGCTCTAAGCAAGACAGCCATAGCAAGAAAAACAAAATGTGTATATTTAAGGACCAGGCAAAACTTTCTGATATAGTATTATTGGTTAGAGCTGCCTGGGAAATTTGATTTTGATCTAAAAATTCAGAATAAATTCCTGTTTAGAGAAATTAATTCTTCAAGGTCTTAAAAACACAGGGCTCGCAACAGGCTCTTGGTGGCAGAAACACTAAACATTGAAAAGAATTTTCCTAAAACTATGGAGGAAACTCTGCCAGCACCCATGGCAACAGGGTGGCATCATTGTTTGACAAAGGCCTCATTTTCTGTGCCTGCTTTGTGAGATAAGCAAACTTGTCTTACGTTTGCTAGGTTACATGATACATTCATGCAGGCCATGAGACCCTCCCTGCTACCCTTCCCTTCTGAGGAACTGCCTTAGTCAAATCAATCTCTCCTAGATGAATGGTGGAGAGACAAAAATAGAGAAAGCAAGGAAAAGAACATGTCTTCCATTTGTGATGGGACGTCATCCAGGAGGGCAAATGTTTAGGATGAAGAACAGGAGTAAGGAATAGGAATGATTCTTGTTTGTCTGCTGTACTATAGTGGAACAGGTCTTCCTTTCCAGACAGCTCAATGGTATTCTGAGTTGGACAATTGTCTGCTCCATCCCTCTAGTTTCAGGGAAGCTTTTTACTTCTTTCTGGGATAGACCTGCTATCTTCCTCATTGTAATTTCCCAGCTCTTGCTTCTCCCATGCTGGAACACCTCCTCTGACCCAAGCAGTATGTCTCCTGGGAAGGTGCAAGCTTTCCCTTCTAGGTTTTCAGACAGTGTTTAAAGGAACATAACATTACTCTGGAAAGACATAACTGTGATAACTATACCTCTGAAAGAAGTTAAAATAAATTACCTTTGTAATTTAGAGTCTGAGCATTTATCATGTCAAAAATTTAAACATGGCTGTCTGGGAAAGCAGAAAAGTGGGCATGCTGATGCTGGAGATCTCTGTCCACTGCAGTTCTGAATGTGGCAGTAAGAAGGGAAGCAGATTCTTTCCCATGTTCCTGAATAAATGCTGAAGATGCAGAAGGTACCTATTGACATCTGTAATCAGTCCTGACCATTATAAGCAACTGTTATAAATGTTTTGCTTGTTAATTAAGTGCTTTCCTGTAACTGGGATAGAGTATGTTTCTGTCTGAACACCCATTCAATTTAAGGATGACTTTCAGTAATCTGAATCCCTTGCCCATGCATGAAATGAAACAGAGATATGTGAGGGAGATGATTTCCCTTCCTGTACGGACTATTTCATGACTGTGAGCAGAAAACAGTTGCATAGGCAGTGCTACTTCTGACATTCCCTACTTCGATTTTACTATGTTAATCTCAACTATATATATATAACTATATATATATTTTGACTAACTTGATGCAGATGAAATGTCGTGTGTGTATGCAGTGGAGGTGATAGGATGCTTTGATCTTCCAGACAGAAAGTATTTTTTGAAGATAAACTCTTCATGATGAAGCCTTAAAACCTTCTTCTGGTCCTTAAAGTTTCACAAAAGTTTGCTTGAGGCTCAGTTTTCACCAGTACAGCTTTGTCTGTCCTGTGTTTCTGTGCAGTCTGATGCACGTCTGCTCCTGTCCATCATTAAAGAAGGGGTTGTTCAGTCCCTGTGACGTGTGTGGAAGGATGTACCTTGCATGTCTCTTGGGAGCTAGTTTTTCTGGACTGTTTTTCTTAAAGTATGGTTCCTGCCCCATAGACTTTTATGCCTTACTCTGACAACCAGTTCCTTCACAGAATGGAATTTTATTTGTGATTTAAGATTGACAAAATCTGCATGGGATTGAATGTGCTCCACATTGAAAGTGACTGACACTTCTGTAAAATATTATTGAAAAAAAAATCTTACTTAAATTAGTCTACCCTGCTATAAAGTCCTGTTGACTTGACCTAAGTCTTAGGTCTGGCCGCTGATTTGTAATTTAAGGTATTAAGAGTAAGGGATTTAAATTAATACACCTTCCTAATTTCTAATACGTAACTACAGTAATTCCTAATGTTACACAGTGTATTGTTTTCATTGTAAGTAGTAATTCAGTTGTTGATGTCATGGTGAATGTCTATTCTGTACAGAAAGTACAATTAATTATGAATCCACATTCAACTAAATTTTTTATGCTGGGCATATTTTTTTAATTAGTGTTTAAAATATTTTAAAATGATCCAGGATTTGGTATATGTTCCTTTTAGTTGTTTTATTATTTTTTAGTTTTTCAGTGTCTCTAATTGAAATGTGCAAAACAGTAACAGTGGGCAAAGAAAACTTCCATTTAGTTTTAGGGTCTGAAATCCTGATAACCTTCCACAACGAAGTAACTGGCCTGGTAGATGAGGAGAGAGCAGTGGATATTGTCTACCTTGATTTCAGAAAGGCTTTCTACATTGTTCTATGTGAGATCCTAATAGAGAAGCTGATGAAGTATGGTCTGGATGAGCCCTTGGGTTGAAAACTGGCTGAATGACCAGGTCCAAAGGGTGATGATCAGTGAAATGAAGTCTAGTTGAAGACCAGTGACTAATGCTATACCCCAGGGTATACCAGAGTATAGCATATAGGGGGCTGGGTCCAGTCTGTTTATCATCTTCATTAATGATCTGGATGATGGGATGGAGCATACCCTCGGCCAGGTTACTGACAACACCAAACTGAGAGGAGTGGTTGATACACCACTAGTTGTGCTGCCATCCAGAGACTCCTCAACAGGCTGGAGAAATGGGTCGGCAAGAACCTTATGAAGTTCAACAATGAGAAGTGCAAAGTTTTTTGGGGAAGAAAGAGTACAGTCCGTCTCACACATGCTCATATTTTGATCCAGAACACTAGCAGACCAGTCCCAAACCAGCTACTCTACTCTTACATGTAGCTTATACAAGGGCTGTAATTTCTAGAACACAGAGCTGATCATGTACAACACTATGTATTTCCTGTAGTGACCTAATTGTATGACTAGGGGGAAAATAAAGAATCATTCTCATGTTTTGTTTTTTCTGTTCTTCATGTTATGGCTCGGAGCTAGGAAATCATTGCTAGTTAGTACCTGTATCATAGTCACACGAGGGAGCAGATTCTCATACTTTCTGCAGTCTGTTTGATGCACTGCTTCTAAGATGGAGGATGTTTCTTGATCACTGTAGTTAAATATGATTCATCACACAATTGGGTTTTACACTGCACAAAGACTGCTTGGCAATAAACTAGAAAAATAACATTGTATTTCTAATATCTTGGTTTAATTTGCTTTGGAAAGAAAGCCTATTCAATCACAACACTAAATTGAGCCACATACCTACATTTTCTTTTTGTAGGAGCAGCACTGTGACCATCTCATGTATTTCTACAATCACGAAATAAAAAGGAATGCAAATCTGGCTAGAGGGAAAAGCAGGTTAGAAGTCAAAACACATTCAGAAAAATTTTCCCTTCTTTCTCTTAGTAGCTCTAATGGTTCAAATCAATAACTGCAGTTCCCAACAATATGCCCTCAAACAATTTCTTTCCCTCTGCTAGAGTCCAAGGTCTAGAAAAGTGTCATGGATTTATTTCCATGTCACTCATGTAAGTTTTCTTTTGGGCTCCATACATGTCTCCATACAGTGTATCCATTGCTGTGCCTGAACTGGACAATCTTCGATATAACAACCAAGATGTACTATATTAAAATATTTGCCTAAAATTTTAATATCTCATTTGTTTTAGTCCCCCAAATTACTCACGTCAGTGATGCCCATTTTGTTTTCTCTTCTTGTTTGTTATGACTTTTTTTCCTAGAATTAGTAAAGTATTTACAAACAGGAATATTATCACATCTTCCTATCCATGGTTACTATTTCTTCCCTTCATGCAAGTGATCTCAAGAGGGAAAGATGAAATCTATGATTTTGTTCTATCCAGTATACCAAACACTATTGCTGATACTATGGTGCTATGGTATCTAGTGTTATATGTATGGAGTTTATTAATCTGCATGACACACATGAAAGCTGTTCTTTATGCTAGAGTCAAAAATTCAGTCTAGTCCTTGCTATCCTTGCAGCTCTTTGGACAGTGCCACTTTCAGCTGCCTTAGAAAAGAAAGAAGAAACATAGATTTTCAACAGAAGATCAAGAGTTTAATGCAACTGTTCTATGACAGTTTCCCCTGCTTCCTTTACATTCTTTACTCTCCTTACCTGTTCTCCTCTTCTTGCTGGCAAGAATTGCTTGCAACTCTTCTTCTCCCTCCTTTTTCTAGTCTCAACTGCCCTTATTTTTGCCACAAGTCTCACCCAGAGCTTCTCAATCCCTTTTGTGAGGTGACAGGAAGCTCAGGGAGTTGGAATCTTGTTCAAAATTGTATCCTGCTGCTGCTCCTTTCATCTTATGTATTTTCCTCCTCTCTGGCAAGGGTTTCTCCATACGCTGCAGCCTCTTTGTGAATGTCCCCACCTTTGTGTGGGTTGCCTAAGAGTTGCAGACCTTCAGGGGTGTTTCTACCCTTGCATGTTTTTCCACAACCACCATTCCCTCAGAGCAGGGACTCCTGTATGTCCTGTGGCGTGGAGTACCTCCTTCAAAGAGCATACCTTCAGCCATGTTTCCAATTATGTTGTTTTCCATACCACTCTTCCATGTTCCTCATATATCCCCTCCATTTCTGCACCTCCCAGAACCCAGTGCCCTTTATTCATCATGTTTGCACAGAGGCACCTTGTGTTCCTCCTACAGTTGCAGTTTTTGCTCACGATAGGTTCCTGACAGCAGTTTCAGAGCTGGCTAGAAGTGGCTGTGACCAGCACAGGGCTCTTCTTGGCCTTCTGCTACAAAGGTCACCCTGCAGCTTCCTGCTGCCAAAACCTTCCCATCTATGCCCACGTATCACCCTTTCAGACATTAATTTTGTTAGTCAAAAATCTGCATTATTTCGGCCATTAGCTAAGAAAGAACTCCCATGGTCTTCAGCATCATCAATGATGGGTGGTTTCGTGTTTTAAATGGCACCACAGAAAAGGAAGATGTCTGCAGATTGGGAAAGCAGAATCTGTGGTGTAAATAGGCACTGGTCTCCACTGTAAGTGTATTCCCATCCGTAGTCCGAGAGTCTGAAAAAGGAAGGTTTTTTTGACCCAAGGTCCTGTGTTAGGTTCTACAGATACTTAAAAATGTTGTATTTTATGCCTATGGGCTTCTGCTAAGTGTTTTTTGTGTTTGTACCTTGGCTTGACATGTCTTGTCAAGAACGACATGTTGGAGAGGTCTGAAGATGTTTCAGGATACTTTACAGATAACATTAGACATTCCAAGTTGCTAAAACATCTCTTTTACCAGTTCACATTTTAAGTAAAACACTTGGAAAACGCAAGGCAGCTATTTGAAGACACTTCTAAGAAGTGCTTGTTTACAGACTCTAAAAGCTATCTGAAATATTATGGTTTTATTGGATTCTGAATTTTTGAGGGGTTCTATTTATATCTAGGGGTGATTTAATTTTTTATGTATGTTGGGAGAGAAGTGAGAGAAGAATGAATGAATGAATGAGAAACATTTTTCACTATTATTGAAAGAATATGATCAAAGAGAAGATAAATCCTGTGTTATTGAAAAAGAGCTGCACAGAAAATTGACACCTAGGCAGTTTATATTCACATATAATATTAGTAAATCACTGAAATGATAAAAACGTCACTGCTAGGCTTTACTACAGAAATTTAAAACAAGCTAGATCAGCCGAATCTCCAAGAAGGAGGCCAAAAGAATGAGAAAAAAAATCCTTGAATTGAACAATATAATTTATATTATAACTATCGAAGAATAAGTGAAGAGAGGAGTTAGTTAGCTGGTTAGCTAGTCCTGTAAAATTCTTCACAGCTGTTCATCATTCCTCTGTCATCAGCTCCATCCTCATTCCTCCTCCCTACTCTACTGGTCCTGATCCAGCTCCCACCCTTTTCCATCCTGCATCCCACACCTTCCTAGCCCACCTGGCCCATCCTGCACCCCGTGCTGTGTCTTTCCTCTTCTCTGTCATCTCTTCTTCCTTTCCTTTACTCAGGTACTAGGCAGAGGGATGGAAGAACTGAGGGAGCTGTAGGTTCTCCAGGGAGTATCATCTGCTGTTGGAGGAATCTGAGGTCGAGGGTGTTTTCTTGTGTCTTCAGGGGATGTGAGGTAGCTCTGGATCATATCCTGGGAATTGAACTGTAAAAGAAAACCCATAAGGTGTTGCTAATTGAGTAGGTACTGCAATGTAAGTGTGCTGAGGACAGGAAAAGTGATGTTCTAGAGACATCTGGGGAAATTGCTGCATCCTCTGCAATGGCCTTGGAGCAGTTTTGCAGTGACATATGTTACTATGAGTATTTCCAAAAATATCTGGAAGGCCTAACATATCTATGCCCTTAAAAAAAAGAAAATGTTCCCTATTCTATGAATCAGAGGAGCTCTGGAGGTCAGTACTGGAAAAACATTTGCCAAATCCATTTCTGTTTCCTCTGACTACTCTGAGACTTGGAGATACTATGATTAATAAGTGCTTACAGAGGTCTCCTGTATTTCTTAGGTTGTCAGAAATTAAATTGAAAGACTCCTGCATCGTTCCATAGACCAAAATGCCCATAATAAGTATGATCTTGGTTACTATCATGACACCACTATATTTCTAAATGAGACAGGAAGAACAATAAGTAAGTTCTGTAAGAGTTATTCTAGTCACTATTTCTTCTTCTTTCTTTTCTTTTTTTTTCCTGACACTGACACATAAGGTTTAGATCTCAGACATGGAACAGCTAGATCTCTCTTAACCAGAGACTGATCTTATTGTATAATACAAGAATTGCTAAGAAACTAATTACATTTTTTATAATTTTCCTTCATTCTTCAAAGCATTGCCACACCCACAACCTACCACCTACTTTTTGTTCTATACCAGTACATGAAGAATGGAATTTTAAAACTGATACTCTGTATTATGCAATAAAACAGCAGGTACTAGGAAAAAAAATGAAACCTTCATAGCTATTAGTTAAAAAATGCACAGAATTCAGTAAGGCTTTTCTTTTCATGCATTTATCTTAATAATCAAAGGTAGTTATCTTACATGATACATTTTCTTTGTAGCTAATAGAATATTTCTGTCAATACTTTAGCCTGCTTTATCATTTTTTTTTAATGATTATATTGATAAGCAGAGGACTGTGGGTTTTCCTGAGAGGTCTGAAAGCTTATAACCTTTCTACTGTTCAAAGATCCTGACTTTGGCAACTGGAATGGTATAGATAACTAGTATCTGGCTGCCGGAGACAGCAGGTGCTTTGACCAATTCATTTGTCTACTGACTCAAATTACAAGCCATTACACTACTCATCTACACACAGTTCATTTGTCTATATCTACAGTAGGTAGTTGAACCTAGCCCTAAATGTATCATGTCCCAAACTTGCTTAGCTGCCAATGGAAAATTGCTAATATGAGATCTGGAATTTAGCTTTACAAAGCCTGGAATGTGGCTTCACAGTTAGTGGCTACATATCAGTGTAGGATGTTGTACCTCACTTTTCTTAACTATTGCCCAGATTTGCCTTAGCTCCCTGACAAATATGTGTGCCTGTAGTAGCCTGTGGATCATGTCAACTGACTAAATATAGGTCACTTTAAGATTAGATTTGTCACTCTCTGAGTTCTGTTGACTATACAAGTTCTATATCTAGGAATATGGGAGATCTTTTACAGCTGGAAGCTACTGAAATACCTCATAATATCTCAAATGATACCAGAGACCTATGCTTATGCAACTAACCTCTGCCCTAGATCTCTACTGATTTTAGTACTTGCTCTGTCCTTACTCTGTAGGTATCCAAGGAAGGTAGTATCCAAGGAAGGCACTGTATCTGCAGTCAAAGCTCAGGGCTATACCAAAATCTTATTTTTAAAAAATTCTGGCAATATTTTTTACCTTCAAACCCAAATGACCAGCAATCACAAATATTTTGAGAAAATGAAGACACACATCATTGCTTTCAAGACTGTATTTGTGTCAAAATACTGTCCAGGTAGATGCCATTTGCAAGATTATGTAACCATAGCAGTCATCAGCATAATGAAATGCTATTATCTCTTTTCTTATTGAGCAAGTCAAATTACTATTTATTCTCTAAAAGCACATTTCACAAGTTCATGATTGAAATTCTCAGTAAATTTTCCAATTTTATTTTCCTTATACATATGTAAGAAAATAATGGAAAGGGGTTCACTCATTAAATCTACAGTTGCCTTTTAATGGTGCTTTTTCTCGCCTTGGATAACCTTGTTAACTGAGTAAATTCTTTCTTCTGCTTTTCAGGTAATTGGAATAAAAATATTTTGTCAGATATAAATTACTTATTTACAGTATCTCATCACTGAGGGCAAGATTCATCTTCTCTGACTTTAGACATCTACAACATATAACATCTGAATTATTTTCCCTAGTTTACCTTTGTCAGTGGAGAAACAATCAACACTTATGGCAGTGCATTTTTATTTTCTTTAGTTATAGAAGGACTTTGTAGTGACTAGCTCAGATAAGAGTCTTCTACGTGATAAACAGCTAAGATCTTTATTTGCCAACAAGGCATTTTCCCATCAAGACTAGAATGAGATGCTTTTAAGTAAATCTCATCATGCTGGAAGAAGGTGTGGTGTGTCAGGAATTCAGTCAACATAAACATGATTTCCTGATGTTGCTTCAGGACCAAGGTACTCTTCTGTCAAGCCAAAAGGTCATTTTTTTTTTAGCTAAACCAAGATGTGTAGCAGGTGTTCTTGAATTATTATAAGCCTGTAGATGAAACTAGCATACTGGGTAGTTCTGCATCACTGGCTAGGGAAGCAGCTGTGTCAGGGAAGAGACTAAGCTTTACTATATTTATTGACATGTAGGTAAATTAGATTTTCTTTTGCCTCCACTACAGTTTTCCATAGTGATGGCTAACACAAATTAGCTATCTCAAAAGCAGTGTGTGGCTTTGTCTACTAATGACACATATTAAATAAAAGGTGACAGCTATTATGTACTCGGGCAAGTTGTATGCATTAATAATGTGTTTACCATTACCAAATAGCACATGCACTCTCTCAGGTCTGCATGAGTGATCTGACTACACTAATAGCTGTTTTGTTGTGACAAAAAACCTCCTTATTTTTAAATTATTGAATATTTTCCAGTAAAATTATTTTTACAGTTATTCTGCTTTTGATGTTGGCATCCATTATTTGCTGGCAGCACAGAATGAAACCATGGAGGAGAATCCCAGTTCTCCTTTTGCTTTCATATATGTAAACACAGAATAGCTACAGCAGTGTAAAATGGGAACAAGGCCAGAAGTGTCCAGCTCAATACAAACTTGCTTTCTATATTTAACTTACGTATGCTCTGCCATGAAGGATTTGTTCAGATCAAATCTGTAGCTGTAACATAGTCATTCTTTAATTTAAAAAAAAAAATACAACACTATTTCTACTTTGTGTAACAAATGGCATCATTTCAAAGGCTACTCTCAGGATTAGAAATGTAATGGGAAAAGAGTTTCCTCTGTTTAAGGAAAACCAAAAAATTATACACAATCTCTCCTTTTGGATGCAGATTTGTCTCTGTATAATTAGCATAAATTCACAGACTATGCGTAAGAAATGAAAATGTTACCAGAAAATTTTGACATATACTATTCATAAAGATTATTTTTTTCTCGCTTCTTGTTTGACTCAAGCTGACTATGCATTTCAAATGAAAATTTTTCAATTTTTCAACAATTTGTGGGGACAAAGCTGAAGGTTGCCCATTAACAATATGATGAGAACTTCTCCAGCCACCACAAACTTTGCAGCAATGGCAGATGTGATGCTCTGGGAGATTTTTATGGTAAGGACATGCTTTTTGTTTTATTATGAAAATTACAGTTCATGCATAAACAAGAGGAACTGACTTTAGTAGTTAAATCTGCAGGGTATCCATCCTCTAGCTTAACTACTTCTAGCATTAACCAGACCTTCTTGGTGCTACCCTTGAAATGTGATATCATCGCTGCCTTTTACATAATGTGCATGAGAAGTTCTGGGCAAGCCATTTCACCTAAACTTTTTATGCAAAACTAAAAACTGTGTGTTTCTCATTTTCTGTGTATTCTAATATGAGACACAAAGATCTGATTTTCAGATAGATGAAGTCAGTGGCAGTTGTATATGAAGTCATGTCACATATATAATGCATAAGCTCATACACTCTGAAAAATGAGCTTCTAACTATTTCCAAATTATCATTCAAAATTAGTGAAAACACAGCATCTTGTCTTAGTTCCCGAGACATAAAACTGGGGTTAATATCACCTCTTACTGCTCTGAAGTTTTCAAAATGTATTGTCTTAGGGCATGGAGATACCTATACAACAATAAGAAGAAAACAAGTGTAACTCATCAATTTGAATATAGTAACAATTCATTGATATGAAAGAAACGAAGGCTGGTGACCTTTCAATAATATGCAGTCATATACTTACAGACAAAATTGTTAAAAAGACAATTCTGGCTGTCTTTATTCTGTCACTTCCCTGCTTTTGAATACTCAGCTTTGTGATTCTAATCTTGTTCTTTTGATGTGGAGGTTGGGGTTTTTTTTGTTCTGCAGTTTCAGCTGCTAAGACAATAGGCTCTACTTAGCATGAAACCTCTGTTTTCACACGATGACATGCAGGAATTTTATGTCCTCTTAGGACACGGTTTTAGTAAGAGTCAAAGAGAGAAAAGGGGGCCCTTACTTTAGTACCCATGCAGACTGGATCACCTCCTCTTGATTGTCTGAATGAGTGGGAAATTCTTTGGAGGAATATGGTTCTGGCTTCACAGGACAAGTGTTCTCTGGTAAATGGAAGTTCAAGAACGTTGCTGGTTATATTGGTTTTCTTTGTTTCATTGGTTTTTGGGGTTTTTTTCTTCTCTTAGTTCAAGCACATGTACAAACTTGTGAGCATGGAACCTGTCACTCTCTGTTTTTTAGTAATATGCTTGTGCTATAATTTGTAATGTATAATGTGATTATTAAAACAAAATTCAGTGCTTTTCTCTCCCAGGTGAATGTTCAGACCATTAGGATGCAACTCAAGCTACCTCTCATTTATTTTGAAGTTCAAAAGGACAGTTTTGAATTTATTACCTAAATTATGATTTCAGCTCAAGTCTCCCAGTGCTTGGATCAGGGCTGGGATATAAATAATGAGATTTATATCTTCCAACGCTCTTAATAGAAATAAGAATCTGTTGCCATTTTCACTGCAGACCTTGATCCCACCAATTCATGCAAAGAGTCTTTGTAAAGCATCTAGTGGATAAGACATTACAAAGCCAAGAAGAATTTGGTTTGAAAGTGAGCTGGGGTTGAGATGCTTAGATGAGGCAGTTCAGAACAGATTTGCAGCCAGAGCACAGATGCCTCTAGCATTCAACTGCTGTGACACATATTTAAGATACAGATAAGGTATTAGTTGTGCCTAATTATTTAAATTCATTTCCAAGTGTTCTCTGTCCATCTGTTTTGGGTTTATTGTCCTTTATTCTGTGCCATGAATTTGCAGTGTTGCAGGTGGGTAAAATTTCCCAGAGTTGCCAGCTGTAGGTCAAACTGGCTGGAGGCAAAGCATCAGATCATCAGGCAATTTCTGCTGACTCTGTTGAAGTCACTCTGTGTTGCCACTAACCTAGGCAAGCTGGAAAGTGCGCTGTGAATCTTGGAGCCAGCAGAGTTTGGAGAGTGGACTGTGAACCTAAGAGTCAGGGGTGCTTGTCACAGCCTGTAAGCAAGGAATGCTCTCTTATATGTTAACTTAATTCTTGTTCGTTGGTCTCATCTAGCCTAAGTCATTAAAGTTTACAAAGGAGGTAAAGCTGTCTTTTCTCAGTCCAGCAGCATAGTAATTTAGGCTACCTACTTTAAAATGTATTTCTCTTCGCTGCTTTACTGTGGTCTTTAGCAAAAGGCACACTGAGAAAGGTGCTGAGAAAGGTACATCTTTACATCTTTACTGAGTCTATTAGAACTGCTTGCAACTCTGAAGAAACATAATATTTTGCATGTGATAGCAGTGGTTTTGGCCCACCCTTCATACACTAAAAAGCGCTACACTTGCAGGCTGGATTTAGAAGAGTCCAGTGTAGGTGCTTGGAATCAATGTGTATACCCACACAAATTATTAACTGAATTTAGTTCAGGATAGTGATTACTTTCAATCAGAAATATTCAAGATATACTGGTATCGTAGATACAAAAGAGCCTAAATGATGGCAATCACAGTTCGTATTGTATCTTTCCATATGAAACCCACAGAAACACCAAATAAAAATCCTATATTTCCTAGGTCCATTTCTGAAAGAAAATAGTGATATAATTGTACTCCGATAACACGTTCCAGAAAAAGCAGCTAAAGGTATAATTTCTTCAAATTAATGGCATTCAACTTTGTTCCTTGTGAGGGGCTTTAGATTTTACTCTCAGATAAGTCACTGTACTGAAATTTCAGGTCATTGAGAAACCATTGCTTTTGTATCTGTTAGCTGCAGTCCCACACATGAACCCCATCAGTCTTAGCTGTTTGTTAGATATAATTAATTTTGAAAGTGCACCGTGCTGAATAAATCGTGTGACGCATTCCACACTTCACAGTTATTTGTATCCATTTTCCATTTACTCCTTATTTTTTTGTATAGCAACATGTTAATCCATCCCAAGAAAAGAAGAAAAGATCAAGAAAAACATTAGTGAATATAAAATAAAATCACTCTGTTAAAATAAAAGTGAGCCGCAAGTTTCTGGCAGTAATCTGAGATATTTGACAGTGGAGCCTGAGGGGGAGAGGTCCAGGCACTTGGGAACAGGCCAGAGAATAGAGGAGAAGTAAAAAAAGGGAACCTTGAAGCAAGCTATGACTGTTTATATGCTGAGAGAGGTTGCCCCTAAGACATCTTGCATTTATTAAGGGTAGGATGAGCTTGCTAAAATTTTAAAAGCACAATTTTAAGTATTCTTAAGATTATAACCTTACAAGTCTTTGACAAATTTGTCCCATGTCAATGACCCAAATGACATCAAATCCAGATCCTCGCAAAAATTGAAAAGTACTCACAACTAAGATTACAACTCACATTCAAATCAAATTTGTCTTCAACTGATAAAAATAGCTTTTGGGCATTTCTCTCAAATGAACACCATATTAAAAACTGCACTTTCATATGATTCTGGGTCAAGAAACAAATTATTTGCAGTGACCCACAGTGGTTTGCCAGGTCTGCAAGCTCTCAAAACCATGTGACAGTTCCGTAATGATTCAACTTCTCTGCCATTACATGACGAGACCCTGCAGCAAGTGGTGTTAGCAGGGGTAAGGGAAAAAAAATCCTTATAGATCCCAAAGATAATCAAACCTGACTCCTACAAGCATATTGCTAACAATACTTCTACCTGTTTTTTACAGAGCTCCTCCTTCCATATATTCAGACAAAACTATGTATTCTTCTAAAAAGACCTTCAGAAATTTTATGACACAGAAATTACCTAGTTTACAGTTTTCTTACAGAGCTGAAATTTAAAGAAGCCTCAAGAATGCAGATTTATGTATATCTTTACACACCACTGTGTATTCCACTGAAACAGATTAAATGCTGTGTGCATAGTTAAGCACATGTATAAAGTCTTTTTTTTATCAAAACTTTGTTTAATTTTTCAGACTACTCTCCTGCTTTTTAAAGTAAGAGGTGGAGATTTAAACAGGGGTTTTAAAAGGGTTTGAAGGGGGCATACGTGAAGTTGATTTTTACTTTAAAATTTTGAATGTTCTAAAATTCCTGTCTATGTATTCCTACATTTGGAAATAAAAGAAATTTTTCTTCTAAAATCTTGTGAATAGAAACTGCAGAGCTTTGTGGATTTTTGACGAGGTCTCTACTCCCTATTGCAGGGAGGGTAAAGTTGATCCTTTTACTGTTTACGTATAAAAGGATTTGTGGTATCTATTTAGCTGGGGATGAGAATTGCTAGACATTATAGAAGACACCTGTAAGAGAAACCTTCAAAGCTCCAGCACTCATACATGGCTTACAAAGTATCCTGGAGACACAGACTGGATGAGGAAGAGAGGCATTTCAGAGAGAAAATCCCAGACCCTACATGAAGGAAACTGCTATGATATCTAGATTATATAAATACAGGTAACCTGACCCTCTGCCAGACTTCACATACTTCCTTAAAATGACATATCGTCATGGGCAAAACTCTCTAGCTGGCCTAAAAATCAATTACAACATTTTATTTCCAGCCACTAGGCAGCAATCACTGCGGTGGAAGTAGCTTCACCCAGTGTTGCTAGTAGCCAGGCTGTTCACCTCTATGCTGGTCAGGCAAGGAGCTGGTTTTGCCATTCCCTTTCTCTCAGGTTTCTTAGTGCAGAGCTTCAGACAAGCAGCAAACCAGTGCCCACCAGTCTTGCTCCTCTCCTCAAGTCCTCCAGAGCTTCCCACCACACTGGTCTCCCCTTGTTTGAGGTGGATGAGGACTCCTGGAAACAGCACAATTTCACAGGGTGAATCACTGCTATGCCAGAACATTACAGGCTCTTTACTATTTGGTTTTTTTTTCCCCTCCTGTGAGTTTGTTTTCTCACAGTGTACGTATTTACACAAAGTTAACCTCTCTTTGTTTTCTCTCAGTGTTTTTTTTTTATTTGTTATTTATTTGTTCATATTTAACTTCTCTGTTTCTGCATGGGATAACTGCTGGCAGATAGAAGAGGGCAGAGAACTGTTAATAAAAACCCTTCCTGTGCTTGGAAAAGGGATGATTCACGGTAAAAATGTCTGGATGCTGGACAAATGTGAAGCTTAATTGATTAATGTAGAATTGATGTAGACAGACCTATATAGGACTCTACCACTAACTAAACAGAACCAGTAAGAAGCAGCATTGAGGGTCAAAGACTACCCTGGGACATTTAACAGCTGCGGTTTAATAGGATGTGACTTAGAAGCCACATAGCCCCCCTCCCCCCAGTGGCACACTCCTGCAGGTCTAAATGTGGCTTATATTCCAAGGCCTCTACTCTGGCCTGTTTTGATATCTGGGCATTTTTGCAGTTGTTCTCACCTTTTAAAGGTCAAAGTTATTTGGTTTCACTTGTAGAAGAAGAGGTGAATGGCTGAAAAAAACAGGCAAGTGCACTGAATTGAAATTACTCTCCTTCGTGATAATACATAAATCTATCCTAAGTGATCTACTGTAGCAAAGGGACAACTTTCCTCACATAAATGTTGGAATCATTTAATACATTTTCAGGATCATGATGCAGTTAACTTTGTTAATGTCCCACTTGAATATGAGAATATCTGCAAGGCAAGTGACCAGTAAGAACTGACCTCAATGTGTCTAAAATGCATTGGAAACTAATAAAATTATTTAAGTTACTGATACTAGAGTTACAGCTACTAGTTAGGGCAGTGTGTTTGGGGGTGATTCTATTCTCAGGACAAATAATTTAAATTGTTTGAAGAAAGTTTTTTGCTCCCAGATAAGGATGCAACATTAAAAACAGAGAAAGAAGAATGGGCAGTACAGTTAAAGTATGTTCTGGAGGCAGGAATAAGTAGTAGAGAGTAAAATAACTGCTTTGGGGAGATTTTTGTTGTCAGTAAAGCGCTGCACAGATAAAAAAATTAAAAATTTGACAGTCATATTGAGGCAGTATCTCTTCTTGCATAGACGTTCTCCCAAGGAAAAAACCCCCAAACATCTACTTTTCTTATTAATCTATATTAAATTCTTGTGTTTAGAGGGAAATATGCAGTCTCTTCAGCTGCTGCTGGTTTGAGTCAGTCACAGAGTCTCTAGAGATTCCTTCTGTCGCATAATCCGACTGCAGGCTTGCTCAGGAGCAGAGATCTTTGCATAAGAGCTGCAGCACAGTTATTCTTTTATATTTTTTTATAAATATGAAAATTTTAAGGAAATCTGCACAAACATCTGGCCAATTAATAACCTCTCACCTACATCAAGTAATTTATAAGCCTTTTGCTACTGTTAATGAGTAGTTCCACATCTTCATGCAAAGACAAGTAAATCAAGTACAGGTCTTCATTCTTAAATCTGTGGGTGTGCAATTATGGGCCAAAGAAATATAATCTGTTTGGAAAAAAAACCCAAAACGCCAAAAATGAGGTGAGACCAGCTTTGAACTTTGCAAACATAGAATAGATTTTCCATTGTAATTGTATATTTAGATAAACTAACCTGAGTTACAAAGGCCCGGGCTTCTAAAATGTGTAAGAAAGTGTGTATCTTCAAAGGAGGACAGATACAGAGGGGAAAACAAAAGGCTTTGGAAAATCAGCTAGTTCTGTGGAAAGGAGGACTGAAGCTTGGGTTCATGGCGTTCTGTGACCTGTGGTTGTAATAGCCAATTCCCAATTAAATGGAAATTCCAAGCCAACCTACTCCTAGTATTGTGTGTGTCGCAAGATCTCTTTCCTGAGGTATCTGATGTATAATAATATAGCTAATCTGACACTGAAGATTTTCTTCAGCAAACTAAACTATTTGTCTTCTACTGCTCTGTTTATCTCCTGAAGCCTGTAAACTTTGCGTACCTCGCTGCCTTTCATAGTGCTCAAATTTGGCTGAAATTAGCCAACAATTTCAGGAGCTATTGGTTGGAGACCAGTAGACAATTACATAGCATGGCTACACATGTACTATTTGCTTAGGAAAACCCCACAATGTTGTAGTTTTAATGACTTCTGGAAAAACAATGGAATATGGCATTTGTAGTTGCTATATGATCCATCCTGTTTTACCCCAAAAGAAAATAGTATCTAATTTACTTATACTTCTTCTCAGAACCAGGTTTGGATACCTGACCTGAGATAGAATTCTGGACTGATCTGTTGTTGTACTTCTGGTGTTCCCAACATTATGCTGAACACAGTATATGAAATAAGAGGACAGATTTAAATAAAAAATAATAATATTCTCTGACAGGGAGAGAGAGGGCATCTTTTTCCTGATATTACATTAAAAAAATCATGAAAGTTACACAAATCTGAGCTTAAAGTAGTTTATTCCTTTTTATTAGAAAGACATTTATTTAAGCACATTTAGTGAGATAGTTCTCAGATTTTCTTAGATGACTAAGATGTTTGATAGATACCTCATGGAATTATAGTTTCATACAAAACAAAATGATATGTAATTTATCAGGTATAATATACCATTATAACTCTTTTATACAACTTTAAATATCCAAACAGAAAAATTATTTTAATCAGCCTTCAAAATATGACTTCTCTGTAAGAAGCCCGTGTTCTTTTTCTTTTTTTTTTTTTTTTTTTTTTTGGTTATTCATGTCAAGAACTCAGACATTTCTACCTACTCTCCACTCTCCATTCAACATTCTGTATTCAGCTCTAGCCTATGCCGGACAAATTAGCTGGTCTGTTCCTTTCATTTCATCTGTCCACTAGGCAACTGGGTTTACATATGTATTACTAGCCATAGTTCTGACACTTTCACAGCCTTCTGTTAGCTCTCCCACCGCCATCTCACAAACTGATTGCATGGTTCGTCCCTCGACTTTGAAGATGTTTGGTTGTCTTTCTTCTTTTTTCACAAATGTCTCAGACTCATATTTCATTAGAGTCAGACTCAGGCTTCACCATTCAGGTGCTGAATTCTGAGATGTGGTGGGTTTCATATAGAACAGAAGGCAATTCAGCATTGCTTTGAGCATATTTGTTGTTTTATTGATCTCAGTAAAAGCACACCGTAGCCAAGTGCACCGCTGAATCAGACCCATAGATAGTGTGTCTATTAAACGAAAACTTAAATGCTTTATAACAAAGTATTTAATTCCCATATTGTCCAAGGGATACACGTCTCTGTCAGTCACTCTTCTCATTATTTGCCTGCTGTCCTATTTGAAGTTTCCACTATTCTATCAGCTGTAGCTAGGGAAAGTATCAGGAAAACCTAATTCAAAGTAGTAGCCATAACCTGTCCTCTTTTGCAGTAGCTGTTTCTAATATACTGTTTGTAATTGTAAACCCAATGATGCTGGTATTTATTTCTGAACTATTTCAAGTTTTTCTTCTTCTTTATCTTGAAAGAAGAATGGTATGGGGAGAGACATGACTTTGAAAGATTAAGAATATTTTTGATGTTTGAAAAAAGAAATTACTCTGAATATTCGAAATTTTTCCCCTGGGAAAAATGTGTTTTGAAATTTTGATTTGTCAAAAATACTTTTCAACTAGAACATAAAATTCACTAATCTACTCCACATTAATAAATTATAACAATTGCATCAGCTAAAGATTCAGAAAGATCATGCATCTTCTCAGCTCTTTTGAGAACTTGTATTTCCTTCAAACAACCCAGTTTTTCTGCGACTGTAAGGTTGTGCATGATGGTTATTTCAGTTCACCTTTAGCTCTGACATGTCTGCTTTTCAGTTAGCATCTTTGGTTCCCCGAGGAGTGTCAGAGTGAGTAGAGGCCCATGACAGTGCCCAGTGCTATAACTCCCATGTACCTTGTAAAGAGCGAAAAGCGAAAAACAGGTGATAGAGGTGTAAACGAGTGGCTCACTGAGAATTAACAATGAAGAAGCACTAGTTTAAGACAAAACAATTAAAGAACTGATGTTTGAGAAAGGAGTAAGAGGTATGAAAAATAAACTGGAAAGGGGATGAGACACTGACATGAAGGAAGGATAGGGAGTGTTTGAGCTGGCTGCCGAGTTGGTTGCTTGGATGATGGAGTCATATGCCCACTTATTCAGCTTTAAATTAATATTTGAAAGATTGAGATCAAATCCAAAGTCAAATGTCCATGTCCACCGTGTTTATCAATGTGTAAAGTCTTTAGACACTGTATCAACAGGCATCCAAGAAATCATTAATAGAGAATGATAGATAAGCTAGTTCAATTCTGTTCTCACTTTAGCATGAGACTCATCAAATAATGAGAGAGAAATGGATGTCATAAAGACATGAAAAAAAGCTGGATTTCATTGTAGTTTAATTTAAAATGACCGCAGTGTTGTTGTATATATAGGGAGTACTCAAAAATGAAGTATCACAAACTAGTGATATATTATTTTATTTCTAAGTCGCCATCCTTTCTCCCACTAATAAAAAAAATTTAAAAAAAAAAAAAGAACCAAACATTTAAAAAGAGATATTTATCTTTAAATGTCAAATTTCAATGTTAAGGACTAATTTATGTCTACAATACATGAAATATATTTAGGAATTCAGTTGAAATGCTCTTACAGTGCCATCTGCTGAAAAGCAGCTGAGGCTACAAAGTATTTGTCAGTTTATTCCTGCTAGGACATCTGTAAATTCTTGGTCCAAATCCTGGGTACTTTTCAGTGGTTTATGCCTTACAATATGACAGCACAAAATCTATAGACCAAATACAAGGGAAACTATAAACACTGTATTTGCCCATATCATTAAGGGGGTGGTACCACTGAAAGGTAAGCAGGTACCTAACTGTCTCAAACAAGAGGATCCTAGCATGCTTAGGGTTTAAATTGGTTTATGTATATGCACAGCTCAAAGGCTGGATGTCAGCATCAATTTTTTTACCCTCTGTCAAGTTGCCTCTCATAAAGCAGCCTAAATTTAATAAGCTCTAATATGTCTAACAAAAAATAAGCTGGTATGCATTGGTTAATAAATTTTTAAATTTACTTCAATTCCCATATCTTGAAATGCTTGTCAAGCATGTGAATAATTCTTTTAAAATGAAGAAGACAGACTGCATAGATTAAGGTAAGGTTTTGTCACAGCCTGAACTTGGGCCATGTGATAATAGCCCACTTGTCTGAACTCAAAGATGATTTCTTTTTTTTTTCCTTTTTTTATTCAGCAACTGACCCAAGTTTCAAATTGGTTCTTAATTACAGGTGAATATTTTTGTGCTGCTTGCTATGTTAAGAAGACTCATCCTTCATTATTTTTATATTACTTTATAAATTCTCATGTTACTTTATAAATTATTCTGACTTCCCAGTCCACAGCGAATCAAATTTTAAACAGGTCTCACCTAAGATCTGGTCAATAAGCTCAGAGCTGTGTACATGCATGTGTACAGCATCCTGTACTGACATCCTGTCAGTGAAAATTAGATTATTTCTTTTCTTCCCCAGACCAAAGGGAAATTTGAAAACCAATTTGAAATGCAGTGCATTTGGCATTATCCTCCTGCTTGAAAAGTTTGCAATGGTCATTTTGAGAAGTAACAAAAGGTATTCCAGCAATTAATCACAAGCTGCACACTGTCAGAGTGGACATTTCATGAATAACCAAGAGGCTGAAGTTCTTTTTCATACATTTTGTCATGAATAATTTAGACTTGTAAAAGCAAAGTCAATCAGTAACTCACTGAAAGGGAAAAAGACTGAATTTCAATTAACTCTGTCCACCAGCATGACTAATTCTACCCACAGTTCAATGGATGTAGGACGTGCACAAGTTTTCCTCATAAGTACTGAGCATCATCTCAGTATGTTTGGTGGCAAGGTTCAAAGGTATTTGTATGATTTATTGTGTATGATTTACTTGTATGATTTAGAAGTGATATTGATGTGAATTGCTCAAGTTAAGCAAAAATTACAGGGATATGTTTAAGCTTGTGTCTTCTTACTTTGCTTTTTTGGGGTTTAAATTCATGTGTAAGTGATCCAGAGACCTGAGTCAATCTCTCTATGATTGCTGTAGTAAGATATTCTTGCTCCAGAGGCTAAATCTTAACAACTGAATTTCAACTCCATTTTTGACCTGTCCTCTTGCAAGCCTCTTTCCCACTTCTCTCTTGTCTGTTTTTTTCACTTTTGAAGAACTATAGGTAGATTAGCTTCTGGAGTCTCTGTGCACATTCAAGCTCTTCCTTTTTTCCTGTGCCATTCTTTATTTAAAGCTGTGGTAAACAGCATAATGCTAAAACAGCACTTAGTAAGGTACAAAGAAGGTCTGGGGTAAATGCTGATGATTTGCCTCATTAGCTAAGAATTTCCATATTGAAAAAAATCCACAAAAAACCAAACAAATAAACAAACAACAGCCTTAGGCCAGATATTCAAAATATATGCATAAGTATCTGGATGTTTTTTAAAATTTTGACAGATGCCTGTGTCTGCAGGTGTCTACTTCTTTGGAAATTTTAATTCCATTTTCATAACATTGTGTTCTGAATCAAGAAGAAATACTATGAATTTGCTGAACACAGCACTGTCTTGGGTCACATTCATCTGTTTACAGGAGATGGTGGATATACCAGGGTTTCTAGTTGTTAAAGTTTTTTAGCTAGCCCACTCTGTTTATTAACCATAACTGCTAAAAAAGAAGTTACTCAACAACTGCTGCATATTCTGGGAGCATTCTAAGGATTGTGAATTTTCTTCATGGTGCAGCCAGCCTGATTCTGTTATCTTTTTCTGCTTGCAAAAATGGATTATTTCCAATGGGCTTTGTTTTGAAAAATGCGCTAACTTTTGTATTGTTGTTACAATAATAGTAACAAGGGTAAGCTTGGCTGCCTATTTTGGCTCAGAGAAACAACAGAATCATAAATGCAGCTGATGGAGGAAATTGTGAAATCTCCCAGAACACTGCAATTATTAAAGAGAAAAAAATAACAAATGCAAATGCTTCCCAAGTGTAACCATTGCTTAGTCCAGTGTCAGAGCCTTAACGTTTGTTTTCATTGAGATTCAGTACCTTTCACACAATTTTAGGGCAAGATCTAAAGTCCATTAAAATTCTGTGCACCAGATGATTAATATTCTACAATTACCAAAGAGATCAGTATTTGGCTGGTAACACTGCTTTTGATGCAGCCCAGGATATGGTTGGCTTTCTGGGCTGCAAGCATGCATGGTCAAGTCATGTTGAGCTTTTCATCCACCAGCAACCCTCAAGTCCTTCTCAGCAGGGCTGCTCTCAATCCCGTCATCCACCAGCCTGTGTAGTTGCTGGGGGTTGCCTCAACCCAGGTGCAGGTCCTTGCTCTTGGCCTTATTAAACCTCACAAGATTCCCACAGGTCCACCTAGAGCATCATTTGACATCATTAGGATCTTCAGGCATCACTGACCTCAAATGTTCTTTAACAGAAAACGGCTATTCAACTGTGCTTCTCCATATTGACAAAATGTAGTCTACAGGCAGGTAGCAAAAAAGTCCTTCATTTTAAGTCACATTAGAATTTACTCCTCTATAAACAGATCATTGTAGAGGCATTCTTTTAAGAAGTGCCATGGAGATACTCTCTCTGTGTTTTACAAGTCCTGACACGTTTGCTTCTGTAGGATATAGGTTTCCTGAACAAACAACTAATTTCTTCATTATCTTTGGAAGTGTACGCAGTGCTGCTGTGCACTGCACCAGAGCCCAGGCATTGTTTATGCACACTCTGTGAGCCATCCTCAAGATGTTCAATATTCTTACACTCTTCAGCCAGCTCCTGCCCTTAGTTACATATTTACAACACTAATGACTTCAGAGAAATGAAAGCTCGGGGCTGAACATTCCCCTTACACTTTTCAAAGAGGCTGTTTTAATCCCCACCTTGGAATTTCAGACACTTGCACTCCAGCCAGCAGTTTTAGAAAAAACACTGAGCTCAGTTCAACAAAACATCATCCACCCCTCAGTGTTTTGGAGCACAGGTTACTAGAAGTCAGGGAAACAGATTGCTTAAAAAAAAATCACTAGATCTTTCCCCAGATTACGTTCCTAATTATACCAAAGAAATTAGAACTCCCTTACTCTTCTAAATATCACAGCTACTGAGATTTCCTAGGGCTGTGTAGAAGAATCAGAGTTAAAAGAAAGTGGGAGATATTCCTGCATATTGGGGTTCAGCAGGACACTGCCTGCTGTGCCACACAAGCTATGAAACAGGCCAGAGAGAGAAGAAAAGCACAGGCAAAATGCACCTGTAGTTTCTACTTGAAGATATGGTGCATCCTCTTTTGAATAAAACATATTAAGAAAAATACTTGCAACAGCGAGGACACTGAACATCTGTAATCTCTACAACCATCTTTGCAAAGCATTGTTGTACAATCCTTTCCCTTCCTGTTCCTTGCTCTTACCTGTCTTTCTATAGAGCCTTTAGTGATGTTTGCCTTAGGCAAGGTTTAGCAGAAGCTGCAACATCTTTTCAAAACTTAACACAAAAGGAAGAAAAGACAAGCTCTCAGGTATGTAGGGCCTCCTTTGACTATGTGCCCAAAAGCCTGTCTTTCCTTCTGCTAACGGGAGGGTTTTGTTTAAAGATATGTTTCTCCAACTTGATAGGGAAAAGATTTGGATCATTAGTGGAAGCAGGTGAAATGAAGATTTTTACCATCTGGTTTGGGGCTCATTTACTTTTTTTGTTAATACAGATCAGACTTACTAAAATTCTTAGTTGATAGGTATTTGTATTTATATCAAGCTGCTAAATAGGAGGTATCTGAGAACCTCAGGTCTTCACTCTGGCAGGTTTTCTGGGGATGTCACTGGCCTGGAATTCAACGGGGCTTTGGGAAGTGCCGTGGTTCCTCATCATACAAAAGGCTAAGAAGAACACTAAGTCTATGGTAGTGTCTGTGAATTTTTGTAAACCTTAATCAGCCCCACTTACCGACATGTCCCAAGCCTTCTTGTACTGGTTTCAGTACAGTTTGGTTTCAGGCATTTCATTGCTAACCAGATACTTAAGTATCCTACAGAAGCAAGACCTCAACTTCTGTTGCTGAATCTGCATTTAGGAATGAAAAAGCCAGATTCCTTCCTAAATTATAAGATATGTAGGCTCAATTTAGATATGCAGTTTTAGCAGTAAAAAAGAAGAGGGATTGGGGGGTGGAGGGGAATGTGTTTGTTAAAATAGGACAGATATGGTCTGTATAATTCCAGTCCCTGAACAGCGAATATGTGTTTGTCATGTTTGCACAAGAAATTTCAAGGTAAAATATGTTCAGCAAAAACAGTGCTTCACAGCCTTCATGGGCATATAAGGCAAGTTCTGCATTTTACACTATGCTTTACTCTGTATTGACCTGTATTGACTCTGTATATTGACAGAAAGAAAAAGGTCATTATTATTAGATGAGATTGAATTGGAATGATGGATCTATATAGCAAGATTTAACAACTTGTTGATAAACATCTAGATTAATAAAAATAATAGCAAAAAATTGTAATGTATATGTTTTTAAAACTTTTGAAAATGGTGAATTTTCCAGTTTGCTTTTCAGAATTCTATTTCAGTGTATTGTCCAGCTCCTCATATATTTTCAAAATAGCAATACTTAGCACTGCCATAATAGCTTATAAATTCCTGGCTGCATGCGAACAATTACTGATGTGCATCCATATTGGCACAAATTAAGCCCACGTCTAGCTTTGTCACGCACATACAATTTCTCCATCATTAATCTCAGTTGTAAATGACAACTTTTAAATTCTCTGCCTCTCTAAATCTGCATTTCTCATTGAATTTAAATGGATTTCAAATATATAAATAACTGCATCAACCCTTGAATATTGCTTTCAATTACTTTGAGTTTGCTGCTGTTCACATGGCATTCATGCTGGTCTTTCCTACTGTTTGCATTAGCAAACCTCTTCTTTCTAAAACAACCTCCTGTATTCACAATTAACAACTCAATCCAAAGTTGAATTTTTTAAGCTTTTTCTCTGACTTTTTAAAAAGGTACAACTGGTGGCCTGTGGCTACAGCTCACACATTGTTCTTTTAAACAAGACTTTATTTGGAGTCACAATGATTAGAACTGGTTTTGAACAAAAGTAGTGGGTCTGTTTTGCAGAATGCAAACTGAAATGCAGCGTAGACATATAGTGAGAATCAGAACATCTTATTACAAACAGTCAATGCATGTAGGTGCCCAGTAAGAGACGGTCAGGCTGTGAAATGATCGTTTCAGACAGCTGCTGCTCCCCATGGGTAGCAAAACTAGATTGACTGATTTTGCCTATAATGCTGTTATGGAGTGGCCCTGACCAGGGACCAGAGATGAATTTTCCACTTTATTTCTGGCTGCAGCAGCCAGAACATTCTGGCTCTGGGGAAACAATGTGAGGAAACCTCCAATGCTGATTGTGACATAGTACACAAGGTAAGGGGCAACTCACCACCATGGGCTACATGTTACATCCTACTGCTGGGCAAGGAGGCTCTGTATAGCCCTCTGGGCTACAAAGTATTCTGGACAGTCAACAGCCATGATTATGGGGGCACAATGCTGTCTAGCAGCTCCTCGCTGTTAACTGATGCAGGAGCAAATGGGATTTAGACTTGCAATAAGTTCAGCCTGCTCACAGGGCGGTATAAGTGTGAAGAGCCTAGTCTTCCCTGTGGCCTGTATTTCAGGCCATTAAGGACAACCTAAGCATCCTTCTTGGGCAAAAAATTAAGTACGCTTTAATATGAATATCAAATTCACCGTTCACATCTTAATAAGCAATAGAGGAAGATAAGATCAAGATCAGACAAACTCGGAGGGTAATGTTAGTTCACACGAGCATAAGGAACATAGACATGCTGGAAAGGACTATGAAGATCTGTCCAAATCTGATAAAGGCCTGCAACGTTCATTTGGAGTTGACCAACTCTACGGAGTAAGAGCCTGTGTAAAATACAGGAGTCAATAAGTGGCTTGCCCAGGTACTCAACATATTGCAACTTCCACCTGCAAAGAAAATGGGTATTTTACTTCAAAAGCAGGGAATTATTTCAAAATTATATTTAAACTAGGAAAGAATAAGATGCTTGCACTCACTGAAAGGCATTATAAAAAACAAAGGTCCAGCTAGAGTGAAATACAGGAACTTTAAATAGTTCTCCAAGATTTCTTTGTTTTATTTTTTACTCACTTATGCCTCATTTGTGCACAGATTTCCTTCTTGTTGGAGGTGTACATGTCCATGTTTGTCCATGGTGGTTAAGGTAAACAAAGCCACTTCGATTTTAGAGTAGGAAATGAATAAATAAAACCATATTGTGACTGAAAGGCAATGCTAAAGAGAACTTTGAGCCCTGTTCATTTTTCAGTGCCTGGTTTATCTGGGTAAGGATTCCACAGTTGCTGCTAAAAGGCATACCTTGGCTTATTGACTGGGAGAGAGATGCACAGAGCCGTGCGCTAACTATGTTCCACTTCAGATATTTTCCAATAGCATCAGTGGGTCCCAGATCTGCCACTGGCTCTCCTTCATTGCAGTGAAATTCTGTGCAAAGATGAGCAAGCATGACCCACCATAAAAATTTTCCTTTTATTCTAAATCAAAAACAAAAACAAATAAATGTGCTATGAGGAGAATGCTTCTCAGGCGCCATTCCCATAATGATTTATAAACAACTGTCTAATTTAAGCCAAGTGTGTTATGTGTCTGCTAAAAATATTTAAAAGATATTTCTGCTGTTATGGTAATTAAACATGCATGAGACAGAAAGTAACAAACACACAGATATATCCATAGTTTCCCAAGATGACTTATAAATAATAAAAGACTTACATTTAATAAGTAAAGCAGAATAGTTTGGTGACAGTGGGGCAAAAACATAAAGTCCACAGAAAATAAGTTGCTGTGATAAAAAGTAACAAGAAAAAGCTTGTCTGAAGGGCAGAAAATAATGATGAATAACACTGAACAAGAAAATGAAATATTGGTGAGCAAGAGACTTCAAATGCTCAAGGCTGCATGAACAGTGTGATTATCCACAGTGATTACTGAATGCTTTTATAAATCTTCAGAATGCCAGCAGCATTTAATTTCTTTCTAAGACCAGCAGAGCATTGCGCAGGAAGAGACATCAGCCAACTTTTTATCTAGACTAAGAGGTAGCAAGATTCTTCACCACTTTCAGGCACTTTCCCTGGAGGAATTGCATCATACACATAATTAAGTTGAACAGGAATTTGTCTCCAGTACTACCTTTAAGAAATAATAGGAAGGAATCCTAAAAGACTCTCAAAAATCATGTCTTTCCCACTACCGGATTTATTAAAAAGAAAAAATTCTTAGTTCTCTTTATTTATTGACTCTTTCATGAAGGGCTATTTCTTTCCTACTAAATCTGAAACTTTTACTAGAGAGAACAAAATCACTCCTTATTCCAGAATGCTATGTAATTCTTTTCTTCCTCCTAGCATGCACTACTAAAAAATAGGGATTTTTTTTTCAATGCAGATCAGTTTGGTGTGACCCATGGATCAGCAGGCCAGACTTGTAATGACTGAGATACTGTTAGATACTGAGTAAAAGCAAACTATATAAGGTCTCATAGAGTCTTCTGTTTGTGGTAGGTTGTAAATATTCTTTACAACATTCTTCTTATATTGATAGTATAGTTCTGACTTGTTCAATAAAAATCTTTAAAATGACCTGGGCAAAAGACATTTATAGCTCACAATGATTTCCAGCTGCTTTGTTTTCTTTTTGTAGCTCTCCTGTAAACAAGTGCGTATAAGAACATGTAATTCAGAGAATTAGCATCAAAGGAGAGACTAACAAGTGATTCTCATATTTTCACCTTCTTGCCTTGAACTTTGTGAGTGTTGCTACTGACACACCATTAATTCCTATTATTGTGGGGAAAGATCTACTTAGATTAAATGCAAACTGTTGTAACATTCTGGATACATGTCTGTTTACATCATATGAGAATTTCTTTCCTGTATTTAAGGTCTTCAGTTCCTTAGTTTCACCAATTCTTTTCTGAATAGATGATTAGGACCAGGATCCATCCACCTGAAAAAAGTCCTAAAATCTCTTAGCTTTCCAGACTCAGAATAAACTTATTTTTGCCTTTGTATGTGTTCATGCGTATACGTGTGTGATTAATGGTAGCACTGTGTTTTGTTTTAGCAAAAGTGAACACCTGTCCAAATATTTTAAATATTACACAGCAGAAAGTGTATGAAAAAGCCTGTTGAAGATGTGGAGGCTTTGGTTCTGCAGAGATTGATGCCACTGATTGTCCGTATTTAGATGTGTCAGATTTGCATTTCACTGTCAATCAAAATGAACCCAGAACTTAAGTGGAGTTCATTCCTCTCATCTTCCTCCTGACATCACCTCAAACAGCTTTAACATTTGTTTGTATTTCAAAGAGAGAGATAAAAAAATTCTTTTGATGTGCTGCTGGTTAGAGCACTGTTTTCCAACCTGTGGATCACACTCCACTAAGAAGTCACACCAGTGATGAAGGAGAGATGAACTCTGCTTACCAGCTTTCCCAGCATCCTTAGTCCTACCCCCAGACAAAGTCAGCATTCTCACCATGTGAGAAGGCAGCACTGGTGGCCTGTGGTGTAGCCCAGGGAGGTGACAGAGGTCAGAGGAAGGTTGAGGAGGCAGCATTGAGAGAAAGCAGAGCTTGGGATATGGGGACATCAGCCTAAGAAGGCAGTGCTGTGGCTTGAGCAAGGCATGGTTCAGGGAACTCAGCATGGGACAGTGTGGGACGGAGGAGAGACTCTGGCATGGGCTAGAGGAAAGTAGGAGGAGGAAGAATCACTGAGACCTCCCTAACTGTGGCTGGCAACCTCCAAGGTCATATATTTGTATGGCATAGTTGGTTAGAGCATGGTGCTTATAATGGCAAGATCACGGGTTTTATCCCTGTATGGGCCATTCACTTAAAAGTTGGACTCGATCCTTGTGGGTCCCTTCCAACTCAGAAGACTCTGTGCATATAGAATTGAAAAGGTTCGATCTTCCTCCAAATTCAGGCAGGGTTTGTTTTTTCATCCTGGCTCTCTAACTTCCCATCTCAGGGTTCCACTCAACCAGTCTAGTTGTCTTTCACTATGATGGATACATTCCCAGGAAGAATTTTCTTTTCAAATGTTTTGCATTTCAAGTTTCCCAAACAAAACCAGCAAAGCTGGTTTCAGTAAAGGAATACCATTTGCCCAGGCTTTCTTACAGCTGGTTTCAACTTGCATGAAATTTTGGAAGTTTTTTTATATAGCCTGCTCCAAATACAGATTTTTCAAGTTTTATTCTGTGCTGCTTGACTTTTGTCTGATGTTCCAATATTCTATGGGTTTAAAACAATGGTATGAAAATATGCAGTTTATAGCTCATCTAAAAAAGTGTATTTTTCTATGCATTGAAAAGTTGACTTCCGCCAAAGACTGCTGTCTGAAAGACACAGGATTTTCCAGGTCCCATGTCAGAGTGCATATGCAGTGAAAAGATTCCAGACACAGTGAAATAAGTTACTTTAGCAAACTGAAACAAATCTGTTGTGTTAGGACAGATAATGAGTTCAGTGTTAAAAATAAACTCTCCAGTTAACCCTATTTTCTCAGACTTTGAAAAGAGTACACTTAAATTATCCAGCATATGTACCATATGTACATGCTATGCATCAGCTCAAGTTGCATACGCATAACTATGTTTTTCCATGCACCAACTGATTGAAGAAGTTTGAGGTAGATCTTTTAGAAAACTCTTAGGAAAAAAATCTTTTTTTTGTATCCAAAAAAACCCACAATAAAACCTGGAATATTCCAATTTCACTCAAAACTTGCAAAAATAAAATTAATTAGCAATTGTAATTCACACTGATACAATGTGTAATTCACATCTGATACTGAATTAAAATGCTGATCCTGACACCGATGGTGGTTTATAAGACAAAAGATCTGATAAAATACTTTTGCACTTCGGCCAGTTTCATAGGAACTGATTCCACAGATTCTGTCTGTGTTCTATAAGGATCAGGAGTACAATGAATCCCCTCAGTCAGAGGGTATTCTTAGTTTCTAGAACTAATTAAAAGCATTTATATATACATATATATATACATATATATATATATATAAAAAATAAATGAAAGTTTTAAGGCTGAGACTCATGTCAGAACTGCAATGTGCTGGGCAGGCTACACTTTCTTGTGCTTTATTTAAATGTATCTAACACTTCCACGCCCTTTATACATCTACCTGTAGTGGAACAAAAGGTCTAGAAGACAAAAATAGCAAAACCAGTGAAATGGATTAATAAATATCATGGTACAGAGGTTTCAGTCTAGTATACAGCAGCATATAAAAATCACAGGCTTGCTTCAGAGTATGTTAGAGTCAGAGCTGAGAGGCAAGACAAAAACTGCAAGAGCGATGACAAGGAGAACCCTCAGAAGCTTGAGTTTGTACTCAGTGCTTCAAAGAAGGAAAACCAGCAATCAAGGGGAATGTTCACTCTACTTTTCAAGATATGAAAGACAAAGACTGAGCTAGAAAAAAAATAAATCCCTTCATAAACCTGGGGGAAAGCAGAGGACCACGTTAGAGGTCACTGTATATAAGTGCTCCTGAACTATATCTGGTCTGTAATATGCAGACTGTACTCTAAACCCTCTATTTGAGGGTTGAGAAAATGGAAATAAATGCAAATATTAGTTTTGAAAATCTTGCATTGGCTATGATGTTAGCAAAGGCCTAACATCAGGAACTTTTCAGGCTCATTTTCGAAGTTGAGAAAAATTATGTCACTTTGGCTCAAGATTTCTATATTGACTATATTCTATTTATGCTGAGCCATTTTAGATCCAATCCTATATCTGCTATTTACCTACAGCTCAGGCTGTGAACTCATCTGAGTAACTCACTTTTTCTGCCCTATTATTACTGCTAGTGATTCAAGCAAAATGGTAGATTGTGAGAATAATTTCTACAGTAGACATAATGGTTCTAATGTTTGTCTTGAGCTCTGTACTCCATGTTAAGGACTGGTTCTGAAAAAAAAAATATGTCTTTTCTCGTTTCCTAGATAATTTAAAATCTCCTTTTTTCTTTCTGTCTTCCCTTGGATTTTATAGGTAGAGGTACCTTTTAGGTTAGGCATGATATGAAATAAAAAAAGTTTCAGCGTTTTCACTGAGAAAAAAATAGAAAAGTTCTACAGAATACTTTTTTCAATGTTTTTAAATTTAAAAACTCCACAGAAGTAAAACATTACAAAAAGAAGGGAAAATTTTTCCTGTGGAAAACCATTTATATCAAGTGCAGTACTTCTGACTAACTACAGATGTTGATCAACTGTAGTAAAAAATTTACCCTGACAGAGGAGTTTTTCAAAACAACTCTCTCTGAGGATAAAGTGGATCTCAAATTTGCACATGAGGTATTTGGAGCCTCACACAACAGGCTTTGATTAATGATTGTATTCTCACTATTGTAATTTTCTCCTGCTTTATAAGTAGGTTACATTCTTATTCTTTTTACATCGTTCAGCTGGCTTCAGCCCAGCTTGGTATTTTGCTTCTCTTATCATCTTTTCTCTGTAACTTCTGATTGACTGTAACTTTTTTCTTCTTCCTCTGTCTTGCTTGCATCATTCTTCCCTGTTTCCCATAGAAGGTCTTTATTATTGCCCTTTTACTTTGGAAAAATCACTGCTGAATACATAGTAGATGTTTTTTGATCCTCATGTTTTCTTGTTGCTGAGATTTGGCTGTGCCTTCAGTCACTTGCCACTGTCAGACAGATCCTTAGCAACACAAATGTGCAGAACTCCACTGCCTTTACTGGAATCACTCTACTCTATATTAGCAGAGGATCTCGCTTGAAATCCAAAGACGCTGCTTCGGTTACTCCTCAAAAGCAGCATCATTACTTTCCCTGTTCAGTTTAAAGTCTTACATTTAAAGAGAAGAACACATTTCCCTCTTGTAATAGTATAGTATCTTTTAATAAGGTTTATATACTTTTAAAATGAAAAATGGATTTTACAAAATCTCTGTGGTTCCACTTATGTGGTCACATGCATTTTTTGGAAAATCTGTAGAGACTTGGTAGGAGATATGAAAACATTCTCACTGAAATAGCCCTTATGGCCTGTGAAATCAATAGATTGAAAGATCTGTCAGATCATAGGAATATAGCTCAGGAGAGATCCAGGTTTCTTCTGCTCTGTACCTTGTTTCTGTTTAAATTACTGTAGGAATATAAAACACAGTCTAGAACAAGCAGCAAAGGCTCATCATAAGTGAGGTGAAATGTACTTTTGAACCTTGTGGAAAGGCTGACATTTGAGAGTACTCCTTTAACACAGGCCAGGGTTTCAATGACCGTACTAGCTCTTCTTAACTTATCCTTGGGGTGGAAAACCAATTTCCAAACTGCATTCACTGTTGTTCCCAACACAAATGCCTCTTTAGTGAACAACATAACTCTCCCCAAAGCACAAAGACATCTGTGTAACTTTGTAGCATGGCATTACAGGACTAAGGTTCTCAATTGCCATCGTTCAGGGGACATAAGGATTAATTGGGTAAAAAATCTATGAAAGCCTGTCTAACCTTTCCGCATTAAAAGAGAGAGAACAGAAAATTTTAGTTCATTTCTGAACTAGAATGTCAGAAAAAGGAGGAGGAAAAATTGCAGTTTTCTGCTGAGAAGTAGGAGAGCAGTACACCGTGACAGCAGTCTCTCCCACATGGCACCCCTGTCGAGTAAGGCACCTGTGCCTTGCACACAGACTTCCACATGATGATGTGAATCTTTGCCATCTCATGATTGCATGCCCCAAGGGGGGACCAGGACTATGTTCCTTTTTGGGCCCTGACCCAGTAACACTGCCATTGATCAAATTAGCTGTAGGTTAGCCCTTAGCTACTATCACTGGAAGTGATACTCACCACCCCAATGTACCCCTCTATTTACCATTGCTTTTCTTTCTAGAGGACTGGACTATGGAGTGCCCATTTCCCTGGGGAGTCTGGTAATGTTCCTATGGAGAACACAGAGGATTTCCTCACTCTTCATTATGCCATCAAGTTTTAAATAATTCATATTTATTAAGTTCTCCTTACGGGGGAACACTACATAATTCTGAATTAATAAATATTTTTTCTTCATATCTAATTTTTCCCTTCTGTCCTGCAGCCAAGAAAACACTGTTAAATAATACAGGACTGCACCTATTTCCCACAAGTCTGAGATAAGAGGTATTGTTCCCCTTCTGTTTATTTTGAGTGTGTTTATCTGTCACCTATGCAAAACTTTGTTTGCCTGTGTTCCTTCAGCAGCACAGCATAACTGCAAGGGCCACCTCAAAGTTCTGTGATACCATAGTTCAGTTGTTAGTTGCACGCAAGGTCTTTATTTTAGCTTTTCCCTGTACTAACTGAGTTACTCTTTGGCCTTTCAGGAGAGCAGCATAACACGCTTGTGACCATAAGAAGAAACTTTACTGTTCAAAAAGTATGTATTTTACATTTGCACTAATAGCAACATGTACAATAAGATATTAGCAAATCAAATCTGGATTCGACCAACAGCGTATCACAATGTGGCAACAGTAGCAACATATAACAGTATTTCTATATACACTTGGACTGGAATGGTTTAAATCCTAATTGAAGTACTTCTTTTAAAAATCTAATTCATGATCACAACACCAAAATATGATTTCTTACTTGGCAATTCCTCCATTAGGTATTTTATGCAGGCTCGGGAATAAATGAAGGCAAGAATGACAGACACTTTTTTCCACTTAGCTTAGTATGCAGGACTACTGTGTGAAGCTTCAGCTATCTGTCATTGATAAATCTTTTATTTCCTGGACAGCCTGAGCACCGTATCCAGCAACTGGACAATGAAACATCTGCCGTTAGCTCTCTGTAGTACAGCACAGTAGAAAAATCATTGAATCTGGGATCTGGGACTTGATAATGAAAGCTGATTAGTACCTACATCTTTCCATAATAGAATAATATGCACAGATTTTTTTTTAATTATATTTCATTTTTAATCTTACCTGTCTTATTAAGAATAATACTGCTGTAGAATATGCATTTTTACATTGTGGGATCTAATATCCTAGTTACAAACTTTAATATCCTCCCAAGTTAGGTGAACTGCTGGCAATCAGATGTTTTCTATTGTTCTTACTAAATTCAGGGGAATTTACTGGGAGTGATTTCCTAATACTAGGTTGAAATTGTCTTCATCTTAACAACCTCAAATTTTTTTTTTTACATTTATTAGTAGTACTTTCTCTAATAGTAGATTGATACCTTGTACTGATGGCAAAGCAGTGCTCTTGGAAAGTATGTGAGGCACATTTCTTATGCCACAGCACAGAAAATGGATGAGATACTTGAGTGAGCAGTATCACCTCAGATAACAGTGATAACTGCGTGAATGCTGCAAAATGGATAAGATTTATCTTGAATGGGCTATGAAAGAAGAAGGACTTTCAGTTCCGTCTGTTTGACATTCCCTGTGGTTTCCATAAAGGTTTAAAAACCCTTTTATTATTTAAGTCAAACAACTATAGGCTTTTACCCAAACTGAAACACATTGTGACTGGTCTGTGGACATATGTTTGGGCATATATTATGCATTATATAATCTTACACCAATAAAATTTCTTTCATGCTAAAGTGCTCTAATAGCTGTTAGCCATAATTGGTTTTGGCCTATCTGGGTGGCATTTGCTGCAATTGAGCTCTTCCCAGATTTTGCAGCTGTACTCGTCGAGTGCCAGATTGGAGACTGGATGGGTAGTAATAAGAGAAATGCTTTATCAGCTAAAGAATCATGGAGAGATAAATTAGAGAAAGGCAAAATCTTACCCGCATCTCATGTTATGCAGTCACTGTCAAGTCTGATGCTTGATTTTTCTTCTTGAAAGCAAAAGTATTACACTGTCCTTCAGTCCTGTCTAGGCAAAATTATCTGTATCTTGGTACTTACTTCCTTCCTTCCTTCCTTCCTGCCTTCCTGCCTGCCTGCCTTTCGCGGACTGTGATAATCAGGACAAATCAAATGATGGAATAAATATGTGTGTGCTTCACAGACTCCTGGTCTCCATGAGCAAAGTAAATATTCAGTGTGTTCTCTGCCGCTTTGTTCTTATACCTGTCCTGTTTTGTTTAGCTAGGAGGACCACAGCAAATAAACCTACCCTAACCTGTTCTGTACTCTGAGGAAAACCAGCAAAATTTACTGTATCATAAGGTTCATGAAAGAAGAAGTTAAAATTTGAGACTTTATCCTTTTGGGGAAAAGATGAGAGCCCATACGCTCTAGGATAATGCTGGGGAAAGATGCTTATTCTGAGAAACTTCCCTAGCATGCCAGGAAGAAAGATTTGATTTGCTAATATCTCTCTGTCTTCTGTTACCCACACCTTGGGAATGGCACATTGACCTTTCTCTCACTGTTACACAGTGCTGAGGTTGTTACATCCCAACACAATTGCAATCCCATCACCAAGTGGCTGCCTGACACCAAAACAGCTAACATAAAAGCAAAATAATCGGGTAGTCTGTAAGAGATGGTCTGGGCTTTGTCACTCCAGTACTAGCCATAAACCAAGTGCTATTTTTGCAGTTCTCCCTCCAAATAAGTGGAGAACCACAACAACCTATAAGGAATATGGATCTATATGCATTTGATAAAGCCAATCACATTTTAGTTGAAACCTATTTTGAGATAATAGTCTTACATGTGGCCCATATAGGCAGAATCACCTAAAAATACATATACAATCTGCTAGATTACATTCATGCTTTTGAAAGAAAAGGTGTGTGAGTGTGTGCATGTATGTGTAGCAGGACACTAAAATAAAGCATTGGAGTTTTAATCAGGAGAGTCAGTTTTCATAAATACAAAGGGATGTAGGCATTTTTCTATATCATGTTAAAAGGTTTCAGAAGTAGGTTTTCTTTCTAACAGCTCTACAGGTGAGTATTTTAAATCCTAGAAATATGGGGTGCATTCTTGATCTCAGTAGGTGGTTTGCTCTTGACTTCAAAGGGGATGGGACATCCTTCACAGACTCGAGAAGGACAAAGAATCTCTTAAGTCAAAACATGTGCCTTTGCACCCCAATATTTTCATAAGAGTACACTTTCTAATATAATTATGTATCAAATTATATTTAAAACCATGAGGTGAAAAGATAACTATTGACTGTTTTCCAACGCTTTCAAGATCTGAGGGGTTATTTTCTCTATTTTTTTTAACCATATTTTCTGAATTTTTCTTTTTGCTCTTGGTTGCAGCACTGCACGAGGAAGATACTTACTTTGCTTTTCATGACTGCACTTCAAATCTTTATCCTGTTGTTACTGCTTATCCTACCTACCTTACCTGACACTTTATTTTCCCCTTCACTGCCTGAAATCCCAGTACCTGTCAGTGCTAAGAATGAAAAAAAAAAAAAAAAAAAAAAAAAAAAAAAAAAAAAAAAAAAAATCTGTGCAGAACATCAGCTGACATTAATTAACCTTGATTTCAAGGTAACTATGCTTTTTATGCTGGTGAATCATAAGGCCTCAGTTTTCACCAATGACCAAAATTACATGCTAATAGAAATTAGGGACAAAAATCTTGCAAATTTCTCATGAAATTATATCAGGGAAGGGAGAATGCTCCTAAGTGAAACCTTAGACAGAAATTCAAAGTGTTAACTGACATAGCATTTGGAAATATCTATCATTTGTGATTATATTACATATAAAGTCATACTTGATCTGCTGGGCCTCCAGATCCTTTTTCTAATTAAAGGTATTTTTGTTTTGTGGGGTTTTTTTAAATAAAATTATGTCTTCTTTAATTTAAACCAGTAAGATTATACTATTGAATAGCAAGTATAGTAGAATTATACTATTTTATTTACAAAATACTGCACATTTAGAAAATCAGTTACCCAGTCTCTCTTTGCAGATATTTAATATCTTCTGGTTGAAATTAGGCATTACATACAATTCCAGTGAAAATCACCATGGGAACGTTTCACTGTTTGTCTCTGGAGAGGTTGGAGGGGAAGGGGCTTAGCCATCAAAGTATAACAGTGTATTATTAAAGCTTAAGCACTGTAAAATTCTCTTGTATAATGTTAGAATAGAAAGGTCAAATCTGACTTTAAAATAAACAGTAAATTTATTATCTACTATAACTCTATGGAACTGCATGAGAAAAAGGAGAATTGTGATATGGGGAAGACGAGAAAGAAAACTGAAGCAAATTGAAGCAAAGCAAAGTACTTCTAATGCATAAAACCTACTGGAGCATATTTTATAGAAGTTCCATATATGGACTAAATTTTTATTATACTCTTTAACTTGCTAGACTCCTTTTCTGGCAAAATGCTGAAAATCTGTAACATCTATAAATATTAAATACAACCTAGTATTTATACATTCAGTATATTCTGTTAAATTAATGTATACAACAAATGATAATATTACAAGCTCTTATGATGATACCAAAAGTAAATACATTATTTCTGCCAGATAATTTCTGACAGATGTGCCATCTATATTCATATGGAGCCATTTTCTACTTAGCAAGATAAGAAAAAGCTCCATGGCTATAGTGAAGTTACAGGAATGTAAAAGTCAATCAGTTAGACATTTTATTTATAAAACAGAATTTGGGCCTGTTTCTTTTTTGTCTTGCAGCTTGAATACTCATTTATATGTGTTTGAAGTGGCTACAAAATATTAACAAATTGAAATAATTATTTCCAGTTCCTTACATTGAACTGCATGATTTACATGTAGGTAAGTAACAGTGTGTGTCACTAGACAGTGATGAAGCTGGCATACCAATGAACAGATGCCTTCTAGCAGGTATTGTTTTCTAATTCCATCAAGAATTTTTAAGCAGACTGGTTCAGCATCACATTTCCTAAGTCTCTGAAAATACTTTTTCTTTACTGGTTATTTTACATAATTGTGGTTGGAAGCATTTAGAAAAATGTCTACAGTATTCATCTTCTGAATGGATGCTGACAGATTATATCTGAAAACTGCTGACTACAGTTGACGCTTATATCACTCAACGTGATTCTATACCTGTCGACGTTTCTGTCTATCTGTCTAGCTATTAAGAATTTGTTTATGGCAAAGAAATGTAAGAGTCAGTTCATTATATAAAATATTTATATATTCTTGCTACAAACATTACAGTGAAAACTCTAAGATTTCCAAAACATGTCAGAAATTTCTTTCTGAGACATTTTCCTGTCTGGTAACACCCCAGTGAAATTTGTCCTGATCCTTCATTATGATTACTGTTAGTTAAACATAAATGTTCTCAGAGATTTTCATCTTCAGTGAAGGCAGTCTAAGCAGACTGCGGTGTAACCATGCAGTCCCTGAGTCATGGAATAGTTTGGCATGGAAGGGATCTTTAGAAGTCATCTACCCCACTCACTCCTGTAATAAGCAGGAACATCTTCAACTAGACCAGGTTTCTCAGAGCCCCATTCAGCCTAATTTGAAACGTTTCCAGGAATGGAGCATCTACGACCACTCTGGGCAACCTGTGCCAGTGTTTCACCACCCTCATTGCAAAAAATTTCTTCATTATATCAAGTCTAAATCTATCCTCTTTTAGTTTGCAACAGGCCCCACTAAAAATTTTCTATCTTTTCTTGAAAGTCCCCCTTAAGTATTGAAAGGCCATGATAAGCTCTTCCCAGAGTCTTCTCTTGTCCAGGTGGAACAACTTCAGCTCTCTGGTTTTCATCGTAGGAGAGGCCTTCCATCCCTCTGATCACTTTCAGGTCATCCTCTGGACTCACTTCAACAAGTGTTTCCCATTCTGAGGACTCCAGAGCAGTACTCCAGGTGGGATCTCATCAGAGCAGAATCACCCCCGACTTGCTGCCCAAACTTCTTTTAATGTAGCCCAGGATACAATTGGCTTTCTGGCCTATGAGAGCATACTACTGGCTCATGTTGTGCTTTTCATCTAACAGTACTCCCAAGTCTTTCTCCGTAAGGGTGCTCTCAATCCCTTCATCACCCAGTCCATGTAGATATTGGGTGAGGCTTGCTATGACCCAGTTTCAGCACCTTGCACATGACCGTGATGAAGCTCATGAGTAACGGCGGAGGGGGTCAGACAGAAATGCACACAAATCAATATGATTCGTAAAAATGTCCGCTTTATTAGAGGACAGACAGCTTATATGCTGCCTGTGACACACAGACATGTGATTCTTCCCCAGGTTACATTGGATACATAAGGAAAACATACTGTGGTGTACAGTACTAATTGGATAACAGCAGGTGTCCATAAAACTTGTTTTCCTGCCAGAACAACTCCTTCTTCACCTTGGCACAAGGCCTGCAGCCATATTAGTGGCGCAGTATTTTTTTACAGTCTGCACCCAACCATGCCAAGGTGAAGGTCTCAGAAATGCAACTGAAATTGTTCACACAATTTCTGTCCACCGACACATGAGGTTCCCATGAGTCCATTTGTTGAGCTTGTCCAGATCCCTCTGCATCCCGTCCTTCACATGTGTCAACTGCACCACTGAGCTTGGTATCATCTGCAAATTTTTTGAGGGTGCACTTGATCCCACTATGTCATTGTCTAAGACTTTAAACAGTACTTGTCCCAGTATGGATGCCCGAGGTGTATTCTAATTCCTCAAAAATATTGAATTTAAAACTTCCAAATGGTGTATCCTTTTGTTGGATGACAAAGAGCCTGATTACAAGTGGGAACTTTGGATGCCAGAATAACACAAAAACAGTGCTGCACAAAGTGTAGTTTTACTTGGTTTTTTATGTCATTTGTTGGTTGGTAAGTTCCTTACTGATTTTTTCATCTAATTACTTTTTTTCTCATTTCTCTGAAATACCTACTTTTAAATTAGACTTATATTCCCCCATTTATTTTTATGTTCATCACGAAAATGCACACCTGTTATACTGTGTACCTAGGAACATGTTCTTCCCCTGAGTTAATTGGTTTCTCCAGTCCTGTGTCATGTTCTTCTAAATGATTTACAACATAAACCAACATTGGCCTTGACCATCTATAGTTCATCTGCCCCCTGTGTCAGTAATGATTCACAGTCTTGAGAAATGGGACTTTGACTACATAAAGAAAAAAAAAGGTTTTCTTTTTTTTTTCCCCACAAAAGAATAGTATTAGTGTAAAATGCATATTCTGTAAAAAGATAATATTTGAGCACAGGAAACATTGTTTTATGGATTGAAAAAAACAGTGGGCCTCTATTGTCTAATAGAGCTAAATGATTGGACTGCTAATCTTCTGACTGTTAGACCCACCAGTTTTTCAGAGCATCCAGCTGTGCATATAAATGGTCTTTAATGTTGTTATTGATGAGATTGTGGGCAGAGCAATGCAGCTAAACAAAAGGAGGGCCTTGAATGCAGTGCTGATGTCCAGAGTTTCTCTGTGGAGAGTAGCAGGATTTAATGTGATTAGAGATTTGTGCCTGGCATTCAGCCTGAACACAAACCCAGAAGCATTTACTGTGCCCCAGCAAACACTGGTTCAGAGATCAGAAACTATTAGCACCTGGGAGAGTAGAAAACAGATTCCAGACCTGAGCTGAGGAATCAGATAATGGCAGAGCAAAGCAACACAGCTGTTTTGGACCACTGCTTATGCCTTGCTCAGACAAAGGTCATAAAGGACCAGCTGAAGAATTGTGTCTGTCTACGAAATACAGAGCAGAGCTCCTAAGAAGTATTTAAATCTGAACTGTGCTTTTTTTCTCCTCTGGTGAAGGGCAGCTAGGGCCAGTTATCTCCATCTCACATGTTCCATTTTGCTGCACGGGGGGAGATTCCTGCAGGCCCTGGAGAGAAGGGAGCAGATGGAATTTTACCTCCTCCTGCCAAATACTTACAGTGGCCAGGGACAAGGATCTCAGTGTGTCTGCCACACAGGAAGGCTATGGTCTGCTCACCTGCCAAATGCAACCTCCAAAGATAAGGGAAGCAGTAGGACCCCAGACTTTATGGCTGCACACATGATGCTAAATTAATTAATCTGCTTTAACAAGTGATTACTGACTATAAGTGCTGTGTTTGGCTGTGCCCCTCCTGAAGCAGATTGGCCATGCTTGTTCTACAAAGGATGTGATTTTGAGTCTCCTCTAGGTGTTGCTCCCATATCTTGAAGCTAGAAGTGGTTTGGTATGTGTGTTTTGTTGAGAACAGCTCATACAACATAAGCAGTGTGCTGCAACTTGCTAAAGTGGCACTTTTATAGCACAAAGCTGGGGGATTTTAAATGTAACACTTGGGCACATGGTCTAGTGGTGGACTTGGTAGTGCTGGGTTAATGGTTGGACTCAATGATCTTAGACATCTTTTCCAACCTAAATGATTCTATGATTCTCTGATACTATGATAGAGTGTGCCTGCCCTGGTCTCTGCCATCCCAGTGCATGCAGATGTTTTGGGAGATCAGGACTAATGGGGCAGACCCTGGAGGTCAAGAAGGGTCCAGTATGGTTGCAGGGCACAGTGAGGGCTGGAGGTTCCTGTGGGGGTGGTAAGGCAGGGCACTGGGGACCTCCCTGGGATGCAACTGAGCTGGAACATGTGCCTACAGAAGGGCCTGGCCTACTGGGACCCATAGCTGAGAAGAACAGGGTGGTGGGGAGCTCAGGACTGGCCCTGCTGCAATGTCACTGTGGCAGGGTCTGACATGGGGGTGACACGAGGTCCTGGACTGTGGGGAGGGGAGGGGGAGTCTTGGTGTGGCCAGGCAGGGCTGGTGGTGCCCTCATGGCCCTGACATGGCTGCAGACTTTCCTAACTTGTGTTTGGGAAGGTGATTTACACTACCCTGGGAACTTTGCTCAACTCTTACTCTGGACCAAACTGCTGTCATGTTCAGCAGGACCATGGAGCAAAGTAACATTTATCAGACCAGGGCAGGAGTCAGGATCCAGAGGTGTGTATGTTGTGCCATCTCACAGGAATTGTTGATTATTTTCCTGCTCCTTCTATTTCCTGAGTTGAAATGCGATGCACTCCATACATTTTTATGAACTTTTGCTAAAATATTTTTATGCCATTAAAATTGTTGCTGTGCTGCTGACCAGGCTGTTTTTGCTCACTGTCATCACAGAGACTGCTGGCTGTACTGATGGGAAGCTGGATTCATAGGTCTCGGTGTGGTTTTGTACTTTTTATGACCATTCAGAGGCACTTGGCAGCCAAGTGTGGGAGACAAGGTCTGCTCCAAGGTACAGCAGTGCCATATGATTGCAACTGGGAGGACAGAGTGGTGTCTATCCAAGACCCTAATGTTGATTTTTTTCAAGGGCTGGCCATGAAGGAGTGATCCGTATCTGGTGTGGGTGATTTTTCAGTATGCTGTGAAACTGATAGTGTACATTTCTGTATTCATCATCACAAATACACACATCTCAGTAACTCTGTTAGTTCTCCCACCATGGACTGAAAGTTTGGGCCAGGATTCTGGCAAGACTGGTTACTAGCTGCCTCCTCAAATACTTAACTGTGTAAGCAGAGATACTAATGAGGACAGCAGCAGTAGCTTATGGTATTTACGAATTCTGAGTCCTAGATATTGAAGAAGTGTGAAATAAGAGGTTATTTTTCCACTTTATCTATTTTCTATTTATATGGACACAGGTACATAATTCAGTCACAAGGAAGATATGAGCAACTACGCTGTCATGTATGTGCCTCTTCTAGCATGCTTACCCATTCTGGACATGTGGGATCTTCTGTACCTTAGAGAATTAACTTTTTTCCCTCTACAGAAATAGCAAAGATTTAAAACTAGCTGGAAAAACAGCTGGCGTGAAGATTCCTTCCAGAGAAGATGGGAGAGCCTGGAAAAAGCTGCCCACCAATAACTGAGCAATAGTGAGAAGAGTTTTTTGGCAACCAGCCTTTGCAAAAGGAAATTGAAATTAAAAAGCTTTTCAGTTTATGTCATTTAATGTGGAAGTTGCCTGTGCAACTGGTGCAGATGAGAGCTTCTGCAGTGCTCAGAGAAATGGATCTAATAATTTTGAGTACAATAAGGTAAAAGAGAATACTGTATATTTTGTGGTTTACAAAGTCTTACTAGTTACTGATATTAAGACTGAGATTCTTAATCAATAATTACAACAAATTCAGACTGCCCATCTCTCTCAGGAAACCACTGTTGTCTTTTGATATATTTTGCATGATGCTACAGGCACAAAGTTACTTCCTGAATGTTTGCCAAGCTCTGTGCAGATCTAATTTCTCTTAGTTCCCTTTAGTTTTATTTGACCTTCAGTGGGAAAATAAGTCTCTCTTGCATTTTTCTGTATCCTGTATCTTGGAGGAACACATTCCTTTTAGCTACAATGCCTTGTAATACTTTTCAGCTTCATGTCATACATTTCTTTAAATTTCCCTGAAAATGACCTCTAAACTTCTTTTTAGAGGGAATAATTTTGGAATGTTTTAGTGAGGACTGAATTTTCTCACCATTTAAACTAAGAATATCAGAAATACTGCCAGTATTGGATAAAATATTGAAAAAAAGAGCCCATTTTAGACAAACAAATGCTATTTTGAGTCTTTTAATTTTGGAAGCAATTGTCCCAGATGTCTAACTGTGAGCTGTCATTTGTGAAACCAATGAAAGCAAATTATCTCTCCTTTCCTCACATCATTGTCATTTCTGGTGAGAAACTTGAGAGTTTCATTGTTGATTTTTGGTCTAAGGGTATAATCTACCCTTTTTTTCACAGTATGGCCAGATGTGCTGGTCTAAAGGTAAAGTGGCAGGGGAAATGAACCCAACTCAAAAGAGAGATTATAAGTCAGAATAAAAATTTAATAAAATAATACAATAAATACGATTATACAGACAAAAAATTGGTTTTAACCCACAAAACCCAAATGTATAACCCAGCACCCTGGGGCATGAACAGAGTGGTGTTCGTTGGGCCCCCTGAGTCCAAAGTAAAAGGAGAGGGAAAAACTTGGTGAGAGTGCTGTTGCAGTCTGATCAAGAGTGGTGATTGCAGTCTGGTTGGAAAGTGGTGGTTGCAGTCTGGTCGAGGTTGGTGGTCTCAGTCTGGTTGAGAGTGGTGGTCACAGTCCTTCTCTGGATCCCACGAGTGGCTGGAAAAGTCCCAAGACTCCAAGATTATATATCCTCCGGTTCAGGCAGGAATGCCCAGTACCTCCTTCAGGGCGGGGAGTTCCACAATGGGTATGAGGACAGGATAATCCTCCTATCTCACAGGCCTCTTAACACCCAGTTTATAGCCTGATGAGTCAGGCTGCTCTGGGCAGATGGTGTAAATGGTCTATTGATAACAGTTTCTGGGAAATGGCATAGAAGGCTATAGAATACACAGTTTTAGGTTACACCCATACAGCGATGAACTGGTCCCAGCTGTTCTAACTAGGACACCAAATTAATGTGTTTGACAGGATCTGCTCCTCAAGATAGCAGTTGCTTCATAAATCAGACAGATTTACAGTCTGCAATACAAATTGATCCTTGAGATGCAACCTATTGCAGCAGAAACTGTTCCAGCTATTATTTGGTAGTAGTGACAATGATGCTAACATGCCAATTCGCTCCCTGTCTGGTTATTGAACTAAAGATGCTTCCATGTACAAAAGGCTTATGACTGACTGATTGTTACTGTTATACAGTTTTTTTCCTGTTTTTTAAATTTACACAAGCTTAAATCCAGAAGTCAAAAAGAAGAAAAAAGACAACTGGGGAAATGAAACATGAGACTACATGAATGTGACATGCAGTCTGAGCTGTTGTTAGGGCAGCCACACAGTATTGCAAGCTTAATATGTGAATGCCAGGAATTTGTGCTTTATGGGATTTGCTTATTTTTATTTCATTCGTAATGTGTGCACAGGTACAGGAGACTGTTAATTCTTCTAGAAAATCAGGTCCTGTACAGTTTTAAAACCTTAGTTAAAAATATGAAAGAATTTCTTTATCACAGAGAATGAGATTTAAATGAAATGGAAGAGTGAGAGGCCACATCCTCACAAGTGATAGACCTTTTGCAGTGTATTTTCATTTTTTGATCTATTTTTTTCCTGAGGGGAGCAATAGGCAGTTTTTAAGCGTTCTGCTTTTCGAAGACATCTTAAACTAGGGAAAACACTAAGATATACCAAATCACTGTTCATTTTAAGAATGTGAGCTGAATTAGAAGCTGTGCTGACAAAGAATTGAAGACCAATAAATTCAGGAATGTATCTCATCCTCTATGTTCTTATAATCATACTAATGGGGATGATGGGGAATTGTCAAATAAAGCTTGGTGAAATATTTCAGTTTCACAGACTTCAGGGTTTGGAGATTTTTTTCAAATATATTTATGCTAGTACTGCACCAGACATCTTCTCTGATTTCTGTCAAGAAATATCTACAGGTATTTGATTATAATCATTGAAGAATGACAATATTTATAGCAGGAATGTTCTTAATGCTAATGAGTTCAAAAATTAGCCATATCAGGTAGTAAGATCTTACAAGGTCTCTAGTTTTTGCACTAGAATACATTTTTAAACTCTTCAGTATCATTTGCAGTTGTTATAAACTGTTCGGTTTTACTAAATTGAAATGCAGTAAAGTAGCCTAAAGCCTAGAGCAAGAAAGAAAGATTGTGACTCCAAAAAGAGAAAGGCAAAGCAGGCTAATCCTTAGGGTTGAGTCTTACACAGTATGTGTATGAGAGAGGTCCCAGAATGCGGTAAGTATTTTTCCAGAGAGAAAGACCTCACCTGCAGGAAGGTAGCACAGTGTAATCATACTGCAAGGGAGCATCAGCGGGAGCTTGGTATGCAGAATTCTTTTGCAGGAACACTTAGATTTAGGTCTTTGGGTATTCTTCAGGTGAAACAGATTGAGTCTGTCTATATTGTAGGTGGAATTTAGTGTCTGCCAGCTGTGGAGATTTTGGGATTACCTTTTCAGATCGAGGTATCCAATTCTTCTCAAATGTGATTTTATTAAACAGTACTGCTGTGGTACGCTGAAGTAGATAGCGATAATCTATGTAATTATTTGTCATTGCAATATTAATGATAGCAATGACACAATGGCTAATTTTAATCAGTAATTAACTTTATGCATTTACAATCTTCAGAGCAACAGTAACCTTATTTTAGAGTTTGGGCTTTGAAGCACAGAATAATTTACTTGCCTGAGGGAGTAACCACACAACAGCCCTTCACAAAATCAGCTCTGTCAGCTCTTTCATACACTTCAGATTCCTCTAAGCCCCTTGAATTTGCTCTGGGCTAAGGCACCAGACTGAATATGAGCATTAACTTGTCATCCAGTGGTAACCTGTTTGCTGGTCTGAGTTATAATTTCACAGTAGACAACTGAGGTAGTGAAGAAAGTTCAAATTCCGTGACCTTAACAGTACAATGTCTCTCTCCCCTGCTGTGTAGCACTGACTTTTAAGTGCCTGTGCCTGCATTTTCCAAAATAATGAGTCCTAATGGATCCAGATGTGTGATACATTGCAGCAAAACATGTCCTATTCGTGCCCATACTGAGTAGCTCTTTATTATTTTTATTCAGAGAACAGATTGCAGTATCAGGGATTTGAAGTGTTTCTATAAACAGAATGCAATTTTCTATGGATTTGAAACTGCTCCAACTTTGTCAGAAGAAGATTCATTATGAGGAATGTTATGCATTTGCACCTAGTTATTGTGCTGTATCTAATGCTGAATATTGGCTGTGGCTTTTGGGGATCCATCCCACATTTACACAAATACAGTTTTTATTGGTTGAAAATGATTAGGGCTAAAACAACTTGTGCATATCTGAACATCACAACATTTATCCAGCAGAATCTTTTGCAAGCATCCCCCAGCAGAAGAATCCATTTGAGCTCTGCCATTTCCCAAGACTCATGCAATCCCTCCAGCCTCATGTCAGACAGCTTCCCTGAAAATACAGTGCCACGCATAAGCTGGCCATGGGGTTAATCACCAGGGCACAATTCAATGCTTTCACTAACAAAGAAAAAACTTGGAGGATCTCTGTGATATTACAGTTAAATCCTGACTTTCTGTAAAAAAAGTTTTACTCCCACTGTTCTCATCTAGAATTCCCTGTCTTCCTCCATTTAATTATGTAAGATGGTGCTTTTTTCTTCTGGAGATGTCATTGAAAAACTTGACAAGGAATGCAGCTTTTACAGTTAATTATTTTTAAAGAAGAAGAACAACAGAAAGGACAAACATCTTTTAACTACAAGCAGCTTCAGCTCTCACAGTACATGAGCACACTCTGTTGGATTGTTCTGATAATGACTGTGCAGACAAAATGGTCATTTAGTTTAAAAGACTCAAAACTTCTGTTCACAAGAAGAATAAAGTGATCTTCATACTAGACTAGTAGTCAAATTAAATATATTCAAAGATATAAATTTCTGAATCCAAATTCTTAAAATATTAAATGCAGAGATTATATGCTCATTATTTGCAGCAAATACATAGAAAGGAACATTTTCAACATTAGCCAAAAGTAATTTTCATGAATTAAAAAAAAAAAAAAAGAAGCATGGATGAGTTGATTCATTTCATATTCTATGTTAGTTTCTATATAATGACAAATGTTTCCACAATAGATGTTCTAAACTGATGGAAAAGATGGTTTGCTATAACAAGCATTTCCTTTCTCTGGAGGGCCAAGACCTGTGGAAATATGTATGTTATGGAGGCAGACCACTGATCTAATTCATCCTAGTATCTTCTGTATCTTTCCCTGACAAAGGGAACTGAGAACAGGGAATATTCAGGTACAAAAAGCCGGACTGTGAAATTGTCCTGATAAATTTATAAGTGGTCCCCGTGAAGTCATGCCCAGCTTTCAGGTTTCACATTATTCATAGAATCATAAAAGGGCTTGGGTTGGAAGGGACCTTAAAGATCACCTAGTTCCAAACCTCCTGCCATCAGCAGAGATGCCAGCTACATCAGGTGGGCACATTCCTTTGAATACATTCAGGGAGGACCATTCAGGCATCACAAAATGGCCTCTCTTAGCATCTAAAACATTGCACATGCAAATGTTTTGCTGAATAATGGTAAGGTAAACGTTCATCATGAAGTTACACATTTATGGGGCTTTGTGACAGTGGAATGATACGCAACCAGTAACAGTTGGAATTGTACTCAATTAGACATTGATATTGCAATATATGTAGTTTCAATGTGCTTTCCATACTGTAATTGCAGTGCCTTTGGTGATCACCATGCTTATTTGAATTAAGTGTAATCCAGTTTGGGAAAGATTACTAACATGCATTTTTCTTAAGCACTTTAGCTTCAGTAATGGATACAGTTAGAAACAAGTAATGAGTAATAATTTTTCTTTGTTTTTTTTCTCATCAAATTTTTAAATTAAGACTATTTAATTAATTTACAGTTAAATCCAATTTATATCATTAAAATTGAATCCTGTTCTGTGTATAATATACTATTGTCACAGCCAGGACTATAACCAATATAACCCAGCATCCCTTTGCTGCAATACAGCTATGCTCATTTGGATCTCTGCTGATATAATTAATAAATATTTTCTGTATTAGTTGTTAGCTTATATATATATTTTTGAACCTGGAATGAGAGAATCAAACCCAGTCTGTCAGGCCAAAAACGACCTGAGTATGACCCAGGTACTCCCTGCTTTTATTACAGCTGGTAAGAATAATTGTTTACTGGTGGTTCATTTCAAATTTTGTTTATTCTCTCCTATTCTATTTGAACTCTCAAACAATATTTTATTTCACATAGTTGGCTGGTCTACTCCCCATCACAAAGAAAGGGTTTCACCAGCTTCAAGTACCCTGACCTTGTCCAGCCTTCAGAGGATAAACAGTTAATGAAGTACACTGCACTCTGCCAAAGACAAAGTGAATTATGAGATTTGACCCGTAATGAGGGATGGCGTGAGACCCAGCATCTCATGCGAGTGCATACTTCTGCTCAAGTCAGGACGCTAGGGAAGAACCAGGCCCCCTTCAGGCATCCAAACTTCTCTGTTTTTCAGGAAAGGCAAAAACCTCAGCTCACACTCCTAAGGGGAAGGACAGAAAACAAACTGAAAAGGCCGTTTTTATCTTTTAATGCCATAGATATAGAGGTCAACCTGCTTCTCAGCAGAGATGGCACATTGCAGAGGAACTCTCCCTCTTCTTCCCGAGGTTCTGGTATGATTGCCTTTGCAGAAGATAACTTGTAGCTTCAGGAAAATTTAAAACAGAAAGGAGATAGATACAAAGGTGATGCAGAACACAGTGCAAGATGTGATGACTGGTCAGTGTTATGTAATTCTAGGCTGGGAAAAAAAAAAAAAGGTGAACCAGAGGAACCAGTGCTCAGTATCTTTTATTTTGGTTTAGCCTAGATATGCTTATTTCTCTTCTAGCTGATCTTTAGTGGGATCAATTACTATGGTCACCACTGCACATTTAAGAGCATAAGAGTATTTGAAACCAGTACTGAATGTAATTTAAAACTACTTTATCCTCTGTCACATATGAACTCCCAACTCTTTTGCAATCCTCTCTCTTAGACAGAGAGACCAGAGCTGTTTCTGTGAACTTTAACTGTGTCTTGACAAAGAACTTTTACAAACAGGAGTCTTTACATGGTGGGGAATTAGTCTTGCATTCAGTTCTCCTTCCTTTTTCTGAGACTGAGGCTCCTATTACACAGAAGGGCTGGTCAAGTTTTGCTATTGGCTCACTCCATTTTAAAATATTTGCAGAGGTTGGCTCCTTGTGATGCTGTGAATCACAATCAGATGGCATATGCTGATCTCTCTGTCTCCTGCCATGGAAAATTTTGTATTCCTTAATCTACAAACGCACTAGTTTTTCCTGAAAATAAATGGTTTTAGGGAGAAAATACAGCAAATCTTATTCTCATCTATTTCAAAGCATGTCTGATCATTAAACCCAATACTCATAAATGTTCCTCTTCCTTCTCATTAGCCATGGAAGACAACATAATTGTCTCAAAAATGGTAGCTACTATAGTGTGATCCAAGTCAGTCTTATATCTGAGCACTCTTGAATGTAAAAAATTAAATTTGCAGCTCATAATTACTTCTCGTTTCCAAACATTTTTTGAGTTTTCTGAATTCATACGTTCATGGGGTAAAATCTTTCAAGATTAAAAATGCTATTTTTACTGAAACACAATAAGAAAAAGTTTACTAAACTTACATTCTTCAGAAGTTAAGCAGCTTCTTATATACATAGTGATTTCTTATTTGCATATTGGCTTATACTATTATATATCTTTATGAAAGGCACCAAATCAGTAAAACAATTAAAGAGACAGAGTTTAACAGAAAAGACTGCAATAAAATTAAGTTTATCTAAGACGTCAACTTGGTCTGGTGATCTGGAGTAAGATGATGAAAGACCATCAAATAAACAAGACATGATACAGCAAAGGATGGTTGAATTACTGTAGTTTGAAAGCTGAAATAAATTATAGCAGTGTGCTTAAAAAAGTCTAATATTCAACCGTGTTACAATCCAGAGTTTTGATACTTTACAGATGAGAGATTTAAGACATGCAGAGGAAGGGGCCATAGGGATATATGCAGAGAGCAAATAGTAATATATGTCTTGAGCAGAAGAATAAACAGGAAAATTATGGGAAGCATTTTAAAAGTCAGACTAAAACAAGGGGGCAGAGAAGGCTGAATATGCTTGAGTATTAATGAAATTGATAGAAATAGAAAGTATAGCTGGAATCCACAAAAGATAATATGAGAAAATAAGCACATCAGTCAATAATGCTGAAAATCTTGAATTCTGTGAGACTAGTGTTTAAAAGTATATCATTAATCTGGAAGGTACAGAGATCTGTTGATGCTCCCTTTTCATGCTGTTACATTTCAGGATTTCTCAGAATATGTTTAAGTGAAAATTAATTTTTTAATTATTATTTTTAGAAAGCAGTATTTAAAATGTGCTTACAGTAATATACATCTAATAATAAGCATTTTATTCTGATAATATTTAGGGTCATTTTCATGTGATTCTGGTTTACATTTACTGAGCCAGCAGAAACAATTGTAAGGAAAACTGAAGATATTGGCTGCTGATAGATTTCTCTGTGCAGTTTTAACATGTCTCCCCTTTTACTTCTCATGCTTACAAGTCTGTCAGGTTTTTCAGACTTCTTTCAAGAGGACTTCAGCAGTCTTCATTATTCTTCCTTGAAAATCAAGGCCCTTTGGATAAACCTTCTATTAAGCATATAAAAAATAGACCATAGAATTATGGTTCATATACAAAAATCTTGGCCCTAATAACTATTTCCTTAATGAAACTGTTCCCATATCTTACTATGGTAGGATGTCATCACTCAACCTCTACATACATAGATTAGGATTCTGCATCTGCAAATAACACAGAATTAAACCCCAAGCACAAATTTTAATATGAGAAAAGCTGTTCCTAGGATGAAAACAAGACTGCTATCATGGACCAAAGCATTAACACACATTAACAGGCCATGGGAGTATATGTATGGGCTAATGACTTCTCTAATCAGCAATGTTGTGAAACTGCCACTGCATGGGGAACATGTATGCCCACATACCATTAGCAGGATCTGCAGAAAGAATGAAGCCTCAGAGGATCAAGCACTTCAATTCTGAAAGATACTGCCTATAGATATTAAAGGTTTAAGGGTTCATGCTTGTCTTTAATGATGTTTGAAAAGTTATGTTGATACTTAACATGAAGATATTTCCTGAAATCAAATAGTGTTAAATCAGTGGAAGATAGAGATTTCCATTCAAATACTATTACCATTTAATACAAATTTTCTATTAACTGATGCACTGGAAGATGAGTCCACAAAGGTGATTTTGACCCAGCATTATAACACCTACTTCTGGTAGAGTGGTTACACAGGAATGCAGAAACCTGTTCCCCAGCCTTTGATGTTGAACACCTTTTGCATGCATTGAAGCCAAGTCACACAGGATTCAGCCACCACAGCCCGATTTATTGTCCCTTTATTCCATATTTTACTCTTTACTCAGAAGAGCTGATCATAGGATTCACAAAAACATTTTTGTTCAAGGAGACACCTTAAATGGCCAATGTGAAACACTGAATGGGACCCCTAAACCCTAGAGAGAGGAGGACACTGGTGTTCTCTTGAGATTCTTAGACCCTCCTAGCACTGTACCTTCACCTAGATAAGTATGTGAGTATGGGACTAGATCAATCTCTTCCAAAAAATCAAGAAGATGGACACGCCCAGTTTTACATCCTGATTTTTGACAAGAACTTACATCTTTAATGCACCATGATAAAATGCTAATAATAGAGCTCTCTTCATGTGGGAATATTACTTCATAACTGTTGTGGAAGTTGTATTAAAACTACACCAGCTCAGGGCCTGGACTCAGAGTCACTTGTATTCCTTCTGTTTTAAAAAGTATGAACAAGGTGTGTCCTACTGAGAAAGAGCTTCTGAGCTGCGAAAGGGGATTGAATCCCTTTTATAAATAGCTCAAATGTTACACGTCATAGCAAGATATAGGACTAAGTAATACAGGGGATCCCATAAGGTTTTCTTTACAGACATTTCAGAAATTTCACACAAGCTCTCAAGCCAGTTAGTGGGGCTGAAGAGAGCTCTGCAAGGGCCCAGAGTGCACCAACAGGTCCTGTAGCCTCTTCTCACTTCCAGCACTTTGGCTGTGGGTGCTCAAGACAAGCTCTGGCACAGTGTAGCTGAACCTGGATGCAGCTGCTGGGAAAGTGATGTATGAAAAAGAGCTAGGAGAAGCCTCACTGGGGTGTCCTCTGGGCCCAGGAGATGCATCCTGGCCCGTGGTCCTTTTCTGAGCTGCATTGTAGGGATGCCTGTGCCCAGCCTAGTGCCATGCTGACCTACTGAACTTGCCTTCCTGTTTTGACCTTGAATCTCTCTCATCACCTTGGACTTGGCTGGCAATCAAGACCACTGGCCATTCCTTGTTGCAATTCCCTGAGCTTCTCTGCTCCACTTGCTTGAGCACCATGGGACAGGACCCTTATCTGAGCATCTTTTTTCCTGACTGTTTCCTTGCCCCCTGGCTCCAGGCTCACCTTCCCTTGCACAGGTCCTGTGAGGAATTCCCCTGACAAGCTCTGTGGGGAATTCAGCACTGCTTCTTCACTACGGAGAAATAAAATTCTTTAAAAGCTCTCATCATTCACACACAAATACTACTCAGCAGTAATTTTGAAGTGTTAAGTTCCAAATTAATAATAATATAGACATGCTTTAATAATTTGAATATTCAATATTCAATATTCCAAGCCTGTTACTGTCAACAGTTTAAAGTAGAAGAAAGACAAATAAAATTTGGTTTTCATTTGGACTTGTTCAAAGGCCCTTCGACCTCTGTGATGTTATCATAGCTCAAATGTTTCTGTTACGAAACAGAATCCATGTGGAAATGTGCAAATACTAATCAGTTCTAATATGAACTTAAACTAATATGAATTAAATCCGATCTCCACTTTCCTTTTATATTTTCCCAAGACATAAAAAGAACACAGTCACAAAGTGGTCTCAATAAGCTTTAATTGTTATACCATGTGCTAATTGCCTCGCAAATTCAGTTTCCAGAGTTGCTCCTGTCATGTGCAATCTTTATTTTAAATACTGCCTTGACTTGTTCTGTGATGTCTTTATGCTTTCATTAATCAAAAAGTTTCTGAAACTGAAATTTTAGTATATTTTCTTTAAAGAAGAATGTACAAATTTCCATATTATGTATTTTAAAGAAATGCAACTAAAGTTACATTATAACAAATTTCAGACTTGAGCCTTTATCCAAAAAATTCCAAATAACATGCAAAGCATGAATCTAAACTTCAACAGTAAAGTTTTATTCTGTACATTAGGAATTGGCATAATCTTTAATAACAGGTAGTGAATTACTTCCATATGCCTTCTGCAGACAAAAACTTCTACTGTGATTGAATAGGTTTCCTCAGTTTGAATCAGGTGCTATTTATAAAAATGAAACAAGTTATTATTCCATGTGTGGAAAAAAAGCAATCAATAGCTATCTGTCTGCTGGAGTATTATATCTGATTTTAGTCAAAAAAAGAGATATTTTTCTTTTCCTCTATCAGAGTTGGAGATTTCTTCAGCACAACGCAGTATCTCGGAATGATTGACAGGGTAGTAATAGGAAAGAATTGAGATCATTTAGCAACAAGCTTGTTAAATCTGGCAACTACACTGGTAAATGTCCAAATCTCCACAGAGTCACATTAATTTCAGTTGTGACATGGACTTCCTTTAGTTTTATGTTCTTGGTTTTTAACATCAGTCAATAAGATGACTCCCCACCACGCAGCTCCATAAATCTCAACTTTTTAAAAGAGCTCTAAAGTATTTTGAGACTTAAAAGTGCCTCCAGAGTGCACCACAAAGCAGACAGCTCAATGTTAAAGTGATGGCGATGCTTGATTTTCTGTCTTCAATGTCCCTTACACAAGGAAGAGTGTGTCTCTCCGTGGATGCATTTGTAATCTGTAGCGGATCTGAAGTCACTCCCAAACCCTGCAGACTGCTGTCAACAATAAGAGTAGGTTGAACAGGAAGGTGTGGAAAGACCTCCAGCTGACATATTTGTGGAAAGGTCTAATCTTGTCAAGGTGTGCTAGGCAGGTTGTCGCTGAGTACAGTAGATAAGCTTTTTTGTGCTATCCTGAGCCCATGAAGACTGGGTCAACAATCTTCAAGTTCAGCCTTTGTGTCAGGAAACAAAATTTTATTAGGTATTAATGCTCTTTAAACAAAAATCTCCCCTACTTTTTCTCCATCCAGGACTTCATTACCTGGAAAACTCTCAGGTATATCTTTATTAAATTAAGTTTCCCTTTCTCAAGAAGTGATATTTACGTATAAATATCCTAGTGTTGTTATTCATTAAACAGTAAACATTAGCCTAGCTGAGATGAGCTAATATTGCTGAACAAGCAACAAATCTGAACAAGCCTATCTATCTGCATTGCAACCATATAATTTTAACTGTATACACACCTCACCTTAAAGATGTTATTTCAAGTAATGCTTCAGTGTCTTTCTAGATATTTAATTTAGATAGCGTTTATGATGTGAATTTTTGACAGTCTGTTTTCCTGTTTAACGTGTTAACCACCATGAAACTGGTTTGTATCTTTGGAGAGGACCAGAACATATGCATATGTATTGTATGTTGACATGAGACATACTAGATAACCCCGTGAAGGAACTGAAATCTGCCTGAAGCAACTCTCCTCATTGTAAGATAGGGTGCTGACATCTAAATTCTAATCTAATCTTGCGTAATTACATCACTCAAGGAATGCAACCAGAAATTTGCCTTCTTAGGAAAGATATGCCAGACTGAACAGGAGTTAATAAGTGAAATAAAAAGCCCAGGAATTTTATCATACTACCAATAAATTAATTTGAAAAACTTCACAGACATGAACATTCCACAAGTCTTGCAGTTTTTGTAAAGAGTTCTTAAATGTTGATTTAGTTAATTATTTGTGTAAAATGTTTTAAACTTCTCTTTTTCTGTTAAGGTCTTTATATACATTTTATAGAAGGACACAAAATATATCTGAACTCTGAGGATTAATTCAGTTTGTTCTTTTCACTTCTCTGTTCCCGGGCTGTGAAGTTGTACTTTAGCTAAATAATTATCTTTTTGAATAGTTTAGAAATTGAAGGTAAGGATTTTAACTGAATCTAATTTGACAAACCTGTCAGAGCAGAGAGAGATTACTACTATTCACCAAGAAAGAATCTGCCTTTTTTTGCAATATATGATGGTAGGCAATTTTTGATCTGTGTTTGCTGCAGTTTGGAACCATTGCTGGAATGAAAGGTGCAATACTTTTGGGTACCTCTCCGTAAAGCTTCACTTTTTCTCTTTTTATCTTTTACAAGCTGTTCAGTCTCAATACAGCACACTACAGATATGGATAATATCTTTCAAAAGTTTATGATGAGGACCTATTAAGTTCAAGGATGTTGGGAAGAAGAGGAGGATTTAAAAGGGGTTGCTTTCCTGTGCTTGCTTCTAGCATGTTGAGAAGAGTCTATTCAGAATTAAATGCTCCCACTGTGACTCACCTGAAAACAGTGAGAGCTGAGAAGTGGAGGATTACAGCTGAGTGAAGGTATCTTAAAAACAAACAGCGAACTCTTTATAATTAATGCAACCAATATTTCTTGCTAATAAAACTCAAAGGATATGTTACAATGCTTAAAATAACAAGTCAAGCATTATGAGGTGGATTTTATTTTATTCTTCTGTAGTATTCAGTTGCATATAATACTGTAGTCTTAAGTCCAGATAGTCTGTTACAAGGATGGCAGGAATAAAATCCTTATCTGGCGGAGTGGGGATTCCTAAGAGATTGGGTTGGTGATAAAGTGATAGAGAATTAATAGCAACTTTTAGTTACAATTCCTTAACCTGCAGAAGTTTTTCTTCTAAAGCTAACTCTAAGCATTACCCCCCCACAAGGTTCTTTCAGTTGTTGTGAAAGTAGTTTGTAAGAACTGATCTCCTCTTCTACAAGATCATGTGTTCAGGGGATACACTTTTCTCCAATAGGTATCACATATCTTAACTCTTCTGATATTCCCAGAGGATATGTCAAGATCATACAAGAGCTACTAGGTAAACCCACCTGACAGTGTGTAGAATTACTCACTCTACTTCAGTAGCATTTCTAGCCATCTTGTTGCTCTCTGATGTTATCATATAACAAGTACATGAGTAAATAAAAATTATTAATAGTCTATAAATTTAGATAAATTTATAAATTTATTCAAATTTGATTGTGATTATAGAAAGTCAAAGATGGGAAACTCTACAGTTGTCAATAAACAGACACAAAAGAGCCAGACCAATGTATCAATGTACCAATGTCAATGTACAGTGTATCAGTGTATCAATGTCTAAGATAAAGAGGGAACCTGATTTTTAATGTGATTATATTAAATAGTTGTGATTCATGGACTGAAGCAACCTGTGGGGAAGGAAACCAACAATGAGCCAGCAGAACTGCTGTTCAATATTTTTAGGAACATGAGCACTTTGGAGTGATACGGAAATGAGAAATAGCTTCCTAAAAGCAGTGGGGATAATGTTTTCTCTGAGTATAGCATAATGAAACAGAGCTTGAACTGTAGGTGTAACACAATAAAACAGAAGAACGTATTTTCCTTGGCAGATGATACTGCAATAAAGGCAAAATGAATAGAGGGGGGAAAAAGCTACGCTATTTTAGGATAGTGCTTTAATTTGTGAAGCAATGATCATAAATTGATCAACCTGGACAGCAGGAGGTTTTTGGGACATAGGACTACCTGGATAATCAACATAAAATGGGGAGTCTGATTCCCTCCTATTGTCTGAATAGTTCTTCCATCTCTGGACCATAATATAAATTGCTGAAGTACACCATAAACTCAACCTCTCTTGAAAATGTTTAGCAGTAAAAGTTCTTGAACACTCACAAAAATGTAAATCCTTATACTGTATCAAAATCCCCAGTCAGTCTGGATAATATGACCTTTATGAAATAAACTGACAACATGAAAAAAAAATAATACATTGAGTATGGATAAATACAGTGAATCCCAGCTGCTAGACTGCTAACTCATTTAAACTCTTCTTATATGAACAGCAATGTAAATTATTTTACTGAAAAAATATGCCAAAATTATACAGTGGTCTGAAAATGCTTTCAGTCCTTAACAGGTTGTTTGTTTCCAAACACCTTTTGAGTTTCCTAACCATTTTTCTTCAGCACAAGAACAACCGCCATTCAGTAAAACATCCATATTTAACACCTGACTAAAATGCTGAGTTACCTCATCCTAACATACATGTCGATCGACTGCTTAATAAATAAACTGGATTTCCAGAGAGAACACTTTGGTGTAGTTTCCCAACAGTGAGTTGCAAATAGTCCATAATACAACTTTGCAACATTTCTTCTTCACAGCTTGTGACATGTCCTACAAATCATGGTCCAATTTCCCACTATTTCCCTCAATACAATAATCTTGAGAACAGAACATTATGTTTTTGAGATAAACTCAATGTCCACCTTACATTTGCAAATAAGCATGTAATCCAGTAAAATTGTTCACTGATATTTATACAGGCTTGATGATGCTGACCTTCAGCTAAAGTATTTGTGAGCTGTAGGATAGCGCTTGCGTTACCTACGTGAGGCATCCAAGTACAGTAGCTAATGTTAGTGAGCTTGATTCCTTATGTAGCCAGTGGAAGAAAGGTAGATGCTTCCAGAGGCACATGGGAACATCTACATTTAGACGGACAAAGCTAAATGCTGTGATTATTTACATGGACCCTGCAGAGTCAAACACAGAAGACCACTTGTTTATTTTTTGACATCTATTTTGTTGAAGATACTGGTTTATAAACATGCCCAGCAGAGGGAAGTGTCTCTCTGTGTTTTGAACTTGTGGCCTCTTACCAAGTAGGGACAGCCTGAGCTGATGTCCCTGAGCTGACAGCCGGAGCAGGGATAACCCCTGAGCTGATGAAAATAGGTACTGCATCACTGAAGTGAAATTATTTTAAGAAAACAAGCTGAAAGAGCTTTGGTAGTGTTTCCCTATGCTCTGCAATGGGGTACTGTTGAGACAGGACATTGATCAGGTTATTTTATATTCACACATGCTATCTTTAAAATGTCACGAAATAGCACAATGAAAATACTTTCTAGAGGGAAAAAAAAAAGAAGGTAATAAAGTCAAGTAACGAATGAGGGCTACATTGTGTTTTAAGTAGCTCACCCAAATAGCTTCACAAAAGGATGAGGAAAAAAACCAAAATGCATCTGGCTTATGGAATAGTTCATCTTTTTGGACAGGATAAATGCTGGAAGAAAGCAATAGAGGGGAAGGCAAAGCTGTTCCTCAGAATGAGGTGATACACTCATGTGGTTGTGTCTTAGCCTTGTCCATGGCATTTGCTTCCCTCAGGCCAGTGGCTTGGATTTGGAGGCACAAGGCCTCTCTTCCTCTCACCACCAGCATCTCTTGGAAGCACTGCGCATAGTCTGGGACCCAATTAGGTTTGGCATTGCAGGGACATAACAACAGTTCTTCAGGACAGCTTTCTGTCTTGAGTATAAAATAGAGATAGGTCCTTGATAGGCAGATGGGGGTGGTCTACGAAACAGTGCTGATGACAGGAGGTGGGAAGACAATCCCTCAGCCTGTTCTCAGCATTTCCAGGAGGATCACAGCAATGACAAATTTCAGTAACTGAGATAAAGGAGGGCATTGATGTAGTATTGGAGATTAAATAAGCACCTCACACTGCAAGTTTGTCATGTCAGCATTTGTAGCGCCTTAAGAAAGAGGTATTTTAATTTGAATTGGAGCTTTTCTCTGCCTCTTCTCCTAGCTCACTGTTCATGCACCTCCAAACAAAAGGGGAAGTAGCTAGAATTTGGTCAGAGTATTATCTCCAACTTGACACACATTTTTCCAAGACTCCTAATTGTTATTTTAAAATGACAGGCTACAGAAAAAACAACCAACCAACCAACCAAAAAAACAAAATCCCAAACCATTAAATACAACTTCAGCTTTTTAATAATAACTTAGAAGGGAATGTACCGCTTATTAGACAGTCAAGCTTTATTCCTGCTGCAGTTTAGCATAGGAAGACCCAACTATGCTTTCTCTGACTTAGTCACATGTGATTTTAGACTAGAAAAAATTTGAATTCCTGGAGTTTACAGAGAATACTCCTTGCTTCTACACATGCAGCAATATCCTATGATTGGAAGTCAGCTGCCCAAAGCAGATCCTAATCACTGAGAGGGAATGGCAGAGAATTTTATGGATTCTATCTGCACTTTGGCTGATCATAAATTAATCCTTTCTCTGATCCTGAAGACAAAACAAAGGGCAGTATTATAGTGCCATATTTGCCACCCATAGTCAAGCTTTTCCTCAAGATCAAATGTTTATTTCCTGTAAAAAATCCTTCATATTATATGGATTCTGTACTGGTGACCTTTTCTTACTGCCATGTAATTGCAACATCATCTTTCTCTGTGAGTCACACACTTCCCTGCATCAAAGGAATGGAGACTTTTTTTGTATTTAACTTGGGGGGGGGGCGATATATTTAAAATCTCATGCCTATATGAAAAATGCATTAACAGCTCTTAGGATATGATCAAGTTATGAACCATGTTTTTGTAGCCTCAGTTCTTCAAAAGGGACCAGCAGCAAACTGAGGCTTAAAGTGTCACTCATCAAATAGACAATGACGTTTTTTCAAGACTGTCATTTGATCACTAGTCCCTGTATTAGTTCTGTTAAGTACTTCTTTGGCCAAGTGTCAGGTTTGGCAAACACTGTGTAATTTGAATCTTCCAAGTCAATTGTACAGGAATGTACACCAACTTATCAGTGCTGGGGAGAACAAGGAGGAAAAAACCTTGACAGCATTGGATTTCAGCCACGTATTACTATCACTAGCACTGTCTTTGTTCTGTAGGTGAGGGGTATTTACACAGACTGTATCTGAAAACTGGAGCTTGATGGTTTATCACGGCTAGATCTCACTGTTTCATTTCTTTTGACTGAATGTGTGCTTTTCCATCTTAAGGGTTGGTTTGCAGCAATTTCAAATGTTTTGCTGCATCTCTGATCTATGGAGACTTTTACCAGGTCACAAAGGAGGTCATGTCTCAGAGAAAAGGATCATCGGAGAAGATGAGATCCAAAGATATGACATTAATAGAGATGAGCTTCTAAAGTGATCCTATCTGTGTTTCAGAGAGAAGTTAGAATATCTACCTTGGAGTAAATCACCTCTTCTGTTTGTGATTTAAACAAAGCCTTTTCACAAAGCTATACCTAAGGTGGCATAAGCAGAGCAGACTGACAGGGTCTGGCAAAATTAGTGTGTGTATCTGCACAAGAGGAATGCATCAAACAGCCATAATTCAGAACACTATAGGAAAACATAGACCATTTAAGTAGTTAGGGATAATTGGCAGCAGAGGCCACTGGTTCTTGTCTGCCTCTGTACAGTCATGGTCCAAAATTTTACTTCCAGTGCAAACCAGAGCATTACACAAAATGATCTCTCCCTCCTGTGTTCCTGCACAGCATTACTTTTGTCACAGCCAATGATTTTATTCATTTTACCAGAGACTCAGAACAGCTCGCAAGTGTTCCTGCCCTTAAGAAAACTTCTTAGGAAAAAAAAGCCATCATATCTGAGTGGTTTGATTATTCTTCCCTACAAAATTCATATAGCAATATGGAACAGATTTCTCCAATGTCTATAACAAAAAATATTTCACAATTGAAAAATTGCATTTTAAAACTTGCCAAAAGCTCTAATGACTGATGTGAGTCTTCCATTCAGATTTGAGACTCTACACAACATATTTTCTGGAAGATTTTCAGAAAAGCGAAATACAGAATGTGGACAATAGCTTTTCTTTTTAATTCATGCCAAACATGAAGCCACAAGTCACATCCCACCTGGCTGCTACAGAGGTGAAATGTCAGAAATTTTCTTCATGAGAAGCCCTGTGACAAAACGCAGCTGGTGTGTGTGATCACCAGGAAGCCTAACTTCATACAAGTGACCTTATCAGAATATAAGTGAAACAACTTTCATCAGAAGCAAATCTTATGCTTGGAAAATGATTAGTGATTCTAAACACACAGTATCAAGCCCAGTATTATTTCCTCTTGAATTCTTTAAAAATTTCCCTGCTCACAGACTATGATTAAACACATCCCAAAAGATTGCTTCCCTCTATTTTAAGTGGTATTACTGTTCCTGAGATTTATAGTTTGTCTTTCAATGACCTAGATTGGAGAAGCATATTGTCCTGAAGTTGCATTTCAGTTTGAATTGGAAGTAGTGAAGCTGCTGTTCTGCGGGAGAAGTGGGTCATTTGTGTGCAGGAAGAAAGAGGAGACTTAGCTGGTCTGCAGCCATGGGCACTGTGTTATACAGGACACAGATATTTCCCACAGCAAAGGAAGAGACCAGCCTAATTAGGTTCCCGAAGCTGAATCTGACACCAGTATCACCAGGAGAAAGCACAGTGTCACATTCCCTCCTGCAGTGGTTAGAGAGTGCTACGAGGAGGGGTAACTTCATGTTTTCTGCATCTTATACATTCCCAGGAGGAGAGTGCAGGAAGCTGTATTTCAGAGCTCTAGGATCTGGGAATCAGTTCAGGTACATAACCCTTGAAATCTGCCCTTTCACACTGTATAATAAGGAGAGAGAAATTTTCTTCTATTAGACTTCCATTCAACAATACAGAAGTTTTCAGCTATGTATATCTGTGCTATAAATAACTGATCATCTATGAAACAAAAGACAAACTTTGTGCTTTGCTTTTGTTATAAGGTCTCTCCACGTAATTTCCTTTCATCTACACTTGTATCAGAAGGGGACAAAGGGTTTTGCAGACCAGCATTTCATTCTACCTTTGCAGAGTGTACTAGAGATGAGATCATAGGGTTTGGCTAGGCCACTGGAAGCAGGTATTTTTCTTCCTCAGTTACACTGTGTCATACTTGTGTCAGTGGCAGGTATTGACAGCTGGCAGTGTGGAGGAAGTTCCTCTCAAGTTAGACTTTATACCATTTCTCTGACATGTAGCACTTCTCTCTCTGGCATTTTTCACGTGCATATTCATCACTACCTGATTCTTCAGTGCTTTTCTAAGCCTAGATCTAGAGAATGAAGCCCTGGTAAGTTTGGAAATGTCAGACAGCATTAGTTTCTTTTTACTTCTGAAGATGGAAACCATGTTGTTGCTGCAAGAATCTGTCCTGCCCTAGACCACACATCCCTATTGACTCCTTTATGTTAGAATTAATGATGATGCTGCCATGTGGTAAACTGGACTAGATGATTGATCTGTTTAAAAATGACCCAGAGAGGAAAGTAAGCTGATTTACTGGCTCTGCAGCTGGGCACAGCTACAGCTGTGTAGAGTAACAGAAACACAAAACAGAGGAGGGAGAGGAAAAAACGACCCTTTCAGTTGCCCTGTTGTCTATGACTGGGTTATACTGGTCATGAATCTGCATCCTGAGTCTCAGTACGTGTGTTTGTAGCCCAGCTCTGAACTGAGTTACTCCTTCCTCTGAAAATCTCTGCTAAATGCTAGGACAAGACAAGACACTTCCAAGGAACAAAAGGAAGGTCTGTTTGTTAATCACCATCATACACCTATTTGCAAAAAAGGTATTGTAAAGCTTTGATAATTTCTTTACACCAGTATGAGGCAAATCCTTCCAGCAACAAGAAAACCCTTCCAGACACTGCTGTTAGTTCCATAAATGATCACATCATAGTGTCCTTCTCAACACTAAGACACCCTGAGACTAAGTCCAAATGTGACACAGAGGTTAGAAGTAAGGTTATCATTTTGTCACCAAGATTATTGAGTCATTGCTGAATAGCTGGATACAACAATCATGTGTAGATTCTCTATACTCAATTGCCTTCAGGACTTCAAGCAAAGCATGGCCTCTTTCAAAAGCACCTTATTTAATTTAGTATGGCAGTAACAGCTTCTCTGAAATTGTGAAGTTGAGATCAGTTCATACTACTGCAAGGCATAGTTAGCCTTGAATCAGTTCAGCATAATAACATTGAATCACTACTAAAAGCCACTTTCAGCATTTAATGCTTTTCCTTTTATCTAAATTCAATTTTTTTAAAGGTAGAATTTCATATAGATGGACACATGAAAGATTTTATTGTAAAATTAACAAAACTGTAAAATAAATGTTTTACAGGACTTTATGTGTCACTTAAAGTAATGTCTTGCCAAGGTGCCAAGTTTGTATTTTGGTTTCAGCCTACATTTATTTCAAGATATACATTCCATTTCACTAGATGTGTGACTTTGTTGTAATTATTCATATTTTACATACACAGCAGTGTCCAAGATACCTGTTTGTTTAGAAGTATTGTCAAAATGAGTTACTCTTTGATTATTGATGTTTCCAGTGGAATTATTCAGTTACAACATTAAATTGACAAAAATGTTCATTATTTGACAGAAAATAGGTGAGATCCCATATCACTGCTGTAAATGTCAAGCAGTGGCATAACCTCTCATGTAACCCATTCCATTTTTGGGCAATCCTTCATGTAATCCATTCTATTTTTGGGCAAAGACTGCTAGGAGAGAAGGACACCAGTTGCAAGCTTTTCCATTTTTTATAATTCATTTTCCAAATGTTTAAATTCCTTTTTCTGTCAAAGCATACACCATTTTTAAAAAAGTTATCACTTTCTTCAAGAGGAATGTAACTTCTGAGACATGGTCCTACATTCCTCAGATTTATTGGATGCAGAGAAAAAAGGAATGGAGTGTTTTTTTCAAGACCATTGAATTTGTAGACTGAAGTAGGTCTTGGCATGACACGTTACTCTCCTAATGCCATATTCAAGTGCAATGTAAGAATTGTTTGATCTCTGTTTAAACCCAGTTATGAAATGTTTGTTCCTCTGTAATCAAGACTTGTTTAATTTGTCTTTACTTTCCACTTGATGTTTTATGTTTTGGAAATTTGAGAACACTTTAGATTGGGATCTGAGACTGGGTTTAGGCTTTTGTGATGGAAGTGACTTGTTCCATCTCACTTGCAAAACTAAATTGTTCTTGAGATGCTGCCCTATCCTACACTACCAATATCCACCTTAGGGTGTTAGTTCCTCAGTGGTCTATCAGTATGAGCAATACTTTTTCATGGGGTTCAAGGCATTTTCTCATCCATTTGCCAAGCAATAATATCTAGAGATGTGCCAAATCAGGTTGTAAACCTTGGATGATAGTAAAACAGCACAAGAAGCAGGTAAGACCAGATGCAGAGGTATTTAGGTACCTGAACTCACATCGACATCATGGGAATTCAGGTGTATAAAACCTAAATATATTAGATACTTAGGTTAAAAAAAATCTGAATTGAACACAGTACAGTTAAATATGGGCCTTTTTTTTTTTCTAGGATACATGAACAGCAACACCCCAATCTACATGCTTCTCTTTCCACAAGAGATTGTTCACACACACTTATTGTATGTCCTCTTTCTTCTATCCCCTTGTTCCTTCTTCAGTATGTCTCCCTCGGATGCAAGTCAAATATCAAATGCCTATAATCTTTGAGATTGTATTTTGTCTTTAAATCTCTGAAAAAAATAGGTCCTGATTTCTCCTATGTTCTCTTCTTCTTTTCTATCTTCCAAAATAATTCTTCATCCTGCCTCACTGCACTCTACCCTGCTTTCTTCTCTCCATCTCCACCCTACCCTTCATTTGAGTATCTCTTTCAGTCATTGAGATAGAACTCGGAGTTGTCTACAAAGTTGGGCAGAGACAGGAGCTTGTTCTGTCCACACTCTTAGCTGACTAAATAAAATCCAGTTCTTGAAAGTCAAGCACCAGGTTCATTCATCACTGAGCCTATACTAGTAATCTCAGCAAGTGAATCTCTGCGAGGTTCACTATCTGGGCGCAACTGTGGCCATCTCAAAGCTTCGAGCTGGGTAGGGAAATTTAAGTTTTGTTTCCTCAAGAATAAAAGGCTGGGGCCATCAATGGAAAGGAAAAATTGAAGGAAGGAAGATTTGCAGAGGCAGAAATGTGCAAGATAGACTGGAGAAAGTTGAGTTTTCTGCTTCCTGGAAGAATAAAGAATATGGTAACAGCAGTTGCTGAGAGAGCCCACTCCCCGCTGAACGATATCTATCACTCATGTAGCATGTCACCTCTGCAACACGTTGCCACCACACTCTTAGCAGCATCCAATGCAAATCCCCAGGGCTCTGGCAAGTCAGGATAGTCTGTAAAGGGATGGCCAATACATTACCCAGAACAATCCATTGTCTCAAATGGCTTGCTTAGCATGCTTTGCCTGGATCTTTCTGCTTGCTCTTGTGGATATCAGTATCAAAACTCATCCATCCAGTGCAGAGGGCAGGTGGTAGAGTTGGTGTCTGCCCACACCACAGCATTCAAGCTTGACAGTTAAACCTGAGAGCAGTCAGACCTGAGAATTGTAAAATATCAGCAGAAGTAGTAAAGTGTTGCAGTTTCATCTCACAAAGATCCTTTAAAAATGCAAAGCAAATTGCAGTTTATATGCTACAGTGATAGGAGAGCAAGTAGATCACGTTCAAGCTGTGTTTTGCCATAAGCTGGTACAAGCCCCATGTGGAGACATGATTCTGCAGCAGAGCAGAAACTAGTTAGTAGCTAGAGCAGACAACTAAACCAATGCTGACAGCATCACGCCCCCTCTTTCCACAACACTGCTCTTTTAACAAACCTAACATATTGCCCTACCTGACTAGAGAAATGATAACCAGTTATTGCTGGTGTAAGTTGGCCCAACTTCCATTGGTTCTAGGGTTATTTCTGACCCTTCAACAATATAGAAATTAGGTTATGAAAGTCATGTTCAAATTTTGGCTCACGGATTTTTATCACAGTATGATTGGTCTCACTAATTCCTTAAGGAAGTTGGTATATGTAGTGCAGGTATTTTTAAAGTAATGAGATACAAAATAAGACAATTTAAACACCGACACTTTTTGTAGCAGTCTCATTGAAGGAAGGTATACATTTCCTGGTAGTCTTGACTCAAAAAATGAGTATAAAAAATTAAACAATAAATTTCAGCTAACAACATTAATGTGAGATAAAAAATAATAATTTTTTAAGTGAATTAATATTTTTTTGAGGTAATACATTAACTCCCTCTGTTAAATATTAGATTTCTTGATCTCCATTTCATTTGTACTATATTTTAACTCTAGATTTTAAATCCCCAAAACTTTGTTGGGGAAAAGCAATGAAAAACTCATACTAAAAATTACATTTCTGTTATCTCAGTCTGATCTCTCTTCAGCCACATTCGGCCAAGAATTCAGCCTTCTGGAAGTATTCCCACAGCATGCCTGGGGAAATGAAAGGGACTTAGAGCCAGTAAGCGAAACATTTGACAATTTGATGTTTAGCTGGTGACTCCCATAATACCACAATTTCTTTGGTATTTTGTTATTAAACAGGTGTTTCTGAAGAAGGACTTTGGACCAAGAAATACTTTTTATTTTTCTTACAGTTCCTCCTGCTACTGTGTCTGATTCTGAGAAATGCCAGAAAATATTCTCAGGCATGCACCTTTGTGGAATGTCATGAGATCCAAAAGAAGAAAAAGCCTCACAGGAAAAGATATTTCAGAATAGTCCGCACACTTCTGTGTGACGTATAGCACTAAATGCTTTGCATATTTCATTTTGTAGATGTCAGCAGTACACTTCTGCATGTCTGCTCTTTAGGACAACCTTTTCAGAACCCATTTCTCTGGCCACTTGGTTCTTCTATTTGTTTTCTAAAAAAACTATTTCTATTTGAGTAGGCATTTATACTCGCTCAGCAGGCTTCAGGATGGCTTCACAAGGAGAAAAAACCACTAGAATAATGCCCTTAAGGATATATATTTTCCAAAAAGCATGTGCACTGCTTTGTTCCTTTTGAACAAGTTAGAAACTGACTCATTTAGGGATATAATGGAGGGATGGATAAGCAATTACCTTAAATTGAGGGAATTATTTGCTAATAAAATAGGAGCCAAAATTATGGTAAAAGTTTTCTTTTCAAATAGAGAAATGGTTTTACGCTTCACTTTAACGTTTTAATCCTCAAATAATGGATATAAACTCATGCCTTGCAAAAAAATATATTAATATTCACAAACAATTTCAATGTTTTTAGGCTACATTCCACTCCTGTTGTGTCAAGACTGCAAAATCTCAATGCACCCTTCCTTTCCTTCAACCACAAGCATATTCACTTACTCCCTCCACCCAAAAGACTGACACGAAGGCTTATTTGGCCCCCAAAAGAGAAGGGAAAACCAGCAGTGACCAGAAACCACTGTTCTGCAACCAAACAAGATTTTCAGCCTCTATCTGTATTAAAGAAATGACTCCAGCTGTGGAAATTCTCCATTAGGATCCTACTTTTGGTGGTTTTCACTTCTGTCCCAAGAACTTGATTGAATGGTGGATATCACTAGTGAAATAATGAGCCACATATCTCCTACCTACCAACCATATTTCTGACCTCCATTGCTTTCCTTTTCATTTCTTAATCCCAGAACTAGTAAGTGGTGCTTTTTATACACTCTCTCTGTAAGTAGAAAGGCTCATATAGGCATTCGTGGCCACTCACAAAGAATTTCTTCCAGCTCACTGTGTTCAGACTGTTCCCAGACAAGAATTTCCTGAGACACTGCTGTCTGGATTTTCACCTTTTGTTTCTCATGAGGGTATTGGCATCATTGTTCATAACCCGAGTCATCTAACAATAGCACATATATAAAGTATTATACTGCATGATGGCTCTATGGGGTCATTTTTTGACTCATGTTGTTAGGAAAAAAGGGATGCTGTAAGACAGAAAAGTCAGCTTAAGCCCTAGAGAGCTCTCAAAGCCCTCTCCTCTCAAGAGTTAGGCTCTGGTATACAAAAAAAAGGGAAACTCAGTTTGACAGTTCTGGAAGAAATATGCAAAAACAAACACAATGAGGCCTATGTTACTCGAAGCTTCTTAGTAACATGAGAAGTACTTTTAATGTGACATGACTGAACAAAAGAAGGGGAATTTAGACACATTTTCTTTACATATTTCTCTGACAATTTTGGAAATTTACATAGTGCTGTTTTTTTCCTGAAACAGAAATATCTCCTTAGCTGCAGAGAGCAGACCAAATGAACTACAACTTTCCAACATCTGAGCTTTGGAAAGCCATCCAATAAAAGGTACTCTCACATCATTTGCAGATGTAGTATTTTGTAGCTTTTTCATTCCTATATCTAGTCCTGTATTCTAAAGAATACCACACACAAAGTGGTATTTTTAAGAGTCAGCACATGGCTTCTCCAGTGACACTTTTTATCCCCAATCTAGATTATATTTGGGGACATTTTCTTAGCCTTCCTGTCCCTTCAGATCAGACTGCTCAGCCAGTCAGCTTGAGGTTCTGGACACGTCCTCCGTTCATACTCACATTAGCTCCACGGGGCTTGTGCAGCTGGAATACACTTTCTGGAAACAATGCAGGGATTCTCTGCCCATGGTAAGAATCAGTTGTGATTAAACCAAGAGTGCTATGAAGATCTGGCAGTGAAGAACTGGTCAATGTAACATAACCCAGCCCAATAACAACAACAACATTGTGCTGCTAGTACAGGACACAGGAGAATACAGTGATATTTGGGAGATGGGGGGTGTTGGATAGAAATATGGTAGTACCAGTAATGAAGGAAGGGAAAAAACCCTTCTATAGGACTGGAGTAAAAAAGAAGAGCTCCTCCCCCTACTGCACCATAGTAATACTTTTTGGCAGTGAAGCTATGGACATGTTCTTACCTTTTCTGTGATTACCTCTCCATATTTGTGACTGATGCACTGTATCTGAGCATAGCTTCTAAAATGAAAGAGAGGAAATAAATGTAATGATTTTTAATTTCTAAATTATTAATGCAAAATTCTATATGGATATGGAACAGCTTAAAATGGCTGACCTAATCCTCATGGTATTAGGAATGAAGCTCTCTGCCTTCGTATAGAAATCATTATATGAAGAGAGTAAGACAGCTCTGTGAAAACATCAAGGCCAAAGCAGAGGAAGACAAAGCTCTGATGGGTCTAGGACTATGTATTTACTCTGAATTACTCACCATATATAAGGAAAACTAAAATGCAAAAAAGTACACTAACCTCTAGCAACAATATTATGTATCATCCTGACATACAACGTGACATGTAGTCTCTATTAAAAAATGAAGTTTTTGTGTTTTGAAGCTTAAGGGCAAAAAAGTAAAGCAATCTTTATTTATAAAGTAACATTAGCCCTTAAATGAAAAATACAATAATTTTCAGCAGAGGTTCCATATCCTTTTCCCCTGTCCATATGAAATCTAAGTGCCTACCGAAGGTTTGCTATATGGGCTTTTGCGCTTGTTGACATAAACATGTGGGTTACCTTGTTCTCTGAATATATACTTTAGGATGAGGTAATCTGCCCTCTGGAGATGTCTATGTTACACAGAACTAGAGATCAGGTATTCAACCTTGACTAGATACCTAACTTTAATATGCTTGGGGTTAGATGAGATAAACTCTGATATAAGCGTACACAAATTTTAATGAAGTACAGGAATTTTAAAACCCTTATCTACTTTGGTTTATAGTTCTGTACAAAGTTCCTTGAATCCCACACTCTTATCTCTAAGAAATGGTTATTTTCATTCATACCGCGTGAGACATGGAAAATTCGTTTGCTGTGCATAAGAGGCAATCCTCTAAAACTAGAAAAAATTTAAAACATTTTTAACATAATATACTGTAGCATTATAAAACTGAAGACTCCACATCATTTTCTAGAATTGAAAATATTAGCTATATTGTTTGGAGAAGGCCCAGGTGGACATTAGGAGTAACTTGGTTTGTAGTGTGTATGGTGAATTTTACAGTAACTCTTCTCTGGACAGTAGAAGTACTCTAGTGACTAGCTGGCAGAACAGTAATATTCAACAGCAATATACCATTCAGTGAATCAAGCCTGGGTTGTCTTGGGAGCTGAATCACAATTGTAGTAAGCTTTGTCTTTAGTAGAAAAACAGGTTAGCAATTGAAAGATTTGGCACAACTCCTTACTAGAAATTAGCGTTTTGACATAAAGCAAAGCAATAAAAACAAACAAACAAAAACCCTTCATCCTTTAAAATGCATGTGCTACATACTAAATTTATTCATGTAGCAGGAACTACAAACATAGCAACTGACTTGTGACCATTTCAGTGAATTAGAGAGTTGTGAGATACCCCTGTACTATATTTCCACCTTCATACAACAGTTAGAGGTGATTGCCTCTGGCAGTTACAGTTGATTAAATATAGCATTTTTAGCTTATCTGCTTAAATATTATCTTCAAAATAAAGTCAGTATTAAGAAACCTTACTTACATACAGACACTCAAAAAGAGCACAGTTATTTGTTTCTAATACATGTAAATGCTTGTCTGCAAGAACAACCAGAGCTTTTTGTCATGCAGATGCATTTCAGAGCTTCGTTAGTAAAGTTAAAACTTCATATATTCTGTTTTGAGTTGACTGCTAAGATTTTAAGTCACAGGGTTTTTCTTTCTGGTTGTCTGTGTTTGCTGTGTGAGAAGGAGACTTTCTATCCTGGAGACAAGGGATGACAAAACCAAAGGGAACAGTTAGAAATCTATGGCTGCATTATATTCTCAGCAAATATGGAGCTTTGGTAAGATTTGTATACACGTCAGCTTGGCAGCTATAATATGTGGCTCAGCTGGTGTGGAGCTACACATATTTACTAAAACCAGAAGGTGGCATCAAAGACTGTCTGACATTTGCAATAGAAAGGCCTGAAAACACACAGTTGAAAACCTTTATTTTTGCTAACAGATAAAAAAATGGGAATATGGGGAGTCAATTCCCCTATATTAGTCTTAGGAATTTGAGGTAGGCACATTTCTGGCAATCTCATAAGATAGGATCTAAAGTATTATGACTCCTTCAACCCAAATAAATCATTTTTTATGAATCATTATGAATAAATCAGCTTGTCTGAGATTGGTAAATGTGTAATTCTGTCCTAATATCAGTAAGTGTATTTGTTATCCATAGAGTTTAGTTAGTCATCTTGGCAAACATAACAATATAGACATTATCTATGCACACTGTTTAACTGATGCTGTCCATTTTGGCTATCAGTCACTTAATCTAGGTTTTATCACTTCTCACCTGAAATTTCTTCTCTATCTGACTTCTGGATAGAACAGAAGGGCAAAGTGCCTTCTCTTTAGTAGCAAAAGTAGCAAAACTGATCTTGATTATGACAGGCTGTACTAGAAGTAAACTGAATGGATGGGATTTGTGGAAAACGATGATCTTCCTCATTCTGTCAAAGTTTAGAGAATAGTGACAAAGAAGCACATGGGGTGAGGAGTACAGGTGTGATGACTTACACATGCAACAGAGCAAGAACAGAGGTGAAGGGAACCAGGCAAAAGATTAATTTTGTTTGTGAAGGGCACTGTTGTTAATGTGCAAATAATATTTCCAAAATTAATTGTCTGCATAGTAAAACGAATTATTTTCATTTTTTAAGAATACAGCACTCAGCATTTTTAATATTTAGCTGCCTTATGTATCTACATGCTTTGTTTGTATCATCTAACTACTGAAATAATATTCTTGACTGAAAAACTTGACTACAGTGTTGGCGAGTAAAGTTTGATGCTTTGTTCAAAGTATTTACAGCACAAGCTTCCCCACTCTGGCAGACCAGATGATTTTCTACTAGACAATGAAAGTACTCAAATATGTTCAGCAAAAGTAGTTAAACTGCTATTAAAATTCTTCCTCAGATTTTTCTTTTCGGTACAGTGATCTATCCGTTTCCTCAGCATTGTGCTACCAGTCACAATGAATCCTGAATCTGCACTTATGGACAAAACTTCCCTCTCATCTTCGTAGTCCTGTGTTTACCTGTGTCATCACCTCACTAAACTCAAATACAATATAGATTAATTTTAATCTACCTCACCTTAAATAATCCACTGACAGTTTCTTATTTATTCTCCTCTTCTTCTTCTTTTGTCAGTTATAGACTTCAAAGCTACAGCATTTGATTCTTCCTTCTTTACACAATTCCAAAAGTTAAATAACCTAATTCACCTATGATAATCCTGAAGCATCATCCATCACATTATACATTCTCTGAAATTCAAATCCTCAGTTTTGCCCTCAGATCTATCTCTTATCTCCATGCTGTGTTCATCTGCTGCCTCATTTACTATCTTTAATTTTTCAAAATTTTACTTATATCACTTCATAAAACTTAAATAAAAAGCTGTGTAGGGTATAAGGTATATGATACATATATTTTTACAATTTCCAAGTTTATTTGGCTTTTCTCCTTAGGGAATCTTATTAACTTAAGAATTCATAAACTGCAATTTCTAGAGTGTGCTTTTCACTCTAGTTTTGCGGCTTTTTAAGACTGAGGAAAACCTGAGCAAAACTTATTGACAAGAATTCTGAAGCTGTCTGCCTACCTGCTTGTTTATCTATACGCATCCTTTTACTTTCAGTTATCCTCTACACCACCATGCTAATCCTTCTACCTTTTATTATGTTAGCTACATTTAGATATTTTGAATCATTTATCTTGTCCTACTCATTGTCATTCCTTAACCAAACTATTCAAATTACTCCCAGTGTTCCACCATAAACTGATTCTCTCTTTCCATCATTTTTATACTGCTCTTCTGAACAATCTTCAGCTGCTCAGTATCTTTCTAGCAACGTGGTGTTTAGAAGCTGAGCCTCACAATTCTAGGATTTTGTGGTATTAAGCGCATAGTTACTTAGTGTATTTTGCCTGCTCTGTCTTGTGTGCATCCATGTAAAGAGATAAAATGCAAGGATTACAGAGCTGCAGCTTGTCGAGAAGGAAGCAAAGGGCTACCTACATTCCATTCTTTAGCAAGCACATGGAAAAATCTCGTTCAGGCAAGTACCTGCTCACCCTGCATTAGGCACCACACTTGCATGTCAGTTATTAAGTATATCATCAGATAATAATATACAGTAAAGTTTGCTTTTTGCAATTATTTCTGAACAAGCATGAAATGATGAGGTAGCGAAATATAATATTGGCTATGGAGTAATTATCTGGAAACTTTTCAAGAAAAAATGAAGGAGTAGTATTGTCAATTCTAGTGTTAAAAGTCAGTTTGCTGATATGGTCTAAAAAAAACATTCAGTTCAGCTCTTTCATAACAGGTCTCCTTTGGATTAACAGCTTCCTCCAGCCGTATTATAATTTTCTGAAATCATTTGTCAACAAAAATGCAAACCACTGACCTTACTGGATACTTTTTGAATTCTCTTTAGATTTCACTAAGAAATAAGAGATCACTCACTAAAAGCATAGGAGTATCATCAGTAAAGAAAAAATATTTTCCTTATCTGCAGAGCTACATTAGAGTATCTGAAAGAATATTTATTCTCTGCATACATTACATTGTCCCTGTGAGACCAGATATTAATGTGTGACTACCAAAGATAAATTATGGTTTAAATGCTGGCTTAACTCTGGTTTAAATGCTGTCTTACTTGTGATTGTCACTATTAGAAGAAAAATATCAACTGAGTTACTGCAGCACGTTGACCTTAGCTGGCTGCCAGGTGCCCACCAAGCTGCTGTATCAATTCCTCTCTGTCAATAGAATGAGGTACAAAATAAGATGAAAAACTCATACGTTGAGATTAGGACAGGAAGATGAGAGAGCAATTACTGTCAGAGGCAAAACAGACTTGATTCAGGGAAAATAATTTAATTTATTGGCAATTAATGACAAGGTTGATAGTGAGAAATAAGAAAAAAACTAAAAAACACCTTCCCCCCACTGCTCCCTTCTTCCCAGGCTCATCTTCATTCCCTACTTCTCTACCTCCTCCACCCCAGCAGCGCAGAGGGACAGGGAGTGGGGGCTGCAGTCAGTTCATCAGACTCCTCCCCGCCCTAGCAGGGGGTCCCACCCACTGGAAACTTTCATTCTTCATGAACGCCCATGTGGGTCCTTGCCATGGGCTAGAGTACTTCCTGAACTGCTCCAGCATAGGCCCTTCCACACAGTGGAAGAGTCCTCAGGAACAGCCTGCTCCAGGGTAAACTTCTCCCTCCATAGGGCCACGGGTCCTGCCAGGGGCCTGCTCCAATGTGAACTTCCCACAGGGTCACAGCCTCCTTTAGGCATTTACCTGCTGTTATGTAGGGTTCTCAACTTGCTGTACATGGATCTCTGCTCTGCCATAGACCTCCATGGGCTGCAGGGTCACAGCTGCCTCACCGTGGTCTGCACTACATCTGCACAACAGGCTGCAGGGGAATATCTGCTTTGGCACCTGGAGCACCTCCTCCCCCTCCTTCTTCACTAACCTTGGTGTCTGCAGAGCTGTTTCTCTCACTTTTTCTCGCTCCTCTCTCCAGTTGCTGTTGTGTAACATTTCTTTCCCTTCTTAAATATGTTCTCACAGAGGAGCTACCTGTGCCGCTGATGGGCTCTGCCATGGCCAGTGGTGGGTCCAGAATCTGGTAGGAGCTGGCTTTGTCCCACACAAAGAAAGCTGCTGGTGTCTTCTCACAGAAGCCACTCCTGCAGTGCCCTCCCTCTCAGCTGCCAAAATCTTGCCGTGTAAGCTCAATGCAGTTTCTAATGTTTTTTCTCTGAAAATGCCATGATGGATTTTAGTAATGCAGTCAAGTGTGAGAGAGGCAGGAGACAAAGAGATACACAGGGAGATATTATGTTATTTCTCTGAACTTCATGTACTGAAATAGGCATCTAGTCTAAACTACTCAGTAAGTTAAACCTCTGCAGTTAACAGAGACATAGATCTACAGAGCCATTTATCCTATCATAAGATAAACATCTAAGATCAGTAGGATAACTCTTTGCAGCTGGTCTATCTCTCTGTTGACTTTTATACAATTGGTTTAGACTGAGAACTTGACTTCGAGACAGAGAAATTTAAGTCACTTGAATACCACCTGTACATATTTCAGTCTTTTTATTTTTAAAAGAATACAAGTAGAGATGTCTTTGTTTCTAACATAAAGAACAGAAACAGTGCAAAGGCAGAGGCCCTCAAATTGTTGACTAGGAAGTAATCTCATTACTTACTAATTTTTCAATTAGTAGAATTACCTTCTTTGAGGTTGATTAACTCATTTAACCAGATTAACTTTGTGGGTATTATTGAAAAAAGTAGGAATTACAGTTGTGTGCTAGAAATTTATGCTGTTGGGACCTGTGCAACAAAAATTTGAGATCAATGCAAACAAATCAATAACTATAGGAAATTAGGGAAGAAAGGGGGAATTAACAGGGCAAGAAAGACAAGAAGATGACTAAGACATTACTGTTGCCTTCTGAGCATGACATGTTATACATTGTTATACAGCAGATGCAGAAACATGCCTACCTTTTGTTTTCAGTACTTTATGCTTTGAAACAACCACTTCAGACAACACAAGAACCTTTTCTTAGATAGTTCACTTCTGTATATTGCTTATCAGTGTGATCATTATATCTTCAAAGTTAAGTGATGGCACCCTATTACAAGATGAACTGAGACAAGAGCCACGGACAGAGGAAAAAGGTTGAACCACAGATCATACAGCACATTAATTACTAGGGGTGAAAGAACATGATAGGGCCTGAAGTGCAAATAATTGTTTATAACAAAGGTGTTGACTTGCTTTCTTCCCAGGCCTTGAAATTCCTCTTTCTCAAATTTGAGCGTACTGAGGGAAAAGAACAGTATTTCTTGTAACGATGGGATATCTTCTGCCATTTCAGGGATGCTGGGATAGACCTTCTTTGCATCTGCAAAGCATTCCTGTGTTGTATATAAATGTTGAGGTCTTATTGAGCAATGATGGATAGCTGATACCACCTGGTAGTTTTCGTGCTGTTATGTCACCAACTTTGTCTTCTGAGGTGTACAAAATAATCCCTTATTTTTGGAAAGTTCTTTAATAAAGTCCCAAAATCTATAGTAACATCAAATTAAGCTTTGCACTGAGTAGACAAATTCACCGAAATTGGTGTGATTATGCCCACTGATCATTATCCTGAATACTTTAATTTTGCTACAGATAGTACCATTCTGCCTTCACCTGTCTTTCATGACAGCAGGTTTGAGAAGAGTCATCGATCTGCTAGTCACCTGTATGCCTGCTCCATTCGATCAAACATGCAGGACATTACTACTGAATGACGGGGCATTTACAAAGGATTATAGCAAAGGTACTTTTCTAAAATGACAATCTTAGGAAATATGCCTTTAAACAGGACTTTATAGTTGTTAGAAAGACTTAAGTTGGTATCATTTTTTCCCCTCTGGTAATCTACCATGACAAGCATTCTTTTGGTTAAATAATGTCATTCATGTATCAGCTTAGTGATTGTATACTTTGGCTAACTAAAAAGTTCAGTAATTCCTGTAAGTACACATAACAGGAAACTTCATATACTTGCACACTCTGAGATTTCTTATCTGGAGTTCAGGTAAGGTCAAAATGTATACATGTCCCATTGGGCCTGACCAAAAGAAGGGAGGTATCTTATTTCACATGGCTCCAGAGATGAATTTTGTGATTGAAACACCATAATGTTTTCAAGCTGAGTAAGCAAAAAACAAACAAACATTTCTAAGTGTTTGTAAAAGATTCAGAGCCATATCAGAGGTTACATAAGTTTCCTATTTTTTCATATATAAGGTCACAGAAAATGTTTCTTTGGGAGCTAGGGCATTCCTTTTGCCTGATCACGTGCCAGGGGGGGTTTGGGATTTGGCAAAGCTTGGTGGTGTCTTCATTTGTGTGTGGGATGAGGAGAGTCCAGCCAGCCATGATCACAGTCCTGGTCTCTTGACTGTCCAGAACATAGACCTGGACAAACATGTTGTCATCTGCCCTATTTTGTTAGGGTTTCTTCTGGGTTTTATGTTTACACATAGACTCACTTGTATCTGGATGCTATTCAGATGCAATTGAGTTACATGGTCAATTAAATAAAAACAAAAGCCTTAAAGAAGTTGTATAGTCAATACTAATATTTTTTAAAAAATTTCTTCTGCACTGTTTACAAAATATAAAGGGTAAATTGGCCAAGTTTTGACTGGAAAATAAAATAAATTATGTGAAGTTTTGAACTGGTACAGTGGTATAATGAATACATCCTATGTTGCAAACTAATGATTTTAATTTGTTTTCATCATCTTCCTTCTCCAGACAACCCAACAAATGTTAGCTGATGTTGTGTTTTACAGGCATTATTTCTACAGCTATAGCATAAAAATCTCAGGCTACAAAGCTCATCTGTCACTCATCTTTCTAGTGGTCACAGGCTATTCCACAGCATAATTGAATTCCCTGTTGCTTCAATATTTGAGACACTGAGACATACGAGACTATGCTTCTTCCTACCTTTATATGCATGGCACAAGAGGAGTGCACTATGGACACACTGGGCATATGCTTTCTTAGAAGACTAAATATTTGTTACCTGATGAAAGAGACCATCTGAATTTGATCCTGTTACCTTATTCTGTTGCTCTACCAGAATTAAGAACTGCAGACTGAAAGTAGCCAAAAGCAGTTTTCTCACTGTGGGAAACTGATAAGAACTCATGGCAATGAAAATTTAAGCATTTAACAAGAAGAGTTGTTTTAAAACCTGTATTAGGAACAAGGACAATCAGAGAAAGACATAGTCAGAAATAAAGCAGAGAAATAACGGAACTGTTTGTTAGGAAATTTCCTTATTTCAGTAAGGTATTGTGTTCAGTGTTTAAAAGCATAAGCGTTTAGAGGAACTTATGTGCTCAGAGTATTTTTATATAATTTCTAAATAAATTTTACTTTGCTTCTAGACAGCACAAGTAGACAAGAAAAAATTGTGATTATCTAGTCCATTACTACACTTAGAGCCTCAAAGAAACTAAGATTCATGGCTAGGGCACAGCACAAGGATGATAGACTCAAGAAGTAGTGATAACTTTTCTGCTTGCAGAAATCTGTTAGCATAAATGATAACAACTTTACAGGAATAGGTTTTCTTGTGCCAATGATCAGGCAGGAAATACCATAGAATTCTTGTTTTCTCCTTCCCAGTGTGGGCTAACTGTAATTAACTCAGATATGGTTTCCATTTTTAAAGAATATTCCTGTTGTACATTCGTGTTTTATTCATTTTTGTATTAGCTTCCATATTACAAGATAACAGTTGACACTGAGTGACACCAGTGGCCTTGGATGAACCCTTAAGCCAGTGGTGGCAGAACCTTTCATGTCACATGAAATACCATGTTCTGGCATGTATGCCAGATCTGACATATGTCACCAATTTGCCTTCCCTTTGCTCTCTGTGCTCTAAAAACTGTGACAAGTTTAAATTAGCTAGAAAACCAAAATAAGGAAAGCTGAATCAGTTGATGAAAGAAGGCAAAGCTTGTGTAGCAATTAGGAATATTATGCATACATTTATACAGATTTTTTTCCTTCTTCTGTAATGTTCTCTAACTATGTAACACAAGTCAATGATTTTATTGTTTCAGAACTTTCATTTTAAAATTTCTCATCCAAGTTAAGAAAAAAAACAAAAAAGGTGATGATAAAATTTGACACTGTAAGGGAAGAATACTCTAAAGGCCTCACAAGCAGTAAGTAGATAATACAAATTTTAAATGTTTAAATAAAACCCTCTTAAGTATTAAATGTACTTTTCATTTGAGGGCCTTCTTGAAGTGTTTTTGACTGCTTAGGGTTGCCAGTACTAGGTACTGGCTGTGAATTAACTGCACAGCTACTACAAAATGGTTGAGGTCAGAGTCTAATTTGATGTTGCAAAAGTGTCTGGATTGGCATGAGATCCATTATGAATTTTTCTGTCTGACTCACTTGCAATTTAGGCATAGTTTTGCTTTGGTTTCTAGAAGTCTCTGGTGCGTAGGAGCCTGGGCCCTGAGTTCTATGCTGTGCTAAAAACCATAGTATAGGGAACAGACCTTGAGGAGTATCAGCACATGACATATGATGGGGAAATTGATCTTTTTTTTTTTTACCTTAGGTCATGGACACTCCTGGTCTAGTCTAGAGTGGAGAGGTGAAAAGGAATAGGAAAGACTGAATAGGAAAGATTGAACATTGACTTTTGTCAGATTTGAGACAAAGCAGTACTTTTGCCCTACCCTCAAACCCTGCCTACGGAAGTCTAGCATACAAACTGAATGTTCTCTGTCTCTTAGCACCACATCACCAATGAGGGTTTAAGTCAAGGTCCCTGAACCCATAATTGTCTCAAACCAACAGGTTTTCAATTAATTCTCAGGAATCTGTATTTTTCTCTCCATCTCATTTTCTGTTTTCTATTGTCTGCTTGAGGGAGGTGGAAGAGAATGGGGAGCAGTACCTGTGTGAACAGTGGACTCAGATACTGGAAGTCTACTTTCAAAGGTTTTCACAACTCCAAAGAGCTGATATGTAAACTATGCTACATTTGATTCAGGGAAATGAAGCAATGGAAAGCATGACAACTAGAGGTGGGCTGGCAGAACATGCAGGCATTCTTCAGCTTGCTTTGATTCAGCTCTTATGTTAAATCAATGAAAAACTGCAATGACGGAGGTTTCAACCTAAATACATGAGTAAAGGTCTAGCGTACTGAGTTGGATTTGTACAGACTATGCGACTGTGCAGGTTAGCTTGAGCTGAAGCTTTCATTATTACAGTACACTGACTGTCTATATGGTGGATTTCATGGTTCTGTGGGAGTCTTTACCTTTTATGTAAGACTATTAAATTTAGTTTGCTCAAGTGCCACTAGTAATGAGGATCAGCAGGCATATAAGAGACATAGTTAGCACCTTATATATACATATATGTTATGCTTTTAAACACTGACTGCTGTACCAGCAAGTATGGTCCCATATGCCATTTTGCATCCCACAGCAAAATGCACAGCTTATGTAGTTAGGATCTTTTTTTTTTTTTTTTTTTTTTTTGCAAATAATAAATATTTAACACAGTTCAGAGAGCCCTGCTCAAAAAAATATCTGATAAATAGCAGTTTGGGGAACACAAAACATGAAGTGCCTGAAATAGACCTAACTGAGAGTGCTTACCACCTTCTGTACCTCTGCTTCTGTGTGAAGTCATAAGCAAACATAAAATTTTGCCAAAAGCAGCACTTGGATGGACAAAAGAAAAATTGTGTAAACTGATTTCTGGAACCAGGGAGATTTTTCTTGCTTTCTCTCTGTGGGTGCCGGAAAAGTAATATTTCTTAAATGCCCTTTATTTTTCTGAAACACTTTATTTTCTGAAACACTTTCTGAGATATTTTATTTGAGGAAAAACATACAAAAAAGAAATTAATGAGAGAGCCTGCTTCAATACGTCTTCTCATTTACTCTCTCCACTTTAAACATGCTCTTTTCTTGCAAAATAATTTTTTCAGGAGAAATTTATCTGTAAACCCAGCCCAGACGCATGAATTATGTGACTAAAACTACTGATAGGTTTTGTTTGTGACTTTTCTGTGATTCTGTGAAGTGTCAGTATTTCACTGAATAAGGCTAATTATTACATTTAGGTGCCAGCTCTCTGTAATGAATGCAATGCAAAACTTTTCAATGGTAAAGTGTAACTGAGCTATCAGATGATAATAAAAACGTTAAAGTATATTGAAAACTCAGGAGAGAAAGTCTTCCCTTTCTCACTTGACAAGTTCTGAAATGTGGTTGTGGAAGTCATTCAGGTCTGAGCATTCATGCATGCACGCTGAGCTCAAGATTCACAATTAATTCCTGCTTCCACCTCCCCCACAGCTGGGGCCATCCCCTCTGTTTGTGCAGTCCGACATTAAGTTGAAAGCCTCCATACTGCCTGGTGCCCTGGGCTGCAGCAGCAGCTGTATAGCAGCTTACCTGGCTTAATCTGCAGCCCAGTGTGACAGAGTGGGTGCAGAGAAGGGGAATGGAGCTTCAATGCTGCTCTGGGGCCAGCAGCTCTGAGACGTTGCTTAGCCTCATGTCCAAAGGATCCCAGCCCACAGCCTCCAAGAACAACCACATGTGCAGAATGAATTTGACTGAAAGGCTTTTGTGAGAGATCTATGCCTCCCTCTGGTCACATCTTGTTACACAGCAAGTCTAAGTAACCTATTTTATCTGTTGCTATGTCTAGTCAAATGAAGAAATATGCCTGCAGTGCCCTGTGTTTTCTAACCCACAACCATGCTGTCCTACTCATCAGGAAGAAGGAACTCAGCATCTTATTCACAGGCTCTGACTGCTTGGATCTTTGGGAACTCATAAATCTATTAAAACACATTAATACAATCCATACAATGCTAAAGACAATGTAATTATCGCAGATACTCTGAATCAGTTTAGAGACATAAAATCCACATTTATTTTAGCACTTAGCGATTTTAAGGAGTTTACATTGACTTCAAATCATAACTGTTCTTTCAGTAAGAACATATCTTCTTTTCTTATGACAGTACAGCTTTTCTTAGAAATCAAACCAGGCAGTAGAGAAGTGTGTGATTTGCGAAGAAGGCATAAAGTAATTTTATTTCCACTCTGAAAGGAGGAAAATGTTGGAAGTTATGCTATACAGACTGAGTCAAATACCCTAACACAGAGCTGAAAATAACATGGTTGCATCCATATCCTACACTGCTGGATTTGTCCTTCAAACTATGCACAGAAATATTGGTAAAAATGCCCCCACAGATAAACTCTGAGCTTTGTGGAAGATTGGAAACTGGCTAATCATGGTAATTACAGACCACACAGCTTGTCTTAGTTCCCATTCAAAGGAGAGATTTATTAACAAAGTGATCACGTTTCAATAAAGACAGAAAGAAATCCATTTCATGCTTAATGTCCTTCTTGTTGTTTTATGGCCAAAGGTCCCGTGGGGAAGGAATTTTTCATCCAGAAAAGTAAAGCTGATGCAAGATAATTTGTCCTTCAGAGAGACATACTCCTTCAGTCCTTTCTTAGAAACTTATCTGAGTTGCTGAGGCGACAAACACTTTGGTTTGCCATAGGTCCCACATACAAACTGGGAATCTCATCCACAGTTGTTTGAAGTTAATAGGGTTTCTTCTCCACTGGATGTTTACTCACGCCATATTATAGAAGACACTGAGTCTCTATGAGGGAAATTTATTTGAGTCTAGGGGAACTTGACTGGCCCTGCAGTTTCTCATTATGAGAAGTAAGGACTCCATCCTGTGACCAGGCAAGCACCCCTCACTCCCAAGCATGTAGTGACAACACAACTTAATAATTCATTAATTCCACTTGAATGAATCAGACTAACTTTACTCAAGTCAATTAACGTGCATGAGGAGATGGAAACTCTCTGTATTTTTCTTCGTATTAGAGCAATACAAGTGTCTGGGATGGGATTCATGTAACATGAATCCGTTACTTGCCGTCTGCAAGTTATAGCCTCTGTGGTGGTAATGAGTTCACAGATTAGGATATGTAAGTGCCTGCAAGAGGTTAATGTTTCCACACTCCCCTTACAGGTACAGGAGACATAGTTGTTATCATCAGTGCAGCCTGGACAGTGATTCAGCTGAGCAGTCACCTCTCCAGGATGAACTTAGGTGTTCCCAATGGCTTCAGTGACTGTATCAACTAGATTTACCTTATTATGATGGCAGGTTAGCCTCCTGGCACATATGGGCAATGATATATAGACAGCAAAATACAGGTGTTTTGGCCTGTGAGCTGATCCCATTCATAATTTTAGCTATTCTGCCTGGCTTTTCCTCTAGTAAATAAAGATAGAGAAGTTCCTCTTGAGACTAATTCATTTATTTCTTAAAAGCAGATGGTTTAAAAATAAAAAAAAGCTAAAAAAACCCAAACCAAATCAAAACAGATGTACTGTATACACTCTACTTTATATTCAGTATAACTAGTGGTTTAAAAAAACACATAAGCGTGGTTTAGCCTAGATGACTGGTTTCTTAAAAGCTACAGTTGGTTGAACTGAATGATAACCCCAAATATTTGCGGAAGTTATGAAAACTAGACGCTAGAAAGCATATAGAACTAAGAAAATGATGTCCTAATGGCAAAGCTCAGCAACATCACAGGGCTGTTCTGTTACCAGTGTAATTTCCGCTATCAACTGTAAACTTGTCTGCTCACGTGAAGCCAAGTTTCTTATGACTCTGCCCCTATGCTTAGTGAAAGCACAGGACCACATGAAATGCTCTAGCATGAGTCCAGCTGTTATGCAGGACAGCTGCTGAATTGCCCCACCCCAGAGCCCAGCATGGCACTCCTACTATTTTTTCACTTTGAAAGAGCCTGGTCTCCATTGCCTCCCATTTGTAGGCTACCAGCCTTCTCATTCCACGCAGCTTTCAGTAGCAGCTGAGATTAGTGCTGTGCAGTCAGCCAAGTACAGCACACACATGCAGGGGTCACCCAGGAAAAGCTGGCAGCTCTTGGCATCCAGAAGCCCAGTTACTGCACACACTTTTTTGTCACTGATTTATCTGTGGCATTTATCTGGACTCTTTATCATGTAAAACAAGGGAAAAAAATCCATGTATTATAATAGCAAAGCTTTCCTCTCCTCTGCTGCATGTTATAAAATAATATATCTGATTCACAACATTGCTATGCTGTGATATTTCTGCCACTTTAGACTAAGTTTGGACATGTGATCTACAAGCAATAAAGGCAAAAAATAACTTTTGGGTTATATTTGATTTCATCAGTAAATAATGTAGCTAAGATTTCATGGGATATATGGTAATATTTCTGATAGCAAAGAATTGGCTGGCATGCAATTCACTGCCAGCAGTACAGAAATATCCAGCAGGTGAATGTTAGGAACGAGTGTTACGCTTGCTCTCAAAGTCATTTTGAGGATTTTTAAAAACAGTAAGTGACTTTAAAAGCAAGTACAAAAGCCAGTCCTGATATTCTTCTACTAGATATACCTGTCATGCCAACGCTGTTTAAAAACATATTACTCAAACTTGCTCTGTCAGAACGGTGAAGCTATTGTTGGAAGAGTGAACAGGATTTTGGCTTGTTAAATTTTACAGATATTGGAGAAGTTCTCAGTCTCTCTTATGATAATAGAGATTTACTCAAAGGATATCTGATAACAAATATTAAAAAAACATTTTTATAACATAATGGGACATTAGTAAACTTCCTCTTCATAGTTGTCTGTGAAAAGACTGACATTATACCAGTGACAATGAAAAATAAGGGCAAAAGAATTAAGACATTCAAAGGTCTTTTAAAATTACTTGAGGAGTAGTTCATGTCTTTAAATGCTAGTCTTTTCTCATGAAAAGTAAAAGTATTTCTTTTTGTATTCTTAGTCATCTCCAGCTTTTGCAAGTTATCCACAGTTCTTTTGTATGGATCTTGTTAGAGACAGATTTACTGAATGCTAATAACGGGACAACTTTAATAATCCAAATTCATCACATTCCTACTCTATACAGCCAAGTTTTACTTGGATATCTCTGCCTGTTTCGTACTTTTGCTTTCATGCCTTTCTCTCTGTAGCTGATTGTAAGAGTAGGAGAACAACTATAGGCTGGGCTCCCTCAGGGAAGTACTGTGAGACAGAGCTTGGGATAAGGGGCTTCTAATGCTTTGTCTGTGGAAATTATTTTACACTTGCTTTCATCTATGGAGAGTGAACTGTCCGCTTGGGGCATCAGTCTTCATACTAAAACACGGAGTTAGCTAAACATGGAAGACAGTGACTAGCAGGTGTAATGGTGATTTCCACACATTAAAATGAACCACAGAATCACAGAATATGCTGAGCTGGAAGGAACCCAGAAGGATCACCAAGTCCAGCACTTAGCCCTGCACAGGACAATCCACAAGAGTCACACCATGTGCCTGAGAGCACTATCCAAACACTTTTTGAACCCTGTCAGGCTTGGCGCTGTGACCACTTCCCTGGGGAGCCTGTTCCAAGTGCCCAGCCACCCTCTGGATGAAACCTTCCCTAACACAACTTCAGGCCATTCGTTTGGGTCCTATCGCTGCTTGCCACAGAGAAGAGATCAGTGTTTGCCCCTGATGAGGTCTCCCCTCAGTCATACTCCAACATGTGAATACATATCATGTTATACAGAAGTACAGACAAATTATGAACCAAACTGCTTTTGAAATGGTGGTTTGCAGGAGTCCAGCTGAGTAGTAAACTGAGTTTGTCCCTTTCCCCACAATAGGCTTAGTGTTATACTTCTGTACTCTGGGTGGAGGATAGGTGTCCAGACTTACCAGTATTTCCTCTGTTCTTCCTGTGACTTCCCATTTCTTCTTCTGCCTCAGTAATAGGAATAAAAAATCTTATGAAAGTGGCTTTTGTGGTGTGTGGCCAGGTCATGCTCTGTGGGTGAACCCAAGGGCCTCTACTCTTCCTAGCCTGAATATATCCCTTTTCTCCTGGTACTTCCAAGAACACAAGTATGATCTCGCCCATCCCACCCCGAATATAGAAAAGCCTGTAAAGTATGACTTGGTGTTGTATTCCGGTGGTATACGCTTCAGATGTGAATGAATGCCACTTTGGCGTGATGTGAAAAGTATTCTTCGTGAGCTTGCCAGGAAGTGGCCCTTTACCGCCAAGTTTTCGTTTACACTTTTCAGAGGCAACATCCATAAATGCTACTACCCTTCACTAGGCAACTTGCAGCTGAGCTGTTAGAAGGAGGAAAACTTCAGTGAAAGCTTGTATTTTTCTTCAGCTCTTTTAAAGGGGGTGAAGGCTTGGAGCACAGGGAAAAGCAGTTCCCTATTGCCGATGGTAAGGAAAAGCCATTATCACTGATGAGCTCAGTGTGGAACTGGAGCAGAAGGGCCTGGCTGCTCATCAGACTGAAGGTGCAAGGCATTAAAGGGGATTAAACCAGCACAGCCTCTGCCAGCCTAATCCACTTGGCACCAATGAGCTGTAGGGAGGCCTGGATGCTTTGTGCTTATGGCATTTATAAGAAGGCTTAAAAAGAAAAGAAGAAGTAAGTTTAGTTGCCATGGAGGCTTTTGGTGCAAATTTACTCTTCGATCCTTCCTTTTCCCCTTTCTCTTTTTCATAATTCTCTATTAGAAAGAGTGCTCCATTCCATTTTAATGCCTATGAAATAAAGGAAACCTTTATTTCACACTGAAAAGTCAGAACTTAAGGGAAGTACAAGGGCTTATAAACATGCCCTACCTTTGCTCTGACTCTGCTAAGGCAGGTCCAATTTCGTTAGGCAATGGAAACACTCCATGAAATTATATGAGACAGAGACTGGATCCCCATACCCTTAAGTGTCCAGAATGCAGTATACTGTAAACCCAGGAAGCATCTTTCAGGGATAATGCATGTCCTATAAGGAGGAGGGAGCAGCAAGACAAAATTAGATCTTCTACTGTGAATTTGTTACGGAAGGGAGGCAATTTCTGCTCTATATATGACCGATCCACTTCAGATGGCTCCTGGTCCCAGACAGAACTGGTGACAATAATGAAAGGCTGTTTATGTTTAAAATTAAAACCAAAACATTATTCCTTATAATCTAGGGACAGAGACAGTCTCATCTCAGAAAAAGTTAGAGGAGAGCGTAATATTAGGTGTTTGTATTTACCCAGGGGAGAACTATCCCTCTCCTTTGAAATGAATTCGGAGAGTTTATGTTGCAGCCACCAGTAAAGATGAATCTAGCAGCGTTTCCAGAGAGAAATGTAAAGGCAGATTTTGTCATTTTCAATCAGCAGGGAAACATACAGAATGTTTTGTCTATTGAACAGCAATGGTCTGCAAAGAAAACTGTTTTGTCTTTTTTGAGCACTGGATATTTGGTTGTCATTTTCTTCTTTCTTTATTACTTCAATGAATAAATTCAAAGGGTGACAGAGTTCAGACTGACTCCAGCACACAGGACATGTGTATTACTCCTTTAATTAAGCTGTTGCAAAGAAGTGAAATTGCCGTGTCAGTAGTGCAGTATTTGCTAAAAGGTAATTTTTAGGGATTAATGTAACAATGGTACTGAAGACCTTTCCTCTTTTCACTTTTGCTTCTGGCCTTTTCTGTCTAACAGAGTTTTCTGATTAAGTTTTTGAAGCATGCAATATAAAACCAGTACATTACTCCTTTAGAACAAGAAACCTGCTAAAATAAAGCACTGGATATATTTATTTGTAAGCTGAAGAGAAAGACAACATAGAAAATCCACTAAACACACAAAAACCCAGACACAGGCTTTTTTTAGAGGAAAAGCCATTTGAAAGGCTTTCATTTTCTTTGCTTTTGGAGTAACCATTATGGATGTGAAGATAAGAGATCATTAGACCTACATCAGTATGTGGCATAAGGGCTGCTCTTCTGTAGCACATCAAGTATGCAATAGCCCAACTGAAATTCCCATAGAGGTTAAACAATAGCCTCCTGTTTGTAGCTGCCTCCGGTTCATTTAGTAGAAAATGTATAACCCAAGTTTTATCAGATTCAGCTATAAAGTCGAGGTGCTCAATATTTCCTGTGCTAAGTGGAGTTCTTTGATCCATTGTCCTGCTAATTACCAACGGGGTTGACCTCTTCCTGGATTTAACTGCTCTTGCCCATTTTTTTCTGGCTGCCTGTATTTGCTTAATTAGACACAGCCATGAATGCTCCCACAGTTCAAGCCATCTTGAAGCACTTTGACATGTCTGTGTAGATCCTGCACCCTCCGAGTTATGAGTCAGACTTGCTCAAGCACTAGATGCAAAGGTTAGGGAAGTCAAGGGGAGACTCTAAGTCAAATGGCCAGACCCTGATATGGTAAATAAAAACCAGCATGAGTCTATTAATGTAACTGGAGCCAGGCCAATTTGTACAAGTAGAGAATTTGGCCCAAAAGCTTATTTTCTAATCTTTAATTCAGAGTAATACTGGTTATACAATGGGCATAAGAAAGACCAAATTTGTTCCTGTGCAAGCACTCTATGCACAACTTGCTAAGGACGAAAATGTTTTGCTGTCTTTAAAAATGTTTCATTGTCTTTGAGTGATACATGTGTGAAACTTTGTAAGAGAGCTTATTTTTCAGAATATTTATTTCTGCTTTTAAATTATTTTTAGACTTGTAGACAGCTGATCTGGAACACACACTGAAAGGTGTTGCAGTCCTGGCCCCAGCCCCAGGGAACATGCTGTGTCGTTTCTGACATATCTTTATCTACCCTGATTTTAAAACCATGATAGAAATTCCTTTTTCCTTTACTAATCTATTTCTGGGCTTCCCTGTGCTAACGGTTGGATTTTTTTTTTTCCCCTTTCTGTGTCTTCACAGCTGCAATATAGGCCCATTATCTGTTATCTTCCCATTGGTAAGGGAAAATTATTTATTCCTTTTTTGTGTGTGTGTGCATGATAACGTGTTATATGTTTGAAAATGGTTATAATGTCTTCCTATACTCTTCTCTTCCTAGACTAAACAAACTTCTCTAAGTCATCTTTGTTTCTAGCTATCCTGAGAGTGTGCAGGACAAATTTGTAGCATCTTAGAGGAGTAGAGCTGGGGTTGGACCTTAACTTAATGTGAAGGCCCCATCATCTGTGGGAAGCAGAAGGAGCTGCTCTTCTTCAAAAGTGTTGAATGTCTGCTAAAACCTATAGCCAGCCTGAACAGGCCACTGCATGGCCAGCTCAATGTTTTGGTAGTTCATGGAGGAGTCACATTGCTTTCCTTTTCTAATTTCGTTAGGGACCTGGGCATCCTGAGTGGGGCAGGAAAGCAGAATCCCTTGTAGAAATTATATCAGTTTGCACGCTCTGTGACAAGATGCATTGATGGGGAAAACCACACAGGCAATGACCATTTTAATGTTACCCCATGCTGATGGACCAGACAGAGATGGAATCAGGGTTTTTCTTCTATGGGGGATGAACTCATGCAGGCCACTCCTATGACCAGGAACTTGATAGATTGTATCGTTTCACTTTAAAGATGGATCATGAGAAATTCTTCTCAAATTACATTCTGGAAACAAAGATCTGACAGAGACCTGTTTTGGCTAAGTCTAAATTTTACAGGTAACGAGGAGGGAAGCAGAAGGCAGGGAATGGAAGAGGAGGGTAGAAAAATAAGAAGGCCTCTTACAAAATTTTATTTTCTATGTGGTTTTGATATAGATATGTTTAAATGTAGTTGCATGTTTTCCTTTGAAAGTGAGGTGTAGAATACATATTATAGAACATGTGGTCTTCCTTTCATTAAAGATGTAATTTTTTCATTATCAGGTTTTTTGGTACTTGCAAAATTAGGTGTGAGTATTCAGTTCATCTCTAGTTTTGCGTATGAATTTATGCTAGAGAAGAACCTTTCTCAAAGCTTATGTTATATCAAAGGCATTGCCTGAAATAGCCACATTGATAAAGGTTAAAAATGAAGTGTTTTACAGCTTCAAAGTACTCCACTGGTCCATTCTGTCTCAGCAGTATCTCAAACAGGAAACACAGAAAGTTAATAGTTGGTTTCAGTCAGGATTTGGTGGGTTTTTTCTCTGACTACGGTGCAGAGGTTATTTTAAATGTGTAATTCAGTTTATTAATATTTTATGGAATCCATGTGGTTTCTCCTATTGTGTGTAGCTATTTATTTAGAAAACTACACCTTCTTTTGTGAGCTTTCCGCAAAAGAATTCTTGGAAAACAAAAAGCCCATGTGTGATTTCATGGTGTGACAATCAAACACCCCAAAAGACTTGCTAAGATGTTGGATTCTGAGGATTACTCACTTCTACAAGCAATTCCTACACACACATCTCTTTTCATCCATAGACCTCAGTGCTTATAAATACAAGATATTCCTTATACTTCTTCCTGTTCATTTTTTTCTTAACTTTCATTTCAGAAATGGAGTGTTACCAACAGACAGTACTAGGTAAATTTCAAAGCAACACAGTACAAATATAAGCATGGCCTCTGTGTTCTCCTGTCTCCAGAAATATTCCTGTCCTAGGGAATTTTGAATCTCAGGCATTGACAACCTTCACAAGATTTTAGAGAGTGTAGCATATGCTTATCTTCAAACTCCTAATTAAAATGTGCTATGGCTCATGGAACAGCTACAGACATCGTACTGTAGCTCTGTGGGTCACAAGCACCCCATGAAAACACTGAGCCAGACAGCATTTTCCTCTGGTAGTCGTGAGTAGATGAAAGCTAGTTGCCTTTACATACCTTTTTTTTTTTTTTTAAAGCTATTTGGCACTTTCAAAACACAGTTCACCAGAGTGTGTCGTTATTGTTACAGCCAGCTTACAGGAGAGCTGAAATTCTTACTTTTTCATGCTTAAGGGAACTAATATGGAGAGTTCAAAGGGATAGTAAATGGATCTAGGCTACTCAGAGAAATAATGGCACTGCCAAACTGGAGTTGGGGCTTCTGGTACTGCAACTCATGCTTGCCTAGTATGCAGAAGAGACTGCTTTCTCTGCTGCCAAAAAATTGCCTTCCCTGTGTGAAACAACTGCCAATGCCTACATTGTTTACTGTTACTGTGGACAATCTATACATAAAAACATGCTGCAATTAAATTCTGCTTCTCCTAGGAGCATTATAAAGGCATTACAGCACACCAGACTCTAGATCAACAGCTTCTAGTGAGACAAAAAGATATTATCTGACTGTAAGATTTATTTTCCACATCATCTGTCCAGCACATTTCTTTAAATGAGGGTCTAGCTGCTGAATTTTTCTTTGGCAGAGCACCTGTACAGTTTGCACATTAAGTGCTCACATTGTCAACATCAGAATGATAGGTGGAACATGCAGCATACTCCTTTTTTTCTTCCTCCCTTTCTCCCTTCCTTCCTTTTGTTTGCTTTGCAGATAGCCATACTCTTCCTGATCAGGGAAAATCAAAATTCTTGAAGTGTGCATCCTCCCAGATTAAACTTTTCATAAGCTTTGTCCTAAGGATCTTAACATTTCTATCAGTAGACCAAAAATAATGTTAGGGATTAGCATACATCTGAATGGTTTTGTTTCCCAGTTGATAGCAATTTTTTTTGGAAATAGTAAGTCATAGTTTTACTGCTACTGAATTTCATAGAGAACGATAACAATAATGACAGACCTTAGGGACACGTCTCCTCAGGACTGACATTCCTGGCAGCATTGTCGTATTCCTTCTATTTATCTTTTCCTTTACTCTAAATTGCAATTCTCAGAATAGCATATGACAGAAAACATCAGCTTCTCTGTTTAGCTGAAAGCATTTGGGCAGCTGGCTCACTATTTCTTTTCCAGACAGCATCTTTACTCTTCTGCAGAGTTCAGTGAGGGCATAATGTGAAAACATATCCACAGTATGAGCTGGCATTCAGATGGAGAATTTAAATATAGGCCTAACTATTCTTGACCTAAGCAAGCAAATGCCTAGAAACTAGCTATATTCAGATGCTTCTAGATGCTGTACTTACACAGAGAATCTCATCGTTTTACTAGAGGTATATAAGCAAAACTGTGATTAAGTGTGCTTACAGGTCTCCACTGGAGAAGGGGTGGGGTAGACAGCTGTCATACTGTTTTGACAGCAGAGATCACAGAATCTCTCTGAGGTTCAGAATGCAACTCCTATTTTTTTCCCCAGAAGATATAATAGCAGTTTGTAATACTGGAAGAATTATTAGAAACATAAAGATAAACAAAAAATAAATAATAACAGTAATAATAATAATTTTTTTAAAAAAGGGATTCCCTTTTCCTGCTTGCTGGGGAATCCAGGTGATGAAAAAGAAGAACTGAAGCAGCTGAGTTTTAAAAAAAATTAATCTTGTTAGCAATGGTAGAACAAAATGAGCTTTTCTGTTTATTAAAAGGTTGCAGTCAGTATTTGAGATATCTTTAGTAAAAGATTAAGTTATTAAAATGTGGGAACAGAGGTAGAACTTCCTGTAAAAACGTAGGATCACCTTTCCTGAGATAAAGATAACTGAGGACAAAGTTACACCACATCCGTACAGACCACGGTTCTAACACATGAACAGATGTCTTTATTCCCATCCTGTGCATGCAAGCCAGAGAAAAAAATCCAACTAATTTTTTGTTTTGTTTTGTTTGTTTTTTGCTTATTTTGTTGGGGGCTTTCAGCATCTATCTATCATGATTGTGAGGGACTTCAAGCTGAAAGGAAATGTTTGAAGGTCCTTATGCTGCTAATATTAAACCAGCCTTGGAATTTTTGAACTATAGAGGCAACAGTCTCATAACTCCAAAGTCCTAGACCTGAGAAGGGCAAATACTGTGAGAGCTCTTCACAACTGATAAGAGGTCACTGAGCTAAGTCAGACAGTGAAAGTGAGCATTCCTTGGTTATTTTCAGCTTTGAAAACAAGAAAACCACAATGATAAATATGACTCACAAAGCTAAGAAGGCTCATGAGCTGAATGAATGAGGTGCAGGAGTGGGAAAAAATACTACTTGGAAAGAATTGGTTTTTTATTTGATATCATTAAAACAAGATTTGGAAAAACAAAAGAAACACAATCTTAATCTTAAAAAAACCCCAAAACTGTCATCCTCAGGGAGAAAATGGAAGACAGTTAAGAAAACAAAATGTAAATATAAGGGAAAAGAAAGTTGATAGGCACGAACATAAATTAGAATCTAGCCATTGTGGGACTGTGCCAATAGAAGCATAAACAGATGAGCACAGAGAGTTAGTGTACTTATGAACAATAAGAAGGCTTTGAATTATTTCTATCTAGACTAAAAGGAACTCTTCTAGTAGGGAGAGGGGATTTCACTGATATCCCTACTGAACAAGAACAAGGACTTACTGACTATTCAGGATGAGCTTCTTCCTTTTTCCTTAAGATGTCTTCTACATCCAAATCTTCTCTCTTCTTCCAAATCGGTGTGAAAGAGGGGTGGTAATGTAGCATCAGGTAGACTGTCCTATTCCTGAGAAGCCCATCAGTAAAACAGGTTTTGTTTTTAGAACTAACATTTTTTGCATCTTTCTTTGATCGTAGAAATAGTATTCTATAAGGTTTACTCAGAGGGTAATCCTAATTTACACTTGAATGTCTTCTGAAAGATTGTGCTGGAGTATGTTTGATTTCTGGCATCATTTTGTGGTCCTGAGAACAGACAGTGTGTGTGTGGTACATGCAACCAGGCAGCTGAAAAAATTGTTAATGATGTTAGGAACTTCTGAAGAGATCTAAAGTATGCAAGGGCTGCATTAACATTGGTCATCAATATTTGCTCCTCCAGTCTAAAGAAAGCAATTATAAACATCAAAATAAGAGCTCCTAGTTTCAGAACATTAGATTTTACATTTGCCTATCTCTAAATCTTGGGAATATAATCTTCTATTCCCACTTAAGGGTCTTCTGTTCTTATGCATCCATTCACTGGAAGAGGTTCCTTCCCACCACTCTGTTAATTTTCTCTCACTTGCACTTCTGTTGCATGATATTCCTCATCAGCTGTAGTGCGCATACTGTTTTTGACACCAGAATCATGTTAAAATTAAACAGCAACGGATATTGTTTATACAGCTGAATCCCTGTAAATAGAAAAAAGATGCTCTGAAAGGTTTACAGCACAATTCAGATAGATTTGTATACATAGGATCATAGATTTGAGAGTATGGTTGCAAGCAAAAAGCAACTGAACAAAGGAAAAAGTCTTAAGCAAGGATTTGAGAGATGATACACCATGAATGAAAGATGTAAACACTACAGTGCAGAACAGAATGACTTTAAAATATCTACAGGAGGTCACAGGTTGTGACTTTAATATGCCACTACATGCAAACAGGTGATAGAACAGGATTTATGAGTGGGACTCATGTTACATAATGTTCATCATCTTGCAGTTGCATGTGCAATCTAGGCAGGCTGTCTGAATTCACCTTATTCTAGAATAAGTGTTAAAGGAGAAAGCATGAATTATCCTCCCTGAGTGTATCCCTCCACTAAGGGAGGAAAGGTGTTTAAAAGTGTCCATGTGCTAATTTCTAGACAGCTAAAAATGAGGCAGATGTAGCCTGCCATCTGTCTATAGATGCACCTAAACATAATGGGAAGCTTCCATCTTTCTTTTTCATCAAAAATAGATACATTTGCATATCCATAAAGCCTTCATTCAGCAGTGCCTTCTGGGAAAGAGAGAGCCCTGGGACCCCACTGCTTATGTAGGACCATGACTTAAAGACAGCATGCATTAGACAAATCTAACAATCTATATATTGGTGTCTATATCTGATACATTTAAGTTCCTAGTGCAGTCAGTGGAGATCTAACCATTGAAATAAGGTTTATTTAAACAAATGTAGGCTTTTGCTTTAAGATGAAATGAATCTCAGCCTCAACTTCATGAACTAGCTTAATTTCTGACCATCAAAGGAACTTGAATAACCGGTTTGGATGTGGCTATTTGTGCTGCAAAAATCCACATTTGAACAGGACAAATCAAACTCTTCATGTGTTAATGCATTCAATTTTGCTACTTATAAGAACATTCCTAATGAAGAGGAGCATTTGCTGTACCATAAAATCACTTCGCTCTTAAATACTGATTACCTTTTTCCAGATTTCCAGGGAATTTAATAATTTGTTGGTGAGAGCAGGGAAAAATCTTCTGAGAACAGATGGTTTCATTTGGGGATTAAAATAAGGAAGTCCAAAAAAGTAGTCAGTAAAAACAGTTTATAGTTATATTGAATTATAAAGATACAACCCCTCAAAGTGTTAATTCCCACTTCTGAGAAGCTCAACATTTCCCATTATCTCTTCAGAGATTATTGTACTTTCCCATAAGACATTTAACTTAAATGCTTGTAGCCTAGACTGAAAGCATCAGGCTGCCCATGGAGCAGTTATACCAAACTGCTAAATCAAATTTACTTCAATGACTTGGAAACTTTAGATAGGAGTAACATCCTTCTGCCCAGGAAACAGGGCCTCACAATTTATTTTTTTGTTAAATATTTAGTCACCAATAAATAACACACAGTGCCACACTAAAACATTCCATTTGAGATCAGAGACCAGAAAGTTTATTTGAACCTGCAGTCCTGCTTGACAAGATTTGTAGCATACATTTATAAAACCAGTTTGTATATTCACAAAAAGGTTCTCCCTCAGACATAGCTATGGATCCCATCCATCTTATGATGCGCTTTAACTCTGCTCTTTTCAGAAATGTATAACCTGATGCCAAAACATGCTTAACATAATTTACTAGAAAAACAGACATAAAGAAATTGAAAGAGAAGAGGTTTTGTTTGCCATCACTTTCAGAAATTGACCTTGGAGAGTTTAACCAGTATATTTTAAGTATTGAAGCACATCTATCAAAGAGCATAGCAGTAGGCTTTGGAGTTACTGGATTCTTCTAAGGATAATTCTGAGGTAAATGGAAGGAAAGAAGAAAAAGAGCTGAAACTGAGAGATCATTTAAGCTGTAAACATTCTATTTATTTCCCCTCATTTTCTTGGATGAATCTGAGATTGACAAGGATGTTCTCTGGGAGTAAAGGCAGCTTTCCATAGGGATCACACAGGGGCTGTACACAGCTGTTTCCCAGTGGTTAGGGGAAACTATCTGCCTTTGAGTACGTGGGCAGGTGGCAATACCAGCAGAGGTTTCTTCTCTTCTCCTGCAGAGGTAACCTTCATCTTAGCATTTACATATTTGTGAATGTTTGACTTTGCAGATTTATTCATCTATTAACCTAGGAGGAGAAGGAGTAAAGGGAGGAGAAAGAGAATGTTAATGGAGTATCTTGGGTTTTTTTGAAAAAGAAACTGACCTCTTCAGAAAATCCATTATGTAGCATTATGGTGATCCATAATGGTTCATCATCAGAGTTTCACTCTTTAGTTAATAGTAACACATTTGTCAACTTCTGCATAAATCAAGGAGAAGAAGAGACACATTTTGCCAGCAGTGTTTAAAGCACATGATAGAGGAGGCTCAGGAATCCTGAATCACTTCCAGGCTCCATTTGCTAGAGAGCCTTCTGACCACATCCAAATTTTGCTCCATTTCCTCCTTTGTTCAGACAGGAGGCAAATCTCTGCTCTTTACACATTACCATTTTATTCATCACCTTCAGGCAATACTCGCTCACCTCTCAGTCCTCACTTCTTTTTACTTTAGTCACCTTGCTCTTCTTTTCAGCTAAGAACAAAACAGAGACAGCCTTTGTGTCTCTGATGCCACAGGGGCCCTTAGCAACCAGAGGAGGATTTGTAGAGTAAGTCTGGCTCAGCTGATGGCCTTCCAGACAAATTCCTCCACTTCTTGCCATCCTATCTTGTATTGGACGGTGCAAGTTCAATGCTTCTTGGGCAAACTTCTGAAAAGCTATCTGTCAGCTTCTTTCAGAGGCTTGAAGGCACCAAAAGGTTTGACTTGTTCTGTCTTGCCTCATGTGGGACCTCCATCCCCTGAACTCACTGTTGTAGGAGCTCCACAGAAGTCTTGTAGGTGTGCCTGTCTCATCTCTTCTCTCAGGGATGGACCTTGCACCTATGTTACAAGTAGCCTGTCTCCTGGATGGACCCATCATATGTATGTATCATATTAAATGAAATGCATGTAAATTGGATTGCTCCAGGGTTAATACTTCTGAATTTTATAACATAATTAACATTCAAAGAACTTACAAACATTTAACAAACATTAAAAGACTTGGAAAATAAAAAAGAGGAATATATTTGTCTAAAATAACAAGTTCTCAAGCGCTGAAGCTGTATTTCCTGAGAATAATAAATGAAGCATTTTAGAGACTATGAAAGAGCAAAAAAGGCCTTTTTAATGCCTACAGGATCACAATCAGGTTTTCTGAGGGTCATCCCCTCTCCAAATGGAAAAACTGTGAAAGCCTGTCTTGGTTCACTGCTGTCACTGTCACTGGATATTTGTGTGTATGCACGTGAAAACATCAGTATACTTAGGGCTGGCTGCAAGCCAACATGGGTGTGCATATGAGAAAGAACAGAGCTTCACTTTACTGTAAAAGCGCTGCTAAGGTTATCAGTCCTTCCACTTGTTCTTGTACCTAAAATAGACCATAAATTTTAATTACTGTACATTCTCAGCAATTAAGGAATTTCTGAGAAGAAAAGTCAGGAGTAACTGTGGGCAGGAACAGCTAAACCATTTTGCTGAATTGGTGTAAAGCGCTAAACCATGTTACTAATGCTCGCTCTGTCAAATTACCTGTCAAAGTTAAGCTCTGTTATCTTTGCTTGGCCTGCACATGTAAAAGCAAGTGCAAGCTTTCAGCCTTAGTGACCAACTATAATATCTGTAGTCATCCTTGCATTAAAAAAAAAAAAAGAACCTCACTCAAAACAGGTACAATGTAACTATACGTTGTAACTGCTATTTTTGAGCCCTCTGCTAGCAAAATAGTAATTTTTAACGTAAAAAAGTGTGGTAGAAACCATCTGAGTATACAAATGGTCTGTAATGATTCAAATTGTTAACTAATACTGTTTAGTCTTCTATAAGTTTCCTTGCCCATTCTTAGCCACTGTTGGGTTCCTCCCCCCTTCACTCCCAGTTTAAAGTTTGAATATTTCATAGGCAAGAGCAAGGAAACTATCAGGGGAACCCATAGAGTGTTGGTTTGGGTTTTTTTAATAAACTGAGGCAGGAGGGATCAGGTAACAGTAGCTGATGTTGCTGACTACTGAATCTGACAGTAGTGAAATGTAGTTTAGTCCCTGGCCTAAGCTTTGCTAATGAATGATCACCACCCAAGAATTCTGGCCTGTGTGTGTTTAGAATCAGACCTGCTAATAGGTGATTTATACTTGACACAGGAAAGGAGGACCTGAAACATATGAACGGGGGGATTCAGGTGCCTAAGCAAGCCCAGTATCATTTTTTTAGATGCTTTTGTGGTTTTTCTCTTGCCTCTGTGCTTCATAGGGCTGTAGCTGCTCTTCCACTGGTACTGTGTCATATTTACTAGCCCAGTTTGATGTCTCAGGTACCATGTGGCACTTAAGAGAGTGCTAGACACCTATGCTTTGGCACTTGAATCATACCCTTTCAAGGTCTCTAACCAAAAAGTCTAGTGAAGAGGGGACATGGCATCAAGATGTGAAGTGCTAAGTAGCTTATTTTCCAGCATTTTTTCTTTCTTTTTTTTTTTTAAGTAATCTAGATTGTCTCTCTCTGACTGCTTGTTAGGGCAGAATTTATTGCTCTAAATAAAAGTGGGAAATGTTTCTGTGTGTGCCTTTGGGTGAAAGGGAAAAGAGGAAAGAAGTTTAATCAGTTCTCTCCTGATCCCTACTGATCATGCTGGCTCTAGCTTATGAGAACCTTCTAGGAACATATATGGCCATTTGGCCACATATTGGGCACATTTTGGATGCTTTACTGGAAAGTCAGGCAGTACAGCCCTGGAAGGACTCCAGGACAAGTGTATGACCCTTCCAATCAAAAAGCAGGAAGTCATTGTTTATTTGGCATGTAATGCAAGAGTTTAACAAGAATTGCTAAGATATGCATCTAAAAGCCTTAAACAGCACTTCTGGAATACACCTGGAACCACATATTTGCACTGAAGCTTAGCAAGATTAGGAAACCTTTGTTTACTCTTCTATCTCTAGGGTTGTTTTTTCAGTGGGAAACACTAATACAGATAAACACATTTAGAATTTGAAGGAAAAAGTAAGAAAACTGCATGCTAATGAATCTAACTCCACGTGTACAGTGGGTCCTGTATATCTACTGCTTATAAAAGTAATGTTTTAAATGGCTTCATTTCTTATGTGCTCTATTTCTTTTTCATCTTCAGATACTGTATTTTACCATTCTGTTTGTTTTTTTCTATGCAAAAGCCCTTTATTAATACAAGAGACCTGCTTAGAACCACCCAAGGACTATGCTTCTGAAGAGGAAGCCACATTGCTTATTGCCTGATAAGTCCTGTTTGAATAGCAATGAGAGTGGGTATGAAATGCAGCAACTGGGAAAATGTAACAATTACTAGAAACAGCAATTAATTAAATACAGTAAAATAGTTCAGCTGGTGGTAACACAAATGTATTTCATTTAATCCAAAGTCCAGTTAAGGCCCCTTGCACCAATGGCAAAATATTTAAAACAGCTGTAAACTGAGATACCTTTGAGCAGAGTGTTGTCATTGTTGCAATATGCATTAATAAAATTGCGTTCTCTTTAAACAAGTCATAACAGAGCTACTAACACAGAGAGTTAGAAGGCAACATTGATCCTTCATGCACACATACAGAGCCAGAACATTATAGAAGAAGCCACTCCTAAAGCAGCACATGTTCCATTAACTATCTTATTTTCAGATGGATTGGCTATTTTAAAAATGACCGATGGAAAAGAAATTCTTTTTGCCTTGGTTTTCTTATGGAAAAAAATGGCCTTGAAGAGTGTATGTTTTAGCCTTCTGAATTGCTGCAGTCTCTCCTGTGCCATGTCAGGTGGATCTGTTTCCATCACCAAGAGTTTAACTGAGATCTCAGCCTTTAGATTGTATCATTAAAGATCTTCTGGGATTTAGCTTGTCCTTCCTTGAGTGCACCACGTGTGCATGGTTGCTCCAAGGCAGAGTAAGAAGTTTTCATCTGCACTGTCTCTATTTATGATTGACTAGCAGAGATTGCATGGCCTCCCCAGGCAATCTCCTTTGTTGTATTAGACAAGTAGGTATTTGGTCTAGGTTGAGTTAATCCCACCTTAGGGCAGGAAGGTGGACTACTTGACCACCTGACATCCTTTTTAGTTCTATTTTTTTCCTACAATTTTCTGACTCTTTCCTGATAAGTAGGCTGCTGGGCTCTTCACAAGGTTAGGCACTGGGAAAATATGGGGACCAAAGACTGAACCTATAAACATATTTACAAGCTTAAACTTCATTTATTACTATAGAAATGGAGATACTAAACTCTTCTGTAGACCAAAAACCAAGCCCAAAACTATCACCGCATCCTGAATAAGATAAAAGAGACATAAAAAGACAAAAAAACCCCCCTTAGTACTAGGGTCTCTTAACTCCCCTAAGACTTGTGCAATATTCTCTTCGTAAACAGGTCCACCCTCTCCCAGTTTTATTTATTGCTTCATGGCTAGGCTTCACGACGAAGATTTGGGTATTGCTTAATATTCCATCAAATCCATCAGTAGTCTCCATGTTATGATGGATTTACCTTTTACGGAACAAAAAATTTCAGTTACTATTGAAATATTTACACTGCCCAAGTTATACAAACTGCCTGTTGCAGATGCCAGCCTTAGCCATTGCTACCACATCTCTTGTTTGACTGGCCCTGAACAGTGACAGTGACTAAGTGATATATTACTCCCATAACGTGAAGTATCATAAATGCTTGCATCATACATATGTATTGTTCCTACTCATAACTACTAATTCATCCCTAGTGTTTAGTGGTTTTTTCCTTCTGCAGGTTTAGAATCCTTTCAATAACTTAAGTAGAGGTCATCACACCCTACATATTGGTATATTGTTTCACAGGAAATATGTTGCATTTAGGACCTTTTCCTTCAGGTTTTTAATCTATGCTTATTATTAGTAATTAATCCTTTTTCTCTGATAAATCAATGATACTATATTCCTCAATGATACTATACTCCTCAATGATACTATATTCTGTGTTTTAGCCCATGCTCCCAAAAGTCTGGCAAGGGGTACATAATTTCTTCTTTTACTACTTTCCCATAAAGCATTGAAAATATCCTATAACTCTAGCTGTCACTATTAGAATTCCGGTTATTTTGTCCTTGTCCTATTGGTAAAATGATGCCATGACTTGCAAAAGGAGGCAGAAAACTCAAATATCTGAGGTAAGGCTGGACCACAAATTGTGGAGAGGTAGACAGTCTTTCCTGAATAGTACTTGCAGGCTTCAACCTCTGAATATTACAGCTTCAGTTGCAAGTGTACATTATAATCTTCTCAACAGAGTTATGCCTGGCAGCAAGCTACCTTTCTACAGAATACTGTCAAAGGAGTTACAACCCACTGGGTTTCCTTTGCTGTTGATTCAGAAATAGGGAAAGTTTCCTGAAGAACTTATGTCAGATTGAACACCATTATATCAATGAATTAAGCACACTTTGAATTGCTGCCAGACTTTGAAACTGGGTGGTCCTAAGGTAATCTCACATCCACAGTCATCTGGCATGGGGAGAGACCTATGTCACAGGTTCTAAGCTTCAATTCTTTGTAAATAAAGCCCTTACCAAAGAAGCTATAATATTTAAAAAAAAAAAATCAAACTTTTTTAATATGAAGATCTGACCCTTTAGAGACATTCATGTAAATATTGTACATAATATTTAAACTATTGAAATTCAGTGTCAGAAACTATATTTCAAGTATTCAGAAAAGTTACAGTGCAATTTTACTGTAAATTTACAAATAACTTAAACACTTTAAGTGTCCATGGCTGTCTCATGTCGACAACTTTGAGCATTTTATCTGGTAAAACATTCATGTGAAATATAACAAGGCTTCCACTTGATTCAAAATATATATACACATAATATACATATGTGTATATATCTTGGAAAAGTATTTATTACAAGATGTGTGTTGGTACAGTAGACTGTCCCATTCCATACTGAACATAGTTTATTGGTGGTTGTGCTGTTGTGGTGTGTAATGGGCAAAAATTCAGATATGGTGTAGCATCTAGTAAAAAAAAAAATAAATTAAGAACAACAATATGAAATGCAGTCTTTCACTGTATTTCATCAGCTACTCTCCCAAAATATTTTTGCTTCTCTTTAAAAATATGCACTTTGACCACTGTAATTTCAGGGCATTTCAGAATTTCTAACACATTGTCCTCTTCAAAGATTAAGTGCTATTATTGCCACTTTGCAGCAGATAGAAAACATTAATAACCACAGACATGTAAGCATTAAGCCTTTGATGTGTTTTCAGCTTCCCTGTTCTATATAGCTCAGCACTGATAAAGGGTTATTCAGTCTCATGTCTTCAATGTTTCCATTCTCAGGACAGAGAGGATGCTCTTTTAGAAGTGTCTGTGTATTTTCATCCCTGTGCTGCATCTGACCTACTCACCCAGGCTTTTCTTGTAGTAAATGGAGACAGAGATGCTTTCAGAGCATTATTCATCTTAAAGTAGATACCCAAAATAAGCCAGATGAATTGCAAATTAAAGCACCTTTTCTTTCCACTGATAACAAAAGCAGCCTTGAGTGATGAGCACAGAAGTACCTTCACTGCAGGCATCCACAGTCAGGTGTAATGAGATGCTTCCATTCATTCAGACTCGGGGCTATCCTGTGGGAGCGTGCTCACTTGAAGGGAACTGATGGTTAAAAGCTACAAGGAGTATTTGTTTTTTACTTCCTGTGTCTTGTCTAATTTCTAGGGTTGAGGTCAAAGAAGTGGAGGCTTCAGTCACTAGACTGGACAGTAACTTGTCCTTTCTTTCATTAGGCCCTTTGCTAATCTAGCTTTACTGGGAAGGACAAAAGCTGTTTGAAAACTGTTCTGTAGCCTGGCAGTTCAGGTAAGTGGGAGAAACCTTTTAAGTCCAGTTTGATTGTCAAAAGCCTAAAATCCACCTCCAGTGCTTCCAGAGAAAGTGCTTTAATCATTACTTTATTTATAACTGGTTTACCTCTTCCTTAAATAAACAGACCATAAAGACTCAAAGTTTTCATGGCATATTACTCACTATCTGTCTGGGACACTTTTACATAAAACCAGTAACAACAATGAAATCATGGTGGATGATCTATGACTAGTGACATTTTGTAGAGATCTATAGCGATTCAGTTATTTGTGCATATTTTAGGGGAGATTTTTCAGTAGATATCATATACATATGCTTTTGCTTCCATTGTTTTACAGTATTCTGGACTGGCTGGTTTCAGATTTGAGAAAGAAACATATTTGCTTCTCAGCTGAAAACTTCACAACTGAGATGTCCTGGTGTAGCCACGGAAAAAAACAGATAAAGATGAAAATTCTCAGATAGTTACAGAATTGAAAAATACAAGTGAAAGTGATAGAAGGAATTTAACTGCCACAAGTCCAAAATATTTCATTCAACAAAATAATGTAAACATTCTACAGCATTTAAATGGGTTGTGAACTAAAAATGACCGCTCAGGGCAACATTGTGTTTTGTTCATTGCTGATCTCTTATCAGTCTACAGCAAGGGACAGAAAAGCAAATCTAAACCTGGACGTACGATGGAGGATGACACATTACAGTGACTAAGTTTGTTATGTAAATGAATGGCCTGGAATACTGCATGCAGAAATGATTATTTGCTTTGTGAGGATTTTGGTTAATTCAAATGATTCCACAGATGAGAGACTCTGAGGAGGGAGAATTCTCCTGTGGACATATATGATGTGTTTAGTACTCATTTGGACCTTCAGTGTGGAATTTATTCCATAATGGGCTCTGAATAGATAGTCTGAAAAAAAAGAAAAAAAAAAGTGGTTTCTTAAGGCCTGTGAGCACCTACTGAAGGCCAAGGGTTTAAACAGAAATGGGGAAATCTCCCATGCCTGTAAATGGTGCAAAGATACAAAGGTGCTCATTTGGGTGCAGAGTAATCACAGGCTGTATGTCTAGCAGACATCCCCCATAAAGGAGCCAGCACTGTTTACAGACATACAGTGAGTATAGGCAGCCTGATTGTGACACATCTCAAAAACATCTGTGAACTGCGGATCTAGCATGGATACCAACCTCATAGACCTCATCTTCCGGCTGAGAGTCTTTCAAATAAAGATGCCAATTTTATTTCCTTGAATATAGCTGGAAACAGCCTAAATACTAAGCTTATCTGTTTGCAAATACTTATTTAGCTATCTAAGGCAATTGGCAATGTTGTTGTGTAGCCCCTGAAGGAGATCTTGATTTAACTGCTTAGCTGCAGATTTACATGCTGTAGCAAGAGTAAATTTTATGGTAGGTCATATAGTGGCCTCTGACCCCATCCCTCACTATTTGGTGAGTGTATGTTTGTTAGTTGAGCTGTTAATGGCAAATAGGTTTTTTAGAAGAAAAGTAATTTTATAGCTAACTGCTTTTAAAATGGGGAAGGTAGCTGCACATGTTGCATGTTCAGTCATTAACCAGGTCCAGAAACTCTTATAGCAAAATACTATTTGTTCTATTTTGTGCCTGTTTGGCCAAATATATCCCCATTGCACGTGACAGGGATTAATTTCGTTTTCTGAGTTATGTTATACAGAGACATCACAATGGTGGAAAATGTTTTGAAACTGATGCTCAACTATTTCTACTTTCTTGCAAACAAGCCACTCAGAAATCTCAACAGTCTCAGCACCAGCCTTTGAACATGCTGCAACACCTTTTGCCTTTGGATTCCGTTCCATATCAGAGCACTAAAGAGAGCTGCATCACATGGAAGCTGCATCACATGGAAGCCTGAGGACGCTTAAGAAAAGATTTAGCTTCTTCAGGAATATGAGTACATGTGAAGTGGCAGAACTTCTGGAAGAGCATTTAAAAATAGAAGTCCTGGAGGCAGTAGGCTCAGAGTTTTTGAATCTCTCATAACCTGGAGTGGCATTTATCACATTTAATTTTGTAAGTTTAGGAATCAAGCACCTAGTCTAAGCCAGGAATGTAAGCTTTCCCAGAGCAGAAATGGAAGGACATGAGCACTTCTCAAACATCTTTCACAGGATGAGATGCCTCTAACCCCACCTCCCTTCACTGTTTATCAGAGGAGTCTCTCCATGGCGTGCTGTATGTCTGACAGCTGTCAACATTTCTTAATATCAATACAGCAATAAATGATTCAAATCTCCTTCTATGGGGGCTGATAGACCCTACTCTAACATACTGTCAGTGGAGGAAGTAAGGTGCAAGGTCTAAGTCAGACACCAAAAATAATTGGCCTGAATGCAGTCTTTTTATGTCCAAAGGAGTGAGGAATGACAAAGAACACTGGTTTGATATGAGTTTATTGAAGGTATATTTGAAAGACTCTCTCTTTACTAAAATGCCATAAACTCATTTTATTACAAAATTTAAGTTAAAAAGGGGAATGGATCAAAGAACCATTTAGCTTAGGCAGTAGTATTCTACCTCTCACATTCCACACATACATATTGAGATGGGAAATTTGAAACTCCTTTGCTCAAGTTTTTGGTTTTTTGGGGGTTCTGTTTAAGGGCAGTCTGTTGCATATCCCAACTCTGTGGCCTGTGTATGGTGTGAGTAGTACCTTGGCATTGCTGCAAGTATCCTTCTCCAAACACAAATCCTAGCTGTTCTCTGACTTCCAGTTAATGTCTCGCTTGAAAGATGAAGTTAAGCACTAAGTTCTTATCCAAACCTTTGAAGATCTACCCTCTAAAATGCAAGGTAACCTGAAATTTGGATTCTTACTTGCTAACTGCTGGTTTTATCTGTGATGAACACCTGCAATACTAGCAAGGTAAAATCAGTTTGATCCAGAGGTTTTATAGTCATTGCTCCAGAATAGTTCCTATTTCATAGTATGATAATTGATAATTGATCATTCACTTGAAAATGAATAAAATTCTGGAGAATTCGTTTGAAACAAGCTTACAGGAATGCTTGGAAATCAATCTGCAATGCTACCAAAATGCTTAATTTTAATAGTTATGCAGATGAACAGACACCTACATCCATATGACGTGCATACAAATAAAATCCTCATCTATCATATTTTAAGCTGACTGTGATTCTTACCTTGGCAAAACTCACTGAAGATAATCAGATGTTTGTTTGAGTGGAAGTCCCAGTATCAGACCCAAAAGGTTAATATGTCTGTGTATTTACAGCAGTTGTGTGTAAAATAGGAGCAGAGTTAACACTGGCTAACTTACGGAAATCTCTATGGAGAAAGGAAACATAGTAAGTGGTTGACATCACTACCTGAACATGAAAAGGGAGGAGGGATGCTGGTGCTTGTCCACTTCACAATCTTAAGGCTTAGTTCTCATTTACATTCTAGCCTGTGGCTCTGTAACATAAAGGCAAGTAGTTTACAGTCACAGGAAAATGTGTATTTGGCAGTGACACTGTTTGAATTATAACATGATGAAACTGCCTGTGTGGGGTGGTTTTGTTATGACAACTGAAGCTGCAAAGATTAGGTAAAATTTCTCTTATAAAGTGGGAAAGAAAAAATTACAGTGAAGGAAATCTTAAGTGATTAAACCTCAGTTTCTGCAGCCTTTGATATGTAATTTTAATAGTTATACAAGGTCAATGCAGAGATGGCAGGATCATTCTTCAAAAGAATTTTGTTTCATTTTAGGACACATACCATAGCACCCTGAATTATTAAAAGCATTCAGTTTGGGGATATATGACAGCTTGTTTAACAGAAGTTCTGGACCTAGTTTAACAGTCTTTGTTGTGGAACATCACTGTGTACTATATAAAATGTGCAGTATGTCATTTTTATAGTATAGGTTTGTATAAGAAATATTTAGTTGATAAAAAAGAGTTCTATTAATAGGCACAAATCAACATCTTGGCTCAGATAAAATAATTCTAAATATTATTACTAAATATAATCCTCTGTCAGGTGCAGAATTAGTACACTGTTTTCATCAATTAATTCACCCATAGACAAATACATGTCCTTCCATAAGGTCAGCAGGCATTCAAAACATGAGAAAGATAGTAACATATATCTAGACACTGTTGCAATTTTTTTGAGAAGAACAATATCATGCTCATGTTAGAAAAGCCTCTTGACCACTGAGATCACTCCTCCAGAGAAAAATGGATTGACTCTTTGAATGAACTACTTTAACACAATGTGAGTACTTGGTACAACACAGTGTCTCCTCACTACAGATCGTTAAGGTAAACATGAAACACACAGAAAATGATTAACCATCATAACCCATGATGGAGGGAGATCATCTTGGGAATAAAATTTCAGCATGCAAGGCTTCACTCTACAGGAACTGCCCAACTTCTCTCGCAAATTACTTCATAGACTTATCATAAGAAAATTAATTTGGGGCAAATGTTCTTGTCTATTTCTTTGGCAGACCAAGAGATAAGATAGGGTTATGTGGTCAAAGGTTTTCTATTTTTTTCATAGTAATTTCTGTTAAACCCATTAAAAAATATCACTTTTATGTACAAGGCTTCCTTTGCTTATTTAAGGGTGTAACTCTAAAATCATAATAGTCAGGACACCGCCACTACCAGTCAAAGATACAGAGTTGTAGTCAGTAGAGGAATGGACTATTCCGAAAAGTTTCACCTCAATATCCTCTAACATCTGTGCTAGAATGAAATGAATTTGAACTCCTACCTTTTAAACCCAGAGACCTTAATACAGAAATCAAACGTGAACTCATAAACCACCCTATGAAAACTAGAATTTTATTCTCTCTCACTTTCTATTCACTCAAAAACATTGCACCATCAGCAGAGTGACCTTAACTCTAGCACCAAGTGACCCCAGCTCCTTCAGCCATTAATGTTTTCCACAGGTTACACTAATAAAATGCCTGTATTGCAATTGTTAAAATGCACAAGGCACAACTGTACTGTTAGGCCATAATTTGTCCTTTCTGAACTGAATTCTAACACTTTCTGAAAGCATTAGAACAAGGAGAGGCAGGAAGGGAAATAAATCTCTGTTGCCATGTGTTACCAGAAAAAAAAAACCAAAACAAACAACAAAACAATGTTGCACATATCCTAACAAGAATATATGTATTTACATGGCATTTGTGGGACAGGAGGAGTTAAATAACTTTGATCTCTCATTCACTAAGTAGTTTCCATTCTGTCTAATTTTTCAAATAAAGTGGTGTCAGGAATATTTCCCTACTCAGTTCATTAATAAACTTTCATTATTAAACATTAATAGACATTTGATTGTACTAATTTTCAGTGATCAGTAATGAAAACATGGCAATATAAATAGTATTGACAGAGTTTAAGGTTTAAAAGAATAAAATAAATAAATAGGCACTTTAGACAAATGTATAAACATGGAAGATTTGACTGTGCTAATCTCCACCAGCTATTAAGCATTTACCTATAAGTAATAAATGTCTTACCAATAATTCCTTGTCAATAAATAATTCCAGATATAATTATAATTTGCATAAATATAGTGTAACACAATACATAAAACAAAAACATGTACCTATTCTGGATTGCATGTTGAGAATAAACCATCTTGGTCAGCGGTGACAGTATTTGGCCAGCTCCTATCAACAAGATTTCCAACCACTCACCAGTTTTATTCAAGGGAAATCTGAGAGAGACCCTAGGTCTTCAGGTCTTTAAATATTTTTTGAAAACAGCTGTGTTGCTTATAGTGTCTTTTTTGTTGCCTTCATTAAACATCATAAAACATGCACGTGTGTTATTGTACATTTAAAAATAATGTTATAAATTCCATAATCGCAATGAATAAACTTCAGAGTCCAAACACAAGACATAAACCATAAGTAAGGAAGCTTGATGGAATAACTTAACCTAGTAAATTACCAAGTCTTTCCCCTTTGTTTATAGGAGATCAAGAAGTTGTATTTTGGCTTTGAAACAAAAAGAGTGAGAATGATCAAAAGGCAGAGGAGAAAAAAAATGTAAAGAAAAACACATTGCTTCTAAAATGGGAAGGAGCTTGAAGAAAGCTGACTTGAAAAGGAGGTTTTCAAAGAGCCAAAGCTGAAATAAAAATAGCACTAGAGACATGGAAGGTGGGTAGGGCACCAGTGCCAGGCAGGTAAAGAAAATTACCGGAGCAGCAGCAAAAGAAACATCTTAAAGTACTACAACAAAAGTCTAAGAACTTTAAAAACATGGAGAGTGATTTTGAGTGAACGTTGGCTAGGTCATGTGGTCACATTTACTGCAGGTACATGAAATGTACAAACCAGCACTCTATTCATCCCAGCATCAATCAAAACCAATTTTGGGAACAGACTGTGTAAGAGTTTCAGTAATTAAGGAATGAAACCTTATCCTGACAGAAACCAGTTAAATTTCTTCCCACTGCAAGGCAATAGGAAATAAATCTATGGATGCAAGATTCAGTGGGTTTGGACTTTTCATGAACATCTCTGCCTGCAAGGCAACAGATATTTGGACTGAAACAAACTTTTGTATCTTATGTTGTGCTGTGAAAATGAAGAAGAAATAAAGCAAGTCTTGCAGTTTGTACTTGGACTGTGGCACAAGAGGTCACTGACTTGTTTGAAAAGACAGCAACTGCTAAAAGCAAAGAGGACTTCTGCTGTTTTTACATGGAAATTTACAACTTCATGACTGAGACAACAGAGGTCAAAGAATCAAACTCCGTGTCTGCTGAAAATAAGAAATTTCTGTATTAGAGATGGGTCAATGTCCTCCTTTTAATACTTTTTAATTATTTTTTTTTTCAGAAAGCAGCTAAATAGCTCAAAAATTTAACTGTTGGAATGTCCTTTGCCATTCACTTTCAACACAGGTATTTCAAAAGCTATTCTTTCATCCACCATATTTCTCTAACTCTCTTTACTGATTGAAAAGAGATGTCTCACATATGGTCTCTTCATAAACATCACAACAAATATTGAAGAGATTTCTATGTTACAAACATAGTTCAAAACATACCATCACTAAAGAGAAAATATTTTGAAGGTGCACGCTTACTTGCTATACTTCATAGTCTAGGAGTACTAAAAACTGGGAAAAAAGAGCACTTTTCATTTGATATTTTTGGTTATTTTTCTTCTGCTAGAACAACAAATAAAAAAGCTAGATGCTATTTGTAAGTGCTTTATTACCCTTTCTAACTAATTCTCTCTCCATACAATATATGCACATACATGTAGTTTGAGTGGCAAACTCTGCAAAAGGGAGTTTGGAAAATCTTTCTCCCTGGAAGTCAATAAATGTGAAGATTTCTACTGGATGTTGTTTCTGTAAAACTTCATTTTGCTGTAGTAAATTTGGAAATACAGCAATAAGTTAATAATTTAGATTAATAATTTAAACTCTTCATGATCACGCAGGCAGACAGCCCTGATGCTACCTCAAGCCGCGTGTTCTGGGTCACTTGATTTTGGTTGTTTGGTGATTGTTGGTTTTTTTAAACTTACTTGTTTGTTTTAAAACAGAGCTCAGGACTTGACAGTAAACCATTATACCTGGGCACTTCCAGTCATTCCACCCTGCATACTGTAATCCCTGACAAAAAGAGATACTAACACTATATTTGTGAAACTATGGGATCCTTGGTCCTGGGACTCAACTTTTTGTACTGAAATATCTTCCTTTGAGGCTAAGAAATAAGACATTAATTTGCTGAAATCCAGGATGAATGCCTCATAAGGGTAGAGAAATGGTATTAATGTCACTCAAGTTGCTAGATCTCTAACTACTAAAATTACTACCTCCTGCAGCAGTGTCCAAATCCAGAATTCTGTACAGACTTATTTAACTAAATAGCTTTTAGCAGTATTACACAAGAATGTAAATAATTGAATACAAAGTATCTCACAAATTACAATAATCCAGTTTTGTAGAATTGGGTGTAGATGTCCACTGATGTCCCCCTACCCAAGCTAAATTATTTCTTGGAAAGAATACTTAAATATAAGTGTGGCTGACCTTACCCACACTTGCAAAATTCAAATTCCAAATTCAAGTTTTCCATACAGACAACAATATCACATGCCATAATGTTGGTCCACCACCGAAGGATAACTTAAAAGACTTATTTTAAAAGAAGGCATCACAAATTTACACAAGTAATTTCTAAATACTCTTGGGTTGTCTATGAATCTGTCTCTTTGTAGTATTTTTCGCTTTTCTATTATTAGAAACCTTTTTCAAAAACAGGCATTTCATTAACATGAAAGAATTCTAGAAGCTGTGCAAAACGATGAATCAAAACTCAGAATCTGCTATCAGGAATTTTAAAAGGCAAAGAACTCCTGCAAGCCTGGGCTCTTATAAATGCGCTTTTAACTGCAGGCACAAGGTGGCAGATATAGCGTGAAGCTTTATTTCACCCGCCGCTGTGACCAGTCACCTCCGAGGAGTGAAACTGGATATCAACTGAAGTGTTTTGCCCCGGGGATACTTATCCATTCCCTTCCCGGCGCACGGAGCGGCGGTGCAGTCGGGCAGGGCTCCACGCCGCCCCGGCGGCAGCCCCGGGCGCTTCCCCTCCTGCCGTGCACACCCCGTTTTCCCTCGGGCACCTTTCTCGCTGACCCGTTATCCAGGCTCGGCCCCCGGGCAGCCGCCGAGAGGAAGGGAAACCCCGAGTCCTTCCCGGCAGCGATGAGGGGACAGCCCAGCTCTAGTTGTGCCCCAAGCTCAGTGCAGGGGAGGGGGCGGCGGTGCCGCTCCCGCTACTCCCGGGGCCGGCGGAGGTGCGCTCCTCCGGTGCGCGCCAGCAGCACCGCCCTCCCCCTGACATGAGGGCTCCGGGTGGGGGCCGCAGCGCCCTTCCCGTGGCAGCCGCCGGCAGGGTGATCCGTGCCCGCCGCCCCCCGGCTCCCGCACGGCCAGGGCTCGGTTCTCCCGCCGCCTTGTCCTCCGCAACCTGCCGGGCGGCCGCGGGAAGGAGGGCGGGGAAGCCGCGTTCCTCCCCGTAACTTGCATGATTGACACACCGCTCCGCCCAATCGCGCACGGCGGCCTCGCCCCCTGCGTGTGCCCATTGGCCGCCCGGAGGCGCCAGGGCGGGGCTCGCTGGTTCGCGGGGCTCCCCTCCGGAGCGGGGGCGTCGCTCGCAGAGCGCGGCGTGAGCGCGGGGCGAGCGGGCTGGGTGGGCCGCGCCGGCGGCGGGACCGGCGCTACGACTTGGCCGCTGCCGGAGGCTCCCGGCGCTTCGCTCTGCCGGCAAGGACGATGCAAACTTTCTCCGCCGCGCCGCGGCGGCCGCTGGTCGGCTTGCTGCCGCCGCTGCTGCTGTTGGCCGGCTGCGCCTGGGCTGGGGCGCCGGAGCCACCGCCAGGGAGCAGCGCCGCGGTCTCCTCGCCGTGGTCGCCGGAGGCGGCCCCCGTGGTGGTGGCCAACCGCGGGCTGCGGGTGCCCCTGGGCCGCTCCGCCTGGCTGGACCCCGCGCGGGACCTGGTGCTGCAGGTGCAGCCGGGTGATCGGTGCCACCTCACCGTGCTGGACGAGGACCCGCTGTGGCAGCGCCCGGGCCACCTGAGCCCCCGACGCTTCCCCTGCGACTTCGGCGCCCGCGAGGTGCAGTACTCGCACCTGGGCGGCCGCAGCCCCGCGCGGGACCGCGTCCGCCTGCAGCTGCGCTACGACTCGCCGAGCCGCTCCCTGGTGCTGCCCCTGGTGCTGGAGGTGGAGGTGCTCTTCACCCAGCTGGAGATCGTCACCCGCAACCTGCCCCTCATTGTGGAGCGCCTGCGGGGCACCAGCAACCCGCTGGACGCCCGCAGCCTGGAGTTTGCCTTCGAGCCGGGCCGGCAGCGCTGCCGGGTGGGGCTGCTGCCGCTGCTGGCCGGGCTGCCCCGCTACGGAGAAATCCTCAACTACCCCCCGGCGGCCGTGAGCGCGGGCGGGGAGGCGGCGGGGGGCGTCCCGGTGCCTTCCTCGATGTGGGACTGCGAGGAGTTCCTGCGCCTGGGGCTGCGTTACCGGCACACGGCAGCCGGCGGGTCCCCGAACCGCGACCTGTTGCCACTGGTGGCGGAGCTGCGGGAGGCGGCGGGCGGCGGGGCGCTGCTGAAGCGCGAGTACTTCCAGGTGCTCGTGCGGATCCGGGCCGGGACTGAGAATGTGGCCCCCAAACCCAGCTTCTTGGCCATGCTAATGATGGAGGTGGACCAGTTTGTCCTCACGGCCCTCACACCTGACATGCTGTCAGCTGAGGATGCTGAGTCGCCACCAGACCTGCTGCTCTTCAACATCACCTCTCCCTTTGGCCCTGGCCAGGGCCACATGGTCAGTACAGACGACCGGAGCTTGCCTGTCACCTCCTTCAGCCAGCGGGATGTGAGGGAGCTGCGCATTGCCTACCAGCCGCCCATGGAGGACTCGGATCAAGAGCGGCTTTTCGAGCTTGAGCTGGAGGTATTGGACCCAGAGGGTGCCGCCTCAGAGCCCTTTGCCTTTGTGATTGTGGTGAAGCCAATGAACACCCTGGCACCCGTGGTGACCCGCAACACTGGCCTTGTGCTCTATGAGGGTCAGTCGCGGCCTCTCTCAGGCCCAGGTCCCAGCCCTAACCTGGTGATCAGTGACGAGGATGACCTTGAGCAGGTGCAGGTGAGCGTGGTGGCAGGGCTGAGGCATGGCCACCTCACTCTCCTGGAGGACACACCAGGATCTACTGCCCCCCGTAAACATTTCACCGTGGCTGAGCTGGCAGCAGGCTGGGTCATTTACCAGCATGATGGCAGTGAGTCTCCACTCAGTGACAACCTAGTGCTGCGGTTGGAAGACGGTGCCTCTCGCCATCGCGTTGAGTTCCTTTTCCCCATTACCCTGGTGCCCATTGATGACCAGCCACCCCTACTTAATGCTAACACTGGGCTTGCCATGGCTGAGGGTGAAACAGTGCCCATCACCACCCGTGCTCTTAGTGCCACTGACATTGACTCGCAGGATGCCATCCTGCTCTTCATAGTGGAGTCTGGCCCAACTGCTGGGCAGCTCCTCCTTCGTCAAGCACAACCACCTCCTGGCTGGGAAGAGGAGGAAGAAGATGAGGGCTTTTCTTGGAGGAGGATGCCAGCTTTAGCAGGGAGCTCCCTCATCTATGAAAAGCCAGTGAGAGAGTGGCTGCAACAGGACATTGTAGAAGGGCATCTCTATTACCAGCACTTTGGGGCTCACAGCCCTGGCCCTGGGGTTGTGTTGGACCAGTTTGTCTTTAGAGTCCAGGATGACAATGACCCACCCAACCGCTCAGGGCCACAGACTTTTGTGATCCGGGTACATCCCGTTGACAGATTAGCCCCAGAGCTGCATAGTAGCAGCAGCCTGCATTTAATAGTTGCAGAACAGCAGGTGACCCCCCTGCGGAGGAAGCACTTGTGTTACACAGATCAGGATTCAGGGGACCGTGAACTCCGCTACACAGTAACACAGCCCCCCACTGACACTGACACCAACCACCCTCCAGATGTACATGGAGCTCGCCTTGGATCCCTTGTACTGACTGAGGATCACTCTGTAGAAGTTACTCACTTCACCCAAGCCCAGATCAATCACCACAAGATCTCATACCGCCCCCCACAGGAAGAGCTGGGGGTGGCTCCTCATTTGATTCAGTTTCAGTATCTAGTGCAAGATGCAGCTGGCAATGCAGCCAAAGGGACGTTCACCATCTACCTGCAGCCTGTGGATAACCAGCCTCCTGAAATCACTAATACTGGCTTCACTTTGCCTGAGGGAGGCAGCCATGTCCTTCGTCCAACTGAGCTGGATGCTAGTGACACGGACACAGAACTTGCCCATCTGAGATTTATCTTGACCCAGGTTCCTCGGTATGGCCAGTTGCAGCTTTCCGGGTACCGTCTGGTTCCAGGAGGTGTCTTTGGCCTGGAGGATATCAGACAAGGGAGGGTGGTGTATGTGCACAATGGAGCTGAGACCAACAGTGATACCTGCAGGCTTGATGTGAGTGATGGGGTTCATTTTGTGCCCATCACACTGAAAATGAATGTGCACCCAGTTGATGATGAGGTTCCTACACTTCGACTGCCCCCGGGCACTCTTGGTTCCTACCTAGATGTGCTGGAGAATGGTGCTGCTGAAATCACTGCTAATGTCATTCAAGGTACCGATGAGGATACAGATGACTTAATGTTAACCTTCATTGTAGAGGATCCTCCTCGGCATGGGAGCATCCTGGTTCAAGGAGTGCCTGCAGAGAGATTTTCCCAGAGAGATCTGCTGGATGGTGCTGTGGTATATGCGCACACTGGTGGCGAAATAGGCCTTCTGCCCAAGGAAGATGCCTTCAACCTTACCTTATCCGACCTGTCTGAGAAGTGGAGTGTCAGGGGCAATGTTGTTCAGGGAGTTTCAGTTGTGGTGACCATTCTTCCTGTTGACAGTCAAGCCCCAGAGATTTTTGTGGGGGAGCAATTCATGGTAACAGAAGGTGACAAACGGGTCATTACTTCTGCTTACCTCAGGGCTGAAGATGTGGATACTCCAAGTGATGATATACTCTGCACAATTGTTGCTCAGCCCACATCTGGATATGTAGAGAACATCTCTCCTGCCCCAGGGTCTGAAAAATCTAGGGCAGGTGTAGCTATAAGTGCTTTTACCTTGAAAGACCTCCGTCAAGGGCATATTTTTTATGTCCAAAGTATACATAAAGGTGTAGAGCCTGTCGAAGACAGATTTGCTTTCCGCTGTTCTGATGGCATTAACTTTTCCCAGAGGCAGTTTTTCCCCATTGTTATTATGCCCATCAATGATGAAGAGCCTGAAATCTTTGTGCGAGAGTTTGTTGTGATGGAAGGCATGAGCCTGGTTATTGATACCCCCATCCTCAACGCCGTTGATGCAGACGTCCCTGCTGATGAGTTAACGTTCACAATCACTAGCGTTCCCAGGCACGGCCACATTGTGAACCAGCTGGTCAATGGAACTGTCCTCGTGGAGAGCTTCACTTTGGATCAGATAACAGAGAGCTCCAACATACTCTATGAACATGATGACTCTGAGACAAAGATGGACAGTTTTGAGGTGAAGCTCACAGATGGTAAACATACCGTTAGGAAAACAGTATTCATCATGGTTATTCCTGTAGATGATGAGACACCCAGAATGGCCATCAATGATGGTTTGGAGATTGAAATAGGGGAAACTAGAACTATTAATAACAGAATATTGAAGGCTACTGATCTTGATTCTGAAGACAAAACCTTGACATATATTATAAGATATGGACCGGGACAAGGCCTCTTGCAGAGAATAAAGCCTTCAGGTGGAGTTGAGAATATCACCCTGGGAATGAACTTCACCCAAGATGAAGTGGATAGAAACTTGATTCGATATATGCATTTTGGCCGACAAGGAGTTCGTGATCTTATCAAGTTTGATGTGACGGATGGAATAAATCCTCTCATTGACCGCTACTTTTATGTGACAATAGGTAGCATTGATATTGTCTTCCCAGATGTAATCAGCAAAGGAGTTTCTTTGAAGGAAGGAGGGAAGGTAACTCTTACTACTGATTTGCTCAGCACCAGTGACCTGAATAGTCCAGATGAGAACTTAGTTTTCACTATTACCAGAGCACCTGTTCGTGGTCATCTTGAATGCACAGATCAACCTGGGGTACCCATCTCCACTTTTACTCAACTCCTATTAGCAGGCAATAAAGTCTATTACATTCACACTTCAGAAGATGAGGTGAAAATGGACAGCTTTGAGTTTGAGGTGACTGATGGCTATAACCCCGTGTTTCGTACTTTCAGAATTTCCATTAGCGATGTGGACAATAAGAAACCTGTTGTCACAATCCATAATCTTGTAGTGAGTGAAAATGAATACAAACTGATAACCCCATTTGAACTGACTGCAGAAGACAGAGATACACCTGATGCATTGCTGAAATTTATCATCACTCAAATACCAGTTCATGGTCAGATCATGTTCAATAACTCCAAACCAGTCACCACCTTCACTAAACAAGATCTAAATGAAAATCTAATCAGCTACAAACATGATGGCACAGAATCATTTGAAGATAGTTTTTCTTTCACTGTTACAGATGGCACTCATACTGATTTCTATGTCTTCCCCAACACTGTGTTTGAAACAAGGAAGCCTCAGACTATGAAGATTCGAATAATGGCTGTGGACAACAGTGTACCTCAAGTTGTAATAAATAAGGGTGCTCAGACTCTTCGTATCCTGGCCACAGGTCACGTCGGGTTTCTGATTACCAACAAGGTGCTCAAAGTGGAAGACAGGGACAGTTTGCATGTTACTCTTAAGATCAGAATCACAGAGGGTCCACGCCATGGCTTCCTGATCCACCTAGGGAAAGGCAACCATAGCATCAGCCAGTTCACCCAAGGTATTACAATACTTCGTGCTTTCATTTGATCACTGGAAACATTCTTTTTCATTATAAACTCTATAATGATTGATGGGAGAAACTGTCCAACAGTTTATTTATAATGGCTTCTTTATTTTTTATGTCTGTTTATTATTTATTGCATCTGTGACAGCTATAAACAGGAAATGGGGTCTGCTGGATAAGCACTTCTTTGCTTTGAAGAGCTTAGTCCAGATAACTGTGATTTGGAGTTTCTATCAGTGATAGAATTTTTGATAGCAGAATTGGACTGCACATCTTTAGAGACAGTGCTTTCTTTAATCAGATTTATTTACGAAATGCTATAGGAGTGGCCAAGCTATTATTAACTAATGGTCATACCATGGCTAGGATATCAGTCACTATACAGTCTGAGTACATTCAACTGTAAAAGCAAAATACTTTCCTAACCAATGGGGAAATAATATATTATGAGTACAATTGTTGCCTTAATTACACAAATCTTAACCACAAAGTGTTTATGGTAAATTAAAAGGTAATGTAAATGTTTTAAAATTATGTCAGTTGTACTTTTTACATGGAACTAAAATATTAGGTGTTATAAATAAGGCAAACCCCACATGTGTCATATGTTCTGAAATAAAGCCTCAACAGGCCGTGAAGTAATTTCAATTGAAATGGGAGCATTAGCTATCCTCCAGAGAATTTTCCAGGTACTTCTCAATCAGTTAAAGGCTGTTAATTAACAATTAAATGAGTGTTTTTGCAGCCTTCTGCAGCTATGGAATAAGCAGACAGCACAACAGCATGGACACTCAAAGTTAAAGGGGCCCAGCCAGGCTGAGCTGTGTAGGTAGTAAGGCTTGAAATGAACACCTGCAATTGGCTGTATTTCATTTCACAGAGCCCATACTGGTACATACCCATGTTACAGTCTTGGCTGTAGCAATGTACCAAATCTTTCAAACAGTCCTGATGAACTTTCAGATGGATGGGTTGTCTTAAGTTTTGCAGTGTTAGTGCAGAAAAGAGGATGAGAAGGAATCAAAAGATGTCCAAGAAGCTTTGGGAACCAGCACAGCTCCTTAAGTAAGGCTTCAGTAGTGAACTGTGAGTAATATTGAGAGTATTGCCAGAGTAAGTGAGAAACAGAAGAGAAAGGAAGTGAGCAAATAAACAGATTATTACTTTTTTAAATGAGTTTCCTTTTACACTGAAGAATGTAGAATTATTAAACAGGTGTTCCTTGAAAGCAGACCACTGCATAGCACAGTAATATCCCTTTTGTTTTTTTTGGGGGGGAGGAGCACTCGGGAGAGGTATGTATTCCATTCTCTCTTGTGCCATGTGGCCAGGTGTACATTTGGCTGATGACTAAAATGAAGTTATTACTTGGCTTTGAATTGGCAGTCCAACCATGTGGCGTGCTAACTGGTCTTCATGCAGGCTATCTTAATATCCTAGGGTTGCCTAAGCTGGGTAAGAAGCAGGCAGCCCTTAGGAAAAATTGGCTTTAAAGCTGGTGAGAATCCCCAGAAAGCGATGTAACTTCACAGGTTCCCTGAAAGTACTGGCACAAGCACTCTTAATTTGTGTTGGATTGAAGAATGTTTTTAAGAAATACCCATTTCTTGAACAATTTTGTCCTCTGACACCTGTAAGCAAATATCTCCTGAGCATCTGTGTTATTTCTGTGGTATCTTCTCAGCTTCCTGAATACTTTTTATAATGGTTTGTATTTTATGAAGCAAACATGAAAATGTCTTATGAAAGCACTTGAGGGAGAAGAGATGCCTGTAAAGGCTGCATGGAAGGTAGAAATCATCAAGCTTACATAAGGGATCTTCTGAGGACAGGGAGACAGACCTTTCTGGAAATTGTAGAATAATGTGGGAGCAAAAGTCATGGATTAAAGGGTACAATCTTTTCCTTTCCTTTCCTTTTTCCTGATATGCCCTGTTGTCTGTAGCTGCTTTGTGTATGAGAGAGGTTGTGAGTGTCAGGGAGACAAAAATTCTTGGCTGAACTTAGAATGCTACAGTTTGGAGAAGTAATATGAAACAACTCCGTGTGTAGTTCACTGTTGCCCCTCGCCTTGTGGCCCACTACCATTAACATGCAAACATTTAACACTGTCAAATCCAGAGTAGTGAATTTATGCATCTTTCGTGCTTATGCTATACTGAGACAAATAATTATCTAATGTTCAGGGCAGAAGTAAACAAGACCCTCTTTTGTCATATTGTTAATAATCCCTGTGTAAGTGCAGATTTTGCAACTGACTTCGGGAAGCCTCTGTATTGACAATCGGACCTGCTCTTATACACTTTCTTTTTATGTTTTGATTTTTCCCCTTTTTAGGCCTTTCATCCTGCCGTGGGCCACCTCTTTTAAAATGCTGAATAATTCGAGTTTCATCAACATGTGTGGGTTCTTATGGGGCTTGTAAAACTTGATCAGAGTCTTCCAATTTATGTTGGAAGGGACCTCTGGATGTCATTTGGTCCAACCCCTACTCAAAACTGGGACAACTTTGAAGTCAGATGAGACTGTTCAGGGTCTCATGCAGATAAATTTTGAAAGCTGCTCAGTAGTTCATGAAGTCCATCCTAATACTCTACCACCTCACACTCCCATTTCTTGGATTTGTGCCTGTGGTTGTATGAATAGGCAGCCTGACCACACTGAGTAAGGCAACAGTGGTGAAACAAGATTCATTGTGTGCAAGTATCATGAGCAGTCTGGTTTTTCATATTGCTTGTAACTGAAAGAGAGGGAGGAGCAATTGTTTAGCACACAGCTTTCTGTCTTATGCTAGTGGAGATAATTATATTTTTGAAATAGAAAATTATGTTGAATATATTTCAGAATTATGTTAGAGAATTCCAATATAAAATTAATTTTTAGCAGTCACTGTAGTTACACAGAAATGAATTGCACTTACAACTAGACAAGTTTTGATATATGCTCAGGTGACCCTGAACATGTTCTTAATGAAGAGAAAATAGGTCATTCCTTTGCAGTTATTCTGGCAAAATTAAGATATTTGGATGACAAGTAGCTTTTTTTCTTATGAGTTGGTCCTAGTCCTGCAAACACTGGTTTAAGTATTTATCTTTATATATGCTGGAATGATGGATTTTGATAAGGCTACCCACATGAGCAGGGCTGAGTACTTGTGTATTTGCAGGATGAAAGGTTTATTTGCTCCACTGGCATGAAGAGGTATTTGTTTGCATCCTCTTTACAGCCTCATGAATTTTTGATCTTTAACTTTCAAACATTTATGGAAGAGATTCTTCAGTTACATATATTTGCTGATAGTGCTCTTGTTTGCCGTAGATGATGTCTGGTTACTTTTGGAACTGAAGATTTTGTGAAGCTTTAACAAAAGTGGTTTGGCTTCTTTTAACTCATGCATCCACCCTGACATCAGAAGAGAACTTGGGTGGTACTTGAGGTGCACTTAAACACTATTAATTTCTAACTCCTTTTCTTGAAAAAGGTATCAGATGTGAATTTTTTACCAAGAGCAGTCTTTCAAAGAAAGTGACAAAAATTAGTTTTTTACGTGTTGTAGGTTTCTCATCAGTATTCAAGGAAACCAGAAAACACAATATTAATAAATATTTGTTTGCCTTTTTCATACTTTATTGCAATTGATGATTCAAAATTGTACATCACATTTTTTTCTTACTGAAGTCTTGTCTGTTTACTTTAATTGCATCTGTTTATTAAAACAATCAATCCCTGTAAATGTCCTCTACAATACTTTTTAGGTTGAAGAATGACAGAATCAATATTATAGTGGAGATACGCTTCTGTTTAAGAGAAGAAATGACTAAAAAATTGAAGTAGTTCTGACTGTTGAGCCCATGTTTGTAAATTCCCCTTCAATTCTTTTTGTAAATACAAGTTAAAAGAAAGAGGGCACTGGAGAGGGGGAAGTAAAGAAAGGGAGAGTGAATGATATCTGTAAAACTTCAACACTGTTAATTGTGGAATTCCTCAGTTCTGCTGGAGAACCTCAACCTCTCTCTTCAGCATTTTAAATAAAATCTATTTTTCCTGACTCTTTCCAGCTGATATAGATGATATGAAGATATGCTATGTCTTACGAGGGGGTGACAATGCCACCAGTGACATTTTTCATTTCATCGTTGAAGATGGTGGTGAGTACTCCTACGATCTGTGATTTTGTTGTTTTTTTAAAGACAAAGAGTTTAAGTATTTTTGGGGAGTTGAAGAACACTGAATTTAATTGAAGGAAGGCTATGTAACCTGCTGGAATATGATTTTTGTTATGCCTTTCCTGTATTTTGAACTATTTCTGGTCATTAAAAAGAGAGGAGTTGATGAAATGATAATTGCATCTAATGAAAAAAAACCTCAACCTACTCTATCAAGAAAGTGAAATTCTGTAAGTCTACTTAGATACCAGGGTTTTCTGTAGTTTACTTTTGTATTCCCTGTCCAGGCTCTTTACACGTAAATTCTCCTAAGTCTTTATCTTGAGAAACTTTCTAAATTTTGATTTGTTGTTATTGTTGTCTACCTTTTTAAAGGTTTCAGCTATAAGACTATTCCTATGAAAACATTAATGTACCTGTTGTGTAGAGTTCAAGTCTTTATTCTACCTACTTAACAAAATCCTCAATGGCTTGTCACAGATTTTTGTCAGGGGACTGATGTGAATTCTCCTGACTAATATTGTTTTGTGGGATTGTGGCAGATGCAAAAGGAAATATACAAGTGAGAATACTGGCATGCACTCATTTGAGGAAAAAATATGTAGATTGTTTGTTTGTTTGTTTTTAAAGTAAAAAGAACAGTTTAAAGGGTAAACCAAATACATTAACAGGCTTTTTTCCATCCAAAGTCTGTACTTGAGGTGGATATTCCTAAATATAGATATTCCTGGTAACAGGTGTTTAGATTATGTTACTTTAATACTTTCTTAATATGTGATACATAGCTCTATGAGGAATTGACAATGAATTTTATTAGTTAATTTAATAATATACTTCTTAGAAAAAAAAGCTTCTAATTAGCTTATTGTCAGCCTGCGTTACTCAGCTTGTGTTACTGCTTCACAAGAAGCACAGCCAATTAAGGGTTTTAAGATCAGTGAACAGGGATTTGTCCTGTCTGTCACATATTGAACAGTTTTGTCACCATCTACCATTGCTGGGAGTGGGATATTGAAGCATGTTCACCTCTCCATTGTGCTGGACAAGCATAGAAGAGACAGTATATTCCTCTAGAGACTTTTGAAAATGTCTTTGCAAATCTTTGCGACATCAGAGACCAAGTAGTGAGATAAGAGTTTGTAACACTTGACTTATTTTCCATAAATGTTTTCTTTTAACTGAGATATAGATTAGAGAAACTTAAAGCTAAGTAAAGATAATGGAACATGGGATGCTATATTTTCACAGCGTTACCATCACTTTCTTATGACAAATGTCACCGCACAGTGACACTGTTCATGACTTTTAAATTGTTCTTCTAGTAGGTGAACAAATACTCATGAACCTTGAGATCTTTTGAGGTTTCATGTGATGAGACTAATTAAAGCTGAAGACAGTTTGCTCTCAAGAGGCTGTTTAACATCAATTCTTAAAACTGAGTTGCCCCTTGACAACCCAACATTTGTGGGACTTTTCTCCATTCTATTTAACACTTCATAGTGGCAAATATGTAGTTAAAGTAAATCGCACTTAATATATTCCAACTCTATACCAAGAATTTTTCTTTCCTTGAAAAGTTTACCTGCCACATCTGCTTCTATTTAGCAGACCTGTAACAGCCTGTCAATTGTAACACAGTGCTGTTTTTCATAATACAAAGAATCATTATGATAACAAGATGCTTGCTGATTTTTTAGAGCCTTTGGAACTTGCAACGTTACTGTCTTACAGTCTACTTAGCTAGATGGTAAGATGGTCTTTTCTTTCCTGAGGCTGTTTGTTGACACAGTGAAAAATGAGCTGTGTTGCGTTTCAGAGTATTTCTGATTTTCTGCTTAACTGAAGATAGTAAAGCTGCATTTAAAATTGATGAAGTTGTGAACAAAACATTAGTAATTGTCTGTCTGAAATAACTCAAATTTCTTAACAGTGTCTTTAGAATCTGTAACAGGTGAAAAATATAGCAATTTAATCCAGCTATATTCCCACCCTCCTCATAAAGACATCAAAGCCAGTGTTTTGCAGCTCAAGTATATTTTGGCAGACTTTCAGTGGTACCAAGACTATTGTTTAGTTTTTTTGATTTTAAGCCAGATCATACTAAGAGACTACACATGAGCTGAGTGAAAGATGCAGCACAGGTGATCAACACTTACTGTAGAAAGGCACACTTCAGACTTTTGTCTCCTGTATCAGGAATTTTGCAGTAGTAACATGTTTGTGCTACCATACAATGCCTAACACTATAAATTAAATAAGTGGGACTTCACTTAAGCTGAATTGTGTGACAGTCTATAAGTGATCCAGTTCAAATCAAGAAGGATTTCAAAAAGTGATTCAATGAATGAATATGTGTTCGTAATTCAGCTAATGCTATCCAAATAAGTAGAAAACCCTAAAATAAGGCACATATTGTGCTCCATGTATTTTATATCTTCCGCTGCTTTCATGCCTCAGTGAGAGAAACATACAACGCCAATTTCTGATCTCTTCACATGACATGCAGCAGAAAGTTGATTTTGCCCCATACCTATAGTGTTGCCTGCAAAATACTTTTCTACATGTCTTGCCATATATTTGTTCATGGTCTGTGAACTGCAATTAGGAGAAAAAGAGCATGTCTTTTCCTAGCTCCATCTTCTGACAGTTGATCTGCCCTACTCATTGTACCATGACTTACAAAAACAAATGCAGAAGGCTTTTTGTGAGCCTCTTAAATGATGATAGTCTTGATTGTGGCCTGAGTCAGTTATCTCAGGCAATTGCCTGGAGAACAAGTACAAGGAGTCATCAAACTGCTCTGGTATGAACTTTGTTGTGGATCTGGAATTTTGTTTATTGTCTAACATGTGGTAGCATTTCTAGTGAGCAAGTTAGGGCAACAGCAGACCAGGTGGGTAAGTGAGGTGAAAAGAGCCAAGTCAGCACTCTGCCAGCTCTTGGCCCCTTGCCTGCTCCATTTCTCACAGTGGGAGTGAGTGCCATGCTGCATACCAAATCGTGACCTAGGATCTGAAAGCATGAAATAGGGTGCCAATACCAGGTTGGTTGCTTGGTGGCCAGAGGAGAAAACTGCAGTATAGACAAATGAAGACTAGCTCAGGCATTATGGCTGTCTCATGATAAACTTTCTGATTATAACTAAAGAGGACAGAAATGGGATCAATATGAAGAGAAAGGAAGGCCACTTAAAGGAAAGAAAGCCCTCAGAACTGTAATTCACAAGTGAGAGCATAGGCCTTCTGTATTCAAATCAAAATTAGAGGTTTCACCAGAAAGAACTGGTTGAGTTTTAAAGCTCTGAAAGAGTCCTATGGTCAGCATCAATTACCTGCAAATGTATGGCTGTAAGGGTTTTGTGGCTTTAAATGGCATTTCTTATAAGAGTAATTAAAAAGTAGAATAAATTGAACACAATTTGGCTATTTATTAGCACAAAAGTTCTTTAAAGGTAGAAAGTATTTTTATTCTTCATATATAGGGATTTAGCTGAGGATAAATGATGATCTTCTATAAAGTGTGTGAGCCCATGCATTTCTGTTATACTGAGAACAAGAAGACAGTGGAGTATATGGGATGCTCCTGAGTTAGCTGTGTGATGTTTTGAAAGAAACTACTTTAGTTGATATTAACAATTTACTTTCCATTTTGTTTTAAATTTTGGTCTTAAAATAAGTATATGTACACCTGTTGATACTGAAAACATGTTTACTGAAAAAGTGTTATGAGTCCATTTTAGCAAAACCATGGAGGAAGTATGAAATTTTGTTTTTCACAAAGGTTGTGAAATAGTCTGAGTTGAATCACTTTCCTCAAGAGTGGTCTCTACATTCCATTAAGAAGGTAGAGAAAAAACTCTTCTTAGCAAGAGCAAACGTGATAGTGGTGAATCCTGATGTTTTCATTATTAAATTCTTAATTCAATAATTAATAAAGGAATGAATGCTATCAGAAGGCAGGGAAAGCAGGATTTTTCCCCCTGGGAAGGTAAAAAAATGCAAATCCAGACTGATAGTTGAACTCCTGGACATATTTCTGGTATGTAAGTTGGTACATTATTGAAAGACTCACTAGACTGAAGAAAACAGCCAGTTGAAAATCCTTGAGCCTTTAGTGAAAAACAAACTCATATAGTAAATTATATCTGATAATTTTAATGGAAGCTGCAGTGTCTGCAGCAAGTCTGGAAGCTCGAGAAAATTGTGTATGTATGGCACTGCCAAATATACACATAGAGTTGGTGCTTTAGCTGTGCAAAATGGCTCTAATCCTTACGGAATGAAAGTTGACAGAGAAGTTAGCTCCAGTGTGTTGAACTCTTGTGCCTGTTTCAGAAAACTGCACGCTACAGTTTCGCACTACATCCCTTGTGTGTGGTCTGAGACTTTTCTACTCCTTACATGAACTGTGCACTGAAAATGTACAGTTAAAACTGAAGTATATTGTTAACCTTCTCGTTATTTTCTCTGTTTGTCTGAGATTTCTAAATGTCACTGCAGTAAGTCATAATAGATGAATAAGAATATGGATCTAATGCCCACCTATCCAACCTGCAGAAGGTATTTTCTCATGAAATGTGCTGTTTCAAACAATCTGAAACTGGTTGAACTGGTTTAAGGCAATTTTTTTGCCAGATTCTGCTGATTGTGTAGAGTAAAACAAACATACCCCAAAGCTGGCACTAAACTCAAACCCCAGCACAAACTCCATGCCTCCAGAGGCAGTATCAAAGTCAAATACATTCCTGGCCCAGCAACAGGTATCGGTTCTGGGGTAACAGTACTACTGCAGCAGTGTGCTGAATGCCAGTTAGAGAGCAGTTTCTCTGTAAAGGACTATTGTTGTATTCTTTTTTGATTCACATAAGAGAATTTTTTTATCCAGTTAGGTTTTGTAGATAACTCTGAAATGTTCAAGATCGGGTCATGTATAGTCAGTAAAAGAATGTTTATCTCTTATAAAAAGTGGTCTGCTCCCAAGTATTTTTAAAAGAAGACGTTCTTGACCTGCTTGTTCCTTTAGTGCTCTCATTGCAGTAGTTTGCCTTGTTTGTTCTTCCTCCTGCCCTGTCTGTCTTCTGAAGTTTGAGAAGCTGTCAACCAGGATTGCAGCACCCATGGAAGAGGTTCTTGTTTTGAACCTCAGTATTTTTTGTTGCAAGAGGCTAGTGTCATCCTAATATTTTTTTTAATTAGTCAGTTCCATTAAGTTTTCCTGTTCTGAGTAAAAAAATGAGATTACCCTGCTTTGGACCTTTTGGATCTGGAGCATTCAGAAAAAAACCCCAAGATTGTGCAAGGGAAAAATCCATTTCCTATTCAGCCTTAATTTGAACTGTAATCTGTCCCTCCCTTACCTAACTTCTTTCTCTACTCAGTGCTTAAGTGGAGTCCTCCAAACTGTTTCTTTAGGACTGCTAAGCGGTATCTTGCACTACCGTGCCTCAAGGGTAGAATGGTTTCAAAGGGAAAGAAATAACAGATTCTCATGGCTGTTTTAGGAATGCGAGGATCACTAGGGGAACAAGAATTGTTTTATTTCAGGCTCTTTGGGCAGCTTTTCTGACTTAAAGCCAAAGAATCGCAAAGCCAAGGCTCACTAAAACTGGTGATTTACATCATTAGTTAAATCTTATTTAAACTTTTCATTACAGATCCCTAAATGCCTTAACACAGCTCTGCATTTTCCTGTACTAACATTTGGTTAAATCCTCACTGAAGCAAGAATCTTTCAAAACAATTCCCCAAAGTTAGCCTTTAAACCTATTTTCTAAGACAACTTCATAGACTTTTCCCAAATACATTTATGCAAGAAATTTTGTTAATTGAAGAATCACTGTTTCACTGCTTAGAGAAAACTCTCCATTAAGTTTGTGAAATACAATTATTTTATCTGTCGTCCTTCATTTTGCTAAAAAAAATGGTTTTTTATTAATTTCACCATTCTTGTATGCTTTATTCATTTGTGAGAGAATAATATTACATGCCTGAGTTTAATTATTAAACTAAAAAGGTTGTCAGTGCTGCTTTTCAAAGCAAAAATACTGATGTGTTTTCCTGGGTGAGCTATAATAATAACATGGGAACAGACATTTCGGACTGAATATCTGATAGTTCATAAAGAAGAAACTGGTGAAATATCATTGGCAATTATTTGCAGCATCCTTGCTTGAGCTCGCATATGGCATTTGAGCACACCAGTCTTGCCAAGAAACTACATTTATCTTTGGCTTAAAAACGAGGGCATCACGTGCTTGGCAGTATGTTTGCCATCATTTGCCAAGTAGTGTATTGAATTCTAGCCTGTTAGGCTTGTTGCTGCTGTTTAAATATACTTTAGGTTGGTGCCCAAACGATTTTCCATGTCACACTTCTTGCTGTAAGTATTACCAAGGGATTTAAATAGTTAGTTTGACACTAAGGTCTATAAAAAAATAAATATATAAATAAACCTTACTATAAATAAAAAATTAGTTCATGGGGACATTGTTGTGAATGTGGCTGCAAGGTTACAGCATAGTATCTGTGAAAGAATACAGGAGTAAGAGGTGCTTATATGAGGCGTAAAGGAAGTTTAGTACAAGCCTTACTAATCTCAGTGCAAAGACTTTCATTGTCTTCTGTACTACTTATATTGGTCTCTTTGTCATGGCATTTTAGACCGAAATGGGGAAATTATTGAATTTTCCATTTCTAACCTGAATATCACCTTATCCTCCAAATAAATGCATAGGAGAGGTCTACTTTGTCAAGCTGAAACAAGATTTTTATTTTTTTTTGTGAGGAATAAAGGTAGCTGTTTGATTTGGCAAGAGAATTTTTGTTTGTTTTTAATTATTGGGGTTCAAATGGTGATTTTATACAAAAGCAAAGATTTCCTCTGCCCCTCACCCTGGATTACTGATCGTTTTTTAACAAAAGCAAAGCAGTATACTTGAAGCAATGAGTTTAGATACTGCCTTGGGTTAGAAAAGGAGAGGCAATTGTGGTTTTAATTGCCTCTTAGAGAGAAGTTAGAGCACTTTTTCCAAACGTGGAAGTCTCAGATGCAATTCCTTCCTTCATTTCAGAGGTTTTCAACCCATATTCCCTCTAATGTGCCCTCACTTATATTCTAGCCTGTTTTGTGTTATGTTTTTGTCTGCTGCTGCCCAAGAATATGAGTTCTTAATTACTCTTTGGAACATAGCCTGGACTCAGCTGATCATTTAAAACTAAGTATTGTTACTACGGGGCCAAAAAATTCTGTCTCATTCTTTTGTGTCTGTTCCTCCTCTCTTTTTCCCCTTTATTTCTCCTTTGCTGCTAATGCCTGCAATGTTCCACAGAATAAAACTGCTTGAACAGGCCAATTAGGAGCAATGCATTCCAGATTAACCCTTAGGCTGGTGGTTTAGATCAGGGTTTAGAGCAGGGAGATTTTGATTCCGTTCCAATTCTCTTTGAGTCAGGGCCAATAGTCTTGTCTTCCCTGTAGAATGAGCACCTTGACTGTTGGGCTGGTTGAATAGAAGGGAAATGTCTCAAATGCCATCACCTGTTGATAGATATTTTTCGAGTTTCCAACTGAGATCACTTGCTGAGTAATCACACTTTTAAAGAACAGTGTAGTCACAACAAAGTTTACCAGTTCAGTACTTGGAGCTGAATCACGCTCGCTTTACTGAGCTGAATAGTGCCATTGATTTCATTTGACCTGGTCAGATAAGAGGGAAGGAAGATAATGCTCAAGGTAGCCCTATAAGTACTTAACAGGCTTTTTACTTAAAAATAATCCCCAATTTAGCTTTTATATTCTTATGATATAGAATATGGGCCCAGATATCAGCAAAAGAATCATGACAATGAGCAGTAAAATTAGGTCAAAATGTAAGAATTAAAGGGATTAAGGAGACACACTAGGCTTAAGTAGAAGAATTGAGAACTCTCAGCAGTAACACTGATTGCCAGTGACATGAGAACCTGCAGAAAGACACTAATTCCTAAAGTGAGCCATAATAAGCTTGTGAAATTATCTTGGTAGTCGGTTGCAAATATTTTTGATTTGGATATTCTAAAGGGCTCTAGAGAAGGGACACTGGCTGCTGTCAAGAAACCCTGCTCACAGCAGCTAAGTTTGTTTAATTTCCCAACTTGTTTTACTCGAGGGATTTTAAATAGACCTCAGAGTAAGTTTAGCTTTTATCACTTCACTGGTGAGTTAACTATGTAGAGTCCCCTAGAGTTCCCACAAAGCGTGTGAGCAGTAAATAAAATGTATGCAGGAAGTTTCTGGACTTTTCAAAAAATTAGGTTGATACTTATACAAAGAGGGATAAATACCTCTGAAAAAACATAAGATAAATGTGGAAATACACTAAGAATCAAGTTAAATTAAAAATGGAGAAAATAAAATTATGGCATACGTTGTCATCAAAGTTTTGCAATTTGTGCATCTTTATTTACAATACTCTCAATGTTGTAAGCTTCTATTTGCCTTGCTAGGTATAAGGCTTGTAATATAAGGACCATTCTTACCTCATCAACCTCTTTGTTTTTTCTAGAAAAATGAAGATGTTAGTTTTATTTCATAAGCCCAAATTTTGTTTGGATGCTGTTCAAATTTTCCCTGAAATTATATGATCTGTTCTTTATAATTGGCATCAAAGTAGGTTAGGGTGTGTTTTGGTTGTCTAGGGCTTAACAATGGTGACAATAGGGTAGAGTGTTTATGAATAAGAATCGGGGGAAGGCCGACAAGGCAGATGTTGTGGTGGGAGTCTGTTATGGAGCACCCAACCAGGATGAAAAGGCAGATGACATATTCTATAAGCAGCTGGGAGAAGGCATTGGAACAGGCTGTCCAGGGAAGTGGTTGAATTCCCATCTCTGGAGGTATTTAAAAGATATGTGGATGTGGAACTTAGGGACATGGTTTAGTGGTGGATTTGGCAGTGGTGGGTTAATGGTTGGACTTGATGATCTTAGAAGTCTTTTCCTAAATGATTCTATGAAGTTAAGAACCAGAAATGATACAAGCAAAGTGAAAATCTTGTTAGAGTAAGTTAATTCATTTGACCTGGGTTGATTTTTGTTTGGGTTTGGCCTAGATGGGGATTTCTTAGATTGGTATAGTGTGGCTTGTTTTCTCTAGGGTTCCTTTCAGTTAATCTTTCTTCTACATATTTAACTAAATCATTTTTGGTTTTAGTACTAGAAAGGATTTAATTTATTGGTAAGTCCTTAGGAAGCTCTTTGGAAAGACAAATTTTTTTTCCCCTTCCTGAAGAAGGATTTTAGCTTGTTTAAGTTCAAGTCATTAGTAAAACATTAATTCAGTCAACTTGATACACCACTGCCCTGAATGTTTGCCAGAAATGCAATCTCAGTAACTCTTAAGTACCAGCACAGCATTTCTGTCACTTTGCTGTATAACATGCATTTTCTTCAAGACTCTAGGAATGCTGTTATCACAAACCTTGCTGCTTCTTTAAAGCTTTGTAGTTGTCATGTAACATAATAATTAGAGAGGGAATTGTAAGGATACCTTTAAAGAAACATAACATTTGAAGCCTAATTCAATGCCCAGTGCCTCTTTGTGCCTAGAGGTTTGCGGTTTGAACCTCCATTACTGAAATCTTTGAGAATATTTTTTTCACTTCTTACTGTGGTGTTCCAGAGCAGGTCATACCAGATAAGATTCCCATAACTAATAGCATGCTGTTATTCACTGTCCCTAAAACTATTTTGACCTTGAAAATTTTATTTTAGGGCTTTCAAAGTATTTGATTTCTTATTCTGATGTCTCCTTTTTAGGCAGAGCTTGTGGTCTCAAGAGCTCAAGACACTGTAACCAGTTAAAAAAAACACTGAAGTACTCTGTATATTATTTTAAGACTTTTCTGGGCTTTGTGCTGAATTCATTCACTGTCTACACTGTTTAATCTCAGTAATTCCATTCAAACTGACTCATCATTACTGTACTGTGTGCTCAAATACATCACTCCTGAGAGAATTTCAGTGAGAGTCTTTTGGATAGAGATATGAGATCCTAATAAAAAGGAAACTAGTCATTACCTTTTCTTCTGGCAAATGCACGAGTTCATCACACTCAACTTCTTTAGGGATAGGTGATGCAGTATTGTACATTTAAGATCCAAATGGCAACCTGTTTAGTGGGCATTTTGAGTGGGGTTTTGCCTGGATTCATCCTAATCAAGTCAAGGTCCTTGAAATGCTGAATTTATAGCCATAATAAATTTAGGTTCCCTTCATAATAGTGAGGATGAGTAAATTTGGATGTGACACAGAACAATTGCTCTGAATTTTAACCCAATTTTGTCCATAGCTTCCTTTTCATGTGTATGTAGAATTGCATAAATCATGTAAGTATTAACCAGAGCAGTGTTTAGCACTGGCAAGGCTTACAAATTAGTTGGTGAAGTGGACATTTTCAAGCTTGTTGACTGATTTGGGCATTATGCTAAATATAGGAAAGGATATGAGATGGACAGTGTCTTGCTTTACTTAATAAGTCATTGCATACTCTATTTCCTGTAGATATTTGAGACCTGTGCTTAATTTTCTCTGCTGCCTGAGGAAGCTTAAACAAATATTTCCTGCAAAACTGCTGTAACTTTTAGGCTATAGGAAATGTGAGGTGAATCCCTCTTACTGAAGCAGAGTCATTTTGTGTGGAATGAGTTGCTGTTCACTGCCAAGCGCAGATCAAACTGCCTGTCCCACTGCATCAAAACCGGGCCCTTTGGGGCTGCTGCTCAACTCTTGCGAGTTCTCTGTTTCATTCATCGTGGGGGAAAAGTCACTTGTTTTTCCTTCACAATCTTCCCTGTTTTGAAAGCCTAGCTCCCTGTTTTCCCTGGCCCCTAGGAGTTTCCACTTATGCCTGTGTGGGGGATTGTCCTGTTAAGTTTTGAGCTCTCTGCCCTTGATCTCCATTCAATCAACCTTTTTTATCCCCTTCTCTGTCCTTTTTGTGCCTCCTGTTTGGTGTCATAGCCTGGTTGTACCAAGAATCGAGAGCTGATCAGGTAGTTATCAGATGAGTAAATCAGCTAAGGATGGAGGGATTCCTTTTCCTAGCAGGAACTGGGAAGAGTTGAATTAGCCTGTGCTCCTGCAGAATCCTCTTTTTTGTACACCAGTGGCAAGTTGGAATGAGACAAAGCAAAGTATTGCTTTTGACAGTGTTTTGCCACCAGTGAAAAAGCATGGGCCAAAAAAAAAAGAAACAGTAGCTGGAATAGACAGACCTTAGGCATTAAATTGAAGTTATGCGACTGCAGTGGTTGAAGGGGCCTAAAAATGAGGGATCGTAATCTTGGCATTGGGATCTATTGGCCAGCCCATTAGTCCAAATATTCTCTTATAACTCTCATTTTTCCCCCCACTTAAAGACAGGCATAAGGTCATTTAATAGTTGGTCATAGAGGTACTTTAGCAGTAGCATAGCAGAGTCCTGTGTGTCATTTTGAGATGCACAAGTACTACATGCTTGGTCCTTATTTTAAAACGTGCTGCTTCAGACTCATTGAAGGATCACAAGTGAGCTAAATTCAAATAAGTAGGACAATTTTTACCAGCAGTGGTTTTGCCCTAAATCATATAATCCGTAATTCTTGGGTTTCAGATTATAAAGAATGGAGGACAGATCACAGTGTGTTTTATTCACTTTTTTATTTCTTTAAGGGAAAATAACTCTTTTCAGAAAAAAAATAATACTAGTGTACTTCTACCTCTAAGGTATCTTATTTTATGTGTATGTGTTCCCTGTTCAGCACACACACTCACCAATCCAAATGTCTACATCAAGGTAGTTGAGCTTGCAGTGATTCCTGTCATGTCTCCACCACCCTGAATTACGCTGCTATTTGAACTCCTTTTCTGAATTGTAAGGATCATAGCACAAGTAAATTCAAGATTATATGATTTATTTTGATCAGCTCATGAAAATATGTCTGCACCATATTACAGTTAATGACCAGCAAGCATTCGCTAACACTTTAGGCAAGACAATGAAAAAGGGAAGAGAATTATTTTTATGAAGTCTGTCTTTTTTTCCTCTTTATTGAATCTCCTCACTACATATCCCAAAATAGCCTAGATTTATCTAATCCCCCTTTTCTGTCATCCAAGAGACCTGTTTCTGAGAAAATACTCTTTGCTACTCTGAGTGCTTGTCAATTGAAAGAAGCCCCAAAAGAATCTACAGGTAAGAAATACAAAGCCATTAATTTAAATGTTTGTCTTAAAGATGGTTAGTTTTAGGCTATTAGTCTCTATGTAGTTACTGCTATTATTTATATTAGTTTGATAATCATCAGTCATAGGAACTCTACTTTAATTCATATGATAAAATTATTTCCTTTCCTTGATTACTACTATTACTGCCTATTAAAGCAAACAACTCTAATTATGTAACTTCAGATTTTTCATGGTTCTTTACACTTCCCTTGATTACACATGTAAACCAGACCTCATTCATTGTTTTCAAGTCTCAGATTCATCTAAACATCTCAGGAGTGTAACTTATTAGCACAGCCAGCCCTGGAACTGGTTACTGAATTGTTGAAATCCCAAGTGACTGCATTACTTTCTGAAGCTGTCTGCTTAGAGAAACCTCACTCAACTGGAGTACCTCAGAGATTGCTCTTATGTGTGATGAATCTCTTCATTGTTGAACAGCCTTCCCTTGGTTTCCACTACTGAAAGATATTAAATCTACATCTTCTTTGGACTTGGCTTACAATTTTAGTAAGAGTGTGTGCAAACTTTTTGGGATGGAGCTGCATTTCCCAGCTGGGACATGCATGCCTTTGCTTGATTGGCCTCTCATCCGTAGAGAATGTATTGTTTAGGTAAAAAAAATAGATTTTACACTGTTTTTTTCTGCAGTTCTTTTATTTTGTTCTTTGAAAGGAATATATGCACATTGCTACAAAAATATGTTGTAAAACTTCTGTAGGTTGTTTAAATCTCATGTTTTCATACCTTTCGAAACGTAATAATTTTAATGTAGTTTTTTCTTCAAAATATTATTTTCAAAGTATTAATTTTGACTTGTGAGGTTTTTACACAATGCTATCTGTGTAGTTTAGTTCTTTGGATTCGTTCAATGAACTAAGTTTAATTCTACTTCTGCTTTTTTTTTTTTCACTCCTGTTTGATGACTCCAGAATGAGAATAGATAGGGTGGAATTGAATAATAGATATAAAGATAATCACAAAGAGTTATATGGGCTTTCTTTCACAGGATTTGACATAACAAAATGATCTTTAGCATTTGGCTAATGCTGAGGTTCATAAAATTGACAGTTTGGACAGTTTGTAATGTTTCATTTGAAGGATCATGTATCTTGTCAAGTTACACAAAAGCTGGAAAGTGTAATTTCCTTATAGGCCTTATTTCATGAAACTTAACAGTAATGGTGGTTTTGCTTAAGAAGGAGTCTCAGCTGCTTCTGGTCTGCAGGAAGTTTTTGAATGCTTGATTTCTGTATTTCACCACTGTTAGGAAGTGGCATAACAAGGATCAGTGGTTGGAATTGAATACATAACAATTCAGTTTAGAGATGGGAATGCAGTTTTTAAGAGTAAATGCTTTTACCTGATAACAGATTTTCAAGGCAAGTGGTGAATTCTTCTGATGTCTGCAGTGGCAGGTATCTTACTGGAAAAAAACCCCACCTGTGAAACTATATTCAACACAAGGTTACTGAATAGAATGTTCTGTTCTCTTAATACAGAAGATCAAGCTAAATTATTACAAATGTCTCTTTTGGCCTGAGATCTATGGACCAGGAATTTATAGAAACTCTCAATTATTACTGATTTTGCATGAAACTAGAGTCAGCAGCAAAACTCTCCTGGAAGATTAATAAGAAAAAACTGAAAAGAGAATATATAATTTGCAGAAAATTCTTATCAGTGCCATTCTTTCAAATTGTATATTTAAGAAACAATCCTTACTCCTCCTTGACCCCTCTCCAAGATTCTTCAGGAAACTAAGAAGTGCTATTATGAAAGTCATAGAAGGACCTTTAAATCACACAGCTGAGAAGCCAAGAATTCAAAGATAAAATAAAAGCTGAATGGTGCAGACCTCAAAATCTGTGGATTGTTATGGCTTTTCATATAGTCACTGGTTATTATTTGTTTAGCATTTCAACATAGAATCATATCCCTCTCCCACCCACCTACATTCTTGTAAAGTATATCTTGTTAATCTTAATGTTATCTTAACATTTTTCACCTCAGGGAAGTTTTTACAAGAAATTCTAAAAGTAAGAAGCACTTGAAAAAACAACCTAAAAGAACACTGAAACCTAACAAATTTGACCAGTCTTGCTGAATTTTTAAACAACCTTTTGCATTTAACAATTAAAAAACCTGAAATTTGCCAACTTTTATTTATTTTTTTATGTTCAAAACATCAGAATGTGCCAGATTTTCTTAAATAATATTTTATATAAATGTAGGTGCAGTATTTTTAATACAATTCCAGTGTTTATTCTGTTCTTCTTAGCTATATTAGGTTTGCTCTGACATAATGAAGTGAAATAACTCCATTCTTGTGTAAATGAAATTAGAACCAGACTAGCCAGATTTCAACCCCCTTCTCAGCAAAATTATTCCCACAAAGGTTATCCAACATGTGTTCTGCCTGAGCAGCGTGTTACTTGGAAGAGTTCAGCAGATCAGAGAGAGATGTCATGTTCATCATGCTGGTGGCTCCTCTATGGATGTGCTGTCACATCCAAATGCAGGGATATGGATGACTTTCTGTGATTAGATCATGTAACGTCGCACTTGTACAGCCCTCCAGTGGTCCATGCATAGTTATTTCACTTTTGCTTAACTATTCTAACTTGAACTGATGGTCTGTAAGCTAAATGTTTTCTAGTCTACTATAGAAGGGGAGTATATATACATATATAGAGGATTGTCTCTAGCCCTTAAGCCAGCTAGCTTCTTCGAGTTTATATTTTAAAGGGCTGCTTTCTTTCCTGCTTCACTCCTGTTTTTCCCCATGTAGCGCTGAAGTTTCTTTGGTGAGTAGCATGGTTCACAGTTAAGTCTTGAACTTTGGATTCTTGACGTGCCTGAACTGGCTTTCTACCTGAAGAAAAGCAGGTATTCCTCCTTCAGTGCTTAGCTTTGCGTAAATAGTTCTTTGCCCTGGCCATTGCTTATAGACGCTGTTATCCAGTCAGCTAGCTACACTGAGAGGAGATAGCATTTCAAATAGCAGTCAGTTCTAGGGTATATAAAAAACACACAAATCTTCTGCATAGGAAAGACTGCCATTTTGAGAAAAAAAGAATTATTTGGAGGGGTAAGATGGTCAAGAGATATTTTCACGCTTCTACAGAATACCTTTTAGGTCAGCTTTTAGTTCTTACTGATCATAGTATCTCAAAATACAACTCTCAGGCCCAACCCACCTTTCTAGTGTAGAACTGATAAGAGATTGTCAGGGAGCTGATAAACACAAGCTTAAGGAGTAAAACTAAAATGAAGTATATAGGGTGGACTTTTAGTGCAAAGTGGTGTCCATGAGTAAATGCACATTTTTTTCCTGTTTGTTTTTTTTTTTTTTTTAAAGTTGCTCTTTCTCTGGGCTTCTTTTAAAATCCTTTTGATTACTTATTATGCAGTTTAGTAGTCCTTATCTTATTCCTTGCTAAGGTTAAAAAAAATAATTTATGTTCCCCTTCATAAATACATTCTCTCTGAGAATTCCCCTTTGGGCAGTGTTGTTCAGCTTCATTTCAAAATACAAGACCACGTGCTAAACGGCATAGAGTAGGATACACAGGAGGAACAAAGGCATGATTAATTGTACATGCTAACATATTTGTTTTACTTCAAGTTAGCTGCATAGCTTAGCATAGCAGAAGCCACGGCATGAATTCTAATGTATTTTAATCCAAGCACAACCTCTATATACCTTCTGGATATACATGCTAAATAAATAACAAGCATTGCTAAAACCCACATTACAGTCCATTAATGCTAATGTTTGAGTGCTGGCTAGATCAAGATAGCACAGGTACACTGTCATGTATTCGTACTAGTTTCTTTATTTTTCTTAAGATTTAACCAAGTTTGGAGGGAGCTTGTAGCAAACTTCCCTGGGCAGTTTTAGTTTTTGATATTTTAAATGGAAGGTCTAAAAGAGTCAATATGTTTTAGTTTTCTGCTCATTTATTACATTTTAACAACAAAAAAATATTCTCAACGTACAGACAAATTTTGCTCTTTCAAATTCAAAAGGAAAATAAAAAGGATGGGAGTCCTTTGTTTTAACAAAGATGTCCAAATGTATTGTTCCAAATCCTAGTGGTAGTTTTGGGATCCTTTTATAGTTAATGGAGTTGTTAATTTAAGCAAGATTGATTCACCTTAATCTAAGAAATAAGATAACAGATTAGTTGAATTACTCTCCTGAGGTGCTCATTTCTCCATTTATGGTAAGGAGAGCCTGGTAAAACTAGAAAAACATTATTAATCTAAATATGAAAAAGGTGAATCCTGCTCTTTACTAGTTTTATTTGTGGGTGCAGATTGCAAAAAATAACATTTCAAAACAGTTTCTAAAATATCAGCTGAATTTGGATAAAAAGTTGCCCCTTTTCCTGTTGCTGCCCACCACTGAAAAGAGTCTGTCCCTATCCTCTTGACATCCATCCTTAAGATATTTTTAAGCATTAATAAGATCCACTCTCTGTCATCTCTTCTTCAGGCTAAACAGGCCCAACTCCCTCAGTCTTTCTTCATAAGAGGGATGCTCCAGTCCTCTAAATCATCTTTGTAATCTCTGCTATGAAGTCCCTCTCTCCAGTAGTTCCTTGTCTTTCTTGATCTGAAGAGCTCAGAACTGGACAGAATACTCCAGGAATACTCCTAGGACAGAGTAGAAGGGCAGGGTCACCTCCCTCAACTTGCTGCCCATGCTCTTCCTAATGTAGCCCAGAGCCTTCTTGGCCACAAGGGCACACTATAGGCTCATGGTTAACAGCTTGTCTGTGATGACTTCCAGTTACTTCTCTGGAGAGCTGCTTTCCAACAGGTCAGCCCCCAGCCTCTACTGGTGCATGGGGTTATTCCTCCCCAGCTGCAGGACCCTGCACTTGCCTTTGCTGAACTTCGTTAGGTTCCTCCCTGCCCAAGGCTCCTCCCTGCCCAACTGTCTAGTTTGTTCAGACCTCACTGGCTGGCAGCACAGCCTTCTGGTGTGTCAGCCACTCCTACCAGTTTTGTATCATCAGCAAACTTGCTGAGGGTACATGACCCTCTTCCAGGTCACTGGTGAGCAAACTGAATGAGACTGAGACAGTACTGACCCCTGGGGAATACCCCTATCTCCAGGTGTCCAGCTAGACTCTGCACCATGGATCACAACCCTCTGTGACCTGCCATTCAGCCAGTTCTCAATCCATCTTACTGTCCACATCCAGCCCACACTTTTTAAGCTTATGCATGGATATGTTATGGGAAATGTTGCCAACAACCTTGCTGAAGTCAAAGTAGACAATATCCACTGCTCTCCCCTCATCTATCCAGCCAGTTGTCCCATCATAGAAGGCAATTAAATCAAGCATGATTTCTCCTTGATGAATCCATGTTGACTACTCCTGATAACTTTTTCCTTCACTTGCTTAGAGATGACATCCAGGATGGGTTGTTCCATCGCCTTCCAAGGGATGTAGGTGAGACTGACTGGTCTGTAGTTTCCAGGACCCTCCTTCTTGCCCTTTTTAAAGACTGGAGTGGCATTCTTTCCTCCAGTCTTCAGGCATCTCTCCTATTCTCCATGACCTTTCAAAGATGATGAAGAGTGGCTTAGCAATATATCTGCCAGTTCTCTCAGCACTCATGGATGCATCCCATTGGGGCCCATGGATTTGTGGGTGTTAGTTTTGCCTAAATGATCTCTAACCCAATCCTACTTGACCAAGAGAAAATCTTCCTTTCTCCAGACTTTGTCCCTTGCCTCCAGAGTCTGGGATTCCTGAAGGCTGGCCTCAGCAGTAAAGACTGAAGTAAAGAATTCTGCCTTCTCTGTATCCTTTGTTACCACAGCACCCACCTATTCAGCAACAAGCCCACCTTTTTCATAGGCTTCCATTTGCTACTGATGTACTTGAAAAAACCCTTCTTGTTGTCCTTGACATATTTAATTCCAAATGGACCTTAGCCTTTCTCATAACATCCCTTCATACTCTGATGATGTTTCTGTATTCCTCCCAAGTGGTCTGTCCCTTTTTCCATGTTCTGTAAACTTCCTTCTTCTATCCTAATAGACTGTTTTTTCTTATTCAATGAGAAATAAATAAATAAATGTATAAATAAATTAAAAAACACTGGTTTACACATTTTACAATTAAGTCATTAAATGTTTTTTTAAGTCTTGAATTTATAAGGATAAACTAAAACTAGTGATCAAACATACTGTTTGTTTAGTTAATGAAGAAGATGTAAACTGAGAAATTCTCCATGATGTCATGGTACATCTTGGTCGTTGCTGAAGTTAGAAAAAAATGTTGCATCCATGCACACAATTCCACAACTGCCACGTAGAGTTGAATCACACTAAAAAACCAAACCAACCAACCAACCAACCAACCAAACAAACAGAATTGGGCCTAATAATTGAAATCCCATTTAAAAAGAGGAATAAAATTAAATGGAGCTAAAAGCAGACATGCAGGCTTGTCTGTTTTTGACATGGGTAAATTAAAACTAGACATGCTAAAGTTCTGTAGTCTTTCCCTAGCTAAGTAAACTCTGCAGTTCTTTTCACATTCATAGTGTTTCTATCACAGTGTGCTCTGAGTTTCAGAGCATACCAGAAGTGTCTGTTTCTTAGAGGCTGAGTACTCTACAGTTAATTTAATGTGTCTTCTAAATTATTTTTACCTAATATGTTTATGCAGTAATTTCAGTGCCTTTGTTTAAAATTTAGATATATGTTATTTATAAAACCAAAATTCAAGTTCTGTATTTTGCCTTTTCTGATGCTTGGAGATGGTAGTGGTTCCACTTTATTTCTGTATAAACTTAATTACTGCAGCATATGCAGTAGATACTGAGAACAGTTTTAATGGGTTGAAGGAGTTACTAAAAGTAAGATTGTGTATTTTTTTTTCACTGTAGATTTGGCAAACTGCTTTCATTTGCAGTGGCCATTCCTTTTATCTAAATAGTTGAGAAAGAATACAGAGATAATTTTTGAGGAGTGAAATACCAAGAAGTTGTGATTCAGATAAAATATAATGCTTAGAGATGCAAGTAATATTTTTATCTACTATATATAATCCTTTAATACACCAAGTGATTAGAGAAAATAGGGAGTTGAGCACTGAAGATTACAAAATTGAAACCAAAATACTGGAAACACTTTTTAATAAATATTTAACTACATTTTTCTAAATACTTGTGTGAGTATAGAGTGTCCTAGTTGTGTATGTTTATGTCTATGTGGGTACAAGAAATGCAATGAAAATATTGGCTGTGAAGTTAAATGAAGACATTATATTGAATATTCTGAATATTCTTAACTTTTAGGAGCAAAATAAATAATATGATTAGAAAAGAATCTAGTACTTTCCAATTCTGTTTGTGTCTCTAAGTGGAGAAGGGATAGCTTTGAAATGAAGTTGTTAAAATGATTTTTATTCCTAATTCTTCACACTTGGTATGTGACTTCATGCAAATCACAGAATCTTGGAATAACAATGAGTTGAAGCCATCTCTGGAGATCATATAGTCTGATACCTTTACATAGAGCAGCATCAACTAGAGTGGATTGTCCATGAATAAGCCCAGTCAGGTTTTAAGTATCTGCTGGGCTGGAGACTTCCACAACCTCTCTGGATAATCTGATCCACTCCTTGGACAGTCTTACAGTAAAGAAGTGTTCTTCTCATGTTTGAACGCATCTTGAAATTCAGTTTGTCTCCATTGTTTCTTGTCTGGTCACTGGGCACCTCTGAGAAGAGCCTGACTCTCTCTCCTCATTACACCTTCCCATCAGGTACTCATATGCTCTGTTTACTTTTCCACCTCAGCCTCCTCTTCTCCAGGCTGCATAATCCTAGCTCTCAATCTCTCCTTGTAAATTAGGTGCTCCCAGTTCCTTAATCACCTTTGTGGCCTTTTGCTGGACGTGCTCCATTATGTCCATGTCTCTCGTGTATTGGGGCTCTCAGAACTGGGTCCAGCACTCCACGTGTGTCTCACCGGTGCTGAGTAGAAGGGAATGGTCACATACTTCAGCTTGCTGGCAGGACACCCTAATGAAGCCCAGGATGCTGTTTATGTTCATACTGTCCTGTATCAATCTAAATAAACCCAGGTCTTGTGGCAGTAAGAAGGAAATTAATTCCCTGTTACTTCTTTCATATGTGAAGAACCAAGACTAGTATGCAAGTATGCAAACTACCATGAATGTGAGTGGCTTACAAATTTCATATGCAAGAAGAATTTCCAAATTTGTGTGAATCACTGATAGCTGAGATAGGGCTAGAATCTGGTTTCCATAGTCAACATGGAAATGGAGCATGATTAGAAACCAGCAACTGTAATTAGAAAGTCCATCTCATAGTACGATTCTGGGGAAATCACATAAAATTCTGTGTTGGCAGTTCACAAGATTTATTACCGCTTAGTACCTTGGTTCATGGCAAAGCAGCTGCAAGCTGTTGTTTCCTCTCTTCCCTCTTTGTATCTGTATTAAAGGCTGGAGCATAGGTGCTTGTATTCATAATGACTGGTAAAATTAGAAGAATCAGAGTTGGAGGTTAGCTTGAAAGTGTTAATTTTTCTTTCAATTTAACTATCTAACATTGGGGGACATCCAAAAATCATGTAAGAGGTATGAAAGGATATGCTAAAAGTGTCTAAAATATGATAAAATTGTACTGCTTTACAGCTGGAATTAATTCCATCCCTAATTTTTAATTTAGATTAATGAATGAGATGCTATTTGTCGGAGGTGAGTAGGAAGGGGAGAGGGAATCCATAAATCCATGCCACTAAATGTGATACCTCCAGAACTTTATTTAGGAAATGTAGATACCTCTAGAGGACATTTCAGGACTTATGCAGGCCAAGTAGCCCTCTGGAGTTACTTAATTCTCTCCATCATCTATTTACAGAGTTTAGAGCAGTTGAGTTTCTCCCTTAAAACATATTTCAATGATACAGTCAACTCTGAATTGATGACTTGCTGCTACCAAGAGAACCCACTCTCCCTCCCTTGTCCTTTGCTATCTTATCCTACACTAGTTTATAGCATCCTAGGTTGATTCAACTAACTGCTGTGGCTGAAAGCCAGTAGATTTTTAGGCTAAGTGAGTGGTAGGGTATTGAATTGGTTTACCAGTCAGGCGGGGATGAGCAGCAGGGAGACCCCACATCTAGGAATGGAGGGACTAGAGGAGATGAGAGGAATGGAGTTTCCCCAGTTGTGGTCTTGAGCTGTTGTATTTTGTGAGATTATATATTTTGTAATAATCTTATAAATATTAAAAAGAAGAAAATAATGAATAGAAAAAATAAGATGGAAAATTATGTACATATCTGTGATATTTATGAAAAAATCTGAATCTGTACATAATGAAAATATTATGTATAGCATTACACACATTATAAAATAGAAAAACTTTTATGTGTTCTAATTCATACTATTCTAATAATTTTTATTAAATGTTTAAATAATTTTAATTGTTCAATAAAGGAAACTCTTCTATTTTCTTTAGAATGTTACGCCAATGCCGGTGAAAGATTTAACTTGGATTTGAGGTAACAAGTGATGAAAATGTAGCTTAATTGTTCTTGTGGAAGGAACATTGTCCTACAAGTCAATTATCACTAGACCAGAATGGGGTTAAACATCTTAAGTACATTACACAAGATGGTGGTTTGCATGTTGTAGGAGATGTGCAGTTAGATTATTGAAATCATTTGTCATGTACCTATATGTATTGGAATTATAGTTCTATAAAACTTGTGCAATAGAAAGACCCACCTGGCTACTTCTTGTGTTCTACTACAATAAATGGCATCCCTTACACAAAATATTGATTAAGAAGTTGAATGTGGCACTCATGCAAAGAATACATCATCAAAATAATCTCCTTTCAAGATGGCAAAACATACAAGGAGTGGTGAACCAAGTCATTAGGCAAAAGCTTCAGTGTTTCATAGAATTGTAAAATCATCAGGGTTGGAAGAGACCTTTAAATCACCAAATCAAACCATCAACCCAACGCTGCCATCGTAATGCCTAAACCATATCACCCAAAATTGAGTAAGAGCTAGTGGAGAACCACATCATCACAGGATTTTTCAAAAGTAGGTTCAAAGTTTTCGTGTCTTAAGGAAAAAAAAAAGAAAGTGCATCCTCCTAATTTTTAGGGAAAAGGTCATTCTTACATGTTCTCTCTTGCTTTGAAACCTTGTGTCAGTAATTATTGGTGTTGTGCATGTCGAGACAAGGTAGTCTCCCCCTAGTGCTGATCCAGTGGCTTTCTGGTGCTGGGGATGAAGTCAGGAACCCACACTTGCAGGCCTCTGCCCAGGAAAGAAGGGCTTCTTCAAAAAGCAGCTACAAGTACTCAGCTTCTGCTTGGAGTTTTCACTGAAGAGGCCTTTCTCTCCTTGCACGGACTTCAGGGGAAGTTAGAGAGACAGGTCCAGACAATAGCCAGAGATATTGCTATAATAAAACAAGAAATTGCAGCATGTTTGTTCAGACATGCAGTGTCTGTAGAGATGCCAGCTTAGACATTTTACTATCTCTTTTGCGTAACAAAGGCAATTGCCTCTGGAGATTTCTTTCTGAAGATGTCTCTGTTTAGAGACAGTGCATGCACATGCATGCCAAATGTCTTTTTTGTGTTTGTGCTAGATGTTTCATTTTTTAAAATCTATCATAATATCATACTGTACAGAAGATCACTGTACTTTAAATTTTCATATGCAACTGTGATGAGGTATTTCAAATTTTCTATATAGTGTAGTAATGAGCTATTTTATGGCTTAATAGAGATGATTTTGTTGAACAGAGTATCTGAAAATATTTTGCCAATGTTGCAGTTAATCTGGTTGTTTTTGCATGGAAATAAAATGTGATCTTTTAGAGAAGGTGATATGGCAAGCTGACTTCTAAAACTATTTTGAATATTCACAGTGATTCTGGTCTGCATCGAAGCACGCCAAAATCCTCTATTCTTGATCAATGCTGTGTGTAAATCGCAGCAGGCCAGTTGTAAGGCAGAATAATGACTGTAGAGAGGTACCTGAACTGAATTTACCGTCTGGACCAGGTACTAGTAACACTGTAGACACGACAGCTTGGGGTTCAGCTTGATCTGCAGTCCTAGGAGCAGTTGTTCATGCCAAGTTCTGCATTGCCACTGCCATATATGTTTTTTAACTAACTAGTTTAATGCTGGGTGCCTTGTGTTTGTTTGTGCTGCAATTGCTTATCTGGATTGTGATGCACAGGGCCAATGTGTGGTACCAAAAGTTGGGATAGGGTTACACTCCCTTTCTCTGTGCTCTGGGTAGGGTATGATGTGGAAACTGCTGTTCCTTTGCAGCATGGGAGTGTTCTGCTCCAGTGCACTGACTAGGACATTGGCAAGGCAAAGGAACCTGTGTGAAGGCAAGGGTCTAAATATATCATCTTTTCTGAATAAAAATCTAACATTTTTGCCTTCAAACAGATATATCTAAGCTTGCTGATGCTACTTGTCACAAATTTTGTCCCTAAGCTCTTCTTGAAGATAGTGGGAGGATTGCTGTAGTAATGACCACATTTGAAAAAACAAGTTTTGACTGTCGTTTACTGCAAAAACAGGTGTGGTGTTTTAATATGTTACTAAATCCCCTTTCTGCCAGAGGTAGCTACCTTTTAACAGAGTCAACAGAGTGGTATGCATATTTTAGTAGCTCCAGTGTTAGTCCAGCTCTGTAGCAGTGCAAGCTAAGATACTGAACTGAGACTGTGTGTTTTAGGGCAGAGACAAATACTCTGCATTACTAACACTGCTAGAGGTCTGCCAGTAATGTAGAAAGGGGAGAACAGCTGTGGAGGGTAGTGTCTTAAAGCTGCTATGGCAAAATTTGCTAGGGCTTTCCTGTCAGATATGGTCATGAGATCTAGATTTGCATCAGAATGTGCAGTATCGTGCACTTCATTAATACTTTTTATTCACCCCTCATTTGAAGTATATATTGGTGTGTTTGACCTGTCCAAATAAGTAAAAACTGCCTAGAAACCTATCCTGATTGCAAACAGATTTAAAATACCACACTGACAGTCTAGTTGTCATTGAATTAATCACATTCTTAATTGTACTGTTTCTGTATCATTCATTGCAGTTATGGACATCTGTGTATTGGTACAATACAGAACATGAATAACATGTTAGGAAAGCAATGCTGTCTTTTAATAAGCATACACAGAAAAAGTCAATTTTAAACTGGATTAAAAAATATATAGTTGTAACAATAAATATAAATTCAGGTTCACCTATGAAACAGTTGTTCTTAAGTCAAACTTCTTTGGTCTCTGGGCTTGATGTAGATGTAGTCAGACTTTTGCACTTTAAAGAAATATTAATTTAAAGGATAATATGATCATTATAGTGCTAGGAATTTGTTTTATTACAGAAATATTTGTATTGCCTCTATCTGTCATATCAAATGAAGGATATGTGAAAATGTATTTATATCTCACATGCTAACATGTACGCAATTGTGGAAGGCTTTGTTGAGAGAGAATTGAAATTTGGACATAGTGATTGCCAGATAGAATTGTGGATATGAAGGGGCAGTACAAGAAGGAGTAACGTGCAGCATAAAATAAGAAAATTGTGAGCCAGTGGTTTGGAGAAAATGGGATGATGTGTTGATGTAGATGCAACTACATGAGAAAAACCTTGAAGAGTTGTAGGGAAAAAACAAAGGTAAAGCAGGATATTAATAGAGAAATAGAGACTGAAAGAAAGTGCCATACATCCAGAAACCACTTAGAAAAAAAATGGGGGGTTAATTTGTTATGAAGTTAATTTAAGGGCACGTCTCCAGGATGAAGGACCTAAGATCTTGCTTTATGGTGGACTTGACACCGGCTGCCACAAGAGAGGAGCCCCAAAGAGAAGATACAAGGACTCCCTGAAACAACATCTCAGCCTTGGCCATATTGATCAACATAACTGGTCTACTCTGGCCTCCAATGGGGAGGCCTGGAGACACACCATCTATAACGCTGAGAATGCTTTTAAGAAAGTGTGCAGGATCACCTTTGAGGAGAAAAGACAACACAGAAAGAATCGTGCCTTGCAGAATATACCATCTAAGGAGTCTTTCTGCTGTGCCTTTTGCAACCGGACATGTCTATCTCGTATTGGCATTTTTAACCATCAATGCGCTTGTAACAAATATGGGTAGAGCCCTTCCCAAATCTTCGTTCGTGAAGCCCAGCCATGATAATTTAAGTAATAGAAGGAATTTTCCCTGGAGTAATGTGAAATTGCAGTGCTTTCTGTGGTACTGCAGAAAAAAGGGTAATGACTTAGAAAGCCTACAGAATTACAGTAATCAAAACGGGAAGTGAATCTCTTGCAATAATTTCTATGTAATTTGTCTTTTTGTACTGCTCTTTCTTTGCCAGCTGGAGCTTTAAGTTATGTCTCTTAACTTACAATGTGTGCTAAACTGGAAATTCTTTTCTCTAAACGTGGGGGCTTATTTTGGAATATGAGGGTGAAATGTCACTCTTTACGATTTGGTTACTTTTTATATGTCTTTTGTTTCTCCTTATGTGTTTTAATGAGAGATCTATCATCTCAGGCAGAAATATGCTCTTGAAAGTTTTACTTTAAAAGGAAAAAGGTCTTTCTGTGGAGTCTTTGCAGCAGATCTATCTATTGTGTGACTGAGAATATGCTTTGCCTCCTACTTCCATCATCAGAAATATGCCACATTTTGTAAGAATCTAGGATTATATGTGTGTTTGGTTTATCATTAAGTTCTTCATTAGATGAAACTAGTGGGGTTTTCATTAAGTCAGTTGGAAGATTTGCCTAAGGTGCAGACTGGCCATTAAAACTCCCTGAAGGTATGTTACCACTGCACTGTGACCTAGGTCTTGGAGCAGATCTCAGTCTGCAAGTGATCCAGGTCTGCTTGTGAGTGTGCACATTGCAGGGCTGGAGTCAACTCACAGCACGCGGCCATCCATGGCCGAGACTGCCAGTGTTGAACTTGCAGATGGCTTCTCTGAAGCACAGATGTAGGTTCTTATGGCCTCACTGAGCTGAGTTGTTCTGGGATGGTGTTTTTCGCAAAGTTGTACCAGTACGCAAAAGGCCTAGAAATTCGGTGATATGGGAGCTTCAGGAGGTGGAATAAGTTTTAGCAAGATGAGCACATAGTTTGGGAGCAGATGCTACAAAGTGGGGATAGATACTGTATGAAGCAATGGCTGCAGGTTCTCTGCATGGGGAGCTGAGCTTCTAATGCAAATTGTAATACTGATACTCTGACCAGTCTCATTCTGACCAGTTTCACACTGCATCAGTTCTTGACTATTCCTATTCAGTCACATACCTCTTTCTGAAGAGATTTAAATTTTGTGTGTAATCAGAGGGATGGCTACTTAACCAGAGCAGTTCCCCCAGAATGTCCTTTTGTTTGTGTTCTACCAAGCGATTACAGTATTAGGTGTCCCTGCAACAAATAAACTGTGATAACTAGAAATTGTACATATGGAAGTAGATCTCATGGAAGCTTTTTGAGAATCTGCCGTGAATGCTAGTTTGCATTAGGCTGCCAAGAGATGTGGCTGTGGCTGATGAGATTGTTATTATTATAACATAGACATTCTGTATGGAGTTGGAGGTTTGCCTGGTGGTTTTGGGTGCTGTGTTCTTTGGCATATGCTTCAGACCCAAAGTGTGAGGCCTAGGGCTTTGTTTTTTGCAAAGGCAACTGCATACTGTTTTCTGTGGCCATTACAGAGGGTTAGGAAAATATCTTTGTCATCACAAAGGCTCCTTCCAAGCAAGCAAACAAAATAAGGAATGCTTTATGCTTCCACGTGCTTGCATAACAGGAGGAAGAGAAGCTGCTGCAATGGAGATATGTGATGCTATTAAACACTTGGCCATTTAGGTGTTTTTGGTTTTAGAACCAAAGATTAGATTAGAAGATTAGAAGAAATTATGATAATTCATGAAAATTTAGAATAAAATCTTCTTGTTTCCCATCTCATGTCCATATTATGAACAACTCTCGAAGAAAAAAAACTCAACAAGTTTTGCTAGCAAATAAAATGGTAAAATGAGAATTGCTGCAATGAAATTATTAAATCAAGTAGGGGAGAAAGTTAAATGTGAAAGTAGATTTAAAGTCTAGGAATAGTGCAACCCCTTGTAAGACAGATAGAGTTGTCCTAGAAAGACAAATTATTTTGTTTTCTTCGTGCCAGTTGAATTCTGTGACTGAAGCAGTCATCTCTGCTGGGCTTGTCACCTCTGAGCCTCATGAAATGGAATTGATGCCTTGCTGTTTAACTGGAGATTTTGGTGCTGTTTTATGAGTCCCTTTGTACTGGAGATGCATGTAAAGTTTCACCAAAAAATAGTGGTTCTTGACTTATTCAGATGTTTTTGAAAATTTTATCTGGTAAAGAACTTCAAAGAGGAATCCAGGATTGATTATTTAAGAAAATTCACAGTTATTTGTGGGCTCGACTAATTGTTTCCACCCTGTGCTAGACTTGACCTGATGCCCTACAGAGTTGCTTGTCTATCTGCACATTATCCTCCCCGACATGTCCCATAATTCCCTTGTTATTATTTTCTCCATTTTCTGGGTTTTCCCAGGCCCCTTAACTTTAATCCTGGGTAATACAGAGTTAAGTGTAATTCTGTATTACTGGAACTGCATTTCAAAATTTACAAAAGAGTATACGATGGTGGTTATACCCAGTCCAAAGTCTTAAAAGTTTATGCCATCTGATTTTTCTTATGGTGAGAGAAATTTCAGCAGACTGGTCTTTTGTCACAAGAGTGGATACAGTTACATGTGTCCTTTGTGGGATAGGACGTTTTCAGTGACCTGATTAAGGAGGCATTTCAAAATGCATTTTTCATTTTAATCAAAAACTGATCCTACTTTAATTAATTGAAATTAAAAATAACTTAAACTGTGTGGTCTCAGTGTGGTCACAGAGACACACATAAAAATATTTTTTTTTATAAACCTCTCTTCTTATCTCCCTCTGTCTTCACTGCAGAAGATCTTTATCTACTGTGCTTGAGGAGAAAATAGGGAGTTGGAGAAAGGCACTAGAACAGGCTGAGATTGAAATCTCTATTCAGCTTTTCAGTCGTCTCAGCTGGCTGGTAATCTTGGGTATAACCCTTAGTCTCTCTGTCGCAGTTCACACTGGTAGGAAAAAACCTTCTATTTTCTTTTCATTGTCCTTATTTAGCCTACAACATCTTAGAATGGTCTTTCAAGGAAGGGATTTGTTTCATTTAACTTAGATTTAGTTTCGATATCTGTTTTGGGATGAGGCAAGTCCTACCTTTTCTCTCTGTTGACTTAAGACAGACCTTTAAGAAACTGAAGTATGATATTTATATGGCAGATTTCTGCCTTCGTTGTCACCTTTAAAATATATATCCTAGAACATCCTGTTGCATCTGGCTAATAACTACATCACAATTATTAAAAAAAGAGATTAGCTTTTTGAGATTTTCTTGGACTTGCTGGGTGTGTGTAATTAATTATCCAATCCAATGTAATCCCCATGGGAGAAAAACCCCACCAAAACTAATGATTGTAAAATTTAGCATGATATTCCTGAGGCTTCTTGGGCCATGCCTTACATTCTGACTAGGCTTCTGTACCATGCCTTTGTATACAAATTTTATTTAAAATTTATATACATAAAAATTGTGGAGTGGCCAATACAGATATGGGCTATAGAAATAAAAACAGATGAGATCTGTTATGATGGGCTGTAGGCTGCAAAGCTTTAATTTGTTAGCTAGCAGGAGAAACAGCAGTGGCCATTACAAACAGATGAGCTACAAAGAGGAGTTCAGAAAAGATGACCAAAATGGGGTGAGCAGTGCGTAGGAAATCTGCAGAGCAGTAGTTTACTGGAGCACACGTAGTAGTGAGGCAGGGAAACCTCACCTTTGTACTCCTGCACAGGACTGCCCCAAGGAAATGCGTCAGAAATACGCATTTGATGTGTTTAGTGGAACTCTTAAGGGCTGTGATGAACACGTCTATGCTGTTTATTACTGGCAGGCCTCGCAAAGGAATTCTCATTTTATTTAGAATCCAGGAGTGGTTTGAGGAACTGGCAGAGGGTTAATATCTGCAAAGCTCCAAGGTATGTGGAGTGCTCAAGGTTCCTGCTCACAGCCTAATACACTGTTTGCCAATGGTCTCTGTCATGTCACTTGATGGGACATGCTGAGTCCTATGATAAAAGCTGGGCTGTGTCACTGGAGCTGTTACTAGAAAGCATGCATATTAGCAGGACTTTGTTGATTATGGCTCACTTGTAGGTTGTATCCTTGTGGCTGTGTAACTTAACAACCTCTCTCTTGCCCTGACAAAAAAAGCCAAATTCTGGGACACAGTGCTGTGAAGCAGAAAAAGAGCCAGTGTTTGGTTCTGCAGGTGTTCAATGTACAGGCTCAGCCCTGGGCATCGTGGAATGGGATTTTCTGCTCACTTGATAAGTTCTGTGCTCTCTAACTGACACCTCCCTAAATAACCAAGAGGCTCCTAACAACCTTCTGAACTGAAGCTGCATTATAAGACATTGCATTGGTTTTGCACCAGATTGGGCACATTACCAATACATTTTTGTACTCTCTCTCCCTCTCCCCATGTTTTGTTTTGTTTGGTGTGTATATCTGTAGCCACTAAAAAAGGGAACTTTAAGCTTACAGCACTGTGCTGTGTTCAGAATATAGTATGGGATGTTTACTATATTCATGGCAGACTTTTAGGCAACTGTGTAAAATGAAGGAGATAATAATCTGATTTTTAAAAAACTGAGCATGGCCACCTTTTTTTTTCTCAGAGTCAGAAATGTGGAATAAATCTTGTAAACAGAAATTATATGAAAGCTTTTTGTTTTATAAAAAAAAAAATTACACTTAAATCCTCTTAGCAGCTACATTAACATTAGTAGGTATTTTTTTCCTAGATGCATTAGCATATGCATCAAAAATATTTGGTAGCAAACTGTCAGATGTTTTGTGATTACTGCAATTTCACTTCACACACCTAGGTTAAACATACAACAAGCAAGGAATTCAAGTCACTCTTTTTTTTTTCCCCTGCCCTTTCTAGCATAATGTACATAAACCTTGAAAGATAATTTTTAACCTAGGAGTTACCCTTTCATTAGCAAAGTTGAAAGCAGGATACATTAAGTAGTTGTTTCCTGACCTCAGAGAGAGATGCCTATGTGCTCTCAGATCTGTGTCCAATAATTGGTCCTACCTAGGGGGAAGAAAAGAAAAAAGAAATTACACAAACTGACTGAATGACCACTGAATGGTGCTTCCAGAGTAATAGCTGGCTTCTGGCAATGCTCCTGTTCATGTGACATAGTTTGTTGAAATACCTTTTATGTTACCCAGGGATATCTTCTACCTTAAGCCTTTAAAAGGTCATTGTTGAAAAGCAGGAATATTGATTAGTTAGTGGGCTGAATCTTTAATCTTAGCGTTTATGTTGTGATCGAAAAATGTAAAAGGACTTTCAATAAATGAAAATGTGTGTGTGTGTGAGATTTAATTTTCTGAACTTTATTATGCACAGGTATACCAGACTGCTAATAGCAAACTTTGCCCTTTAGTTAAATACTTCTCCAGCAAGTTAGGACTCTAGAGTTATCTTTAGATGGAGACTTGCTTATGTACAAAATCTGCTGAATCTGGCAGGTTAATGCTTTTACCTTGATCTGGTTACCTTGGCAGGGGAGTCCATTCTGACTCCCTTAAGTGTAGCGCATCAGCTACTTGCACAATGCCTTTGTCCTAGAGCGTCATTATGGAGTGCCTTCAGTTTTGTCCATTTTCACTTAGCCTAGACTGACTTGAATGGAGTGAAAGCAATTATAATGTGAATGCTATGTCAAAGGAGTAAATAATCATACAGCTGTAAGAAATTATGCTTTTTGGAAAGTTTAATATGTGCATTTTAAAAGGGAGGTTTGATTTATCCTTGAGTGGCATTCTTCTGCTGCTCCTCTGAAGTTAATAAACTCCAAGTAGAAATGAGAGCATTTGAAAAAATCTTAGCTTTTTTTCTTTTATGTCATTTTGTTTGTATTTTACACCTTGATTGATGTGCTAGGTTTGTCTGGGGAAGAGTTAATTTTCTTCACAGTGGCTAGTATGGGGCTATGTTTTGGATTTGTGCTGAAGACAGGGTTGTTTTTGTTATTGCTGAGCAGTGCTTGTAAAAAGCCAAGGCCTTTTCTTCTTTTTGTACTGCCATGCTGGCAAGGAAGTTAGGAGTGTGTAGGAGGTTGGGAGGAGACACAGCCAGGGCAGGTGACCCAAACTGACCAAAGGGACATCGTGCATATGACATCATGCACAGTATATCAATTTGGTGGGAAGAAGGAAGGAGATGGGTATGTTTGGAGTGATGGTGTTTGTCTTCCCAGTAAGGGTTATGTGTGATGGGGCCCTGCTCTGCTGGAGATGGCTGAACACTTGCCTGCCCATGGGAAGCAGAGATTAATTCCTTGTTTTGCTTTGTGTGCACGGCTTTTGCTTTCCATATTAAATTGTCTTTTTTTCAAGCCATGGCTTTTCTGGCTTTTACCCTTCCAGTTCTCTCCCCCATCCTACCGGTGGGGAAGTAAGCGAGCAGCTGTGTGGGGCTTGGCTGCTGACTGGGGTAAAATGACGACAGTCCTTTTTGCCCCTCAAAAAGGGGAAAACCACAGACACTTTAGAAAGTGTTCATGCTTACAAAAAAGAAAAAAAGTAGGACTGAAAAATAACAAAACTGGAAAACTGCTACAGTAGAGAAAATTTTTGCTTACAATACATTCCAAATACAGATCATCATGTGTCTATTTTGCATTTCTTTTCTATGAGAAGGCGAGATAACATAGTCAGAATAAGCATCAACAGCAGAGTCTCTCAATGCACCCTTATTTTCCTTTTTGTTTTAACCTCCCCTTTCTGAGGTTAGATAATGTACCTGAAATGTTCAGGAATGGAAAATTTTGGAATGAGCTTCCCTACAGGTGGGTTAGTGCCTTTGTGGTTAGCCAGTAGATGTCATCACAAGACTGAGCCTCTATGTCCAGGAGCTGTGCAGCACCCTTCTCTAATCCTGCACGTACTAGCCAGCTTATGACTGGCATTTGAGTGTGTATTTTCTGGCAGGCAGCACCTGTTGGCTAATAAAGTGGTTCAAAGTAGAAGTCATCTATAAAGGAAGCGCCACTTGCTGAGGCACCTTTCCAGCAAACTGATTAAGCTCTGCTGGTAGTGGGTAAGAAGCGTTTGAAAGACTGTTTTCAACAGAGGAAGGTAACAATGATGCTTGTGGGACTTAGGAAATAGCAACGGCAATATACTTAGTAGCATAAGGGCTCTTACAGATATCTTACAGATATCTTACAGATAAGACTGCAGATATGTTTACATCTATAGCTGCAGAATCTAGCCTGCATACTGTGTTCCAGAATGGAAGGGTATGATTTGAAAAAGTATCCAGTGTTAACCTTATTCTGTCCTTGCCGAATAGTAATATTAAATTTACCATTGATCTTATGAGAGAAAAAGGATTAAAAAAAAAAAATCTTTTCCTGAATTTTAATTTAAAAAACGCATGCTCAGTCTTTATAATCAGGCAAAGTGATTTAAGAATGAGTTGCCCAAATGTCTATGTCTTGCAATAATCCAGGTTGGGTAGAACCAAGATGTAACTTTCTGACCTCTAGCTGTCCCTTTACAACAATGCAGGTTTTCCATAGGTCCCAAAGCCAGCCTGCACTGATGTCTGGTTTCCATAACCATCTTAAATTGCACTAGTTGTCACTGCTTTGGCATCTGAATCACATCACTACGGTATTCTTTTTCTTCTGAAATCTGTAAGCGTGCTGTAGCAGTTAGCATATGTATGACCTACCCTGTGTATGCATCTCAGTAAGTGAACACTGAGGCCCTCTCAGACAATCCTCACAGAAGCAGCTGTGGTGGTTTAAGATGTCATTGTCCTGCAGCTGTTTAGTACTAAACCTCTGCTAAAGGCTGAAGCCTCACAAGAGACAACAGAATTCTGTCTTTGCTTCAGCATAGTGCCCAGTTACCTGAGTTACCTTAACTTGTTGATGAAGAGGCTTTAAACTAAGCTGGATAATTTTTCCTGGAGTACATGAAAGAGGCTCACAAGTTCTGTTCATTTACATTACTAGAGGAATGGCAGCCTCCAGCAGAGCAGCAGAAACCAGTAGCCAAGGTATAATAGCTTCTAATACCGTCTTATTCATTTCTTTGATGAATATCTGGCTGCAGCCTAAAACTAAATATAGCAATTTAAACAGCTGCAGTAATATAACTATCTTCTTCATATGCTTGCTCACTCCAATGTTTTACAGCATTGCTCCTGTCGAAGACTAACTGTACACCAACATTTCTGGCTTGCCATTTGCTCATCTCTCGGGATTCCCAGCTGCCCCTGTCCAATAAATACATATATACTGAAGTGTTACTTTAGTGCCCTGAAACCAGAAGTGCAGATGCTACATTAAATACTCTGCATTTTGCCCCATAGCAAATGAGGCACAGGAATTGTATTGATTCTCATGAGAGTTTACTTGAACTCAAGAATCCCTTCAGACTTTAGACATGTAGCTGCATCTGCCATGCAATTTCCACCTGTCTGTAGTAATTCGTGATGCCTACAGCATCTGAGTTCAGTTTTCCTTGGAGTGTGCAGCATTTTGTTTACTGCAATTTACCCATGACAAATCCCATGGAAAGCAGCAGGGCCCATGGAGAGCTGCCAGAGAGATTTTGGCTCAGAGAAAGATAACTTTCTGACATGAATGCTTGTCTGGCCAGCTTTGCCAGTGGTGGGGAGGGCAGGTGGGAAGCACCTTCTCTCCATCTTTGTTTTGTACTCCTTTATTCTGTAATACCAGTCATTCCCTTTGCAAGAGAACAAGATCTTAAAGGCTATCCAGTCCCCAGTAGTGAGATGACTTATGAGAGTAGCTTATGTACTCCTTTTTTTTTCTGAGGCACTCTGAGAATGGGGTAAGACTAGTGTGCACTAAGGACAACCTAGCAAGAGGAGGTAAAGTGTCCTGGTAGGAGGAAAGTATCATCTCCAAAGGGGAACTCATTGTAGTAGTAGAGAGTACTGTTTGTATAAATGCTGCAATAAACTGAATTTATTGATTACTTGCCATAAATTGCTTTCATAGTGCTCTTTCTTCCAGATCTTTTAGGCTGCCTGATAATAACCTACTGATGATAATTCTTTGTCTTGTATAAAATGAAATGTCTTTTGTCATAATCTCACTTTTATTTTTTGCAGGGACTTCATTTTTATTACTAGAGACCAATTTTGACATTTTGAATTTTTGGAAAGTTCACATTTATCTCAGTCCCTGAGTTGACTATTTGGTAAAAACTTTGGTCCAAAATGTACAAATAACATTATCACTTTGAGAAATGTGGTAAGATTACAAGGTCAATTGTGACAGATGAAAACGTATGACACAATAAAGCATCCAGCATAAAGTTTTACTGTCAGTTTGTTCAATATGTGAAGCTGCTTCGTGATCATTTTGCAAGACACACAGTATTGGCATGCTGTCTTTAGTTTCACTTATCAACCAAATAAAGTCAATTGGTCTTTTCCCTTGTTTCGTGCTTGAAGTTGGATGAGGAGTACACAGATGTTGCTTGTGGTAAAATCATGTAACTGTCAGCACAAGGCAAGTTCAAGAGTGGAGAATGGAGACTGCATTTTAGGAACAGTTTTCTGGCAGAGGATTAATAATCTACTGTTAAATAGAAATGGGTGTCTGAAAGTTTTACAAATTACATGGTTTTGAAAACCCATCAAGAGCATTAAAAGGATTTACATCTGAACAGATGTCCAATATAGTATTCACCTGTCTGGAAATAGGAATGGATAAAATAAAAAACTTCAGAAATGTACTGTGGACTAGGAAACAGAGCTTGAAAACCATATTTTCATAATAGCACGTGCAGAAATTTATGGCACTTCATGTTTAAGACTGAGATTATTGATAGCTCTCTGTGCTGTCAGCATTACTTTACATTCCATTTTATTTATTTTTTTTTTTGAGAATTATGGTGAACATTTACGGGGTTTATTGTAATGTTGTTAGGTTTAGGAAGCTGGCTTGATAGATTAACTGTCAACTTCATTTAAGATGTGAGCTTGTGTAGATGGCAAAGAGAATGTGTTCCTGATAAAGCACAGAGTATTGCACTGGGACAGGGAAACAGTTCTACAGAGCATGTCAGGACATGACTGATGGTGTGGCTATTCTCTTCTCTGTTGGTTCTGACTGCACTTCCCCCACCCCCTTCCTGTAGTATCCAAACACCTTTCAGTACTACATGAGCAAACACGATTAGCATCTGTCACAAAATGTTCTTTCTTTCATCTTTTCCTTGGGGCAGAATTGTGTGTGCAATGTAACTTAGTACTTTTTAAAAAAAAAAAAAAATGTATTTGTTACATTATTGTATGTTGTTGAAGAGAAATCAAAGGAAGATTTGTGGTGATTCTTTATTCTTGGGGGAGTTCATTTCACAAACTCCGATTAGCTCCCAAGCAAGCTGTGTTTCTTGCACGGACAGGCTTCACCTTCAGAAGAGAAAAAAGTCTATTATGCCTGGGGAGTACTGACTAGCCAGTTGAACTGGAGCTTTAAGCAGTGTTTTAAATGTGCTCAGCCCAGAATACTGAGCCCCTTGAAGGAATGCTTTTTCGGTTTAAACATAAGTCAAAGTTCAGCGTGGAGTCATCAAAAACTGTTTAACAAAAAGACTGGACACACCTGTAAAGTCTCTGTTGGGCAGATGAATGGGAGTGTTTGGATATCATTTAGCATTCCCCATTGACTGAAGGGGGCATGTTAAAGGTGGATCACATCACAGTGACCATGAGAAAAGTGATAAAAATAACTTGTTTTTTTTTTTCTGTAATTACTGATAAAAGCAAAGCCTTGCTCAGTGATGCAATCCTTCTTTTTGCTTTCAAACGTAAACCAAGTTGTTTCTGAAAAAAACTGTTCTTGATACATAATTATAACCAAAATTAAGCCTAAGTTACCATCATCAAAATCAGAAGTAGGCCAAGTACACATTCATTTTTTTAAAGCTAGTGTCTTGGACACAGTGAAATTTAGTTTCAGTCCTGGCCAACCACAAAAGATGATTTAAAGCTTACAGTCACAATACAGTTTCCATTTTTGAGTTTTGTTAGCTAGTTGTATTTTGCGTTTAACATTTGGACTCTTCAATATAAACCAGAAAACATTGCATGGGGTTTCTTTTATTTAAACATACAAAATAGTTTATTTTAATATGTATGAAAGAAAACAAAGGCAAAAAATGGTACTAAGTTACTCTGCAGGTTTTATAAAATTTATCTGTAGTTAGTGAATAGAGAAACTGATAAAATTCTTGCAACTAAAACAGACAGTGACATGATAAAATAGTAAAGATGGTTGGTCTAGGTGCTGATCATTATATTTCTTAAAATGAGGCACCAAAATGCCATGCTGGTGCCTCCTTGTCCTTCAGGTTTTATTGATTTTTTTTTCATTCACAGACCTATTTTCTATGTGTCTGGAATGATTGCCATCACCTTTTGTGTGTAGATTGTACGTGTTTTAAGGATGGTTTCTTCTGTGCTCCTAATGTTACTGTGTAAGCAAGAAGCAAGCCTTGCTTTGTTTTAGGCTCAGATTTATCTAAAAACCAGTGAAATTGAATCAGATCTGAGGTTTCTCCCATACCCTCCATGATATTTGTGCAAGAGAATATGTACTATTAGTACATATTATGTCATGTACTATTAAAACATCACTGCATTTAAAACTTGAAGAAACATGAAATTATGAGAGAGTTTAATTGGTGCCAGAGGTTAATGTGAAATTTATTTTGCATGTATGTGTCTTTGTTACATTTATTGTAACATGACCAAGAAGGACAAAGAAAACCAAAGAGCACATTGTTCAGATTCGTCCCACTCACAGTGCATTTTCTTCCCTGTATTTGCCTTGGTGTCTGTCACAGCCAGGCAGATCTGTTTATTCTCTAATATGTAAGTAAACAATGAAAAAAGGATTTTCCAGCAAGTATCTGCTACTGGGTCAATCATTCACATGACTTATCTATATGAATACTTCAATATCCATAGGAGTACTATACTGAAAAAAGTCACTTGTGTATTTGCAGGGCTGGTATCATAAAATCACAGAATCATAGGATCGTAGAATAGTTTGAGTTGGAAGGGACCTTAAAGATCACCTAGTTCCAACCCCCCTGCCATGAGCAGGAGCACCTTCCCCTAGATGAGGTTGCTTAAAGCCCCATCCAGCCTGGCCTTGAATACTTCTAGGGATGGGGCATCTAGAGTTCTCTGAGCAACCTGTTCCAGTGCCTCTCTCACAGTGAAGATTTTCTTACTAATATCTGGTCTAAGCCAATCCTTTCAGTTTAAAGCCATTGCCCCTTATCCTATCACTGCATGCCCTTGTAAAAAACTCCCTCTCCAGTTTTCATATATGTATATTCCAAATGGAAGGGGCACTCAACTGAAGCATTGCAGAAGAGAGAAACTAATACACAGATCTCAATTTTCAGATGAGACCTATATTCGTCCTTTATTCTTTTGTGAACACATTGAATGGTTTAGTAAGTAGGACACAATTGTGGATACATTCAGAAATGACTCCCTCAACACATTTCTCAAGCTAAGGAGGTCTGCAAAAACAAAATATATTTTTAATTTCCTAGATATTCTGTGGGTGTGTATGTAAAGCATGAGTTTAAGGGAATTAGTTTTTAAAGGGTTTGATTTTTTCATGTGTGCTTTTCTTGTTAGGACATCAAATCTCCATTTTGTGGAGTGACTGCTGACCTTTAAAGGGGGTGGCTGGTGGGCAATTAGATGCAAGGTACTGCTTCACAAATTATCAAAAGGAAAGCTCTGTCCTTCAGTGACATTACTGTCCTATGAGTCTGATGGAAATGTACCTTAACAGAAAGCCTGGGTATCTGTAGGCTTTTGCTTTTCTTGGGAAGCATTTTAAGGCAGGAACCTTTATGGCCTCTTCAAATGGTTGCCACAACAACTCCTGGCTTCTATCAGGAATCATTTTCATTATGTGATTTGTGTCACAATCAAATTGTGTGTTCCTTGGTTTCGCTCTACATTAGGTATGAAACGTAGGGGTGAAGTTGTTTCTTAGTGGAAATAACATGGAAAATTTGCTTTTCAGGTTAATGGCCAGATTTACATTCTAACACACTGATTTATACTAGCAAGGAATGTCAGCATGAGGGCTTGCTTTCAGCATCAAGAGACAGCATTGCTGCCAAGCACAGCAGTCCAACTCTCTCTCCACCCCTGGTATTTACCACTGTGCTGTTGCCTCCCTTACACTGGCACAAACACTGTTGCTGCTGTGCCGTGAACTCTGGGTCAGCAAAATCACCCAGATTAAAATTAAACTGTTTCTTTCCACATTTAGTTCTACTAGAGATCAGTTCCCTGGAGTGGTTCCTTAAATGGCCATAGAACCACTTATACCAGTTCCAGGGAGGGGACAGAGCAGAAGCTGGGACTGAGAGCCCATGAGGGAACAGGGGATTCTTGATTTCTTAGTCAGTGCTTAGTCTGTATTTTCTGAATGCATACAGGAATCCATGACTCAGGGATGCATTTTACATCAATTTAATGCAATCTGAGATCAACACTGAAATGAATACTGTCTCCTTCAGAACATATCCTGCTCTGTGGCGTGTTCCTCTCATACCCTCTTTGCATATTCCTTCAGGCTGCCTGTTTGATGCAGGCAAACATCCACACATTCATCTCAAATATATAGTGCCAAGAGGTAGGGCTTGCAAATTTCCCTTTTAGCAGTAGAGTCAGCTGCCATGTAACATGAGATTTATTCTTCAATCTGCATACTCCCTTCTTTGAAAAAAAGGTTTACATGTAGTTTGTGCTAGATTGAAGACAGACAAAGTTAGATGACTAAATGCAGGTTTCTGAATGTGTCTAGTTGTCAAAGGTCCCATTGCAGTCCATGAAAAAATAGATGGTACAGTTGGGAATTACAAAACTATTTGGCCAATGCAAGTGTCTTCTTTAGGATGATCTGAATAGCTCTCCAGACACCACTGGGCAGGTTTCAGTTCCCTCAGCATAGGACCAAGTGTACTGTGAGGGGCTCCAGCCACTCTGCCAAAGGGGGTGGGTTTCCTGTTAATCCTGTGTTATATTTGCCATCCCTCTGCAGATGTCCCGGATACCTTAAAGGGTCTCAAATGACCCTGAATACCTATCTTTAGACAGCAGGATCCAAATCCACTAACTAGACTTCAATTGGCTATAATGGATGCTTAGGATAACTGTCTTATAATACAGACATCTACCTTATCCAAACGTAGGTGAAACAAATCTCGATAAATGCTTTTCAGAAAACCTGTCTAACATAGCATGAGTGTAATTCAATGCAGTAACGTCTCCCTACATAGAAAGTTCTGGAGAGAAAGTGGGAGAAAGCTTCCAGCTGCTGCTGGCAAGAACAGTAAAGGAACTGAAGTTACTAGAACCAGCAAGTCTACCGCCTGGATCACTCATAAGAAGGCAAATATGTGGGCTGTGATTATACCTGTGAGTTATATATACTCAACTATACTTGGACAGGGAGGTATAAGTGTTATTCCAGTAAAAGGTTGAATGAATATGCAAGTTCAGTAGAGAGAAGAGATAAAAGAATTACGTACACATCAAAGAGTTTTCTGCTTGGGACAACCATCACATTTTTTGCCAGAACATTGCTCTCCACAATCTCTTTACTTTTTGGGGTGTTTCTAGTGAGTCAAGCTCTGTAGAACGAGCAGTTCCCACAGCCAATGTACTATCCAGCCCAAAAGCTTACTCCAGGTAAAAGTCTGACTAATGGGAGAAGACAGGTCAGTGTGTTATACCAACTTAAACTGCAGTATTGAAGGTTGGAGAAAATGCCTGACTTGACTGAGTTGTTTTCACAAAATGCATTTTTCACTCCAGAACAGGGTGCTCGGTCTTGATTTACTTGCAGAATGGAAAGTTTTAATTGTTTTGATTGTCTTGGGAATATGTATGAACTGATTTCTCATGTGTCTGCTGTGGGAGCCTGCTGCACTCCTGGGCAAGGTTCATGGGGAATCAGTCTTGGAATTGCTTCTTATCAAGATTGGAGTATGAGGCAAGTAGAATTGAACCATTAATACATAAAACATGATGGAGATTTGCACTATATTTCACTTTGCTTCATACAGCAAAATATTCTTACTATCCATAATTGTAATTTATTATTATCCATGTTACTGATGTATTTGAAATAGCTGAAGAGAATTAATCCTCAGCCCATTACATAGATTATTCCAGCCCTGAACAAAGACTTGAATTTTCTATAAGATGAAAAATAAATCCCAATGCGTAATCTGAACAATAAAAAATGTACTGTAAGCTCTTTGCTTCACACACCATTTAGTTTTCATAGGAAAATAGTGAAAGTTTTCACATACTGTTCTATTATTGACCCAAATACTGTAGATTTCTTGGCTATTAAGTGTCAGAATGTTTTGTGTATTGACTCAAATATAGAATTGTAGAGTCATAGAATCTTTAAGGTTAGAAAAGACCTCCAAGATTATTGAATCCAATCTTTGACTGAACACTAAGATGTCAACATAGAACTAAGTGCCATGTCAAGCAGGTTCTTGAATACTTCCAGGGATGGTGACTCCACCAGCTCCCTGGGCAGCCCGTCCAAATGCGTGATCACCCTTTCATTGAAAAAATTCTTCCTGATGTCCAAACTGAACCTCCTTTAGTACAGTTTGAGGCCATTTCATGTTGTCCTCTCACTAGTTGCCTGAGAGAAAAGACCAATCCCCACCTGGCTACACCCTCCTTTCAGGTAGTTGTAGAAACCAATAAGGTCCCCTCTGAGCCTTCTCTTTTTCAGACTAAGCACCACCAGCTCTCTCAGCTGCTCCTCATAGGACTTGCTCTCTAGACCCTTCCCCAGCTTCATTGCCCTTCTCTGAACATGCTCCAGCACTTTGATGTAATTTTTTAATTGAGGGGCCCAAAACTGGACACAGTACTCAAGGTGTGGCCTCACCATTGCCAAGTACAGCAGGATAATCACTGCCCTGGTCCTGCTGGGCACACTATTTCTGATACAGGCCAGGATGCCATTGGCCTATTTGGCTCCGGGCACACTGATGGCTCATGTTCAGCCAGCACTCACACCAGGCAGCTTTCCAGCCACTCTTCTCCAAGCCTGTAGTGTTGCATGGGGTTATTGTGACCTAAGTGCAGGACCTGTCGCTTGGCCTTGTTAAACCTCATACAACTGGCCTTGGCCCACTGATCCAGCCTGTCCAGATCCCTCCATAGAGCCTTCCTGCCTCAAGCAGATCTGCAGCAATCCACTGCATCATATCTCTCTCCATCATGCTACGTTATGTTTCTTTCTTTGAAACATTGTACAAAATTTCCACAGGATACTTGGTTGCTGCTGACTTTATAGGTATTTATAAGCGTTCACTCATATGTCAACTACAGACAAAAAAATTCTATAAAATATTAAATATCAGAATGCAGAGAGCATTCAGAAATTCACAGAAATAATTCACAGTAAGTTTTGCACTACTTGAATTAATATGGAATTGTGGTTAGTTTATTATTATTATTATTATTATTATTATTGTTATTATTGTTATTATTGTTGTTATTGTTGTTGTTGTTATTATTGTTATTATTATTATTATTTTATGACCAGTGGGTTTATTAGAACACTAAGTGATGGGGCATATTTTATCATCAAATTTGATGTGATATAAGCAGAAATTTAGAATTGGCAAAAGGGTATTGATTAAACCTTCTTCTCTTTTGACACCAAAAGTGATCTAGAAAACCATTGTTTTAATTCCTGTTCAAACTTATGATGGTTTGGGTTTGGTTTGGGGTTTTTTAAATGGTTTTCTTTTCAGCTCTAACACGTCTTTCTTGTGTCACATTTTATTGTGATTTACTGCTCTAAAAATTATCTTCTGCTATACTGGTGAAAGCCACTGAGGAAGCTGCATTTTAAATCAAGTCCAAATGAATTCTATCAGATCAACACTAAGACAGAATTATGGAGGAAAGTAAAATTTAGAGTCAACTTGAAAGACAGTCATATATGTGAGATATAAAAAAGTTCAAAAGAGTGAGTATTAAAACTGTGAGTATGGTGCAGTCTGTGCACAAAAGGGCTGAATGGTATTAATATTTCCTTCCAGAGTAGTAGATTTTTTTTGAAAAGTGATATGTAGGACCATCAGTGGGAGAAATTGTTTCCAGTTTAACATCTGGTTAGATCTGATATGTATGGTGGTCTTCTTTTGCTAAAACGAAGTTAACCTTTCTGCTTGGCAGTTGTTGAATATTAAAATAGCTACTCAGTTAAAACATACAAACCAATCTACTTCATAACTCATGAAAATGTTTGATATGCCAAATCAGTACTATTAATGAAATTCCTTAATTATTTTGTCACTGATTCTTCATTTCATTATAGCTCCTTTTCACTATCTCTTTAGCACAAAGAACTGAATACATGGCAGAATCACTCAAGATGTAAGGACTTCCGTGCTGGCTTCACGTGTTATATCTGCACAATACTCTTCTCTAGATAGTCTTGGCTTTTTCTTGAAGATGGCTTGTACAGTCAATATGTAAGACAGTGCAAAGCTGATGTTATAAAGCTGGCTTTGCTCAGCACTGTAGGATATAAGAAGAGTCCAGATGTTGGCTTTAAAGTTGAAATATAGCATAGCCATTATTGGATATGCTCAAAATTTATTTTTGTTTCCTGGAATATTGCCATCATTATACATATATATCTATATATCTGTGAGTAGTACTTACATGTACTGCAAATCAATATGCTGTTATGTCGAACTTCCACGCACTTCTACTAACCTTTCTTTTATTCAGATCTTATTGCATACTTGATAAGGGAGCAAAGACTTAACCTAGAAGGTTATAACTTTTCCATGCAGTATACTGTCCAAATCTCATTCTTCTGCAATTTTTGAGTGGCTGTACTATAGGATCTCTTAGGAAGAAAAAGTTTAACCATAGTCGGAAAAGAAAGTCCAGATCTAGTTTCGTGCCACAGGGTTTGCCAAACTGTTCTCCAGTAGATTTAAATAACTGCTGTTCTTCTGGTTTTAAAAATGTGACTCAGAGAAAGCAATGCCCTATGAGGACACTGGTGTGAAAAATGGCTATGAAACTTGTCTGACACATATTGCTGCCATACTTCCTTGTCTCTAGTTATTGAATAATGTTAAAGGAAACCTTAAAAAAAGGTTGGAAGACTTTGCCTTTGTATTATGTCTGTGTAAGCAGTTACTGTATTTACCATGAGAAGAGCATGTGATGACAGACTGGAGAGAAAATTATTTCTGTGGCCACATATGAGTAGAAAAGAGAGAGACAAGTGTATCCAACAACATGTAGAGCACACTGTGGAAAAACACTGAGAGAACCCAAGATAAAATCTACCCTCCTCGTTTGTTTCCCTCTAGCCAAAAATAAACCTTTTCTGTCTATGGAGCAACATGGTCCCTTACTGAGATACTCAAGATAGACCTTAGTGAACTGTGTCAGGAATCAGCAATCAGCAGAGCTTAGTAGGCTCAGCAGAGCATCAAACTAGTAAATCTTTGATTCTGGCAGGGCTGAGTCATGTGACATTATCCTTTATGCCATGAGGATGTACCAGCTCAACTGGAGCTTGTTTGTGTGGCTCTAACAGGATGCATGTACTGTGTCTTGCCCCAGTGTTCATGAGCAAAAGCACATTAAGGTATCTAGGTGACTGTAGATTGGAATACCTGTTTAATAAAAGAACAAAAAGACTGTAGCTTAGGCATCTTTAATGTAAGCACATACTAGAGTAAATGTGTCTGCATTGAACAAGTAGTTTTTGAGACAAGTACACACACATTTCACTTCACAGTTCCCTCCCATGTTCTTTAGCATAAGGATCTTTATCAAACTTATCCTGAAAGTTGCTCATTAACTAGAAAGTGGAAAGAAAGTGCTTGCACATGGTTATGCTAAACTGTATTAGCCTCATTCCAAGAACTTAGTGAGTATGTGAAGAGGTGAAGAACAGCTAATGCTTATATTTCAACAACTAAGAAATCTAAAACATACATGAATTTAGTAAGATGAGGTAAGAATCACGTCCAAAGGATTAGAAATATGTTTGGATAGCAACTTTTCAAGATCAGAATGTGTTATCTTGAGATGTTTGAGTCAAAGATTGTAATAAAACCTTATTGTGAGACCTCATTTGGACTGCTGCACCCAGTTTTAGAATCACAGAATGGTTTGGGGTTGGAAAGGACCTTAAAATTCATCCAGTTTCAGCCATTTAGTTCTATTTAGTCAACAGGCATCTAGTTTTATCTGTTCAACAGTTTTGAAGTGCTCCACCATAGGAGGTGGAGAGAAGGGCAAGAAGCCCCTGCTTTTGTAGGAGGAGATTAGTGAAAATATCCCTTTGGTCAGTTTGGATTAGCTGTCCTACTTGTGTCCCTACCGAAGATCTTTCCACTGCCAGCCTACTGATAGGGGGCAGAATGCTGGAGACAGTGCTGATTCTGTGTCATCACTGCTCAGCAGTAGCCAAAGCACTGGTTATCAACACCTTTCTAGCTATCAATGCAAAGCAGAGCACTGTGAGAGCTTCTGTGGGGAAAATGAACTTCATCTCAGCCAGTCCCAATACAACTTTACAAATAAGACTAGTAATATTTTCCCTCTTTGAAAAGGCAGGAGATGTAGACCTGGATAAATGAATTATTTTCTTAAATAGATAACATAGTACTAGGGTACTTCTTTGGAAAGGTTAAGGCTAGAGTCCATGCTTCCAAGTGACAAGATAGGACTGACCAGTAGACCAAGGTTAAAGCAGGAAGTTTTCACTAGCACAGAGGAACCTATAGCGGGTAGGAAGTCAAGAATGTCATTTTGCAATGGTGTGGGCATTTGTATGACTGAAGTTACATGTGCAAATGTTGGAATAATTGAAACTTTATTATGTAGCACGTAACTTTTTAGGTCTATCTCTGAACAGATAAGGAGTGACTGCCATATTTTTTTATAGAATGTGTGGCATAGATTGTTTTGCACAGGAGGATCAGCAATGTATTGCTGTCAGGTTGACCACCTGGTCACTCAGCTTTTATAGATGGGCTGAAGTGTACATCTTTCCAGAGGTGTCAACAGAGGCCCAGCAATCAGTGACATTTTATATGTTGGATATCAGTGACATTTTATATGTTGCCTGTATGAAGATAGTACTTTTGTCATCCCATCTTCTGATGTTGAATCAATTGATATTGATACCTGTTTGACCCTATAGAACAGAGAAAGAAATGCTATGAGTGTAATTTATGCATTTCTTACGCACCTCTCATTAATCAATCCTGCTAATTAAGACCTTAGTTTTCTTCTATAATTAAGGTAAGAGGAAGAAGATGTATCCTTAAAAGGCATGGGGGGGAGAGCTTATCTTCCTAAACTATGAGGCTTTCACAAGTACCTCTATGGCAATCATTAGCTAGACAGATTTCAGCAACCATTGCTGCAGGCAAGAGGAGTTTTCCCAGAGACTTCCCAAGTGCCCCCCATTGCGCTGCAACCCAGGGGACCTCTCTGGTTTGTGTGTCAGCAACATTATCAGTCACAGCAGGTAACGTGTGGGAGGCTGAGTTCACTCACTCCCAACAGGTGAGTGCTATGCAGCTCTCTTTCAGGAAAGGGTGGGATACACCTTTCTGTAAAACTGATAAACATTTGTGCTAGCTGGCGTGTTAAAACTGCTGTGGTCGCACCTCCACGCATTTCTGTACAAACACTAAGGCAAAAAATGTAAACCTGATACCAGAGGTACTCAGGCCTTCACCTGCCTGTATGCGATAGCCAGCAGATTCAGGGGGAGGTGGGCTTGATTTGAGAAAAACATTGCCTCCCTGAAGCTGAAGGATTTTGGTTTCTCATTGTGTGTGGGAGAATGGTCGTGGAAATCTTGATCAAGGATTTTTTGGAAGCCTGAGTGATGCCAAATCAACTTCAACTTGGCATGTCAAAAAACACACCCTGATATTTGAAGGTCAGTGAGAAATTTTTGAAAATTATCTTGCCAAATCTATTAGAAATAAAGGAGTTTTGATGTAAATATGCCTCTTCACTTATCAAGATAGTGCAGTGTTCTGCTGTTACATTAAGACGGGAAATAATAGCTAAAACAGTAATCTCCTTTCAAGCTGAGTAAAATGTGAACTGTACATAAGTTCTTAAAACCTGTTGTATGCTAAAAACAAATTTAATTTTCAAGATGCAATGTTTCTACTGATGATTTTAATTGCTACTTATCTCAAAGCATAAGTCAAGTTTTCATCCAGATGCAGAGAGAAAGAGGGAGAGAGAAATGATGTGTTGGAAGCAACATACTATCAAGATTGAGTTATCATAATTTCACAGTGACTTCTGTCCCCTGTCTCTCTGCTTTATGTCTCTTTAGCTTCTCTCTTGGAAAATTCACAGGGGTCATATTATTCTGAAGTCTCAATTCTGAGTACTTCATTTCTGAAGTACTTTCATTGCACTTAATTTCTGAAGTACTTTCATAACAATTTTAATATTTAAACAGATTTCGGACATCTTGGCTTGAATCTTTTAAGGAATTTTTGGATTCTCCCATTTTTTAATATTTTTTTTCATCTTGCAATACACATTGATACTGCAACATAGGAATTTGAGATAAAATAATACAGGGATATATTATAATTACAGTTCTGCCACTTAGGACAGACCTCAAGTAACAATAAAAAAATTGCCATCATATATAAAAATAACACATTAATGCAAAAGTATTTCTTTCCTCAGCAGAACTAATATCTTTGAGTAGCTTTTTGCAAGGCTTGTCTTAAGTCAAAGTTAGTGACTTAAAAAGGAACCCTTTTTTGTTCTTGTTTATATCAACAATTTTGTATGTTTTCGCTTTTTTAATCTGCCTTTGCTGAGCAGGACTAAATCATCTGCAAAAGGTTATAGGTTTGGCATAGCTTAAAAAGGATGAAAGGCACCGCAAAGGAGTTTCTCTGGTCAAACAATATCAAAAAATAAGTATTTGAGATTACCTGGTACAATTACTCTGAAATTAATTAAAAATAAATGTTAAATGAACCTGCCTGACATTTATTCTCCTCCAGTCAGTCAGGCATTTCATTTGTTGTATTGCCAGAACAGAAAGGGAAAGAAAATTCAAGTATGTGGAAGTGAATTCTTAATGAAAAACAGCAGTTCAATCACTTTGACACAGAGTTTAAAGAATAGTTTTTATATGAGTGCTCAGTGAGTTGCAAGTTGATAAAATGGAAACACTCTTCCAACTTTTTAGAATAGGTTTTGCAAACAACAACAACCTCTTTAATCCCTTTTGCATACATTTTCCTCCTAAGGCTGTAAAATTTAAGATTTATGAGTTTGGATTGTGACCTGAAATGGAGGGGAATTTTCTGCAAAACCAGTGCTCAACAGTTAGAGTTTAAAAGTTCAATTACTTCTTCCTCAAGAAAAATTTGCCAATTTGACACAAATAACAATTTAAAATTCATTGTTAAAATTTAAATTGTTAAAAATTAGAGGCCTCGGTTTTAGATGGTACCCACTCATGCACCGTAGTTTTAAGCATGAGAATGATTTTGCAAACATTGAAACATTAGACACATATGTAGGAGTTTTCAGTGGTGGGTTCTCAATGAGAATGTAATTTAATGAAAGGGAAATTCGTGTGTGTATATATCGATAGATAGATAGATATAGATATAGGTTTTCCGAGAAAAAAAGGAATTTCTTAAAACACTGCAATATTAAGATAGTATTTTGATTTTAAGTATATTTCTCCTGGATCCTGTTGTGTTATAGTGTCTTTCATTTGTGAGGCTGCAGTACACTTTTCTGTTATTACTCATAAGTTTTGAAACCAGGGCTTAGGATACCCTGTGACCCTCAAATTTAACACTTTGTCTGATTAGGCTTTAAATGACAGTGGTTTGTCTATGGGCTAATAAATATGTAGCAGTACTTTAAAGGTATAAACCAGAAAAAAAAATTCCCATATGTGACAATAACTAAACTAGTTGAGCTAAACCCATTATTCTATGAGACAAGAAAATGAACCTTACTTCGTTTCAGCTGGAGAATGTAGGAAGAACTTATCTGGCGCCAGAAAACATTAGTAAGCAGAGACCTGAAAACTATTAAAGTTTATTTTAAGAATGCGTTGCCAGAGATCTAATAAATTTACTTGTTGCTGCAGGCCATGCATGTATTAAGTCTTACTAATCCAGGTGGTGGGTTTTTTCTTCAGAGAGATGTGCAGGGTGTGGATCTTTAGGAAAAATGCTTTAGGTAATACAGGCATTGTTTATTGATAGATATGACAGCTTGAGTTGTATGTTTGGATTTTTTCTCTTACTACTCACAAGGCAATTTAATTTTCTCATGCAAAGTGTGTGACTACACAAAATGCTAATTAGTGTACTGACAACATGGAAATAACTTTACAGTAACAGAATAATTCTTCTAAACCAAATAGATCTTTTTGTTGCTTTTTTTAAATATTCCTAAGATTGCTTTTAAAGTGTTTAAATTTACAGGTTTCCCAAATTACAGTTCAAGACCAGTTGTGTCTTTGACTTTTCTCAGGACCCTTCTTTGACATCACTGGAATTTAGTTACCCATCTAGGCTGGTGGGTTGCACACACTCCCATTCTTCAATGGAGTGGATCAAATCTTTCCAGAGGATGATCCAGCTGTTCATAAAATATGCACTTGCAGTTCCTGAAGAGGTAGTTCTTTCCCCTCACTGTGCCTAGACAGCTAGCTTAAATTAAAGATACATCTTTTACATGATAACATTGGATTATATGAATACTACCTTCAAGTAGGATCTCTTGTAGGATCTCTAAAGCAGATTTGTTGTCTTCATCTTTTGTGGAACAGGACCCAGTTGATTGTTCATGTGCACTGGGACCTAAGCAAAAACATACTGTGTTTTGCCAGTACTGGTTTTTCACTGGAACTATTGAATTTGTCTGCTCTGAATTTTTTTCTGCTCAGAAGCAGTGGTCATCCTGCAGAGCAATTGCTTTGCTTACAGCATGGAATCCCAAAACAGAAAGTGGATCTTTTGGATTCCCTTGAAATCAGTTACAAAGCTAAGCACTTAACACCTGTAAAGGTTTTCAGTCACACACGGCGTTCCAGTATCTTTTTTTGATGATTCAAATTGGGTTTCTCTTTATCCGCTTTGCTCTTTCCTTTGGAAGCTCATAGTCTCTTAGTGCAGCCAACAGACTGAAGGTATTCTGGATTTTGGGGAATTAATTTGTACTGAGCTGATTTAAACTGAAATTTATTTAAAGCCATGGAATGAAATGACTGAAGAGGCAGTGCATTTTGCTTCCACAGTTTTTGTTAATGAAAATCAGATTAATCTCTTAATCAGAATCTGGTTAATCTCCTGCAGAACTGAACATAGACTTGAATTGGGAATTCCTTAAATTAACCCAGCGTGAATCTCCAGACTGTGCTTGGAGACATCCTTAGTTACGCTTAGTTGAATTTTACGAAGATCCAAATTTAATATGCACCAGCTAACCTTTACATTCATGTCTCGTCTCTCACTTCCCCTTCTCTTTTTGTAACAAAGCAACTACACAGTATTCTTCAGATATTTCTTCTGCTGTGTGACTTCAAGCATTTATTAAGACTCAGCCCAGGCAAATGTGGCCATTCCAACTTGATTCTTGGGGGTAGACATAAAACAAAAACAAAAAAAGAGTTACAGAAACTACTGAAAGACGGAAACTGTCTGCAGTTCATTGGATACCAGCAATTACACTCCAGGCAAGCTAAGTCCATAATGCTGGGAAGTGTGTGTTTTCTCATGAGAAGTCAGAGAAAGCATTGTTTTAGTCCCTAATCACCAGGGGCTAGTTTAGGGGGTTGGTTTTGGCTATTCTGCAAATATACTGAGTTACAGTGGCAGACAGAGTGCAGAAGGGTGCAGAGTTCAGCGAGTTATTTTAGTAATTGGAGTCTATGATAGTACATTTGAAAGACACTTACAAAGGTGAAGCATTTTAATGGGTTTCTAATTGGATAAAATCATTAGGTTAGCTTATGCGTTGTTGAAGTAAATTCAAAACATTGTAGTGGCATATTTTATGTGCTGGTTTTACTTAGACAATTCACTTCTGCAATTTCCATATGAAATTACATCAGTTTTATAGGATATTCCTTTTCTGATAGTCATGGCAGAGGGAATAGCCTATGATCATTGAATCATAGATTAGTTTGTGTTGGAAGGGACCTTTAAAGGTCATCTAGTCCAATGATGTGCTGCCCTAATACATTGAATACAGAACATTTATTATCTATTTTATTGCTGGGGTTTTTTTAATAGTTTAGCAAAAAAAAAAAAAAAAAAAAATTAATTTGCCTTTTTGACCTGGAGCTGGAATGTACTTGGGATCATGACACAGTACGCCAAATCAGAGTTGTTGAAACTATGTGGCTTGAACTGAACATACAATATCTATAGATTTATTCTGACTAGCAGAATCACCTAAAATTATGTGTGTCTCCTGTAGTCTGGTAAAAACAGGTTTATACTTACCACGAATGTCTAACAAATAGTGTGGGGAAGTGGAAAGTGCTAAGGTTTATGGGGTGCTTCATGGCTAAATGGGGAATCATGATGCTGGGGGCTAAGATTTTGACATTTCACATAAGATTTTACTTCTAGTAAAACTGTTGAGGTAACTTTATCCTGGTGTATATTAACTGAGTCGACCTGGCACAGAAAGAGGCTAATCAGAGAAAAAAAATGGAACAGATGTCTGAAAGTGGACAATTCCCTTTTCTTCCCTCTCTCTGTGTCTTTGAACTCAAGTTCAGGAGTGGGTTTACTTTTTCGGATGCTTCATTTAGCTACTGCAATGAGGAGATCCATAGCAAAGAGGACAGAGTTGTGCCAACTTAAGTAACCTTGTCTGAATGAGGCATCCAGTAGGGTCAAATATTTTGAAACAAGGAAGAAAAACTGTAGCTCTTGCAGACATGCAAACAAATCAGCAAGTATTGCATTATCATACAATGATTTCTGGTCTGTTAATATGTCACAGTTCCTCTGGTTCTCCTTATTAACATCCTTTTGCAAGTCAGTTTAGAAAGCAAAATAAGAAGAGGAAAGAGAAAAGACCAATAGTAAAAAATTTGAAGAAACTCTTCCTAGTTTTATTTACTGGTTGTTTTTTCCTCTATCTTTCTTGTGTTTGATATATCTTATTTGTTCTGGAAGAATTTATGAGTTTCCCCATTAAACAACCTCACCTAATGACTAAGGAGAGCAGATATGTTGTACCATGAAGCTCTTAGAGGTCAAAGATAGCTGTGTTTGTACAGACATATCTTGTGGACACAAAGAGTCTGTATGGCTATGGTTATATAGGTAGGCACTCTTTTGCTGATCCATCTCTGATTTATGCCATGGATACTTTGTAGGGAAGCCAATATCTGCATCAAGATGTGTCAGTTTCTTTTGTATCAACAAGTGAATACTGTGGTGTAGTTATATGCTTTTATTTATGAATTAGGGTCTGGGGTATCTCCTAGGGACAGCAAAGCTTCAATCAGACTTTCTTTATGGAAGGGCCACTTTTTATGGCCTCTCAGGTCACCAGTGCTAAAGAGACATGAATTATTTTTTATACTGTCTTCACATAGCTCTGTGATCTGGCAGAAAACTGGAACTGATTCTTTCCTTCTCTGAGCTCTTTGCATCATGATAGAAGGTTCTGACAATCTAATCCGTATTTTTTCATGGTGGTTTTATAACTTTAAGATATCTGAGCAGCATGGTTGGAAAGATAAATGCTTAGATGGCAATATTAATATTAGTATTTTTCCCTTTAAGCAGTTTACTGACCCCTCCTCTTTTATTCATGTTGTGTAACTGAAACTGGTTTTTCCAGATGACTTGATCTTTTTAGGAATTTCTTGTTTGATGACCTGTGCAAAAAGAATACATCACTGTTTTCTGACTGGTGAACAATTTGCTGACAGGACTCCTATAAAGACCAATTCCAAGTTACATCCATCTTTGACTTGTCATATTCAGGCATATCTTCTCAGAAGGTTTTGTCCTCAAAAGCCTCAGTCAGTCATGAAATCATTTTGTGACTCACCCTACTCTAGATCCTTAATTTTAGCTCTTTAAAAAGTTTTTAAATGCCTCACAACTCTTGCCAACTTGTTTATTATAAGTATCTCTCTGCACCACATCCTGTCGAGCATCTTCTGATTTAGTACTGCTGCACTCTGATCTCTGGCAGAATTCAAGAAACAAGTTTTCATGCCTCATTATAGCAACATCTTGCCAACCACATCTCCTTGATATATAAACAAAGTTACTTTGGATTTACCTTGTTCTAACACAGCCCTCCTTCCTTTTACTTAGTTTTAAAAGTAGTGGCTTCCCTCTCTGGACTTCTGATGCATTTATATTGCAAGCACTTGTCTGGAAGAGAAACAAAAGCAAAACTGGCACTGGGGTATAATAGCTTAATTACTTGCCCAACAACTAAATGTTTGACTGTGCCCAAGGGAAGTGCTAGTGAGCAATGCACAATTCATCTGCCTATAGAAATATTATTGTAGGGTAGGCAATTAATAGTGAATCAATTAAAGTAGCATGAGCAATTTTATTTCTGAAATTTTATAATTTCTAAAAGCTATACTCTTAATATTCTTTACAGATGTTATGTTTATGTGGTGCTTGGTTCTACTATGTTGTAGCAGTTTCATCTAGATCAGGCGTGGGGGAATTCATCTTACCAAGGATTTGGTGGCTATAATAAAAGTGTCTACAACATAAAGGGTCATAACGAGCATTTTTAAAAGCTGCTGAGGAAAAATGCATGTGTTTCTGCATATTTTGAGGCACAAATAATCGCATTCAAAAATAGATGCCTAAATTAAGTTATGGTCTTAGAAAATGCCTCTTTCTTTCTTGGTTCTAGTTAGGATTTCCAGCCCAAAAATAAATACCTGAAATTAGGTAAGGTGTATCATATGTTTTCTACTCTATTGTGTCAGAGGTCTGTAATAATAACAATCACCATCGTCATTATCACCATCATCATCATCCAGCATTTTTATTCTTTGGGGACAGTAGACAATAAAAGGGCTTTTGTAAGTTAGAAAACATGTTCTCTGAACACCAGAAAAGCACAAAGTGAAGACAGGGATCTAAAATATCTATATTCTTTTCTTAAAATTCTAAATGTGATGGGTTTAGCACTGTGCATTCTGAAAGGTGAAAAATATATATTTCAGAGGCAGAAATACATCTGTAAAAATAGAGGCTTGCTTAGAAATATAATTTTTTGTTTTGTTGTTGGTTTCTTTGTATTCTAAGAGAAAATAGAAAGAAACTGCTGAAAGAAAGAAATAGGTAGAATGAAGACAATGTTAAATCTTTTATATTGCCTTTCTTGTGCTTTTTTTCTTCCTAAATTTCATTTGTAAGAGACCTGTGTGTAAGATGTAGATTGTGTGCCTGTGTCCACAACACATTTAAACCTTGAGTTCTTTGCATAAGATTTTCTTTTGCTTTCTATCCTCTGGTTGGAATGTCTTTTGTCTAAAAGGGTGCAAACTCTGCTAGAAGATTTTCCTTCATCTGGGAGGTTTCCAATATCTGACATTCTCATTTCTAGCAAACTCATGTAACAGTATTTTTTCTCACTGATGTTACTAATTGGTTCTCTCTCATCTATTTCACAGTTTTCATTCTTTTTTTTATCCTTCGGTCAAATTACAGTTAAATTGGGTAGTGTGTTCAAGGGTGGCACACAAATGGCTTTTCTCACTAGATTAGAGAACAGGATGTATTCTGTTACATTTATCCCCAGAAACTAGTGGGAAGATATAACATGGCTAACCAACTGTAAGTGCTGGTATAGTTACTGCTGTAACACTATAGTTGCTGGTTCTCTTGTGGTGCTCATTACAGTTTTTGGTATGCGTTTTTGTAGCCTTCCCCTTTATCAGTAATAATAGAGATCAAAAGAGCAGAAAGAAGCAGGGTGAGGAGTTCAGGGAGATACTCCAGTAACTATTTCTTTCCTTTCGTTTACACAGTACCATTGCCTTTATGCGAGATTGCTCAACTGTAGTTCTTGGTTTTTCCTAGTAGACAGGTCAGTAAAGAAATGTGGAGGTTTATCTTTGAAGCAGAGTGAAAGAATATGGAATGGCTGCCTAATTTTTCAAGAATGGAAGAGACTGGAGGGGGTAAACCAACCTTCATCTGTCTCTTCCTCCAGTAGTTAAGCCGTGAATTAATTGAAATTAGTAGATATGTTTCTCAGCTATTCAGAGGAATTACTTTATTCACTGCCTTGTATACAGACGTGTTAACTTCTAAAGAAGTGTTAATTTTCTTGCACATTTTATACAGTTATTACCTGAGCAAATCTTGTTCTGTAGCAGCACCTTGTGGGAAGGAAATTAGACTACAGTCTTTCACATGAGACAACATTCCCAGAAGACAGTTGCTGAGTTCTGAGTTGCTGAGCATCTGCCATCAGTGAGCTGAACAGCTTATTTTATTATTGCTATAGAAAGTAGAGGATTATTCTGAGTAAAAAAACCCTATCCAATAGGATGATATACAGAATTTAATTTGTCATGCCTTTTTATCTGTGGCATCCAGAATCCCTACATTGACAAGAAATGCCTTTTTACTGTGTATAATCAGTGAACAGGTGGAGGTAAACTGTCCATGAGAAAGTAAAGCTATACTGTATTTTATCAGAAATGCGTCAATCTGAGATATTCAATCTGTTGTTCAAATACTTGGTTTACAGTCAATGAAATGGGTACTAGCTCTTTTCTATTAACTTGCCAACTAAAAAAAAAAAAAGTAGCATTTTTAACTGGACCATCTGTTTACATTTTTTGTTTCTGGATTGCTTTCTTAGACTTAAGAAAAACTTCATAAAGCCTGTAATTTCAATATGTATTTCCTCTTGCTTTGCAGTTATACAAATACCATTAATTGTAGACACAACAGCTTCATTTCTGCTGCAAGTGAGAAATTAGGCTAAGGCATATTCAGCTTTTAGGGTGGTGCTTAGCATTTTGGGGCTGGAGTTCAATGACTTCCATATTATTCCCTCCAAAACTTGGAGAGATGCTTCCTGTATTCCTGCATTGCCATGTGTTCAAAAAGGGAACCTACTTCTGTGGATAAATATATATAGACATTTTTGTTTGAGGAGGACTGTGAACTTTCTCTCAATTATTGTATGAGGAAATAGTCTTCAAGGCAGACACAGACTTGGTCCATGTTAACAGCCATGTCCCTAGCTGAGTGTACTGCAGGCTCTCTTGTGCTTTGCATTCCCAGTAAGAATGAGTGCACGGAAACCATCCATGTTCAGTGAAACTGCAGGGAAGCTGTTATGCTACTGCTACAGTACCCTGGAGAGGATCCCTGGAGTCTGTTTTCTTCACTAGGAGTGTGTTGCTACAGTTGTCTGTGTGTAAAAAGGTGTCTTTTGGTGCACTGAAAATTGACTCTCAAAACACATTTCAGCAACTTAGTTCAGGGCAGTCATCATATTGCAAAGATAGGTCATTGCAAAATAGTTTAAGATAATTCCAATAAGCATTTGTATCTCTCTAACTCTTCTCAGAAGGCACAGGCAATCATACTCTAGTGGGTTTCTGTGGCTGGGTTTTGGTAGCGGGGCATACTAAAGGGGTGGCTTCTGTTAGAAGCTGCTAGAAGCTTCCCCTGTCCCATAGAGCCAATGCCAGCTGGCTCCAGAACAGACTTCCTACCACTGGCCAAGGCCAAGCCAATCAGGAGCAATAGTAATGCCTCTGTGATAACATATTTAAGAACAGAAGATTCTTGCGCAGAAGAAATTCCAGTCAGGGAAGAGCGAAGTGAGAACATGGGAACAACAATGTAGACACCAAGGTCAGTGCAGAAGGAGCAGGAGGTGCTCCAGGTGCCGGAGCTGTGGCCCCTGCAGCCTGTGGTGCAGATCATGGTGGAGCAGCTGTGCCCCTACAGCCCATGGAGGACCATCAGGGTGCAGAGACCCATCTGCAGCCCATGGAGAAGCCCATGCTGGAGCAGGTGGATAACCAAAGGAGGCTGTGACTCCGTGGGAGGCCCAAGATGTATCAAGGTCCTGCCAGAGACCTGCAGCCCGTGGAGAGGGAAACCCACACTGGAGCAGGTTTTTCCTGGGTAAGACTTGTGGACCCTGTGGCAGACCCACGTCGGTACAGCTCATTTGTGAAGGACTGCACTGCCTGGAGGAGTGACCCACGGGACAGCAGTTTGAGAGGAACTCCTGCCCGAGGGATGGACTCACGTTGGAGAGGTCCATCAAGGACTGTCTCCCATGGGAGGGACCCCATGGGAGCAGGGGAAGGACTCCTCTCCCTGAGCAGCTGCAGAAAGAACAACTGACTGTAACCCCCATTCCCCATCCCCCTGCACCACTGGGGGCGGGGAGGGAGAACATGGAAGGAAGGAGGGGTGGAGGGAAGGTGTTTTTAAGACTGTTTTATTTCTCACTCTTTGACTCTTATCCTATTAGTAATAAATTTAAGTACTATCCCCACTTTGAATCTGTTTTGCCCATGAAGGTAATCAGTCACTGACTTCTCCCAGCTCTCATCTCTACTCAGGAATCCTTAGCTGTTTTTTTTTTTCTCTCTTCTCTGTCCAGTTGCAGAGGGAGAGTGAGAGAGTGGCTTTAGCGGCTACCCTTGTTCCCAGCCAGGGTCAACCCACTACACATACTTAACCCAACAAGCATTTAAGCTTAGGAGGGCCTTAACATAGCTACAAACTGTGGTGTGCATCGGGGATACTTAATCTTGTTGAAGATGTGAATGCTGTTCCTAAAACCATACAGAGCTGATGCATGAATTCTAAACCAAGAAAAGGAGAAATTGTTAGATTTAGTGAATAAAATATCAGGTTTTTAGACTGCATAGGTAAAATCAGTCTAAAAGGTGGTAGATATCATCTCCACTCTCAGAATTCTAAGGGTCTTTCAGTGCTTCTGGCAGCCTGATGGTATCGGGGAAGTTCTGCATGATGTCCTACACTGTGTGTTATTTGGAAATACCAATACAGTTGTGCAGCAACCTGATTCATCCACAATATTTTTAGTTTCTAAAATAGACACTCCAAATATGTTTTGATTAATTCTTGATTGTTTTTGCTTGAAAAATAAGAAAATTAGGATACTATGCATCTAAGATAAAATTTATTCCTATGTGTACCATGGTTGAGTTCTTTACTTATTTCTTAGTTTTAAATCTTTAAAACCTTTGGATTGTGATCTCCAGATCACAACTTACCCAGAGTACAAGGTTTCTTTTGTTAAAGACAAAGCAGTCTTTAACAAAAAAGAAAAGTTATAATTGTATCATTATAATTTTGTTTTGCAGGAGGCAATAAGCTGAAGAATCAACATTTTCGCCTAAACTGGGCATGGATCTCCTTAGAAAAGGAGTATTACTTAGTAAATGAAGACGCCAAATATCTTGATGTTGTTCTTAAACGGAGAGGTTACCTGGGAGAAACGTCTTTTATAAGTAAGTTCAATTCTAACTTTATCAATTGCTTCTCTAAATCACTGTCCAGCTAGTTGATAAAATCTGTCAATACAACTTCATCCTATTACTGGTGTTTCATGCTAAGCAAACTATATTCAAAGCAATATGTTTATTTATTAAAGCAATTATCTTTTGTTATGCTAAGTATATGATTTATTTAGTTATATGTTTTCCCTTTTGGTTGTTGGGGTTTTTTTTGTCTTCTGCAATTAATTTTTGACTAAACAACCCAGACAGTCCTTCTTTCTTTGATCTATTGATACCACTATTTATTTATTTCACAGAATACAGTTTCTGTCCAGATTTTTTTTAGCCTGTAATGATAAAATACAGTTGTAGCAACTGGAAAGACAAAAATAAACAGGAAGACTATTGTGAGCTGGTCTGACCAGCAGCTACGAGCATTAGCCTCTTCAGTCAGTGTTGGCAGTCATTTGAGGCTGATACAGGAGGTGTTGAAAACTGTTTGCAGTGTCTGGGGAGCAAAGAGGTGAAAAAAAGATTGTGTTATCACATTCTGCAACCTCACACCTGTTTCTAGCTTCTGGATCTGTTCCCATCCTCTGATGCATTTGCACCAGGGAATACTATCCTTGTACAATTTCACGTTGAAACCTATGGTGAGCTTACACTGCTTAGAAAAAGCACTCAATTTAAAGCTGTTTTTGCAGATATATGTAAACATCTACCCGACATGGAGCACAAACTCATGCTTAGAAATCAGGTTTCTGTTTAAGTCTCTTTCTGAATAAGAATCTGAGTTTCAGGTAGTGAGATGTAGTTGGGACACCTATTTTTGGCATGAGATTTAAGGGATATGGGCCTTAGCTGACTGGATCTAACTTAAAAACCTCTGTTTTGAGCAGTGAACTTTGATAATACGTCTCTTCTAAAGAAAGAAAAGGAATGGAAGAGATAAATGAAATACAAAGTTAAGGATGAGTGGTTTAAATTAATTACTGCTACTGAATAACAGATACTGATGTGACATGATCCTTCAGATAGAGTGCTTACAAAATTTTCTACCTACAGATTCAAGGTCAGTTTCTGAATTGAGCTGCCTAAAAATCCAGCAAAACCAGTTTGAATAACTTGCCTTTGACTACTTAATCCTGCAAATGGAATTACAGAGTTGGAAAGAGCATAAAAGATATTGGTCAAGATAGTTACTGGTCTTTCTGGTCCATGTGCAATGCCAAAGTGACTGAAGGGTTATAGGTTATACAAAATATTGGCTATGAGTTAGGAGGAGGCACAAGCCTGAAGCAAGAAAGGCCAGGTTTGTAGGGACAGGTGACATGTTTCAATGCATTATACAATACAGGTGGAAGAAACAGTCAGAGAAGAGAGGTTTTAAGTTTCTTTTCTAAAAACCTGAGAAAGGCCTTTAAGATTTAAGTGGTATCATGGGATTTAAACAAGGCCACATGCATGAGTTGGAGATAGTTCTGAAATGCTGTCTGATTTCCATGAAGGCCTGTAAGACAGCCTTAAACTGGGGTGAAATGCCAATGAAAAGCTGTTTTAGAGTGGTCTGAGTCCAAGGCTAAAAGGCCTGTGCTATTTCTGTGGATTGAGTCATTTTATCCCATGGCCTTGCAATTTCAACTTCACTTGAATTTAATGATTATCATTATTCAAACACTGAAATAAAAGGATAACAATTTTTAAAAATTCTTCTTTCAGTGGCAATGAGAACAATGGCTCAGATTTTACATCTTCTTTCATCTTTATTCAATATGCTATACCCTTTTTTGTCTTTGTATTTTCCTTAGCTTTCCCTTTAACGGCTGAACTTTTCAGGAGTGTCTTTATTTTTTCCAAGAGAAATACATATTTTCTAGGGTTTCAGGCAGCATGTTATTTAGATGTTCTGGAGCAGAAGAGAACCCAGAATGCTAAAAGGGGTCGTTGTCCCTTTTAGGCATCTGTAGTTGAATCATGGGGAAATTGAAACTTGTCTGTAACCCCAGAGAATGTAGAATTCTTCTAGTAAGTAGTTTTGCTTTGGCTAATTCTGTCCAAACTGCTTTTCATAATGTTAACTGATGTGCTTGCCCCTCTGCGTGTGACACCCAATATAAAATTAATCAAGAGTAATGGATTTGGCTTGGACATCCTCTGGTTGTAAAAAGTATATTTTTCTAAATCTTCTTTTTTAAAGATGACATAATGGGAGAAAAATTACCAGTGATGTTTCTAATGACCTGAATTTCTGATTTTGACAGGTATTAGCACCAAAGATGGTACGGCCAGGAAAGATAAAGACTTCAGAGGAAAAGCCCAGAAGCAAGTGCAGTTTAATCCTGGTCAAACCTTAGCTACGTGGCGAGTACGGATTTTGAGTGATGGTGAACATGAACAGTCTGAATCCTTTCAAATTGTTCTTTCTGAGCCTGTCATGGCAATTCTGGAATTTCCTGCTGCATCCACAGTGGAAATTATTGACCCAGGAGATGGTAAGAACTTTTCCAGAACTGTACTGCCAATATGTGCATATACCAAAAGATAAACTGGAGGGCAAATGTTATGAATAACAGTGGATAGTAAAGGTTACCTTTCCCCAGAATATTTCTGAAGACAGACTTGGGCATCGGGTAAGCATTTGCCCTCTATCTCTTTAAATACTTCATGAATAGCTAACTCAGGTAGCATGTTTTTATGAAATACCTATTTTTTTTTTTATGATACAGTATTTCTAGGGTTTTTTTGTTTGTTTATTTTCATTTGAGGTATAACAGGTTTTCCATTAAATATGTTTGCAAATAAAATGTATCTGCACAGGTGACTGGAGGCTGACTTGATTTACTCTGTCATGATAATTCGTGTGACAGAGCATGGTACAGGAAAGTCTAGCCAGATCTTATCTGACATCCATATTTAGTCACTGATAAAAGTAGAGTTTAACTTGAAAAGCAGTATGTATGACACAGAAATTACTGGAAAATGTGTTAAATCTCTTTATATTTTCTATGAGCAGTGAGATAGCACAACTCAGGATAATCATTTGAGTCTTCTTAATGCTGAGAATCAGTATTTTCTGTTTCTTATGTTAAGGTAAAATTTTTACAGTCCCAGAGAATTTGTAGTAATTATACATAAAGTGAAGTTGCATAGGAGAAAATCAAATTCAGAGCTGCAAATCAAGGAATATTTACAGGAAAAATAAAGAGAGTACTGGGAAGGACTGGATTTCCTAACAATATTTTATTACACAGGGTGTATCGAGTTCAAATGCTTACTGAATAGGAACCATCAAAAGTTTTATTCTACTACCAGTGAAAAAGATTTTGAAATTCATTGATTTGAATGGTGTAGTTTTAGGAACAAAATAGTGAGCTTGTTTGGAAAGCTGCACCAGCCTCTTGATGTATGGGACATGAGTTAATGTTTTATTACAAATATAAATTGCATACAGATGTGTTTTCTTATACCAACTGAGATGGTGTAGCTCTTTCTCCTCTGAGCTTTTATGTTATTTTTAAGGTCTGTTAAAATTTAGAGTGCCATTTTACTCCTAGTTGAATAATTATGAGAGAGAGAGAGAGGACACCAAACAAATCAGATTCCTGCATTTTTTGGAAGGATAGAGTTTTCCATCTTGTCAGCTAAATTCTAAAGGGAGAAATGGAAGGAAAAAATTGAGATCTTTTGTAGTGTTACCTTTTGTTTTACTTTTAAAGAGAAAGGTAGGGATTTGGGTTTTTTCACACTAAATTTTTAACTTGCTGGAATAATGTATGTGTCTAGATCTTACCAAACCTATATTATGTTTTATGGCAGGCTTTTGACCTTAAGTCATGCTAGTAGTAGTTTCCAGCTAGAGAAATAAAACCTGGGACATGTTTGCAAAGAAATCACCTGATAATTTTCAGAACACTGTTTGCCACAGTACTCTGAAATATTTAAAAGATTTGCTTTGTGCAGTCAGCTGATACCACTTGATTTGATATACAGAATTATATTCTGTCTGGGTTGCAGTCATACTAATGAAACTGTAAAAATGGTTTGTAATTATATGCATAACTACCTTTTGTTCTTGAGTGTTTGAAAGAACAAGAACAAAATTGATCCTGAATCCCAATAACAGCATAAAACTCAGCAATCTGTTTAAATGAGCATAAAATAATGAAGGAGTTTTAAATGCATTTTGGTGATTTTGTCTTCTGAAAAACAGATCTGATATGCTTTGGAATTAGACATTTCAGAGTGAGATTGCTCCCCAGACTTCACTGACCATGTTGGCTAGGTCTCCTTTGAGTAAAAACAGAGTGTAGACATGTAGCCAACTCAAATCAAATATCCAAGTCAGAGTAAGATATCAAGAGCTCAGCCTTGCTCCTCAATACCAAATGATTGTCATGGTTATCTTGATGCAGTAAGTTACATAATGGCTTTGGAGAACCACAGCCTGTGTGTGAACTATGCTAGTGATACTTCTCTCATTAACAGTTAGTAATGAAATACCACAGAAATAATAAAAAGGCAGACTTTGTGGACAAATTCTTCAAACTATCTTGCACCATTAACCCTAGATAAATAGTCACATTGGAGACCAATTTATAAGGACTTGTGAGTTCAGACCTAATGAGCTGATTTTCTTGTCCATTTCTGAAACACTGAGAAACTCTTTCTTCTGTCACCCTTGAAGTTTTACTTACAATTTAGTAGCATTGCTGATAAATATGAGTTATTTGTTGCATTTCAGGATATTCCAAAATGCTCTTAGCTATTGTACAGATGATTTTATGAAGTGATAAATCTACATAAACAAATGTGCCTGTTTTTTGCAGAATCAACTGTCTTTATTCCTCAGTCCGCCTATAGTATTGAAGAAGATGTTGGTGAATTGTTTATTCCAGTCAGAAGAAGTGGAGATGTGAGTCAGGAACTGATGGTTATCTGCTACACACAACAAGGTAATAGAATCTGCTATAAAATAATAAAAGGCAAAAATGGAAAAGAGACAGAAACTAAAAAATAATTATTCCATCTATTTTATAATAAAATTGTTTATAACTATTGATTACCTTTTCATGTAAACATCTTCAGTCTCAACGGGAAATGTATTCATCACTGCAATCTGTCTTAGAGTATTATTGAACACAGCTTAAAAATCATCATGTTTCAAATTTCTGCCATGAAGAGGTGAAGAGAATCTGTGTTCTTTATATTTTTGCAAGATTTTATATGACGCCCCAGATATCTGGAAGTGATGAGAAAAGAAAGCACTGCAGTAATTGCCCACAATATCTTTACTTGTTTCTATCTTGAAAAAAAAATATATAAAATAATATTACTTAATTGCCATGCTTCTCCTTCCTCTGACTCTCAGTCTCTTATTAATTATATGTGTGCAGGGCATGGGGTCTCTACTCCTGTGGTTTTATTATTATTTTTCATCTGGAGAGGTGAAGTAATATTTTGTGTTAAGAGATCTGGAGCCAAAATAATTTGTTTTCATCAAATTCTATCAGTTCTAGTCCTCCAATATCTTCAATACAGGTAAAATATACTAAGGTAACTAACTGGTAGTCCTCACAGGGGCTACTTTGTCAACCTGTGTCTGTTGTGATAGACTACAATATTCCTTCTGACTGAAAAGCTGCAAAGGAATTTGAGGAGCCACATACTTGCATTGTATCATATACAGAAGTAGTTTGTCCATGGACCTCAGAAATGTAAGCTGGTCCAAGGTTTCAGCCCATCTTACCACAAAAAAGTAAACAGAAATTAAAAGATAGTGAAAACAAAATTCCACTTTTGTGAGGGGTTCTTTATAACCATGGTATGTATAGTGACTGTTTTCCTTTTATGCCACAGGAACAGCATCTGGCACGGCCCCAACTTCTGTACTTTCTTACTCGGACTACATATCCAGGCCTGAGGATCACAACAGCATTCTACGTTTTGACAAAGACGAACGAGAAAAAATGTGTCGCATTGTCGTCATAGATGACTCCTTGTATGAAGAGGCTGAGACCTTTGATGTTTTGCTGAGCATGCCCATGGGTGGAAGAATTGGTGCAGAATTCGCAAGCACTCGTATTACCATTGTACCTGACAAGGATGATGGTAAGATATCATATAATAAAGTGATATTCCCAATTCAGGACAGAAACTACAAATAACATCACATTCAAATCAGCATGTAGAAAAAGGAATTCTGGATGGGTTTTTGAAAGTATTTAGTATTAATATCCTATTGTTTGAGAAAATCACATGAGTAGTGATGTCACCCGGCATTGGCAGCCTTGTATGTGTGATTCAGGCCCATTTCATTATGCTGCAAAGGGCCATACTAGAAGCCCTGATGGAGCAGAAGCCATCTAGCAGCTCCTAAGATTCAAACTATATTTCTTCTGATTTGATGCTGCATTTAAATTTTTGTCTACAGGTGTCCATATATGCTTCTTTTGTCTTTTTAATAAAGAAAATATTCAAGTGACAGTAATGTTGATTTAGAAATCCTCTCAGTAAGGAACTGCTGATAGAATTATGTCTTTTACTCAACTGGTTAATGCTTTTGATATCTTGCATTGAAAGGGACATTTCTGATGGTGATTAGAGAAAGGTCTGTGACCAAGGCAGAGTAGAATCTGTATCATCCACTGCCTTCAAAAATACATGTAGATGTTATTGTGGCCTCAAGCCTTGCCTTCTGTGCCCCTAGCATGATATCTCTTTTTGTAGGAGTGGTAGCAAAAAGTTTTCCTGGTACAATTGCCCTCATTTATGCATGGAGTTTGGAGACTGAAATCTCAACTGTAAATTCTGTGAAAGGAATACTGATAGCTATTTTAGTCCTCTCTATGTGGCCATAAACCATCTACTGTGACACCATCATGTTTCCTAAAGACTAATGTGAGGGATTACATACTACAGTACTCTTTGAAAGTCTGATGCCAAAGTAGACTATTATTATCAACACAGTGATTTCTCTCTAGTTAAGGATACAAAAGGCAACTCTTACAGGCAGGAAGTTCACACCCATCTAATTGCATCATAATACTGCCTGAAATTTCTCACCTGTAATCCTGTGACAGAGGTGACTTTGTTTTCTCTGTGGAGCATTTGGGTAATCATATAACATCAATGAATACAACACTTTGAAAAAACACTTCTTATAAAGTAACAGATTGAATGCAAGCTGAAATAGAAATCTTTATCTATCTTTGCTATTGTAATAAATACGGATTTATTCATGTAGGATTTTTTTTACAACAATTTGATTTTTATGAATAATTTTGATGAATTCATGAACTTTACATTTTGTAAATAGCAGAGCATAGGATATTTCAACAGTAGCCATTAAGAAATACGCATCCATGAAGAAACTGATTACCCAAATTTTGAAGGTGTTCTGACTGCTTAAAATGTGTACAGAAAGTTTGAGATAGAGAGAATGAATCTCCAAGGCATTAGTTAACACAGATATCAGCTGAAATTAGAGCGTCTAACTTTAGTGGGAACCTCAGTACCCAGGAGGGAACGCTGTTGTATATGTTTTTTGGCATTTAAATTAAGGTATTGTCATTCATGGGGCTTATACAGTCATTTTAACAGAGATCTAGACTGATTCTGAATAAGAAATGATGAAAGTTGGTCAGTCACACCATAGTATAAAACAATAGTTTTATGTAAAAACTCCCACAAAATATTAGAGAAATTGACGAGAAATCTTCTATTTTAACATTCCCATTAGAAAACAGGAGAAGTAATTTAGTTTTTATACTACTGTTCAGTTTTAAGGTCCTGCATTTATGAGCACAAGTTGCCTCAGTGCTACAAACTTTTATACACAAATTAATTTAACAAATAATAATCTTATGAGATTTATTAAAAAAGCTGGGGAAGTGTTTGGGAACATTAGAACATTTTCATTATGTAAAAACTGAAATATCTATTTCTGTTGATAAGAGTAAATAACATCTGGGCTATTGAAAGATAAGAGAGCTTTGAAGGATAGATTTGGATCCTTTTTTTACAAACATTCACTTATCTCTTTTGCACTCAGAATGTTGCATATGAGATATTTGAAATAATGTGACAGAACTCTTTTTTTGCTTTTTGTATCAGTGAAAGTGCTTCCACAAAAAATTCCAGAGCATTCAAAAACTAACTATTCACTTACCAGTAAAATTTTCTACCACATACTTTTAGTTTGTGTAAAAACATAATGCATGGCAACAGAAAAGTCTATGTGTTTTGTTTCATCTGAGATCTGTTGCACTGCCTGTTCTATAAAAAGCAGAGTACAGACTACAGAGTAGATAAATTATAAATTACATCTTGTATATTTATTTATAAATTCACACACATACACATATATATACATATACACACACACAGATTTATGTAATGCGAGCAATTTAGCACCCTGAGTGTTGTGATTGAATTTTTGCATAAATAAGCAGAGGATTTCAAGCAGCATTGGTTATTATTGATTACAGTGCACAAAACTAAATTTAACAGGTTAAAGCAGTGTTCTTTGTGAAATAAAAAGAATTTTCTTTAGTTTTTAACAATAAAATTTAATTCAGAAGGTGCCTAACATAGAGGATAAAAGCTCTAGCTTTATATATTATACATAATATAGCCTATCATCTATAGTAATGTTATAATGCTAAAATCTGTAGTCCACTACTCTCTGCTTCACATCTATTGATGTATTATTTTTCTCATTGTTTGTTTAAATTCATCTTCTACTTAACAAAGTTTCTTTGGACAAATCTCACAGCATGTCATTAAATTGTGATTTCTCCAGGTACTGTAACTGGATTAACATTATGCATTGACTTTTTCAGGTCAAAAGATACTTTAAACAACAAAGGTCAAAGTTTAATACTACTACATGAGATCTTTCCTATGGAAGTCAAGTCATCACTAGCAACATTACCTTATCTCCTCTGGCATTCAATGCAAGTTAATTAGGAAACATTCACCTTCAGTACCTATCATCAAAGTTTTTTCTTCTTTTATTTCCAGAGAAGACCCTTAGGGTCTAACTAAAATAGCAGAGTTGCTGTATAATCATGACAATAAACAAAAAGTAAAAGAGGTGTGCTCAAGTTTCTAGTGAACCACAGTATATAAAAGAAATTCCTGGCAACTGAATAGTTTAATTGGGGATTATACAGTTGTGCTGTGCTACCAAAGCAAAATCTGGAAAAAAAAGAATCATAGTATGTAGAACACACACGTATATATTTATATATATGAAAACTGATTTTTTAATTGGTGCTGCTGGTGGGACATCTAATTTGGAAGGGACTTTTTGTGATAGGCACTGAAGTTGGAGACAGATAGAAAAGAAGAAAAGGATTAAATTAACAAAGTAAACAGCAAAGAAAAATATGCATGGAAATCTTGGATTCAAAGTTACACACGCCATTACAGTTAAGGCAGTAAAAAGTAAAAACATGGTCTGTTCGAGTCAGATGTGATAGTTACTAACCGCGAACCACTGCAAGAAAAGCATTCAGGGGAAAGACCTATGGAAGTCATCCACATCTGGGGTGGCACTAATCTCGCTTAATATTAGCCATCTATAATTTTAGACATCTGATTCAAGTAGGCTATGCCAGGATCCTTCTAAAGTTAATGAAATTAGAGATGTACCTCCAGAAAGCATCCTATCCTAGGGGAAGTATCTAAACTGCTGAGATTTATCACCAGGGGTACGTGGTGCATCTGAATACATTGATTCCTGACAATAGATTTAAACCCTACCTTAGAAATTTAATTTGCCGCTCAATCCAAAGTCATAAGCACTACTGGGCATGAAGAAAGGAATTTTTTGTAATTTTGTGTTAAAACTACACCTACTATGAAATGCCATTAAACAACAAAGGGATACAGATACATAGCTATTCCTGCTTCATGAAATAATTATGGTCTATAAAGAAAAATCTAAAAGAATCTATTTAAGATCTAAAGAGACAAATGCTGAAGTGTTTCAATAGATTTTTTTTTTATTCAAGATAAAATGCAAAAACAAAGAAACTCAAGCATTTTCCATACAAATGTGAACTCGTGTTACTAAATCTAGCCAGAACTGATAGGCTGTACTACTTGTCTTCATTCATCTTAATGATGTGGGGGATGAACAGAAATCCCTGAAGAATTTGAAGTCAGTTTCTTGGTTCAGGACATACGTACCCTGCACAGAGAGCACAGAGTTCAGCATAAAGCTCATTCAAAGGAGGCACTATACATAACAGATCAACATTATGCATCTAGGAAAGCGAAGACGAGGTTACTGTGCACTTTTCACTCCCCTTGGAGAGAGGAGTCCTGGACTTCAGTCTAAGACCCCTAAAACACTCATTTGCCAATCTTCCATGGAAATGCCTTAATCCTCAGGCATTTAGCAACTAACTAAACAAGATCAGCCTGTTTTTCCAACTGAAGCTGTGATTCTGAAATCATTCCATATAGAGAGAGAAAAAGATGAGATCAAAGTCTTTTGTTAGTATTCATGTGGGAATGAAGAGGCTGTAATTTGGTTCCAACACAACAGTGTTGCTGTGTTGCGTGCAACAAGTCTGATGCACAATGCTTTACCGAGGTTTGCAGTCAAAGCTCTGCATTCTCACAGTCCCAATATTTTGACTGCTGTGCTGCTGATTTGAGTCTTTTTTACTTACTTGGTTTTGTGTTGTAGGCAAATTAAAAACTCTTGGTTTGTAATAACATTTGGAAACCTGAAGAGGTGTGATGAATGCAGAGTTGAAGTTTGCACCTAAGAGGAGAATTATTTTGTTTGCTTCAAGTTTTTTGTCAGTGGCTGTCTTCCCATGTGATTTTAATTCCATGCTACTGTATTTAGTGTTGTCATAAGAGCACAGCCTTACAGCCAGGCTGAAAAACAGTCATCCTGCCTTAGTGGAATTGTTGAAGCCTCATGCTGTTCACAGCAGGAAGTACATTAAATACATTTGTTCCACTTCATTCACATCGGATGGAAAAGAAGCTGTTCAGACTTTTTTTTGACATTTCTGCGTGAAGGCTGGGAAAGCAAAGGACTCAAGTTTATGTTGGAGGTTTGCTGACCATTTTCTTTATACTTACTCAACAGAATCGATTACTCATATCTTCCACATGAGAGAGGTTAGTGCTATCTGGAAATATTTTACAGCTGAGTAAACTGGATGATGGTATGATAATGCAGAAAGCCAGTGTTAGAGGTCAAACAGAACAGGTTAAGTATTTAGTCTTCTAGAGATTTCTCTAAAACACTTGCTGTCACTCTCCCTACAGTTAATTAAATTTTGAAAGTCTTTAGACCGTGTTCTGGAAATCAGGACCTGTCCAACTTGCTTAAAGTCCATATTGAAAAGTCCATATTTACTATCAATAGTGTGAAAAGAGCCAGAAAGTCAGCACTGCAATGCTACATTATAAATATATGCTTTGCATTGTCTCCCAGCAGACATACAGTATCCACTAACTTTCAGTGTGTGTCCTGAGCAAAATTTCTGGCTGATGACAATTAAATATTCTGTTAGTAACAGAGTTTGTCAGAGGGTCATCCTTATCTCACAAGGTTATCTGGAATCTCTTTAGTTTCATTAGTCTCCAAGGCAGGCAATCAAATGTTTCTTTTTCTCTTTGACAATAGGTATGCCAAACCTTAAACTAAACAGGTGGTTGGCTGATCTCGGTAGTTAACATCTGTGAATCTGTTTGTCCAATTTTAGTTACAACCTGAACACTACAGGCAGAGCATGCCCACTGTTATATTACGGACTGGAGTCATGATTTGGTCAACTATCCATTACTATTATCTGAAGATGATTAAAATAATAAACTAGTTCTTTTTCCTCTATACGTCCATCTTTGACTACTTTCTCCCTTTTATGTTTTTACAGTGTTTGTGGGTCTGACGCCTCTGGCAGTTCTGTGCAGCTTTTAACTACTTTTGTCCTCTCATTGAGTGAAATCTCTATGATCCCTCCCCTTTCCCGAGCCTGTGGCAGGTGGTCAGATTGGCAATTAATCAAGGGAAAAAGTGGATGTCAGCCAGTGTATGACACGTTATACTCTCAGTTTTCTTTTCTAATAGCTTCTTATTATCACCAATTCAACAGAGTGAAAAATGTTCAATTTATGATGATAGCCTTAAAGATTTCAGAAAGTCCCTGTTTGCTGTGTATCACAGAAATAAATTAATGTCATGTCTCACAGTAGGACATTCTATAGAGGCAACCAGGTGCATTTATGATTTGCTTTCCTAGAATTATGTATTGCTGACAGTTATTACATGTGTGTGTCTGCAGGTACACTCTCTTATTATATATATATATATATATATATATATATATATATGAACTACAGATGTTGGATTATTCTGATCTTCATCTAGCTGCTTAATAACTAGGTATATAGGTCAACCTTATGATCTAGGCTCCTTTGATAGGTAAGAGGACAGAATATGACCTCCAGACAGTACTTTGTCACGTCTGTTTCAGATGGCTAGAGTAGAGGACTTCGTTGGTGGAGCTTTCACTGCTGCAGGTTCTTAAATGGGTAGCTTACATATGCATTATTACACTTCTATGTGAATTATAGTAATATTTCAAGGTATAGTTCTATTTCTGTTGAACTACAGAAAACTTTTAAGTTTTGTACTCGAAGCACATAAAATAGTCGATAAGCAGAAGGTACAAAACTACGTGAACTGTCTAGAAATGTAGCGAAGGCCTAGCAAAGCATTCTAAATTAATCATTTGTCTTGGTTGCTTGTGGTTGAAGGGAGTGAACTTAGGGACCTAGTCAGTTCTTTGTGTGTTTAAGATTTGGATAATAAAGCTGAGTCAGCCATCTTGGTGCATTCAGTTTTCCAAAGGCTTCTTCAGATCATCTTCCCTTCTCTGAATCTCCTTATACTGAGACTTTGCTGTTTTGTGGCAGTCATCAGTCGTTGAAGACCAAAAGATACCGAACACTGTAACCACTGTACCGCATTAGGCTTTAATGACATCAGTTCTCCTTTCGAGTGTGTAAGCCCTCAAAGGATTAAGTCAGTTACTATCTCACATCACTGTCTGTCAGGCAACTCTTTTCTCTTCCCTCCATTACAAATGGGATCAGAAGTCCAAATGACAGAATTTGAGAGGTTTTAACATATAACAGAGTGTATTTTCCTGTCCTTACAGCTCTGCTTTTGTGTTCTGAGAAGTCTGGCTGTTACTCATTTTCACTTCTCTATCTTCTCTGCCAAGTCCCACCTTCAACAGTACCTCCTATAAAGGGAGAGTGGAAGCTCTCTTGCATATTTTTCTTCTCAGACTGCAGTGGGCTAAATGTGTTAGCTCAGTCGGTTAGAGCATGGTGCTAATAACACCAGGGTTGTGGGTTTGATCCCTGGATGGGCCATTCAGTTAAGAGTTGGACTCGATGATCCTTGTGGGTCCCTTCCAGCTCAGAATATTCTGTGATTCTGTATGTGGGCAGAATAGCCTGTAAGAAATTGTTTCTAGCAGTTAAGCAAACTCAACATAACCAGCATTGTGACCGAATAGTAAAAGTGCAAAAATCGAAAGTCAGAATTGGGGCAGTGCCTTTCTTAGCCTCTCTTGTGATATGGTCAAGATATCTCCAATCCAGAAAAATCTGTATATATATAAAGGCAGAAAAACAGATTGAATAACCATCCACAAGAATGGACAGAATAATAATTTTCTTTAAAAAATGTGGTACAGGCTGTGCCAGAAATGATAAGGAAATACCAATAGCCACCTGGAAATAAAACTATTTTACATTTCTTGGTTATGCTATTCCTCTTCTATGCACCATTTATAGTAACAATAGTAGTGCCTCCCTTCTTCTTAATTTATTCTTCAATGAAAGCAAACACATTTTCTGCATTGATAAGATACAGATTTGTAATTAATTTGGTTAAAATTAATTTAAGTCTCACCTCTGTGCCTGGTACGATCATGGGACAGATCCTTCTGGAAGATGTGTGGAAATACATGAAAGACAGAAGTGATCAGAGGCAGCCAACCTGCCTTCACCAAGGACAAATTCTGCCTCACTAATCTAGTGGCCTTCTATGATGGACTAGCTCCATCAATGAACAAAGGAAGTGCTAAAGATGTCATCTAGCTAGACTTCTTCAAGACCTTTGATGCAGTCCCTCCAACATTCTTACCTCTAAACTGAAGAGGTATGGGTTTGAAATCAGGGTCATGATTTAAGTAGATGATGTTACAAATTATTTTAAATAAAAAAATTGTAGAAAGGTTATAATTTTGTGGTTATGTTTCTTGATGTAAATGTGGGTGTGAGAAACATTATTTGGAAGACAAAACCTGAAAATATTAATCTCACAAAAACTTCTGTTTTGCAGATATAATAATTACACTCAGAGCCTTTCTGTAGACAGCTTTTTCTGCAAGGCCCAGTAGTAAATGAATTACTCAATTAAAATATGAAAAACGTGTTTATAAATGGCTACATGCTATATCTTTACATAGCCTGATTTCTAAAATACTGCTCAGCTTCTCATGTGGTTTTTTTCTCATACTGCTTGTTTCTTATTTCTGTTTGTAGTCCTCACTTTTTATCTCAACTACAAATTACTGACTGTAAGGTCCTTCAAGCTTAGGCTCCGTGTGAAATACCTTGTGTGTAGTATATTTAAATACTACTGCCAAGCCTTCCCATTTATCTGTCTGCCTCTGTTTCATCGGTTTACTACTGCCATTTCCTGTGCCTGTTCATAAAAATAATCTAACTCATTTTAAAAATAGAGCATATAGAAGATTCTGAGTTCATTTCATGCTCTGTGGGAGGTATAGCCAGTAGGAAAAAGGTATGTGAAAGTCAAATGGTTGCTGCAGGGAATGCGATCGTGTTTGGGTGTGTCCCCAAATTCCAAAGTGTTTGTTTCTTCATCGGTTAGTCTTTATATTTCCATTAGTAAATGTGGCAATTATCTGGATTATGGAATAGTTTGGGCAGGTAATTGGAGCTTAATGTACTTGTAGCAGGAAAAATCTGGCCCTATCCTCAGACGCTGAACATAGGAAAAGCTCCTCTGACACCTTGGTAGTTCCAGTGATATCAAAGTCTGTAGGTTATATCCTTAGAGTGTGTGGAAGAATCCTAACAATACTACTCTATTAGTAAATATTTTCAGGTATATGTTAGTTCACATAAATATGAATTTGGTGTTTTGGAAAGGTAGCAGTGTTTCTTAGCAAACCATCAAAGGTAAATTAATTTCTTCAAGGGACTTGTAAGAGTCAACCTCACACATTAGCCATTCTCCTGAAATTCCAGTTGTAGCTGAGACACAAGACTGCTCATTACTATCTGGTGCATAATAGTTAACTAATTGTTAAAAAATTCATCTTCACTTTAATGGCACGCATCTTGAATGAGTTTAGCCTGGCTTCATACACTCAGATGTCTTTATTCTCCATTGTTCAGGTATACTCTGTAGCTCATCTTGCTATTACTGAACCATTATGAATTGCAACCCAACATATATGTGTTCTCCAGGCTTCAAAGTATGATGCAGGCTATGAAGAAGGAAACTGTAGGTGACCCTGAGAGGGTATCAGTAGCCATCTTACTGCCATCCTCAGTCTTGCAGCTAAAGCTCTAGTCTACTTCTTTTACTGTGCTACTTTGCCCACATTTGAGTTTAGCTTACGGATGTAGCAGAGAGTTTAGATGTGGATTTCAGGCCTGCCAGGCAGGTGCTGCTTGTGATGGTACTGTGTATAGAGAAACCAAAGCATGGATGCACTTTAACATAAAGGGTGAGTTAAAATCTAAGGGGCTATGCTGAATTAGTGTGTATCAGAAATTAAAAATTAATCATATATAATGTTGCTCATAGCAGTTACCAGTTCACACCATGTTACCCTTCTGAAATGATGTGGTTAAGTTGCGTAAAATGAGAGTAATTAAGTGAAGATTGAGTCTAATCAATGTATGACATTGCCATTGTAGATTTAAATAAATGTGTAATTTTCTTACAAAATCAAATTGGGTTTGGTAAAGGTTGCATTAATTTGACTCTGTCCTTCTACCTGTTATAATGTTTGCAGTATCCTTTTAAAAAAATCCTTTTAAGTTGATAGACAGAAATGGGCTTTTGGGACAAATGGAAATGCAGACATTATTTACATGAGATAAAGTTTGTGGCAATTTGGCTGAAACTATTTTGACTCTGAAGGTAATTTACTTTTTGATTGCAAAAGTTATGACAATGCTAAGAAGGTGAAAGCTGTTAAGATTGCAACAAATGAATTTGAAAAGTAATCTGTTTTGACCACATCAAATAAAAAACCTATTGGCATTTGTACAATAAGGTCTGCTTCAGAACTGAGCTCTGACTGTAATCTTGACCCCTACTTCTACAGCATTCAGTAAAAATAAATAACTTGGCAAATTAAATTCATTGTGCTAAATGCAAGCTCAATTGCTTGCATAGTTTCAAGAATGTGTAAATAGCTGTAGAATGGTGCTACCTATTTCCAGATTTTAAAGTCCTCTTTGATATTATCATACTATAAACTTTTGTAAAAGACAGTTCTTCTGAGCCATTCTTTTGCTGCTATTAACATGCATATATGAGAAAGATTACAGAAGTTGACCTTTACTGCTATTAAACAGTAAATGCCCATGCCTTCTCAAATTTGATGGAACTCTTGTTCCTAACTGGTCTGTCTTCATGTTGGGAAAGAAATAGTCTCTTTTGTTATAGACTCAGCAGCTCAGTCATTTAATACCATCTGTGATACTGAAATGCAAGTAGGCACTGTGTAGGGTTGTATATGTTGTCTGAGTATGAGCCAGATCAGGTTCAGAGGAAATCTGGCCCTGTTTGTCTGTTGTTATGTCCAAGTTAATTAATTAGCTGTGCCAACCACCAGGGCTCATTAGTTTGGACTCAGCATTGTACTAGCGTGTCCAGACTGTTGCAGAACAGGCTTGTAGGCTTGCAAAGCACTGTTTTGCACCTCCTGCGTTACTGCAACAGACTTCTGCTAGCTCTGGCAACTCATAATGTTCACATCATAGCTTTGTTTGTACTGTTCACGGAAAGAAGGAAGGCAAAAGCTTTTAGGAATAAATAGTTTAACACCACTAGAAAAGATCAGCCATCAGTTCCTCTGTAAATACTGCTTCTCCCAGTTCCAGTATCTAAATATGTCAGAGTAGCATATATATCTATTTTCTTCTATTCTTTCTTTCTTTCTTAGTGTATATATATATATATATATATGTGTGTGTGTGTGTGTCTCACTGGTAGCATGTATCACTGAAATTCACTTCAGTTTGAAGGCTTATTAAGGTGTCAGCACAGAAGAATCTGTCCTTATGTTTGTCCTAACTATCCTGATAACAGGGTATTTTTACAACCAACCTACTCTTTTGTCACGTCTCTCTAAAGCAGATTGTAAGGATGTAATTTTAAAAACAAATGCCTCCTTGGAAATAAACATTTTTGTGCTATCAGATTGATTTTCTGATGTACCTTCAAAGACAGATGTATTCCTAACATAATGAGAGGTGTGTTTGTTTTCCTGCTTGATGACTGACTAGTGCTGTAGTTGAGAAACACTCCTAACTGTATAACTACAAAGGCAAGGCAAAGATTTCATTTCTGTGCCAAGAAACCTGGAACTAAGGCTCCTAACCTTTCTCCTTTGATTATTGTAACTTCATGCCAGTGAAGTCTGTGGGTTTGAACAAAAAACTCTTAGAAAACTTCCTCGTATGTCTCTAAGAGGAACTCTTAAATTTGCAGTAGTCTCTCTTCAGAGTGATTACTAGATTAAAGGTCTGCTGTAAGTGAGCCCACAGTCATTGAGCAGAGTGTTTTCCAGACATGAAGTGAGAAAGACAATGCTTTCCCTGTTAGTAGCTTGGCTTTGCTACTTCCCCTGGGGAGCTACTAGCACAGCTTACAGGAAATGAACTTAGAAAACATTTGTAAGGATTTGTTTCCTAGGATGGGTAACCATGCAGAATGTGTCTTTCATTGAACATACATGCCTCCAAGAAGTGTGAAAAACTCACTCTGAAATACAGGGCAAGGTAGTTGAGAGTTTAGGCATTTTTATGTTTGGCAGTGACAACAGGAATGAATAGCACAGCCCGTGAGGATTCTTCTTCAGTAGCAGTAAAACAAGCATTAGGATAACACTATAACAAACTAACATTTTATTTTATACCTTGCAACTAGCTTAAGGCAGATCTCTATGTCCCACGTGTAGCCAGTAAGTAGAAGGGGATGCTTCCACACCTCCTCAGATGTTTCTGATTTCAGTGAGTGAGCCATTCCACCTGTCCTTCTCTATGTTCATTGTGCTGGGAAACCTCCTGGAACTGGCCTATCTTTGTCCTTGCAAACTGAGAGCAGGTAGGCTCAGTGTGAGTACTTCTCACTTAAGTGCTTAAAATGAGGTGCAGCCAAGTCCAGATCAAGTTCCAGAACCATTGGGACAATAATATAGAGAGAACAGGATTATAGAACAAGATTAAATTTGGGAAAATGTGTTAAACTTTGAGAATACCTGTTTAAGAAATGACAGGTATTAGAACTGGTAATATATTTAACTGCATTTATCTAACTGTTGGCACATTAATAATCATTTGGTCTTAGTAGGCATTCTGTATTTTTAACCTCTAGAGGCTAGGTAAGTCTTTGTCCATCTTGAGGATTTTAGAAGATCATTTTATGTCTGAAATGGCACATTTCTTTGCAGATCTAATGTCCAGTTCTTCAGTATCCCTGTAAATAGAACTCTCATCAAAGTTAGTAGTTATACAAAACGTACAGAGAGTGTATCTTGTTCACCTATTAAAAATGTTTCAGATAAGATCTTCACAGATCCAAATATAAAAGCAACTATGACAACCCAGTCCCTATAGGCAAATAAAGTAAGATCAATGTGTGTCTGTCTGTGCACACAAATACACACACATTTAAATACACATGCTGTTGGATAAAAAAAAAAAGTAAATTTTAACTGAATGTGTTTTTACCTACCAAAGTTAGACTCTTCCAAATTTGTCTTTCATCTTGCAAAAGTTGATGACCTTGATAATGCTCAAGCAGGTCTATGAATCTGCACTATTTTTCATTAAATACATTCCATTAAAATACATACCATTAAAAAGGATGTATGTCTCCTCCTTTGGGTAAGTTGTAAGTTGTTTTCTTTATGCAAGGCATATCTCTGTATTGCCATTTCCTTTGAATTTTTACTTTTTTCTATGCTTGATGAAGGAGAAGTATTCATAGTGCTAGTGACAGAGCACTGAGCAATTGCCATGATCTTTGCCAACTGAGTTGAAGTTGGCCGTATGCTGTATGGTATTTCCAACACATTAGTGATATTGTAGCCTCATGATTATAATAAATTCTCACAAGACAACATAAGAAAATTGTGATGAAGTGCAGAGAACTTGTGTAGGCCTTCCTACCCTTGGAGAAGGTAGGTGTGATTTTGGCTGTGCAGTGGGAAAACTGGAGCACTGACTGGGTGTGATTACTATTGTATGTTTGAAACAGGAATGGAAGGGATAGAAAAAGGGAGATGATATACATCCATGGGATGTGTTTTTAAGCCTGTTTACTTTTTGAAATTGCTGTGTCTAGAAAAACTGAAAAAGGGAGGAAAAAGGGAGGTAAACAATATGTCTGTTAAGTGGAATAGCACTTAACCTCGTTTTTCTTTTTGCTCTTCTTTCTTATGAACTGTGGAACTTCAGTATTAAGATAAAAGACTGCTCACATTCCAGTTTACATGAAATAAGACTGATTTTGTTTTAAATGCTAGATGTGGGGGAACGAAAATTCAATATTTGCTCCTTTGATTAGCTGGAAAACATTACCAAAAGCAGCTGCAGTTATATATCATATTCCAGTCTGGTTTTGGCAACAGGAATCTGTGAGAACATTCAAGTTAAGGTTTCATTATCTGTATTCACCTTTGTCTGTTTGCAGCAAAGTAAAAATTGCAAAGAATTTTTTGGCCTGTGCACAAGACTCAGCTAAAATAACTTTAATGAGATACCACATTTGGTTTTGTGCACAGATTTGTACATGCTGACACACAAACTTGAAAATGTAAGAGGCAAGAAAAAGAACACAGTGCTGATATAACAGTTGCTATCCAAAACCAGAAAAACCAATACTTGAAAAGAAGCCAGAAATAGTCAGAGTAATTCTAAACCTTAAAAAAAAAGAACTTTATTTCACTTACTGAGAAGAGCGAAGTGCTCTCCTTTGTTTAATGTGGATTTTATGCTGTCTTGTTAGCTTCAGTGTAAGGTAAAGAAACATTTATTACTCCTTTTTCACCAGAACCAGCATTCTACTTTGGAAATGATGAATACTATGTTGATGAGAGTGCTGGCTACATTGAGGTACGTGTGGGGAGGACTGGAACTGATCTGTCTAAAGCTGCCTCTGTTACAGTGAGGTCTCGCAAATCTGAACCAGTAACTGCAGAGGGTAAGTTATTGTTTTACTCTAGTTTCATAATATTTCTCAACAAATGCTAGCACATTGGGTCTTGATATAGGTTCAGCTACATAAGATGAAATGTATGTCTCTTTCTCTTAGGAGATCTTTCTTCTTAGAACAAATTAAGTAGTTACAGAATTTGAAAGAAACAGGATTAGGAGCAACTGTGAAGTACAGCACTAAGAGAAGTGCCTTCAAATCCTCATGTAGAATGCTATGCTACAAAGGCAGTTGATTGCTGCTGCCTCAGCAGCAGACTCTGGGCACAGAGTTATAATCACTTACAGCGTGCAGAGTTTGCTCCTCTCCTTTTTACTGTAGGCAATGAGAAATTATTACCTGGTACCCTGTTCAGGAAGAGGATCGCTACAGCTGTGTGGTTCAGTGATGCTTTGACAGAAACTTTGTCTGCAGAAACAAATGTTAGCATTTATTTAAGACATTAATATAGAGATAGTGTAAAATTCATCTTCCTTAGATGCTTATCCTGAGTGTAACTTTACTGTTATTTCAGGAATATTTAAACATCATATATTTGTATCACACATAACATATATGTATTTTTCTCATGGAAAGAAAATTATGAACTCTGAAAAAAATATATGATTGTTTCATTTATGAGTCTGCTTTTATGATCTGGTATCTTTAACTAATCCTGAATATTTAAGTTATTTTATTTTGGGGAGGAAAAATATTTTCTTACAGTAAGAATCTTAATTATCCACAAAAATGAACATTAAAATTCAGTCCTTCCCTAAAGTCCTAGATACCTTTAGTGCTTTGGTTCCAAGATAGGGTCACATTTTAGTCAGTATCTTGTTTTATTTGCCTTCTTCTCATTGGCATGTTATGGATTGGTTTGCTTTGCTTTAAACCGAGCAAAAGAAGACAAACCCAGATCAGTCTGCCTTTAACAGTAAGGTGACAGACTTCACCTGATGTCGTCTGAGCAGAATTTGTTTTGTTTGTTTTCCATTCATTCTGTTTTATACAACTCCTCTGAACATCGGTTCTTCCTTACAATCGGCTCACTGGCCTTTTCTCCTTTACTTTCTACATTACTCTCAAAACTTGCATCTTTGTTACAAAATAATATGAAATTTCTTTCCAAAAAACTTTGCTTCATCTCCAGAGTCTGTCTCAAAGCTTTTTGCTTACTTTTATTTCTCACTTCAAGCAAACTTTATTAGTTGTTCTGGACTAGCTGTTGGTTTACAGCAGAACAAAAGCAGCCTCATTTTGTGACTCGAATCATCACTAAACAAAAAGTAAATTAATATTGACTTGTTTTATTGTATAGTCCACCTCAGATGGTCAATAGATAGTTTTGCTTTACGTAAATGCCAGAATTTGGCAATTAAAAATATTGAAAAAATAGATTTACCTATAACTAACTGCCTAATGATAGATATTTTCATTTTTCATTACATGTAATCCTATTTTATCTCTTTTCCGTTGGTAGCTGGAGTAGATTATGTAGGCATCAGTCGTAATTTGGATTTTTCCCCCGGAGTCAATATGCAGACGTTTCGTGTGGTAATTCTGGATGATCTTGGACAGCCAGTGTTAGAGGGAACTGAGAAGTTTGAGCTTGTGCTAAGGATGCCCATGAATGCTGCCCTTGGAGAACCCAGCAAGGCCACCATCTTCATTAATGACTCAGCAACTGATTGTGAGTCTTTTGTGGTTTTTTTTTACCTTTTCACCTTTATGCAGGGGATGGATGACTGCAGTACACAAGTAAGTGTCCTTTTGAAGCACACCAAAGCTAATGAGTCTACGCATTTCAGCTAGAGACAATATGTTAAATCCTTTCCTGTCAGGCTGCTTATTTTATATATCTGGTGCAATGTAACTTAAATAAATCTGAAATAGAGGAGGGAAGATATAAGAACTTCTACAGTTATACTTTACACATGCTTTTTATGTTTTTCTTCCCAGTGCCTAAGATGCAGTTTAAAGAATCTGTATATGTAGTCAATGAAAATGACGGACAGATTTCTGCCATGATATATAGGAGTGGGGATATCCAATACACATCCACTGTGAGATGCTATACAAGGCAAGGTTCAGCTCAGGTAATGATGGACTTTGAAGAACGTCCTAATACTGACAGTTCCATCATCACATTCCTTCCTGGTAAGTTCTTGATCTTATTGTAGAAGGCCTTAGTCTACCATGTTATGCTCGCTTTGCTTTGCTTTGTTTTAATTGTGTCTTCTCATAAAGTAGTGCCAAAAAGACCACTTTGGAAAACAAAGGTGGTTTTTTTCCTACACAATGGGAAGAGTGCCCAGAAATTATGTTGCCTCTATTTGCTTCACTTCTGACCTAGAGGGATAATCAATAAGAACCAAAGGGACTTATCTTCATATAAGTTCAGACTGAATGCCAGAATCTTTCTGATAGCAAAAAACAGTTCAGGATAACACAGTAGAAGCGCAGAACTGCTGTCAGAAAGGAAACTTCAGAAGTTCTGCTCTTTGTTAAGCAGATTTCTGGTAAATATATTTGACTTGCACTGGAATGAGTAATAGATCTTTCAACAGGGGTATAGCTCTCTAATTTCTGCTTGTATTTTTTTCTCCCACTGAGGCTTTCCTAAGACAACCCACAAATATCAGGTACTTGATATCTCACATCAGAGATGAAATGCAAATAAATCAAATGCTGCTACCTTGAAAGAATATTGCCAAATTCCTTCAACGTGTGCAAAACACAGTTTCATCTTTTAGTCTTTGAAGTTTAAACACACGTAATATTTTTTACAAGCCCTAAACAATTTCTGTCATCAGCATGAAATCCTTGGTATGCCCTTATCACAGAAGTGATGACTTTAATATTTCTGTAGACATTTATCAAAGTTCTCTTGAAAAAGTGAGTTGTTCAATCTCTATTTAGAGCTGGCCTCAGCTTTTAGTGCTGTCATATAATCTACACCCTTGCCATTGCTCCTGTGCAACTACAAATGAGAGTCCAACTTATAAGAATTAATGCATCTGGGCCACATAGGAAATGACTTTTTTCTTTTTTTGAGTGTCATCCTACCATTTCTCTGTGGAGACAAGGAGCAAATAGGTCTACCAGAATTACATCTTTTTTCCATAAGCTTCTTAGGCATATTTAAAATGTAGCAGTTTCATTTCAGTTTTCACATTTCCCGTGTGACAATGAGCAGAATGAATATTTTGGGGTTTTTTTTCCTCCTCCTAATGGATAATTTATTTTCTATAGGGGGGAAAAAACAACCTCAGAAAATGAACACAGTCAGCATCCTGGTCTGGTTCTTCACCTTGAAGAGCCTTGATCATATTTGCATGTGTAACGATGAAAAACAGCTGTAAATTGACCTCATTTCTCTCTTCCTGTGCTGTTCCTTTTGTCAGGGATGTAGGAGTCTTTCATATGATGATGAGCCCACCAAGTCTGATGCTGGGTGCCAGACACTGCACACCACTCATAACTCTTGCTGCTTTCCCAGTTTCCAAACATCTAATAAGTCTAGGCACATTGATTTGCAAGTGAAAAATTGAACATTTTGATACTCCAAAGCATTTTTAAGGCAACATTTATTGTCACTTGGAATCAGTGGGAGTTCAAAATATTTTAAAATCAAATGGAACAATATAAGTCAAAGTCCGCACTGTTGGAGAGTGTCCAATCAAAAGAGATCTGAAATAGAAAACTTTAGGACAAAATTACCATTAGTATTAGTGAAAGTTTCTATTGCTCTGCTTCCTTGTGCAAGTATTTATTTTTTTCAAGGCACTCTGTGGGAGAGGTCACTGAGAAGGAGCATTTCCTTCTAAGGTAAAACCAAAGGAATAATATGTATAAAGTGGATATACCAAATAGAAACTTGTTTTAGAGAAGTCCCAAAATGGGAGATTCCACTTAATTGAGTTTCCCTAGAAAGGTAGTGATTACTAATTCTGCTTTCATTATTGTCATTATTCATTAACTTATGTGGTGTCAAGGTGGATGCCTTGGCCAGCAGAAGCAGCCTGTGGTTTGATCTTGGAGAGAAGTGCTGTAATAGAGCAAAGAACACCTAAGTTCTGCCTGATATTACCTTCAGAATGATTGCAGGTGACACTGAGAAGCCTTGCACACTGGTGCTTATGGATGATACTTTCCATGAAGAAGAGGAAGAACTACGTCTGGTTCTTGGCACTCCAAGAAGTGATTCTTCCTTTGGTGCCTCTGTTGGTGAACAAAATGAGACACTGATAAAGATTCGGGATGATGCAGACAGTAAGAGAATATTTTGTTTTTACGGGCTTTTAGAAGTCCATTTGCGTGGTCTAAAAACATTTTTTTCCTTCTAATTGCAGAAGCTATTATTAAGTTTGGTGAGACCAAATTTAGTGTGAGTGAACCAAAGGACACAAGACAAGTAGTAGTTGTAAAAATCCCAGTGCTTCGTCTGGGAGACACTTCCAAGGTTTCTCTTGTGAGAGTTCATACAAAGGATGGATCTGCTACTTCTGGAGAAGACTATCACCCTATATCAGAAGGTAGGATCATACTTATCACATCCAACTATTAGTTTTCAATCATGACTGTAACATAATGTTTCAAAAATGAAATAATTTTATGAATTCAATAATTTGCAACCACATTCCATAATGCATTTTATTATTCAAATTGAGTGTGGACAGATCCCTGGTGGTATGCAACAGCCAATTACTCTTGGAATACTAGTTATCAGTAAAGATATTTACAAAACAGTTGTGACTCCTTTGAAAACATCTGTAGCTCAAGTAGTTGAGGAAGAAATGTATGAGTTCCACCTTAGTAATATTTGTGAAGTGTAATACCATTACTCTGAAGAAATATTTTCTCCTAGGATATGTTGTGTGATTGTTTCTTGAGCAATTCATAAAGATAATGGCTTTTACTGTATGTAGGAATTCATGTATATTTCTCTTTGTTTTTCTACATTCATAATAATAAAGTTTTCTTTCTATATTTCTGCAATTCACTGCCTGCTGCTCCTCACTAGTAATGAATGAGGAGAGAAGTTGCACAACAGTTTGAAAAATTTCTTAGCTGATAAACTTCTTTTCATTAATAGCCCACCTACATGGTTTAGGGAATGACTAATGGAGTTTGTAGCATTATGAATTTTTTGTCTTCTACAGTTTATGATAATACATGATACTAATCTGTGTTTTAAGATTAATGATTCATTGCTGGAGTGTTTTCACAGTTTTGGATAAACTATTTTTGTGTCCAGTTCAGCTGAAAGATAAGACTTACCTTTGAACATCCAGCAACAACCTTGGGCTATCTTCAGTTTCCACAGGAAAGGCATTTGCCACTAGTGATATCTGAAGAGAGAATTTCTTAGCCATAAGCAAAGCATCAACCCAGAGCTTGCTAATTCTAGTCCCTTTGCCTCCTGCATTTTAGAGTTTTGCTCTTTCCTCCTGAAAACCACAGGAACTTTTAGTGTCAGCTCATACTTACCCCATATGCATTACCTATATGCATTTCCTTGCTTACATTCTCCCTGCTGTGTACTGACAGCACTTGGGAGCAAAGTTTTCAAGGGAAACTACTGCAGAACAAGAGGCTCTTGGCCTCTGCCCAGAAGCCTTTGAGAAAGGTCTGTGATGTGCAGGATTTCCCCACAGGTTTCAGAATATCTGTGGGTTTAGGGAACCTACCTATTCAGCTATGGGTACAAAAACCACATCCTTAATTGGGGTCTCTGAGGTAAGTCTGACAAAATTAAAATCAGTAAAATTCTTAGCTATCACATAGCATGTTTATTACCACAGAGTATTTTCATGGCTTAATAACACTTAAGGCTGAAAGGATCATTAGATCACTTAATCAGAGTCACTGTGGATTGTAAGATTCTCCCAGTTTCCCCCAAATACTTCTGTATTGAACCCAATAACTTTGGTTAGAGAAAACATTGTCTTTGGAAAGGGCATCTAGTCCTGATTTGAAGGCATTGGAGAGGAAGAGTGTTTCTTAGCATCTTACATCTTACTTCACTGATCAGTGATCTTACTTCACGATCAGTCCCCATCACCTCTCTGGGCCTTATTTGTCATACATGCAGAGCTCTTTAGCACTTGGTATATTTTGTTTATGGTGATGTTTCAATATACCAATGACAACATCACTTTCTGCAAGTCTTTTCTTTTTTCTTCTGGTCCTTAGTTTCTGTTGGTTACCATCTTCAGTTAATTTGGCATCCTTTAAAAAATAAAAATAGTAGATAGACATGCACCTATTATTTTATCATCACTCTCACCCATTCTAGACACAAATGTTAAATGGTTTCTATACTTTTCTTTAGTAGTTATTATAGTCAAGAATCATAGTACTGTCTAACTGTCAGTGTGGTGGGTTGATCTCGGCTGACCGCCAGGTGCCCACCAAAGCTCCTCTGTCACTCCCTCTCCTTAACAAGAGAACAGAGAGAAAATATGACAAAAAGGTTGAGATAAGTGCACCACTTACCAATTACCATCACAGGCAAAACAGCCTCACCTTGGGGAAATTAGTTTCATTTATTACCGATCAAATCACCATAGGGTAATGAGATTTAAGACCAGATCTTAGAACACCTCCTTCCCACCCTTCCCTTCTTCCTGAGCTTAACTTCACTCCCAAATTCTTTACCTCTGAGCGGCTCAGGGGGATGGGGAATGGGGATTGCAGCCAGTTCATCACACTTTATTTCTGACACTTCCTCCTCACACTCTTCTCTGCTCCAGCATGAGGTTCCACCCAGAGGATACAGTCCTCCCCAAACTACAATGTGGGTCCTTCCCATGGCTTGCAGTTCTTCATGAACTGCACCATAGTGGGTCCCCCCTGGGGTCACAAGTCCTTAAAAGCCATTAAACCTGCTCCAGCATGTGCTTCTCTCTCCACACGGCCACAGGTCCTGCCTGGAGCCTGCTCCAGCACAGGCTTCCCACAGGGTCACAACCTCCTTCAAGCTTCCACCTGCTCTGTCATGGGTGGCAGGTGGATCTCTGTTTCACCATGGACCTCCATGGGCTGCAAAGACAGAGTTGCCTCGCTGTGGTTTTTACAACAGGTTGCAGGGAAATCTCTGCTCCAGCACCTGGAGCATTTCTTCACTGTCCTGCTTCACTGACTTTGGTGTCTGCAGAGTTGTTTCTCTCACATATTCTCACTGCTGTTTCCCAGATGCTGTAGTGCAGCAGTTTTTTCCTCTTCTTAAATGTGTTATCCCAGAAGTACTACCATCATCACTGCAGTGCTACCATCATCACTGCAGTGCTCAGCCTTGGCCAGCAGTGGGTCTGTCTTGGAGCTGACTGGCACTGGCTCTTTTGGACATGGGGAAGCTTCTGGTGTCTTCTCACAGAAGCCACCCCTGCAGCCCACCCATGACCAGAAGCCTTGAAAACCCAATCTAGTAGGTTAAGATTGAACTTTTTATCCACCATGGCCTCTAAAGTTTTTTCAGAGACAATGATTTCCAAAATATAGAACTGTTGAGTAACTCTAGATTTTTATCTTATTTTTTGTATATACCATTGTATTAAAATGCACTTTGTTTGAGCAAGACCTGACAATACTATCTATTTAAAATCATTCAGTCTTTTCGTCATTCATATGTTACCAACATTAATGTAATTAGTCCCAGATAATTTTCAAAATATTAAGTTCTGTTAGACTATATCCTGATCTTTACAAATCTCTTGATGATGATGATGCCACATTTTCAGTGATTTCCACATATGTCCACTGCTATTCATTATTATTATCAAATAGGTTAAACTAAATATACAAACAGCTGTAATTTGAAAACTGAGTATTAGCTGCCATCTCTCATGGCAGGGCCTAGAATCACAGCTTCTTATGAACAACAGATTTATTTTTAAGTGTCTCATTATGTTTTTAGAAATTGAGTTTAAAGAGGGTGAAACACAGCACTTTGTGGAAGTTGAAGTTCTCTTTGATGGAGTAAGGGAGATGAGAGAAGCCTTCACTGTTCATCTGAAGCCTGATGAGAACATGGTTGCAGAAATACAGGTAACAAGCTCATGCAAGTCCTGAACAACAAAATCTGATAAACAGACTTCTTGTTTTCTGGATCATAGTTTTACATTTATTTTAAGATTTATTCGCACCATCTTGGCTTGTATCTTAAAAGACAAAGAGGATCATCTCAGCTGACATGGTAGCACCTACACCAAACGTTATGTTGCCAAGGCAATGGTGTTGATGGGACATAGAGTCAATGAAAGACTGAAGTCTTCAAGATATTACTCCACACACGTTCTCCTCACATAATCAGTCTTAGAAACTGATGTCCTCTTGGAAACACTCTCTGGCAATACAGTGTAACCTCTATGCTGTAAAAAGAGCAATTGGTGAAATGTAACTTTTGCTGTCAAAACCATGTTAATGTTATTCTTGTTGTGTGAGATGAAATAGCCACATATTCTTGGTTTTTTAACATTATAACATACATAATTTTAATTTAAACAGTATATTCCTCTGGTATAAAATGTTCTTGAGATTCTCTGGCTGCTTCATTAGTGTCATACCACATATAGTCTGACTATATATGAATACAATAATATAGCCAGACAGAACCTTTGCTGATGACAAAGACCATTTCCACCAGGTATTAAAGCACACAGTGCACACTGGGGTTCTACCAGCATGCTGAAGTGATTCAAGAAAGCTGGGACACAAGGCTAAAGATCTGGGATCTTCAGTGTACTGAGAAGAAAAAAATCATTTTACCTCTTCCTTTTGCACTCTGCAATGTACTTTGCAGTTCCTCAACCCTTTCTCAATAGCTCATCCAATTGAGGTTTTAGAACTTCTTTAGGAACAATGTTTCAAAGGCTAGACATATTCTGATCAAGGTCCAGCTTGAATCCCCTTGTTTATTTAATTTTCACAGAGAACTGTTTCTGTCTTTTCATTGTCAGACAGCCAAGGCCATTGTTTACATAGAAGAAATGAACAGCATGGCAGACGTCACTTTTCCCTCTGTCCCTCAAGTTGCATCTCTTTTGATATATGATGATATTTCTAGAGCCAAAGACAGAACCAGTCCTGTAGCTGGCTATCCTGTCATCTGTATCACAGTGAGTATCTCTGGGGAAAAAATGGAACAAAATCAGTATACAGATTTTGTGTGGTGGATTTTAGGCACCCAGTATTGATCAATATTGTGATGAGTCACATACGAGTTCAAGCTAGAACTGTCCTCAGAGCTAATCTGATTTGTTTGGATAATGAATCCATATTCAGGAGACAAAAAACATAGAAAGATGTTTCATTTGTTCATCACTGAGAACAGTTTGATACTCACACTATGTCTATGTATGACCTTACTATTTCCTGCATTATCTTGCCTTAATTTGCAGAGTTAAAATCACTGGAGATAACAGATGAGCCATTGTTTTCAATGAGTGCCACAAACTGAAAAATGAGTGCTGTTTGCTGAAGGCTTCTTTCATTGTAATTTTGCAACTGAAAAGTTTACATGAATATGCATATACATTGTGGAACATTTTTGTCCATCTGCATCTTCAGTTTGTTTCTCACACATATCTTATACACAGGAATTTGCCGTGTGTTGAATGGTTCTCTTAAGTCAAAAAAAAAAAATAAGAAGAAAAAGAAAATTTTGAAATACAAAGGATATTTGCAGAATTAGATCAAAGGAAGAAGTTCAAATTAAATCAGTATGTGGGAATGTAGTTTGTGCCTTCATAACTATGCCACATTTTCACCTATATATCATAATTTAAAATATTTTTTTTATTTCAATAAGCATAATTAGATATGCCTTTTAATCTACCCTAACAATGTTGAAAGCATTACTGTCAAAATAAGGTGATTTCTTAAGAGATTCACTGGGATCGTCAGTTCCATGTTGTTGAGTTTTGTGACTCCTGATAACTTAAAATTCCTTTGCCATGAAGCAAAGAAATTGCTAACATATCGGCCTTCTTCTGCAGGCTTGTAATCCTAAATATGAAGACTTTGACAAGACTGGTTCTATATGTGCCAGTGAGAACATCAATAATACTCTGACTCAGTACCGGTGGCTTGTAAGTGCACCCACTGGCCCTGATGGTGTGACCAGCCCCATGAAGGAGGTTGACTTTGATACCTTCTTCACGTCCTCTAAAATGATTACGCTCGACTCCATTTACTTTCAAGCTGGTTCTCGTGTCCAGTGTGCGGCTCGGGCTGTGAATTCAGATGGGAATGAAGGTCTTGAGCTTATGAGCCCTATTGTAACTATCAGCACATCAGAAGGTAAGACATCATCACCTCATGCAAAGTTCAGAGGTCTCTTTTCGATCCCAAATTCTGTCCTAACAAAATCTGATTACGTGATCAGGCATTTTAACATTACAGTCTCGGCTTTTCTTCTGTTGTTCATAGAGATGGTACAAAAACTCTCTTCACACAGCAAAGAATTGTATAAAGAAAATGTTTTCCATCTGTGCTAGTTCTCCGCATCTTTGAATAATAATCCACACTGCAAACTTGTATGTTCATGAGAACAGTATAAAATGTGCATTGGAATTAGTGAAACCTATCTTCTGTTGGCTTTTGAATTCAACTGTAGTAATGATGCAGTATAGGCTCAGCTCCTGTTGGACACTGGAAAATCCACATAGGGGTGGCATATGAGTGCCTAGCCAGAAGAAAACCCTCATTTGACATTCAGGCCTCGCCGGACATCTGAGAATCAGTGTCTTCCTTGACTAAGGACTAAAGCAAGTGGTGTCCAATAACAGGTTGTGGACAAAATTTTTTCATGGTTGAGGTATTCATAATATTCATCCGTCTTCTTTCTCTGCTACTCTCTTTGTCTCTCTCTGAATCTCTGACGCCTAACTAATATTGAACTGATGCTGTATTCTCTCAGCCATCAGCTACTGTAGTCTACCTCCTTTGCCTAGCCAACTCCTTTCATGAAACTCATACTGAGTATCATTATGAAACAAGAGATGAAGCACTGACATGCATATGCTATTTTGTTACAAAAATCACAGATAATATTTTTTACAGTATGATATGGAGAATGAGTAACATCAGCAACCAAGGTAAAGTGCAAAACGTATTTGATTACCCTTCTGCAGCCATTTTGCATTCTTTGTGTCATCTTTGCTGCTTTTGTAGCTACATTAACTGCTGCGGTTTATGTGAGATACATTACATGATTACATGATACATTACATGATATATTACTTCCAGTACCTGAGCTAACTTGCGATGTGGAAGGAAAGAAGTGCAATGATCAAAGCAACCTGCCAAAATCTTGAATATTTGCCACCTTGAGGATGCCTGACCTCCAGTATATAGACCAAATTCTCAAAAGTAAATCAGGTTGTGCAAAAAACTGCATTTAATCTCCTTAGCACATCTTACTTGCATTTGAGGAAAAAAAAAAACAACAAAAACCAACCACAAAACCATCAAACAATCAATCACGCAAAAAACAAATTAAAAGCTATCATCTGCAGAAAAAAAATGTTTTTCCTCCTGTCAGAAGTTTCCAACTGGGAGATGCTGAACCAGATGAGGTCCACCAGATCCATTAAGTCCTCCAAGAGGAGAACCCAGCCTTTTCTTTTCTTGTAATCCCTCAGAAATGAGCAAAGAGCAGAACAAGGACAAAGGGAACTGTTTAGATTTTCCATGTCTGCTAGTTTCTTACTTAATGTACTTTGTGATCTTTTGGCCATCACATGGCAAAATGCTGTGGTTCTTATAGCCAGAATGCAGACACATCTGCATTGAACTGTGCAACTACAAATTGCATATATCTCAGATCATATGATTACAAACCTAATTTTCTGGTTCTACAAACCAGGACTGGTATTGGAACACAGTGAACTAACACTAGAAAGGATTATCAAATTAGGTTATACATTCTCCTTTCTTGAAGAAATTCAAAATTGAAATGAACAAGTCCCTAAGGAACTTGATCTGACTTTGAAGCTGACTCTACTTTGAGCAGAGTATTTCCAGAGGTCCTTTGACACAATTATTCTAACTACATTTTTGTTGCTAATGGAACAGAAGGATCGTAAAGTTCTGTGAGGGCATGTAGGTGCCTATCCTAATCCAGTGCCAAAAACTACTGAACACTGGTCAGGTATTTTTCATAAAGCTTTGTATGTGCTTAAGAGGGTGAGAGGAATTAACACCTCTGTAGACCACTGTAAGAAAGTATGACACTTGACACCAACTTTACAAATATGGTTGACACGTGCAACTGAAAAGCTACAGATGGAGCATCACCACCTTGTTCTGAAAATGTGTCCTAGTTAATCGAGTACTGATTTTTATTTGAATCCTCTTTTGCATAAATTCCCATTCAGAATGGAAAATGCTGCTCAAAGTGTTTAGCTGTCATTCAAGAAAATTTTTGTTGTTTTGGAAACCTGTAGAGCGGGAAAAAAAATGCATCTAAAATAGTGCAAGGGAAAGTATAGGTTATTTTCTCTGGACATAAAAGTAAGGTTGCTTTCTCTTTTTTCCATTAGGTCTTTGTCAACCTCGTATATCAGGAGTAGTTGGAGCAGAACCATTCTCTGCCAAATTGCGCTATACTGGCCCAGAAGATCCTGATTATGCCAACCTCATCAAACTGACCGTCACAATGCCACATATTGATGGTATGAGAAAATTAGCTGTGAAGTTAGGAGAACTCATACAACATGTTGTTATTTGAGCTATTTTATTGGTCATATTGTTCTAAATAGACAAAATAATAATATGACCTTCTAACATGTGGGAACAGAGGAAAATGTTATGAATGAACAAGCACAGTTTGCAACAAGGTGGATGAAATACGGTATTGATACATAGTCTCTGATGTGAAGATTTAGTGTTTTCAGATTAATTGGGTAATTTACATAAATTAAGCTAGATGTACGCTTTGTGAAACTCCTTTGAAGTGCATGGAAATATCCCATTTAATTATTATGTGCTTCTGAAAAAGTCAAATGAAATTTTTATTATTGAAATATTGATGTGTTGAATATTATTATGATGTAATTTTAATATGTTTATAAATATTTTATTTGGCTGTGCATAGTATACAGACATAATTATTGTGGATAGCACTCATACACACTTAGCATATCAACTTTCTTTGAATTCTAAAGTGCAATACAAAATACAAAAACACTGGATAATATGCTTAATGTTTGACAAAGTTTGGCTAAATTAAGCAGCTCTGAAAACTGACATTTAGTGATAGTGCTATAAATTAATGTTTTTTAGGCATGCTGCCTGTTATTTCTACAAGAGAACTCTCCAACTTTGAGCTGACACTTAGTCCTGATGGAACTAGAGTTGGAAACCATAAATGCTCCAACCTGTTGGATTACACAGAAGTAAAAACCCATCATGGTTTTTTAACTGATGCTACCAAGAATCCAGATGTGGTTGGAGAGACCATTCCCTATCAATACAGCCCAACAATCAGAGGCTTCAATACCTTGCGCTTTTACCGCAATCTGAATCTGGAAGCCTGTTTATGGGAGTTTGTTAGTTATTATGACATGTCTGAGCTCCTCACAGATTGTGGAGGCACCATTGGGACAGATGGACAGGTATGAAACTATAACTTGATTTTGTACTGTATTCTTAAAGTATTTCCCTTATGAGGCACCTATGCTAGTAGAATTAAGTGGGTTTAGAATTAATTTAGTTGAAAAGTATTCTTTTTTTCTTAAAAAGAAATAGACTTCTCCTCAGGTTGGCTTATTTCTTAAAACTATCAATATCCATTAAATGCTAATAAGCTCTATGTGAAATCCTTGTCCAATTAAAATTAATGAGAATAATTTGGTTTGAATTAAATTTGCTACGATTTTCTCCCAGTACAGTTCTGGAGTATTTTAGGACAAACTAATCCCACTTTCACTGTATAATGAACCAATTTAATCTTTTCTTAGAATGAAAGCCTTCTGACATATTGCTTTTAGCCCATAGATAGTACTGGGCTATTTAGTATTAGTTGTGGTGTATCTTAAAAAACAGTTTTAAAATACTATGAAGGGACTTCTTGCCAATAACTATGGACTGCAGTGTCCTACCAGCTGCTTGACTCTGCTGATCTTTTGCTCACTGGGTAACAAGACCCATCAATGCAGACAGCACAGTGGTCTCACATTACCCATCAAAAAATTCCTTGGTCAGGAAGCAGAGAAACTGCCATATGGAGTGACTGAAGAACAGAGCTGTGAAAGTGGTTGGGGAGTTAAAAGAAGGAGATTGGAGAGATCTTCAGGTGTCTTTTGGAAAATGTTTTCTAGAAATGTGGAAGATAAACAGTGCAGGATTTCTTCTGGTGCAACCACAGTGAAATTAATCCCTGGGTCTTCCTTATGTTGTCACTATATAAGCCTGTCTGATCTCACTCAGGCTCTGAAGTACAAAGTCTGTAACTCTGAAGAGCAGTCTGTAATGTACAGAAAAACCTCTTTGGAGAGTAATCCTACAGGCTTGAAGAAAAACTGGAAATGCAGTATCTCATTTCCGAGAAATCTGCCCACAGGTACCTGACTTTCCTGGTGCACTAGGGTTCCTTGTTGAACCATAGTGAAAAGGATGAGGCTGCTTTGAGAAATGGCCATAATTTCTCTGCTTGTTTAACATTTTACCAGGGACCCACCTTCTATCAGACCTCAACAGACTTATATACACAAATTCTTATTTTGTTAGTCCCAAATGGCATAAGGCAGATGTGAAAAGTGTGTCGTTGCCCAAAGAAACATATGGGCATTTGCAACAACAAAGCTACTGTACTACTAAAAGCCTAGTTGCCAAGGGACATATAGATATCTAATCAGATAAACTGGTTTTTTTGTTGTTTTTGTTATACTTACACACCTGAAGTCCATTTTACTCCATGGATCAGCTCCCTTGCAGGTGATACAGTCAGTTTGCTGGAAAAGAAATTGCACCAGGATCTCTTTAGCCCTTGGTTAACTTGGTTAACATTCTGTCCCTCTTAACTAGAGATTATATACTCTGTAAAGCATAAGACCAGAACAGAATGGAGCTTCTGCCTTTAGATTAAAAGGCCTTGATGGATATGTCATCCCAGTGCTTTGTCATCAGTTCTGGTTCCTTGTCTGTTACAGAGACCAGTTCAAGGTCTCTGCCTTGTTGTTGGGAGCTCACTGTTCGTGCATCTGCTTGGGCTTGCCCCTCTGCTGCAAGCAGATCCTCCTACAGGTGCATTCCACTGAAACTATGAACCTGTCAGAGGGAAGGGGAAGGCATCCCAGTGTGGGATGTAAACGTTACACATTCCCACAAGATAAAAATGACAGGAATCTTTGCTGTTCCTAGAATGATTTCATTTCTTCAACTCATCATTCCTTTGGCTATCTCCTTTTACCCATGCAATATACAATGGTATATTCTTATTTCCCAGACAACACAATCATAAGCACACACAACTTCCAAGCAGCTGTAACTCTGATCCTGTGACCTATGCAAGCCAGTTCTACTTCAGTGAAAAGTAGGGAAGACTTGGTATGAATCCTTTCTATTTGAAATACTGTTGTGTCCTTTAGGGGGAAGGCTGAATATCTAGTTTAGACAAATGTGTATCTAAATAAAACCTATTTATGTCTATGTGCATATAAAGAGAGGAGAAAATATACACCATTCCAGTATTTTAGTAAATTAAAAGAACCCGTATATTCAGTTTAGGGGGACATGCATAAGTGGTAATGTGGCCAAGGAAGAGAGCTGTCCTTTCCTTCAGTTCCAGAAGTATTATGTACTTTATGTAAGATCTCTCATTTAAAAGCAGAGAGGGGTGAACATGAGCTGTGAGAGCCATGAAACTGCAGCTGAAGTCACCCTTTAGTGCCTTGTAGGTTATGGCTAAAAGGTTACAGTGTTTAAAGTGAAATATCAAGCTGAATTACTTCTAGCGGTGAAGCATTACCCCACAGCCAGTATGCACTTCACTGACCTCCCTGTTTTTCCCACCTCCATTTAATTCTTCTCCAGGTTTGGTCTTTATCTTCACATGACCCCTTCCAACTGAGAGGGGAGGCAGTCAGTGCCCTATCTCTGTGGTTGTCACCATTGTTGTTTTTTTCTCCTCCAGTGAACAATTAATAATCCTCCTCTGTGAGAGGAAAGCTGGCAGCTATGGTTTTCACCATTTTTTTAGCACACAAAGGAAGTTTAAATCCTATAATACAGACAGAACAGATAAATAACAAAAACATTCTTACCACATCCTCTGCTACCACTGCAAATTTAATATCTTGAATTTACCAAATACTTTGGCTAGATCTTTAGGCTCAAAATTTTGTTTTTTGACTCTAGTTCTCCAGTACCTGTACGGTCAAAGATAGCCAGGTTGATTCAGAGAGAGAGATTTCACAAAAGGATCTGGCAATATCTTACATAATGTGGACCTTCACTTTATGGGAACTCCTGCTATGGTAGGGTAAGAAGATGAACTTTAGTGAGCAAGAAGTGAGGTGGGAGACCTGCAGCTGGTGTGGTTCTTCTGGCATAACTCCTAGTGTTTACTGCAAGCTGCAGCTGTCTTAGTCAGTTCCCATGAACTCATGAACTGTCATAATACATACAGAGAAGGTCTTAGTTTTCTTTTTTTTTTCCTTTGAGGCCTTTTGATTGTGACCCATTCTCTTTCTCAATTATTCTGTGCATGAGCAAACCTTGTGTGAGTTAGTTGTAGCACTCCTTTCAGTGTACAGCTTGACGGTTTGTTCCTGGGGTCTGCCCACAACTGAAAAATCAGGCACTTATGTATCTAAATATGGATTTAGATGTGCAGCTGAAGGAACTTCTATTTAAAAATAAAGGCCTACTCCTCTTTAAAGTGAGCTAATTAATTTGGATTAGAATTCTGTCCTTGTTAAAGTTAAGGTCAGCTTTAATGATTAGCAGTTTTCTTTAAGAGAACCCGCAGTCACAGCCTGAAATTCAGTGTCTGCATTTGGATATATACAGGTCTTAAAAAGGGAAACTCGCCTACTTGAGAGCTGTCTTCCTGTGTACTTTCAAGTAACTAATAAAGGTTAGACTTTACTTCACGGGGACATTGTGTAAGTCAAGTACTACAGGCATCTCACATTCTCAAGATGCAGGTTCTAAAACAATGACAGATCTTCATGAAAGGAAGTTAAAAAATGAGACAATGGAAACAAAGCAAGTGACTGTCCTTTAAAAAAGTGTATATTGAAGTGTTGGCCTACACTTATTTGATAGAGTGTGAAGTATCATTTGATTTCATTTCCTACTGTTATACTTCATTTCCTCTTTGCTATAGTCAAGCAGTTTGGCATCTGAAGGCTTCTGTGTGGTTCTGGACAGGTATTTATTTATGGATATTGCTTTCCCTAGTTCCAGTCCATTGCCAGACTTGGAATAGGGAAGCAAGGCAATTACCATTCCAACAAATTTTATTAACAACTAGTTAATCAAGTCTTTTTCAGAAACAAGAAGGTGAAGAATGTGTATTAAAATACTTGAATGTACAGATTTATACCTTGAAACTACAGTAATTGAGTATAGCTGAGCAGTTTGCTTTTTCTCTTCAAAAACCAGTTATTTCTGGCCCAAAGTGAAAATGTCTGTCGTTCAGTAGGTTCAGTTCATATTTATGCTACACGTTACAGCACTGAATGTTTGAAAATCCCATCTGCAAACAGATTAAAATCACTAATGTACTGCTGCAGCTTATACAAGGCAGCTTGCAGAGGGTTTTTGTTACACAGAAACAGTATATTTCCAGCTTTAGTAGTTAGTAGTTCTAGTTTTACAGAAGTCATACTTTCAGGAGAAAACTAATCTCTTCTGAAAATCTCATTAGATCTTATAAAATGTAAATAAACAGAAATGTCTGTTTTCATATTTTTATATTCACTCTAGCCACCACAGTCAAGTATAAGAAAACCCTACGACTCATATTTCCTTGACATGCAACCTCACTAAGAGCCAAACATTTCTTCTGTAGCTGTAAACATGTGCATTTAGTAAGCTGTGAAGAAAAAGCTACTATAAAGTTAATGCACCAGCTGTGTAACAAAGTCAGAGGTTAAATTTTTTCAAGAAACTGGCATTTCAAGGCTGTATTGCATTTTCCTCTCCATTCAGACTTCTTTAAACAATGCTTTGCATTTCACCTGTGACCTGCCTGGCTGAGTTCCTTGTTGGGGCCAAATCTTAGGTTTGCCATATTGACATTCTGTATGCAATTAATTGATAGCATTGTTAAACTTGTGTGGCTCAAATTCACAGACATAGCAAGTAGACACAATAGAAAATGAGATGGCAATTTGGAGGACAAAAATAGAATTGTTTCAATGAAATATATAGTATAAAACATGAACTTGTGTTATTTCTAATGTCTAATTCTGATTTTATCAGTACTGTCAGTGTACATACACACTCACTGCCAAGTTCTGTCCTCTGGAAATGTAAGCCAGCTAAATAAAGCACACTATAAATGCAGCACAGAGGCCAAGCCCCAAACTCTTTACTGAAAATATTTTTTATTGTAAATATTCTCACTTGTTATGTGACAGATTCTCAAAATAATTATGTTTTTTACTTAATGAAGTTTGACAGTTTGATTTGAAAGAGGAACAAAAGAACACCTATAAAACTCCCATTAATACTTCCTAAGTCTTAAATGAGAATTTTCAGTATTCAAAACCGGATCTGATGCTCTGTGATAATTTATCTTGCAAAGAAAATGCATGAAACTCTACTTATAGCAATGTTGAGTATAAATCATGTTCTTTTCTCACACACATGAATTTTGAGGTGTGCTACTTGATGATTTGTTATCTACATTTTTCCAGATATTAACTGTAAGCGTCTGTTCCCTCCTTGGAACAGTTTTTGTCTTCTGTCTTCTCTAGTTCTCCAGGCCTGGCATTGTCACAGAGTAGCAGACACAATTTCCTCAGTTCAGCTGAGGTGTAGCTGTAGTTTGTATTTCTTTCCCGGTATCACAAGGCTAAAATTTACACCCACTTATTATGGTTTAAAATTGATGTTAGTGAATGTAATTTTGTCAATGCCACTGGTAAAATCTCCTGTGCATATATGATGTAGGCACATAATGCACCTGTTCTGTCTTCCCACAGCAGTTAAGCTGATCCTACATTTACAGAGCTCTAAGTTACCATTTTGGTCTCATCAGTGTCACATTGAGATATAGTATGAACAGCTGGCTGCTTTCAATAGGCTTTGCAGGCAGTGCTGGAAAAGAAAGATAATTCAATGGAAAGAATGTTTTCTCATGTTTGTCTAAACAATGTTATTAAGAGGACTAGAGAAGTAAGAGTCCTCCATCTGTGTAACACATTCCATTGATTCATTTGACGAGTGGGGGCAAGGAGGTGGCTGCTCACTTTGACACAGTTTTCCTCTGCAGTCAACTTCCTCTGTATTTTATTTTTATTGTATCAAAAGGTTCTTTCATATAGCATATCTTGAGATTTTTCTGCCTATGGAAGAGTAGATTTCCCCTTGTAGAAACAATAGGCCCTTAAAAGTTTTCATTTATTGTTAGAAGAGAGAAAATTATTTATTCAGTAATTCTCTATAAGTGTTGTAGGTTTGCCTCCACACCTGCAAATCCATGAGTGCATAAGGAAAGGTTTGTGTGCATAAAAACTCAATGAGCTTTTAGCAAGAACTCCTTCCTCTTCCCACATGCCAGGAATCACATGAGGGCAGCTATGCTGATGGAAGCACCTAGATGTACACAAATAAATTCCAGGCTGGGGCAAACAGCCCTGCTGTCTAGACATCTCTTGCAGATTTTACTAAAAGGAAAGAACCTTTTAAATTCTAGAGTCCTACAAATGGAGAGAGTTTCAGATTTTCCCATGAGTAATGGTAACGTACGTCAGAGGAGCAGTGTTTCCAGCAAACTTGTCCCAGAAGGGATCCTACTACTAGATTTCCACCAGTACAAATGCTCTGAGCTCGCTAGCACTAGGGTCCCATTGAATGGAGTCAAGAAAACTCTAAAATGTGTCTTAAAAACCTCATTAAGGGATTTCTTTATGTACAATATTCATGAAGACCTGATGATACCTTGTACTTGAAAATCAAGAAAAGCTTTGAAAGGAGGTTTTGTTTGGTTTTTTTTAATTGAGGTGGCATAAGATACTCAGCTAGAAGAGCTTTTGTGGATCCCCCTGTCCAGGCTACTGTTTTAGCTCTACATAATGTTGTTCAAACTCTAGTAAACTTAATCTAAAAACTAACCAGATTTCATGACCTCACTATTCCTGTTGAATGCCACCACATTGAAGGCTAGAAATTGTTCTGATTTCTAGCCTGTGTTTGTCATGGTCATCTCATGCCCGTTTGTTCCCATGTCAGCACCATCTTTCATCATCAGTAGCCCTTCTCCGCTGTTCGTCTCTTGATGTATATAGGCAGCATTCTTATTCCCTCTCAGCCTTTGTCGTGCTAGGCTTAACAACCTGACTATTTTAGACTCTTCTCATCAGATAGTTTTGCCATTCTGGTGATTATGTTGATTCCTTTTTGTACAATCTGCAATGCAAATTAGACTTTTTCAAGCATGGATGATCAAAGCTCTTCCAGATAAGCTCTCACTAGTGCTCTGTATAATGACATGCATGCTTCTAATTTCCACCTCATTCCTCAGTTTGTCTTAGGATCATAGCACATGCAGAAGGTAGGAAGATCATAGTTATGCTGTGATCAACTCACATCCCAAAATTTTTTTCCCCTCTATTGTTTCTAACAAGTGTCTTTCATTTCTACCAGAAATCTCTGTGACTGGTTTCTATTACCTTATACTTTAAGGTATAAAATTTCATCTCACTACTATTATTCTAGTCCTCAAGGTCATTAAATTCTCACTTTGATATTCCAGTCCTCTACTTTGTCATTTAGCATTGTGTATGCTTCTGTTCAAGAGAATAATGGACATATATTAAATCCTCTTCCATGTGCTTTTGTCTCCTCCTCATAGGCAAACTGAATTTCAGATCTTTGACTTCAGTGTCTAATTGTTACTGTACATCATGCAGCTGTAGAACAAAAACACATAGAGAAAAGCCAACACAGTTTGTCTGGGATGACCTTACAATAGAAACATGTTCGTTATACTGCCACATATATTCAGTTCTTGATACACTTCCAGGAAACGACAAATTTTTGAGGTTATTCCTGAATCAAAGGCAAACCATGAGGCACTCTAGAGCTACATCATAGCTATATTTTTTTATAGAAGTGAGGATACTGTGTTGTTATTTGGAACAACTTAGCAAATCTGTGTCCAAAATAATTGCTCAGATACCCGTGCAGGTAGGCATCACAAAGATAAACTTGCTACTAAAGGATAATATTTTTGTCTAACTTCTATTTGTCATCCAATACATATAGAGAAGCAATCCTTTTTGTTGTTGTTGTTCCAAATAGAAGTTCTCGATTGTGTTTATTTAAAGCCAACAAAGAAGCATTAGTATAAAATAATCTACAACTGTAGCATCTCAACTCATCTACCAGTCTGTGTAACTGTTTTACTTTTCAGTGGTGCCAGATTCTTTTCAGTGGTGCCCAGTGACAGGACAAAGAGTAATGGCTGTAAACTAAACCATGAAAAGTTCACCTCAACATGAGGAAAAACTTTACGTTGAGAGTGGCAGAGCACTGGAACAAGCTGCCCAGGGAGGTCGGGGAGTCTCCCTCTCTGCAGACATTCAAAACTCCCTTGCACACATTTCTGGGTCACCTGCTCTAGGCGACCCTGGCTTAGCAGGGGAGTTGGACTAGATAGTCTCCAGAGATCCCTTCCAACCCTGACAATTCTGTGATTCTGTGTGTTTCCAGACTGTTTACTGTCTAAATGCTAGCACATATTGTGGAATGATACAAACAATGTAAGTTGAAAGGGTTTTGGTAGCATACTGTGTAGGTCAAGGAGCGTCACACGTGAAAGCGAGTTGTGGCAACTACAAATATTTGCTTTAATGAATTAAGGCTAATTAGTTTAGAGTATTTAGTTAGTGCAAGCAGTAAATTTGTGGTTTCATCATATTACTAAAAGTTTTGTCAGGCATTTGGAAATGTAAAGCAGCTGTGAGGTAATGGACGTTCAGCTCCCTGACATGCCACTGTGGGTGAACCCAGAAACAGTTTGATTTTTACATAGCTTGTAAAATTTGAATGCTGGGAGTTTTTAACAGTGCAAAACACTCTTTAGAAGAATGTAAGGTAATTACTCCAGGGAAACGTTCAGATGTACAAATTTATATATGGAATTTCTATTGGAAGTAAATGAGTATTAACAATATTTGTGCCTTTGAAAAGTTTCCCACTGGGAGATGATCTCAGTGTCTTTCCTTCCATGATTATTTCTGAGAAAATCCAGAATGGTCTAAAAGGATCTGTATTGCACATTTCTAATCAGAGATATATGAATGAAAAAGTATTTGTAACAAAACATAAATACAAAATCTCTTTGGAAAAGTTTGGATCCATGAATCATGTAAGAGCTATCTTAAGAGGTGACAGTTTACTGACACTATTCTTCTTCTCTTTTTTCATCAAAATAGATATAAATAATATGTAATTCTTTGATAATTACAGCACTATTGTTTTGCATAAAGGCTCTATTTTTAAATCCATATCAACTTGCATATTATTTTTAGTTCTTCCAAACAGTGAGAAACAATGTGATTTGTGTTTTTGCATGCCATATGTTAGCTACTATCCATGCACAAAGGAAGAAATAGTTGCAAAGATGAGTAAGTACAGTCCAAGGACTCAATCTTGCAATAATGTCTGAGCAATTTCGGGGTCTTCCAGGAATGCTTCTTAGATGGTAGTAACAGAAGAAGGTAAGCAAAAGAGTTGGTTAAAGCACAAGGATAGAGAAAATGAAAAAGGATATATGAAAAATTTCTAAAGCCTTCATTTGTATTTATGTTGTTTATGTATTAAGAAAACCTGAACAAAAATGATGAGTCAAAATTGAGAGGGTTATGTGTTATAAGAAGTCATTATCAGTTTGAAATACAGAAATGGAATTTGAAGATATGTAAGCTAAGCTGAAAACCTTGAAATGTGGTTTTGCACTTCATCTGTAATTTGCAAAAAGAGAGAATTTGATTCAGTCACAATATTTATTTGAAGGTCTGTCTTCCCTTTCTCTTGCATTTGGCTTACCTGTGCAATGCTGCCTTTCATGATCACTAACCCTAATGTATAATTTTCGTTTTTATAGGTTCTCAACTTAGTACAGTCCTATGTCACACTGCGAGTCCCTTTGTACGTCTCTTATGTTTTCCACTCTCCTGTGGGTGTAGGAGGCTGGCAGCATTTCGACCTACAGTCAGAGCTTCGGCTGACTTTTGTGTATGACACTGCCATCCTGTGGACGGATGGGATCGGTAGCCCCCCTGAAGCAGAGCTCCAAGGTGGGTGTTGGATTTCCTTGCACAGAACTCATGCTCTGTTACTAAGACTATAATTTACACACAGTAGGATGATTTTTCAATCATTCCAATACAAAAAAAATTTTAAAATTACTATTTTTTATCATTTGCAAACAATCTGTCGGTTCCTAGTGCTCACAGGTCTCTGCTGGAGTGTTTATAAAAACTGTGTAAAATTGACATCAGTGCTTTTATTGCAAAGAAAGTAAATCTACAAAAATTAAAAAAAATTATTTCTACTCAGAACCTCAAGGTACATTGTGTAACCATATTCTGTTATCACACAAGATGTTTGCACTTTAGTGAAAAAAAATTGAAGGTTTTCTGTGATGCCATTCTTCCTGGCTATGAATTGCCAGGTTCAGAAACTTTTGATATTTTGAAAATGTGAAACGTTTTGAAAACTGTGAAACATTCTGTAAATGTGTTAGATACTGTCGGTAAATGTTTGTGAATGTAACTAGTCAACAAATCAAACTATATCATTACAGAATTTATCTTTGTAAAAAGTTAATTTATTTTTTAAAAGTAGAGACATACAGTTGTGTGTGCAAGATTATAATATATAGTTACAACTTTATGCTGTGTTGTTCTATTTATGAAAATTTACATAGTATTTTCCAGCATTAAGCTTCACGTGTCCCATATCTCTCTCAACCTAAGTCAGAATACAGGCACCAGCTGTAGTTATTTACATGCACCTACACAATTTCAGGACTCCAGGGAACATAAAATCATTTTTTGTTTCTGCAAACTCTGTATATGGATTACAGAAGTCATTGCTGTGCAATTTCTGTCTTTATGTTTAAAGAGCAGGAAATGAGGAGTGGCAAGGGGAATCTACAGTGCATGAAGAATAAAGCACGTCATGCCATGCCTAAAGAATAAGCTACATGCCAAGAATCATGTGATGTGCTGGTCACCAAATAACAACCAGTTCTAATCCTCTGTCTCAGGAGTTATGTGGGGCATCTATGCCGCCATTTCCTGTATTTGATGCTTTAATTTTTTTATTTCTCTTTTTAAGAAGCTGATGGCCAGATCTTTGGAGATGCTGAACTTTGACAGTTCCCTTTGGAAACAACTGGGATAAAGTATATGATAAAGAGGGAGGCATCTGAGATTAGACCTCCAGCATATCCCGATCTGATTTGGGTAGTATTTTTTGAGCAGCTATTTTTCTTAGCATGGAGGAGTTAACTAGTTTCTTGTTTACTTCCGTAACCCTAAATTCATATAATTGTTTTACATAAATTCTACTTAACACTGTGAAGTAGTCAAGGTCTTCTAAAACCGTAATTCATACATATATAGAGAGACATATATTTCTAATGTGCCAATAAATATGATTGGTACAGGTGATTTTATAAAGGTAGTATACATTCACACTGGTGAGTGCATTTGGTTGCCAGCACATTCATGGGGGAACATTCCTCTTTCCTTCTTTTTCCTGGCGAGCAGAATGATAGTACATCACTGGCTCTTTGTAAAGGATCACTGGAGGAAATGCCTGAATTCTGAAGCTTTGCAGAATTCTAGAGAAAAAGGGACTTGGCTGCAAGCTACAGCCGTAAACCGCTTCTGACATGTAAGCAAGACCTTGCAATGTGAAATTAAAAGGCATAAGCCTGTGTTTTGGGCCAAATTCATGCCAAAAATTGCCAGCAATGCAAAGTCTGTCAAAATGAGTTTCACAGATTGAAGCACCCCAGCACAAATTGCTGTGGAAGTCACAACCAATTGCTACAACTAAATGCTGGTGGTTCCTGCCTTGGCACAGTAGGCACTGCTAAAGAGTATCTCTGAAGCAGCTATTCTTCCTTCTGCAGACTCCCCTGACAGTTGACCATGCCTGTTGCCCGAACACAAGCACAGACTGTGCTGTGTGGATGTTTTCTCAGGCTACTGGAGCAGCTATGTAGGTCCATGGTAACATGTGAAAGCATGACTCCGCCGGGAAATTCTATGTGTGCTTTGGAAGCTGTTGTGAAAACTCTAGGCCTCGCTGTGTAAATTCTTGTTTGATAATAATCTTGAGACAACTCAAAAAGTGCCAGCAGGACCCCTCCCAAACAGCTGGCATGACAAGAAATGGAAGAGTGGGTCTGGTGTTTCATAGGAGTGTGATTTACTTGTCATCTGCAAGTGGAACAAACCTTGTTAATTGTTGTTTTGCTGCCAGGTTCCCTGTACCCAACCAGCATGCGTATTAGTGAAGAGGGGCGCTTGGTTGTCAACTTCAAGACTGAAGCCCGGTTTCATGGCCTATTTGTTATGTCCCATCCTGGTAAGTGTAATCTACACTTTAGCAGTACTATACAAACAAAGACACCCCTCTCAAATTTTATGCTATTCGTTTTTTTTCTGTTTCTGCTACTGATATCTGACTTTATTTTTGTATACTGTGCTCTTTGAATAAGGATTTTTTCTCTACTTGAGATTTCTTACTTGACATTGATGACTGTATTCAGGTTGTCAAACATGTTGAAATGTGGATGAATGTGATAGAAAGCAGATAGTTCCACTTGATCAAGAGTCTGTTTCATGAAAGATGAAGATCTAGGCCATTCTGTCCATTAGAGATCTACAGATTTGTGGTTTTAATCCAGTAGTTATGATTACTGTTTAGTTATTTTGCCCTAGGAACTTACATAGCATTAAAATTTCTTTTCTAACTTGAAGCTTTTCTGGGTTATTTAGACCTTTTTGAGAGAGCAAGAAAAGGCATCGTATCACTCAGTTAATATAACATTCTCACTGACATTCAATTAATTATTGCTGAGGACCTGTTCCTGCAATTTAATCTGTTTAAACCTCATGCCTTTATTCAGAATAATTGCAGGTGTAAGACTCTGTGTATGGACATAAAACTGAGCATGAATGCCAGCCATGGAAAAGATTATCTAACTAAATTAAATCTGCTGAACAACAATGAGAAGGGAAAAAACAATTAAGAAATCTCCTTTAGTTTAACTCAGGGGTTTTTAAACCTGTAAAACTCCTTCATAGTGCTTCTACTTTTTCTCAGCTGTCCTCTTTGTATGTTAGGCTTTGCCTATTGGGTGGTGCCAAAAGCTTTCCATTGCTAAGAGAAACTATGTTATGTTTCCCTGGGCTGACATTCCAAGTTTAAAACAGGACAGATAATAGATCTTTGCCTTTCCACTGTCACTGTTTTGCCTGTCTGTTAAATTTAGTATTCATACAGTTCTTGTTGTGCAGTCCAAAAGCAACCCTTGAACAGAGACTTGAACAACAGTCAAGGAGGCCCCACTGAATTGACTGTAAATGGTTTGTTAATTTCAGTTAATAAAACCCAATGCCCTGTAAAGGTATTAACATCAGCTATGGCATTATGGTTTATGAATTACTGGAAATGTTTTTCAGGCTCTGAGAGTTTGCAATGAAACATTAAAGGTGACAAATCTGTTTCTTGGCATCTTTCTAGCTTCATCTCTAACTTCCATGGTTATGTCAGCTGATCACCCAGGCCTAACATTTAGCCTCAGCCTCGTCCGAAGTGAGCCAACCTACAACCAGCCAGTACAGCAGTGGAGCTTTGTCTCAGATTTTGCGGTAAAACCTCAGCCTTCACTATGTCTTCTATTGCCCTAGCCTGTTGGCTAGGATCCGGTGGTACAGCTACCTCTTTATCTCTGTCTGTGTTTAGGTTCGAGACTATTCTGGAACATACACCGTGAAGCTGATAGCCTGTACCACTGCTCCACATCAGGAGTACAGCCTGCCAGTGATCTGCAATCCTAGAGAGCCAATCAGTTTTGATCTGGATATCCGATTCCAGCAGGTACCATTCCAATGATACCTTCGTTGTGTTTTCTTTTTAGTTTGATTCCCATATTGCCTGTGTTGATCTCGTAATAATAGCACTGGAAACTGAATTTACTTGCTTATAAACAAAGCATTTCTAAATTGGTGGGACAGCACATACTCCTCTCCTGCTAAATAATCAGTTTTACCCAACTGGGAAAGGCAAATGTAGGAGCATAAATGGACTTTTTCCTCAATGCATGACCTTTAGTCATGCTTTAGTCTTTAATAGTCAATAAGAAGGTCACTGACCTTGAGGCTTGGAGGCTAGTTACTGTGATGTGATAGTAACGTTTGGGAATTCTTTTCTTGTCTGTTGGCTTTGGTAGGAATCAATTTTATCAAGTAATTAGGCAAATATAAAACAATTATCAGAAGGTTTTCATATGACACAAAATCAGAAGTAGATCTCTGGTATTAGAAGTGTGTCCTCCAGAGGAAGGTTCATTCAGCCCTAAGTTATAACTTCCTTCACTGACTGTAGAAGAAGTGTAGATAATCAACACTGGTAAAGTGCTTAGCTTTAAGACACAAACGTGCCTGAAACAAATCCAATCCATAGCAATATGGATCATATAAGAGCAGGCAAACAGCATACCTTTCACAAAGCTCAGCTGTAAAGGAAATTATATACTTTTCTGTTATTTGGAGCCAATACAGCTAATACTGGAACAGTGTGGCTGTGGTTTCATGCTCATTAATAGTACAGATGTACGCCATTAAATCATCTTACAGTATAAATCTGATCCAGATCAGTCAGGGATACACAATCACTTTTCTGTTGAATTAGCTAGAGTACACAAGGGAATGTATGCAGTCTTTATGCTTTCATTTGGCAATATGCCACCTATGGGAGAATAGATGGTTCCTGATAGGGCATTAAGTCCTGGAAAAGCAGAGGGATGATACATGATCTGATGTGAAACCTGCCTTCTCAGAGTTAACCAGCAAAACATTTTGAAAAAGTTTGAATGGAGTGGGTGAGGGGAATTTATAATAGTTCAGCACCTCGGCTTTTGTCTGGCATTTTTAATCTGCTTCTAGGGACTCTAAAGCAATTCATAGCAATGCTAAACCACAACTTGTGTATAGACAATACGATGTTGATATTTCAAAGAAAGTTCAAAAACCTGCAAAAATCATTGCAAAAGGGACAAAGTAGCCTAGGGAGAGCCTAACTCTCACCTGAAAGTAGCCTATGACTAAGAACTTAGAACTATGACTAAGAATTAGAACTGCCTTCGAATAAATAGATACTATAGGGGTCATTATATCAGATAAAGCTTTAATAATACAGTATATGGAAATTTCAGGTACCTCAATTCAAAATAGGCATAAGGTACAAAGTTGCAACAGTATCATAGACTGTGGCCAGTTAGTTCCCCATCATCAAGAATTTTCAAACCAAGACCATCTCTTTTTCTTGAGATACTCATAGTAAAAGAGGTTCAGGAAATTCTGTGGTCCATGATGTTGTTCCATATGATCATAGATTGAAACACTATGTGAACTTAAAGCAGGTCCCAAAAAACCAGCAATTGGTAGCAGTACAATTGTACAAATTCAGTAGGCAGTATCTACCCTCTTAAAGAGGGTAGGTTTAGACTGAATATAAAGAGGACACTTTTTATACTAAGGGTGATGAGACACTGGCACAGATTCCCAGGGAAGTTGTGAACTGCCACATCCCTGGAAGTGTTTAAGGCCAGGTTGGATGGTGCTCTGAGCAACTTGGTCTAGTGGAAGATGTCCATGTCCATTGCAGAGAGGTTGGGTGAGATAATCTTTAAATGCACCCTCCAACCCAAACCACTCTGTGACTCTCTGAAATCAGCAAGTATAGGTGTTATAACTGGACCAAAATGACTTTAACTGTAACGTCTAGCGATAAAATGATGGAGCAGGACAGGAGTTGTATCCCTCAATTCTTTGTCTAGTGCTTCAGCTCCTGTACTGAATTACCTTCTTGGGATTTTTAATATTAGGGTTTTAATTTCCTTGGAAACTTTTTGTTCTAATTTCCTTCACAATTTTTTTCACTGTTCACGAGTGAGGAACCATTTTTAGATTCAAACATCAAGATGACAATGTATTTAGTGTTTCCTCTCTGGAGTTTCAACATTTCCTTCTTTAACATATATCATCTGCACATCTCCTTTTTCCTCTCTTCATGCTCCCTGAGGAATGAAGCAGGTATCCTGAAACACTAGTGAGGGTTGTATTACTATTGTCTCACTCTGTCTCACTTCCTGAAGATTAACAGTATTCAGCCTCCAGGCTTTGCTTTATCCCTTTCAGCATCTCCATTTTTAGATGTATATGAATATTTCCTGACAGACACACTTCCATAATCAGGATACTTGCTTCTCTGGGATGGACCAATCTTAAGAGTTCTCTGCTTTTTGAGTTGGCAAATATCACATGGGCTTTAATCCCATGGAGGTGGGATTGTCTACCATGAGTGATCTGCATTGTCTCCAGGTCATCCATATGCAGAGCTGATGGACATGGCAAATAGGAAGAGTATATTGACAGTTACTCTTCTCGCCCAGCAGATCCTCACAGATTATTTTTTTAAGAAGTCTTGCTTAAAACATCTCAAATGCCCATGACAATAATTACACTTAAATTACTATCGTAAATAACAGCTATGTGTTGGCTCCTGGCAGCACTGAGACTTACATGTAAAACTGAAATAAAAATAGTAATTTAAAATAGAATGCCTAAGAGATTTATTCATAGCGATACACACAGTATTCACCCAGGCCATTGCTCTCACTGTTCTTGTAAACTGTGTGCCTGAAATCCAGTCCTTTAGCTGAATACGTCCTTCTTGTTTCTTATTCACTGGACATTTGCACTGCTCAGGAAGAGCTCGATGAGGCCATGGTTGTTGTTTCTCTTTTAAAAACAGCTGGAAACCAGTTGTGCCTGTCAAGTATTTGAAGCTATGGGACTGCAATACAATAGCCTGAATCCCAGGCATTTAGAAGGAAGCATTCCAAGAGTATGGAAATTATTTTTTTAATCGTTATTTCTGTGAAACGGCTATGGTGGTAGGGTTACTCTTTCTGAAGAGTAACAATGCATTTATAAAAATGTTTCAGCTATACATTTTTCTTGCTAAATCCCATTTCTTTGATAGTTTTGATACTATATTGTGAAATGAACCCTTGTCCCTTGTCCATGAGCCAGCAAGAATGTTTTCTTTTTTGTTTTCCTTCCTTCCTTTCCACACACTTATACATATATGTACATAAATATACATATATATGTTATCATTTTTTTATTTGTTTAGTGCCCTCTTGTTATTTTCTTTTTTTTTTTTTAATGTGTATGTCTTCCACATTGTTTATTTAGGTACACACATCTTTTTAATCTTTAGCTTCCCCCCCAGTTCTTCTGTTCATTGTATTTATTTCTCTTTTATTATGTCCCTTTATAGTTTGCCTTCTATCTTCCATTATGTGGTCCTATGAGAACCTGCTGCTGATAGTACTGACTTATTTTATTTTTGTAATCAAGGAAGAACTATAGATAACCGTGTCAAATATATAAAGATAAATGCTAGCATAAAAAGGTGTTCAAACTGTTTGGTGCATTTTCACATGCGCGATCTGATATCCTGCAACACATCAGAAGAACTGATACTTGCAAATAAATCCTCGGCAATGTGTACTTTAAATAATTGGCAGAGGATCAGAGCAGAGGTGAGACTTGAGTGTAAGAATGAAAATGGGATAGAGAAAACAGGCTCTCATGAGTCAGAGGGAGAGAAGTTTTTGAGGGAAATCTTTTCCTCATATTATCCCCACATAAGTTGCCCTGTGCACCTCCTTACCTGGGATTTGGAAAAATGTGGTGGAAAGAAACTAACCTAGAATACTATCAAATATCACAGATGCAGATAATCCAAAGGTTGCATGTAAAATGAACTATGTCTAGTACAAAGAATACTTTTTGTTAAATTGTAATTTTGCATGTAGATGTAAGGAGCTGATAAGTAATGTATGGGAGGTCATGCTTATGTTTTGAGAGTCATTAAAGAATACTTGTTGAACAGCCTTATGCTTTTGTGTTTTAGGTCAGTGACCCGGTGGCTGCTGAGTTCAGCTTGAATACCCAGATGTTCCTCCTCTCCAAAAAGACACTGTGGCTATCTGATGGCTCAATGGGCTTTGGGCAAGAAAGCGATGTTGCTTTCTCAGAAGGTATAATTGTGCACAGATCACGCACATTTAATTTTAATTCCTCACTATCAGGATCCTGTTTCAGTCAAAACAAGATAGGAATAAGGTTTTGGGCTCATTGCACTAAGGTTCTTGACTAGACTTATCAACTTAGCCTCAGAACTGGGCTAAGTGTTCCAGTCTAATACAGTGTGAACTCTATGCACTGTTTACAGGTGATATCATATATGGTCGGGTGATGGTGGATCCAGTGCAGAATTTGGGTGATTCCTTCTACTGTAGCATCGAGAAGGTTTTCCTGTGCACAGGAGCTGATGGATATGTACCCAAATATAATCCATCCAACACTGAATATGGGTGCCTTGCTGATTCACCATCCCTTCTGTACAGATTTAAGATTGTGGTAAGTGTTCTAATTCTGGGAAGGTGCACATATATATTTTTTAATTTTTTTCTAACTTCTGTTTTATCCAGAAACCAACCGTTCTTTAAAATGTTCTTGATGGCACCAAATTTTCAACTCAACCTCCAGGCTAACATGAACTGATGGAGGCAATATCTTGCCTTTCACCCTCCTGGTTCTATTCTTAATCTTTCTGGGGACTGCCTTCAATAAAAGTTTGACCTAACTTAGAATCCCAAGATAGGCTTCTTTTCTGTGCTGTCTATATCCATTGACTATAGAGAGAGCCTTAGGAGACATGCAAATTAAGGATTGGAATCTGTTTCCTATTTAGCCACCCAAAATGTAGTGTATAGTGTAAAGTTAGTCATCTAGGTCGCCTCTGTAATTCATAGGGAAAGACAGATGGCTTAGAATATCTGAGATAATTTCCCTTCTGAAAATAACTATAGAGTAAGCTAGGTAACTACAAACCTGATGCCCAACTTTTAGAGTTAACTTTAATTAAGATAATTATATAATTAGCTAAAAAAATTTATGTGAATGTCTGTTAATGAAATGAAATGTAGCTTCTTTAGGGTGGGAAATAGACTTCTTCCTTTCATTTCAGACCATTTTTATGTATCCTTTTTATTTAAGAAGTGTAGCTATGATTATTCTCTAGTGTTTCTCCTTTGTATTCCAGAAAAACAATATCTTCGGGCAAGAGATTAAATAGAATTTAGTACAATTCAGATGTGACTACGACTGTTTCTCATGTCTATTCTCTTGGTATTTCACTAGATTGCATAGAATAGCATGTGTAAATTACACAATTTATACATTGCATGTAAATATCTTCCTAGAAGAAATAATTTCGTGGTTTACAAACTTTTTTTCCTCCACACAGGACAAGGCTCAGCCAGAGACACAAGCCACAAGCTTTGGAAATGTGCTTTTTAATGCAAAACTTGCAATAGATGATCCTGAAGCAATTCCCTTAGTTAAACAGCCAGGCTCTGATGGATTTAAAGTAGACTCAACTCCTCTATTTCAGGTATGATTTCTATTATCTTATTAGTACTGAACCAAGAAAGAAACACTTGCACAAGTACTGTTGTTAACTGAAAGTCATACTGAAGTCAACAGAAAGATTTATTCTGATTCCAGTGACAGTCAAAAACGATTATAATTGCTTAAAAATTACTAGATATAAATTTGGAACACTTATTAAAACATTTTTGTGGGATACTCTGCTTTTCTCTTGTTTAATTCCACAAACTAATCAGAAATTTACAGATTGTTCTTAAGCATTTCTCCTAAGAACTTAATAAGTTTCTTGTTACACAGGAATGTTTTATTGTTTCCCGTCTCACTTCTCAAAGTCAAAATTAAAGAATGATAACTTTTATAGTGAATTTCATCAAAAGCTAGTTGATACTCAGAATTTTCTGTAAAATTCTTTCCTTGCAAACTCACACAGTGTGAAGCAGTGGAAAGCCTAAAAATAGATAACTAGAGGGTGCAACTACTTCTAAATTATATATAATCCTTCAGCTGTGTGCATTCACCCTTTTCATCTATATAACCCATCCAAGAGTTGTCTCTTCACTATTTGTCTCTTTAGTATTTGCAAAACTACATGCAAAACTCAAGTGTATAAATGAGTAGAAAAAGTATGGAGGAGACTTTGATCCTAATCCTGCCAACTTCAGTATTAAAGGTCCCATTGTAAGTAATGGAATATTTAAGAAAACAGCCTACTTATCAATATAAAAAGGGTTTCAAAATCTGCCTCCAGGAAAATGAAAGGTCATCTTTTTGATGTGAAGAATCCATAATGCAGTGATTTTTCATCATCATTCTGTCAAAAGAATGAGAATATGAAGAAACAATAGTATATCCTGAAAAAGACTTGGAAAAAGAAAAGTAAAATAAAAAATGTGTTATTTCTCACAATAACAAAACTTGACTGCAACCGTTTACATTATCAGTCAGTAGCTTTAAGACAGTATTCAGACAAGCCTACTGGATCTTGTGGAGGACAAATGTATTATGTATCCAGGAAAGACAAGAGAAATTCAAAGAAGATAGTATTATCTCACACAGACTGCAGGGACTCACACAATCACAGAATGGATGAAGTTATCAGGAGCCTGTGGAAATTGACTGTTCCAACTCCCTGCTCAAAGCAGCATCACCTAGAGCAGGTTGCCGAGGACTGTGTCTAGTTGTGTTTTGAATATTTCCAACAAAGGAGACTCCAAGGCTCCCTGTTCCAATATTCAACCATACAGTAAAAAATTGTTTTCTTATGGTGAGATGGAATTAGAGCCAGGGCCTGATCCACTGACAGGTAGGGCCTGGAAGGTCCTTCTCTGCGGCCTGTCCACAGCTAAAGGTACTTTCTATGGCCTTTGACACTAATGGTACAGAAAAAATGCCAAGGCCATAGCTGTCTTCATCTGCATCTGATAGCCACAGAGTCTGGCTGTAGAGAGGAATGTAGACTAACCCCTCTTAAAATTTTGGCAGAAAACCTGACTTCTCTGGTGCACATTGGCACGTAGTGGGGTGTTATCTGTGCATGATTTTGAAATTGCTTGTCCGAGCAACCAGTTCAGAACAGAGGTTGATTTCCCCTGCATATAGTGCTGTCCAAATTGTGTATGTGTGTGTTTAAACACAAAAAAATGTTTCTTCCTAGGTGTCTTTGGGTAGGGAGTGGTACGTTCATACAATCTACACTGTCCGTTCCAAAGAGAATGCTAACCGTGGAATAGGCAAAAGGAGCGTGGAGCACCAGTACCATTTGCTCTTTAGTGGTGGGAGCCCAGGAATGTCTACACAGAGACGACAGAAGAGGGGAGTTGAGCAGGACCCAGAACTTGCAAAAGACATTGGAATGGAAAACAACCGAGGAACAAACATACAGCACATAGCACTAGATCGCACTGGCAAGAAACAGATCTCTCAAAGGGAGGTTGCAGTCAACGGTGTTCTCCCCAGAGAACTGAATAACCAAAGTACAGGAATCAGCATGGTCACAATCATTGGTGGAGCTGCTGCCATTTTCCTTGCCATTTGCTTAATTGCAATTATCATTTTGCTGCTAAAATGGAAACAAAATTCTGAGAAGAAAGAAGCCACAAACGAGGCAGGCAGCAATGAACCAATGATGCTACCACATAATTACAACAGTGACAGCTCAGAGGTTTGATTCCAAGACCACAAGATTCAAGCCACAGTCTCCAGAGTGCCTCAAAAAAAACCTTGAACTGCACAATTTTAGAAGCAGATAATGGTGACTCATTAGGAATAAAGAGTTCATATGCTTCTAGGTGTACTTGAAATTTGTTATCTTGAACTCTTTTTGCCATTATCAACAATAGTAGAAGCTGTACTGAATCTCCCACTTTGCACAAAAGGAAGTGCTGACGTCCCTGTACCATGCACTGATTTCAAGCAGCAATTCAAGGGACTGCATTGTAAGGGAGAGTTATTGTTTTTGTACTTTCTGACATTTCAAAAAAATAAAAGAAACTATACAAAGGTGCTATATATCCTGTCTGCAATAAGAGAGGAGATCTGTTTCTTCAGAAACACAATACTTGAGAGAAGGAATCCTTACACTCTTCTGTTAAATTTTGTACTGTTTCTCACAAAGAACTCAATGTCTACAATTAGTTTGAAAGGTAATGAAATGCCTTAGGTATAATCCTCCCTCCTATAGGCTTTTGACTTCACTTAAGCTATACCAGTGATTTTTTAATTTTTTTTTCTACTTATATGTAAGTGAACTTTTTCAAAAAACGGCTAGTTTATACAGCATAGCATTATAAACAGTTGCATACCACAGGATGCAATACAACTGTTTTCTGCAAATTCCTATTCGTCTATTTAATCTGAGAATTTTTTTCCCCCTTATTTATGTTTATATAAAGCCAAAGAATGCAATAAAATCCAGAAAGAATTTTGGTTTTCAGTGAAACTGGATGCTTATATCCTCTTAAGTTTATAATGGAACATGGAAGTGTTTTAAGGTAATTGTATTTCTTAGTGCATGTCCACTGTTGAGAAATGCAAGCATTAGTATTTCAGTACTTAGAGAAGATGATAGTTAGATTCAAAATGCAGAGGACAAGGTTCTGCCTGAACTGAGCCTAGGAATCATGGTACTGAATCCAGCATGTAATTGTTAGTTGCCACATTAAATGGCAAAAAGTGAAGAAAAAGTTAGCATTTGATTGAATCAAGTAGTATTTATTGCTGTAAATCCCAGCACATTTTGACAAGCATGCTGGATCATTGTTGTGCATTTTCTAATGAATGACTACTTTTGCAAGAGTAGCTCTAATTTTCTCTCAGCCTTCCTGAATTAGGTAGCATGGCAAGTTTGGATCAGCAGTGTCCCATATCAGTTTTTATCCAGACAGGACCTGTTCTGTCCTGAAGATGTTTTTATTCAGATGGGACCTGTTCTGTCCCTGTCAAATGCTTGGCTATGAAAGCTATGTAACCTTCAGGAAATTGTCTCATTTTTCACATTAATGTTTTATATAAGTCCTTTCAAGTCATAGAAACATAGAATGGCCTGGGTTGGCATAGACCTTAAAATCATCTAGTTCCAACCCCCCTGCCATGGGCAGAGACACCTTTTACTAGACCAGCTTGCTCAAAGCCTTGAACACTTCCAGCGATGAGGCATCCAGAACTTCTCTGGGCAACCTGTGCTAGTGTCTCACCACCCTCACAGTAAATTTCTTCCTAATATGTAAACCTATCCTCTTTCAGTCTGAAGTCATTACTCCTTATGCTATTGCTACATTCCCTTGTATAAAGTCCCTCCCCAGCTTTCTTGTAGGCCCCATCCAGGAACTAGAAGGCTGTTTTCAGGTCTCCCCAAAGCCTTCTCTTCTCCAGGCTGAACAATCACAACTCTCTGAGCCTGTCGTCATAGGAGAGGTGTTCCAGCCCTGTGATCATCTTCATGGCCATCCTCTGGACTCACTCCAACAGGTCCACTTATGTTGGAGGCCCCAGAGCTGGACACAGTACTTTAGGTGGGACCTCACAAGAGTGGAATAAAGCAGAAGAATCACCTCCCTTGACCTGCTGGCCACACTTCTTATGATGCAGCTCAGGATAGAGTTGGCTTTCTGGGCTACAAGTGCACATTGCCAGCTTGTGTTCAGCTTCTCATTCACCAGCACCCTCAAGTCTTTCTCCTCAGGGCTGCTCTTAATTCATTCTCCACCCAGCCTGTCTCTGTGCTTGGAATTGCCCTGATTCAGGTGCAGGACCTTGCACTTGGCCTTCTTGAACTTCATGAGGTTCACACAGGCCCACCTCTCAAGCCTGTCAAGGTCCCTCAGGGTGCCATCCCTTCCCTCCAGCATGTCTACGACACCACACAGCTTGGTGTTGTCGGCAAACTTGCTGAAGTTGCGCTTGATCCCACTGTCCTCGTCACCAACAAAGATGTTAAACTGCAGTGGAGTCAGTGCAGTTGCCAATGTATTTCTCAATGGAGTTAAACTACATAAACTATATAAACTCTAAAGTACAATGTTGAAACTTTGCCTGTTCCCTTCCACCACCTTGTGGAACTAGAAACTATCTTCAGCTGCAATACCCTTGGCATTTGGTATTCCGGGGATCATGCTCCAGGGATCTTAGTTAGCTGAGCAGGATTCAACTTGAAAGCAGCCTGGCTGTAACCACACAATGCTGCCTCTGAACTAGAAAAAAAATCCATCCAAAACACTTTGTTGCCTGGCTGTGGTGCTCAGTCAGCACAGATAAACCTGACCTAGTAATACTGCACAATTGCCCTCTGAGCCATAAAGACTCAGAAGTGTGGAGGTCTGCTAGCCTAGGAATATCTGTGCTATGATTCAGTGTGAATATGCCCACAGAGAGACTCATTGTATTGTTATGACTTCGCTCATTTAATGGGAGTTCATCAGTTTTTCGCAAAATGAATCAGGTCAAAATCTTTCCTACCTTTTCTAGGTTTTCTAAAGACAGTGATTAGAGAGCTTAATTGAAGGATGTTTGCAGCAACCCAAGGGTCAAACTCTGTTACTAAACTCTAGCAGTCATCCTTTATTTTAACTAATCTTGAGTTCTAGCCTGAAAGAATTATCTGTAAGCCATACCCAGTGCTTTAGACCTTTTCCCTAGTCACCTGACATCAATTTGCTCTTTTAATGTTCCCAGTTTTGTGATCCATGTATTATGTGTGCTAGATTGATCAAAGACTTAACCCACAGATACTTTTTGTATTTAGTAAGTTCACCATTAAGTTGCAAATGTAACCTAAGATCAAATTTGCCTTTGTACACAGATGTGAAATCACTATGTGAAAAGCAGAATTTTCCTCCTAGAACCTGCATGTTTGGATAACAGCAGTCAATGATTCTACAGTAAAATGGGACACATGTAAATAATAGAACATTTTAATATTTATGAAATGCCTGTTTTGTATAAGCAGAGATCTTTTTTTAAAAAATATATATAAAATACAGAAATTAGGTGTTTATCAATAGAGCTATTTTTCTGCTTTTGAATTTTTCCAGGCTGAAATATCACTAAAGTTCCTTGCAGGCAAAATCTTTTTTAATTATTATTTTTTTTATAAAGTCACATCAAAACCCATGTGTTCTACAAGCCAAATATTTAGCCTGGTAAACAACTTGATCACTGCTTTGAATGGCATCTGATTACAACTTTGTAAAATATTTAGATTGATGGGGATTACCAGTCTAATGTTTTTCTAACAATATATAAAATAATAGTGCAGACTGGTGATAACAAAGAAATGGACACAGTAAGCACAGAAAAGCTGGACAAGCATGAGTGAGATTCATAAGTCAGATATCAAAGTCCTCTTCCTGGGAAAAAAATCCCAATGTTTTTGGTAAAGCATGCCAGATTTGTCCCATTCTTAAGAAATTGGATTTCTTACAATTCAGTGAACTATAAATACCTCTGTAACAGCATGATGATTTTTTTTATTATGGCTTCAAGGTTTTAGATTTCAGCAACGTGTTTTGCAAGCTTATTAACATTTTCCCTTCTACTTAACAAGTGGCCTTGTTTATACTAACCTGAATAAGTGCCTCGTTCCCAGTTATATGCACAAATATTTTAATATTTATCTATCCATGCAATAAACTGAGTATATTTTATATATATATTTAATCTATTTCCAGATTATGTATTCAATCCTCTTTTCCCTGGAGATGCTTATTCTGCTAGCAGTAATACCATTTGTTTAACCATTTATACAATAATTACTGTGTTTAAATTTGTTATCAAGCTGTCATATTTATTTGGAACAATTTTTTGCTTATGTTTATGGCTGTGATATTTGGCATTTGTACCAGGAAAAAAATAAAACTACTTCTGTTTGGTTACTGATCTAAAGTTCGTGTATGAATACCACCCTCTGAAGAGAGGTCAGTAATGCAGTGTTAAGAAAAATTAATTTGTCACATCAGTGGAAGAATATAAACTTACTGTGTTTGCAATAAATCTTACTACTTTGTTCCTGAGCTGATTGTTTTCTGGTCACAAAGTGTTTGGCACTAAGGTTGTTTTTGAATCGTTGTGGTTGTTCTCATGACTCAGAGATGGATTTATCTTTCAATTCCAGAACATCAGAAATCTCTAGGCATCTGCAAGTCTTTGTAGGCTGGATTGCGATGTTCCTGTGTGCTGACAAGGTTTATTTTACTAGTCTTATTGACAAGTGAAGTTGAGTATGCAGGGAGCAGTTCCCTTGTTCATGCAGCACTGTCAGTTGTTTCTTGTGCCCACTCATTAGTTTTGTTTGTTTGTTTGTTTGTTTTTTCCCGGGGGCAAATATATCACTGATGGATGTAGACACTTATGGTGAAACTGTTGAGAGAGAGAGATAATACACACATACGATGATGCAGAAAGAAAAAGCAGCTCTGAACTTTTCCCTTCTCACCCCATCCTTGGTAAACTGGCCATCACTGACCTCTGATTTCTGTGTGAATTTAGGCAAGCACCTGCTTCCTTCACTGTCAGAAAGGCCATACTTCATGGCTAGTTACAGGGGTGGTGCTGTACACTTACCAACTGCTATAAGGAAAAATAAACTAGCAATCAGCAATTCCTGCTATGTCTATTGACTTCTACTACCTACCCTTGTTCATGTGAATTACACTCAGCAGTTACTTAGACTGAGCAGAGCCATCCTGTGTCAAATTTGTGAGCTCTGTGTTGTGATTTCTGCCAGGACAAATCAGACTGAAAGAGTTTCTGTCCTGCACCAATATAAATAGCTGTTTATGTAAATGAATAAAGAATAAAGAATCTGGTCACAGGACTATAGCACTATCAATAAATCAAAGGGCATTAATTTCTCACTCCAAGATTCACAGTAATCAAGTCATGTACATGTTTGTTCAAGTCCACGCTCATTTTGGCACTTAGTGGAATTTTGGTACTCCTAAGATGTTCAAGCGTGTTTCAACAGGTCCAGGGTGACTTTCATTTCACAGCTTAGTCCTATATCAGCATCTATATGAGACAGGGATTTTTAGTGCATTCTCACTGTCTTTTGAAAGAATGACTCCTACCCCAAAGGAATTCAACTCCTATCATTGAATCCTTCAACTTTGTAAGCTGTTCAGTAAATTGCTCTGAAGTAGTTGGCTGCTTGAGTTTTGGGGTTTTTATTATTTATCTCATGAGATAATCCATTCAGAATTTACCTTGTACTACTGTCGCTTTGGTAAGTAGCCACTGACTTCCAGTAAAAATGAAACTAACAACTAGAAGATCCTTAAATGATGCATCTTGTTTCATTTCATGGCCAATACTCAAGCATATGCTGGATTCCTGCTGGGTCCTGTTACCTGCAGATTCATGATACAAGTTTTCCTGAATGTAAGTTTACAAGTAAAGCATGAATCTGTAGCTGTACAAGTTAAAGTGCTCAAGTTAAACTAGTACAACTGGAAGATAATGTGTAACAATCGTCATCTCTAGCGTCTTTTTGACCATTTTTGCAGCAAAAGGTGTAACTCGGCATGGAATACAAGAAGAGACATTCTGAATAAGTGCATGTTGTGCCCACATCATTGATAATATATTACTTTCTGCTTTCCTTCCACTTGCATTCCCTTCCCAAAAAAGAATATAATGGAAATAAATGACGCAGCAAATGACAAACAGGATGACAAAAGGTAAGGAATGTCTTCACCATAAGGAGATTAAACAGATAAAACTCTCTTCCACTCTTTAGCCTTGGAAAGAATTACCCAAGGGAGGGTATTATAGAGGTTCATTATATTCTAAATCTCACAGAGACAGTGACTAGGGAACAGTGATTCACTGTTTCTTGTAATATTTTAGAGAGGTTCCACCCAGCAAAATTTTCTGGCTACAAGATTCAAACAAAGTAGTTAATACCTAATCATCTGACCTAAAATTAAAATTTGCAAGACTCATTACTGAAAGATGATGTGCATGCCAAACTAAAAAAGAAGTGAAATTCGTGAGAAAAAAGTCCATTGCAATCATCTGTTTGCATCAACAGCCAGTTCAGAAAGGCTGGACTAGTAAAAGTCAGGAGGATTCAGGAGAAGGATCAAGCTGGTCATTTTTTCCTTTCTCTTCCCTTCATTACTGGGCACTGTCGAAGGCAGATCACCAGACCCAGAAGAGCCAATCTTTTGCACTAACAGTTGTACAAAGACCTACCAGTCCCAAGCTTGGAATTGGTAATATAAAGTGCAAAAACCATAATGTGGGGTGTTGTGGGTTTTTTCTTAAGTGAGGAATGAAAGTTTCCATTTATCAGCACTCTAGGCCTCTAACAGCTGGTTTACCTGCACCTCAGATCTGCTTAAACCTCCTGCTGAGGACTGCTTGAAATGGTAGCATGATCCAATAGCCTTTTCCTGATGCATATCCTGTGAAGGCATATGATCTGGACAGAATGAAGTAAAGCATCTGGAGAGAGGACTGTGAGGGCCAAGGTAAAAGATACTGCTGATGATTTTATTTACCTTATAAACAGACTCCATTTATTCTCTACTGTGTGTAACAAAAGGTTAAAATAATATTTCTTAGGCTTTCAAGTGTCTCTTTCACTGATGTATTTTTTATGTTTCTAATGGCACCAAAATGATCATGGTAAGAGAGAAACATAAATACCAAATTCTTTAAAAGCAGTAGCTCAGGGGGAGGTGGCTGGGCTTCTCTTCCATTTCTTGGCAAGACACATGGATTTTAGTACAGCAAGCTACACTATGCCCCACAGGGACTGGTCCCTTGTATTGTCAAATCTGTGAAACCAAGGCAGGAGTATGCTCTGGCTTATTTTTCAGGACAACAAAAGCCTCTGTCTTTGGGGGCAAAATGATGTTGCTGTGTCAGGAGGTTGGCTTCATAGGTGCCTTTCTGTGCTCACATCTCATAGCAGCATCACACAACAGTACCACAGGCCACCTCATCAATAATGTGCCTTACACAGTCTTCTGGAGTCAGGATTCCTGGCCTCCTCTGTCAAGATTTTGAAGCACTCTCTCCCAGTAGGAGGAGAGGAAAGGTTTGGATCCACCCTTGAAGAGCATAGATGGAGAAAGACTTGTAATGGCTTATGGACATCAACAGCTGCCCATGCATCACACACACAGCAACTTTCATCTGCCCAGGATTTAGCAGAGGTGCCACAAGTTGCCCTCAATATTCCAAGCAACCCTAATGCATCAGGGTGTGCAGTACAGCACAGAGTCTCTCACAGCTCCTTTGCACTTCTGAGGACTTCTTTCAGTGCAGGTTGCAGTGTCAAACACAAATTGCCATGCTGCACAGGTGATATGCTCATGTATGTCATGTCTTCCAAGATGTCAGTGGCAAAGGTCTCAGCAGATCATGTTCACTCCCCTCAGGTGAACTTTAGTAACAAAGTCTAAAAAAAGCCCTTTCATAGACAGAATTATGCTGGTAACAGACATCTAAAAGTTGCTGAACAGAAGTGCAAGAGAAAAGTGCAATTCTTACTGCTGATTAAGGGTCTACATGCCATGTTTGGTTATGGGAAAATCTTGGTTTTTTAGCCATGACTCTCAACACTGCAGGGTGTGCACTGAGACCTAACCCAGCTGCAGGACATAGCCAGGTGGGTGCATGCCTGAAACTGTTAAGTTTCAGTTAAGTTGCTAACTTAACTGTTTTTTTACCAGGCTGACACTTAAAAAAAAGCAAGTTTCAGAGGCAAAATTCACTCCTTGTTTTTATGTAGCCAGGCTACATGTGAGCAATTCAATACCTGCTTTCTCTTGCTAAGAGTTTTTTTCTCAACTAGTTTTATAGTTAGACAGCTTTTCTGGGAAATTCAGATTCTGTTACCGCACATTTGACTGAAGAGTTTTGTTTGCATACCTGCTGCAACAATTGGGGCACTATTTTATAACTCTTTCCTCAGCTGTGATGATTTTTCTACCTTGCAACACTATGCACAGAATAAGACCACCAATAACAGCATCTGTCCAAGCTGTTTGACTTGGTATGATGCTTGGATTTTCCTTTCCAGTTTAGCTCTCAATGACAGTGCCAGGGTGATATTTCTCGCTCAGGAAACTTCAGTTTCCTCAGGAACTGTATTTGACATCCGTAACATCACTATGAATGGTAAGTGTGAGGCCAACAATTCAAAAAAATTCTTGCAGCATTTAGGCATTGCCTGTAGTTCCCATTTAGAACTGTCAGCTGTGGTAATGTGCGTTACTCCTGTCTTCTCAAGAAGTGCTGAGAAGTGTTATTCTCCACCAAAATGTTTGGTTTCAAAGCATGACATGTACAACTGTACATGTGTGCACACAGACACAAACACACACACACACAAAATATGTTTTTATTATTATATAAATTTTATAGAGGTTTTATCATGTAATATATATTTTAAACATACATATACAGCATATAATTGTATCTAATCTGTGCATTTTATATACTATGTAAGTGGTAGATATTTAATGTAATTTTTTTATATGATACAATTTTTATTTATATGTAATTTCTCAGACAAGTTCACAAGAATGAAGTGTTACAAGTTGGGAAGCAAAATTCAAGGTGTATTTGACTGGAAGGAATCACAGGAGCCAGACCCACAGTCAAAACCTGAGACTGCACCTCCCAGGGCTTTGGGGTAAGGGACTGATTTGATACACTCTGCTGGAGTCCAAAATAAGCAAACTGGTGGCATTCAGGACTGTCTCCCAGCTTTGAGCTTCTTAGTCCAGATCTGCTGCAGGATGCCAAGGAGAAGCACAACCATTCATCCAAGATACCTTGTGTTTAGAGATCAGCAAGTAAATGCATTAAGAAAAAGAGAAGCTAAAAACAGAAGTCTTCCAAAAGTCCATACTTCTTTTATTTATTTTATGTCAAGATGCTGCAGCAACAGGATTTCCCTGTCCCAAGAGCCTGCAGCCTAGGGGCTGAAAAATGTAGCAGCAGCTTCTCCTTGTGCCCCTTTCCTGAGCTGCTGGGCTCTTGGCCCCCCTTCTGGAACTACTGTGAGCTGGTTTTGGTCCCCCAGTAGCAAAGTGGCTTCAAAATGCCACTAAAGAGAGGGAAGGCAGCAGGCTCCATCAGTGAGCTTGTGTCTGCAGGGGCTTGTGGCTGGGGATGCTCCCAGCCTCTGGGCCACCTGAAGCCTCACTCTCTTGTCCCCAGATATTTTAAGGGAGTCTTTTTCATCTGGTGAAGGTATGAAGTTAAAAGCTAATCAACTGCCCAGGGAATGAGGAAGTTTGGCTGCTAAACAAAGAAGGGCTGTCTGCTGTCAGATGCAGTCCAAGATTTCTCAAAGGGGCAACAAAAGTGCTTTATTCCCATAGGATGTGAACCTTCGTTCCCTGGTGGCTCCTGGCACCCCCAGCTGGGGCAGGAGAGGTCACTTTGGTCCTGCTCAAACCAGCCTTTGCTGTCCCTCTGGAGCAGTCTACTCTCATTAAACGAGCTGTGGTGATTAGTCACAGACTAGTGAAAAGGAGTGTTCAAGACAGGAGGAGCATCCTACCTGGTGAGTCACCAACATCAGCTGTAAATGGGGCTTTTTCTTCTGTCACACAGGGGGTGGGGAACCTGTTGCTTATCACAGATTCGAAGATTGGAAAAGAGAGTTAAATGTGTGCTTTAAAGAAAAGCAGGCAGGCTAAGATTATTCCTGCAGGCTAAAAGGCACCTGTTTGCACTAAGAGTTTGACAAAGCCTGATTGAATATTCAGAAAGATCTTAATTTAATGACTTGAGAAAAAACAGTTCTGTAATCTTTAATTCATTTCTTTTGAGTTCTTGTTACAGAATATTTGGGCAAATGCAAATTAACTCTCCTTTCTGCCTGCTGCTATCTCCCATGTAACTGCACTGCAAGGGAAACTCTCAGGCTACTTTTATCTTCCTTGCATGGATCTTGATAAACTGGTCATACTGTGTGAATTTTATCATTAAAAAACCACAAGCCAAACAAACAACAAAACAACTAAAAAAAAACCCCAACCACATCCACATTTTACAATTTTCATAAAATATTACTGTACTCAAAATGAAGTGTATCACAACTGATGAGGTTGTTTCCAGAGACTAGTAAAATCAGCCCATTTTGGCATCAGTGGATTGCAAAAACAGGGAAAATAAATAGCCTTCATCATTAGCACAATCATTAACAGCAGAGATTTATCAAATTGGAGGTGATCTGGGCTTAGCTGTCTTATTCCTCCTTCTGTATCCTTTTTCCCTTTACTGTAGATCTTTCTTGCATTTCCTTTACTGAACTTTCTTGCTGGATGAAAATGCTGAAAACATGCCACCCTCTGTTCTTTTCAGCTATTGCACAGTCCAAAGAAAATTTCCAGACTCTCAAAACTTGTGTAAAATGAGTGCTCATCCACACATGGGTACACACACACGCATGTAAACCTACATATGCATACGTCTCTTAAATCCCTCTGAACTACCAAAATCTCTTTATTCACAGACTTTTCTTTAGCTACACTATTTGCACTCCAGCTGTTACAGTAAACACGCTCACTAAAGGGTTTTCAAGGAAACCAGAAATTAGGCCAATTCTGACCACTGTTGCTGGAAAGTAAAGTGGGAGAAGGAAGGTGATATTTCATCTACTCTCTCTTTAACGATGGTGCTGGATGAAGATCTCTATCTGCTTTTTTAAATTCTTATCCTCAGCTTCTTCACCTCCAGGTGTACAACCATATGTACACACTTTGCTTCAGAGCTGCTGTTGGGAAATCTCACTCCTCTCATTTCACTGATGCAGGGATGCTGAACAACCTCTGCTAGGGCACCCTGGGTATCCCCACTTGCACATAACCACAAAAAACAGTGGTATGGGGAGATCAAAACACAACTACAGCCCCACAGTTTTACTTCTTGACTTTTAACCTGAGTTTTTGTCCGGCTGACTATTTAAACATACATATACAGCATATAATTGTACCCCCCCACAAAGAAAAAAAACACCGACTAGGGAATTTCTTATGCAACTACCCTTCCACAAGTTTATCCCCGTATCTTAGTCTTCTCTTATTCCAAATAAGACCCAACACTATGGGTGTAAGCAGATTCCTCTGCATAGATTTTCCTAGCCATATTTCCTCTCCAGCCATTTAAGGAGTCTCCATAAGTAAAGATAAACTAGGGCTTTGGCAAGGCCAGGCTGGCTCTCCAAACTCCAAGGTATGAGAAACATTTTATTTTCTTTTCTCTAGCCACTAGCAAGGAGCACACTTCCTTCTAATCAGCTAGGGCTGTGTTCTGAGGTCCTAGCTTCTTTTCACTGGGGACTCCTGAGTGGAAAAACAGGAGATAGTTCTGTGTTAGGTGATTAAAAAAAAAAAAAGCGAAGAGTAACCCCAATGAACGAGGGCAGGGGGATGTGCATAACCACATAAATGGTGTTTGTGGGTCACCTTGGCAGGCAGATATGGAGGCAGTCAGGGCTGCAGAAAAGGGAGGAATGTCTTTTGCTTTATCTCAGTTTGCATGAGGAGTGTTTTCCTAAGCACATAGCTGCATTCTTCTGTACCTACCTTATACACATTATCTTGTTTTTATATGGTCTTGGACTGCTCTGTTGAAGCGAATCCTGCCTGTCTGACTCCTTAGAGAATGCGCTTTCAGATATCTGAGTTGCAGATAGGGTTACTTATTCTTTAAGAGCATGGTAAATATAATTAAACCAGTCTTTATTTTTACTATAACTCCCACATCAGAAGGGCTATTTGCAGATTGTAAAGAAAAATAAGTAGTAAGAGTAAAATAAATACCCTCAGAAGGATTTATTTTGTCTCTTTTCTTAACCTCAAAGATACAAGTTATGACAGAAGCCAAAAACCCTCTCTGCCTATTCCTGTGGGTCAGAAATGTGTTAGCATTCCTAAACAGCTGATCTTATATCACAATACCTTAAGGCACTTTAATTCCTATTAGAAGTAGAGTTAGTCCTTGCCTACTGTGAAATACAGAGAGCTTAAAGATGGTTTAACATAATCTTTCCCCCTCCCTTATAGTTATAAGCGGAATCTAGCTGGAACAGAGAACAAGGGCCCCACATTTTCAAGGCATCTATTTTCCCAGATAAGCTCTTGACTCGCCGAGAGTGGGAAGAGTGTTGCAGTAAATCAAAAAGTCCATAAGGCGTGGAGTGGGGTCAAGCTTCTGACTGCAATATTAACTCCAGAAAGGACTCAAAAGAGATAAGCCTTGTTCTTGGCAATAAACTGTAGTGGTCAACAAAAACCATTTCATCTTGCCTTCCAGGGTCTAGTGCCATGAGGCTGATGCAACTGAGCAGGGCAAGGTGTTCATGACTGCCTCTGAACTGTACTACCAACTGAGAGTGCCTTGACTTTGTAAAAACCTACCCTTAAAATATGGCATGAACAGCACTGCCTTTGCTGCTGCAATTTCTTGCAAAATGATAGACAAGACAATCGGACAAAAAGCTGGATAGAAACCTGGACTTGCATCTACACAAGATGGTTTTGGAGACAGTTGAGTAAAGGCTGTAATGCCAAGAGGTGGGCAGTTCTCAGTATCCCGAAGTGAATGCCACCAGAGGTGTCTCAAAAGAGATACTTGATTCTGGACTGCCAGTGGGTCCCCTGGGACTTGCTTAGGCAGTATTATTCTATGTTTCTCTTTTTTTTTTTTCCATACAAGTGTTTAAGCACTCCTTGAAGCATACTGGGATGGGGTCCCTCCACTCAGATAACCCAAATTGCTTTTTAAAACCCACTAGCTGTATTGAAGGAGCTTGGATCCGCAGCACATGTATGAGCAGCCTGCACTGAGGAGAACCACCTGACGGAGTGGGAATCCGGAGCTGACTCCTCTTTACTACTAGTACGAGTCTGGGAGGCACAAAGGGGTTTCAGAAAGCCGGATTGGGAATTTCACAGTTCTCCCTGAAAGCGTGCTCCCACAGTGGAGAGCACAGCTGCCCGCTGGATGGCACCAGGGCTCCATACGTATGTGCACGCTCCCCTTCAGCCTCCCTGACTCTGTCCTATCCATCACTGGGGTAAGTGATGCTTTTCAAACAGACACAGCAAGACTCTGCAAGCAAAATGATAAGGAGAAATTACAGATGTGAAAGCTATGCCTGAAGATGCAGGATGCTGTTACGGCTAATATTTTCAAAGGGGCAAGTGATTTTTGTGGTGTGTTACCAAGATGGAATATTCTACATAGTACTTAATATTCCTATCCATACAAGCTGCTATTTCAGAATAATCACATACAGAATAATCAGAGGTGGGTAATGCATTTTTTCTAACCATATGATAGAGGGAAAAGCATTTTTTTTTAAAAACTATGTTGTTCCAAGTCTTCCCTCTTGCTGCTTCCAGCTACAGTAACAGCAGTATATAGATGCTACAGGTTGTGCAGATTCTGGCTGCAAGATTCTATGTCTTAAAGTATATTAACATCCCACATATGATGCAGGTCAGAGGCATTGATGCTGCCACAGTGAGACAGTGCTTTTTTGCACCTCAGTGGAGAATACATGCAAAAACTTATGGTGGATATTTATAGAATAATGTACAAGTAAATGCTGTTAATATTCTTCTCCACAGCCACTGAAGCTGGGCTTGCTGCTAAATATACATCTGCAGTGTACTTACCAAAACCAAGAAGCTTTGTGAAGTCATCAAAGAAAGGGGAGGTGTTTGGAAATTTAGTGATCCGTTACATTATGTTGTAATTCGTAATGATGTCTCTGATGACTGTTCATTTATTTATTTGTCATTGCTCAGGCAGAAGTGTAAGAGCCCATGAAATAGGAGTCAGCCCCAGATTTGAAGAAACTGCTGCTGGTGGCAGCAAGGAATGAGAAAAGCCTGCAAGGCAGAACATAGCAGCCCAAGACTGAGATGCTTGGTAAGGGCCAGCCTTGGCAGCCCCATGCCGTGTATCATCTGGAGAAGGAGCCTGCTTCATCATTTAGATGGCAGAGGTCAGTAGGCTCCAGGTGCAAGACTAGATGGTGTCCAAGCCCAGGAACAGCATAAGCAAGCAGGCAGTTAGATCACAGATCTGGGCTTCTATCTGAGGCTCAGCGTGTCATGGGCACTGACTCTTTCAAACGTGCTGTTTATTTCTTCTACCTCACTGATCCAGAGAGTGACACCACAGGCACACCCAGTGCAGGCAGAAGAAAAGATAAGACTGATGCCCAGGTGTGAATGGCACCACCTACAAAACCTCTCTAGCCCCCAACCCTGAAGAGGGGAGAGAAGAGTGGCATTCACAGCAGGCCGGGCTACTGTCAGAGGTAACAGCAAGATCCTGCTGGGACCACAATCTGAACCTGAAGAAAAGTGTTTTTAGACCACATCCTGATGCGAATGAAAATTCATTTTCATCATTCCAAAATCAGGTCAAAATTGAGCATGATGGGTCTGAAATTGTGTCCCACATCATAAAAATAAATATGTCATAGTTTAACCGCATCCAACGACTAGTACCAGACAGCTGCTCACTCATTCCCCCTCCATCAGGATAAGGGAGAGAACTGGAAGACTGAAAATGAGACAGCGGGAAGAAAAATTCCAAACATTCCTCGCTTCCTTCCTCCTTCCCCCAGCTTTATATGCTGGGCACAATGCCATATGGTATGAAGTGGAATATTCCTTTGGTCAGTTGGGGTCAACTGTCCTGGCTGTGTCCCTCCTTACTTCTGCACCCAAAGCCGACTCATTAGTGGGGTGGTGTGAGAACCAGAAAAGGCCTTGACTCTGTTACAGCACTGCTCAGCAGTAACTAAAACATCTGTGTTATCAACAGTGTTTTCAGCTCAAATCCAAAACTCAGCCCCATACCAGCTACTCTGAAGAAATTAAATCTATCCCAGCCAAAACCAGCACAACATCACAGAACATGTGATCACTTATTATCAAGGGCAGATCCATGTTCCTTTCAAGATGTGTTGACTAAATAAATGAAAACATCCTTTGTGTTCACATTTTGTTATAGTTTCACCTTTTTTTCTGTAGGTACAATGTAATGTAAACTGATCATCTGGGCAGGGTGTGTCTGACTCAAGTACCATCAGAAGGGCTTTGGGGACCTGGTCCCTTTCTGAAAGCACCAATAGTCCTCTCTGCATCTAAGCCACTGAGAGGGCAGCTGAGCTGACTTCTTTTGTGTCATTCTGCTGGAGATGGTTTTCTGTAAAACTGGGTTAGCAAGAGGGAAGATTCCTGCTACATCCTCCATTTCCTCCTGTATCTGTGCCTGGCAGTACAAAGAGGCACATTATTCACCCAAATAGCTGCCTAAAAAGCTGAAGGTCACAAAGAATCAGAGCTCTATGGCAGAAGGAAGACTAAAGATATATTACCTGAATAACTGTCCCATGGAGCTGCTACAAAAGTCATCCAGCCTTTACCCCTCTGTACCAGAAGAGCAGATGCCCTGCCTGCTGCACAGGGGGGTGCTGCAGCTCCTGAGATTGAAATATGCTATCAGTGAGCAGCTTCTCCTTTACAATAAAAACAAAACTCTTCTGATACTCATATCTCATCTTCTTTCCCCTTTATCTTTATCTCTGTGTTTCATCCTCCAACATTAAAACCAAGGGATTAAAAATAGTAGGGCAGGTTCGATCTGCTAGTGGAGCTGACCTCAACTTGCTTGAGTGTAATGGACGAGGGAGCTGAGCCTTCTCTCAGCTGGGGGGAAGAAATGCTTTCTGGTGTCCATGCTCTTCTGAGTTACTGGATGAAATTAATATTTTGGATTTAATTTGCAGATCAGAATAAGGCAGGATGTCAGTGGCAGATAGGCACATGGCTAGCCGTGGTTGTACATGGTATGGGGTTTTTTTTCTCCTTTAGTGTGGTTATGAAGCATTTTCTAGTATAATTGTGCAACCATTTGAAAACTTAGAGTGTCTCCCTTTAGCAAATCAGGAAATGCAAGGAATGAAGGTCAGTAAGAGTTATAAATTACATCTCTAAATTTTTCCTGCACAAAAGACTGGTTTTCCTTGATTTCGTGATATGCCTCCACATTCACAGAACCAGATGTGTAACGTTTTTTCTTACTCTTCTCAGCTACTTAAGATTTTAGCTTTTGACACTGATATGTTCAAGATGCCTTTTGCTTTTTTTAACTTATTCTCACCTTTTGCTCCCATGAAAAGGAGAAGAAAAGAATTCCCTAAAAAGACAATTATGTTCATTACAGTCTAGAAAAATGGACAAGTTGGGAAAGACCAAATTATTTGAAATACATTAATTTTTGTAGGTATTTTGTATTTGTTACAGTTGGTAACAAGGAAAAGTTAGGATTTCTTTGTGTTTTATCCTGAAATTGAAAGAAAAAAAAAAGGAAAACCACAAAGGATGGTTTTGAGAACAAGACTCTAGACAGAGTTTCAGGATGTTTGACTACAACGGCAATAATCTAAATACCCTGTATTATTTAGGCCAAGTTGTTTTATTCCTCATTTCGAGGAGCTCTGTGTTTTCACTGGGGCTGAGAGAGTCACTTGCATGCTCAGACATCTCTTCCCCTCCTGGCTATGACCAGTTCAATGGCTTTTTCTCTCAGCAAGGCTGTCACTGATATATTTACTAATTTGACCTACAGTTCTTAAAGGTGCCAAAAGCACTGAGATTCTGAAAAAGGTATTTTACTAAAAGAACAGGATGCCTTATTGCAGTAGGGTGAAATATTATGTCAGTAGTATAATGCAATTATTGCTTGACCTAAAAGAATCCCATAGTCTTTCATAGGTCACTTTTGCAATATATTAAATTTCCAGAAGCAGTGCTGGTTTTGAACATCTTTTCACAAATATTTTTATTTTATTTTATTTTGACACTATGTTAAGAAAATCACAGAATTTAGCCTACCCATTGGGAGAATGAGGGAGAAATGAGGGAGAAACCTATGAGAAAAAACTAAGATTGGTTGCTTAATCCTCCTGAAATCAAGCCTCCTCAGATAGAGCAGAAAAATCCCATGGATATATTGTTTTTCCTCTTTTAAACAGATCCTTTTTTTTCAGTAGATACACTTAGGAACACTGAATGCAGAACATTTAAAGAAATTTGGTTTAATGGCAAAAGCAACTACAGCCTAGTTATCTTCTTAATTCATGACTCTGATTATTGTAAGAAAAAAATATATACTTTTAATCTACAATTTCAATTTACATTGACACTAAAGAGAAGCTAACCTGCTGTTAAGAGGACCTTTTCAAATTAGACCACTTCATGGTCTGCTGTTGAAAAAGGATTTCAAAATCTAATTTTCTGAAATGTCGGAAGTAAAATATTGCCTTTTATGTTTGTCACAGCTCCCTGTAACTCGGCAAAGAGGTTGTCACCTCAGTGCTTATTTCTAAAATATGCTTTGCAAAGCTGTCCTTTGTACCCTTCTGCCAAGCAGAGGTAAAAGAGCACAGGCCGAAACTGAAAGAAGAGTTTGGTCTTGTAAGTATTTAGGCTGATTAAGGGGAAAAAGGCTTTGGGAAGCTCTTCAAGCCAAAGAACAAAAACTACTGCTGGTGCTCAAAATATTGTGAAATCCTGCAAAGTTCCAACAAAGCTACTGAAAAGAGAGATAACATATACTCAAAATAAAGCAACTCTGTCTCCCCAAATTCGGGGTTCACCAGTTCCTTCTTACACACACATCAACCCTGGGCTGTGCTTTCCACACACTGTACTGGACTGTGGGTCAGCTGAAGGATCAATAGGTGAAAAGTGGCTGATGAGTAAAGAGGAAAGGACTTTGCCTTTAGGAAGAGAACAGGCATATGAGTTAGTTTAGGGGGAGTTTTCTGTGTTCTCACCTTCATGCATGTGTTAGAGACCTTCAATCAAGATTGTTTTGTTTTATTTAGTTTCATTTTGTTTCATTATCAATATTCCAGTCCTTTGGAATATTTTACATTCTGCCAGAAATCTCAATATGAAGAATCTGTGTTACTAGAAAACCAGTGCAATGATCATTTTATACAAGCCCAGAGACAGACCAATCAAGCATAAGGAATTTTAAGATTCATTATATAAATGGTTATGTATAAGCTTGCTCTTCTGTGATTGTGAGAGACAGTGAGAAATATCCCTATTTAGTTGAAGTTACTGGTTTATGTTTTGGTGGAAAAAAATCTTTATTAGAGTCAGAACACTTCCTTAAAATCGAATATAAAATATTTATGCAACGTATTTCTATGGATAGCTGTTCTGTACTCACATATATTTATTCACTTAAGGAAGCAAAAGTGCAAATCCAAGTAAAAACAAGTGAAAGCAAAAAACGCAGCTTTTACAGGGTCCTCTTTATAATGTGATCTGTGAAAATGTTTAGCTGTGGGTTCATACAAGGCTATTTGTATAGTTGTGCAAACAGACCTCAGACCCTGACAAACAAGCCATCCCGGACAATGGAAAGCCTGCCTCCTCCCCTCTGAAAAAGATGGGCACAGAACAAGATTTTGGTGTGATCTCAGAGTGCAAAAGTGCTTTTCCAGTGACTACAGGAGTAGGAAATCCGTGTTGGTTGTGTTTCAGTCTTCTGCAAATTGTTGACTTTTCAGCTGGGAGAACTCCTTATGTGTTTCTCAAGGAATAGGTATTAACCTTGCAGATATTATTTTTTTTCTTATCCTGTATTTTGTCTGTAGAAAAGCAAAGAACCCACTCATAGTTGTTTCTTGTCCTCTTTTAGTGACTCAGTAATTGCATCAGCTCCGACCTTGCATGGCATCAGTGCAAGTTGTAGAAGCAGAACTGTCTCCGAAAATGGCAGGAGCTTTATGCTCCATAGCCACCGCTGCTCTTAATTCCCTCATTATCTCTGCAAGAGTGAGAAGTCCTTATTTTACCAGCTGCAAGTTTAACAAGCCTTTTCTGCTCCCTCTGGAGAGCATGAGCCCTGTTCCCAAGAGGACTTCTTCCACATCTTTGCCCTGAACACAAACCAGCTTTGTGGTGGAAATCTCTGCTCTTCCTCCTCACCTGGCTTGGCTTGGGAGGCCGAAAGCCCTGAGGAAAATGATGAGGTTTTTGCATGGAAATAAATAAATCAGCAGAGGGAATTAGAGGGTGTAGAGGAAGAGCATAGTGAAAATAACTTTGTTCTTAATAGTTCTCAAGTCTGAACTTCTGTAAACATCTCCCAAAGAGCACAGATTTGGACCCTGAGGATCCACAGGTACCTCTCCTCAACTTCTTCCTCCCTCCTGACACTTGAAGTGAGAGTGGAAGCCAGGAGAGGAAGGGTGAAGGAAACTGGCTGTCTCTTGATAAAAAAAAACTATGCCTAGAGCAGGCAAAACTTAGCTTTTTCTGATGTTAGTTTGAAATCAGAAACATTCTTCCTGCTACTGCTGCTGGCCCTTTCTCTGTCCAGCAATGGACAGAGTGTACTTGCCATCTTTTTTGGTCTCAGAGGGAGCTACCAGACTTGTGGCATGCCTACTATAAAATAGTGAACTGATTTGTTGGCAACTTCTTCTCTTTCCCTACCTCCTTGTCTTGAAAGGAAGGCAAGAGATGTCACTTATGCAGGTGGTGGGGTGAGGTGAAGGTCCCTTCATCTTCACAGTACAACACGCAGTGAGCCCATGCTGTGAGCATGAATTCATGTTACAAATACTGGACTGCCGTTTTGAGGCATCCATTGCTAATAGTTAAAGACACAGACTTAAATGTTGTGTATTAAAGGGCAGTTTATCATCAGAACCTGGGGGATAGCCATGTGATCATTTCTGAGACTTGACCTGCCTGTAAATCAGATGGGCATTTTTCCATTCTCATGAGTCAACAAAATTATGTTTGGGAGACAATAATCCAGTAAAGGTTTGTAAAAACGAGACCTGATGAAAGTTTCAGTTTGTTCTTTCATTTCCTTTGATCAAAACTGGTTCCTGTACAAACAATTATTCCTCAGACAATTTTTTCCCCTGTTAATCAATATCCTACCTTGTAAGATATTGTGTCTCTCCTACAGTCTGAAATGCTATCAGCTGATGAGTCATATGTTTATGCTAAGATGAGACTAATTACCCTCTGGAAATCCCTCTGTCTCGAACATATAGGAAAAATGGGCTGAGTAGCTCAGATAGAGCCATCAATTTTATTTCCACTGAAATTAAAGCAGATGAACACCTTCAAGCATGACAGACTGAGATGGTGTTGTACAGGTAGATTTCCAGCACAGTTACTTTGGTGCTGTATAAACCAGAAGGAGCTTTCTCTCACCTTGCTGGGGTTAAGTAATGCCTGGGGTTAAGTAATGGCATAGAGAATGGCCTTGTCACTTGCATTTGTCCCCACTTAGAAATGCTTTACAGCCTCTCTTTTAGCCACAGTGTCTAGTTTGATTTTGGGATGCCTTTGCAGTATTTGTGAAAACTTGTCTCTGCACGTGACTTTTTGTTGCTGTCATGTCAAAATGTTGAAGCTGGGAAGAGAATGGATGAATAATCAAATGTAAAACTGTGTCTTAGTCCAGAATGTCTGTCCCTGGGGTATCAATGTGCACATCACCAGCATGTCCATCATGTTTGGTTGCACCATTTTGCAAGTCATTAATAAATAACCAGGATAGGTAATATTCTTTGCTGCAATGTGCCGTCAGCCCATTTCTTACAGCATGGACCTAAATTGACAGTGGCTCTTTGGTATTTCTGTTTTGCAGATATTGCAGAGTTTTCCAATGGAAAGGCTGGCATTGTTCATGAGCTTTTGTTTGCTGCTGTCCGATACACAGCAAGCACCATCGTAAGTACATTTTGTTGTCAATTCTTAAATCCTATCCCTTGGAAGAGAAAGTAGGAAATATTCTTTCTCTCGATAGAGAATCAACAAAGCCAGTTTCTTAGATCACTGAAAATTTGTGTAATCTTAAATAGGTAAGAGGTAAAAAGCTTAAAACAGACCTTTTAAGGCACTTTTAAGGGAAGAGACCTCCACTTAGTAATGAATAACTAAAAATATCCCAGTAAAGCATGTTGTTCATTCTGTTATTGCTGTTTGTTCACCTTTTGTTTATGACATGTACTGGATTGAAAAATCTTTGGAAACAATTATCTCTGTAATTGAGCTATACATTGCAGAAAGCAAAGGTTTCACTTTTGGGAGAGCTTCAGTGTTTTTCTGTATTTATCCTCTATTTTAGCAGAGACTTACATGTGTTGATACTGGTTCTTCTAGTTGGACAAATTCCTGAGTTTGGGAAATAGGTGTTACTCTTTGAGAAAACCTGAGGAGTACGTTAAAGGTCCTTCAAATTAATCTTTATCTGTAGGGCAGAGGTACAGCAGAAGAGACTCTTTCTTTGTTCCCATGAGGATCAAGTGTTTGCAGGTACTTACCATACTCAGAGGAGAGCTTTGGTGAGATATTTGGACTGTCAGTTCAAACTTTCTTCCCCTTCCATATCAGGCAACCTTTGAGGTTATCTCTAGCCCCAAATACTTATTTCTTTTCTGATGATGTTTCATCCAGGTGCAGACTCCTGTCTGCAGCCTGGTGTTGAACTCCAGTGTCCACATCAGCATGAAAACTACAGCCCCATAAAAAGTTGACATTGGGGCACCTGTGAGGCATCTTGAGACATGCTTCATCATTAGTAAAGCACAATCTTTGTCATCTGTGAAAAAAGTCTTAGTGGAAAGGGGGACTGAGATAGGTTTTTTCCCTGAGGTAATGGGATGTGGGAAACGCAAGGTCCTGAATTTATCAGGTATATGAAATTGAACATTACATCAGAAAAACAGTGTGATGCTTTGAGACTAGATCTGGCCTGGGTCTGGCTAGCTGAGATTATGGGCAGTGTAGGCTAGTGACCATACCTCACTGAGCTATTACATAGGTAAACTTTTAAACAACCAAAGCAACTAACTATACCTCAGGAAAAAAAAATACCTTGAATTTCTGTAGACTATGTCAGAGAGCAAGCATTACTCTCTATTTTCCATATGTGAAGTTAGGTCTTGTGTCACCTTTTGCTAGAACCAACAGACTCTGAGTGAATGAAATTAAATATCAGTTTTATTCCCTGATTGCTATACCCCACCATTTTATACATTTAAGAAAGAAGAAACATTATTTTAAAAAAGTAAAAAGAGAAAATTCAGCCAACCCATTCTGATAATAGCAAAATCATTTACCTTTCATTTTAGAATTCTTTTGCAGAATAATAATTTTCCAAAAGCAGCTTCCTTGAACTGAGAACTATTCTTTGTGTATGTGACATTATATGTGAAGAGTCATGACATGACTTTTGACATAGTTCTCTGATTTTTGTGTGTAAAATATCCTGGAAAAAAATGAGAGCAAGAATAATGATCTACATTTTAATGGTCATGAAATTAATTGCTAAGAAGCACCAGAGCAGAGTTTAGAATAAAGGAAAATAATAAAGTGAAAAAAAGAAATCCTAACCAGTTTATCCTCCAGCTCAACCCTTCCCAGGGCTGTGGTCTTACCTTCTGTGGTCTCTCATTTCCTGCATTTCACAAACAGTGATATTGCAATGAAGATCAGCTACTTGTAACCCCATACACATGGTTAGACAGGAAATTGATTTCTCCTGACATATTAAAGCATAAGCTGTCATAATGTAAGTGCTAATACACAAAGATACATAACTTTGTAACATTAAATATGTATTTATGAATATGTATTCATTGTCTTTCAATGCATGGCCTCATTTTGTTTAGGAAATTCAAGTTTGTAAAACTTCATCTGAGTTAAACCAGGCTATAAATGGGGTCCCTGGGACATGTTGCAGGTTTTTTTCTCTCCTATGTATAGGGACTGATGTTTTGTAGGAGTTAAATGTGATAGTTCAGAATTTGGGGATCAGTTGAGGAGAAACTGTCTACTTTTAACCTCTGTTCTTACTAACAAGGGCAATAGATCAGTTGATCTCCACAATTCCCAAGCTCAGCTATTCTGTGAGTGTCTGCTTTTTTCTTTAAAATTTGTACTGATTGGACAATCACTGAGCATACTGGAAAATCTGTTTGTCTGTTGTTTTAGATTTCTTATTACTGCTCCAAATGTGGTACATTTGGGCACATATGAGACAATAACAGTTCAAGTCCACGGAGCACAGAGTCCTGTGCAAGTTACTGCGTACTTCAAAGATGAGCTTAAAAATCAGCTCCTATCAGACAGGATCATCTTTAACCTTAACCAAAATAATGACTACCAGGAGATGAAAAAAATAATGGTGAGTCTGCCATCACAGTGATGTACATTTTTTTAATTAAGTGATAAAAAGCACATAATTTGTACTAGGAATAGGTTGGGACAGAGACAACACTGATTCCTAGAGACACGTGGTAGAACACCATTTCTAGTGACAGTTGCACCATATTCACCCAACCAGCTAATAAAAGAACACCTAATGGAATTTAAGTGGTGGTTGTAAGTGCGCTTTTGTGCCCAAATAACAAGCTCAGTCACATGGGATAAAATAAGTTCAGTTTAATTGTTTTATCACTGTTGTTCTGCATCACTTAAACTACGACTGCATTCATATCTTCGACTTACTACTTACAAAACCGGAGAAACCTTTAAAAATGTGTTGTCTCTCAGAACAAAGCCTGTGTTGCTTCTGCAAGCTCTTAAGTGGATTAGTTCTTTACATCCTGCATTGCATCATTGGCTTCTGCCATGATTCTTTGAAGTCTGGCAGGATTTTGTTCAGTAGCACTGGTTTGGGCTAGTTGGTTGGAAAACAGTACAGCAATACTTAGTTTAGCTCTGATCAGTTTCCCCCAAAGCTAACAGCTGAGCTTTCAGATCAGGTTCCTGTTGAGGGTGATGTTTAGAAGCATCACATAAAACTGCATGAAGTAAAGCACCAATCTCACAGACAAGATTTTAGCATAATACGGATTACAGGATACACGGTGACTGGAACTCAACAAGCATGTAAATTGAAGAAAAGTCACCAGGCTTGAGTTATTGCCATTGAACAGAAGAAAGTGTATTTCTATGATGGAAAATAAAGGATTAGATAGTATCTATACTTTAAAAGAAATATTACTCTAGAAAGAAAGATATAACCCCCAATGAGAAAGATATAATTGAGAATCTTCTGTCGAATGGTGCTAATAAAATTATTTAAGCACTTCAGGTGTTTTGGGGCCTCATCTATGTGGCCCCAAAGTCAACAGGCTCATCTCTGACTCTGTGGATTTTTCCCTTTTGTCCTCTTCAGGTCAAGCCAGGGACTCTACAACAGAACCTGTTCAAGAAGAGTAATCAACCATATGTTCTGCTGGTCACTGAAAGCAGGGAGCTTCCTAAGGCCGTTCAGAGCATTCGCATCCTCCTGTCCTCCAAGAAAGGCTACATTTTTATTCAAACAGACAAGCCTATATACACACAAAGTTCCAAAGGTTAAAATACAAATGCTGCATTTTGAATGTTGAATATAGATGTTACAAGGGCATGATTAGAAAAAGCAACAATGACTTGATCCTTCCTGCAGCCAGGACTTCTGCAGGGTCTGCACTGTGCATTGTAGCAACCCTTGTGGAAATGCCATTGGAGCCAAAGAGTCTTTCTAACAGGAGCCAGACGAAATATGCTCTTTTTTGTTCAAAAAGCTTAATGACAACATTCCTTTGGCAAATTAATTTGCGAGAAACCTGCAAAAAACCAAAACTCATATTGGTCCTGCTTGCACCACCAGCAATGTGTCCTTTGCTCTTTAAGACCACAACTGCTTTCTTACCTAACAATTTCATTAAGTAATAAGAGATGGAAGTAAACAGAGTTCTTGAGTTTGGTTTCAGGCCTCGCTTGCAGAATGAATATAAAAGTGAGTAATTTTCAGGACTTGCTTCAAGAGGTTTTCTGGTCAGGTAACTTCTCCCAAAGTCTGTGGGAGAATGCAATTCTTTTTTGAAATTTCTCAGACTTATTTTCATTAAAAGAAATTCAGTAAATACTAAATTCAATAAATACCAAATTCAGTAACTCATTTTACAGCTTGTAATAATTACTCTCTAGAAAGGCCAAAAAAAAATATGTGACTGTATTTATTCTTCTGTTAAACAGTAAAATACAGGATCTTCATTCTGGACAATGCTATGAGGCCAACAGATGACACGGTTACAGTTGCTGTGCTAGTAAGTATGCAAAAACACTGTTGATGAGTTCTTCTTCAACACAGGAGATATGAATAACTCGCACAAAAGATGTAAGAGCAAAACTATAGCTTTGACTCCTCTCAATATTTACATATAGTAAGATATTTCTGGTTGGTTTTGGCTGATATCAGGAGCATGGAGGGAAACACGACGTGAATATTAAAGTAGGAAAGTCAGAGAAGAATTTTCTCTTCCATAGGACTAGTATGCGAACTTGAACTTTTGGATGTAAATGTTTGACACCTGGTGCATAATTTCATGTTTACTTTCTCTGTCTCAACAGAATTCAAAAGGAATGGTGGTTAAAAAGTCAGATCGGAAAATAAAGGCAGTGTTCAGTGAACATTTTGAAATACCTGACGTTGCTGAGTACGTTATTGCTGTGCCTTGTGTATGAACACCTGTAGATTAAGATTTTTAAATGCTGAATTGCTAGAATTACTTTTCAAAATTGTCGTTCTCTCACCATAGGGCAAAGATTGAGCCTATGGTTAATATCTTTTTACCTTTAAGCATCTCCTCTTGGAGACTTGAGTCCAGAATTTAATGTTAATATGCTGTAATTAGCAGCATGTATCCTGATAAGGGAAAATTAAAAAAACTGCATAAATATCTGCTCCAATGTATGGCTTCATTCAAGAGAGCACTTCTGCAAGAGCTTAGTCTGCAAAGTGTCGTTAATTATATCTTAATTATTAAATATTAATCATTTTAGGTCAGGCTTTTACTTAATATTCAGTGTGTTCTTGCATGCTAAGTTGATTCTGATATCACAATGAATATAAGCTATAGGAAATATTTGATGAGTGCTCTATTTCTGAGGACTTTCAAAGGTAATACATGTTACATGTGGTTTGCAAATATGTTATCTTCTACTTCCTCGTACAGCTATTTTGAGTGTTTTCTAGGACATTTGGAAATATGTTGCTGGCTCCTCCTAGCAAAGAGAAATCCATTAATAAATTAGTTTAGGATGAGATCAAAGTAAGGAAAATATTAGTGTTTAGTGATAATTTAAATATTGGCATCATCAAATATCTGAGGAATCCTAATTAACTGTTTTCTGCGGAATCTGAACTTTAGGCCTGGAACTTGGAAAATCAAAGCCTGGTTTCACCAACATGAAATGTCTAATGTTTCTGCTGAATTTGAAGTTAAAAAATATGGTAAGAGAATATAAATTTGCATTTCGAATATATGAAGTTACCACTATGTGTTAAAAGATATACTGCAGTGATTAAACCTGGCTCTACTTAGGTAGTAAGGACAAATTTTACAGTGTTTCTGTGCATCATTGCTATCTCTGATGCACAGAAGGAAAACTCTGGTTTTGTATGGCTTCCACTTGTATTTGAAAAGAGAAACACCTTTATTTATATACAGATTTAGTATCTTTTTTAACACTTTTTTAACATTTTTCACCAAACATTGTAAGGGCTCTCCTACTGCAGAAAAAAAAGAATGAGATGAGCTCCCTTTTAAAGTCATTACAATTCTCCTAAAGTTTCCAGTGAAGATTACGATGAAAAAAAACCTGCCTGTTTTCTCTCAGTAGAATTCAGTCAGGAAGTTTATGAGAGTTCCTATACTCAAAGAAGTTTTTTTTTGAGCAATGGTAAAGGCATTGTGGGAAAAGTAAAAATGTAAAAATTTAACAATTTGGGATAAGAAATTGCTTGATTTATTTGCACTGAAATTATACCTTCTTGTAAAAGGTAGTGTGGGTTTGTTATTTTGTTGGGGTTTTTTTCTTAAAGACAAAAGAAAACCTCGGGATTGTATGAAAATCTCAGTTTAAGAAAACTGGTTTTGCCTTAGGTAGCGAATGTAACAGAATAGTGGAGACTACTGCATCCTCCACAAACACCTACATGCAGAAGCAAATTACCCTGACTATATCTACAGGAGCAAATAGTTTGGCTTTATAGGAGCAAATTCAAAGTGACACAGCTGATGCTGGGAATCTCATGTCCATACTCAACCCATTTCAGGATGGGTTTACTTCAGACCGCTTCTAGTCCGGGGCACTTAATGCCCAGTAGCATTTATCTTCTGGCTTAATTTCATTGTAAATAAATTAATAAATTAATTTTGTGGCCTCAAAGACTGCTCCACTATATGAAGCAAAGCAGAATAAGGGAAGATGATTAGAGATTTGCTTCAACAGTGCACTGCTGACTCAAACTAAAACATCCCCTCAATGCAGCTGCATCCTCTCAGTGGGTGTTGCCACATGCCAGGAGTTTAAGATATGTTTGAAACTTGCATGTCATGACCTTTACCTTCTTTTTTTCATGCAGAACTTCCATCTTTTGAAGTCAAACTCATCCCACTTCAGCCATACTACCACATCTGGAATGAAAGCTTTGTGTTTGATATTGAGGCAAAGTAGGTGTGCTCAGAGTCGGGTTGTTTCAGGAGGCAGATAAGTAGATTGTGAACTTTGCAGCTTCTTCCTTTTTCTTGTCATTAACAGTTAACCCACTTCTGGCTTTACTTGAATCTGACTAATCTTACATACTCTCTGTTTCCACTAATGACTTGAGACATCAGTGTAAAATTCTACCCGGGTTCAAGTCATGGTGATTAAGGTGAGCAAGATTTTCTGAATATTTTAGTTTGCTAGTAAAGGTGACTTTTTAGGATTCTCCTCTGTGTTGCTCGGTAAGGTTCCAGGCAAACTGATCACCTGGTTTTCTTTATACTTTTGCTTCTTACATTTAGAAATATTCTAAAGCCTCAGATGTGTTATTTAATTCAAGTAGAAATGGATTCAAGTTTGGGTATTTGTTTTTTCAAGGCCCAGTGAAGTTTGTAAGATAGTGCTTGTTTGCAGAAATGTTTCCAGGGGAATAAATACAATTAATCAGAGGAGTTTCCATGACCATCACTACACATATGTCTGTTGCTGCACAGTAGTGCAACACTGGTTTGGATGAGACATGGCTACAAGACTGGCCAGACCCTGAGTCAGGGCTCAATGAAAAATAAGTTATACCTGGTCCCATACCAAATTAGAATGGCATCAAACACAGAGTAACTTAGGAAGTCAGAGAGTGAAAAGTTAACCCATCAAAATATTTTTAATAGTTTTGAAGAATCAGACAACTGAAATTGAATAAGCATTTAGTGCGCTGTGGCTCTGGTATTTTTGAGCACAAATTGATAGATCTAAATTTGCTGTACACTAGCAGTGGCTTATCAACATCTTTCAAACCTTCTTGACTGTTGAATTTTCAAGTTTAATAGGAGTCAAAATACTAAGAAACTGCCTGTTGAGAGAATGACTAAATCAGAACTAGATACATTTTTTCTCTTTTTTTCTGAAGAGGAGTAAATTTTATTAAACAACAACAGGCATGTGGAAACAGATGGTATTCTTTCATAGTTGGGAGAAATATATTCAGTTTCAAAGAAGTGAAGAATCTAATTTTTATGTCTTTAAAAATCAGAAATTAATATTTACCAGTACTATCAAACAGAGAAGGGTTTTAGGATATTGTCAAACACACTGGATAGTTGATATGGAAGAATACATCTCCTGAAATAAGGTACTCTGTATTATCTACATAATACTGAATTAGTTATTCTGTTTACTTCTCCCTAGATACACAAAAGCTCAGATTCATTTCCAGGCAATTTTGATGTGTTAGGGAAGAGCTGACCATGCAGTATCAGCAAGTAGTATTAGACTGTCACTAAGAACAACTCCTTAAAACAGAAATCAGCACCTCGTGGCTTTTGAGGTTGATTCACCATATCCCTTAACATTCTTTAGCACAAAAGCAAGAATAGGATCACGCAGAGTTATTTCAGCCAGTACTCTTAAATGTATGTAGTGTTATACAGTGGGCAAATTTTTTGTATGGTAACAATAATGCAAGATAGTGGAAAGTGAACTGTTTATATTTTATTACATAATGATTATTTATTTTTGACCTGTAAAGCTTATTGTATCCATTCACTTTTAGTATTTTGACCATTAATGGTTTGCAATTATTTTTGAATGATATATAAATATACACGTGACATTGTTGGGAGATATTTTAGCAGAGAAGTTCATTCTTATAACTTACTAATTCTATAGAATAACTTGTATAATTTTATAAAGGTATTTCATTAAGTTTCCTAGGCAAAACCTCTTTGAGTATTGTCTTTTAGAAACATACACATAATTGAATAGTATAAGAATATCTTATTGGTAAGTTACCATTGCACAGTTTGTGTCTATCTTAGTAGTTGGTGCAAATGGAAGAGAGAAGACAGTCAATACAGAAGGGAGGAGAGATCTAAGTATAGAAATTTCAAAAGTAATATGCAAATAAGAATAAAAAATCCTGGTCTGTACAACCAAAGTTTGAGCCTTTATTAAGCACTGACAATAATTAACCATAGAAGTCATTTGGCTTACAGTAACCTTTAGTTAAATAGGAATTAATTATTAACATTTTTCAGTGGCCAAGGAGGCCAATGGCATCCTGGCCTGTATCAGCAATAGTCTGACCAGCAGGACTAGAGCTCAGCACTGGTGAGGCTGCATCTCAAATCCTGTGTTCAGTTTTGGGCCCCTCATTACAAGAAGGACATTGAGGTGCTGGAGCATGTCCAGAGAAAAGCAACAAAGCTGGTGAGCTGGGGTTGTTTAGCCTGGATGAAAGGAGTCTCTACAACTCTCTACAACTACCTCAAAGGAGATTGTAGTGAGGTAGGGGTCAGTCTCTTCTACCAGGTAACAAGTGAGAGGACAAGAGGAAATGGCCTCAAGTTGCACCAGGGGAGATTTAGATTGGATATTAGGAAAAATTTCTTCACTGAAAGGACTGTCAAGCATTTGAACAGGCTGCTCAGGAAGTGGTAAAGTTACCATCCCTGAAGATATTTAGAAGACATGTAGATGTGGCACTTAGGGACATGGTTTAGCGGTGGACTCGGCAGTGCTGGGTTAATAGCTAGACTTTTTCCAACCTTACTGCTTCTATGGTTCTATGTGAGTGCATGTGACTAATGCATCATTACTACTGTGACCATTCATATTTCACCTTGTGTATTTGACTCTAGAAAGCCCTCCAAATTAAGAGCAGCAAATGAATTATTATTTTATTCAAATATTATCCTCATACAGTAGGAACTTTGTCTGCATTTCAACATGATACCAGAGAAATTATTTGAGCCACCTGGTCAGTCAATTAAACAGTTTCAGCTGAGTTCCAAGCCCCAGAGCTTAGTTGCCACTGGCTCAGCTGGTCTATGGCAAGGGCTTGACCTCTTCAATGCAGCACTCCCCAGACAATTCCTGAAACCTTTTTAGGAAGAAGCACGAACCAAGGTCAACCCAAGGTATTTATGTGACCACTTTGCTGTTTAGTAGAGTGGGGATGGGTTGAGCTCTGCCAGCTGGCTGCAGTACAACAGCACTGTACTCTTTTAATTTAATTAACCTGGTTCAAACAGAGCACAGTCGTTAGATTTGCTACATGGACCCTGGAACTGTATCCAAGTGGAATACTGATCCCCCATTCCCCCTACTTCTTATCTGGGTTTATTTCTAATCTAAATTTATCCCTGACCAGTGTATATCCTGTTGGACTTCTGCTCTCTGCCCTTAACTCCTTCCTTCCTTCCTTCCTTCCTTCCTCCTGTCCTTCCTTCCCCAGCACACCTTGAGAGAGCAGACAGAATCCTATATCCACTTCTTTTTGCTTGGCTGAACTCAACTCTTCTAATCTCCTCTTGATCACCTGCAATTCTTTATTTGGTTATATTGAATTACTAGCCATGATTGCTTGATACTGTGATATGAAGTAATATCAAATCCCTGGCTTTAATTTTAATCCTTTCTAAAATTTTCTCTATGCTATTACAGCACTCATTTTTGAGTTTATAAACTTCATATATATCTCAATACTCATTAACATCGTAATTATTTAAGAAGGTCTTAATAACTGGATATAATTCTTTTGTCTATTGGAAAATGTCCTAGTGATGCTGCCTGACTTTCATCAAAATCAACATATGGAATTCCTGATAATTGAACTTATTTCTCTGAACTGGCCATGCATGTAATAAAGTTACTTGGTATATTTACTATTGTTTCCCACCATTATTAGTTCTGGAATTTAATGGAGTTTTCATAAGAACTGCATCTCAGTTGCTTTCATTGGTATAGATCAGTGCTGCTGACCAGGTCAATTTGAAAGAGGCTTTGTTTAAACAAAAATAAGCCATTACAGAACTGAGATAAAGCAGGATTTCCACAAGCAAAAGACAACACTATGGCCATGACAAGTCTCATGTAGCATCCTCCACTGTGCTGCCAAAGGATTCCATCTGCCAGGGTTTCCTTGAGTAAGAAGCCAGGTACAACATGTCCTACATGCCCTATCCTCTCTCTCCATGACCTATATGCAACGTCCAGGGGTGTTCTGGACAGATACCTATCTGGCAAATATTTCACTTACAAGTGAACCTTATGCTATACTGCCTCAATCTGTAGGGGAGATGTAGGGTAGAGGGTACCTACTGTACCTAATGCATGTATTAAAATATCAGTAGATAGGATCTGTCTCTGTACATCTTCAGAGGAACTAAATACTTCATATCAGTCCCTGAAATGATTCTCTGATCCCTTATTTCAAACACTTTTCTCATGAGGTGTCTCATACAAAGGAATTAGCTGTGCATCGAAGCTAAAGAAACTGGATACCTCCCTTGCTCTCTCTGAGGGGGATGAGTTGTGTGAGACCTCACTGTGCAACTAAAGCTCTCGTTAATTCATTAAAAAAAAAAAGTTTTGTTTACTCTGGTACGAATTTTGTCAGATGGTGTCTCGACATGTGATTCTGCCGACATGATTTGCTCCATATATATGTCTGCTTTTGAAATCACTGCTTTGTACACAGGTCAGTAAAAGTCTTCATGTTTGAGTTACAAGTGAGTAGGACTAATTTTTGTTTTCAAGGTATTAGTTACAGATGGGATGCCTACAAATATTCCAATTTTATTTCAACATAAAATGATGTCTGATTTATGCTTGTTTTTTATTAAGACAAAAATTCACCTCCTTGCTTTTCTTCCTTTCAAAGACACTCTTATGGGAAAGAAATTCAAGGTGCTGCATATGTGCGATTTGGCATCATTGATGACAATGAAAACAAAGTGTTTGTTCCAGGCCTGGAGCAACAGCTATCTGTAAGTATTCAGTGGAACTATTTTGATTTATTGTACCTAAGCTGAATATTGTCAGAAATTCTGGAAACTTAGAACCCTGCAATACCATAGTCATGATATAAGCAACACTTTTTTATTTCTAATGGCAACAAACCAGTCAAGGGTTGTCACTTCCCCTTTTTTTTTTGTTTTTCTTTTTTCTTCACTTTTGTTTTAGATTCAAAATGGGAAAGGAAGAGTTACTTTAAATACACTACTTTTGGAAGAGAAATTAAGGAAGAGCATTTCCACTCTGGAAGGGTTTTGTTTATATGTTGCTGTTACCACTGTAGAAACTGCAAGTGAGTACACTATGGCTTAGCTGATACAGTCTGTAATATTTATATTGACCTTTCTCTACTGTAATCCTTCATGTGGGAAATCTTGTGCAACTGGATCAATCTTTGCTGCAAAGTTTCCTCATGCTATAGTGCCTGACAGCCTCTTTCATCTGACCCCCTTCTGTACAAAAACTTCATTTTGTGTGGTATTCACTTATCTGAACCCAAATATCCTGACCACTTTAAATGCCCTGTGTGGTCCTGTGTTGTCTTCCATTGCTGCTCCAGAAGTACTCAGGTCTCCTGTGAGTACTGTCCTATGGGGTCTGTCCCACATGAAATAGCTCTGTGAGGATATCTGAGATATCCTAGTCCCTCTGAAGTGGCATCAGACACATGTATGAATGCAAATAAATTAATCCCCATAAGATCTTGTTGATCACTTGCCCTAGCCACCTCCATTCCTTCCATATATATAAATTTATTAGTTGCACTTGATATCTTAGCTTGCTTTGTACCTCAGCAGGCTAAGCTGTCAGGTTAGAGGTAAGGCATGTGTATTAGAGCCACAGTGCAATGCAGAGGAGGATCTAACCCTTGTGAGTCCTGTTTGTCCTCTTATGTCCCACAATTTTATTAGACTGTGGTACTTGGCATATGCACAAGCACAATATAGTCCAAATTGCTTGGTCTTGCTGTTCATCTGGGACATGAGCCTGGAGCATGTCTTCCGGAGTTTCTAATGGTTGCTTGCGATTGTTCTTCTAGGAAACAGATAGTAACAGGTAATAATGGAGCTAACTTCTGAAGCTACATCTGTGACAAAGCTGACCTTTCCAACAGGGGCAAAATTTTTCTTTTTCTTCGTAGGGAAATTGATCCCCTTTATTTTAGATATCTGAACGTAAAGTATCTAGTCAGAGCTCAGGTATTTTGTGTAGTCAGTATAGAGAATGGATGGGTCAAACTGCACTCCAGAGGTGTCTGTTCCCAACAGCTATAGAAGGAGTCTAGTTACTTAGCTTAGAATTACAAGAATTCCATAAATTCCTAAAAATCCTATATAAGTAGGATTCCTTAAAATCCTACTAAAATTAAGCCAGATTCGTTGCAGCTGTGCAGTTCTTTAGTATTACCTACTATAGGTGCTATCATGCACTATTGCCACAACATTTATGGCAAGAGCAAAAGGGGCTGGAAGTACTCCTGTTACTATACCATCATGATTGGCACAAGATCTCATGGTGAGCCATGCTCTCTACCACTCTGTGCATGCTGCCTCTTTCTGCCACAGGCAGGCTACCTTCACCCTTGTGTACTTGCTGGGCTTGATACTAATTACATGCATGACAGGGAAAGGGTAGTGGGCTTTACTGACACCTCTCAACCTTGGAGAGCTAAAGTGGAAAATAAGGATGTTGAAACATGTTTCTAAATGCATTTGGTTTAAAACAAGTTGTGCAACTAGTTTCTTTAGATATAGTTATTGGTAGTGGTGTAACTAGAAGAATTACTGTTTTAACTAGAAGAATCTTAGATGGAAAGCAGTTGCTCAAGCTGCAAGTTGCAGAAGATGGCATTAGGTAATATTAACTCTCACTAGTAGCTGAAAATGAAAAAAAAATCTTTCAGAAAATTAGAGATCTAAGGTCCCAACCCCTTTACCAGTTCTGAGTAACTTCTGTGTTAGTCTTTGATGGAGCCTTTCCCCAGGAACAGAGCCCCAACAGCTCAGAAAGGGAGGTGTGTGGCTGCAGTGGCTCCTGGGGTAGAGTGCCCTTTGTTTGCAGGTACTTTGTTCCAATTGATGTATTAGAGAGGAATTTTTATTCATCCTCTTCTAAAAACTGAAGCTCTTGTGTGGGAATCATATTTCACTTTCCTTTATATATGCTGCTAAAGGTGAAACTAATCTTGGAAACAGAAATGAGAGATGTTGTGGTTATATGCAAGTACGTAGTTATTGCCCTCATAGCAACATGTACTGTTTGATATTAATAGGTGGTGAGATGAGGGAAGAGGAACTGAGCAATGTGAAGTTTGTGAAATCTCCTTATGTTGTTGATCTGTCTAATACTAAAAAGCATTTTGTGCCTGGAGCCCCCTTCTCTGTTGTGGTATGTAGTATTTAGCTGATTGTATCTTTGCCTCTGAAGAAATGCATTTGTATCTGCCCTTTTTCCTTATCTGATCCAATGGGAGCTCTATAGGACAGAGACCTTTAGGAATAGATCCAACATAGACCTACAGTTTGTGTCTGGTTTGTCTTGTTTCTGTACACTCAGAGCCCGAGCAGCCAGAAAATGCTGGGTTTGCTGGTTTTCTGCTCTGGAAGTCAATGCGTACTGTTGTCCTACAAGGTTTTATAAAACAACAATCTCTTCCTCACTTCCATATCAAAATATTAAATTAATAATATTGTATCAAATTAGTCCCTTGTCAAATTAGAATTCTGAAAACTAAAACAGCATATTACCTTTTTAAAAAAATGCATTGAAATTTTTACTGTTTTAAACTTCACACCTTCAAGTTTTTCTACAGAGTTTTCTACAACAAGTTAGAGTCATAAATTTACCTTATAGTAGTTGAAGACAAATGTCTCTGGGATCAGCTTAGACCAAATAGATGCCAAGTAAATATCTAGGGCAGCTCTTAATCCTTACTGACAGATTTTTACCTTAGCTGGAGTCCAGACTGAGTCGATTTCTACCCCCTTCTCTCAAAGCTCAAATTTTTGAACACTATTGTGTACATTTTTGTATTTCTTCTGAGTTTATAAAAATAACTACTTCTTATTTGTAAGCCTTTTTTAAACCCAGGATTTTCTTTAAGTAACAAAAACTTTTTTTTCCAATAGGCATCTGTCACTTTGGTTGATGGTTCTCCTGCTGGCTCCCTTCCCATCACTGCTACTATTACCTCGCCTGGAAAACCCCCAATGAAGAAGACTGCACTCTCTAATAAAGAGGGTCTAATCCCCCTTACATTTGACATCCCCAGAGATGCCCAAAGCCTTGAAATAATGGTAAAGAAAACCCAAACATCCATATTTAAAAGTATACCACTGGGAAGAACTGAGAACACAATTACAAATGACTGTGAAAATGATCAGTTTTCAATAAATTAGCACAGAGGGTGGAATGTCATATTTTACACCATCTGTAGAGCTTTATTCAGACTGTGTAGGATATTTTAAAGAGACCAGGGGCCTGAGGGATGTCTCACTGACATGAAAGGCACTCTGGTACATCAGAGCCTTGGGGATACATGTGTTGGTTATAGTGGTGCATTTTTTCAGTGTTTTGATGTTCATTTTCCTGGCATGAAGGACAGAAATGGGACTGTAAGGTCTCACCATGGAAAATGATAGGAAATTATGAAAAGAGGGTGAAGAAAAAGGTCCTGAGCAATCCAGAGAGTAGGCTACATCTGCCCACTCAGGGGGTTCATTTAAGTGTACAATATAAAATGGGAAAAAAACTTATCTGAGTACAAAATCACTTTTGAGTCATTTTGAGGCATTATTTCTCATTCAGAAGAGCCAAGAATGAAAGATACCAAATTAAAATGGAACAAGAGACAAAATGGGGTGAGAGAATAAAATAATTAAAATCCTGTTTTTTGGTGAGAGGTTCTGTTAATGAGGTCTTTTTCTTCCCTGATAGGTAAAGGCTGAAGAGGGAAAAGAAAAATTAGAATCACCTGAAGCCAGTATCAGAGCTGAAAGATACCAGTCTGCTTCCCCAAACTACCTAAGCATCAGCATCCCGCATGCTGTTGTGGCCCCTGGAGATACTTTACACATCACTTTGAATGACATTCATCACTCTGGCAGTGGAAAGATTGACTATTTCTATTATATGGTAAACAAAATATTATCATATCAGTAATTTCTTTTAGGAATTATGCATCTCAGAATATTTATCAAGTTATTAATGTCCAGCAAAGGGCAAGTGAGACAATCAGTGTTCTGGCACACCTGACCCACCAAGACAAGCTGAAGGAATTGGGCTTGTTCAGTTTAGTGAAGAGACCCAGAGTGAGTTACTAGTAACCTAAAATTACTTGAAGAGAAATTACAGACATAATGAGAGACAAACTTTCAAACTTTAATGAGAGGCAAACTTTCCTAGATGGTGCCATGCAAGATAATAAGGGACCAAGGCTAAAAATTATGGCCTGGAAGGTTCATTTTGGAAAAATCTATTCACTAATGATGAATGCAATACTGGAAGAGATTCCCCAGAGTGTTTAGGTACTTTCCACCCTCAGAAAAATTCAACACTCAACTAGAAAAAACCACATCTGACCTAACCTTAAACTGGTGATGTCTTGTCTTAGAGCAGGCAGTTGGACTAGAGATCTCCATAAGTCCCTTCCAGAAACTATTTCTATAATTCTATTATTTTTTTATATTTATATATATTCTGGGGCGTGTAATACACGAATCTTTGTAAATTTTTTTCCTGAAGAAGGACATGTAAGTATAAATTTTAGTCTGTAGTTTCTAATGCAGTCTACAGCAAATAGATCCATATGGGGTAATGTTTGTCTGCATAATTATGTGGATATTTTTGAAAGAACTGACAGCTTTGAAAGCTGAAATCCCAGGCAGATAACTTCTATGATATCTATAACAATTTTATCTTAATCCAAATTTCTCTTAATCCAGATCTTGTTCTTTCACACTCCTTCCAATCTGTATTCTTTCCTCATAATATTGTTTTTATAGGTCTGATTCCCATAAATGCTTTTTTTTTTTTCCCCAGCTATTACAGAACTGCCCACCTTGTTGTGAACAGATTATATATATACATAAGGTTTTGACCCTGCAATTAGAAAATCTAGTCCTATTCTAGGGGATGTTGAATATATAAAAAATGTCTTTTATAATTAACTACTGGTTTTTTTCACAAATAATATATGATTTTTGTATTACCATGGCTCCATATTACTGCTTTTGGTTTAGTTAATCAGTAGGTCAGTGTTATCTCCTACAAAGATTGTCGTGAATGATACTGAAGGCATTGGCTGTTATGACCCTAAATAACATTCTACAACTGAAAAGCAGATCTGTAGATAGAAAAGTGAGGAAACCATCTTACTCAGCCTGTGTCAGGAATGCACAGTATTTATTTTGGTGAAGGAGACAAATGTATTCATGGGTACATTTCAGGAGTGAATCTTTTGGATGTGAAATGTGTTTAATCCTCTTCTCCCTCTCTTCATCCTAATTCTTTTGGCAGCTTAAATTTCCCAGGATGATAAACACCACAGACACCAGTTCCCATTTATTTTTAATAAGACTCTCATATATTGTAATAATTGTATCCCTAGGAGTTAAGTTTAGATTTGTGGGTTAATTTTCATTGGATGACTTAGCAGAGGGTTGGAACTGGTGTTGCCAGGCTCTGGGAAGACATAGTGCTGGTTAAGCAGGGTGTGTGGGAGATGTGGTGAGAGACACTGCTAGAGTGCAGCAGCAAGGCTTTCTCCTAAACTTTGGTCATCTAAATGAGGGCAGAGAGGATTTCAGAGAAGGCTGCAGCATGTCTTTGTTTCTACCAGAAGCCCATTCATTGTGTGTTTAGGAAAACTCCACATGTTTTGTTCAGGGAAGAACACTGTCAGTCCAGCCACTGTGTCTGTTTTTCATTCCATTCAATTTAATATAATTAACATAGTGTGAGAAGAAAGGCGTTAAATAGTGAAAGATGGGCTGAAATCAATTAAAGGCTGTGATATTTTATCCTGAATAGTATTTTTTGGATGAAACCTCCTGTCCCAACCTTTTCACACCATCTGAAAGATTCAGTATTGATTACAGATTAAATAAAGCTGATATCCTTGTGGGGGTGATGGTCAGTCATTGTAGAAGACAAAGATAAGACTGACATCTGGGTACCTCTTTTCAAGCTGTAAGATTGAGTGGAGGGTGGCATATTTGTGTTCAAACCCGGGCCACAAGACCATTGCAGCAGAGGCTCAGCACCACACTGTGTGCTAGTCTCTTCCAGGCTACTTGTATACAGGTTAAGAATTAAAACTGTTAAGTGCCATTAGAAGAGAATATGTTTTAAACAGAAATCACTTCAGAAAATTATATCTATGTATATATATGCATATATGTATGTGTAAAATTATGCAACATAATGCCCATTCTAGGGTATATTCGCAGTATTTTATTTATGTTTGTTTCTGCCTTGCAGGTTGTGGCAAAGGGACAACCTGAGCTTTTGGGAAGGGTCCCATCCTCAAAAAAAATAATAGACCTTAAAATCACAGAGAAGATGGTGCCTGCCTTTCGCTTTTTAGCCTACTACTTCATTGCAAATGAGGGCCATCAAGACATTGTTGCCGATTCTGTATGGGTGGACGTTATGGATGTCTGTGAAGGAAAGGTACTTCCAGAGCTTGTAGCTTCTGTTATTTTATCCAAATTGAAAACAAAAACATGGGGTATCAGCAGAGCAAATGCAGGCCTGGGGTTAAAAAGTGAAAGACGTATCATTTTTATTGAAAAAAGGGAGTCGTCAGGATTCGTGCTGAAAGGTATAGCTTGAAAAGGCTCCCAAGAATGATGGCAGAAAGGCTTCCAAGAGTGACAGAAGAGATATCCTTCTTCTGCAGGACAGGCTGTACCTCAAAAAGATGAAGAATATAGTTTTGTGTAGATAAAGCCACCCCTGTGAGTGTCTATATGTTAGAAATCTGCAGTGAAACACCAGTAGAATTGTTGAGGGGCAGAATCTCTTTAAACTTTGTCTTTTTGTAGCAAGGTGTGCCACATGAAAGAAAGTGAAGCTACGTATTGGGAAAAAAAACAAATTCAAAGTAATTTTTCAGGCTTTTTGATTTCTTTTAAAAGTAATTTTCTGAGATTTTGTAGCATTTCAAAAACACTTTAAAAAAGTTTGAATTAGAAAATGAAGTGTGGGTAAAACAGGAGTCCCTCTAAGCCTTACTTTCACTTTCCTCCTCCTCCTTTGTGGGACCATAAGGTAAAATGAAAAAACGTGACAGGAATTTTTCCTAATAGCGTGAAACACAACTGCTGAAAAATGTCAGCCGTCTAAAATTATATTTTACAATGAAAATATTTGTTTTGGAAAAAGAATGTGATAGTCTATTGGGAAAAAAAGGTTTTCAAGAAAAATTATCTATCTCTAAAACACAAACCAATTCTTCATTTATACAATGACAAAAGTCAGTTATGGTCAAGCTGGCATATCTACTACGGATTCCGTATTAGTTTCATAATCACCGTTCCTACTCCCTTCTAAACCACAAAGTGTCTACATTAGAACCAGATCTGAATTTACCCAGTCATGTTAAAAAATGCGAGTGTGCAATAGAAAGCAGGTAGTATTATTACAGACTGGTTTAAGTCAGTTAATTTTGTACATTAATTAGTCTTTTCCTGTATTTCATGGCAATTTTGTTTCCGCTGGAAAATAACAAAATTATGTTGAAGACCCTAGTTCAGCAAATCCCTTACACGTACTTTTAATTCCCATTTGTGCTTATTCGTCATTGAAAGTCAGCGTCCAATATTCTGCAAGACACATCTTTTAGTTCCCCATGATTTCCTTCAGTGAGAAATATCTGCATCTCCATCTTCCAAAACACAGGATCCCAGGCAGAAGCACCACAAAACAGAAGCATCCCCCAGCCTCTGACTGCTGACAATCACAGCTGACAGTATTCCTGGCCCAAAGCGTCTTCACTTTTTATTAACAAATTTGATATTTTTTGTTTCAATCTTTTCTGTTTAGATTAAAGTGAGAACAGAACAAGAGATATATGAACCAACAGATATCATCAATTTACAGATTGAAACGGACCATGCGGGAAAAGTTGCCTTGGCTGTGGTTGATAAAGCAGTTTTTATTCTGAATAAGAAAAATAAGCTTACAGCCAAAAAAGTAAGATATTTCTAAGAAGAAAATTTTGTATCTACTAGTCAAAATTTTCCATGACTAATGTGAGGATCAAAATGTAATTAATGGCTATTAATTGCTTAAACACTGATTTGCTAAACTTGAAAATGTTTTTTTTCTTTTGCAATTTATTGTCTATTTAAGATGAATGGTATATTTAAGATGGGAATTTTCATGCAATGGCAGACAAGCCTGTAAATTAAGATACCATTGCTTGAAATCACTTCCTAACTAAAACATTCCTTAGCTCTAATCTCAGTTTCCAAATGCAGCTTGTACCTCCAATTTGCCTTGCTTCTGTGAATCAAAGGCTACAAGAATTTTTCTAATATATATATATATAAACCCTTTACAAGCCTGTACAGTACATCCATACTATTTTATTTGGCAGGTATTTAATGCTATGAATTCGTATGATCTTGGATGTTCTGCAGGTGGTGGCTCAAATAATGTTCAAGTTTTTACTGATGTTGGTCTGGCTTTTTTATCAGATACAATTCAATCCAGCATTCGGGAAGGTAAGTGCAATCTGCCCTCTACTTTACATGTTTGTTTACACTGTAGATCTGGTGAGGTTGATTGCTTAAAAACCAGAAACATTTTATTGTGATGTTGTAAAATCTCCTTTGCTTCTGGATTTTTATTCTTCTGTTCTTCCACTGGATGCTGGAAGATCAGATAGCCCAGATGATGGCTGCTGGTCCTTTGGTGACCACCTCACATGGGGCAGGCAGCAGTTGGCCAGGGCTGGAAGGTAACTTGACAAACTGTGGGTCTTCTGTGAATGAGATGGGTCCTGAGATGGGTCCTAAGATCAGTCTTCATGAATAATGTGAATGATCAGGCTGTTCCTGTCATGTTATCGTGACAAACTCTTCTGTTCTGCCTTCCCAGGATATAAATGCCTCCATGGCACCAGAAGGCAGAAGAGATCTTTGGATTTTCAGAAGAAAATGTCAGGAATTGGTATGTCTGCTCATCTGGGTGGCCTGAAAGGCTTAGCAGGGGAAGGCAAAGGAATCTGGCTAGGATCTAAGGGAGCAGGAAGTGATGGCATAGTAAAGGATACCAAGATATTCTTAGTCCCAGTTCTTGCATTAGGTGACATAACCTAGCACAAGTGATTATACTATGCTGCGTGACCTGATGCATCATTCATCAAAACAGCTAAACAATAAAGAAACCTGAAAAAAGAAATCCCAACTAAACCAAAAAAACTGCAAATGGAAAATAATTCACGACTTTACAATCTCTCAAATGCGAAGTACTTCTACTAGATAAGATGTCATGTAATCAGTCATGACATTGAGGCTTTTCAAAATCATTTGTATGGCCAGAAAATGTTTCATATATCTTATTTTTTTCCTTTATATTCTGCTTTAAAATTTTGGTACTTTGTGCTTCAATTAAGAGATGAGTTAGTATAATATTTGGTCTAAATTGGAAAAAAAAATAATTTTACACAAATTGACATCTCCTTGCTGGAAGACATGACAACTTGAAGCTGGCATCTTCCTTACTTTTGAAATCAGGCTCTTTATTTGAGTTGGAAAACACTGCCATGGCTATTTCTATTAAGATATCTAATTTCAGCCTGCCAAGGAGGTGTTTTTAATTCACAGTCTGACTGTGAAGTGAAATCTTAGAACAGAATATTTAGGATGCTATAGGGCCTGTATTTTCCTTCTGTGTTTGTGAACCGTTTTTAGGATGGAGAACAGGTCCCTGGCTGAAGGCTTGACTGTTGCAATAAAAACTAATGTTAATGGCAAAGAACGACAGAAGTGAGCATTATGAACACTTTTACACTTATTGCTACTTACACAGCAATAATTCTGGGGTTTAATTGTATTGCAGCCAGCAAATACCAAAACACTGATCTGCAAAAATGCTGTCAAGATGGAATGAAAATAAATCCCATGAGGTTTCCTTGTGCAAAAAGACTAACAAGGGTGTCTGGCTCTCGCGAATGCAGGAGCGCATTCCAGGACTGCTGTGAGAAAGCCACAGCCCTCAGGAAGGAGGCGAAGCGGAGGAACAGAGTGGGCTTGGCACGACGACGTAAAGAACAATGGCATACAAGTGCCACTTCTTTCACACTTCATATGGTGGCAAGGGAGGATTAAGGAGCGTTTAGTGCCGTGGGGCTGGGGAGGAAGTTTTCACATCAGCACTGCAGGGGGCCCCAGTATAGTGCAGCACCCACATAGCATTGCATCTTTGCAGCTGTACACTGGGAAGGTGGGAGTGGGACAGGATAACTTCTTGGGGTGAAAAAAGGCAGAAATCACTTTAGCCCAGAACAGCCTTGTGGAGGAGCTGTTGTCCCCTGCCCAAATCCCAGGGAGTCTACAGACAGCAGAGCAGTGAGTGGCTGTCTGCGTTCAGGGCTCTAGGTGGTCTTAGATTCATGACTATTTTATTAGTGGTAATACTGTTGTAACACCTGAGTACCTCCCAGACACCTCGTCATGAGAAGGGGCCACTTTAACCAGGAATAATTTTGTCTCTTTCTTCCTTTCTACTCTCCAAAGTCTATCTCTGACCACATGTTACATCTTATCTCATGTTAAAAAAAAAAAAATTACCTGGCATAGAAAATGACCCCTTTCTAAGTGCAATTTCTGCTACAATTTCTCATAGATTAACCCTTTTGTTCTCTGTCTTTCACAAATATGGGACAGCAGGAACATCTTTGCTATGTATTACTAAAGGGAACTGATTTCTCATTTGGTAGCATATAGTTATTGAACGTGGAAAGACGAATTATCTTTTGTTCATTGACAAGATTTGGTCAGTGCTTCTCCTTTTTCAACATATTTTTGTAATGTAGAAGATGAAACACAGATGAAATATTTTTATTCAGAGTATTGTTCATGCTCTGACGTGCTGACTCCCTGCAAGACAGTGTAAGGTCAGCAGCCAAAGGCTTCCAGACAGAAACCGTACTCCTGTTTTACAGAACACAGCGACCATGAAGAATTCTTTGATGAAACCTCTGTCAGCCTGCGCAGTTATTTTCCCGAGAGCTGGTGGTGGAATTTTGAAGAAGTGGAAAACCCTGGAAACCATAGGTACTGTGCTTCCTGACTAGGTGAATATGTCTAAATTTGTACAGTAATATATATATAAATATCAGCTTTACATGTTTTCTGATGCAGAGGACTTCAGAATATTTGCAAGTACTTTGTCTCTACAACCAATGGAATATGGATTTTTTTCCTTACAATACTCAAACTTCAGCAAATAACAATGTTTACATTTTATACATTCTTCCTAATATATTTTGTTTTTTGTTTCTTAGTGTAGAAAACTTTGCTCCTGATTCAATAACTACCTGGGAAGTTCAGGCAATAAGCATATCTCCCGAAAAAGGTATAAGTACTGGGCATTTTTTTGGTTTCTTTGTATGAACAAATAGACAATGTGTAGTTTTTAAAAGAGAAACACAATGTTATGTTGACAGAGTAAAACAGTCTGTACTGAACAAATGCAAAATGTTCTGATCATGACATTTCCTTCACTCTTTTATGCCATATTAAAGCCCAACTAGAAGTTATGAGCTAGATTTATAGTTATAAAAGCTACATGAAGTGGGATCTGAGGGAGGATGGATAACACAATCAAAACTGTCTCTTATTCTTTTTTCTCTATAAAACACCTTCGTTTAGCTTCCACATAGCCAGGAAGCCACAAGAAAGATAGTGGTAGTAAACACTGCTTTTCTTTGAATAATTCTGGAACCATGTTCTGGCCATATCAAAGCATGAAAGTCTGTGATCTCTAGGAAGACAAATAAGAGAAGAGCACCAGGAAACAAGCAGAGAACCAGCAAGGGCTAGACACCAGAGAGCCCAGGTTCCTGGTGCTACTCTGAGAGCTCCTGGAAGTAGATCAGGACCATGCAGGAGGGACAACGGGTCCTTCGGGTACTGACCACTCCTCTATGGAAAGGGAGTCTCATCCAGGGTTACAGTGATGGATATGGAGTTTATTTTCCGAGAACAAGGAAAGGTCATTGTGTTTTAAACATGGCCTTTGCAGGAAAACTGGACTGTGTTTCAGTGACAAAAGTTACAAACACTCCTGCCAAGTTTTACCTATCAAAAATCATGGCAGTGACCCCAGAGGGCAAACTATCTACCCCTGAGATGGGTCTCTAGTGCAGATGAATTGAAATGCTTTCTGAATATGTCTGTTTTTCTCTCCTGCTCTTGACTTCAGGAGAGCTCAAGCAATTAGTTTCGATTAGACGTTTAACTTCTTATCAGCTGCTGTTAAGGGTGTAATTCTCAACTAATTCTTTGTGTTTTGTTTTTTTTTTTTTCTCATCCCAGGGTTTTGTGTAGCTGACCCCCACACCTTTGCAGTTTTCAAAGACTTTTTTGTGTCCCTGAGATTACCGTACTCAGTCAGACGACATGAGCAACTAGAAATAAAAGCAGTGGTTTACAACTATCTGCCCAATGATCTCCAGGTAGTGTTACCAACAACTGCTGTACCATACATTCCTAGCTAGCTAAATCTGTAGTTGTGTAGTAATTTAATGTAAATGACCTGGCCACCTTTCAGTGCCCTTCTACAGCCCAGACATAACGCTCCCATCTTGAAAGCTTTCCCAAGGACAGGATCCAGTTCTACTTACTAATCAAACTTACTGTATAAAAAAGATTTTATTTACCATGCTACACAGCTGTATTCCTTGCCTTTGGGTATGACTTCCTCCCCTTCATTGAAGCAATCAGTTACCTTTTAGCTGACTGGTAATCTGGGCAATACCCAGCTGCTGCTATTTCACAAGGTGCTCAAGGTACAGAGGTAAATTGAGCACACAATCTGATATGCTAGCCACAAAACTCTGTGCAAAAAATGCAAAGCCACTACGCAGTTCTCCATACAGCCACAGTTGTCACTGGGCTTAGGACCTCTGTCATCCTAAGGCTGATGCTCATTTTTCTGTTTCTTCCCATCTCTCAGCCAGCTGTTTGACCAGCATTTTCTGAACTGTGTTGGATGGTATAGAGGGACATATTAAAAATGTATTATCTTTCTTACTTCCCTGTGGTTTGGGGATAGGCCAAAACTATACTGCAAATTCAGCATAATGAAGAAATACTAGCCAATTTATATTCAGCCCTAGTCAATGTAGATGAATGTTAACACACTAAAGGGTCATAGAACAATTTAGGTTGTAAGGGACCTCTGGAGGTCTCTAGTCCAACCTGCTGCTCAGAGCAGCTCCAGTTAAAGCAGGTTGTTCATGGTCTTGTCCAGTCAGATGTTGAATATCTCCAAGGAGGCAGACTCCACAAACCCTTTGGACAAACTGTGCCAGCAATCAATCACTTCTTGATGAAAAGGTTTTCCCATTTTATAAATGGAAAACAGTAAATTCAGGAGAGCAAAGTGAAAAACAATGTCTTGCAAAATGTCTTCATTGCTCTTTACTTTTTAAGCAAAAGCTAGTCTCCTGTTTTACCTGTTTCTAATTTCCCATTCTTATCTAGGCATAGTGGAGCTGGAGTATTTTTCCTGTGCAGTGATGCTCTAAGACTGATCTCAGACATTGCCTTGTCCCCACAGGTAACAGTGAAGATGGATGCAGTGAAGGAGCTGTGCACCGCAGAGACAACAGAGAAGGCTGTGCAGCTGCCACTGGTGGCTAAGGGGAACTCTGCAACACCAGCCTACTTCTCAGTTGTCCCTTTGACTGTGGGAGAAATTCCAATTACTATTACTGCTTTTGACAAGGTTTCTGGGCATAGTGACAGCATTAGGAAGAACCTCAATGTTGTGGTAGGTATAACTTGTTGAGGACAAGCACTTCACAAATATGTTCTTCTCCCCAAATGTAGCATTCACAGTGTGTGAGCTTTCATGAAGGGAGTGAAATGGTACAAAGGTAAGACTGGAAGCAATCTCAGGAAACCTGTTTTTCAGTAAGGATTGAGGTATAGCATGTGGAAGAAATTTAACCCTATATGTATAATGTATATGGAAATGTTTGTTCTCTATGGCAAAAAGGCATCCTTCTACCCATGACATAGCAAAAACTTCTTCATGCAGCCAGTGCTCATCTCGTAATCTTTGACTTCAACCTGCTTTATCAACATGTATGAAGGCAACCCTGGATGTACGTACAGACTGGGGAATGAGATGCTGGAAAGCAGTGCCATGGAAAGGGACCTGGGGGTCCTGATCAATGTCAAGTTGAATCTGAGTCAGCAGTGCCCTGGCAGCCAGGAGGGCCAACAGTGTCCTGGGGGGCATCAGGCAAAGCATCGCCAGCTGGTCGAGGGAGGGGATTGTCCCGCTCTGCTCTGCACTGGTGTGCCCTCACCTTGAATATTGCATGAAGGTTTGGGCACTACGATATAACAACGATATTAAGCTATTAGAGAGCATCCAAAGGAGGGCAATGAAGGTGGGGAAGGGCTTTGAGGGGAAGCTGCATGAGGAGCTGCTGAGGTCACTTGATCTGTTTAACCTGGAGGAGACTGAGGGGAGACCTCATTGCAGTCTACAACTTTCTCATGAGAGGAAGAGGAGGGGCAGGCACTGGTTTCTGCTCTGTGGTGACCAGTGACAGAACCTGAGGGAATGGCCTGAAGTTGTGTCAGGGGAGGTTTAGCTTGGATATTAGAAAAAGGTTTTTCACCCAGAGGGTAGTTGGGCACTAGAACAGGCTCCCCAGGGCAGTGGTCACAGCACTAAGCCTGACAAAATTCAAGAAGCATTTGGACAATATCTCAGGCACATGGTGTGACTCTTGGGGGTGGTCCTGTGCACGGCTAAGGGCTGGACTCAATGATCCTTATGGGTCCCTTCCAACTCAGCATATTCTATGATTCTGTGATTCTATATGAAAATTCTTCTTCCCTTATGAAGCCAAGATTGAAGATGTCCATGTGTAAATATTTTGAGAAGGAAATACTCTCTGCTAGTAATAAATTTAAACTTGTTTTATTCCCTCTGGTTGATGGATCTTCAGTTTTAATGATTGCACAGATAAAACATACAGGCAAAAAACAAATGCTGTAAATATTATTCAATAACTTAGTTTTCTTTCAAAATTAAAAAAAGGAGGAACCTTCTAGAAAAGATGACTTTTCAAGAGCCAACACAGACTTGTTACAGCACCCAAGTCACCTACTGAGGGCTATTTTCAATCCACACAAAAAAGTGCAAAATATGAATCCTTGTACCATTGTAGGTAAGGATAAGGCACAGGATGTTGAGAACCTGCAGTTGTTCCAGGCCATAACTTTTTTGGAGATAGGCAGAGTCTCAGAGTTCAATGCTACACTAAAACATTAAAAGTAACTGTAAAAATAGCTTTATTAAAACTGAAATTGTAGGAAGAAGGATATGTGAAAATCAGAAGGAAAAAAAGTTTAGATTTTATCAACAAGATGTACTCAGAACTTCATGAATTTCATATTTGAGAGATTTATAAATATGAGTCCCTCATTGAACTTGACTTGCATGGCTCGCAAAGCTGAGAATAAACATTGAAGTTTAATTTTTTGAGGTTAGTTTTATTTAAGGGAATTTCATCCAGGGAAATATTTCAATAGTAACACAAAAAGTCAGTATAGTTTATTAGTATTTCAACTGGGAGATTGTAATTCTGATTTTAAGCTTGAGTTTTACCTGGAGAGAAATCTCACATCAAAATCACTTATTTGTGCCACCCGCTGGTCTAATGCCAGGATGGAGCTTATGGGTTTTGTGCAGGTTGATTTCAGGTGTGAGTGCTTGCAAACATTCTGACTTTTTCTTTCCTCAATTGTGCAGGCAGAAGGTGTTTTACAGAGAGAAGAGGAAACCATTTGCATTAACAGTGGCTGTAAGTTACAGAAAAGAGTTTGATTCAGATGAGGTTTGGAGTAGAAAGAGGGGGTGAATGATGGGTGCAGTGAAATACTTCTTAATGTAGAGATATTGCTTTTGTTAACCAGAACTTATCACAAATAAATTCATCTGGTACCTAGCAAAAGACTCAGGAAAGAAAAGTCATTAAATTCTAAATTTTTAGGATTTATTTTACTTTTTTGTTTCAAAGTAGCATTCTTTAAATATTAAATAAGCCTCTATTTCATCTACTAATGGGTCCTAAACATATTAAAAAGTATGAGTTTTTTCAAACCTAAAATATTATTAAAGATTGGAAATTAAATAAATTAAATGAATTTAAAAATATTTCTTTCCATAAAATTTCATTTAATGTTTCAGATAACATTTCTGTCAAAATTGATGTCAGCTGTGAAATGCTTAAGGAAAAGTATGTTCTAAAATTACACTGTATGTTGTTTATGTTTAAAAAGTCTGGATGTAGATCTCTATTTATTATTTATTTACAGTAACATCCCATACACTGGACCTGAACAGACCACCTGATATGGTACCAGGTTCTGATAGTCATGTGTTTGTTAGCCTGAAAGGTAAATGTAATTTTTTGTCAACAACTTCTCCAGGTGGCAAGGGACAGGCCCCTCTGTGCTGCTTATTCCTGCATGTCAAATATCCGTTCCCTCCTAGTTTTTCTGTTATGAGTCAAATTGTCTGTGCTACATGACCAGGTCATAAAACAGAACACCCCCAGGGTTGATCCAGTATCTTTTCCTCTTTCTAATTACTCCTTCTTACTTGAAATGGATGTAATAGCTTTATATGATCCATCCTCCTCACTGTGCTCAGAATAAAATTATGGGAAGGCCAAAGGTGAAGGGATTCAGCTTCTCTAATAAACCCACACTGCGTTTAGGTTTGTAGAAATCTGCTTTAGCTTTTAGAAATAAGGATGCCAGATTCTGATGTATAAGTTCTGGAAAGTTCTGTTTTGCTGAAGAGAAGATATGTATAATCATATAGTAATTTAATCCAATAACTGTATACGTACATATATATATGCATGTATACGTATTTTAAAAACATCTATTAGCAAGCAGTTTTATTAGGGATAATTACTGTTTTCCCCAGAAAATGGAAAATAATGCATTTGTGGCACAAAGGGTATTGGCTTCCACTTCAAATCCCTGAGCTAAAGTACAGGGATGTGTGAATTCATCAAATGATAAAATTGCAGAGAGAAAAAAAATACACAAAAGGTTTGGCATGATTAATGTACAATCACTCTTCCCCTCTGTGGGAGGATCATGTCTGGTTTGACAGGAATTTTCCAGCCCAAACCCCATGCACCAATCTTTCCCCCTTTCCTTGCTTCTCTGCCTCCAGCAGCCTTGGGACTCTTTCTCTTTCATACTCCTTCATTGTGCCAGCCTCCTTTCTCCAGCTTTCCCAGGGCCTGGCACCTCATCCTTGTTCTTCTTCAGCTTTACAAAGTCTTAGGTAGCTAAAAACAGTGTTTAATGGTGAGGAGTATCAGGCCATGCTGGAATGTCAACCTATAGTTATTATCACCTTTCTTCGTATTACACCACCCAATTTTAAATATGGTGTGTATTATGGCTTATGTTTTTTACAACAGGGAATATTATGGACAAGTCTGTTGAAAATTGTCTTAGTCTTACTGGAGTGGAGAAACTTATTCAAGTGCCCACAGGCTGTGCAGAGCAAACAATGGTCACAATGGCCCCTGCAGTCTACGCTATTGAGTACTTGGATGCCAGTGAGCAGTGGGTGAACTTTAATCCTGAACGGAAGCAGGAAGCCATTAGTATGATTGAACAAGGTATGCAGACAAAGAGGGGGGAAAAAAAAACCAAACAAACCCCAAAATAACAAACAAACAAAACAAAACAAAAAAAAACCAAACCAGAGCCCAAAAGATGGGATTTTTGTCATCATTTTGCACTGCACGCTGATTGTTTTTACTTGGTGAAGGAGTGACCAATGTCACAGCCACAAAGAAATGCCTCTGACAATCTGCAAACAGAACTTGTGAGGAGGACTTGAGAGACTATTTGCCAGCATCTGGCAGTGGACAGGTATTGATGTTCACCATCCATCCTCCCTCTTGCCTAATTCAGAAGTAGAAAGTAAAATCTGAGCTGATTAATGTCAGCTCTTTTCAGAGTAAATGGATAGCAAAGGCCAGTCCTTCATTTCCTCCTAATGTACAAGTTCAAAATGGATAAAGATGAATCATGTCCTAAAAAGACTTATTTCTCCCCACGAGTCACAGACAGTGCTTAGGATGCCCAGCTGGGATGTAGACATCTCTGTCTGTGGCTGTCAAAAGAAGTATCACAAAGGAAATTCCCAATGCTAATCATGATACTGACACTTTTGCTTCCACACTCCCGTACTCATCATCACATAAGCTAGAATGGCTTCAGCAGCCTTGGCCCAACCCAGGGAGGGAGTTTCCTTAGGGAGAAGACACCTGCAAGTCTTCTTCTCGAAGAGTCCACTCCAAGATGTGATCCAAAGATACTATTAAATGGTAAAGCCAGAACCACAGTATGTGGAAGTGTTCCAGCTCACTAACTCTCAGGCACTAACACAGAGCCTGAGAGTTGCCAGTGTTGCAGCAGGTACAGCTGATCTTTCTAACTGCAGTGATGTGCTTATGGCATAAAGCAATATTACATGCCTGTCTTCGTGATATTCAGACATGTGGCACACATTTCAACAGTGAAAAATAAGTATATAAATAGGGATTAAAAACATGCTAGCAGTTGCTGCATGGAGGTCTTTGCCTATTTATCTAAGACTGCCTAAAGTGATATGAGATCCTGCTAATGAGTATTTGGTATTATCAGCATCATTTAGTCCCTATATTATGCTTTTATTGATTCTTATTGAAGTTCATTAGTGTAAAAAATGAGTTGTGGCTGTGATACAGACTTTGTCAGGACAATAGCAGTCAAGATCAGAGGCCATGATTTCTGAGGCTGTGTATGATGAAATAGATGATGTTTTGTATACTTTCTGATTCAATGTGCTATAAAGTCAACAGCTTGAAAAGTTGTCAATAAGAGGAAATAAGTTTCCCAAGATTCACTACACAGAAAATGCTTTGTAACCATAGGTATCTGCAGTTTTAAGGTTATTCTCATGGCTCAATTAAGCCAAACAAGACAGAGGACCTTCTAAGCCTAGTGCTTTTTCTGTGTCAAAGTCTGCTGACACAGTCATTTCCTCCTTAATGCACCAGTGAACACCTCCATGAACTCTTCCACCAGTCAATACAGAACATATTCATGCTAATGCAAGTGATGTAGGAAAATGCCCAGTAAATATGGGTATTCTCTGAAAAGTTATGTTCTCTCCTCTTCATGCAGGTTATACTAGACTGCTTGAGTTTCAGAAGGTGGATGGCTCCTACGGAGCATTTAAAAAAATCCCCAGTAGTGTATGGTAAGTGATTTTTTTTTCTGTGGTTTTATTTTTGGTTTTGTTTCTTTATCTGGTTGTTTTTTTTCCGAGTTACCTCTATTACCTTTTGATGCATCAGGAGTTTTTCTAGGGGGATAGATTTTCAAGATCTGGTGGACATGGTGTTGCCTATATACTTTTGTCATGAATGGTCAACCACAAAATCTCTGAGCATGTTCAGTCCTTGATGAAGGAGATTTATACTGAACCACTGATTATTTTGCATTTGCCACAGGGTAGAAATGGTCATGCTGATGTTGAATAATAACACACTAGGTTCCAGTGAGTGGACTGTATTGAATATGAGTCTGTATACAAAATTAGTATGTTTATTTTCCTGTCGATATAGTTTTCTATAAATATATGTCAGCACAAGTCTGGAAAATTTTCTTTTGTGCAGGTTAACTGCATTCATTGTTAAAGTACTCACAAGGTGCAGAGATTACATTGATGTCCAAGACAATCACATACTCAACTCCATTTCCTACTTGATTAATCAACAGCAGGCAGATGGTTCATTCCACGACCATCACCCCGTATTGGACAGGTCAATGCAGGTAGGTAATCCATATTTAGAAGAATCTGTTGCTCATTTAGGGCTATTAGGGGTTCAAAGGAATATTTTGAGTTGTTGAGTAACAAGAAATGTATCTAAAGAAAATAAATCTGTAATATAAAATTAACTTGTTAAAAGGTCTTTTATGTCAGATGCATAGTTAGCACTTCACCACCCTTATCTTTTCATCCAATCTTAGATAATTTTTGCAGCTATTCCTATAGAGCACTTAGAAAATTAATTGTGAGGTCCATATGTTTGGTAAAAATGTAAGCCTTTTATTGCCAAAGGCAACAGAGCCATAGAATCATAATTTAATTTTGAAGGGACATCCAGAGGTCATTTAGTCCAAACCCTGCTCAAAACAGATCTAGTTAGATCAGATTGTACAGGGCCATGTCCAGTTGAGCCTTGAGTACCTCCTGGTCTCTCTGGGTAACGTGTTTCAGTATTTCACCACTCTCATGGTGAAAAAAAGAAAATATTAATACTTAAGCAGAATTTCCACTTGCATATCTTAGTCTACACATCCCCTATAACTGTCCAGAAACACAAAATTCTTATACAGTCCATGAATCTAGACTATGGAAATAATGTGCATCTTCCAAAAATCATTGAAAATGCAGTTACCTTTGTAGTGACCATATATGAAAAAAACATGTATTAATATTATTAATTATCTGTGTCAAATAAGTAGTGAGGCTTTCCCCCTCAAATCCAGTTTTACAGTTGATGTAACACTGTTGGGGGGAAAAAAACAAACAGCCCAAGAACTGGCCAAAGGGTTTTGATTTTTTTCTGACCTATGTTCATGCTGAGATAGTTATCTTCTATTTTACATATACTTCAAGAGTTTTCAGGGGGGAAAAAAAGCTAATGAAAGGACTATGTTTACTTTATCAAGAAGAGGGATAAGAAATGATCTAGTATTGGTGCATAAATACCTTTACAGGAAAAAAGTTCTGTGTGCAATAAGTGCATAAAAAGTACTAGAGAAATGAAAAGAAAAAACCCCACCCAACTAATGCTTGAAAATTGAAGCTATGAATATTTCAATGACAAATTATAGATTTTAAACTATAAGTTAAATAATTAAATATTTGATTATCAGCTGAAGGACATGGTGGGTTCCTAATTTCTGTTTAATGAAAACTAGCTGCCACTATAGAAGATATACCTTAGATGGACACAATGAGAAAAATTAAAGGTAAAGCTACATGGTATGTGGCCAGATGGTTTTCCAAGAAGATCCTTTACTTCATGAAAAGTGATTTTCTAAATTTAATCATAAGCATGTACATTTAACTTTCCCTTTTAATGTTTTGTCTTTCAGGGTGGCATTAAGTTAGCAGAAGAGGATTTGGCTATGACAGCCTTTGTAACCATAGCATTGCAACAGACGCTCCAGGTCTACAAGTTACCTGATGTGGTAGGAAGCGTGACTCTTTAAGTATGAAGGCTATTGCACAATGGCATATCCACTCTTCTATCTCTTGCAGTACTGCAAATCAGGAGTATAAAATCTGTTTACATCTGTGGTGTATAGGAAAAGATTCCATGGCCTAGTGTACAAGGCGCTTCGACCTACACAGTCCATCATCAATGGCTTTAATCACTAAGCAAAAGTGATTACAATTGTCCCAAAAATTACTACAGTGAAGTATTCTAATTTCCTAGTATTCTTGCCAGCAGTAAAACTTAGTAGATCTCAGTGATCTTTTCAAATGGATCCATTCTGTTTTCACAGGTAGAAGGGATTAGAGGAGCAGTGGATTACATGAAAAATCAACTTTCGAGAAATACTGACTGCTATTCTACAGTCATCACGGCTTATGCTCTGACACTTGTGCAGTCTGATAGTGAAGAAGCCCAGTTTGTGAAAGAAAAATTAAGGGACTGTTCTGTTTTTGATGCAGGTAACCATCCTTAAAAATTCCTTTAGAAAGCACTTTTCCTAATTGAAACACTGAGAAGACTTACATGAACAAAACATATTCAAGTAAATGAGAAACATTTCATTTTATAGAAACATGTATGTATATGTGTAATATATTTAATTATTTAAATTACATAATTAAATATGTCAATTTTGATGTTTTAATATGTAATATGCATAATTAATATCACTACAAAGTGACACCATAATGAAGTTTGGATCATGATCTTCTCTGACACTGGAACTTGGACAATACCACGGTAAATATTCATTTACATTTTCTGCTCCCCTTGGGGAAAAGAAAAAAAAAAGTCCAAGCCAAATGAGGAAGAAGAAAATTTAAATGAGAAAATAGCTACATATAACAGTAGCCCAGACTGGATTTCTGATCAAGAGGCAAGGTGTCTCTTCCAGACCACCTGCTTTCAAAGCCCCCCACCAGTTCGGAGTGCTTTGTTGCAGCTGCACACGGATGTCACCTCTTAGTCCTCCAGTGTGTGGATGTGGTGACTGCTGGGTTAGTTGGCTGCGTGGCAGCACTGCCATCCTATTAATTTCTTCCAATACATTTGCTAAATTTCTTGCAATACATTATGGTTTAATAGCCATAGTTTAAGTATAGGGAATATGGTTGTCCTTATTCAAGGCTGGATTTATGGGCATAATTAATACTATTATCTCTCAGGAACCACCAGACACAATGCTACCACTCCATCACATGGACATCACTGTACAGTGGGTTCATTAGACTGTGATAATTGAAAAATTGGAAGTTATAGGTTTCCTTTTCCATTATCTTTTCTTCTCAATGGATTTGTTGCTCTCACAACACCATCTGTATCTTGTGGTCCCTCAGTGCTATGACATGAAATACCTACTGTGTAGAACAATAGTGATTCTTGGCAAATGTCCCTATGAAGGAGATTCAAGACTGAGTTATTCTTGCAGCAAAGCAGCAGCGCTACTGGGGAAATGGGAACGATGCTGTCTCAGTGGAAACCACGGCCTATGCACTGCTTCAAACATTGCTCCTGAAAGACATGGAGTACACAAGGCCTATTGCTACGTGGTTGACAGAAAGAAGAAACTACGGTGGAGGGTACTGCTCTACACAGGTGCCTGACCACCAGTCCAGGGGGAGTTCTAGGGCAAGGGGAAGAAAACAGAAGCCTCATACAGATTTTTTCATTTAGATTTGAAAGCATTATAACAGTTAATCCTCAACTTCTTTGGTGCATGAAGCACTAAAGATTTTGGCTCATTAATAAACAATGAGCCAAAATAAAATGGTTAAAAGCTAGCAAAGATTCTTTGTCTTCATGAAGACCTATGATAATCTAAGGTCAGAACTCCAGTGGTTTTACAATTTTAGTGCTAAAAGAAGAAGCTGGGAAATAGGATTAACAGTCTGTGCAGGTAGGAACAGATACAGGAGAACTTCAAAGCAGGAAAAAGCATAAAATTGAGCAGTCCAAGGTGACTGATAATGTCATCCTACATGTTGTTGAAATAATGTGGCGTAATTATTACGTTTTTTGCGCTTCTTTCTCACCTAGGACACAGTAGTGGCCTTAGAAGCTCTGTCAGCATACAGCATCCAGACATTGAACACTGCTTCCACTGACCTGACTGTCAAACTGGGAACACCTGGAAGACAAAATGACTACACCATTGTTCTGACTGATACTGATGAAGAGTTTCAGAAGCAGACAGAGGTACACAACAATCCCTTGTTTCAAACTTTTTGTCCTCAAACGGGAGAAACTGGATCATCTGACCTGGGTTTTCTCATGTTAAGCAACCATGATGGAGTTGGCTTATAATACCTTTAAATAATTTAATCTGTAAAACAACAGAATATTTTTAAAGAAAAAAAAAAACAACAGGTGCTTAGCAGCACACTTTAGAGGTGCTTTCTCTTGCCTCTTCAAGGACTTTGATGATGTGAATCTCCCCTAACAGTGAAGAGCAGCCAGGAGACCAGGTCTTGCTAGGAAATGAGCAAGAAGGGGAATATTCTGATCTTCAGTGTGCTGGGAACTGTGAAAATATCAAATCCAGGCTACAGAGGGGAGAGTAAAGTTGATAAAATATGTCTATTGAGCCCTAAACAGCAGAGTAAGATGTACCAGCTCAGCACATTTAAAATGTTATGAAACTTGAGGTCTTATAACTCCATAGCTAAAAGTTTTCCCTACCCCATTTTGGAGGGGTAAAGGCAAGATGACAGGAAATCCACAGATCAAATGCTGAGCACAGACTAAGTATTTTTTTTCCCCTTGCTTTGCAGTTTGAACTTGGGAGAAAACTTGAAGTATCGGTACATGGCAGAGGAAGTGGGACAATGAGTGTAAGTTGCAAATTCAAAATCCAGAGTCTAACTGGACTTCTTTTAATCCCTTTTTGAAAACTGAGTGAAAGATCACTTGCCATGACCTCAACCTTCATGTTCCTACCTCCAAATTTCTAAAATTCATGGTCTAAAGCCTGCCCTTATGGGGAGGCAATTTTTCTTGTCTTTAAATTTATTAAATCTTTGAAATGTCAATGCTGATAGAGGCAGCTGGAGTTTGAAAGACCTCTTTGTGGTTGGGAATAGAGAGTTACCTCAAAGGGGTCCCACACCATTTGTGAATTGCACATGCTTATACCCGTGACAGTCCTCTGTGACCATTCTGAGCCTCTGGGAGACTGGTCTTTCTCTCCACACTTCCATGTCCCATCAACATTTCTTCAAGTCCTGGATGAGTAAATCCCTTGTCCTTTAAATGATATTTTTAGTGGCTTGCTGTTCGTGTGTTTGTCTTAGATATTAAAGATGTACTGGTCTTCTGAGCTGAAGAACAATACCTGCAATGATTTGATTTTGACGGTGGAAATGGAAGGGAGCATCAAGTACTCTGGTAAGTGAAAGGGGCAGTGATTGGGTCTCAAAGGTGACATGTTTGGCCAGCTGCTAATGATAATTCACAGCTTTCCAGCTGCGGAAAGTGAGAATTATCACAAGGAAAGATAGAAGCCCCTGAACTCTCCCTAGCTATTCTTTCATTTAACTTATTATTATTTGTAATAATATAATAACTATCAGAGTGACTGTAGGTGCAGCAGATACTTAATATTACAGAACTAGAAACTCTTCTTGAAGAACAGGAGGTGAACTCCCTTCACAGAAGGTAAAGCCCAGCTCAGTTCCCTGGCTAATAAGGGACCTACCATGTGCCTTTAAAACTCTTCGAGGCAGATTTGTCATAGGTTTTTCATATGAGCAATAATGTGTTTTCCATCCCTTGAAGTATACATTCATCATCATCTCTGCCTTTGTCTGCATTTTTTTTCTGTTTGAATAGTTAACTTTTGGAGGGAGGGATTGTCCTTTACAAATTTATTCATAGCCTAAACTCCATACTTAGCTACATTTGTTGGTCATTCTTACTCTAGTTATCCCTAAAATTCTAAATCTGAATTAATTGGAAATACTGAGATGGTGTACAGCAAACTTTTATAAAACCCACAGTGATGGCATGACTTCCAACCGATATTTATCATTATACCATGAGGAGCCAAATTACCAAGCCCTCAGGCAAATTTATGCATGGCTGATCATATTTCTCACCTCCAGAAGCTGAATACTCTGATGAAAACAATGGTGAGGACTTGATTGCTGCAGAAAACAGCACATTTGAGGGGCTTTCTGGCATAGAGTGGTTTGATATCCACAGCAGAAGGAAAAGGGATGCCATCACTCCCAGTAAAGTAGAATCACTGCGGTACAAAGTCTGTGTCAGGTATGTCTGCAAGACCAGCTCTTCATTTGTTTGTAATTCTCCTTGGTCACCCTCTTCATATTCACAAACTCAGCATCCAACATGGTGATCTTCTGTGAGTCTGAATACACTAAGAGTCTGTGTCCTCGCTCCCATGGCAGGAGAAAGGATTTCCACACAATTATGAGGTTTACATGATTTGCATATACTTCAGATGTCCACTGCAGATTCTGCCCCATCAGACTCTGGGACGACTCTAAAGCACCTGTCAGGCTAATCATTTGAAATAAGTCTTTTATTAAATAAAGTAAATACAACTGGAATACAGTAGTAACACATTTACAGAGTTTCTGGAAAGATGCTGTTACTTCCTTCGCAGTCAAATTCTGGCCTTATAAGAAAGAAAATATGTCTACTACTAGCTGAGAGAGCAGGGGAGGAAGATAGGATATCCTATTGTAGCAATCAAGAAGTTGGCAAGGCCAGAGGTAGTAAGAAAGAAATCCTCCCATGCAGAATAACTCTGAAACACCTGTCTTTTGCTCACTGACTGGCATGGGTCTCAGAAGCACAAAGTGGTGGCTATTCTGGATTCCCCTTCTAGAGAGGTGCAAGGTAGCAGAAGCAGGTTTTACTCCCCAGTAGAATTTCATTTTTCCATTGACTTTCGGCAAAGCTTTGATGACAGTGGTTTTATCCCCCCTCCCAGACAATGGCATGAACAATGGCAGCAGAGGAATGGGAATTAGTTACCCTAATTCCCAAGTTTCACTCCCACTCATTAAACATATATTCAGTGAATTGTGTACTGGCCAAAGCATCGTTTTCCCCATTAATTACTACGTAACATTTATCAACTACCAGAACCACTGTTCCATAGCACACTGTTGAGTGTTAGGGTAAGGCTTAAACAATAGTATGAAGCTCCCTTTCTTGTAGTTAAGACACAGGAGAAAAACTGAAGGCACAAACTACATCACCAATTCTTCCCTACACTGTGGTACAACTCTTATGGGAAAAGGAGGGTGCCAAAATAAAAAGTTCTGAAGTTCAGAAAGCCTATATGAGAAGCTCAGGCAAGACACCTGGGTTTTGAATGGCCGTTTGACCAGTTGAGATTACTAATTTTGCCTCATGACTCCTAATGAAGTAGGCAACTAATTTTCAAATTAAAATCCACTTTGGAAAGTTAAATGGAGCAGAATGTTTTGTTTCACCATTAGCAAGCCTGAAAAGCCAAACTCTTCAAAGAAACCTGGCTGTTCAGTGCAGATATTCACTGCTGACCATCTCCTTTATAAAGGTCCACAGGTTCCAAAGCACCAAAGATGTCCCTGGTTGATCTCACTCTGCTGAGTGGCTTGGAGCCTGACACAAAGGATCTCGAACAGGTTAAAAACACACTTTTCTGTGCAATCTTTCACAGCCCTTTTAGAAAATTTGTCTTTCAAAATCTTTCAGAAGTCCATAGAATAAACAAGGGAAAACAGATTTTGGAAAAGCAGATTTTCATTATTCTTCATGTTCTGATAAAATATTTGCTGAATATATACAACAAATGCAAAGCTTATGGTGAACAGAGTTCAACCTTCTTAGTCCCTTGTAAGAGAAATTAGGGCAAAGCTCAGCAGGGCACTTAAATACATGCCTGTCCGTCACACATATTACTGTCCCCACTGGCACTGTTGTCCTGCGACATGCCAGGACAGTGCACCCTGTGCTTGCAGGGGGAAAGGCAAGTACGTCTTAGAGGTGGTTGATGGCAGAGCACAGTGACAAGGAGATAGGGGGACACGGCGCTCTAAAAACGTGGCTACAGAGTTTTGGGTTCTGGAACCTGGTTTATTGGGGCAGGTTTGCCCAGTTTCAGGCTCTCAGGGATTGTCTCCTTTAGGGAGGAAGTAAGAGGGCAGAATAAAGCAAACAGCTGAACAAAGCAAACCAGTATATACAGGTTGTAGTATTCCTGTTCTGCCAGGGTTTTGTTCTGATTTGTTTGTTTCTTTGTTTTCCTGCAGTTGGTGACAGCTTCAGACCAGTACATTCAGCACTATGAGTACAAGGAAGGGAAGGTTTTGCTCTACTTTGGTGAGGTAAAGCAAACCCAATGATTTTCTAATCCCTGCCATCTCGGATAGCTTATAGACTTTTTTTAAAGCCAATGATTATATTTTTCACACTCCACTACCTTTCTGTATTTTCTGTTATATATTATTATTGAATGGCTCAATTGAAAAAACAGAGGAGGGAAAGAAGGGAAGCATACACCTTCATCTTCCACCTTTTTATATTCCAGGAGATATAGTCCATATTTGAGATTTGATCACTGGCTCAAATAAAAAGAGAAATCCTCTCCCTCTCTAGTAAGAAGGGATACTTTTTGTGCATGATTAACAAAAGTGTTAACTGGTGGTCCTGTAAATTCCACATGGACAACTTGCATGTCAAGATCAAGATTCATATAGTGATAAACAAATATAATCATCAAGACTCATAGTTTCTGTGTGTATTTCCCAACATTTTGGATAATGACTCCACCCTATACCCACCTGAGTTGCTTCACCTCTACAGTCAAAACAGGAGTTCCTCGTAGAAAGCACACATGGGCAGTGATTTTTATTTTTTTTTAATATTAGATAATAGACAAATGAAAAAATGTAAATGTTATTATTGCTATGACTTTCCTAGATAATTTGTTCATTTAACATATGTCAAAATCTGTCTCAGACCTTAGCAGTTTACTAAAGAAAGTGTATATACTGGTGGCCGCTGGCACAAGGGAACATATTTAACACCCATAACTCCTGTGCAAGGTGGCTTTAGGAAAAAGCTGAAAAGTAAACCCCGAAGTACCAAAGATGTGAGTCCAGATCAGACAATTGCAGGCAGAGAAGACCTGCACACATCTTACAAAACTACTTTTTGAGTCTTAACTCATGCACAAAATCTCCCAGTAAAATCATGGAAGGAAAAGTCTCCTTCAAGCTGACGGTACCGATACCAGTTTCTATGCCATCAGAAACAAGCGTTCAAAAACTAGCACAGGTACAAATGAATAAGGAATTGACTGAGGAGAGAGAGTTAGTTTTCTCATCAAAACTACTGTTCCTTTTTCCTCCAGCTCACAAGTGGACCAGACCCAGACTGTATATCATTTGGGGCAAAGCAAATCAATCCCATGGGCTTGGTTCAGCCAGCAAATGCCATCCTTTATGATTTTTACAGTCCTGGTAAGGGCACAGAAAAATGATGCATAACTGCTTGAAAGAGAGACCCTCAAAAAAACCCCTCCAGTCTATATAAAAGTGATTTTGATGTAGTGTGTGAAGCCACATAATTTTATCTAGTGATAAAATAACCTGCTTTGCATACTGTCTTGCACTACCAGGGCTTAAGATTATCTAAATAGAGATCCTCTCAGGAAGGTCCATTATTTCAAATGGAATGAAAAAAAAATTTTTACACTTATGGATTTTTAAATCAGGTTTCCTGAGTTCCTGTTTCTTCTGGTGATTTTAAGCATGTTTCAGTCACATTTTGTTTTCAGTTTGACTGTCTAAGATAAGCAACCTTAGAGGTTTTATTTATGTACTGTGCTTGCTGGAGAAGTCAGTCTTGTTCTCCATTCAAAGAAGGTTAAATGCAAATCATCCCCATTTGCCAGAGTTATGCAAACAATATTTGAAAATTAGGTGAAAGTAGACTTTGCCTAAACTGAGGGGTCCAAGACAGTTTACACTGGCTTTAAACCACTAGCTGTTGGTGATCCGATCTTCTGAAACAGTGCAGTGCCCACTGTAGTTCTGTGGTCTAATGATTTTCACAGGGAACAATAAAAATGGCAGGGGAGTGGGGAGGGAGAGAAGAGTGCAACTTAAAAAAAAAATACCTGAACAAAATTTACCCAAACTGAACAAAAAAACTATTGCCCAACTGAAAAGCAAGGTGACCCCTGTACTCTATGTGCCTAAGCTATAGGTCTTTGTGGACTGCTGATGTGCATTCTATCCCTTAGTACTCTCCTTTCCCTGGACCAGGGAGAAAAGTTGACCTGCAGATGTAGATTCTACTGTACAGGCTTTTCCACCTGAGCTCTGAGACAAGCTGTTTTGTTTCTTCTACATAGACAGAAAGTGCAGTGTATTCTACAGTGCTCCCAAGCACAGTGCCATGCTTTCAAAGGTGTGCCATGCCAAGGTTTGCCAGTGTGCAGAAGGTAAGGAATTACTACATAGGCAGATCTAAAAGAAGATAGATACTTCAAGGAACCATTAACATGGAAATTGTTAAGTCCAGAAAGGACCATTACAATTATACTAATACATAATACAGGACACAGTGCGTCCTCTAGTATGTTCAGTATCAAATTGAATTTGATCTTTTGATAGCTGAATGCAATATGTGTGTGTATATATATATATGTGCACACCTATGTAAAAACCCTTTATCGCACCTCTAAGAAAGTTGTTCTGCCATTTTATTATCTGTTATATTGTGGTGTGAATGTGTATGTGTAAACTATATCTGTCTACATGTCCATGTCTACAGAGACAGACGTATCACTTATTTTCTTCACTCCAGGTCCCTGCCCAAGACAAAGATCAACTTTCAGTAAAACTGTAACAGAAACTACACGTTTTAATTTTGCCTGCTACCAACCTACTGCAGATTATGGTAAGACATGACAGACAACTGTCAACTTAGTTTAAACACAGTTCTTCTTCATAAGGATAAATTTGTATTTTTTTTTATGCCCAGACCTCTCCTGAATTGAGTAGGATTTCTGTATGTGGCCTACTGGCTAAGGAGATGAAATGAAGGCATGTGCTATTGTAGCCATCAGAGGGGTGAAATGGAAAGTAAAGGCCTTGGAAAGATACAGGGGATGCTGGGGGAAGGAAGAATTGACAACATAATGTTACAGGGTTTATTAAAAAAACATGGTGTGAATATCACCTTGCCTTGCATCCCTCGTGTTACAGGATGTAGATAAAGAATAGACTCTACATAGCATACCATAGCTCAGCAGCTCTTTCTACAGAGCTAGATGAATATTTTCTCCTTTGTTAATTTGCCTTTCTGACCTCTTCTTTGGATGGAAAATTGGAAGAGCTACTGAAGGAAAACTGGTTGAGCAGCTTTGGTAAGTTAGATTCTAACAGTAGGACAGGAAAAAAAATTAAAAGATAATCATAGAGGAGCTTCCTTGAAAAAAATACAAAAAAGGAATACAAATCTATAAGGTCTTCATTAATACCGGAGCTTCTAAAAGTATGAAAGTTGTCTTTCATACTCCCATGATTTGTGAATAGACGACCTCTGTATAGACACTTGGTAAAAGCATACCTATTTCTCAGTCTTTGGATGCAATTTCATGTTTCCATTTGGTTGCAGCGTATGAGGTGGAGATCCTCAACAGTACAAAGAAGAATGTTTTTGATTACTATGAGGCCAAAATCCACAGAATCCTTAAAGCCAGTAAGTATAAAAATCTTTGATTTCTTTCATTCACCTGTAGGAGAACTAGGTTGATTGAACGTTAGCCAGTATGAGCCATGCAGATACCATCTTTTGCTGCAGAAAGTAGGGTCAGATGCACTTCTACACTAGGCTTTCAAGAAGGTTGATTTATTGCAAGATTTGGTGTATCTGCCTCATTGTTCAGTTCGGCTCAGGGACAGTTTTTTGTTCACACTGTGCATGATTGCACATTGTGCAATCCCAGAGCATGTGAGCTTCGTCCTTTCAGATGAAACTAAACTAGAAGACACGCTCTAGCTGCACTGAGTCCATGGCTCCAAACTAGAGTTAGTCTAAGATAAACCCTCTAAAAAAAACATGCTTAGTGTGGATATTAGGACTTCTGCACCAACTAGTTAACTTTATAGACTACTACTGATTCATATTTTTTCTAGTCTACACATATTCACTGGCCTCTGTTCTGATACTAGATTAAGATTTGACATGCTTATTACTCAATTAATCATGAAACAATTGCAATCCTTGAAGAATAGCCTGAGTTGTCCACAATGACTTGCCTCAAGTCAATGAACACAGGAAAACTTCTATAACTTCAATTTAATGATTGTGATAACAACAAAGAAGCCTTTCTGCTTCTTTAGGTGCAGTGTAAATATTTGCACTTAGGCAATGTTGTTTTGCAGGCCTGTCATCCCAGCTGCTCCCATGTGAACTTAATCAGCAGCATCAGTGAACACTGATACTCTTCACAATAATTTCTGGGGAAGCTCTCACATGACATCTCAAATTGCAGCCATTGTGGTATCATGCAGTTGCCATTTTTGGGTTTGGCAGCCAGAGATTGCCTTTAAAAAGGAACTTCAAAGGTTTTGAATCCTTCCCTCTCTGGAACAGAATAATTAACTCATTCCATCAGTCTTTGCTAAGGGGACTGGCAATGCCACACAGTACTTTATGGCACACAACTTGTGTGCCCAATGTTCAGTTCTTGTTGGAAAATCAGGCCCACTCTTTATGAATCCAGAGAGAGTATCTGACATATAGGGCTTTCCCTATGCAGGGAAATGATAATGCACCTAGTGATCAAAATACTGGCTATGGGAAATTATGGTATTCTGTGGGAAAGTTTCATTAATCTCTTTAGAATACCTACAGGATTTAAAGGATTTAGAGCTCTGGGTTCCACAGCGTTTGTACTCACAACTTACAGGCAAGCACTGGAAAAATTTTGTTGCTTGGTAGCTGAGAGAAATACCCTTTGAATGCGAAGTTGAAGGGAAAAGACATCTTCTCCCATTCCCACATACTTTTAAATCCCCTTTGGTTTGTGCTGTCTAATGCAGCTTCTGAGCAGCAGGCTTTCAGCAGGCTTGGGAAAGGCTGGCAGGAGGCATGAAGCCACAATGATAAAGAAAAAGCAAGGTGTTGCACCCAAATCAGCTTGTGACTGAACTAGAGTTATTATCTTCTGTATTCTCTGTGTCTCTTTTGAGTGAGGTTGGCCTATGTTGCCATCACCAAGGGTAGGTGAGAATTCTTAGGGTAAAAATCTCATTCCCTGGATCCCTGTCATTATTTCAGTATCAATCTTTGAAATAAAGGATTGGTTCAGAAGACAGATGGAAGCATTTATTTGTGTTTGGGAGTCAGCAAGAGAGAATTTTGCAGATGTGTGGTTCTAGGATTACCTTGATTAATAATAGAATTAGTACATGTGTTTTGGGTGGCTAATATTTATGCTGTCCTATGAGTTCTTTAGAAGTCCTCTTAGAGGAACAGTATAGCCTGTGCAAAATAGCATAGAATCCTTTTTACTCTTCTTTTTTTTTCCACCCCCAGTTTTTTTGTTTCCTATTATAGATTCTAAAATTTGAAGTAATTGTTCCCCTTACATTCTGCTTAGAAGCTTTGAAACATTATATTTTAATTATTTTTTTAATTAGATATTTAGAATTGAAATTTATGTAATAACCTGTTAAAGTAACAACTCAAATGCTTACAATTGCCACAGTCTCAATTTCATTAGGGCATTTGTAAAGCATATGAACCGAGAAACACCTTGGTAATTTAAGCCCAATGAACCTGAGGAATAAGATAATTTTCTCAAGTTCTGATCCATTTTTGCATTCCATGAACAAAATGAAAATTCAGTCCACCATGTACCATGGGAACAACAAAAAGGTCTTGGGTTATGTGAGAAAACCTCAAGTACTTATTATTCTTTGGAAAAATGTAGATGTATAAGTACTATTTGTAAAATCAGTGTAAGTTTTACTAAGGAAGTAGATAAGGTTCTTAAAGCTAGGTTGCACAGTCCATGTCAAATTCTCTGAAATCTTATTAATGTCGAAATATTTTACTTCAGGTTTTTATTCTCCTTTTAGGGGTTTATTTTGAATACTAGACTTCCCACACTTTTAATATAATACTTCAGAGAGCAGAAGCTGCACAAGTTTCTGTTAACTGATAGAAAGACTGTGGTGCCTTACCTGTGATTCAAGCTGGTTTAATATGGAATTTATCACCAGGACATTTCAAATTATAGTTAGAAAGAGAGTAAGCAAGTAGAATATTGGAGTTATTTGCATTTTTTTCCAAATGGACTTTGAAAACTGTTGTCCTAGTTAAACAACACAATATCTTCATGGCCTGAAATTGGTCTGATGAATAAGCATCTTTCCAGCTCTCATGTCATTGCAGTACCAGAGCAGCCCTCTCGTCTGCCTTGGATGCTCACTTCTAGTGTGCAATGCAGTTCTGAATGAATAATCTTCTGGGACAGGATCCAGAGCAGAATCTTCTAAATTATTTTAACATGGAGATCACCAGGAGCATGTCCTATGTATCAGATTAGAGGGAAAGGCGTAAAGGCTACATCAGTGAAGTTCAGGTCAAATGTACTACAGAGAGTGAGATTTTAATACTATCTGCTGCATTGTTAAGCCACAAGATATTTGAATTTAGTATCCTAGCTTTTAAGGCCACTCTGAGCCTGAGAAATCTGAAATAGAAGGCAGCACATTTTCTATTTTCCTTGGCTTTTCCTTCAATCTCTGAGATTTAAACAAACTCCATAACGTCTGAAAAGTCCTAAGGTCTATAGCAAAACACCTCCTTCAATAACTACTGCAGAGGCCAAGACAACCAGCTAAGGCAAAAGTGGCTTACTTTTTGTCAGGTAATGCTAAGGGAAACATATCCTATCAAAGCATGGACATTTATCCCCATGTCAAGCTTCAAATCCCAAGTGAAATATGGGAGTGGGGCAGTGGGGCAAATGATCCCAAAGGGTTGTGCCTTGTGGGCTACAGTTCTACTCTTTATTAGAAAAGTTCATGGGGTTTTCTTTTCTTGTCCCGCAGCTGATGATCAAAGCATTCAAGTGGGTGCCCACCGACAGTTCCTAACACGCTCCACGTGCAAGTTAAACATGGTCCCTGGCAAACAGTACCTCCTCATGGGGAAAGATGGGGAAACAGTCGATTGCAACAACAAGTAAGTGCAATGGTTTTTGAGCAGCAGCAGCTGCTACTACAGACCATAAATCCAGAGGATACTCAATCTATTAGAATACTTCCAGAAAGCAAAGGCAGGACCAAATTTCTCAGAGACTAATTCTGCTGAATTTACTAAAAAGCAAAGAGTTCCACTCCATAGGCAAAAGGGTAGCTGTGGGGAACAGCTGAGCCACCAAAATCTGTCGGCTCATGTATCTGTGCAGAGGTTGGTTTCCAGACTTCTCAGAATTAAGTCTGGCCCTGATTCCATTGGGTTAAACTTCACAGCTGGAAAAGGAGAATGGGAAAAGCTACACAGTCCACCTACTGCAGATGCCTTAAACAACTCCTGTGTTTGCAAAAGAAATGAGCAGAGCAATGACTAAGAGCAGACCACAAAGTTTCTGTTATATCATGCATGTAAACAGCATATTCTTCTCATTTCCCATTGTCACTCTTTAATAAAAAAAGACAATTTATTTGTGTAGGAATTTAGTCTGACACTATCAAGTATTCAGGGAGGAAGACATCTTAAGTGTTTCATTTCCTTTCACAGAAGTGGAGAAAGGTAGTGCCTCTGAAAGCTTCTGGGGGGGGGGACCTCCATCAAATTGTGAGCGCCACTTCCTAAAACCTTAAAAAGTCCCACCCCCATCTCTATATGACACCAAAGTGAGTGTCTAAGGGGCCTTCTTCAGCAGAAGCCTGCTAAAGAGTGGGGTCTCCTGGAAGAGGTGTAACCTCCAAAGTCTTCTCCAGTCCAGTTGTAAAATACTCGAAGTAACACAGCTTCTCAGCACAAAAAATTAGGAAACATTTTGGGACACTCTTGAAACTAAATTGCCCCTCACTGTGTCCCACTGATGTGCACTGGGGCCTTTTCTGCCATTCTGGAAAACTCTAATAGAAACTTAGCCCGAGCTTACCTGACACTCTCAAAACACCAGTACAGCCAGGTTTGTCCCAGCTTTGTGCCTACACTTCCCAAACTTTATTCAAAGCTCAGTTAACCTGCTGGTGAAACTGAGTTTCAGGCAAGTTTCTTGGCTAGTATATCTCCTGATCTCAGAGATGCCTCAGTGGAGGGATGCAGCATCTCAGGGATTATGCTTTCCCATTGCTCCATGTCAGGAATAATGACTCATCTTCTTTGTCCCATTTTCATTCAGGATGCAGTACTTCCTTGATGCACAAGCCTGGGTAGAGAAAATTCCAGGCACCAGTGAGTGCCGCAGCACCCTGCGTCGGCAAAGCTGTGCTCACCTGCAGGACTTCCTGAACACATCTGATAGCCTGTGCCTGCTCTGATCCACACATCCTATTCCTTGTGACTGCAGCTTGCCTCCTTCCTGAATTTTTTTTGCAAAGAATGTGCACCCAAGTGGCACCTGAAACCTTGCAGGGCTGCTTCCATTGCTGTTTTGCTCTCTGAGGTATTCCTTGTAGATTTGTGTGTGGGAGTAATACAACAAAAATTGCAGTTACTCTACTAGTTATTGTGTTTATTGTACCTGACACTGGCAAAGAGAGAGTAGGAATTTCTGTCTTCCTGATCCATTATATAACAGTGCAATTATCCTGTGGAGGGTCAAATGAAAAAACATTGTGCTTGTAGAGCTGATTAATTCCTGCCTTCCAGAAAAAGACATCAAGAAATTTCCATGGGTCGGAAAGAAGACTGGACATTCCTGGGCTTAAAATAGGCTGTATATGTATACTTTATATCACTTTTGTGGCTTCCACAAATATCAAAAGCAGTTGACAATGAAAAATTATCCCAAAACTCAAAACTTCTCTTTTCTTAAGATAAGAAAAAAATCTGTAGAAAGTGTTTTGATAACACTGATAAGCAGATGACTTGCAAATACAGGTGTTATACTTTAGTTTGCCAGAAAGATGTCATTTGGCAGTTATATCTGAAGCAGAGAAGAGCTGCAACAAAAAGCTGTGTTTGCTGAATAGGTCACCATCCTCAGCTGCTCATACCACCTTCTATCTACTACATTGCCAGCAGCTACTGAGCACAAATATTTGCCATCCGGACTCCTTGTGTACACTGCAGTAAAAATAAAAGGGCCTGTATAAATGATATGACAATTAGCAGGTTCATGCTGATGTTGTTAATTCGGAGTCAAATTACTCCACTGACAGGAGGGGCAGCAGTGAGCCTTGTGTGGACAAGCAGTGAGCCTTGTGTGGCAAAAGCACTACCAGAACAGCTCCATCATCAGAGCTGTCAGACCCAGACAGCTCATTGCTGTGTGCTCACACTGTGAGGTACCCAGCTATTTTTGAAGGCTGCAAACTCAAATTTAATGTCAGCTGAACACAAATATCAGCAACGTCCTCTTCTCAGCTGCCAGGATTTGCATGGATGGAGGGTGGGAAGGCTCATTTTATGAAAACTTGTATCACTGCTTCACGATATGTGCAAAGGAGGATAAGAAACCTACTGAAGGTATAAGACAGACACTTAAATTAACAGAGGACCTTGAGGTTTGCTCCAACTTTCATATTTAGGAAATATGACTGTAATACCTGGTCATATATTCTCTTTCTTTTATTACAGAACTCAAATAAATGTAGTCATATGGCAAAATACAGCTGAGGTTAGTAAAGAGTATAATATAAATAAAGAGTAGCCTGTTCCAATTATATAGTAATAACATACCAATTATATAGTAATTCTGCTAATATTTATGAAAAGATATCTCTAAGGTTAAGAGCTAAGTCCATCTTTTCCACTTCACAGGACTTGAGTTAAATGCCAGTATCTGACAGGTCAGAGGTTCCTGCTAAGCAGACAAACACCAAATAATTGCTCCACTCAAGACTCTGTAAAATGATGCGGTGAAAGTATCATTAAAATGTTATGATAGTTTGCATTTTACATATTTTCTTCTATTTTACTTGAAGATAAGCTAAGTTGAAACTGCTTAGCGTCTATTTTTGCAAATGCAGACGCATAATGTGGGAGCTATATAGGATTATGAAACTAATTTTACTCTTATTTTTGGGACAGAGGACCCATGCTTCTACTTTAATTCTGGCAATCTGGAACCCCTGGCTTCCTGAGGAAACCTTTAAATATCTCTGGCTAAGGAGCTACCATAGAACAGTCTCTATCCCCCTCTACTTTTCTGCCCCAAACTCCCAAGCATATTCAGAGGGAGAGGGAAGACAATGGTGGAATTATTCTCTGCTGCCAAGGTTGTTAACATTTGCAGGTAACACAGCTGAAGACCTGCTGGACACTCAGACAGCACCATGGAGGCCTGCTTGAGAGCTCTAGAAGCATTCGTTTCTTGTTCTGCTGCCACAACCTGCAGAGGAAGAGAAATGGAAATGCCATGGTGACACTGCTCTTAGTGGGGAAAACCCACCTTTATAATGAGAAAGCAAGCAAGCACTTGGATTCCTGGAACATGAGGACAAGAGGAAATGGCCTCAAGTTGCTCCAGGTTTAGATTGGATATCGGAAAAAAGTTAGGTTGTCAAGCACTGGAATAGGATGCCAGGGAAGTGGTGGAGTCACCAACCCAAGAGATATTTAATAGACATGTAGATGTGGTGCTTAGGGACATGGTTTAGTGGTAGACTTGGCAGTGTTGAGTTAATGGTTGGAGTCAATGATCTTAGAGGTCTTTTCCAACCCAAGCAATTCTATGGTTTTATGACAAGGAAACGGGTGCTTGGGGATAGACATTGTTGTGGGTCTCACCTTAGCTCTTGTCTCGTGAGCAGCCTCTGCTTCAGCTGCCATTGCCCTCTGCATGGCCACAGGAATCCTGACATCTTTGATCTCCACACGGGCCACTTTGACTCCCCACTGCTCCATGGCACTGTTGAGGATAGCCTTGGGGATAAACACACAACACACCACAAAGAGTGCAGTGAGAAAGCCACATGATGTACCCTGCTACTTGGACAGAAGGACAGGCAGCATGCAAACCTGGACAGCAGAAAGACAGACCCTCCAGAGACACGAACACTGAGCACAGTGTGCGTATGGTGAGTACCACAGCCTTATGAAACACCTGCTGAGCAACACCAGTGTCACCTGTGTGGCTTCTCTACTGCCTCCTAAATTACGATCCCTGTGCTTTAGTTGGGCACTTACCAAACTTCTCCCTTTTACAAGGAAATACTACAACAACTTCCTTGGCAGCACAATGCTGTAAAAGCACATAAAAGTACACTATGGGTGAAAGACACAGCACAGCCCTGCAGCACTGACACAATCTTCTTTGCTCTGGCTCCTGGGCACTCCTGCAGTTCACGCCACCACCATGACCCTGGCTCTGCCCAAGGCCACTCTTCTTGCTGGAGAGGGATAGAGTCTCTCTTTGATTTGACTATGCCTTGTCTCTGACTGAAAACAGTAAGTCAGGTGTTGGATTTCTTCTCTGCTCCTTCCTTGGCTGCCAAATAAAGAAAGGAACCAGATGGTATTTTAAAGCACAAAACAACTGGTTCTGTACTCTTAGTTGTGATGACAGGAGATACAAGCCTTGCCTCAATCAAGAGTCTGCTCAAGACAGAGCTTCCCACAAGCAGCAAACATTTCTCCATGCTTGCAGCAGCCTCTGTGCAAGACTAAACTGATTTATTTAGGTCACTGAATAATTTCAAAATCTTAATTGCTTTTTGATAGGAGATAACTCTGTTACAAGAACTTGGGGAAATACCTTTAGAATAACTCTTTCTGACTCTAAGCAATGAGATGTGTAATTGAAAAAACAATAAAGGGAGATTTTGTTATCATTATTCAAAAAAGAAAAAGATAGTATTTCTAATTTGCTACTCCCCAGAACACATCTCCTTTGTCAGTGAATTCTGAGAGCCAGATTTACCTGGATAATTCGTGCAATCTCCTGCCAGCAGCTGAGCCAAGCTCTGTGAACCCAGAATGTTTCTCAGAGTTGTCTGTGCCAAAAGGAAGGTCGCTGAGTGGACATCACTGATGTTAGCAACAGCGTTGACAGCACTGTAGATCCTGTAGTACACCACCCATCAACTTAAGCAGTAACAGCATCTTTCGTGAGAATCTGCATTCGAGAAATGTAAAGAACTAGAGAAGGATCTGATAACACATCCTTTGCCTAGGATGGGGAATTATTTTTTTTACCCCTTAGTGAGGCGAAGGCTCTGATAATTCAAAGAAACTAAGAATTTCTTTTGATTTTCTTGTCGTTACCCTGAGGAATTACTTCAAGACAGCTCTCCAGCACCACCAATTTTTAAACTGGGGCAAAATGTTGTACATAGCCTCTAAACCACAGTTTCAACAGTAAGCGAATCTCATAACTTGAATTAATTTCTTCTGCATTAATACATGATGGCCATCCTCTTCCTTTCTTGTAGAAAGAATCATTAATGATTTTATACATTACATGCAATTTGGAAGATCTGTGCTACTTCCTCTAAACAATGTAAGAAACACCAGCAAATTGAAACAAAAATGAAAAGTGAAAAGAATTGTGAGAAGAAACAGAAAAAAATATTAAAGCATTCATAGAAGTGCTGTGTCATCTTTTGCCAGACAAGTTCCCTGTGCCTCAGCAGGCAGCTGGCCTCAGTGGAGCACTGATGATGCTCCACTATCTCTTCTCTCCTCAGCATCTTTTGCCTGCAAGCAAATGCTTCACAGAAGCCCTGCCAACCACTGCAGAAGCCTTGCCAGAACCTGCTAAGCCTTGTACAGCACAAGTACTGCAATGTATTCCTTCTAGCCTTATGTTTTTGGCAAGCAATTTTTCATTTCACCCCATGCAACCCTGCAACCTGCACTCTGAGAAAAGGCTCTTTGTGCTTATGGAAAGATAACAGTCCAAGAAAACAGCTCCTGGGGAACACAGTGGGCAATCCTTGAGGCCAAAGGGGCCCTGGAGCTGTCTCTTTGCCCTCTGCTCTTTGTGTAACGAAAGGGACAGTGGTGCCAACTCCACAAGCAGAAGCATTGTTCTGCCATAGAGTTGGGGTCACACAGAGACAAAACCTAATCAAGACAGGATTTCTCAGCAACTAATTCTTCAATTAAGTTCTTCAGTCAATATTTGTCAATAAAATGCCTAAAGATACACCCCTCCATTCCTGTTTGGATCTGAGTTTTGTGGATGTTGTCTGCTAATTCCTGTTTATTTAAGTAGATTTGTTACCCATATGTAATTTCCCTTTTCACAAACGTAGAAAGCTCTTTTGAAGGGTGAGCTCCACGTCAGATCCAATTTCATTAGGACATTCATTTACAACTGCAAATTTCGTACTTGCTCCTCTATTGTTCTTTCTGTCTCTCATGCACACTTGCATCCCACCTCCCTTGTCTTTTATCTCACAGTTCTGAATATCACCTTGACTGCAATGGTGTATCCTCAAATTTTTATAAGCTGAATCATAGAATGGTGTGGGTTGAAAGCGACCTTAAAGATCATCTAGCTCCAAACCTGCTGCCATGGGTAGGGACACCTTCCACAAGATCAGATTGCTCAGCACCCCATCCAACCTGGCCTTGAACAACTCCAAGGACGGTGCATCCACAACTTCTTTGAGCAAGAAGAAATTTTGTAAGCAGTTTGAAGCTCAAGATACAGCAAAGAAGCTAAATTTTTCATGATACCTGAGAGCTGCAAGATTATAAAACACTTTTTTTTTTTTTTTGATCATGCCGTGAATCAGCTGCATCTTTTGTTTCTGGCTTAGATGGCTGCTAGAGAATAGTTACCTCTTGTGGAGGAATCTTACAGGCAACTGTTATAAGATCAACCTTCATAAATGTATCCGTACATGGAAGTATGAGGATCATACCTGAAAAATAAAAGTAATTAGATGAAACACCTCTGAAAGTTAAGTCCAGAACCAGGTGTGCTGTACAAAGCAAACAAATGGAAATACCCACACGGTGGGGAATGAGCCCATCTTATTACTACAGATGCCCTTTTTGCTACAGGAGGTGACAACAGTGAGGTTTTGCATTTTCAAATAACATAGGGAAGTGCAGATATCTGCAAATAATGTGAACTCATTAGAGATTAATGACCTAGGGCTCTGGTCTGGTAATGGGCAGATTGCAACTCTGGTCTTAAATCTGCCATGAGATTTTCAGCAAAAATTCCTTCCATGCCTTTATTCTGTTTCCCCTTTTTAAATCATAAGCAATTTATGGTTCAGTACATCTGTATCCAGGAAAGATATCCCCCAGATCCATTCCTGCATGGCTCCCACATGAGGAACATTGTCCCAAGATGTGACACATCCTGTGAAGGAGTCCCCACTCTCCTTCACTGGAGAGGGAGACTGGACACAACTATTCTAATCTTAGCATCTTGTTTTGGCACCCAGAGCCACATCGAAGAGCTCTGCACCAGCCCTAGCTGCTCTTTCGACCTCATGACTATTATCCAAGAGGAAGGACAATACCTGAAAAGGACTTTTTCCTGTTATTTCAACTTCCAGTTTCCCCAGTTTCACTGCACAGAGATGGTAATTGCACCTACACAAACACCTCATGATGATGGGTTTGGTTTGAGTTTCTGAGTTGTAACCTGATCCTAAGTGACTGTAACAAGCTCTACATAGATGCTGAATATCTTGGCCCTGACACGTTTACCATTTTCAGAGTAGAGACAGCTAAGGAGTTGGCAGCAACAAGCAGTGTTGGAAGTGAGGTACAGGGAGAAAGGCCACAAAAGTCACTCAAAAAAGACCATGGCAGACATGAACAATGCATTTGAACCTCTCCACAGTCCCCTGCCAGTGTCTGCAGCATGAGCTCAACCTTTTGTTGTCCAATCTCCTCAACAGCAAAGCCATACCTGGTATCAAAGTACTCAAACTTTTGTGCTGTGACAGGAGGGTGGCTTTATCTTCTCTTCAGAAAAGCAAATAGTCTGCAGGTAAAGGAACTGCAGTAGAGAGGACCTTCTCAGTCTCCTCTATGCTGTGCAGAGGGACTTCACGAACCTCTGCAATTCTCTATGTGATTAGAGTGCATCATAATAAAACAAATAAACCCGGTGGATTTTAACAGAATAAAACTGCATGCATTCACCTGCTCCCTTTGCTTTCTTAAGACAGTATACGTCCCAGATGAAACACAACAGCTCGTTCATATTTTCTGATAACCTAGGAAAATATTTTAAGTTTAGAACTTTAGAACTAATTCTACTCTCTTGTCTGATTTCTTTAATCTTTGGCATCCATATTAAATGTGAAAAAAGAAGAAATAATATAGGAGGCAACAAAGCTGCAAATCACTAGGTGTTTTACATCTTCTACTTACCTCATGTTTTGCTGAAAAAACTCAGATCCCAGCCCTGCAAATATGTTACAAAACAGATCAAATATGAAAGAATTGCCACTGATTTAATAAGGCTAGCTCACAGCTCGCTCAACATCAGCACTACACTCAGAGGAGCTGTAGGCAAACCACGTCTCACTTCAGGTAACCTAGCTAACTACTTCAGTTAGTGCATCACAACTACTGAAGGCCTGGAGTTCAGGGCAATCACTGGTAACTCACACCTTAAAAATGCCTGAAATTATTATGCCCATGTCTTGAAGGGGCATTGTATGGGTTTAGGTTATGCAGTTTCTCAATGCAGGGCCACATGTTCTCATCTTCTTGTGTTAATTCCTATTGCTAGCAGCACCAAATATGAGTTCCTTAGAAAAATTTGTAGATTTATTTTCCCAGTGTTGTAAACCAGAGAAGTTTAACTGATGACAGAAGTTGAGACTGGAAGAAATTAAACAAGAAAGCTGTGGTGATACAGAAAGTTAGTGAAAGAACAGGGATCTCAGGCGCAGAACACATCTTTGCTACAAGCCTTTATGATTTCCAAAAAGTGAATGTAAAGTGCCTTGTCTTAACTAAATCGATGAAAAAATAACAGCAATGATAACAGAGTATTCTTATGTACCTCAAATCCCTCTAGCTTACCTTCATACATGCCCAGATGGAAATAGGAAAAGTAATAAGCACCAGGAGGAATGAAAGGGAAACCAGGATCCAGCCACAGACACCAATTCCTTCCCGCCTGTCAGCTATAAAAAAATATAAGGCAGAAGAGCAACGAATGAAAAATTTGAAGAGTTACCCCAGGGATGTAGATCTAGCCCAGTGCAATCATAAAGGACTGCAAAGTCCACAGAGACTCACTCCCTTTTCTTCCCTCCCATCGCTCAAAGAAAGACATCAAAGATCTAACCAAACATCCAATCTTATGGCCCCTCTACCCAAAAGGTCAAAAAATGTTCAGAAAATACATTTTGCAACAGAAAGAAAAAGGAAAAATGTAAGATATTGCCAAAGCTGGGGGCCGTGAAGGAAAATTAAAAACCTTGGGTGGAGTATCCATGAGTATGAATCTGTCAGTGCACCATGGCTGGGGCAAAATATTTAGTTTGTATGAAACAGGTAATAAGGAAAACAAGAGGAACTATTGCTTCCTTTACATGAAGGTTTTGAGGAATATTGATGGACCAGTTCATTCAGTGAACTATAAACTTCAAAATTACTGCTTGTCAAAATGCAGACTCATGCATTTTAAGCAGTTGTCTTGTTAGCTGAGCTTGTCTCATCCCAAAATTTCACTACAATGAAATAAAAAAACTATATAAAATAAATTTCATTATTTTGATGCCTGAAAGGAAGGCAGTAGTGAGCAGCTGTTCAAATGCTAAAAGTTCAGGAGGCTCTCTGCAAGGAAAGTGTGACCAAGGAGCAGCTGGTCTTTGAAGAGAAGAGCGGCTGGAGTTGCTGACATCCTCAAAAAATAGGCAAGGAGGGAAACTGGACAGTCTTGCCATCAAGACAGAGTGCTGTAGGATCAACTGAATTTTGCTAAATGTAGAAATGGATCAGGAGAGTCACAAGGAAAGCAGCAGGGATGCAGGATGAGATAATCCTAGGGGCTGCCTAGCTGCCTGGTTTGGGCCAGAAGAGGATTTTTGCAGGCACGAGCATCAGCAGATGGGAAGCTGAACACCACAGCGTACGTTTCCCAGAGCAAGAGGAAGAAGCAGGACAAAGGGACCAAGTCTCAGAGGTCTCCTCAGAGAAGCTCTGCCATGCTGATGGAAAGGTGCAAGGTGTTTTGGATAAGTTATTTGAAAGGTATAGGGTAGCACTGGCAATTTCTGACATCAAAGAAAATTCTCATGCAGATAGAAACTGATAAATAGGAAACAATTCAATTTATACTGTCTGAAAAAAAACAACTTGTCACCACCATGGAAACAGCATGAGGCTCCATCACCTGTAAGGCACAAGCTAACAGACCAGTAGAGCAGGACTGACACGTTTGTCAGAAAACTCCCAGCAACCCCAGAGGAGAAAATACAGCGCAGCCCTGCTGGAGCTCCTGCCCCTCCTATCTGTGCATGGTTGGGCTGAGCCTGCCAGTAATGGTAGCTGCACAACCTGGGTGTTACATCAAGCTCTTTGCTGCTCGCAGTTTTGCCCATCCTACTTTGAGGTCCCTGCTGCAGATTTAATCACTCACACTTAAACACGTGTGTCCAAGAGGGCCCAGTTTCAGGCCTCCATAAGAGCTGGGCATAGAATTGTTGTAGTGGGAGCTCAGCTTTCCTCCTCATCCTTTCAAAAAAACAGCATTTTTAAATCCCTAGTTGTTTCATGAGGTATCATCAGGCATTCTGCAATCAGTGGTACAAATGATTTGAGGAGCAGCCCCGAACAAATTACCATGCAAACTTTAAGGCCATGTGTATGAAGATAGAATTTTTAGGATTTAATGCGAAAATCTTTAACACTGTCACTGCTGTGTTTGCCACAGTGTACTTCATGTTACACTAGTGATGTGTCAGGCTACAACAGGCACACAAAGTACCAGCAGTCCAGTGTCTTTTAGTCAGTAGAAAGAGATCAATGAAACTCATGGAATGGGCATAATTCATAATTCTGAATCTGAAACCTGGGGAAATTAATCATGAAAGGATGTTTTGTTCACTTCAACAGAACTCAACGTTTTTAGTCTCTCTCTTCATTTCACCAAAATTACTAGCTTACAGAAAATGTCTGAAGATCTTTTTCTTCTGTGCCAAACTTGGTTATGAAGAATCTCCTCAAAAGCAATTTTGAATCTGCCATCATCCACCTGATCCTGTTGTTAAGATACCTGGTGGGAATGACACAATCCACAGACAGGGGGAATAGCTGGGAACAAACGCCTGCACTCAGCAGATTGATGCTCAAGCAGCTGAGAAGCGGTAGGGGTCAAGATAACACCCCTCACCACGATGGGCAAAAAGCATCCACCCAAAACTTGAATAAAGTACAATCAAATCCATGAGAATTGTCCTATGCCAGCTAAAAATGTAGGTTCCAATTTGAAAAGCAGGATATGAATGTATGCCTTCTTCAGAGTGAATGAAGCTCCTAGCTCCCCAAAGAACACCAGATCTTCTCTGATTACCCCAAAGTTTCAAACCATTTAACTACAAGACAAATGAAAGATTCTAAGAAAACACAATAATGAAGAATCAGTCACAATCCAACATATCAGTGACCTGGGTTTGCCATGCCTGTATATGGATTACAATAGCCATAATCACCCAAAACCCTCACTTGGGTCTATAGTCCAGAGAAAACAAAGAGCTGTAATGCTCTTGGTACAAAATGTGCAAAATCATAGAATCATAGAATCAACTGGGTGGGAAAAGACCTCCAAGATCATCAAGTCCAACTCTTGATCCAACAACAGTGCTGACTCATGTTCAGCTTTCTGTCAATCCCTCTCTGCCTGGCTGCTCTCCAGTCACTCTGTCCTCAGCCTGTAAGCGCTGCAGGGGGTTGTTGTGGCCAAAGTGCAGGACCCAGCACTTGGTCTTGTTGAACCTCATCCCGTTGGAATCAGACCATCTCTCCAGCTTGTCCAGGTCCCTCTGAAGAGCCCTTCTGCCTTCCAGCAGATCAAGACTCCCCCCCAGCTCGGTGTCATCTGCAAATTTGTGAATGGTACACTCAATCCCCTCATCCAGATCATCAATAAAGATATTAAATAGAACTGGACCCAACACTGATCCCTGGAGGACACAACTAGTGACTGGCCACCAACTGGATGCAGCACCATTCACCACCACTCTCTGGGCCCGGCCCTCCAGTCAGTTCCTAACCCAGCACAGAGTGCCCCTGTCTAAGCCATGGGCTGCCAGCTTTTTCAGGAGAATGCTGTGGGAGACGGTGTCAAAGGCTTTGCTGAAGTCCAGGTAGACACATCCACAGCCTTCCCTCATCCATCAGGTGAGTCATCTGATCATAAAAGGAGATCAGGTTGGTCAGATAGGACCTGCCCTTCCTAAACCCCTGCTGGCTGGGTCTGATCCCTTATCCATCCTGTAGCTGTTGTGTGATTGCACTGTGAGAGCTCATCATTCAGCAGTTGTGGAAAAGCTCCAGGACACTCATAAGATTCAGGGTACATCACAAACACACTTAATACACAAAATCACAATGTGGGTTACAAACTTGGAAGGCAAATGAAAAGTTCACTGTGGGCAAAAATCTCCCAAGTCTCCTACAGCCAGACAAAGATGGAGTAGACTCAGCTTTTTTAATCGTCATGTACCTTCCTGCTTTCTACTAGCACCCAAATCAATCCTGCTCAGACTCATGCTTGTCCTACTGCACTGTCCACACCTATGGCCAGACACAATGGTGAAAACATCACACATTGCCAGTAACAAGTTGGTTTGAAGAGAACACCAGGTAGGTATTCATCACACAAGCTCAACCACACTAAATGGTCTTTTGGGGCTGAAAAATTCTTCTGCCTTCCTTAAGTCATATTTTTCCCTCTCCACCCCATCCCTACAAGTATATCAATAGCTGAATCAGTCCTTTTTGGCCCTGGGATCATGCTGGCAGAAGATAGATGCTGGCACATGCTGGCAGGGCAGCATGATGCAATTTGCTCAATCACTCACAGTGGCAGATTCTGAATTTTCATTTCCTGACTACGTGGGAGATCAAATGTGCTTTTTTTGTTTGGTTAGTTCTGGTCCTTTTCATTATTATTGAGAAAAAAAGCCACACACACAAAACAAGGCTTACCAATTAGATGTTCCGTGTTGATTTTCTTGGGCATCTCCCTCTGTGTTTCCATCCCATTTGAGGGAAGCTCTGATCCCCTTACATACGAGACAGCAGTGCACCTCGAAACTGCACAGTGCTCATGCAAAATGCTGAAGAGGGAGGCAGAGTGAGAGAAGGAGAAATCCCTTGTATGAGTCCCCTGGGAGTTAGTTACCCTGGTGAGGAGAGGATGTTTACAAGCAGAGTCTCTCGGATTCGGGTTGCCTCTGGTATAACTCCCTGGTCTTCTGTCTGGGTGTCCTTTTGGCCTAGCTGGTTTTAGACCCCACAAAACACAAGCTGGAAATAATTTCTATGAATCTGTCACCACAGAGAAAAAAAAGGCAAACAAGACATGACAGAAAGAGAAGATAAAGAGAAAACAAGTCCTGTGAGTAGCAGCTGAGGTTTAGCCCAAAGAAAAGGAGGCTCTCTACAACTATTTGAAAGGAGGTTGTAGCAAAGCAAGGGTCAGTCTCTTCTCCCAGTAAAGAAGCAATAGCACAAGAGGAAATGGCCTCAAGTTGTGCCAGGGGAGGTTTAGATTAAGTATTAGGAAAAACTTCCTTTACCAAAAGGGTTGCCAGACACTGGGACAGGCTGCCCAGGGGAGTGGTTGGGTACCCATCCCTGGTAGTGTCTAAAGGACATATAGATGTGGCACTTAAGGATGTAATTTAGTGGTGGACTTGGTACTGCTGGGTTAATGGTTGGACTCAGTGATCTTAAGAGGGCTCTTTTCCCACCTATGATTCTATAAAGCCAGAAGGTAGAGATTGATTGAGTACTGCTCCTCTGCTGTTCTGGGGTTCAGCTACACCAGCAACATAAATAATCCTCCAGGTGAGGTCTCCGTGCTGTGTAGAATAGCTCACCACACACTTCTTCATACCGTCCATCAGTATAGGCCAAGCCCTGTTGAGCTAGACAACCTAAAAACCAGAGAAGTATTTCAGCTCCAAAGTCTTAAAATTGTCCCCCAAATAGGAGTATTTTTAACAAAACATTTTGACGATCAAACTAAGCATAGCATTTCAGACTAAGCCAGTTCTGCAGGAGAGAAGGGCAACCTTCTCAAAGGAGAAAGCTGTTGCTTATTATTTGAGTAAAAAAAATGAGGTGGTTTTTCATATGTAATTTATGAGTTTGACAGACACCTGCATTAATTATGTGTAGGCATCTGTCACCTAGAATAACTCTGAAGATCTGGCTCCAGCTTCATTTCACCCAAGTCTTCCTCTCTGACAGTAATCACACTGGTCCCAGATGGGTCATTCAAAGCTGACTGCTCCCCCGAGAATGCGTTCTCAGCCTCACAGAGAGGAAACTATACCACCGAAACTGATGTTTTAAATTACAGTGAAAGCCATAAGTATAAACAGCTTGAAAAATTGAGATTGACATGCTTCTTGCAAATGTGTGACAATATCCATTTTAAGTCATTAAGTCATTTAAGGCATTTTCCTCATTATTTGGCTTCTGAACACTGAGCTGTAAGATCAAACCTCAAGACAGATGCTTAATAGCAGGGTAGCAAGCATGAACAGTTACAAGAAAAATGTGTTTTAATTACTTCAGAAGTAAAAACATAATATGCAAAACCAACCCAAAAATTTTCCACTTTATAGCAACTTTTTAATTGAAAATTTTATTGAAAATAACTTAATTCTGAGCCATTTGAATGCAACAATTTGCACAGCTGCTTACAGCATCAGATAAATGAGCAAAACACTAAAACTTAACAGAAATAATTGCTCCCTGCTGTTTACTGATAATTCCCTGAGATGCCTGTAAATATAGTCCTTAAAAGGTGAATAAAGCAGATGGTGTTTTTCGTTTGTGTTCAGGAATATCACAGTATTAGTTTCTTCATTTTAACTTCAGCTGCACTTTTACTCCCCATTTAAAAAACTTTAAATCAAAGGCAAGGCAATCCTAATCCTTTCTTCTTGGGGCTGTACTGGGGCATGCGGATAACTCATGTCCCAAAGTGCTACAGAACACTCAGAGAATAAAATACAAGACCCCTGGAGCAAAGCAGTTTACAAGCTGCAAGTTCACTGGTGCTGAACAGCCTGTACCAGTCCTGTGTCAGGGCACTACCACAAAGACAATCAGACTGAGTTCAAAGCTGCTTTAGCAGGACTTACTAACTTAGAAGCAACATCAGATGACTGTGGTTTGGGCTGGTGGCAGCTCAGCTATTTCTGCAGAGTGACAGAAAGCCTTCAACTTTCTGTTTAAAAGCAGAGTAAGGGCTCAGGTCAGGTATGATTAGGTGCTTACCTGTAAGCATGCCATTCTCCAGCATTTCTCTGCAAAAACTGCTACATTTACAAATGGCACCAGTCCTTTGCAATGTCTCTACAGTGCCCAGTTGCTCCCGCTTACCTCATCATCCAACTGTAGAGATTAAATCATAAAGACCAAGCACCCACCTCAAAGTCTGTTAAAACCAGAAGGGTAATTCTTACCCACGGCCATTTCTAAACAGTGCCAATCCCAAAGGTATATAGAAGAATCATCAGGCAATGCCCACATGAGATTTGAAAAAAAGTTGTAGGTTTCAGTTTGTCTTTCTCTGACCTTTTTGGACCCATACCACTTCCCTTCTCATCCATTGGCTTCGGCCATTCCCTAAAGATTTCTCAGCTTAGTCCTTCCCTGGCCCTGAATTCTGCCCATAGAATAGGCACTAGCCTATTTGCTTCAGGCTCATCATTCCTTTTCCCCAAATCGAAATTCAGAAGACAAGGTAGGCATCGGCTTTCAATAGCTGAAGATCAGGAGACAACAGGAAGCCCCCTTTTGACTACATTTCACTAGAGCATGAGTAAATACAAGAGAGTTAATCAAACGGATTGCTCCCATCTCAATCCAGAAAGGAAGGCAATTTGCAAGAAATAAGAACATTCATAACATAGCAAGTTTCCTTTCAGCCCCAGCCAAACTCGCAATACTCATTTGCAAACAGGAGGAAGAGGAGGACAGAAAATTGCTGTTTCTTCCATATTCACTGCAGCTGCAATTAAAGAAACACCAAAACATTTGCAAACACAATTCCAGTAAGTTCTTAGTTCTTTCAAGAAAGATTTTATTTCAAAGAACACTTCACTACACCTTATCTTTGTAGTCTGTCAACACAGATGAAATACAGCAGTAATAGGCAACTTGAACAGTGAAAAAAATCATAGTTAGTTCAGAATCAAAGTCATACAGCAAAAGCCTTTTCCCAGTACAGGCTCAGTGTAAGGTGGTTTGCCTCAGGAACAGACTTTTCCTTGGCTTCTTAAATATGGTGCTCAAGAAAGCATGAAAGAGCTCAGGAGAAATCACCTCCTTCAGATATTCCAAGGCTGGGTCACAGGAGTTTGCTACAATGAAGAACACAGACTTTATTCCTGAAGAGAAAAAAAAAAAATAAAGAACAATTTTACATCAGGAGAAATATTTATAAAACTGAATTTTATCTTAATCCTAAGCACTGGAAAGTTCAATTTACAGAATTCTGCTCAATATGTTTCACTAAGAACCAGAGAGGCCATTCAAGACATAGGAACTTAACAGTTTAATGCTTCTTAAATTATTCATTTGTCTGACACAGATGGGAGTGTGTCTGTAAAACTACCCCACCTATGTATGAAATACTCTTCTCTGGATGATGTGGCTAGACACCACTCATTAACTACACTGTTTCAGGAGAAGAGCATTTAATAGTGCATTTTCACGACTTCTCACCTGTTTGCATTTGGAGAAACAAGGTTTCACAACTTCTTCAGTATCTCTGAGTTGTCCCATGTTCAGATAGAAAACCCCACACCCCACAGCCATCCAACAGACGTTTTGAGAAAGAGGTACAAACTGCCTACTTTTTGATAAAACACTGCATATTACTGGTTTTGACTAAAAGGTAATGTAAATTAGTTCAGACTTTGACTGATTAATGGGGAAACTAGGATTAAAACAGGATATCAAACTTAGGCCCACAGTATGGTTACAAAATGCTGACTTTGAACTACTTAACATTCATATTTATGGGACAAAAGTCAATCTGCTTTGATAAGATACCTATATCTTTATTTTCTCCTTCTCCAAATGATCTACAAATCTACAAAGAACAAATTATGAAAAGAATGAGAAGGAAAGTATAATGAAAGATGGTAGAGATTTCTTCCACAGATTTCTTGAGACAAGATAAAATGCACCAATTTTAAAAGCAGTCCAGAGTGGAGAATAATAATTTAACAGGTTTCACAAAATAAAAAAAAAAGCAAGAGCATAAATTTGATTATTAAAATACAAGATTACCCAATTGCTGCCAATTTTTTCTAAAAAATTCATAAGATATCTCTATTGTCACTCTTTAGGAAGTCAATTTTATCATTATGGACAGAATTCTCCATCATAAAGAAACAGCATAAGCAAGACCAAACATCAGAAATATCTTAGTAAAAACAAGTTTATTCATTTGTATTTTAGGTAAATATGTAAATAGTCAGCAAAGCCTTTTTGCCATGACTGTAAACTTTTTATTTAAAAAATTATGTTAAAAACCAATACAGTAATTTCTGTTAACACTCTAAAAAAGTTGTTCACATCTTGAAAGAAAATACATTAGCAACATCTCCCAGCAGAATCAATCCTTAAAAAAGTAAAACTCTAGGTGCAGAACTTTTCTACAGTGTAGTATCTATCCTCTACATTTTAATTTAATCACGTGACTGAATATCATTCATCTCTATTGTCTCTGGAACATGATCAAGAGTATATCTTAAATAGATGATACTCAATGAAGTGTTACACATTGCCACAGGTACTAACATTATTAAAAGAGTGCACAATTGAATTTCACTAACAAAGCAAGACCTTTCTATATGCTGCATCGTAACAGTTAATTTAGCTATATGCCTTTAAAATTATGTACGTTTTCCAAGGAAAAATACTAAAAAAATCCATGGTCCAAATTCTGCTCCCACTTGTATTCACAGGATAATGTAAGCACCATCAAGTTGTAGTTTATAGCTGAAAAGCATAGAGAACCAGTTTGTTTGTGAGTATAAGGGAGAGAAGAACTTGACCCATGTCTGTAAACATTCACAAAAGTCTGCAGTCAAAAGTGCTGGATAGGCAGCCTACCCGCAGTACAATTATTTCATTCACAGAGGGGTGTTGGGGGCAAGGAGAATATTATGGAACACTATTTTAGAGGCGAGTTAGAATGTTTTTATGTACTCTGGAAAGACATATTCTCAGCTAGCTAAACCATACTCCAGTTAAACATAATTCACTGCTACCCAAATATAGTACAGCATCATTTCCTAGCTTTCTTTTTCAGACAAAGGAGTACTCAATTCAGCAGCAAGCCCATGACAATATTTCAAAGCATAAGAAAACCCCCACACACCTCTAATTTACCCTCCCCTTAACATACTATTGATGCTAACAGGAGATCCTCATATATACAAAGAAAATATCCAAAAAAATAAGCTGACCTTGATCTATGCACACACAAGAAGTGTGCTTCTAGATGAAAGATCATCTACAGCTTTAATTGTCTAGTTTCAGCCTAGATCTCATTCTACATTAACCACATATACCATACAAAACATAACAGAAAGATAGGTGCTTATACACACTATTAAGTATACTTGTTCTTCCCACTCAGTTTGACAGTCAATTACCCCTATTTACATAAACGTCTGTTTGAATGTTCCTGATCCTGTAAGACACCAAACATTCCAACTCTTAAGATTAAAGGAGAGTCAAGGATGCTCAGCAATTCACAGGATCAGACCCTGAATCAATTGAATGCAATCACAAATTAAGTTTGACATTTGACACAGCCTCCTGGAATAATTTTACCCTCATGTTTTCCCCTTCTTTGCCAACTCAGACCATGCTCCCACTAATGCAGAGACAGCCTTCAAAATGAATAGGATCAGGCTCTGTCAAGCAAACATTCCAGTCCTTAAAAATGTCTGGTATTTACTGCCATCCACTCTGGGGCAGACTTGTCTGCAATGAAAATGGTGTTCCTGGTGTTGATGGATAGTTAGCAAAACCTTCAGGCTGAGCTGTATAGTTCTCCAGAGCAGAAGCAGAATGTGCCTTTAAGGAAGAGAAGAAGTTAGGAAACAGCACTGATAAAAACAAGGAAACAAACAAAAATCTGAATCAAGCAAAATTTCAGCCATGATACCAGTCCAACTCAAGCCAAAAAAAAATTATTTATAATCTGAAGTGTGCAAAGAACAGAGATGAGAAATGCATCTATTCACAGATGCTAAACTGTAGTGCAACTATTTCTCTGAAATACCAGAGAATGAAGAAAGCAGTTGGATTAAGAGGGAAAACAAAGAAATGTTAATGGCATTTACTGATTTGGAAGGCATAGCTTAATCAGGAGCTGTAGTATTTCAGTGAGTTCGAACTTCCTTTCTCTTCACTGCTCAAGTAGAGAAGTGTTAATTTTAGTGATTGAAACTTGTAAATAAGAAAAATGATGTTCCCTCAATGCAATCTGCGTACATAGATTTCTACAGAATAAACAGATTCCTGAGCTGCAAAAGCAGCATGGCCTAATAACTTGCTTCTTCCAATCCCCTGATATTCAAAAGATATCTGACAATATTCTGCACACTGAATAGTACTTAGACACATGCTCCATTTCAACATCTGATGTGTCACAGAAGATAGAAAACATTAATTCAAGACACTCAACTGCCTCTTTTAGTGTTTTGTGGAGAAGGACAAATTTCCTACAAGAATCCTTAATCTGCACAGAGGTTGTTTTTAACAAAAGACAAACTAAACATGTAAACACAAAGTCTGATGGTAGTTTCAGTTAACTTACGTAGGTTGATGAATGAAACAAATTGTTTCATGGACAAGAGATGATGAGACTACACATTACCCAAAGCCACTTCAAGCTTGTATTACAACAACTGTATTTGTGGGAACCACCAAGAGAAAGGCACAACCACAAGAGACACAAATTCAAGACAATCTGATTACATGTGTAAAGAGTCATGTAACTCACAACAAAGGGTCCACGAAATCTGTAAGTTATTAAAATGTCAGACTGGAACTGAGCACAAATTTTGCAAATACATGGCCAGGTCATTAGATTTAACACGCACAGAGCAAAAATTTCATTTGCATCATCTTTTCTTTCTTTTACTTCTCCCCATTTTACAAAGAGTTTTTGAAAAGGGTTTAATCACATTCATAACGTATAAAAGCACTCTATACTAGCCCTGAGTAAAAAGTTAATATCAGTTGTTCTTTATCATCATCCTTGTAATCAGTTCTCACGCAGGTCAGGGGTTTTAATCATTTACTGACTTAAACTAATCCTAAGAAGTTAGCACGTAAGTACATGCTCAAATGATCACTGGAAACAAAACAGTACTAGCAAATAGGCATGTTACCTGTAGTAGTGCTGACTGTGCAGCTGCACTATGCTGCAATTCCTGTAAGGAAGATTGTGCGGCACTTTGGGGAAAGCCAGGGATACCAGGGAGAGATAAAAGACCAGGAAAAACCGCATTTCCTGGTGTCTGTAGTCCAGAAGTCAAGCTGAAACAATGTCAAAATGAAGCTATTATTAGGAACATCTGCATCGTGTTTTATCCTACGTTTCCCTCTCTATAAGATTATGTCTATACAAATTAGAAAAACACTTCTTTTTCTAAACCTCATAAGGTCAGAATTTCCAAACAGAAACCCAGACTTTACTCACCTACAAATTATTCATGCACACACAAACCAAGACTGTCTGAAGCACACCTTAGAAGGGAACTCCGAATTTTTTGTACCTTGACTGTGCCTACAATTTGTACTCAAAAAAACTTTACAGACAAGAGGTAATGCTGAGCACTTCCTTAAAACATAGGAACATCTAAGACATTGTCTACTATTACCTGTATGTGTCAATGGATGCCCATGTGGAATTCATTCTTGTAAAAGCCTAGAAGGTGCCAAGTATCCTCATCTGGGAAATAAGATCACTCACTGGATTGAACTGTCATAACAGGGACTATTGAGGACAACCTATTTAGTCACTTCTCTATCAGCTTCTAAAGTGGAAATCTACTAGTGAACTAACTTTAAAAATTATCTGCAATTACTAACTATGAGCGAAAATAACGTCTACACCAGAAGTAAAATCAGTGTTTTGCTCAAGACAAAAAGAAATAGTTCTGACCTCCTTCAGAAACAGAAACATACCCAGCCTGTGCAACAAGTGCAGAGTTGAAGTTTGAGCTAAAGGCCGAGGCAAACCCTGGCAGGACCGGAGCTGGAGATGGGGCTGTGGCAGCTGCTGGCAACGGTGCAACTGCTGCTACTGCAGAAGATGCCTGGAGGCCAGGGAAAGAAGGGAGAGCAGGAGTGACAGAGGGTGTGTTAGAGACAGGAAAACCAGGGAAGGATGGGTTTGATGATCCCAGAGGTCCCTGGGCAACAGAAAACAGGGAAGGGACAGCACTGGACAAGTTAAGCGAGAAGGGTGGAGCTGTTGCTGTTGCTGAGGCGGCGAGTCCTGAGAGTACGGCAGCAGTGGAACTCACATGGGGGGCAGACACGGCTGAAGCGGTTGTAGACGGAGTAGCTAACAAAGACCCTGGGAGAGTGACGGGTGGTGTAAGTGCTGGGTTACCAGTAAAAGCAAAGTTACTGGTTAGAGACGTAAAAGGAGGAAGTCCGTTGAACACAGGGGCAATGGGAGCAGAGGAGCCATGTGGAGCGAGGGAAATGGAAGCCAGAGAACTGGAATTGTTTAGAGGAGCACTCAAAGAAGAGAGACCTGACAGCACTGGATTCAGGGAACTGGGTAAACTGACTGGCACTGAAGCTGCTGAGGTGTACGCACGCCCAAGTGCTGACAGGCCTATAGTGCCATGAGAAGGGCTGGCTGCATGAGGAGGACCTTTGAAGGCTGAGAGGGTAGGACTCATGGGTTCTGTTTTGACCAGAACTGGGATACTTGTGGCAGCTGGGGCCGATGAGAGCTGCTGGTCAGGGTTAGTAGGGCTTGTGCCATGCAGGAGGGAGGCTGATGAGCCACAGTTGACTGGAATAATTGACGGTGAAGTGGTTAAAGGTGACTGTGCAGGCAATGTTGGAGTGGAACTAGAATTGGCTACAGATGGGGATGGAAGACCTGGAAATATAGCCAGCCCAGGTGTGGAAGAACGCTGTGGTGTGGGGGTGGCTGATGGAGTGTAACATTTGTTGACAGAGGAAGTGGGAGGGTCAGAGCTTTGATTAGCAAGAGCAGATAAAGAAGCGAGCTCACTTGTCACAGCAGAAGGTAAAGCAGATGAATTGATTAATGAAGCGTCATTTGATGTCAGAAATCCCTTTAAGACAGACAAAATCGGGTTAGGTAAGCTTAGTGAACCAGGAATGGTAGTGGCAGGAGAATTAGCAATTGTAGATGGAACAGGACTAGAAATCCCTTGGGCATTGGGCGGCAAAGACAAAGGGAGGCCAGCAAAAACTGATGACAATGGAGCAGGATTATTAGCAGAAGCAATAGAAGAGGTTCCAGAAAACGGGAGGCCAGCAAATGGTGTAGTAGCAGATGCAAAAGCTTCACTAGGCGCAGGTGTGGCACATGGAGTGGAAGAACCTTGTGGAGTAGGCATAGCAGTGGGTATAGAAGCCAGCCCAGAAAAAACTGCAGGGACAGGAGTAGAGGTTGCACTGTGAACAGATGTGACAGGAACACCAGGCAATGAGAGGGATTTGATGACAGTAGGGGTTGGGGTGGATGGCTGAGATGTATGGATGGAAGAGGAGACCTGTCCTGGAAAAACAGGAAGGACAGGGGTAGACATGTTCATCCCAGAGATGTGTGGAGTTGCAGGTGTTAATGGATGGCTTATTGCCTTGACAGGTGATGGGGTAGGGACTGGAGTAGCAGCAGGTGTTGAAGGATTAGAACCATGAGGAGTAAAGAGCTGATTCGCTTGTGCAGAAAAAGCTGCAAAGAAACAAAACCAGTAAGAATACTTGAAACTGTCAGAAATGTTTAAAATCAACACAAAAACATTTTATACATCATTTCAAAATATGATACACAGACAATAGCTAACACGCAATGTCTATATATAAACAATGGATACTGAAACCTATGAAAACAAACCAAAAAGGTACATACAAACACATCACACAAGTCGTACATCATGTGGGCTACCACTCCTTTTAAAAACATCTTGTGACATCTGCTACCTCTTTATGATATCATGCAAAACAGTCAGATACACTCAAATATACTCTGTAGGAACACCTAAGTGATACAGGTAAACACCCTCCCTCTAGTCCCTAATATTTGGCAGTACCCAAATCAGCATCAGATCACCTGGGCTCCTCTGCATCCACTCTCACTGAAGGTCAGAATTTCCTTCAGAACCAGTTAATTCAATGTATCATGATTTCAGAGAAGTTTAGTCAACAACTGAAGAAAGCTGATTTCAGGTGCTGGTAGTTTTCTTTCCTTCAAAATCAGGTCATTCTCTTCACTGTGCTTCCTTCAGATTTTGATTCTAAGAAGGTACACTTTTAAATTCATGTATCACACTACAGTATTAAACTAACATGGACACTTGACTTTATCAACAAATATTTCTAGAAGTCTTTAGTCAGGTGTCTGTAATCAAGGCGAGCACCTGCCACTAAGAGTATCAGCTTGTGTCAATCCTACAAAGTAAGTTATAGACATCAGTCAAGCTGGAGGAAAACAGGAAGGCACACTGTGAATGGGGAGGTGGAGATTAATGGAAAGAAGCTGCATTTAAGAACACTAACATGTCAAGCACCTTGATATGCCTGCCTCTAGTTTCCTGTGGAATATGAACATGTTAATAAATCATTCCTCTCAAATCACTGATCCAACCAGTCAAACTCATCACCCATAACTCTGTAACGGCATAAATGTCTCTCTTGCCTGAATTCTACATATATACACACAAATCCAAAAAAATGAATCTTTTAAATCTAGGACCTAAGTTGATATGACAAACTCCTGTTTTGTGTATATTGAAACTCTAAAACTAGCTAGTTTGCAAAAAAACTATTTTCTTTTACATATTCTTTAAAAAAAAAAAAATAGACTGCCCAGCTCTGTTCTTTCCTTACTCTGTTTCTAAGCTGAAGATTTTCCTGAAGATCACAGTTATTTAATCCTGACAGCCAAGATAATCAACAAAATACAGCTGCAATAGAATCCAGAGCTGTTACTGAATTTCTCTTAATACAGAAGATTTCGTTCCTTACACTGTATTCATTTAGCTGTATTAACTGCCTTGTAAAATATAGGCACACTTGTGGAGGGGTATATAACAATAAAGTGAGTCTTTGAAACATTCTGTAGAAACACCCCTGGACATAGTGAAGAAAAAACAAAACATAACTTTTTTTTTTTTGTCCCTAAGAATATTTACAGTAGCTAGACTTATCATGGTCATTTTATCTATTTGCAGTATTTGTCAATATGCCTGACTCAACAGTCAGTAGATTCTAAGCTTCTATTTGTCAAACCTAACAAAGTATTATCAAAGCCTTTTTATAAGTAGTTCCTAATGGTATTATTATGATTTATACTAAGCATACAAAGCACTACACAAATAAAAACAACAAAAAATGCACAACTGTCTTTGTAAAAAGGACAGGATCTTAAAGGGTAAGACAAAAGTGCAGGTAGACATAGCTGGATATAAGTCTGGGATAAGACATTCGAGAATCTCTGAATCTCCCTTGTATTTCTACCTTCCTATTGCAACTGCTATAGGAAACTAAAATGTGAATGAGTTTTCCAACACATGTCCAAAGTTTCAACAACTGCAAAGATTTATTGAAGTATTTCAGTGCACGACATTGCAAAACATATTTTGATTTAGTTTTTTACCTGATTTCTCACATACTTATATACTTAAGAGTATAAAACTTGGTTAACATAAAAGGATGAGTTTTAAAGTTATAATGCTTCTAAGCACCGAATACCTGATGATTTTTTTCTCCACTCTCAAGGAATCCTATTCCAACAGTAGTTAAACAATTACAATCTTGTGAAGACCCCACTAAACAAGTGAGTTGTTAACATTTTCTGAACAAATAACAAAGATACAATCAACACAAAAATCCCCCTGGGAATTTGCAATTTACCTTGATTTTGGGAAGGTTTTGCTTGGCTGGAAAGGTCCTCATTTTCTAAACAGAGAACAATAGCTTGTTATTCAAAAGCAAATGAAATTCCAACAGTGAATGATCCACTTACTACAATGAACTGTAAAATCAATACAATCAATATTTTTAAAGATATGCATGTTTTACCTGATACCACTTGATTAGCAGTGTATGGTGGAGGAGCTGGTAAGCCTGGAGCTATGACATTAGCCATTGGAACTAAGCCAGCATTGTTGTAAGCACCTAAAATAAAAAATGCAATACACATCTGTTGTCAAAAAACCCATATCTCCATGAACCAGTAGGCATCTTCTGCTTTAAAAGAACATTTTCAAGACTGTAAGACATTCCTTCATCAAAAAGCTAGACTAGTTAATCATCTGGGCTGGATGTTGGCTTTGGCCAATGTCTGCCTGAATGGCATGAGTTGTGATTCAAATTTTACTAGGAGCAATTCTCCTGAGAAAGTATGAAAAAGTCAGGTTTCAATTCCTTTCAGTTTCATTTTGCCTGAACTCTAAGGGAAGGAGTGATTCAGAGTGCTGCAGCATCATTGGTTCCTTTCATATTCCTCATTTAAAGTCTGTGGCAACTCCTTCTTTATCATTAAATTCTTGACAAATAAAAAAGAGAAACACAGACCAGTGACCATGACCAGCCCTTCAACACTAGCCAGAAAATTCAGAGGAAAATGTTCCATTTCAAATACTTCATCTAGTATTCTTCAATATTTCTTTAAATGTTAAGAAATTCAAGTGGGTTAACAAATTATTTTAATATAAAATTCTTAGTGCAATTGATGTATTAAAAATACCTTTATTTCCTCTTATTTTTTTGGAGCAACTCAAGCTGTTGTATTGCTGTGGTATACAGTTCTGATGAAGAACATAAAAATTTAAATTGCAGGAACATAAACACACTTCACAGTGGTCCTGAATGAATAGTTTAGGAGCATAAAAACTTGTGCTTCATGGGGAAAGGTAGCACTCGAAAAATACTGAAAGTGCAATAATTTGTCATACACGACTCCTTCCTATTTCACATTTCACAATTGCACCTGACGTTAAGATTTCTTGCACGACAACTCTTGCCTAAAAATCAGAAAACAACTAACAATCATTGTATCACTCAGGAAGGAAATGTTAGAGGCTGAAAACAAAACATCATTCTGACCATTGCTTGAAAACAATCACATTCAATAGTTTCAGGTCAGCATCTGCAACCTCATCAAACACACACACATAAATATATATATAATTTCAACAGTTATGAGTTCCACTGTCACAAGAACTCTCTTAAAAAACATGTTGCAGTCTAATAAGGCCCTGAAACCTCAAAAGCTGTTCATATCCTAAAATGTACTAATATTTATATCTAGTCACAGGTCAAATTTGGTACTTTAAGTTACTCTGAATAGGACTTATTTAATATAAATTTTAGCTAGTCTGCGAGTTTCCCATACAGTTTCCTGGGAGCAAGTTATTTCTTGGGCATAAATAATCAGTCTTAGTTTAGCCACTTGTAGTGCCCATTTTTCCAAAATGGCTATAAAAAGACTTGCAAAGATCGGGTTGATTAGATGACTCACCCTTCAACAAGCATGCTAAGAGTTCTACTACACTTTCTTATCAACTACCTTAGAAATCCCTAACATCAGTGAAAAGCAAATGTCCTAACCAGAGCACTCCTTGTTTTGCAGTAGGAATTGCAAGATTAAGAAGGGCTTTCAGGTACTGAAAAAAAAAGACCAGTCAGACTATGTAAGTACTCTAACCTCCTCTTCCTAAGAAAGGGTAATTGTCTTGCTCCCTTCCAAACATGTCTGGAATCAAACAACTGATGGAACAGAGCAAAGAAAGAGGAGTTTATGAATAAAGGCTCAATCTTACTTAAGGCACAAGGCTACAAATAGACTAAAAGCAGGAAAAGGTAATCACTATGTCCCTTCTGAGACTGAAATGTGCTTTTCTTTCAGGAAACTGTAGGTAAAGCTGAAGGCAACTGAAAAAAACAGATTACAAGTCTGAACCTTCAGCTGAGAGAAACATATTACAGACCTCCAGTAAGTTCCTACATAGTTCCATCCAATTCAGGGCCGTGGCTGACCATACCCTAAGTTTGGTTCTACAGCAACAAGTCAGACTCGACAGGCTAAAGCCCAAACCTTGGTCAAATGTTACAACAAAGTCACAGCCCTTGTCTAACATGCACAGTATTTATCCATAAATTAAATATTTCATCATCAGAACAGGATTGTGAATTTTCCTTATGATGTGGATGTTGGAAAAAGAAGTCAATATATTCCTCTTTTTATCAATTCTGCAGTCATGACAAGAAAAGGTAGAAACCAGTACTCAGAACACGCCAAGGAAGCACAAGCCAATTTCAGAGATGGCCATGGTCAGAGAAACTAATACTTGACACATTACTTAAAAGGCAAATGCATGAAACAATAGTATCAAGCTAGAACACATAGAAGCCTTACTTGGTGCAATAGTTGCATGTGGCCGACATGGTGGGATGGGGTATGGAACTGGTTTGTGTGGATTGTAGGTCGATGGAGCCTACATAAACAAAAGGAAAAGGCAATAGTGAAAGCATTACCTAACGTATCTCAGACAAAAAAATAACATTCAGATACTACTACATACAGGCATTCTTCACTACAAATATACGTGATATGAACTTTATAATATCCATAGTCAGTGCAAGTATTTCACTCTTTTCTGAAAAGAATGAAACAAACATCACTTTCTTATCAACTACCTTAAAAACTCCCTGAAATCCCTAACATGAGTGAAAAGCAGATTAGATTTTAGATTTAAATTTTAATATGAAACTGAGCACAGTTGGGAAAGGGAACTCCTTTCTGCCTCACAGTTCTCGCACTCTGCAGTCTTGGACTGACATCTCGTTTTAAAGATTTAGCACATTCAAACCTAACCAATATTTCTGACAGTACCCGTGCCTTTAAAATAATACAGCTTTGTAGGAAATGTTTCATAATAAAAGTGATAATAAAATATTTGAACAATACTTCAAAAGAGTACTAAGCTCACTGAAAATTTGTCCCACATGTTTAAGAATTTTGAAATACAGATCAGCCGTGTTGTTAAGAAACAAGAAGCTCCTTCAAAAGCACAGCTGTAATTCAAGTTCCCAAGATGCAGGCATTTTTTTGTCCATGTAGGAAATCCTCAGAGATCAGCTCATGATGGACTACTAAAAATGCTTTTAGCTTTCTCTTCTGCTATTGTAATTTAAATTGTTTTCAAATGCACACACACTGTATCAAGCAGAGAATCTCCTCTCCACAGCTAAAAATTACAGCTTATTTTCAAGCTAAATAAAAAAATACTAGGTCATATTAACTTCATTATAGAAGTTTAGCTTCAATTAAATTGCTGCTCTACAGTCTTCTTGCAACATAACAGCATTTTATAATAAAGCCTCATTGAATCAGCTCATGGTTGTTTGGGGTTTTCTTGAAGTTTCTTTTATTTACTCATTTATTAGACATACTGGTTTGGATGGTCCAAGTATACGGGCTGCTATTCCCTTTCCTTCATTAGTACATTCTTCTGTGTCCTTTTTGATAGGGGTTCCCTGAAACAAAAGAAAATTGAACAAAGTATTAATTTAGAAGTAAATATTGATATAGAATTTCTGCCATATTTGACTTTTTCCCAACTACATTTGAGTTTTTAAACTTCTAAAAGTAACCATGTTTGCCAGAAAAAACAACAACAGTCCTTTAGGCTTGTAAAATGATGAGTAATAGCATTCCAATAGCTTGGTTTGTAACACCGAGCTTTTGTAAAGAGAGGCGTTTTAAACAGTCCAGGTTGGTGATGGAATTCTGCATTTTGACTTGTGGATGTGATAACATATTTCATAGTCCCTTATGTGTTCACAGAAAATACTTAACATGGTTGTTCAAGAACTACACTAAGATTAGCAGTAGTACTGTAGTGACCATATTAAGCCATCTTATCAACCTACCAGTAAGGCTCTTTATACCTCTCCTGATTCTGCCAAATACTGCTGTATTTTACAATGTGTTTCTGATATGAACAATGTCTAATTTATGAAGTAATCTTTACTTGAAGCAGCATAGAAAGAATGGGCAAACAAAAATAATGCAAGTTGTCTATAATAGCGGAAGGGGGTATTAAAAAACGGACAAACAAAAAACTCCCAACAAATGCACATCAGTTTTGACCCCAGTCCTCCTTCCATGTATATCAATTCTGGTTTTGGTTATACTACAGTGAATCCCAAATCAAGAGTTCATTTGTGAAAAGCAAAAGCACACTTACTGGAAAAATTCCATTTATGCGGCTTGGTTTGCCCTTGGGATAAGGATTGCCAGGAATCATGCCACAGGATGATATCATAGCATGAGGAGCCTTACAACCTGTCTTGGAAGCCTGCAAAATAATCAAGAAAGAACACTATTTGCTATCAAATTCAATGCTTTAAAGGAATTTTACTATTTCATGACATTTAGACTGCATGAATCAACCTACATGGAACAGCTGAAATCTTTTGTCTCAAATCTTTTTCCAAATAATCCAAATAAGTGTAAGGTTCTGCCAAAGTCCCCTTTATTTTGAATAACTGTATTCGGACCAGTTCTGCTCAGACTGAACTTGGGCTTAAGCCCTTGGTTTTCTCTAAAACAAACACAAACTATTTCCTTCCGCATTGGTTGCAATTCTGTGCTCCCTTTTCCATACATTCCTAATGCCTACAGAAACTTCCCCTTTTGTTGCACAAGCATTACATAGCTCTTATCTTTTTGCAGTTGCTTTCAGCTTGTCTTACACCACCAGTTCCCAACAGTCCTCATGCTAAGCCTTGACCCCACAATGACCATAAGGATGGAAACAATACTGTATTTGACAGAATCAAGGATACTAATATATCTTGATTACCTGTTCAAGAATTCTTCTGCATCTTTTCTTCTCTGACATATTAATTCTGAACAGATCTTCAATAAGGCGATAATTCTGAGCATCAACAATGTTGCTATAAAGACAGTGACAGACAATTACTGCCATTCCATTTGCATAAGTAGAAATAATGCACCGCTGAAAAGTGACCAACACTTATTTAGCCACTACCCAACAGTACATTAAAAAACCATAATTAGTTCAGATCATACTATTACTATTATTAGAGTAAAAACTTCCAGCCTAAATATGGACTTCTTATGTCTTAAGTAAATCATGGTATTAGAATTAAATATCAATACAGAACAATGGATGATGATGGCTAAACTTTATTGCAAAAATAACTAAGTTGAAAAAACGAATCTTGCATCACAACAGTTTGTTAGAAAGCTTTAATTGCTACCAGCACACAATTCCTAGCACAGCAGAAAACCTGCAGCTACTCAGTTTGCCACTGTTTCTTGCTCGTCTGGTAAAAAAAAAAAATTTTCATCTAATTTACTCCAGAATGAAAAAGATCAACTCCTGGTAGTTCTCTCCAAGTTCTGAACAGCTAGTGAAAGTCTTCAGATAGTTCCAAAAAGAACTCTTCCTCTCTTCTCTCCCCAAAAAAACACTAGACACATCAGGGAAGACAAAATGTGTGAGTACCAGGAGACCAATGCCTGCTTCTACCTACCTTTTTCAAAATCCTGATCACACCATTATTCTGTCAAATACTACCTCTGCCATCCAAACTACTGGAAATACTATATAGTACCAGAAAGGAGGACTTCTCAAAGGAGGATATTAGACAGAAATGAAATCAGCAGAATGTTGAGTGAAGACATGAAAAATGCCTCAAAGAACGTTATTAAAACGTGAATGAACTTTTGGCTTTGTTCTCTAGTCCTGATTAACAAAGTAAGCAGCACATAGATTTGGCTTAGGATTTCTAATCAAGACTCCCTTATTATGCTCTTGTACTGTAGAAATTCAACAGCTAAAGAAGTTAGCAAGCTTTCCCCCCACATGAGCTGAAGTTAGCAACTGAAGAGTGCCACTGACTAACTTTCCTTAGGCTACCCTGTTTTGTTTTGGTCTGAAACAGACTAGGAGCATTCACATGGCTTCCTTAAACTCAACTCCAAAAGCCAGATTTTGGAGTCTGTGTCTTAATTTTTTTATGGATATTTATATCATGAATTTATATGCCCCAGAAAGTTCAAGCAGGCTGTAATATACAGCATTCCTAGGCAAGGCAGACATACTTACAGCAAAAAAAACCAAAACAACCCCAAACAGAACAATATTCTTATAATAAATCCCCTGAACCAAGCAGCAGAGTTCCAGTGTAAATATGTGTAAGTAGCAGATCCTTTGAACCAGCTGTGTTCAGTAGAAAAACCCCAACTTTCTCCATAAACATAGAGTATCTATACATCTTTTTTAGACTGTAGATTTGTCAATTTAGGAGATCTATATACTTAATTTAGAAGGCTTTTCGAATGCAAAAGAGGTCAGTTCCCAGAATGCCCTAGTCTCAAGTCTTTCACATTTCAGTGAGCAGAGAAATAAGCTTAAGGCCATCTTCATTTTCTACCTGATTTGAAGACCACTGTAAAAGCATTGCCAAAGTGGTAGTTTTCCAGCAGGCAGAAGCCCACAGAGCAGCATGCTCAGGACTCAAATGAACTGTGGAATTTTCCACAATCATAGAATCCTTGAATGGTCTGGGTTGGAATCATCTAGGTCCAAGCCCACTGCCATGGGCAGGGACATCTTCCAGTAGCCCCAGTTGCTCAGAGCCCCATCTCGCCTGACCTTGAACACTTCCAGGGATGGGGTATCCACAGCTTCTCAGGGCAACCTGTTCCAGCCTCACCAACCTCACAGTAAGGAATTTTTTCCTAATATCTAATCTAAACCTACTCTCTTCCAGTTTGAAGCCATTCCCCCTTGTCCTGTCACTACATTCCTTGTAACAAGTCTTTCTCCATCTTTCTTGTAGACTCTCTTCAGGTACTAGAAGGCTGAAATTAGGTCAACTCCAAGCCTTCTCTTTTCCAGGCTGAGCAAATCCAATTCTCTCAGCCTTATGTCTACTTCTACAATGTCTACTTCTAATTCTTCTAATTCACAATCAGTAATGGATTTATGCTTTACCTTAACCAGGTACAGTGCCTCCTTCTAGAAGTATGTAAAGTTTTATATACCCAAACACTAGCAAAACCAATACAAGTTAAAGGAATACAGCATGAAAGATACTTACGAAGCTAAGATTTCAAGGGCAATAAGTTTATCTTTACTGAATGTGAAGCAGTTGAGAATATTAACCATTTTTGATGCTGGAACTGCCACTATTTTCTGACAAGAAAGCAAGAAAGAAAAAAAGTGCATATAAAATAAAGCAGTACAATTATTTTAAACTCAGAATACAACTCAGTAACAACTTCACATGGTGTGTTTTAGCAAACACTTAACAGTCTCTCCCTCCCATTGGAAAAAGATTCTATATGCTAAATTATGAACAAGCAGTTTCAAAAAGCACTCACCCAAAACAAAGAAATCAGGTAAGTTAACAATAGTTACAAAGGGTTACATCTCTTTCTGTGATACACAGGAAAGTAAAAGACACTTTAGTCAGAAAAGATACCCTGGTTAGAAGTATGAAGTTTCATAGTTTGATAGCACTGAAGAAGCAGCACATAAAGAGGAAACTTTGACAATTATAAAGGGTACAATGAGTCATCAGTTGCAAAAGTATATATCACAAAATTAAAATAAGATTATAAAAGCAAATTTATTCCACAAGATTATGTCACAAGAACTTACATGTTGTAAAGCCTTTATTGCCTTGAGCTGTGGTTCAGCCCAGGAAAAGTATCTCAGTAACTCAACAACCTGCAATAGTAAGGCCTTCAATTAATCTTTTAGATATACTAAAAATGTATGCTAACAGCATCAATATGATCTTTCCATTTTTATAGTACAGTGGTATACTGTTAAAAAACATCTGTCTGCATGTTTGATTATCAGTGCCTACTAGCATCTAATGGTTTTTATCTCTTAAGTAGGCACTTAAAAAAATCTATGCTATGAGATGAAGATTTTCTATGGAAATATTTAGAATAGATACTTACTACTCTATATATATTTGCATGTATGTGCAACAATGAGACTGTATTAAAATAAAAAAAGAGTCAACTATCTATGAAAAACCTTATAAACATCCAGTGTCTCAAACAGCCTATTTACCAAATATACACCAAAAAAAGTCAGCAGAAAAAGAAACAGGGGAAAAAATATACATAGTATCAAAATAAGTTGGATAATTATTACTACATGCCTGTTTAGACAATACATGCAAAATAATCCTAAATTCCATTATGATAAATTTATACAATTTTCCACACACAACTGAAAATGTAATTACTTTGATGATAAAACAACTTGGAACTATTTTTCACAGTTTAATGCTGATATAACAAGGAATTAAATATTCTTAGTTAATAAATAAAAAAGCTAATGTGATCAGCTTTGGTATAATTGGAAACAGTCTGCATTATTGAATACACAAAAACAATAGCTCCCATTAAACCCATGACAGTGTTGGCTTTACCTGTTCACTAGAAAAGTATCCATGAACATATTCAATAGCTTTTAATTTGTACTCAGTCAATACAGCCTAAAAGATACAGAAAAAGAAGTTATACAATTAATTGCCCAAAAAGTATAATTATAGCACAATCATCTACTAATCTCTTAATCTAAAAATTTCTGCCCCTACAAAGTGGCATTTGCATCAATCACACCACAGCATTCTGAAGTAACAGTATATTCCTTAGATAGTTCAGAATGGTGAAAAACAGAAAAAGACTTCATTTTTTTTTATTGTCATTTATAACTGTGCTGAGAGAACATCATCATCATCATCATCACTCTTCTTTTTGCCCCAAAGCTTTATATCAATTTTATGAAGGGACTGGATAACAAGCTGTATAGAAAGAATTAAGATTACAGCAAAGCTTGCTCCAGAGGTGAATGATGTCTCATCATTACCTTTCAGATTGCTAACTTTAACATGCAATCACAAAACAAACAAAGTGCAGTACTTTGATGTAGCACTTTTAACTTTGTGGCGAGACAGTTCTGTTGATAACCATGTGAGCTATCTAACAGCCAGGACTTCCTTCCTCTCCTCATACCCAGTCAATGAGATGGGTACAAGATGTAAAGAAGACAGGTGACAACTGAATTCCTGCCCCAAATTGGTGCAAACACCTTTCTTCCTTAGTTTCCAAGTCTCCATCTATTGCTAGATCTCATGCATATTCTCAAACCACCTTCAGCTTCACCCCCACATCCATTTCTATCTGCTTCCCACTAGCCCTAAAATCTACTCTAAATTTTTTTGTTCCTGTCCCTTCACACAGACAGATGTGAAGGTCTTCACTGCAATCTGACTGTGAGTAGCACAGGTGCACGGAAACTCACTTGGATACTGTTTGAGGCAACTCTTTTCCTTTCTGTACCTTATTAAGAAATAAACACTACCAGACACACTGAAGTCACAGAGGGAAAAGAATTTCTCTCTTCATGCTCATTTTTTCTTCTGTCTCTTCCTTTTCCATGTATTTTGGAAAAGAGGGTGGTATGTCATATTTTTTTACCAAAACAAATGTTACTTTTCTTTCTTAAATCAACAACTGAATGACTTTGTAATAAGAACACAAACAGAAACTACTGCTATGTATATTTATGGAAGAAACAAACAAACAAAATCCCCAAAGTTTATTTTGCTAATAATTATAAATATGGGGAAAATAACACTAAGCTACACAAGAAGACATTTAAATAATTGTTTCTCCTAATTGTAGGACTGAGAATGGAACACACTAGCACAACTAACTTATGAATCACAAAGAAAAAACTTTCTACCACAGAGCTAGAAACAAAGCTTAGACAAAAACACAGCAGCAAAGACACGAAATCAGCATTTGGGCAATGTTACACTGCAACAGCACAGCTATTATTAACATGGCACAGCACTGATCCTTAGATCAACTGCAAGTTGGGTTTACAGGAATACAGGCAGATAGCATAGAGGAAACATAATTGCCTAAAATCACATGTCAAAACCCTGTTGTCTGAAGTCTTTAGTAATCACAGAGCGTATTCTGAAGGACTGCACTGCAGTAGCAATAATTGAAACGTTACTCCTTCCCACCATGAATTCTCACAGAAAGCATTCATGTGCAAGTTGTTCCTTAATTATTTTTTTTTTTGTTCCCAGATTTTCCACACAAAATTTTAACCAAGAGGGAAGTCCACACCCTCAAATATCTTATTAGGCTGTCATGTTTTTAGCTGGTTATACACATACCTATTTTATAAGGGGGAATTTATGACCGTGACCTTATGCAAAAATGCTAGTAAATGCAGATGTGATAAAAAAGACTCATCCCTGGGGTTTCTGTTGCACACTCATTTATACCTCACTATGTTGCAAAATAATAATACTGCAACTGCAGCCATCAACTGGGCCTCATGCTGAAGAGAAACTCAACTCTAGTACCCAAGTCCAAAGGAAATTTACCTTTCCTAGACAATCCAACATAACAAAAAAAGCCCACTTATTACAAAAATGCTAAGGATCCCTTTTCTGCCATGAGGCAATCTTATCTGAAACAAGCCCTTCATTTTCACACCAAGACAGCTTTAGAAGGATACATAAAACAAAATACATTGTTACAGACTTCTACTTCCAGGCAAACCAGGAAAAATTAATCTCAGAGGTTCTGATTTTTTTCTCTTTTTCCACCTACAGCGTTACAGTAACTATGCCAACCACTAACCTTTAGCTTTCCTATTAAATGCAGGCCTCAGTGCAGAGAGAGAGACCTGCCAGACACCAGGAAGCCCAGGTTTGTGTCTCAAGTCCCCACAACTAGCAGGTATTTTGCTCCGTTAGTTTTTAAAGAGGGGATGCAGAAGCACAGCTCGGAGCAAGCATCAAAACATAGGATTTACATCCTGGAGAAGCTGTGCAAACACTCTGAAGCTGTGAGAGATGTGGCTTCCAAGGACTGCTGCGTGCAGCTTTGAAAATCAGCTCTTATGTCCTACTTGTGCATCGTATCTCTTCATGGCTGGGCTTCACAAACGAAGATTTTTAAAACGTAGATACTTCACACTGTCTCAGGTCAGGCCAAGTAAATGCAACCCTTTTCCCCAAATAAGAGATGCTTGGTTATTTTGGTTTGTCCTAGTTAGAACAGCTGGGACCAGTTCATCACTGGATGGGTGTAACCCAAAACTGTATTTTATAGCCTTCCATGCCATTTCCCACAAACCGTTATCAATGAACCATTTACACCACCAGCCCAGAGCAGGCTGACTCCTCAGGCTATAAACTAGGTGTTAAGAGGCCTGCGAGATAGGAGGGTGTTTCTGTCCTCACACCCATTGTGGAACCCCCTGCCCTGAGGGAGGTACTGGGCATTCCTGCCTGAACTGGAGAATATATAATCTTGGAGTCTTGGAACCTTTTTAACCACTCGTGAGATCCAGAGGAAGACTGCAGACCACTACTCTCAACTAGAATGCAGACCACCACTCTCACCAACAGGTTTTCCCCTCTCCTTTTACTTTGGACTCAGGGGGCCCAAAGAACACCACTCTGTTCATGTCCCAGGGTGCTGGGTTATATATTTGGGTTTTGTGGGTTAAAACCAACTGTTTGTCTGCATAATCGTACTTATTGTATTATTTTATTAAATTGTTATTCTGATTTATAATCTCTCTTTTGAGTTGGGTTCATTTCCCCTGCTGGTTTACCTTTAAACCAGCACATGGTTTTTGTTCCTCATCTTCCTTGACAGTGAAAATGCTGCAATAACCTTATTCAAGTGCTTATTTCAAATAGGGCTCTTGAAGCACACTGGTTCAGTGGCACCAGTCTGGACATCCTGTGCCAGTTTTATGAGACAATTAAAAACATCTCAAAGCGAGGAAGCACGTCACAGAAGTTTTACACTGTTACATCTGACACACAAAAACTGGAATACATCAGCAATACAGGATTAGTTCTTCACACGGTGGTGAAATTTAGTCTTTATTGAATCCTGAAGGGATTATCAAAGAACACAAAACCCCTCACCTCGTGTGTTCATCAAGAGGAACAGAATCATAGAATGTTAAGGAGTTGGAAGGGGCCTTAAAAACCATCTAGTCCCAAGCCCCCTGCCATGGACAGGGACATCTGCCACTAGACCAGGTTGTTCAAGGCCTTATTCAACTAGGCTTTGAACATTGCTAGGGTGCGAGCATCCACAAGCTCTCCAGACAACCTGTTCTAGTGTCTCACCGCCCTCACAGTAAACAACTTCTTTCTAATATCTAACCTAAAGTTTCCCCACTTTCAATTTGTACCCCTTACTCCTTGTCCTACAGCCTATAATCAAATTATTAAACTAACATGATATAAAAAACGAGAAGTTATTACCTTCCTAATTTCATCCAGCACGGTTTCAAATGATTTCTTATCCATCTTGATTAGTTCATTCAATGCGTGGAGGAAATAAAAAACTAAATAAATTAAAAAAATTTAAAAAACGGAAAAAATCTGGGCTAAAGACTTAAGAGTCCTCAAGCATACCGAAAAAAAAAAAAAAAAGAGAGAGAACGTAACAAAAAAAAAATCTGGGCACTGAAGGCGGTCCGGGCTCTCCTCATCCGGACACAGAGACAAAGGCTCCCGCCGGGCGCAGCTCAGAACGCCCGTCACGGCGCGTCCCGGTGCCGCTCGGGCCGGCGGTGGGAGCGGGAGGGCGCGGGGCTCAGGGACGGATGGAGCGGCAGGAAGGGGCGGCAGCCGCGGCCACTCGGCTCAACACGCGGCGCCGAGGCCCGGCCTGCCCGCGCCCGCCCGCGGGGCGCCCCCGCAGCGCATCGCCCTGCGACCCCGGCGGGCAGAGCCGGCGCGGCCCCGAGCGGCCCCTGGGGAAGGCGGGGAGGGCAGGGCAGGTGGGGTAGGCGGGGAAGGCGGCCCGGGAGCGGCGCGAACACACCGACAGGACACCCCCTCCGCCGGTCCCGCCTCCCGCCGTCGCGCCCCTATGGCATCACGGCGCGGACTGAGGGCCCTTTTCTACGCTGGCCGACGACACTGATGCCTGCGCAGGAGCGGCGGGGAGTCGCGGCGGGCTCGCCCCTCTCCCAGCCCCCGGCGCGGCGCCGAAGCGCTGAGCGCTCTGGCGGGACCGCCGCCGCAGCCACTGTGAGCCGCCCCCTCGGCGCCGCCTCGGGCCCGGGGCCGGCACGGCGCGGGGAGCAGCGGCCGCGGGGCTGGGACGGGCGGGGCGGCGCCCACGTGGCCGCCATGGCAACCGGCCCGGCCCCCGGGAGGCGGGAGGGGCTGCGGCTCCGGCTCCGGCTCCGGCTCCGGCGCTGGCGCTGCCATGGCCGGGAGGTTGCTGGTCCTGCTTGCTCTGCTCGGCGCCTCCCAGGTGCGCCGCGGCCACCCGGGGCTCCGTGCCGGGGCCTCCGACTACGGCGGGGAGCGGGGAGGGGCTGCGGCGAGGGGGTGGGGGGCCGGCCGGGGCCCCAGGACTCGAGGACTCTCCTCGTCCCGGTGACTCTCCCGCCCGGCTGGCGGCTGACGTGAGGCAGGGCGGGGGTGCCGAGCGATCCTTTTCAGGGGTTTCCAGGCAGTTTGCTGCGCTCGAGGGAGGAAAAAGTAAGGTGTGGGTGAATGACTTCCCACTTATTGCTGCTGTCGGGTTTTCTCCCTGCTGGATTACTCATGGTTTTCCTCCATGGCAGCCCAGTCTGTCTGTCCGCAGTTCTGTCATCAGTGCACCACTGTTCCTGGCAAGGCGAGGGGCAGGAATGCCAGGTGGCCGTGGGCCTTCAGGGTCACCCAGGGTACTTCTTAGCTCTGGACTGAGCTCTCCGTTTCAGCATTTATCTTGCAGCAGTGCTTAGCTTCCTCTCTTTTGTTGGAAAAATAGAACAAAAATGTGAAAGATTATTTTTTTTCCGTTATCCTTTAAAATGCATAAATGGACCTGAGTCTGGCCGTTCCTGGTGTTTTATGTTTCCCAATTTCCAAGATGTAGTTTTTCTTTCTTGACCTGTTTTTTCCCCTTAATTCTGATCTTTTCTTTTTGTTATTTTTCATGTCTTCTTGAAGTGGCTGTTGAGTCTGTTGCATTTGGAACCTTCTCCACTATTTTCCTCATTTTGGAGTGTGATTTACAGATACAAATATCTAATAGCAACTTTGATGTAAGAAATTTCAGCATGTGTGTTTTGCCTTCTAACTCCAGAGCTCCACAGTCCAAAGGACTCATTAGCTAATTTTCAGTTTGTTGAAGCTTTCCCATTTGCAATCCAAACCTCTAGCAGCAAGCCTGCTTCTGCTTATCTGTTTTGTTAATATAAATTGAATAAGTGAATTTATGATGCTTCAGCACACAGTTACTTTCAACTGCTATTTTCTTTGATCCCACCATCATGGAATTTGATTATTACTGGATATTTATTTTGTACTTTCAGGTTTTAAAAGCATATGATTACTTCTCTCCTTGGAGGGAACAGCAGCAGATGTACAAGCTAGACATAGGCTGGCCTAAAACTCCAGAAGACTTCACTGGCCAAACATTTTGTGTTGCTGTTGACTCTCTTCATGGTTTGGTCTATGTAGGACAAGTGAGTGGGAACACTGTATTTCTCTCTTTCTGGTGTATTTTTGCCTGTAAAGGTTTAGATTAGGATGTATATGTGTATGTTTAAATGTATATATGAATAATTTTTGTATTAAAATCAGAGAAAATATAAGTAGAGATGTCTCTGCTATATCTATTTTTTAAAGCAGTTCTGGTACCATATTTGTTTTAGCTTTTTTTTTTTAAAAAGCATTAAATTTCTGTAGTATGAATGCATGATCCAACTTCACTGAGTTACAGCGGCTTCTTCCCTTAGCTGCAAGGGAAAATGTGATTCTCTGGCAACTGAATCTTCCACTCCTTCAGGCCTTGTCCCATAAAATCAAAACGACATAGCTTTTTCAACTGGTTACAGTAACTGAGTTAAATTATTTCCTCTACCCAGTTCCATGCATCGGTATCTCTAGGCCATGGATAAGTGGAGGGAATTAATTGTAAAGCACAGTATGAATACTTGAGTGCCATGCAGCTAATAAGCACAGTTACAATTTTTCATGCCTGTGTTATACTGGCCATATTTTTCTGCAGGAACATAAAATCACATTTCAAAATGAAGGCCAAGATAGCTGCAGGTGCTTAGCTGCTCTGAAAGTTGGATTCTTATGTGATTTAAAGTGAAGGTCTAAGCTGAGTGGAAGGTTTTTCATGCTAAACTTAGACCCTTCTCTTTCTTTCCTTTTCTAGATGGAAAAAGAGGTCTAGTAGACAATCAACTCAGGAGATTCTTATGATTCATGAAACATTGCAAAAACTTCACAAAGACGAATTTAAAAAAATATGATTACTTGCTTAATATGTTTTCTTTAGATCTCTTTTTGCCTTTTCAGAGGGGAGACAATGTGCCAAAAGTACTTGTGTTCTCAGAGGAAGGCTATTTTCTTTACTCCTGGAATGATACAGTTGAAATGCCTCATGGTATCTTTGTATGGAACACTGCAACAGATAGTTCAGTATGGATCACAGATGTTGGAACAGGTATGCATGGTGGTGATATGAGAAGTATTAGGTGGGGAAGAAAATGTTAATACTGAAGATTTTGCTTTAAACAACTCATTTAAATCTCTCAAAGAGTTCTGAGACAGATTTGTGCTTTTCTTGCTGTGAACAAACTTCCCGGGTGCTGCACAAAACACTCCAAAGTTTCATGATTTGTGCTGTGTGTCTGCTTACAGCTGCTGAGCTCAGTAAGCACTCCTCCCTGCTGCCACCCAGAACTATCAGGAAAAAAAAATCACAAATTCTGGCTAGACCTATTGTCTGTTCTAGGTTTAGCGACCTTAATACAATTAATGAATATTGTCGTATCCTATGGATTTACAGTCATAATCTCACTACAGAATTTTGACTGTTTGATGAATTAATATCACTTGTGAGTATAAGGAGATTTTTAATCTTTGCGATTGGTTTTAATACTTACATTTTGTTTTGTTAAGATATTTTGGCACTTTTTTTTTCTTTAATTCAGGGAAATACGGACACACTGTGAAACAATATAGCCCTTTGGGTAAACTTATGCAGGTCTTGGGCACACCAGGAAATGCTGGTTCAAGTTTGATTCCCCTGCAATTTGATCAGCCAGCAGAGATCTTTGTGGAGGAAAATGGAGATATCTATGTTGTGGATGGAGATGGAGGAATGAATAACAGATTGATCAAACTATCCAATGGTATGGAAAAATGAACTGTCGCAGTAGTTGCCTATTGAAAATTGAATTTTAAATAACACAGCTTGGGAATACTTTTAAACAAGGAATAGGTAGAACTGTCATTTAACATTAGTTAGAAGACCTTGTTGAATCAGATCCCATTTTATTGTTTGTCACTTCAGAAAAAATCTCCTAATCATTTATGAGAAGAGGCTGAGAGTGTGAGTTTGTCCAGTCTTTAAGAAAGAAAGCTAAGGGGGATTCTTATTGCTGTCTTCAAGTCAGTAATGGGCTATAGAGAAGACAGAGCCACATGTTTCTTGTTGATGCACAGTGAAGAAATGAAGAACACTAAGCAAAAGATGCAAGAGGGGTGAATTCCAATTCAATTTTTGGAAAAAAATATTCACAGTGAGGCTGGTTAGACAGTGAATATTTTGCCTAGAGATGGTATGCATTCTCCATTCTTGGAGATGCTTGAAAGTTATGAGTTATGAGGATCCTGATCTAATTTCAGAATTGAATTTGTTACCAAGAGTAGTTCTGCTTTGAGGAGCAGTTTGGACCAGACGGTGTTTGGAGATCTTTTATACTTAAATTGTTCTGTGATTCTAATTAGCTTGCTCATATACCCCAGTTAGAGCAGTGAGTGCGGAGTCTGCACATGCCTATGGTTGGAATTAGTGGAGGAGCTACTTTTTCTCCTTTGTTCTGTCATAAAGCAGATAGTTTCCTAATAACTGGTTTGCAAAATGGTGAATTGTTAAAACCCAGAACTGCCAGGTAACAAATATAAAAAATCAATTTAGTAAAGAAATTAATAGCATAATCAGCCACCTTTTCTTCTTCCTTTTTTTTTTAGTTCAGTGCTTAACAGAATCTTAGACTATGGCAGAAATGTACTAGTCGTTACATTTCTGAAACTATAGTCCTGAAACCACAAATAATAATCCAGTAGTCACTGTAGTAGTTCCAGTATTTCTTGGGTTTATGTATCAGGACTACTGTGTTTGAAAAGTTTAGAAATTTCACCTTTTACAAATTACTCAAAATAATTTTGCAAGGGAATGACTTAAAGATGCTTTATTTGTTGTTTTCTCAATGTGCTTTTTTTACTTTTATTTTTCATCGTGCTCACTGTTTAGATTACAAAGAGATATGGCTGACTGGAATAAACGGGACTGGCATCGGTCAGTTCAAGATTCCTCACAGTGTAACACTGGATGCTTTTGGACGGGTAAAGAGTAAAAGAAAATTATTTTTTCTTTCATCTTTCAACAGACCCATTTGCATGTATTTGAACAAAACAAACTGTATTTCTTCTTTATTTGAACTGTTGGGATCTGTGTCATTTTATGGAGGTTACAGTTTTCATTGTGCTAGTCGTGAGCTGAAGTTTCCCACTGCAGATTCTACCGGTATAGCTGACTGCAAGGTTAACACAAGGATTCTGCTCAGTTACATTGTCAATGTCCATGCAACAACTGACTGTTTCCCCTGCAGTTTGTAACAGGTTGCCATTGTGAGAGTAACAGAGAACTCTGTTCTGTAATAAGTATCTACCCAAGCACTTACACATCAGGGGGCTTTTATTTCATATTTGGAAATTCCAAATGAGTTTAAGATGATAGTGAGGCTCTAGCTACATTGTGGATATTACTCTTTTTTTCCATGCAGCTCAAGGCATTCCAAGAGACCACTTCTGCCAGATATTAATTGTAGTCTGGCTTTGGTCTGCCATTCTTATAGACAAATTACGCAGCCTCTTGTTATTCTGTTTCAGTGAAAATAAGATAGCTTCACTAAAACATGACTGGTTTGAGCTAATTCTGCTGATGCTATCTCGATCAGAATAAGAAATGTATATAAAAATCACTGCTCTGCCAAAACTGGCAGAGTGGGAGAGAAAACAGGAGGGACATGGTCACTTTATGCTGAAGGGTAACTGAGTTTATTCACTACAAGACAGCAACTGCGATGGGCTATGATTTTGTTGCCAACATAGTGTTGATGATCAGCCTATGTTAAAAAATAATTGTTAATTCCTAAGAAATGGAAGAGAATGCTGTAGTAGTGTTTCATTTAAAAATAGTGATGAAAAATATCAGGTCATCTTGTTCATTGCTCCCTTTTAAGTGATACCCCAGAAAAGTCGTGAAGTTTACTTACCAGACTGATACATTGTCAACAGTTAAAACTTCAATGATTGTTGTACAAAAGGTGCCTTCACTGGAACTGTCTAGTGGTATTTGCTGGCTTACAGTGTTTGTGAACCCAGTTAGCATAGGGTGGGACAGAGACAAGCTCCGCAAAACTGATAAGACAAAACAAACTGAAGGTGCTCTAAGTGTTTAAATTGCTCAATATTTGTAGTAGTATTAGGCATATCAAGAGTGCTTGCAGATGCAGTCATCACGGACCCGGATCATGAAGTGAGATTACCATTGAAAAAAAAAATTTTGGTGGGTGACAGACCTTTAGACAGATCTTTAGAATTAAAAATATGGGAATATGTCCTCACAGTGGGGGGAAAAAATCCTATCAAACATATCTATATCATAGCCACAAAAATGAAGAGGAGGCACCAATTTCTCTGTTAAAGTAGTATAAAATAATTCATGTATGTTAACTATGGGCCAGTTTTGGTTTATATCTGGAAGTCATATCTACTGATTTACTTTTGAATGGGAAGGTACATTCTTCCAAGGTACATTTTTACTACAGGGAACTTGCTCTTATAAGAAGCTAATGCATTTGCTTTGTTCTATTTGTGAACAGCCAAGATTTTATTTCTTAACAGGTATGGGTTGCAGACAGAGACAACAAAAGAATCCAAGTTTTTGATAAAGTCACAGGAGAATGGCTCGGGTCTTGGAGCAGCTGTTTTTCAGAAGATGGACCCTATTCTGTCAGGTATTGTTGAACAGTTCCTCTAGACACATGCAATTACATAAATAAGGTGTACTCATACTGGTGAATTAAAATGTTGATATTTAAACCCTGATGACAAGCAGTTAACCAGTTTAATAGGGTGCTGGGCCCTATTCATATGCAAAGATCTGCACAGTTGTATCTTGATGGAGAAATCCTGACTTTGTAACAAGCCCCATGGATTTAAATGCAGGATTGGGAACTTCATTTTAAAGTTGTTGTGTGTTTTTAACTTTACTGGTGCAGCTTTTACAGGCAGAAAGATTGTCTTGAATGAGTTTTCTGTAGCATAATCTGTCTCAATGAGAAGCCATATGAAGAGCAAGACTTAGAAGTTAATTCTCAATGTTTTATTGCATTTCGTCTGTCATAGCCTTCAAAGATGTGACTATTAAGGAGTTTTTGTTAGTATAAAAGTGCATGCTTGTGTCAAAATGACGTCATATGGCGTCCATAATTCAAAAATATGTTTGTCTTTCACAGATTTACTGCGGATTACAAGTACCTGATTGTAGCTCAGCTGAATATCAACCGGTTAGCAATCTTGGTAGCACCACCAGTTGGCGCTATTGGGGACTGTGTTATGGTCCATACAGTCCAGCTGGCAGATGAAACCAAACCACACCTTGTGGATGTGGACATGAAGAGTGGAGCAATCTATGTTGCAGAGATTGGAGCCCAGCAAGTGCAAAAATTTGTACCCTTAAGATGATGGTTTCCCACAACTGCCATGGCACAAGCTGTGTGACGTATAAGACCTATGATCACGTTTCCTGGAGGTTTTTTTGGCTTATGTTTCCTTAGACAAGCACAGAACATTGTGTTCCGAAAACCCTACAGCTAAGAATCTGTCCTGTTCTGTTCTGCAGTTCTGGAGAAGTACTTCAGCTTGTTTTAGTAATGCTATGGTGGCTTTTGCTTTTGTTGCAATTGAAAAATGGAAAGCATTTTAATTTTATTATATAAAACTTTATAAACACAACTGTTGTTCTTAAATGCATGGAGTCATCTTGGGACTCCTCTACCTAGCCTGTATATGTTGTTAAATGGTCAGAACTGTCTGAAAGAAATTGTATAAATTATTTCCTGGGAGGAGAGGACCTCATTTCAATGTTTCTTCACTTTTTTTTTTTAATCATTGTGCTGATACTGTCCAACACCGAATACAAGGATGTATAATGATGTTAAATTAGATGCTGCTGGATATTGGTGTCAGTATGGTGTCAGATGCCACTTGCATCTGGCCTAGGTGGTTAATGACATTAAGTATTGAAATCTGTTTTCAGCTCTAGCTAAAATGGTGAAGTCTGTAATAAGCTTAAGTTAAACTGACATTAGACACTTTGGCTCAAGTAAAAGTCTGTGCACAGCAGCCAAGTACTGATTCTTAATTAAATCAGTTCTTAACCTGATTTGATTTATATCAGCATGAATTTTCTGTTCTGTAAGGTTTCACAGGGGAACATATTGACATTCAAGTTATTTTAAGTTCCTCAAGAAAAACAAATTGCAATTTGCTAGGAAGGTCTTAATCAGCAGTAGGGACTGGGAGACATATGATTTTCTTCCAATTTATTTGTAGCGCTGTCAGTTAACAGCAATGCAGCAATTTTAATTTGGGGATTTTTAACTGTTTTGTTTCCAGAATTCAGATTTCATCAACTCCATTAATGTCTAGAGTTAAGTTTCTTACCCTGTATCCTACCAGATGTCTCCAAGCTCTGCCCTAAAAAAATGCTGTTCCTCTCCATTCCCAGACCAGAGTGTTTCTGTTTTCTTTACATGTTACTAGAAGACTTTAAGTTCACTTTATAGCATAGAGGGAACTGGGTATGGAAAAATGGGATGGGGAAAATGGCATGGCAGAAATGAGACAGTGAATAACTGATTACCAGAGTAAAGCTGTGGATCTACATTCCATATTTTCTAGCTCTTCAAAACATTTGGGAGGATTTTTGCTGTTTCCACACACTTATTCTACTGTGTGGACTATTTTAATGCTAATTACCAGCTAAGAGTGGCAATCTTTTTTCTACTTCTATGGAAAGAGATTATGGGAAACAGACTTATGGTGATGAGAAATACTCATTTCAGTGAATGTTATCAAAAGCAAATGCTTCTTAATTTGGCAGGTTTCAATCTATGATCACAAATTTGTGAGTCAGCAGATGGAAAATCTGTCTAGAAAAGTCAGATTCATACTTTTTGTGGAAAGTAACTCAGCAGTGGAGCCTGATGGCCTGATTTTAGTACTATTTGAGACTAATGCACTAAATGTGAATGCTTTGTTGTTGGCTGCATCCACAAAAACAAAACCAGATCTCATCTGGGACTGCCCTCACACAAGCCTGAGAACCAGAACTTCAGGGTTATTCACTAGCACATATGGTCCATCACTCACATGATCTTGAATGGGAGCTAGTTAGCAATATTTATTTGCTGAAAAAGTAGCAGTACTTCCTCTAGACCTAAGTGGATATGCCCACACAGTGTGTTGTGTGGATTTTCTAACTAGTTTTCCACTAGCTCAGGGATCTCTGCTCTATGTGTAATTTAGCTATTTCTTGCCTACACAAGGTGGATTTATTTTCTTAAATTTTACTGTAATATCACAATATTTGAGCATATCTCGGTGGTGTAAGGGGTCCAGGTATATCCATCCTTCCTCATCACATCCTCTCCTTATTTATTTTTCCTTTGTCATATCCATTTGAAACAGAACTCAGTGCTCTCTGGGAACCTGCTTCTATGTTCAGTCAAGCAATAATGCACTTTTGGATGCTGACAGATAATTCTACAAGCTTCTGTTTGCTCCATGAATCTGCTCTCAGCTCTTTTTTTACATGGGCTTTTGCAGCCCCTACAAATGGGGAACTTTCATCCAGTTTTGTCTGGCTTTACTGAAATAGGCTATGGTGCCAAAATGTGCCTTACCACTAGGCATATGGGTATCTGTGATAACAAGAGACAAGGGATGCTCATTATTAACTAGTATGAAATGCTTAGACTCTTTTTTGTCTCCGTCTGTGACCAGAAAATTATTTTGTGCACTAACTTGCTAATTCTGTGAAGGTTTTCTTATGTATCATCTTGAAACTGATTTCTGAAAAAAATGCATAGTAGGATAATTTGATAAAATAAATTGAGAATTTCCCATTATTAAAGTTTTGGGTGCCTTATTTCTGTACTAATATCAATACACTCCATTGCAATGGATTACTTTTCTAAGTATGGGGCCCTCAGCACTTTAGTAAGGTATTTAATAATTTCTGATACCAACATTCAAATGTAATCTAAAATTCCATGTTGTCTTTGTATGTTACTATTTCTGTGGCCAATCTCTTTTGTATTCTAATTTATGTATCAAAACAGACACATAAATATCTCTCATATGTTTCCCTCTGAGTAATTAGTAAAATGGGATGATGAATTACATAAGAGCCAAGTTTAAAGAAATATTTAAACTGTATACCTTTATGATGCTAATAGGGAAATTAAAAAGAAACTCACAAAACACTTCTTATGACAAATTGGGTTTTATTTTCAGAAAAGGTTTACTAAACAGTGTTGATGTTTTAGAAGGTCAAGAAAGGACTTCTCTATGAGTTAGAAATACTTGCACAAGAAGAAAAATAACATACTCCAGTGTTACCTAGCCAAGGAAGAAAACCTAAGCTGATTGCTAGAACACCCCAGAAATCTAGTTTTAGGTAGTAAGTGCTAACTTTTAGGTGTAAGCAGTAAGCACTGGAGTATTGAATTAATGGAAATAGGAATAATCTATATTTTGATGTCTCCAATTTTGCAGATTTTTTTTTAATTGACCCTTTTCTTTAAGGAAGTACCACAGCTGTTAACTGGATGATGTTCCCATTAGGTAAGACCAGATCACATACTCTCCTCCCTTCATAGAATGATAGAATAGTTTGGATTGGAAGAGACCTTCAGGACCATCTGGTTCCAACCCCTCTGCCATGAGCAGGGAACCTTCCACTAAATCAGGGTGTTCAACATCCCATCCAACCTCACCTTGGACATTCCCAGAGATGGATCATCCACAACATCTCTGGGCAACCTGTGCCAGTGCCTCATTAATCATGATTTTTCTGTGATGATAAACAGCCTTTTTTTATGTGTGTTTTTCTGTTCTCATAGTGGGCAATTTATTAACAATATTTGTCTGGCCGAAACAAAAGAAGCCTGAATCAGGTTTGTGCTATGCGAGATCAGATCAGTGAAGCTGAACCACCTCAATAAAAGTTGAAGGGGAGGGTACACAGGTATGTCTGTGGGTCTGCTTGTTGCTGTAAGTTCACTGCCTCTGTGAAAGTGGTTATGAATCTTTTTGAAGCATTAAGCAGTCAGTTGTCTTAGTTGACACTTTCTTTAAAATTTGTGACCTGAGATGCCTTCTCAAGTGATCTGTCACCAAGAAGTGTTTGCAATCAGTGAAGTTGCTTGTACAAAACTTGAGAGGGCACCAAACCCCTGCCGATGCTTGGCGTACTCAGTGTGAAGACATATTTTGCAAATACAAACAGCTGGTATTTCCTGAATGTTTGGAGTAAGTCAATAAAGATGACAAATTGCTCCAGACCTCCTTTCTCTTTTCAAAATAGACTGCTTTAAACATAAGCTGATCATAGAATCATAGTCGTTTTTGTCTTATTACTACTGGATTTATGTCAATCTTTTATTTCCATTGTTTTTCCTAGAAAAAAAATCAGTAATTCAGCATCCAGAGACAACTGGATATGGTGAATTGATTCTTGTAGTCCTTACATCATTGGTTTCAATAGAATTACTCCTGATATGTTGCTTTGGAAACATAATAATTTATAATAGTATAACTGTAGCAGCATAATTACACCAAGAGAGAGATGCCAGTATATTTCCCTACAGAGGTGACCCCGAGTGAGATTAGAGCTAAGATTACTTAATCTCACTCACCAGTTTTATTCTATCCCTCCTTTCTCAACCTTTGTTTCAAAATCTTGCTCTGTTTTTTTATTACTATTTTATTCTACTTTGGGGGATTCATCTGCAAAATTTGTATTTGCCAGCAGTTACCATAAAAAAAGTCAGAACACAGACTTTTCTTCAGGTAAATGATTCAAAATATTTGAGTCTTTCAGTGTTCATAAAACATCAGTCATATTGCTTATAAGAAATTTTAAAGTAGGAGCATATTAATTTATGCATGCAAGAGGATTTATTTGTTATGGCATTAAAGCCAAAGTGACACTGATACAAATGAGATATTGAATAGACATACTTTATCATAGTATCACATGTTTTGAGGCCGATGAAACCAAATGTGTGTAACTAGATCTGCAAAACATAGGTAAAATTGTTGCTCAGTTACATCAGGAATAAGCCTAGTAATTCTGTCTCAGCTATAGTGAGATTTCTTACAAACAAATCAAGACTTGAGAAATCTCTTGAATAACTAAAGTCTATGTGTTTTAATCCATCCTAGTAGTCAATAAACATCATTATGAAGGAGAGGCTTTGCATTTAGTCTGGATTCATTTGTCTTCAACATCATGTTTTCTGTTTTCAGCTAGCTTGAAGACATAATATGGTATTTTATTTTTTTCTTATCAGTCATAGAGTCATTTACAGATGATGACTGAGTCATCTCTTGCTCGGCTCCTTGTTTAAACTCTGTAGATTGGAAAAGTTGACTTGCAGTGGAAAACTGGTAAGACTTTTAATTTCAAAATGTTTTCTTAGCACTTTTTAATAAAAACAGACAAATCCAGAAGAATGTTTACTGTGTAACAGGAAGTCTAGATATTAGAACTGCCAAGCACTAAACAGGAGTAATACTATATCCCCGTGATTTGATGAAGCTGAATTTGTTTCTGCTACTAGCTCTCAGTACAGTACAGTACTGCTTCTGATAGTTGTCAAAGGGTGACTAAATGGTCAAGGTGTAAAGGAACCCTTCTGGAAGAATAGACCAGAATAGATACTGAGGTTTTTATCTGTGTTTGCTGTTGAAGTGCTTAGCAAACTTTCCATGCTGTTAAATTTGAAGAAAGAAAAAAATTCTAACACACACACAAAATCAAATAAAAAAGCCACTACACCTGTGTGTGAGGTTTCTGTAGAGATTCAACAGAATTGATGGTTGTACCTTGCCAATTGACATAAACCATAATGAAAGAATACATGTATTGGATACACAGCCATGAAATCTATTACAGGTCTTTGGAAGAATCTCTGAGCATGTATGTCAAGATGATCTGGCAAATAAAGTTTAAATTTTCAAAGGGCTTTTAGCAACATCTCATTCCAAGTGTCCATACAGAAATGAGAATGAGAAAGAAGGGATAATTATGGAAGACTAATTAAAATATTATAAATTAAATATATTAAAAACTAGTTCTCTGCTGCTCAGTGTATTGATATATGTTCTGGAAATGAATTTGGGAAGTCAGGGACAGAATGCACTGACAATACTAAGCTACTTAGGCTTGAGACTAAAGACAAAAGCTGCAAAGAGTTGCAGAAGGATACCATGAGATTGAATGACTGGGCAATAAAATAGCAAAAATAATATAACGTTGATAAATAAAAAATCAGATACAGCTAGTAAAAAGAAATCTAATTTTATACACTATGATATCTTTGATATATATTGCCATTTAGGAAATGATTCCAGCTCATAAGATATGATTCTTTGAAAATATCAGCTTCCACAGGAGCAATCAGGAAACAAAGAAAATAATGGGTGGTACTAGGAAAATACCAGATGATCAAACAGAAGGCATTGCAATGCATTTATGTGAATTCCTAGTGCACACTCATTTTGAATAGTGCAGGCAATTCTGCCTCTTCTTTCTCCTAATCTCAGGAAGTCTGCAGCAGAACTAGAAATAGGAGAGCAGGGGAAGAAAAATCTGTTAAAAATCCTTGGCTGTATCCAGCTACTGTGTTGGGTATCATCAGCATTTTATCACTTAAGGCCTGTGCGTGAACATGCCATTTTCCCTATATCTGCTGTTCTGAACCGGTTTGGCTTCAGAACTCGGTGAGGATGTACAGTCGGCTGGCATGCCAAGGTCAGGGCAAGAATACAGATAGGCAGAGACATGTGGTGTCTATTATGCAGGAGAGGTTAGCTTGAAAGAAAAATAAGAGTTTGCAAATATTCTAAGGTTTTAGTGGTGAAGGTACTTTTTGAATAGAACATACAGTCACAAAGTCAGTTCATTTGTCTTCCCAAAAATCAAAAGTTTCAGCAAAGGAAGTCAGAGTTGTCCTCACTCCAGTTGGTCAGATTTGATCTTCTCCTCAAGGGTCATGCTCTGGCTGCCTATGCCACCTGTCCACTCTCCTAAAGGTGAAAAGTACTATACTTGCTGCATCAGGTACCAAAATTGGGGGAAAAAAATTCATTTTTAGGTAACACATCATCACCTATGGTCTGACACAAACATGAGATAGCATAAGCTAATTTTTGTTCAAAGATTGGAGCACTTGAAAAATCTTGGAATTAAAATGAAGGTGCTCTTTCAAATGTTTTGATGATTTCCAGCCTGACACAATGCTGGTGGTCATGCTGGTTTATTTCGTGTGCATTGGTGTGGCTGGAATAAGCAGGCAGAAGATGGGTGTTAGGTCCCAAATGGGGCCTCCCGCTGCAGAGTTCATAGCAGAGGGTGACTGGTCTGCAAGCAAATGCCCATAATTGTCTCTGTAGGGATGCTGTAAAAGAGAAAGGAAGTGAGATGTCATATTGGGGCATGTGCTTCAACATGTGTATAAAAATTACAGTGGGAATATGTACTTAATCCATTAAGGAGGAGACCTGAAGGTCAGGGGGAGGAGAGAGGAGTGATTCTACTTAGCGGAGTCCACACTAACTCTGTAATAAGGCTTGCTCCATCTTACTTAATGTCCAGTCTAATTTCAGAGCTTTTAATATGAAAACTCTAAAAAATTGTTTTAAGAACAGATTATACTCTAAGTAAGGGTTGCCATCATATGCCTCCTAGTTGTTGCCTTAACAGGGGCTTTGTGATGGATGATAATGCCAGACAAAAACAGAAAGAAAGCTTGAATCATGTATAGGACAAATAACAAGCTGGAGGAATTAAAAATATTGGGGATAACTTTTAAGGTGGTACCTTCCAATTGATTTGAAAATGCTTGCCTGTGTTCTTACAGGGATGCATGGTGCAGCAGAGAAATCACGATTTTCATTTTGCCCAATTTCCTTGTAATAAATTTCCTTCTTTCTCATAAACAACCCAGTCAGGAGGAAACACAGGCCACAGACAATATTTATCAAATATCTTTTATGAATTAAGCTGTTACTATTAATACAGCCAAGCTGTTGTTTTCCTTATAGCTATGTCTGATGGTGCTTCCCCAGCCAACCCAGGTTTGATCTGCCTCCGAAGCAGAGGGCTGCCACAGACAGCTCCCATCACATACTTACCTTCTGTCTGGCCTGCTGCTTTCTGGTCCCAGTTTCTCCATCCTTGCACAGGTTTCGGCAGTGCACAGGTCTTCATCCCTTCACACAGCTCCTCAGCAGTCAGGAGAGGAAGATGGATTGCCCATCAGGAAACCCTGACAGCGCTGGAGTGGCTTATGTTAAAAAAAAATCTCTTTTTTTTAACCAGGCATTGCAAAGGAAGGTGCAGCTTATCTGAAAAGGCAGATTTGCTGGCAGTCTTGGAGAGGCCACCTCTAAAGCAGAGCTGGCCACCAGACAGTCTTAGGAAGGTTGTCAGGTGCTGTGAAACCCATGCAGCTCTGCAGAGCAGTCACGTAAGATGTGTGTATCACATCTTCTCCCTGTGCCCTCCTTGTCCTGCATGGAACCTGAGATCCTTTCAGTCATATTGGCTGCTCTCTGAGCAGCACCTTCCTTCTCCAACAGAGGAAGCAATATGCTACTGATGTAAAACCTATAATGATCTGCGAACACAAGCAACATTCGCAAGGAAAATCAGTATCTCTTGTTAGTGCAATTGTGACAGTTTAATACAGGAGACAAGCATTTGGGTATGCAAGGCCTTATGTAACATTTACTTCTTTTTTTTTAAACAACTATCTCACTAGGTCTAACAAAGAATATGACTGTCCCCAGCAAATGTTGACTTGCTCAAGAAACAGAAGTCATGTAAATTTCAGATTGTATATATGGCATATAATATGTATCCTAAACACCAACACACATTCACTCATGTGTACAGATTAAATATATCAGGAGAGGTATGCAGCAGATGCAGTATATACAATCTAACATTTATACATATGTATGTTATTTTAATTTAATCTTTATTGATCTAGTCTGGGTCCCAGGCATGCTGGGAGAGAAGAGTGGTAGCAAATGCTTCTATAATGAAACTGCCTAAGCTGCCCAGTATGAGCAGTAGTTCTCTGCCGTGTTTGCACTGTACAGAGACAGCCCTTGCCCTGGAGGCCTTCACCAAGAAAATAGGCTAGTGTTAAAGAAAAGCAATATATAATTCAGTAAGACTATATGAAACCTCCATGCTTTCAAAAGGAGGTCTATTTTCACATGAGAGATCCATTAGATCAGCTCAGGTGTCCCAAGGAATGCTACTGCACCAGTCTAACTCACTGCATTAAACCCAGTGTACGAGTTGTAATGGATTTTATGACATCCCCTGTTCTCACTGTTCTGCTTGGGGGAAATTTCAGCTGGGATAAGAAAGGAATAATAGCTGCTTGATTCAAAATCTTTATCGGAGAAAAAACATTTGCAGCTTAATCTAAAAATCTCAAACCCCATATTATTTCAAAAGAAAAAAAAAGCACTTGGCCCTACACAATACATGAGATAAAGGGGAGAAAACTGTTCACCGGAAGTCTTAAGAACCTACTATAAAAACATTCTTCTTGGTTTGTCAGTTACTCATTTTTGTTACTTCTGTAATCAGCTCTATCTTTTGCTCCTTCTTAGTTTTATTTTTGTTTTGCTTGCCTTGCCTGTACACAGACACACAAATAGAACAGGCCAGTGTCCCCTCTCACAATGTAAGATTCAAAAATTAGTTTTTAATGAACGATGCATCCAGTCTTTCTCAAACAGAAATAGTAATTTGAGTCATAACAAGGACTATTAAACAATGCCCTGTAGTGAGCTACAATTGGTGTTTTCCTCTCTACACCTCTCCTAATTACTCACTATTATTCTGACTGCTTATATAGTTTTGATGGGTTTTGATGTGCTCAAGATGCTTCTGCAGAGTATTCTCCTAGACTGTGGTGAGCAGAATTATTATATGGTTGGTCCTAGCATCGTATTACTTTTTAAGTTAAGATTTTATTAGTCCGATCTTGCTAAAATTTGCAAATCAAATTATTTTTAATTTGAAGGAGAATGATTTGATGGTAATATCTGCTGGGTTCAGCTAAAGTAAATCAAAACACATTCTTGTCTTGAAAGCAGAAAGGCATTTGCACTGTGAATCTGTGAGGGTGGAGGTGATGAATTATACTGTGAAAAAAAATGAAAACCAGATGGCACTTGCCAAACACCAACACAGTACAGTTACGCATAGTGGAGGCATAACCACATAGCACTTATACAGACCTGTTACCTAGATCCTCATCAGGCTTCTGAGCAGAATGAAGTTTGAGTTTTGCTGAGGTATCTGGTGACATCGGGGTTTTGTGAGATGAAGACAAAGCAGCAGCTTGGGTTGAATGAGCCCAGGCTAGAGACGAGATGATGGACGGGCAGTTTGCCAGGACCTCCCCAGCACTGATTGCTTTGTCCAGAACTGCTGCACAGTTTGGAGCCCCCACTAGTGCCTGCAGGGCAGGAAGCTGCTGGCTGCTCTGATAACAGGGGATGAGGCAGGATTTGAAATCTGAGTTTAGAACAGTGTGGTCTGTCCCAGCGCTTTTACGACAGCTCAGGCATCACTTTGGTGGCCACAAATAGTTTTAAAACCACAACTTCAGATGCATTATGAACCTAAAGTTGGTGTAGGAAGAATCCAGATTTCATATAGGAGGAGATAAAACTTGTAGGAAAAATTAAAACCCTGACAGCACTGCAGCCAGGAATAAAATTGTCACTGACAGCTACAGAAAAACTAGGATTTCCCCCTATACAAATACATCACGTATTTTGTTGTTGCTAATATGACCCCACTCACAAGAACTATAGCAAGAACAAGAAGATACAACCTAGTGATGAGAGATTCATGTTACAGTTGTTTTGGTTCTGCTGCTCCAAAGCATCCACAGTTTATAAGCTGGGGAGTGCAGCTGTAAGTGAACAGAAGCTTTTGCCTAGAGAGTTATTGCTTATTAAATGTTGCTGTTCAAATTTCTTTGCAACTTTAAAGTAGATTTTCCAATCAAGAGATGAGTCATACCCCAATCCTCTTTATTTTGCCAACAGACAAGTAGGAAGACTCAGCTGATATACATCTTGGAATATTGCCAATTTATGATTCAATTTACTGTCATAATTGTTTGTTGTTCTGCTTTGTTTCAGTGAAAACGATGGATCATAATAATTATTTTGCATATCATACTTCTCTTTTAGTCCTTAGATCTAGAAAGGGATTTGGACCAGTCTTCCTGCAAATGAATCACACCATTTAGAAATACCTAGGTTAATTTTTATTATCACCAGTCTTTATTATCAACATCTCTTAATAGCAACATTAAAGAGGAAAATCAATCCCCAAGAAAATCCTTCTGACCACTTTCCTATCAGCTAAAAGGTCATGGCACTGCAGAGTTAAAACCTCATCATCTCTACATGACTATTCTTGCTGGGTTTGTTCCACTCAAAATATCCTGTGAAACGGTCACATTAGTGCTTTATGATTAAATGCAGCCATTTACAGAAGATCTCCTTTGGCTGGAATTTTCCACCCTGCAGCTGAGATGCAGTACCTGACAGCATGCCTGGGGCAAAGGAAGGTACAAATCAAAACTGGAGATGCCAACAGATCATGCAAGTATGCATTTGTAGGGGTTGTGCCATGCTGTGGCCCTGTAAGTTGCTCAAGATGAAAAAGTTTGATCCATTGACATTGCAAAACTGACCCCTCCTTTGGCCCGGGTGAGTGTTGCATGTCACAACATAGAAAGCTTCTCTGTGGGAGAGCTTCCAAATGAGATCACTCACCTGCCACATTGTGGAGGGAAGGGTCTAATAGATCTGTCACCTATTTTTCTTCCAAAACCTACCTGCAAGCTGGTCCTGACCTGGGATGTGCACCTGCTGGCCTAATGCTCTCCATGGGAAAACAATGTTTGTTCTTTTCTTTGGGCACCTGGAGGAGGGTCCCAATTCTAGTGTCTCAGTTTTAAAGACTATGTCCACTCTATAAAAATAACAAAACAGAGGGTTTGATCTGTATCCCTGAGTGATATGAACTTTTTCACATCCACATTGCCCAGGGCATGCCTCTCCTGTAGCACTCCCACTCCATCCTCTCTGTGGAGGTCCTCTGGCACTCTGCTGGTGTCCCTTCGGCAACAGAATTATGATTTAGAGGGGTGGGGAACTTTACCTTCTTTTCTTTTTCTGAAATAATGTAAGGTTTGCTCTGCAATTCTTAACTTCAAAAAGCTGTGAGTGGGTGTTTTGTTCATACCAGTGTGTGGCATGAGGACATACGCCAATGTTGGAGGCTCAGGTTCATTTATGGTACCTTCCAGGAGGAGTTCCTGGGAAAAAACTCTCCAGAAGCATGCCTGGGCTCTGTCTTGGAAAAAGTTTGTTGAAGTGCTCAGGCCAGTCCATGAGCAAATTAAAAGTTCAGCAAAGAAGAGTTGTGGACCAGTGCTCAGCCCCCATTCCCTGCCCCACATTTATTTAGCTGTACTACCATACCAGGAGTCAGCACCTTATTTTAGCAAGAACAGTGTTACCAAATGAGCAGAAAAAGAGTGACACAAGTCATATCCAACACCCACTTTCTGCCAGGAAGCAGATATCACTCTCTGCTGGATTAAGAACTGGCTGGATGGCCAGGCCCAGAGAGTGGTGGTGAACGGTGCTGCCTCCAGTTGGTGGCTGGTCACTAGAGGTGTCCCCCAGGGATCAGTGTTGGGCCCAGTTCTATTTAATATCTTTACTGATGATCTGGATGACGGTATTGAGTGTACCATTAGCAAATTTGCAGATGACACCAAGTCTGGGGGGCAGTGTTGATTTGTTGCAAGGCCGGAGGGCTCCTCAGAGGGACCTGGATAGGCTGGAGAGTTGGGCTGATTCCAACAGGATGAGGTTCAACAAGGCCATGTGCTGGGTCCTGCACTTTGGCCACAACAACCCCATGCAGCCCTACAGGCTGGGGACAGAGTGGCTGGAGAGCAGCCAGGCAGAAAAGGACCTGGGAGTTTGGATTGATAGGAAGCTGAACATGAGCCAGCAGTGTGCCCAGGTGGCCAAGAAGGCCAATGGCATCCTGGCCTGTATCAGGAACAGTGTGGCCAGCAGGACCAGGGAAGTGATTCTTGCCCTGTACTCAGCACTGGTGAGGCCACACCTTGAGTACTGTGTCCAGTTCTGGGCCCCTCAGTTCAGGAAGGACAATGAAGTGCTGGAGCAGGTCCAGAGAAGAGCAGCGAGGCTGGTGAAGGGACTCGAGCACAAGTCCTGTGAGGAGAGGCTGAGGGAGCTGGGGCTGTTTAGCCTGGAGAAGAGGAGGCTCAGGGGAGACACCATCACTCTCTACAACTACCTGAAAGAAGGTTGTAGCTGGGTGAACATTGATCTTTTCTCCCAGACAACCATCAGTAGGAGAAGAGGACACAGTCCTAAACTGTGCCAGAGGAGGTTTAGGCTGGATATTAGGAAGAAATTTTTTAGAGAGTAATCAGACATTGGAATGGGCTGCCCAGGGGGGTGGAAGGTTCACTGTCCCTGGAAGTTTTTGAGATGAGACTAGATGTGGCACTTAGTGTCACGGTCTAGTAACCACAGCAGTGTTGGATCAAGGAACTTGCTAATCTCAGAGGTCTTTTCCAGCCTGATTGATTCTATGATTCTATGTTTCTATGAATGCTTTTAGCACAATCCAGATTAAAAATATCATATATATATAAATCTAGCAGAGAAGGAACCTTTTAAGTGCCTCCTGGGACTCCTCCCAGGGAACTCAGCTCATGCCTCACCCCCAATTCAAGGTCCCATTGAGAATTATGGTTTCATCTTATGTAAAATACCAAAAGTTTTTGGCAGAATACTTGAAAATGAATACTGCAGCACAATCATGGAAATTCCTCTCTTTTTAATGGGATTTTCTGCCTGGCTAATAAACAAATTGTCTTTCAAATGAAAACTGTCTCTGAGCCTGCTCTCTTGCTGGATTCTGGCTCAGCTGACAGAGAAGGAAACTCCAGAGAAGTTCTGCTCTCTCTGACAACGATCATGCTGTTATGTGATATGTAGAGGCCATTTATTTATTTACTTACTGATTTGCCATAGTTAATATTTGTTGCATTGCTGCCTGCTGTCTCTCCCCATTGGTTTAAAAGGAATGTTGCACTCTGGGTTGTATTTTCCCTCCTAGTGCTTTAGCCACCCAAATCTGTTACTGTTGTTGTCCCCTCCTGTCTTCTAGCCCTGGGGATAGTTTTCTGCAATAATCATCCTTTATCTCTCTTAGGGTTAACTCTTGCAGTCCTTTTTCCCTAGAGATGAGAGATGAGTGAATAAATAGACAAACGGGGCCAACAATGAATGAAAGCAGCAGGGCTGCATACTCCAGCAGGGTAAAATGCTGACTGTAGCAGCACTGCTTTAGACAATCACAGCTTCTTCTGAGTTACCTTACTGGTCACAATCTCTACAGGTCATTGCTGTGCTCTGTAATCACAAGCTTCTCAGACCAATAGTTATACATTTTTATTTATCTGTGAGGCAACCAGCACAGAAGCAGCACTTCTGAACATAGATGATAATTCATTCTGGCACTGTGCTGTGTTAATATGAAAATGCAGTGCTGATTTTGTTTATTTGTTTTGTGTAAGGAGATTGATGCTAAATTTCCCCCTGCAAATCCAACAGGATCGTTGTGGTTTATGATAATTGCATAGCTTAACACAGTTGTAAAACTGCAGTTGATTCTGGCACTGGGAGCCTGCCTTTGATGTGTCTCAGGTTCATCTCCTGGAACTGTGTGCCAGTTTGTCCCACGATCCATATTTATTTGTTTAAATTTAAAATAATCAAGATCGGTTCCCAAGGCTCTATGGAACTGCCATAATAAATTATGCAAAAGTACTGTTAAGTTAAGCCTCAGCAGTTCAGTCAGCCAGCTATCTACCTCCACTGTCAGCTGGAAAGCATGTCTCTGCCTCATCTGAAAACTGTCTTACATACACGCCTTTTGCAGTGGGCCTGGAAAGTCAGCAAATTTGGCATCTTCAAAAGAAAAAGAGGAACAATTTCCAGAGCCATCAAATACAACACTCGGTAAGAGCTGTGTTTTCTCCCAGTTACTAGGTGCTAGAGCTTCTGAAGAAAGCATTTATTGGTTTCAGGCCCAGTTCATAGAGGACTTTACTGTGCACACACAAAAAAAAAGTGTGTGAGAGGACAAGACATTCTTAATCCAAACATGGAGAATAAGTAAAACTTCCAGGGAAGACCCCAAATATATTCTCTCTGCTTTCCCAGGCAAACACCATAAACTGCAAGAAGACATTGACGCACTGAACAGAGCTCCTGAGGCACCAATATCTTACACTCTGTATTGAGTCTGTGTGGCAAGGTTTTGGGGGGGGGGGGGGCCTACAGGGGGGACTTCTGTGAGATTCAGCCAGAAGCTGCAACCCAGTGCCAGTCAGCTCCAAGATGGACCTGCTGCTAGCCAAGGCCAAGCTCATCAGGGAGTGCCTCCAGGATAACAGAGTTAAACAGGGGAAAAAACTCCGACAACTTCAGCCAGAGAGAGGAGTGAGAATATGTGAGAGAAATAGCTCCCCAGACACCAAGGTCAGTGGAGAAAAAGGGGGAAGAGGTGCTCCAGGTGCCAGAGCAGAGATTCCTCTACAGCCTGTGGTGAAGACCATGGTGAGGCAGGCTGTCCCTCTGCAGCCCATGGGGTTCCACAGCAGAGCAGGTATCCCCCTGCAGCCTGCAGAAATGTGTGATGAGCTGACTGCAATCCCCATTCCCTATCCTCCTGCACTGCTGGGGGGAGAAGGTAGAGAATTCAGAAGTGGAGTTACACCCAGGAAGAAGGGAGGGCTGGAGGAAACTGTTATAAGATTTAGTTCTATTTCTCATTACCCTACTCAGATTTAACTGGTAATAAACCACACCAATTTCCCCAAGTTCAGTTTATTTTGTCTGTAACAGTAATTGGTGACTGATCTCCCCCCGCCCTTATCTCAACCTACAAGACTTTTGTTATATTTTCTCTCCCCTGCCCAGCTGAAGGGGGGAGTAATAGAGCGGCCTTGGTGGGTACCAGGCATCCAGTCAGGGTCAGCTCACCACGTACTCCCAAATATTCTGCTTGGATTTCAGCTGTTGAGCTCATGAGGCATGTTTACCAGCATCTAAACCTGAGGAAACCATCATGTGGATCATGTTGTCAGTGTTTGTGCCCAAGAGGGAAGGCCGTATGTGTCTAATGAGGCACATTGTATGAAAACTGGCAAAAGAGAATGCTAGCAAAGGAAGAATAAAGTTACAAATAAAGTAGGCTTAAAAATAGTGAAATCATTTCAACTATGACTTCCATTGTAGAAGCTCTAAACTCTCACTTGGTCCTCTAAAGCCCATGTCCCTGGTATCTCCTAAATAACTTCCCAGTATCCTATTTCTTCCCACTCCTGTCAGTACTGAAAAGTTCAATTGTCACAAAATGACCTATGCTTATATGACTACATTCCTTTACCCTCCAAAATGCTTGGCCATGTCTAGTTTGCCTGATGGCTCTGCTCTTTGTTATGTAGTAACTCCTGTGCTCATTAATTGTCTGGAAAAGTGCTTGTGGGCCCAGGCCAAAACCATGCCAAAAACCTTTTGCAAAAGTTCAACACAATTTCAGCAATTTCAGTTGCATAAAGCACCTTCTGCAAACAGCCAAGGATGCTGCCCATCCAAAAAAGCTCTTTACTCAGGGGACTCAAGCTCTGCAGTTAAATCTCAGCTTGTTATCTGTGTGCACCTTTGGTCACCACAATGGCTGTGCCTTGGGATGGATTCTAAGAAGAGTCCAGGCAGATTATGGGCACAGTGCCAAGTGGGAATAAAGCACCTTTCTGAAATCTAATTCTCAAACACAAAAAAGGGAAATGTAATGAAAACTTGACTGAAGGAAGACTAGACTTTAGCTAGACCCCTAAATCCCATTTTTCCAGATCTGATCTCTAGACCTTACAATGCCGAGCCAAGTACAAACACTTTCACTTATAAAGGAGCTATATTCTCTTTGAAAATCATCCTCTGCAGGTTCCAGCCAAGGCCACATCCCAGATGGGGAGAACTGTGGGGTTCTGTCTTTCAGCTTTTTGGTGAAGAAGCAGTCTCATTGAAATTCTAAATACCCTGGGACCAATATTAACTATTGTGTCATGTTGGAAGGTTACTTACCCTCCTCAGTATTTTCTGAATGAAAGACTCCTTAGAATAGGGAAAAGTAAAAGGCTGTAGGATCACTTGCGGACATCTTATTAACTGAGGCTGTGTATTGTCATTTCTAACATGGCTTTGCTGAAGTCTCCAAAACAACTCAGCTTTTGAAGCTTGCAAGAGCTTGCAAAGACCATTCAAGGATCAGGGAGCACAACTGAGAGAACTGAGGCGTAAGAGTCTGTAGCTGGTTTTAATCCTACTACCAGCGTGCATAGTTCAATCATACATATACATGCTGTATGTTTCACCAAAGTTGTGTTTAAGTTGCTTTTCTTCTTGAAAGACAACAACAGACTCATCTTTCCCACAGGTGAATGCATTTGAGATATGTTCATAGGTAAAGCATACACAGCAGCGGAGGCTTAATTAAACATTTGCCTAACCACGTAAACAGACAGTGATAAATCTTCATAACATCTGGCAGTTTAACCATTCACTAGTCATCCTATAATTAGCATGCTGATGAATTTAATAGAATACTGTTTTAATGTAGTGCCAGATGGCCCTTCTGACTGACAAGGAGAATGACAATCTCTGTCATGTTTACTTCAAGGGTAGCAGAACAGCCAAAAAGTTCCTTCTTAGAGCACAACATTGATGAAGTAAGAGGGTACGTTTACTTTCCTCAGAAATCAATGGCTTTGAATGTGCAACACGGAGTAAGCATAGTTCATGAACTTCCCATGAAAAGTTTCCTTGCTTACTTCTCCTATTTGGTAAAGACATTAGCTTGCTTGTTATGTTTGCAGAAGAACATTATATAAGACAAATAAGGACCAATCCCAAGGTCCTGTGAAACAGGAGGAGGTGGAGGACATTAAGAGTAGTGCTGAGAGAGGTCTGCTCTGCAGCAAGGCCTGTGAGATGACCCCTGATCACCTCAATGGAGCTTAAAATTGGCCCAAACACTACACAAGTGATTTTGCTACAGGTCCATTCATCAGAGAAATTAACTTTTACAAAGCAACTAGTGAAATGGCAAGGACACTAAAATGAGGAGTATCCATGGAAGAGAAAACTAAAAGACAGAGATATTTGCTGTTGGTAAGTGAAGACAATTATTGTGTAACCACGCAGAGAATTTCTATAAACTTCAGTATCATTCTAGAGTTTATAGACTATAATGGAATTAGTAGTCAGACTATAGCAATCTTATTATCAAAGAATGTCTTGCAACTAAGAACCTCTGGGAGAAGATAACCATGCGTGACAGATAAATCTCAGTGGCTCTTTCATTTTGAAGCTAGATGCAATCTGCTAGGCCAAAGTCTCTTTCATGACAACTATCGATCATGTTCCAGTTGAGCTCCAACTAACATTTTGAATATTAAAACTTGCTGACTTATTTTCATTCAGTGTATCTCTATACAATCCCTTTCTCTTAAATAATAAACCAACTGTCAAAATGTCAGTGTAGGGACTCTGTACAGACTGTTACCTTATCAGCATGAACAACACACTCCACACTAATACCCCAAATTCCCTGCTACAGAGAGCAACTGCTTTTGACATGAGGCTCTTCCAAAATGTACCCAGACTGATGGAGATCTCAAACTACTTTTATGGGCTCCTGCAGTGATTCTGACTTAAAGACTATAGCACAGTAAGGTTTAGTGACCCATGTAACAGTGACTCTGTGAAGGCCGAAGTCCGTGCTGTGCTGCGCGAGTACAGCATCACCTTCAGGCCTGTGCTGCGCTGCACCTCTCCCTCAGCGCAACGCAAATTCAGTCGGGGGATGATAACAGAGGAGCCTACAGGCAGCTACCACTCCACACCAGTGATTACACATTTGCATGGCCTTGCCTTTATCTCACAGTGCAACAATAAGTTATTATGCAAACATTCTCTGTTTGACAGTAGAAATGATGAATGGAGTTTTTTTCTTGTAAGAAAATCCTTTAAGAACTTGAATGATCAGAACAGACCAATCCTTCCTTCCAATGGGATCTGCACGGCATGCTGCACTGATGGGAGGCCACTTTGGTGCTGCCCAACATGGAGTACCCAGCATCTAAATGAACGTAAGATAAACTATACTATTCACCTTCTTTATACGCTTTATATGTTACCTTCTATAAATCTTATTTTAAATGATGCTTTACAGAATCCAGATGCCTTTCTTACTGACACCATAACCTCCGTGTTCAAATCCCTTGTTGCAGCCGGCAGGTCCTAGTTAGAAATGTCTCTCTGGAGAAAAAATCCTGAGGGAAGGGGTGCCCAGGGGGGTGGGTGGTTGACTGGCCCGGGTGCAGCGGCGGGCGGGCTGCAAGGCGAATCGCCCCAGTGGCTCCCGCGGTGGCCGGGTAGAGAGAGAGGGGGCTGTTTGGACGCCTCTTCCGGCTAAAGTACTGGGGTGTCCCAGCAGGGATGGGCGGGGGAAGCCGGAGGACCCCTGCGCTGCGTTTGCTTATGAGCGAAATGGGGCCGTCCCGCGCAGCCGGCGGGCAGCCCCGGTAAGGCACCGCGGGGGCACGGAGCGTCTGCCGCGCCTGGACGGGAGGCTGCGGGGATCCGGGGGCAGGGAGGAGGCGGAGGGGACGGGAGGGTCCAGCCGCCGGTGACGCCCGGGACGAGGAGGGGTCCGCGCCCTCCGGCACCGGGAAGATGCTCCTGCCCGCGCCGACGCCTCTGCCCCCGGCCAGGTCGGGCCGGGGCGACCCCCGCCCACTCAGTGCAAGAAGGGGACGCGGGGAAGGGACCGGCGCTCACACGCTCCGTTTGTGATACCCTGAGTTTGGCAGGATATGCGAGGGGTTATTGCTGTTCCAGGCAGCAAGGCAGCGGTAACCAGTGCACGGAAACCAGCCCCATTAACCCAAGAACAAAAGGACGTGCTGGGGCTGGCAGGGTGGGACGGTTTTAGACAAGGATGTCATGCGGGTCAGTGTCAAATGCTTTGCGTAAGTCCAGGTAGATGATGTCAGTTGCTCTGCCCCTATCACCAATGCTCTATCCCGGTCATAGAAGGTCACCAAATTGGACAGGCATGATTTGCCCTTAGTAAAGCCATACTGTCTATTCCCAATGTCCTCTTTGTTTTCCATGTGTGTTAGTATAGTTTCCAGGAGAATCTGCTCCATGATCTTGCCTGGCAAGAGGTGAGACTGGTCCGTGCTTTCCTGGGTTCTCAGCTTTCCTGTTTTTAAAAATGGAAGTTATATTTCCCTTTTTCCAGTCATTGGGAACTTCTGACTGCCACAGTTTTTCAAAACTGAAGGATAGGGGCTTAGCAACGTGGTCTGCCAGCTTCCTCAGGACATGCAGTTGGATGTCATCAGGTCCCATAGACTTGTGCATACCTTAGATGGTCTCAAACCTGATCCTTTCTTACAGTGGGCTCAGGGTCTTCATTCTCCCAGTCTCTGCCTTTACCTTTCCTGACTTCAGTTGCAAGGCTAGAGCACTTGCTGTTGAAGACTGTAGTGGGTTGACCCCGGCCAAATGCCAGGTACCCACTAAAGCCACTCTCTCACTCTCCCTCTGCAACTGAACAGAGGAGAGAGAAAAAAAAAGCTAAGGATTCATGAGTTGAGATAACAGCTGGGAGAGGTCACTTACTGATTACCTTCATGGGCAAAACAGACTCAAAGTGTGGATAGTACTTAAATTTATTACTAACAGGATAAGAGCCAAAGACTGAGAAATAAAACAGTCTTAAAAACACCTTCCCCCCACCCCTCCTTCCTTCCATGTTCTCCCTCTCCCCACCCAGTGGTGCAGGGGTATGGAGAATGGGGGGTTATGGTCAGTTGCTGCTTCTGCTGCTGCTCAGGGAGAAGAGTCCTTCCCCTGCACCCATGGGGTCCCTCCCATGGGAGACAGTCCCTGATGGACCTCTCTGGCATGAATCCATCCCTTGGTCAACAGTTCTTTCCAAACTGCTGTCCCATGGGTCACTTCTCCATGGGATGCAGTCCTTCACAAATAAGCTGTACCGGTGTGGGTCCCCCACAGGGTCCACAAATCCTACCCGGGAAAAACCTGCTTCAGCATGGGCTTCCATGGGTTGCAGGTCTCCAGCAGGACCCTGCTCCATCTTGGGCCTCCCACGGGGTCACAGCCTCCTTCATACATCCACCTGCTCCAGCATGGGCTTCTCCATGGGCTACAGGTGGGTCTCTGCACCCTGATGGTCCTCCATGGGCTGCAGGGGCACAGCTCTGCCACCTGAAGCACCTCCTGCCCCTCCTTCTGCACTGACCTTGGTGTCTGCATTGTTGTTCACATGTTCTCACTCTGCTCTTCCCTAGCCACAGAAACCCACTAAAAAGACTAAGGCATAGAAGTTGTTGAGAATCTCAGCCTTCTCTGTCCAGAGCAGCCAGGTCTCCTGTTTCTTTCTGGAGAGGGCCCACATTATCCCTAGTCCTTCTTTTGTTTGCAATAATGCCTCAGAGCTTTTTTTGGATTTTTTAACTTTTATAGATTTTAGAAGTAGATGTGTAATGAACGTAGACTTTAATGTAGCTGTGTTATATCCCTTACCCTGTAGCATAATGTTTACACATACACAACCCTACTACCCCATTTCATATCAATCCCTCTAAAATTCTGTTAGCGTGTTTAGTCTTCTTTTCAAGGTAGAATTGTAGAAAAATACCCTAAGGCCTGGACCAGAAGATATCACACAGACACAGTGACCTTCAAGCCCAGAACTTTGTAGGAACTCCAAGGACTGTATGTGCTTTGAAGAAGATGAAGATGAGGAAGAAGGGGTCCCAAATGCCGCCAGACTCAATTCCCGAAGGGGCGTGTCGGGGGGCATAACCGGGGGTTGGACAAATTGAGATTGGATGGACCTTATTATAAAATCATAGAATCAGTATCTGAGAGAGGGCGTGTGGTATGTATTCCTCTAGGCCTACGGACTCATTAAAGGATCTGCTCCCTTTATCTTATCTTCTACACTAAATTGGCCTGAAGTCTTTTCTCTGCAGTCTTTTAGGCAACAGTTTTGGCACTCCGAAAGGTGGAAAAGCCGGACCTGTGACTCCTCCAGATCCACTCATCTTGAGAAGCCTGGCTCCTCAGAACCACACAGGGAGGTGAGATAAAAGAGCAGCTCCTTTGGGTAATTTTGCTAGCATCTGCAAAGGGGTTTTTCCCAGAAATAGGGGAATACGGTAGGCTGGGAAGTGAGAATTTGGGCCTGTGTTGTTGCAAAAGTTGGTGTTTTCCCAGTCTGTGGGCAGAAGCCTGGGACAGTTAAAGGGAAGTGGGTGGAGGACACCCCCCACCACCACCTTGCGGCTTCGGTAAAGGCAGGGCAGGGACAGTGGAATCTACCACTGTGGTTACTAAGGGGTTTTGTATTGGCTTGCTACAGCCGGAAGGAGAGGACACCTTTCCATGTATTAAAATAAGTTGCCCTGGCCTGAGGTCAGTGGTGGTGCCTGGAGAGGGAGCTCCCAAGGTGATCCCGAGGTCGTGGGTTCAAGTCTGGCACCGGGTACCGTTTAAGCAGCTATTTTGCACCCTTGTTGACATTATTTATGTATGTTGTTTTGTGACAGCAAAATGTTTTGAGAATGTCTGAATGTAACAAATATGGGGATGTTTAAAATTCTATACTTATTATTTGAATAACATTATTGTGATAATTGCATGTATGTGGATGTATTTGAGAATTTAATAACTTCTAATAATTTTTATTTTAAAAGCTATTGGGAATTGAATGAAAAATAGGGAAAATTTTTGAAGCTGTAGTGTTCTGGTTTTGTGGAGATAAACTTAAATGTTCTTGGTTAAAATGACACTAATTTACACAGTGAAAAATAATTACAAAGGCTTTTAGGCAATAAGGAGAATTTTTCTCTCTCTTTATACTATGAAGCAGAAGGTTTCAAATCCTTTTCTTTACCTTGAGTTCAGTAATTGATTGGTAATCAGCATGCAATTTATGCTGAAACAGCCTGTATGTGAATTTATTTAGTTTAACTCTAGCTCCCTAGTAAATTGTCCATATTGCTCCAGTTTCCGTAATATGTGTACCAACTTTGTTTGCTGATTGATAAAAGGTTCATCCCGCACACTCCATCACAGTTAGAAGAACATGAAACTGCCAAACCCAATAAAAGCTTTGTATCAGCCAGCTCTACATTTAAGAAATATGAATTAATGAACATACTGGGCTTTAAGATGGTGAGATGTTAAATTTCATTCCATGTGTGAATGTTTTTAATCTACCCTCTACCCTTTACTTCCATTGTCAAGAAAACAATTTACACCACTTTTGAGAAAACTGATTTGAAGGCAAAAAACTACAAATGTTACAAGCAAAACTTATATCTTCTTGACAATGCAAAATGCAGTGGTATGAGTGAATAGTTAGCAAAGTTTTAGTTCGCCATGTCCTGGCTTCCTTTTCCACGTTATGTAAAAAAGGAGATTCTGAGTGAGGGGTTTGCTTGTTGTCTTCCTCACCCAAAGGTAAGATACTTATTCGTTTAGCCAAGGAGTTAGTAGGAAAGTTTCTATAGGAACAGGAATAGCGGCAGAAAATGACAAAATCTAATTCCACCCAACTGTTAAGCAGTAAACTATTGTTATTATGTTTAAGGGGCAACGCATTATTTCCTTTTTTTGCAAAGGCAATCATGCAAGAAGTGTTTCTTACCCTTTTCTTTAACTAAAAAGTAAGTTATAAAATCTCGGTTTTCAAAAACTTCATTCTTTTCTAACTCTGAGATAGGGGCAAAAAGCATGAAAACCCATCTTTCTTTAGGTTTGAGAGATTGATAGATTAATGAAAGGGTTTTTGTACATAGGGAGGCTGTGTTTATATGGTTTTCTAGTAGTGTATGTAAATGCATTACCTCTGTTTTAAGGAAAGGCCATCGTACCTGGCCTGGTAGTTGCCAGCATGGGTTGTATACAGTCCCGAGAGGAGGAGATCCCAAAAGGATCCCCGTTAGCCTTGGTTTTGCAGCACTGGAGGCATTTAACTGGCTCTGAAACATCTTTAGAGAGGCAGGAATTATGAAGGCTCTCTATAAATATGTGGCCTTTGCACAGGCTGCTCTGAGGGAAGACTTGGCCGAAGTTTGGCTCTTTTCAAATGAATACAGTGTTACAGCTTATGTCGATTCTTCATAAAGAGGAGCAGTGGAACGAAGTAGCGTATGCTGAACTGTTTTTGGTTTTTAAACCATCCGGGGCTGCGGGGCCATGGCAGGCTGCGGGGCCGGCTCCTCGGAGCACCTGGAGTGGCTGCATGGAGACCTGAGGGGCGTCCCCGAGCGGCTGGGGGGGGGTGTGTGTGTGTGTATTCCTGGAGCCTGTAGGCTCATTAAAACTTCTCTCTTATCTCCTTACCTAATTGGGCCTGAAGTCTTTTTTTTTCTCCCTAGGTCTTCTAGGCAACAGTTTTGGCAGCCTGAAAGGTGGAAAAGCGGGACCTGTGGCTCTCCAGATTGGAAAATTTTATCCTGCAGGAAATTCTTCTTCGGCCGGCGTATTTTGGAGAATTCCCGCACCGATCTTGAGAGGCCCAGCTCCTCAAAACCACACACGGAAGTGAGATAAAAGAGCAGCTTTTTGTTAGCAGCTGCGAACTGCTATTTCCCAGGAATAGGGAATATAGTGGGACTGGGAAACGGAAACTTAGACTTGGCCCAGAAGTTGCAAAAGTCAGTGTTTTTCCCAGTCTGTGGCCGGGGCGGGCAGTTGGACTGTCTGTGAGGTTTCGGTAAAGGCAGGGCAGAGGGAAACTCAGGTGTTTCGTGTTTTGTGTTGGCCAGGGGGGCCGAGCGGGGGGACGCCTCTCCGTGTGTTGAAGTACTGTGTTATGGCCTGAAGCCGGCAGTGGCGCTCGGGGAAGGAGTTTGCACAGTGCTCCTGGGTCTGTGAACTCTAATCCCGGTGCTACTCCTGTCTGTATTTTGTCATCATGGGTTGTACGCTGGCCAAGGAGAAGAAGATCCCTAAGGGATTCCCTCCGGCTTTGGGGGGGGCCGCCCCCCCAGGGGCTGCGGGAGCGATGTCGCCCGTAGCGGCTTCAGCCGCGGTCGCTAGCGGGGAGGCGGCGGCCCCCTCAGGACCTGCAGGGTCTGTTCTGGCTGGAGCCGCCCCAGGGGTGGTGCTGACTGCCGGCGCGGTTGCTACGGCAACGGGGGCTGCCGCCCGCACAGGCGTAGTTGCGGGTGTGGACGGCTCCGTCCCCGGAGGAGCCGACAAGGCCCGGGGAAGAGGGGTGGAGCCGCCCACTGCGGCCGGAGCTGTCCCCATGGTGATGGGAGGCACCGGCGTAGATCGTAGAACTGCGGGAGGAGGAGCAGGGGCGGTGCCTGCAGCCGGGATCACCGCCCCGGCCGACACGGGACCCTCCGGCTCCGCCATTGTGGGCGGAGCTAAAGCCGCCCCTTTTCCCCCAGCAGCGCCTGTCCTTTATGGTCGCTATCCTACAACCACGGGGGGCAGGGGTACTTCAGCTGCGCCGCCCAGTTATGTAGGATTTCCCACTGTGGAAGGGGGGAAGCAGGAACTGGAGGGATTTCCAGCTTCTGCCCCATATCATCAGGGAACGAGCACTCCAAGAAAGAGCAAATCAATCCCGGCCTCCGACTGGAAGCAAAGGCAGGGTCTTCCCCCCTTTGACCCCTCGAGCGTGAAAGTCGAAACTCGAGACAGTGATTTTACTGACACAGATACAGAAGCCTCTGATGGCAAATTAGATAGTAGCACGGAGGAGGAAAAACCTCCTGTAGTAAAACCAAAAACAAAGGGGAGGAGAGTCTGTGAAGCCCTAGCAGATTCCAGCCCAGTCGCTAGAAGAACGAGGACAAAGAAGGAAAAACCTGTGGTAGAGGCTCCCTTAATACAGGCTATGGGTAACCAAGGCCCAGTGTTAATAAAGGCTCCTTTTTCTCTGGCTGAATTGCAGCAGTGGAAAGCTTTTGTTGGAGCATATAGAGATAACCCAGATAAAGTGGCTAATTATATGGAAAGAGCAATTAGAACACAAAATCCAGATTGGTGTGACTTAGAAGTGATGATGGATACATTACTTGACTCCACAGAGAAGGAAATGGTTAAGCGAGCTGCTCAGTCTAGAATTGAGCTACTAATAACAAGTGGAGTACTCACAGGGAAACTTAAGGATATTTTCCCCCTAGAGGACCCGAAGTGGGACCCTAATTTACCAGAGAAAAAAGAAGCATTGAAATGCTATCAGGACTGGGTAGTATATGGTTTCAGGCATGGGATTCCAAAGGCAGTGAACTGGTCAAAGGTGGATGAAGTAAAACAAGATAGAAATGAGTCCCCAACAGACTTTCTGAATAGGCTAAGAGAGGTTATACGAAAATATACAGACATAGACACGGAGTCAGGTTTCGGGGAAAAGTACTTGGTCTATTTGTTCATATACCAGTCTGCGGATGATATAAGGAAAAAGCTGCAGGAGGTAGGGGGCAGGAAAGATATTGGTAAATTATTGGATATTGCTTGGACAGTGTATCGCAATAGAGATCAGAAAGGCAGGGCAAGGGTGCTGAAGCTAGAGGAAGATACCTGCCATGTACTCCACAGAAGCAGTAACTGTCAGGAACGCTGCAAACATAATGCCTACCACAAGTGTGATTTGGCAAACGATCGATGTTTTTTCTGTAAAAAGAAGGGACATTGGAAAAGGGATTGTCCAGACTTGAAAAGAAGTGGAAATCCAGTCCCTCAGCTGTCTGTGAACCGGGATGCATGAAGGGCATCGGAGGATTCTTCCCCAGCAGAACCTCTGGTTATAGCTAAGTTGGGGGAAGAAGAAGTTGAATTCTTGGTTGATACAGGCGCAGCATATTCTGTGTTAAATACCTTAGAAGGGAAATTGAGTCGTGATACTATAACTGTGGTTGGTGCTACAGGGGTAAGTGAAACCAGGCCTTTCTTTAAACCTTTGAGATTTAAATTAGGTAAACACTGGGTAACTCATCAATTCTTCTATATGCCAAACTCTCCTAAGCCTTTATTGGCTAGAGACTTATTGGAGAAATTCGAAGCTGAAATTAAATTCTGCAAGGGGGGAAATAAAAGTCATAATTCCTGACACTAAATATATCAAGGCAGCTACCTTCTTCATACAGGAGAACCACAGAGAGATCCTCACAGATGAATGAGAATGAATGAGAATGCTGTCATCCCTATAGTATGGGCTAGCGAGTGTCCTGGGAGATCCAAACAAGCAGAGCCTGTAAGCATCACACTCAAACCAGGAGCAACACCGGTAAGACAAAAACAATACCCCTCGAAGCTAGAAAGCTGTAAAGGGTTAGCACCCATAATTGAAAATTTCTCAGATTTGGGTTATTGGTAGAACATGAGTCCAAATTCAACACCCCTATCCTACCGGTAAAGAAGGCTGATGGCAAGAGCTATCAATTGGTCCAAGATCTGAGGGCAATCAACAAAATAACCAAGGACATATACCCAGTAGTAGCCAACCCCTATACCTTATTGACCACATTAACAGATGATTTAGGGTGATTTACTGTGCTTGATCTCAAGGATGCCTTCTTCTGCATTCTCGTACATAAGGATAGTCAAGAGCTTTTTGCTTTTGAATGGGAAAATCCTGTGGGAAAATCCTGAGACAGGGAGAAGAACTCAACTCCCCTGGGCAGTTCTACTGCAGGGCTACAAGAACAGCCTGACGATATTTGGAAACCAACTGGCAAAAGAACTGGAGGACCGGAGAAGGTAGCAACCAGGAGTTGTCCTGCAATATGTAGATGACATACTAATTGGTGCCAAAAGTCAAGACAAATGCATTGAGCTCACTGTAAGTCTTTTAAACTTTTTGGGACTAAGTGGGTATAGGGTCTTGAAAGAGAAAGCACAGATTGCAAAGGAGATAGTCATCTGTCTGGGGCTTGAAATCTACCATGGACATCGACAGCTCAGCACAGACTGGAAAGAAGCCATTTGTAGTCTCCCAGAGCCCCACACTGTACGAGAAATGCAGGCATTCCTAGGAATGATAGGATGGTGTCACCTGTGGAAAGTTAACTATGGGTTACTAGTCAAACCCCTATATGGAACACTAAAAGCAGCCAAGGAAGGAGTTGTAACATGGACAGATGAGACCAGAGCTGCATTTAAACAGCTGAAGCAATCTTTAGTGTCAGCTCCAGCATTGAGACTACCAGACCTAACTAAGCCTTTTGAACTGTTTACATATAAGCAACTAAATGTTGCTCTGGGGCTATTATCACAGACCCTGGGAAACCAGCAAAGGACTGTGGCCTACTTCTCCAAACATCTAGACAGTGTTAGCCAAGAATGGCCGGGGTGTCTGAGAGATGTAGCAGCAACTGCTATCCTGATCCAGGAGGCCTGAAAACCCACCCTTGAGCAGCGCATTGTCATCTATGTACCCCATGCAGTCCAAGCTGCACTTGAGCAGAAGGGGGGCCACTGGCTGTCCCCTAGCAGGATGCTTAAATACCAAGCTGTGTTGTTGGAACATGATCATGTTACCATGAAAACAACATCTATTGTAAATCCTGCTATGTTTCTGTCCTCAACATTGACTGACAGTGTGCCTGAGCATGACTGTTTGCAGACCATTGAGGAGGCCTATTCCAGCAGACCAGACCTGAAGGACGTGCCTCTGGAAAACCTGGACTGGGAACTGTACACGAAAGAAAGCAGCTTCATGCGGGATGGTAAGAGAATGACAGGATATGCAGTGACAACCAAGGATGAAGTAATCGAGATGAAGGCCTTGCCAGCAGATGTGTCATCCCAAAAAGCAGAACTAATTGCACTGACAAGAGCTCTAGAACTGAGCGAAGGAAAGAAGTTAAATATCTGGACTGATTCTAAGTACGCATTCAGTGTTGTACATGCCCATGGAGCCATCTGGAAAGAGAGAGGGCTACTAACTGTCCCAGGCAGTGGGATCAAACATGCTGACCAAATCCATGCACTCCTGCAGAGTATTTGGAAACCAGAGGACGTGTCTATCATGCATTGCAGGTCTCATCAAAAGGGGAAAACAACTCTCAAACTGGGAAATCATTTTGCTGACCAGGCGGCAAAAGGGGCTGCAGAAAAAGGTATCCTAGCAGTAATACCACAGAAAGAAATTGTTCTGTCAGGGTTCACCCCAAAATATGATGAGAAAGACCACCAGTTAGTTAAGTCCCTTAATGCTGAAATCAAAGAAAGTGGATAGGCTGTTACACCTACAGGACAGGTTGTGATCACACCCCAACTTCTTAGGGAGATAGCTCTACGGGAACATGAGGCTACCCACTGGGGACCAGAAAATCTTCTAAAACATTTGAAGAAGATAGTAATAGGGACAGGTATGACCGAAGTTGTGCAATCCATTGTAAGTAAAGGTGAAATCTGCAGGCAAAACAATCCTGATACAACTAAGAGAGTGGTGCTGGGTGTAACAAAGGCCAGGGACCTTCCAGGAGATTATTGGCAAATAGATTTTGCTGAGTTACCACTCAGGGAGGGATACAAGTACATACTAGTACTGGTTGACACCTTCAGTGGATGGCCTGAAGCTTGCCCCTGGTTCACTAACACAGCAAGGAAGTGGAAAAACCATATAATTCCAAGGTTTGGGGTTCCTCCAGGAATGTCATCAGATAGAGGGACACATTTCATTGCAACAGTAGTGAAGGAGGTTTGTCATGTCCTGGAAATTGTCTGGGGCCTGCATACTCCCTACAGACCTCAGGCAAGCAGCAAAGTAGAACATATAAATGGTACTCTTAAAATGCAAATTGGTAAAATTTGTCAGGAAACATCCATGTCATGGGTTCAGGCTTTGCCTCTAGCTCTGCTGAGTATTCACATACAACCAAAACGGAGAGATAACCTAAGTCCTTATGAAATATTATGTGGGAGACCATACCAAGCTCTGCATATTCCAGGGGACATTCACATGAGGGGGAAAGTTGATCTACAAAAGTATTTAATGGCTGTAGGCTATACTTTACAGAAACTCCATAGATTTATTGAGTTATCCAGACCTATAGGACTGGACACCCCTGCTCATCAGTTCCAGCCTGGAGACTGGGTCTACGTTAAATGGTGGGACAGTGACCCACTACAAGCCAAGTGGAGAGGACCATTCCAAGTCCTGCTGACTTCCCTCACTGTCATCAAAGTTGCTGGCAAAGGACCCTGGTTTCATTACTCCAGAGTAAAGAAAGCTTCAGTTCCTGGAACAACTAGCAAATCAGAGCCTGACACAGATGAAGAGGATGCACTAATAAAGTAAGAGAAGTAGTAAAAAGTTTACTCAACCACATAATCCCAAGATTTGGGGTTCCTTTAGGAATGTCATCAGACAGAGGATCACATTTTATTGCAGTGGTAGTGGGAGAGGTCAGTCAAGCTGTGGGAATCACTTGGGTTTTGCACAGTCCCTATAGGCCTCAGGCAAGTTGTAAGGTCAAACACATGAATTATACTCTCAAAACACAGATAAGCGAAATTTGCCAAGAAACTTCCATGGTGTGGGTTCAAGCCTTGCCCACAGCTCTATTGAGGATCTGCATACAGCCAAGATGCAGGGGTGATATAAGTCCTTATGAGATATTATACAGTAGGCCATACCAAACTCCACATATTCCAGGAGAAATTCACATGAGGGGGAAAATTGATTTGCAAAATTATTTAATGGCTTTATGATCTACTTTGCAGAAACTACAGATATATGTCGTGACATCCAGACCAATAGGATTGGACGCTCCTGCCCATCCATTCCAGCCTGGGGACTGAGCCTATGTTACATGGCGGGACAGGTATCCTTTGCAAGCCAAGTGAAGAGATCCGTTTCAAGTTCTACTGTCCACCCTCACCGCAGCCTTGGTTGGTGGCAAAGGATAGTGGATTCACTACTCCATAATTAAGGAGGCCTCTGCTCCCTGGACACTAGAACAAAAGCAGATAAGATAAAAAGAAATGTCATTTAAACTACTCTTTTTATGTGTACTTTTTATGTGTACTGCTGGTATCCATGAACCAAGTTTGGAACCAGAATTTACATTTGACCCTAGTTCAGAATGTTTCTAATATTTTTCATAAAAATGACTGTTGGATTTGTACTCAAATTCCAACAACTGGTAAGAAAAGACCTTTGACTGAAACAAACTTCAATGAGGTCCACAAACTCCAGGACCATACGACACACAGGACACACACAGGCTCAGGAACTCTCACATCTGAATGGTGTGGACAGATCAAGAGAACCTACCTACCTATAGTCCTAAGGAGCTTAATCCTTAACCATGAAAACTACATGGTTCCCTGCATAGTTGTTAATGCCATGGGATAGGTCATTCTTCCTTCATATTGCCATTAAATTAAGTCCAGAGTGAAACTAACACCAGAACTTATAAAGGGATTGGCACAAATACCCTGGAGAATGACCCCCACACACAGAGTTCAGGATGCTACTGGATATGCAAAAATGAAGCATGAAAAGTTTTACCCTTTAATAAGGATGGGGCCTGTGTTCTTAGAGCCTTAGTTCGAAACATGACAATATTCCATCGAATTAATTAACAAGGTGGGTGGGTAAGAACCTACGTAAAAAAAATAAAAAGATCCAATAATGCCCCTGTTGATCATCCCATGGCCTTTCACAGTTTTGTTAGAGCTTTTATTCCTTCTTCATAAGTAAGTGAATGAGAAGAAAGGGATTGTCAACATTTCAGCCACTACTGAACACACTGAGAATCGAACTTGAGATGCATTCACTGCCTTACAAGACATGGTTTGTCTAGTGTAGTTCTGAAGAACAAAATGGCTCTCTTATGTACTGTTGTTAACACCAGTTGCTGTACTTATGTACATCAAAGCGAAAGAATTGCCACAGATCTTGCAGAAATTTTGAAACAAACTCAAACCCTACATCAGGTAGCCCTTGATTATACCTCTTTAGGTTTTGAAAACATTTGTCACAAACTCACTTCATGGTTACCGAATTGGACCTGGATAAAACAGCTTTTTGTGATAATTATACTTATCATTTTTGGGTTTATATTGGCTTGCTTTATGATTCAATGTTGTCATTCGTCTTTATGGTTCAATGTTAAATATAGGTAGTAGAAAGTTAACAGGATGAAGTCCTTTAAAGCCTCTAAAAGGGGGAACTTGCAACTATAAAGAATAATGTAGCTCATTAGTGACTATAATTTACCAATGTAGCCTAAACTATGTAGTTTATCATTCTTTGTTAAGGGTCTCGACAGGCAGGAATTTTAATGAGGTAGAAGGTTCCTCTACTGTGAAGCAGGGACACAAAACTAGCAAACTAGTCAAACCTGGTCACAGACCTTGACACCATTCCAGAAGATGTGATGCTGTACCAAAAGCAAGGGATCAAGAAAAAGACAAACTGAGGAAGACAATGGAGATGACCACCAGGGGTTCTTCATGACCACCAACAGAACCTCAGATTCAAATTCAAGGGGCATGTCAAGGGTGGAACAGTGGGTGGAATGGTTTTGGAAGTAGAAGGAACAAGATAAGGCAATGCCTGAATTTGTAATTAGGTAGATGAATAAAGCTATAGATACTTTTGTGATTCAACATGCACAATTTGGAACACATTTCCTGTGCATCCACCATGCTATAATAAAGAATGCTTGCTTTCTAATACTCAAAAGAGTCTTAGAGAGTTCTTTTTCTGGCTTTTCTGGCGTCACTGCTAGGAAAAGTGTGATAGGGTGTGCCACCACTCTTGTGGTTTAAACTCAGCTGGAAATTAAGTTCCAAGCAGCTATTCCCTTCTCCCCATCCCCTCCAGTGATAAAGGGAAAAAAAGGCAGAGATTATGGGTTGAGATAAAAATTTACTGGAAAAAGAGCAATGAGATATTGAAAACAAACAGTAACAGCAACAATACTAATAAAAATAGTGTATAAAAGGGGGTGATTACATGCAAAAATGCTTACAGAAATCTGACTAACCTGATGTTACTAGAGCCTGGTTCCACACAGCTTCCCAAGACAAAGGAGGAAATGGCAGATGCTACCGCAGCCTTGCCTCTTCCTCCTGTTCTGAAGGCCCTACTTCCTCTTCATTCCTCACTAAGCAAGCTAATTTGGTCTTGGATTTCTTCTTCTGTATAGGTACAACTGTCACTTGCACGAGTTCTTCCTCTGGTTCACCTGCAGTTTGTGTGGCCATGGTGCCTGTTGGTTTGCTTTCCTTCCCCATCTGCCTGAAGGTGCTGTCTAGTAACAAGCAGTGCCCAATAAATATTAGCCAGAGATTGGCACGTTGCATAACTTCGCACCTCTTCGGAACTGCCACAGCATTTTTCCTTCACATATTCTATCACATCAACAGGGTTCTGTAATTGTTCAGGGATATGTTCAAACACACTGCTGCCAGGCACAATGCAGCTTTCTAAGACAAAAGGAGTGGGAACAGTTAGACACACCATGACTGCTTTTACCAACCCTGTTCAACCTGTTTGAAACTCAAATAGTACATGGAGAGTGACTGTTAATTATGGAGACTTGGTACAGTCATCCTCCAACTTGCAGTTACAGTACCAGATGTGGTTACCCTCATGGAGAGACTCAGAAAAAATTTACATCCCTGGAAGGTGGCATTGAATCTTGTTAATGCTTTCTTTTCACTGGCCATTGCTTCAGAATGTCAGGACCAGTTTGCCTTTACCTGGCAACAAAAGCATCATACCTTTGAGGCATTGCCTCAGAGATTTAAAAGCAGTGTCTACATTTGACACCAAATGGTGGCTGCTGATGTTGTGCCCACCAGTTGAGGTCAGGTACTAGCGCTGTGTACCATTATACTGATGATCTACTGATTATGTCGGAGTCACAATGAAAAAATGAGGCAGCTGCTGAATCTCTACAGGCCCCCTTACAGAACCGAGGCTGGGTGATTAATTCAAAGAAGATAGAGGGCTCTAGTAGTACTGTACATTTTCTGGGAATAGTTTGGCATGGGCAGCTCAAGGAAATACCAACCACAGTGAAGCAACTGCACACTTTCCTGGGGCTTTCAGCATACTGGAGAACCTTCGTTCCATACCTGGCGGTACTACTGCACTCTCTGCAGGAACTGACTAGGAAGAAAGTTGTTTGGCAATGGGTCAAGCAATAACAAGAAGCCTTTGATGCCTGCAAGAATGTTTTGATTAAGTATGCCCAATTATACATAGCTGTGTTTAAGGGTATTACAAAGACCCCAGAGGAAAATGAAGCGGGCTCAGTAGGTTTTGACTGCCTGGCAAGTTGCCTACATTGTTCCCCTGCCCCCATCAAGGAGATGGCAATATTTATTCACTGCTGTGGATACAGTGTTGGGATTACTCTTCGCTAAATCCTTTGTTAATATCACATTCTCAAGTTCTTATATTTCAGGTGTCTTCAACAAATGCCCAGGCCTTTTCTATGGGGGGCAGCATTGGAATTCTGTTATTGGTGTCATGAACCACCCATCAAATTGAAATTCAGTCTGAAAAAGCGCAAACCATACCTCTTCAATCTGTATTGGCAATCACCCCATCTCAAGGTGCCAGGTTAGGAGTAATTTTAGCTGAAGGAGCTGGGGCAACAGCATATATATTACTGGAAGGAGATGACATGCCTATTTTTCTTCCTTGTCACTGGCTGGCTCGTCATGCTTTGTAGACTTGCACAACATGCACACATTCTGGATGCATTTTTGCAGGATTACTACGTAAATGCTTGTGTGTGGTAACTGTTTCCTTTTTCTTCTCCACATAGCAGATATAGAGCACCTGTGCTATGCCTTCACCAGAGGTTTAAATTAGACATCAAAGCACTTGTTTCCTGGAATGTAGATGTAACTGCAGCTACTGCAGCTGGGAATTTCCCAACTGCAGCTGGGAATTTTTCCAGTCCAGTTGCTGATGTGCTACCTCCTGTATCAACACCACACGCACTGTTCTGATTTTGACGGCATGTGTTGCTTCAACATGACTGCTGAATCAGTTACATTGAGAGGAACATTTGACATTGACAGGACCTGATGCATCAACTAAGGCACCTATCAGTGGTGTCTTGCTAGCTGAGTGGTTTAATGCCTTCACACGGGGAATGGAGCATTTACCTTAAAGCGTTATATGCTTATTCTTTTTTCCTATATTCTCCTTTAAGTACCTCTTCAAGTTACCCTGTCCTATACTTCTGGCCCCAGCCGGAATGGTCTCTTGAATGAGGGGGTGGAATGTTGGGAGGAAAGGGTTCTGTCTTAACATTTCTTTAATACCTTAGCTGTGGTTTGGTCGTCTGGGTTTAGCTGCATGCACATCATTTTTAAACACTTACTAACATAATCAGTAACTCCTGGTGCAAAACAGTTTCACACAGTTCCACTTTTTCAATAGATGATTTGATGAATTAACATTCATCCCTGAAGTCTGCACTTTAAGATGCTAGGATCTGTTGCTCCCTAGTTATGGTCTCTGTGGATATTTTGGGTACCTGATATTTTGTTTCCCTAATGATGGGAACATTGCCATCTCCTGACTTGACAGAGGCTAAAAAGCTGGTAGTCACAATTCTTTCTCAGCTGCCTTTGTGTCCATTTTTGAACAGTCACCTCTTGTAATGTGTAAGGACCAATATGAAGTAATTCCTTCGCATAATATTGTGAGAGAGTATCCCAGCACAGATGTCTGGTTGTATTGGGTTTACCTGGCAAGGATTTGGTAGTGTGTGTATGGGGAGGTGCTGCAGGGCTGGCTTCTGTGAGAAGATGCCAGAAGCTTCCACCATGTTGGACAGAGCTGGCTTCAAGCTGGACACACCACAGGCCAAGACTGAGCTCGTCAGTGATGTTGGTAGCACCTGGTATCTGATAACATATTTCATAAAGGGTAAAAAATTAAGGAAGAGTGAGAAAATGTGAGAGAAATAGCTATGAACAGACACCAAAGTGACGACACCAAAGTGTCAACACCCAGTGAAGTAAAGGGAGAAGGTGCTCCAGGCACCTGACCAGAGATTTCCCTGTTCCTGAAAGATGCACCCCTTGCAAGGGACCTGCATGTGAGCAGTTCATGAAGGACTGCACAACATGGGAAAGACCCATGTTGGAGAAGTATATGAAAGACTGTCTTCTGTGGATGAGACCCCACGTTGGAGCTGGGCAAGACCGTGAGGAGGAAGGAGTATCAGATACAAAGTGTTATGAACTGAACACAACCCCCATTCCCCAGTATCCCTGCACTGTTCATGAGGAGGAGAAAGAAGAGTTGGGAGTCTAGGAAGAAGGGAGGGATAGGGGGGAAAGTGTTTTTAGGTTTGTTCTTCTTTTGCAGTATCCTGCTTTATTTTATTTGCAATAAATTAAAACAATTTCCCCAAGCAGAGTCTGTTTTGCCCATGACAGTAATCATTAAATGATTTCCATGTTTTTATCTCAACTTACGACCTTTTCATTGTATTTTCCTCTCCCTGTCCTGTTGAGCAGGTGGAGTGACAGAGTAGCTTACTGGGTACCTGGTGTCCAGCCAAGATGAATCCACCACACCTGTCCTAGCTGTCAGGCTGTTACTTGTCCTTTTCCACTGAGAAGCAGCCCCCTCCTGGGATGCTGCAATTGGCACCTGTGCATCATAGCGTCCTCAACTGACTGAAGAGAAACAATTGATAACAACACTATCTTGTCACAAATGGGTCTTAAGCAGGCAGAGGAGACTAATTTGTTTCCCTTCCCTTCCAGCTGTAGCAGGAAAGAAGCCTAAATGAAGTTCCTTTTGGATATGTGGAGATAGGAAAAGGGTGTACCTAACAAGAAAAGGTATGGGGGGGTGTGTGAGGCCTGAGTGTATTCAACCATATCTCCATACATTTTTATAACTAATCTTTCATTCTGAATATAAAACAGGTATTTTTCAAGGTGATAGATGTGATGGCTTACACTTTTCCATGCACGGCATTTCACATTCATTTCTGAAATCAAATGAGTTACACCATTAAAAACTGAACTGCGCCTCAGCAGTCCACAGTACCTGGCCCTCTGACCAGAGATCTCCTAGAGCCTGTCACAGTGACTTCCATTACAGAAATCAACACATGTTTCTCTCCTGACTGAACAGCTGCAGCTTCTAAAGCTTCTTATTATTCAGGGGTAAAGGGTGACTGAGGTGCAGCCTGTGAACAGCAGTGGTTTCTAGGACCTGAAGAGCTGACAACTAGCAATATCCCAGGGAGAAACTGCAACACTGATGATACTCAGACAGGAGACAATGACAAAAAAAAAGGTAAGGATTTTCTGGAAACAAGGAACAAGGGCAGAGTACTATACGGGCTGAGTGAAAGAAATCTTTCACCCAAATTGTGCTAGAAAGCTTGCAGGCAAGAGACAGGTTTGAGAGAGAAAGTAGAAGAGTTAGTAAGAGCATATTAAAGGTCTGAAGTAATGTGGGGAATAGCATTGTGTTAGATGTCAGTGCAGCCATTCAGAAGACTGTTTCTGATTCTGAAACCTTTCCCAGAAGGTATTCAGCTGGAAACTGACTCCTGGATTAAGTCATATCTTAAGAAAAAAGACCAAACAATACCTGAAAGGTAGTATCTGATAGTATTCCACCCTCAGTCTTTCTAGAGATAAAAGATACAGACACCAGGAAGAGACAAAATCTACATGAGTCAAACCATTTTTCTTTTTGGTTCATCATGAAAAAAGGAAAAACATTGCAGAAAATAGTTGGCTGAGTAAATATACTTTCACAGGATGAGCTGTGCCACTTAACAGTCACAGGTCTATGTTTTCATCAGCCGGAGTCCCAGTAAACAAGCTATTCACATGTTAAAAGCAGTCTGTCTTAAATTAGGTCAGGGAAGGAGCTACAACAAAGAAATAAAGCCAAGTAATGGCTGTAAAATTTTTATTTCTGGCTTTCTGCCCTTCCAGAACTCTCTCACAACCCCTTTTTCCTCAGGGAAGTATTTTGGCAGAGGGGATGCTCACAGAGCTTGCGATATGAACTGTGTGGGCTTCAGCCAAGAGTCCCTCTGTGTCGCTCCCTGAGTCTTGCCTTTTTTTATCTCTGTCTCCCTCCCTGCCCTGGGGATGTCTTCAGGGTCCTGTTGAGAGATCTAGGGATCTGACTAGTTAGAACACCCATGGCACTGTTTATCTGAACAGTAACAGTTATTAATAGCATCCTCAGTTATCTCCTCTATCATTGTGGAGAACACATTAAAAATCATGGAGGAAAAAAAATCTGGCCAGCATTTGGAATATCTCAGATGATTTCAAAGATTCCCCAAAGCACTCATCTGGGCTCATGTCATTGCCATAAACTGATCATTCCCATGAGGGGTAATAAGGTTTCAAATCTGTTGTTTAATTTGCAAATATCTAGTGCTGAGTGATGGAAGCTGATGTAGACATTTAAGCTATTAAAAATTAGGAGAACATTAGGCATTAAGTCTCTGTGTAGTAGAAAATGGCTTGTTTTTTCATTGAGATTTTAAATTTCAATTGTTACTTTTAAACATCTGTGTCTCAGTCCAATTTAACTCATAATTCTATTACATACTTGGTAAGAAGCATTCATATAAGAGATTTGATTTGTTACTAGCCTTTATATTTGGCAGAGACAATATAATTCTGCTACAATGCTTCACAGAAACACTGCAAATATAACATGTTCATAAGTTATTTCTTATGATTCTTATTGATTCTAAAAATCCCTGCCCAGTTAAGCACACTTGTGCTGTGAGAATGACACATATTTTCCTGGTAGCAAAGAGCAAAACTGCGTAGTGTACTGAAAGGCTTACTGGCAATTAGTCTGCTGAAGGGTTAAAAAAAGCAAGTTAATATTAATTCTCTCATAATTCTTAGAAAATATCAGTGTTTAGAACCAAAGGAAAGGGCATTCAGTTAAATTTATTTTCCAATCTGCAACTATTTGTTCTTTAATTTGAGTTAGGAATAAAGAAAAAAATGTTGCATCCCTGTGTCACCTGCATAAGGTATGCTATTTGTTGACCCCTCCCTCAGGAAGACATAAAAGAGACCACTATTTTCATAATCTCTGTTGGCCATAGAAGAACTCAGCTGTGTAAGCCAAAATTAGGCATATCAAAGCACCTTTGATCACTTCAATGTCTGTCAAGTTCTCTCCAAAGCCAGTACTGTCTTCTGTAATGGATTGGATTACTTTGAAATGTCATATTTAATGTGTGTTTGTTCCTGCAGATCCCTGATACTGTCTGAGGTGCTGACTGCGCAGCACTGCACTGAGAGCCTTGCAACCGGGTTTATTAGTTTCAGTGTGCTCATGTTTCTCAACAGCATGTGGTTTAATTGCAGAATTGGTGAAGCAAGGGCATCACAAGAATTCATCTGCATTTTTCTGTATGTGCACAACCACAAAATCATCCTGCAGTATAGGTTTGAATGAGTTATGGGACCATAAAAAAGTACTTCAATTCAAAAAGCTATCAACTCTTCGTCATGAAACAAAAACACCTGCCAGAAGAGTTTTATTCTTACTTGATAATCACAGCACAACTAGTCATGACACAAAGCCATCATTTAAAGCGATATTTTTATGCAGCAGACATGCTGCAGAGCATCCAAGAACCATAGTCTAAATTTAGTTACTAATTAGAAAAACACTTTTCACAGATGTGATTAATTACCCAACAATCTGAGAACTGTCTCTTTAAAAAAGGGAATGTAATACCCATTAGTAAAATACGCACCACAGGATTTGACTTCTCTTGTCCAGTAGCTCCAGCAATGGGTCATTACTCATGTAGATAACTTCATATTTTCCACTGATAAAATTAATTCTAAGCTACCTTAGGCTAATACTGAAATTTTGGCCCTGATAAGAAGTCCCACTGAAGAAACTGCAGAAATACATAACGTTCTTCCATCAGTTTCCAGAGTTTTATGAAATTCTTCTTTATCTTCTGTCTTTCAGGCTGTTAGATCATACTTTTGTCCAATAACATGTGATTCAGAAGCTTCATTTTTCATACTTCAGAGCTAAAATGCTGAGGTATTCCTCTGGTTCCAGGAGGCAGGTCTCTGAGAAATCATCTATAGCATTAGTAAAATAGCAAAGTTGACACCTAAAAATGATCAAGTCAGGTGGAATAAAACTGCAATATTGGGGAACAGGACGAAAGTGACCAGTGGTGGGAACACAGCTTTCTGTGTCACATGAAAATTCTTGAACTTTAAGAGAAAAGAATGTCTCAAATATTTCAACCAAGAGAAAAAAAGCTGTTGTTAAATGTTACAGTGATGATTTATGTGAACTGTGGTTCAGTGGCCATATGCACTCAATTCTTTTTTCCTTTGCACTGGGTCATATTTCTCATGGTGTCTCATTTGGGGCAGGAAAGTGGCTCAAGAAACTTGTGAAGGATTGTTTGGCTGCCGGCTCATTTCAGGAAATGTAAAGTATACCTGGATAGCCTGGAAATGGAAAGCTATAAGGACATGGGACATCTGTTCTGCAGCATAACTGAGGCACAGTGGTTACACATACCCTGAAGCACTGGATTCTTGGCCAACTCTTCATTCCAAGTTTTCATTCTTAGGGTCTCACTTTTCCAAAGGAAAAAATACATTATGTGTTGGAAAGCATGTCCCTTCAGGAAATTAAAAAAAAAAAAAAGGGTCTTAATTTTGAGTTTTGACAGAACTGTTTTAGTTAGCTTTGGAAAACCTGAATGACACCCATCAACAAAATCCATGTCTCCTTCCTTGTTTTTTGTTTCTTTCGGTTTTGTTGGGGGGGGGGGGGGTGTTTGGGGTTTTTTTCCAGTTTTAAGTAAATTTCAATCAATTTCCAAGTCTATTGCTGAATATATTTTAGAAGGAACTCTCTAAAACCAGGATATGACAAATACTAAACAAAGGTTTTGAGAGCCATGGCAATGAGAAATATTTGTAGACCACATCAAGCATATTTCTTAGCGAAATGAAAATGCAAGGATTCAGTTATTATTGATTCTTAAAAAAAAAAGAGACTTTGACTGGCATTTACTAAGACACTTAGACTAAGCTAGTTGTTGAAACATCCCCTGTAGTTAATGGAGACAGAAAGGTACCTTAAGAAGGAGATTCATCCTACTTTCTCAGATATCTCTTCTAGGTACCTGGTCAAAACCCCTGTTTAGAGAGCCATTCAGAGCCATATGGAGGAAACTGAGAAAGAGTGAACATTTTTTCTCACTGTTTGTGGAGGAAACACTTCTGGATTTCTTTCACTCAAAAATAATTCAATGCTAATGTTTTGCTCGTATAAAATGAAGCACTTCTCCCCTGTCTGATAATCACACCTCTCTCCTGGGACATTCTTTACAAATAGTTCTTGAACATGTTATCAGCCACAGCCATGACTGTTCATTCAGATTTTCTTTCATGGGTATCCAACCTACATTTTTACCTCATCTATCTACCACAGCTATAATTTAAGTAAACACTGTGTCATGTGCCTGCATTTTCTACTTTAGGAGATACCTATAAAAAGAGTTTCCTCTGTCTGGCTTAATTTTTGCAGTTCAAAGTTAAAATTAATCTGGTGAAAATATTCCTATTTGTTAGTCTCAGGATTCTTTAAGATGAGTTTGCTGAAAGTACTTAAACCTGAGGCATGTTGTTTCACCATGGTGGTTCATCCAGATCTGTTTCTGTTCCCTGACTTAGAAAAACATCTCAGCAAGTATTATATGTTTGGAAAATTCACTTGCTTTCAGTATTTTCTTACATAGGCAGTCACCTCAGTGAATATTCTGGCTTCTAAAGCCATTTACTAGTACACTCTCTGAAAGAAAATCTAAACTCAATTAAAGAGGATTAGCCCTCTCTCTCCTGTGAGGTGGCCTTTCTGTTTGCATCTCACTTGCAGCTTTCAGCTTTTGAGATTCATGGCTGTTACCCTGGAAGCCAAATTCATATATATGTTGTGTTCAAGAAACTCAGTAAGAGAACAGAGAATGGCTTGCCTGCTAACATAAACACAGCTGTGTGTGGCAAGTTGTTTATATCCAGAGTCAGGCTACTGTACCGCAGACAAAATAAAACTTAAATCAAAAGAAAATGAAAAATGTTGTTGTTTTTGCCACTTCCTTTTACCTGAAAGTATTTATGCAGATGCATATGTTGGAATAAGACAAGAGGATGAGAAGAAATAATTTGCGTATTTTTACAGAGTGTCATTTAATGATGTTTCAAGTCCTTCAGCAGGCATGGGAGGCACTGAAGAATTTCTGGACTTTCTGTCTGACTAAGTAATCATCTTCCACACTTTTTTTTTCTTTTTTACATGGCCTGTGCGTGTGTTAGATAAGAATTTTGTACATAGTTTTTTCTCAGAAATCTTTTCCAGGAGTTATTACTAGCTTTCTACAGCCAGAATGCTGGAAAAGAATGCAATGAAAATGCTTCCAGTCCCAAGAGAGAAAAGTGTTTCTTGTCATTCTTATTTATCAGAATGAGCACTTATTTATCAAAATGAGATACCAGTATTTGTTATTCAGAATAAGACAATTGCAACGCTATGTATATTTAAATAAAATCACCAGAGTGTTGGAAGCAGTATAGCTTTTTAGTGCCAGATTACATTAGACAAGTTGCTGTCTACTCTCTTGTATGGTTCCGAATCATGGGTTATCTACCGCCACCACCTGCGTCTCCTAGAACGCTTCCATCAACGCTGCCTCCGTACAGTCTTAAACATCCACTGGTCAGATTTTGTGACCAGTACATCTGTTCTAGAGCAAGCAGCAGTCACAAGTATTGAGGCCATGTTGCTGAGAACACAGCTGCGCTGGGCAGGGCACGTCTCCAGGATGAAGGACCACCGCCTCCCTAAGATCTTGCTTTATGGTGAACTTGCCACCGGCTACCGCATGAGAGGAGCCCCGAAGAAAAGATACAAGGACTCCCTGAAACAACATCTCAGCCTTGGCCATATTGATCAACATAACTGGTCTACTCTGGCCTCCAATCGGGAGGCCTGGAGACACACCATCTATAACGCAGCTGTCTCCTTTGAGAACACACTCAGGATCACTCTCAAGGAGAAAAGGCAACACAGAAAGAACCGTGTCTTGCAGAATACACCATCTAAGGAATCTTTCTGCTGTGCCTTTTGCAATCGGATATGTCTGTCTCGTATTGCCCTCATAAGCCACCAGCGTGCCTGTAACAAATGTGGATAGAGCCTTCCTAAATCTTCATTCGCGAAGCCTAGCCATGAACATGAACGTTAGACAAGTAGCTGTCCTAGTTCAAAGTAAGCTTGGATAGCTAATATCACTGTGGCACGTGGCACTAGCCCACAGTTTATGTCCTGTGTATGCAGGCAACAGCCTAATGCTATGTCTTATGGTAGCAGGAAGAATAATTACCAGAAGAGGATCCCAAGCAGGTTAGTATTTCTTGACGAAGGTTGGTGAAAAATGTTTCTAGAATTAATTTGCAGATTAAAATAAAAAAATTAAAACAATCTTCCACTTGTCTGGATCTTCAGTTCTGCCTTCCTTGGCAGAGTGGTGAGCTGCTTTGATACTGGGACTAGCAAGCAACAGCACAGTAGGATCCAGAGCCTCCTAAAATAACTGTATTGGATCTTCCCAGGGATCTCCAGAGTAATGTCTTTTTCCTAGTAGAACCATGGAGAAGTTTTGAGGATAAAGCCACAGAGCAGTAACAGCAGAAAAGGTGAAAGAGAATGTGTATTTATTATAGGCTCCCTATAGCTCAGTTTTAACAAATTTTGTTTTAAATTCCTGTGAGGATTGAGCAATTTGTTATCTGTGTTTAGTAACATTGCCTACTGGGGGATTTAAAGATGTAATTGAGCTGTCTACCAGCGACATGACTAAATGAAGCACATGAACCAATCTAACATCTCACTGGGAGCTAAAAGGATTGTCTGGCTCCACTTTTCCGCTTCCCCTCACATCTCTCCCTATATGTGTCCTTCCACACATATGCTATACTTTTTTTCTGTTACAGTGGCTTTCACTGTCTTCTGACCCTGTACTAAGTTCTTTTAAGTTGAAAACAGTCAGAAAACTGTTTGGTTTTTGTTAATGGGGTTTTTTTCCCTTTGAGTTAGTTTTTTACTAGATCAGTGCACTGAACTTGCTCAGCATACAATCAGGAGCACTAGAGATAATATGAAGAAGGCAGCAGGTGAAACAGTCATGGTGAGGGCAAAAAGGAAGAAAGGAGAGGAGAGATGACTGAGCTGGATTCCTTCTTTCAGGGTCAAGCAGCCGTCAGGTCAACTCAGCTCAGTTCAGCTGCATAATCAGTGTATCTCCATTACTTATTACTGGGGTTAATAAACTATGTTATCAGCAGCATTATTTCAACCCAAATTGCAAACTTTGTTTAGTTATTTATGTAGAGTGATTTTCATGTTCAAGAGCCAGTAGACTACTCATCAGTCCCAAGTTTATTTTTGCTTCTCCTATCAATATGCTGATGGTGCGACCGAGCATTTTGGTCAGGTATGCTGGATACTGCAACACTTTATGAGAAAAATCATCCCAAAAGAACTCACAGACTGTACCATAAGGATGTTGCACTTGAAATCTTCCTCTGTTTTGCGTACTATTTCATCCAGTAGGAAATCTCTCATGCACCTTTTGAAGCCATGTTAAAAAGCCAGGCTGTTTTGAGATGGTACAGAGAGACTGGTCATTCTTGGGATCTTTCCAATGTAAAACTGAACAACTGACTCAATGTCGTGGACTGCAGTGTAACACAGCAAAACTCTCTGCTGTAAAGGGAGCCAGTTCTGACAGATCTGTCTGTAGGGTATGCATCCAGAAGGCTAGTAATTGTAAAAGCTGAGTATTGTAGGAGGGAAGTTAAACAGAAGACACTGAGCAGGATCCATTTGCTCCAGGAGGAATCTTTGTTCCAATGTGAGAGGAGGAAATGGGTTGAACAATTAGGCAGAGATACAGCTCTGCCTAAATTTAGTTCCAGAGATTATATAGGCGTGTCCTCTGCTGCTTATATTCCCAGTGATTTCCCTGAAGCAGAATCAGTCTGAGTAGTGGTTATTATGTTATGACATTATAACATAATGTCTTTATGTTATCTATAAACTATTTAAGAGGTACTGGGGAGGAATCTTTGTATTTGAACTTCTAAGGTTCTGGATAAGTTACAACTGACTGGTTTTTATTTGCTTAACCCTGTTCATTAAAGAACGCAGAACCAGAGGAGAAATCTTTCCATTAAGTCGCGTATGTCTGTCCAAAAAAGCTTTCACCAAAAGTTCAGAGAATACATTCAGGGCACGTGCTTGCAGCTTCCTGTGGTCTATAAGAGGGCAGGAAACACCATGCTTTGTTTTTCAAGGAACAAAGCTGTGCATCAGTTCAAACACTGTCCTGACTGTAATGGGGAAAAAAAGCTGATAGTGGCTGGATAACGTGAAAAGAAACTGCAGAAGGAGCACAGAAGCAGCAGAAGCCTGGAGAATACAGAGTGGCCATGGTGGTGGTTGTATTAAAAAACCTGAGGATATGGAGGAGAAGAAAAGCTTAAAGCAGACTGTGGGGAAATGGAGAAGCAGATCAACAGCCATGGCTGACTTGGTCTAGTGTAAGCAGCAATTCCACTGTAAACAGGGCTTTGGATGATGGCTTCCAGATGTCCCTTTTAATCAACATTCCTGAGAGCTTTTGAATTCTTGCAGTGTCAGGTGCCATTGTCTAATTTTTCTGCGTTGAAAAATACTAATGCATTGCATAAGTTTTCAAAAACATCTCAGGATGACCTTACTGTGGGGATCCTTCTCACCCAGAAGGGCAGACCACAGAAAGCGAGATAAGCTACATGAAGATAGGTAGGGATGTGAGACAGGGGCTGGGTAGGCTGAAGGGAACAGACTGTTGGTTAGTTTTCTAATGGGATATAGAATTGTTCATTTCTTGGAAAATGAGTAGAGAACGCTGGTAATTATTATGGGATGGGGACCATATGGTGCTCTGCAGGTGTACCTGCCAGGTCAGTCCTAAAAGAAATGGTCAAGATCAGGTACTAATGCTGATAAGGGTTAATATAAGTTGGCAATATGCTACGTGATCTTCTCAGAGAGGCTGAAGCCTGAGTAGCTGGAGAAAGCTCAACTCCAGCCTTTATGCTTCATGTCATCTTTCTAGATGAAGGATGGTGCACATCCATGAGGTCACTTGAAGACACTAGGTGTCTGTTAAGACACAAGGGCATAGTTTTCCTGAGTTTCAGAATAGCCATATCTGTGTTTTTCCATTTTTCTGCTGGCCCAGGACAAGAGACATGAGGCCAGCACTTAAATCCTGTCCCACCTCCTGCAGTCAAGGAGCTGTTCAGTAGAGCTCAGTGCCCCTCCCTAAGGCAGCTGAGAAGTGCCCTGGGTCCCCTTTCTTGTTCTCGAAAGCAGGAAAACTTGACAGAAGTGAAAAAAACATCTGGCAGAAAGGAATGAGCAAGAAGTGAAGCCTGCCCAAGACTGGTCTTCATACATGCAGCTGTGAACAGTTACCATCCTACTCACATGCCATAGCACACACTTAATCATGCTTTGTAGGCACAGCCCACAGCAGCCACAAGGTGCTTTCAGCTGCTGTTGCAGAAAACATCCCAATTAGTATCAAATCTACTCGACCTGCCATGATGGGCACTCAGTCTCCTTTCCAACACAGTCTCCTTTTCCCTGATAACTCAAATCAATCATATATGCGTGATTTTGGTATCGCAGCATTTCAGGCAACAAAGAAGGCAAAGGATAATGAATTGAAAAATGCAAATACATCATCTCCTGTAGAAATCTATGTTTTCTACAAGGGTTGTATACTGCCCCTCAGCCTAGGACTTGGGGGGTGTGTCAAAACTAACAGCTGCAGTGACCTAATTGCATACCTGTGCCTGTAATTAATTCTGATGAGTTCCTCAGACCAGCTTTCCTTGCTATATAAGCTATGAATATAAATAGACATTTCTGGAACAGGGGAAGAATTTCCTAGCTCCCCAGTTTTATTTATACTAAGCACATCCCAATACAATTTTGGAGCAAGAATGGGGGATATGCTGTCTCCCCAAACCTGCTTTCCATGCAAAGGAAACCAGGGTACAAGAAGTTCAAGGAGAAGCATGACACCAGAGAATGCCATGACATGTTCAGTAGGTAACCTAAGGAATGCCATGACATGTTCAGTAGTTAACACAGCCTGTTAAGTAGGTCATTTTTTACAGACAATTTAGGCATTATAACTTCTTTCCAAATTGACTGCAAGGGGCATCATAGCCTGACAACAAGCTTTCCAAGCTGCTCATTGCTCTTGTCACAGTTATTTTGAGGAGCCACTAAAATTAGCATTTAAAAATGGTGTCCTGAAAATAGTCCCAAACACCTTCTATAATGTCCCAAATGCAGATCTCATCTTTCAAAGTTTCAAACATAGGTTTCACATTTTTAGAGAGAAGTAGTTTTGGATATTTTTACTGCACTTTTGTGCCATTTAGGTAGGAGCTAGAGCAGTTTTCAGGAAATGGCAGACCTAGGTTCAATTTTTGTTTGAGCAGATTCAAATCCACAACTTTATATCCTAGCACCAGTAGGATTTATTTTACCAGGTTTATAACTTAGCTTACTGCCAGCATTCCCTAAATATCTCATTGTGACTGAGTAACTCTGACAAGAAATATCCATGAATCACCAATCCAAGTTAAGAGAGAAGGGGTGCAAGAATCACCCTGTAGTTTGGGCACTTGGCTGAAAAGGAGGGTTCTAATTTGTGCTTTATGTTCTTACAGCTGTTCCTGTACTTTATTCTAGAAACTGCCTAATATAAAATAAATGTGCACGTCTAAGCAAAGACTTCTGTGGACCATATTACAGAAAAAAAAAGCTGCAAAAGGAAGAGACAGGATAACTTAAGGTACCCCTAGATCTCTGACTCGCAAACAGATGAGAACAAACCAAATGTATGGGACATGCTAAAAGACTGTGTTGTGCTGGAAAACTGTATATATATTTACTACTGTCTTAAGAATAGATGTATGTACAGAAAAGAAACTCTTTAACTAAGCTTGTATTCCTGGCTTATTGGTATGATGTCCCTCAGAAGAGCTAATCTGTTAATCAAAGTAGTGTGGTGAGGTGAAATTCGCATAAAAAGCACAAGGTTACAGAGATTTTGTACTATTGAGGCACTATTTATGAGATGATTAGGATAGAGAGAGTGAGATGTTCTTCAGCTGGCCTTTGGGAAAGTTATTTGGACACCAAACACAATGTGTAGGGTCTACAATAGTACTGCTTCGTCTCGATCTTGCCTAGACAACAGTTGTGTTTCCAGTTATAGACTGGTGTCTTCCAATAGGAGAACTGGGTCAACTTGAAACAATTGTCATCATCAGTGTTAGCTGTCCAGACAATTGGGAGTTTTGATAATCACCCATATTCCTGCCTAGCAAAGAGCATCAGCTGGATTTGAAAACCTTCTCTCGGGGGAACAATGGCAAAATGGTGTGGGGAAGCACCATGAACGTTGTACAGCATTTCAGTACTCTTCGGGCAAGCAGATAGCCTCTATACTGTGTTTTCACCTGATTTGGAACAAGACCTCTGGAATGCCAGGATCTGAAAACAGCTTGCTGGTGTTCAAAAGGAAAAAATGGAAGTAAAGTACCTTAAAGGCATTTAATAATTAGCTTGTGTTGGCATTGCCAGCCATGACAGCAGATTGGATTTCCAATATTAATGCCAATGTTTAATGACAATATTGCAGCCTTTAATCTGAAATAAATGGAGTTGTTGCATTTGAACAAGATGAAGTGAAAATAAAAGGATGGGTTTTGACAGCTCCCATCCTAGCCAGTGTTGGCATAAAATTCTCCTCCATTCTGTCCAGCATTCCAGCTCTTTTAAAACAATCAGTGCTGTAACCATGTGGCATTCAATACACCAGCAGTGAATGAAAATGTAGTCACTGGAGGTGATACACAGCTCAACAGGCTGCAAAAAGCTGGTTTATGATTTTAAAAAAGCCCATATAGTTTCTGATTTAGTGTTCCCTTTATAAAAAGCTGACTTCTTCCTTCTCACACTGAGAAGTCACTTGGACCTATTGGGTTCTTTGGAAGAAATATTTCGATCGAAATCTGTCTACAGTCATCAGATGAATTCTGAATATACACAGGGGAAGATTTTGTTCTTTGATCAACTTAAAATTTGACTGTGTTGACAGCAAGTTATGTCTGATCTCATTTACATCAGTGTATAACTCAATTTTCTTCAACTAGAGCTGTTCCAGATTCACAATGGTGTATTCCTGAAGGAAGCTTTACCTTGCTTCTCAGGCTCTTAGAGATAGTTGTTCTTAAATAATCTTTCTGCAAGCTGCTCAAGTTTATTTCTTCCCTGATGAATGATAACTCACTGCCAGCCAAGTCAACTCAACCTCTCCCAGGGAAGAAAGGTCAAAATTCTGTCCTCTTATTTGACTTCACCTATTGCCCAAAATTAAAGCAGAGATGTGGCTGGTGGCTTCCATTGTCAGGTGATGCAATGGAGTGGTGGTCACCACCCCATCCTCCCAGCTTCCTGGCTGCAGAAACAGAAATCCCAGCTTCTCTGCACTCCCCCCTGCCCTACTCCTTTTCTTATTGCTTTCCTGTTCAGGTAGGGTTTGTGCCCCAACCGGCCTCCAGCCTCTGAGCTGTGGGGTGGGAACACAGTGACCCTGAAGGAAGAGCAGCAGCCATTCTGGCTCTTCTGTACTCTGTCAATCACAAAGCCAGCAACACTCACAGGTGTTTTACTTCCCTTCAGCAGGCTGCTGCTCTGGGCAGCTGCCTGCTTTGTCTGTTCCCAGAAGAGCCCTGGCTTGGGTATGAGGCTAAACTGGGCCATGTTTTACTGATGATATATTTTTGATGTACCGGGGACCTGCAAAAATTCCTGCCCAAAGGTAGATGAGTAAATTCTTGTGACAGGTAAGCAAAAGTTGGTCTTTCATGGCAGATTTATATCAATGCTGGAAGTCATTGGACTTCCATGGCATAATGAACCCCCATGTATAGTCCTTCCTCTGTATCAAGGCACAGCACAGTGCACAAGCAAATGGGGTCTTATTTCATAATCTGCCTGTTGAAAAGTAGATGTTTGTGAAAGGAAATAGGTAAAAAAATAAATGATTCTGTCACACTTTCCACTGAAATCTTTTTGTTCTTTATGGACAAGCTAAAGCAATTCAATTTCAGAGCACCACACCCCAATATGTCCCATAAATCAGATGAACTCACTCAAGTCAGTGAGCCTGTGAAAGAAACACCCCATCAAATAACAAGTTGCCGTTGCAGGGAGTGTGCACCAGACAACACTTCATTTTCACCACGCAGGAGCATCCAGGTCAAGTGTTTTGAGTAGGGGAGGTAATCATGCTGCCTAGTTTTAAGCCTCCAATTTAGGAGCTTGTATTGAAGGGTTGCTCTCCCTCAACAGGCAAATGAGAGAGAGACAAGTTCTTGCAGCGAGCAATCCAGAGCATACATCTAATTGTGGTGCTACAGATCATATTCTGAAAGAGCTCCTTCTGTTCACTGTCTATATGGAAATCTTAGGTTGATGTCTAAAACAGGCTAAATGAGTCCTAAAATGTTCTGTTTCTCTATCCAGGGAGTTCTGGGGAGATGAGTCTAATCTAGGCTTCCAAAATAAGCTTCTGAGTTTGGTGGCTGAGGTTGTCAATATGCCTAACACATCTTCACCTGGATGGTCTTGTTCTGAGGACCTGTTTATATCCTATTAACTACATGCAGTACCAGCTGTAAAGAAAGCTTGAGGAAAGCTTGGCAGTGATGGGATTTATTGGTTGCTGCTACACCTTCATATCACCCAAAATAAAGCTTCCTAGAAATTCTTTTAAGGTCACTCTTGTAAGTAGTACCAAACAGGAAACTTTTTTCCATTTCTCACTGCAAGTATTGTCGCAAGGATGTGTAGTTACTAGGCTCTTTTGTAGTGTTCCTATAACACTAAAGGATCCTCACACTGCCACTGCTCACAGCAATCCCTGTCTCAAAGAAAAGGCAGGATATTAATACTTAATGCAGATGATGAAAGGCTATAAACTGTTGGTTTGCTTACAAATAGGAGCCATTAAATTTTGTAAATATTTTTATCTGTCAGTGACTGTAGTTCTTATTCTCTGGCTCTTCATTTTCTATATGGGCACAAATGGAGATGAACGAATGGAGATGATCAGTGAATCAAATGATAAAACACAGAGAAGGTCAAAGCAGTAGCATTTATTGCCATCATCTCTCTGAGAATATATGAGGCATTAAAATTCTGATACTGCACCATATTCTAGTCACAAAGATTTTAACGAGCATGAGTAATGGTATCAAATGAATCTCATCTAATGACACTAGCAATAACGAGAACAAGAAAAGGTGCACACACAACCTCCTTGGGTACGATCCTAAGTAGATGTTTTATAGTCCATCTCAGAAAGTGGGGGCTGTGGCAATGTATTAAGGAATGCACAACATAGCCAAGCTGATTAGTCATTACTTATTACTACTAGATATCTGATGCACTGTTATCCTGCGCTACACCCTTTTTTTCCCCACCATGGTCATGAAATTTCTGTTGACAGATAGTGAAAGCTGCCATAGATAATACAAGAGAACCTAAGTTTAAATCTCAACTGTGAATCCTCAATTACTTCAGGAGAAAAGAGTAAACAATGCATCTGACGAGATTCATATCTATCAGCTCTTCTTGTTGATATCATCGTGGTTGCAACTCAGAAACATGCTCGAGCCAGGAATCTCATCTGTCTGCAGGCAGATCAAAGGATGGCAAAATCAAAGATGGCATAAATGCTTCTAATTTTAAACCTGGAGGATGCAGGGCAGAGTAATTCTATGCAGGATTGACTGGCAGAAGTTTGGAATTCCTCTTTGCAGGCTCCTATCCCCAGAACCTCTAGAAAATAAGACAGAGCTTAGTAAGGCAAAGACTAGGCTGCAGATTTAATTGCCTGGCTCTGGCAGAAGAAGAAATAATTACAAAAGATTGTAAGAATTTATTAAAGTTTCCATCTCCTCACTAGAGCCCAAACAAGTTGTATTTTCATCAGCAGCAATAATCAAAGCACAGTTTAGTTTACTACAAGCCTGCCCTGACTTGGTTGGGATGTTATTTGCCTTCCTGAACATATAAATGCTTGTGGAGACTACCTGAATACAACCAAGGGTTTGTAAGTGTTAATGTGCCTGTCTTAAAAATCAGACCAAACTGTCACTTACAGACCAAGATTATTCTGTTTTAAATTGCATTGCACTAAAATTTAGCCCTAGCTGGAACTCATATAGTGTTATTTGCTTTTCTGTCTGCCATGCTGGCACTAGGGCCAGCTGCAGGCAGAAAAGGGCAATAAGCTCTTGGAGGCAGCAAAAACCTGTGGTCATGTTGGCAACTTTGCCTACAACAAAGCAGGCTGCTTCTGTGCCTAAAGGCTGGATCAGAGCACTTGAGTCAAGAGCTGCTGCCTTAGGTGAGGGTCCTTCCTTGTCCCCATCTTGCCACCAGGGGCATGAGTCGAGCAAGCCCAGGTTTCCCCTGGCATCTGTGCTCACCCCTCATGCCATGGAGAGCAGAGATGTGGTGCCCAGGGGAGCAGTACTTGATCTGTACGTGATCATCAGGTGTTTCCAGAGTGCTGCAAGGCAGCACCAGCTGGGTGAGGCTTTGGCTGCTGACACATGGCTCCAATGGAAGGTGCCTGAAGGCTCTGTAAGCTGTCAGTTTGGCCGAGGAGGGCTACTGAAAGCTGTGCTTGGTCTCATCACCACTGTTAGCCATTCTCAGCCAAGAGCTGTGACCACCTGGAATACTGGACTGAGTTCAGGCTGTGGCACCTGAGTAGGGGTTGCATGAGCAACCTGGGCATTGATGAAAACACATTGTGGGTGGATGACCATCTTTTCACTAGTCCCCTTTCTCTATTGAGTTTATGTCTACTCTGCTGTTTGTACCTACTTGAGGTGCCTTGTTGTGTCATTCAGGTTTCAAAGCAGCACAGCAGCCCTCGTACGGTGCTTTATCTGGGGAATGTGACCTTTCAGTGCTTGTACTGTGGCAGCGCTGTTGGGTTTTATTTGGTATGATCACCCCATATGACCTGCTTTGTCCACCTTCTCTGCTAAACAGGGAACACTCTGGCCAAACCTAGCTTGCCAGAACTTCCTTTTGTCTACAGATTTTCACAACTCACCACTGCATGTTATTAGAACTACGTTAATACACAGTACTGAGATTCCCTATGATATTTAGTATTACTCTACATGACTATAGATTTGCATCATTTATCATTTTCTTCCCACCCCTTGTAATTTTCAGCTTTATGTTTTCTACTCAAGATATATTTGTTGTATTAAACTACATATTACTCTAAAATGAATCTCCATTTATGTATGTAGTCATTACTGTCTTCTTTAAGTGATAACGTGGCAGGGAAACTCATTTATATATCACATTTCAAGGTCAGTCTCTTTTGTTCTCAATTGTATCATTAAGACATTCTACCACCTCCAAGCTCTTGAGTTATGACCCTTGCTTCAGTAACAGTGTCTATTCTATATCCTTGCCTTGTGTCATGAAAGATTCAGCCAGTGGGGACTGAACATGTGAGCTTTGGGTTTTAACGCAGGAGCTCTTATTATTTGCCAAACTCAAACTGATTGGTCAAAATTGAGCCAAATTTATCTTTCTTTGGCCAAAGAAGCACCAGAAGTATGTGTGAATCAAGAGGAAAAGTCATGAAATTATTTGAAAATCCAATTGGAAACCTACTGGGTTATGATCAATAAATCATTTTGAAAGTACTGTATGTAATAGCAGCCATTAAAAGTCAGCATTTACCTACAGTTGTGGAGTCTGATGTACTACACTCCATTTTCTGAAATAGGAATGCTGGATTATTTCCGTACTACAGGTTGACATTGACTATTTCATGGCCACCAGTAAAAAGCTAGTCCTGAAGTGCAAAATGTTACCTTCAGTATTGATTTTCTTTATGTCAGCCAATGGTAACAATGGTCTCATTGTAATCCTTCTTCCCAGGAGCTGGTGAAACGCTATCCAGTGAAGGACCTGGGGGTGCCATAAGCACATTCTGCTGCCAGTTGCTGCCAACTTACTGTTTCCAAGATGGATGTGATGCTGCAGATGGTGAAGGAACCTTGTCCACAAACACAGCTGCAGGCACAGACGACTGTTTCCATGCTCACTTTTGGCAAGAAAAGTGCTTAGAGACACTATGGTTTACCATTGTATTCAGCATGAGATGTGATTAGTTTGCTTGTCCTGTGGACTTCAGTGCTGCCTCTAGCACAACCAAATCCTCAGAAGTGCAGAAAGCTGCAGTGTCTGCTGATACTGCTTATATAATGTTTTCATGATACATATCAGGACCACAATCACCATTTTAGTAGCAGGATAATGATGAGTCTTGGCAAAATACAAGCTGCATGCATTTACAGGACCTTTGTGCAAGGCTGTACTTGGGATTAGTTCCTAACTGCAGCCTGTTCTGATGTCAGTGGGAGTTTGTTGCCTAAATCATTGGTTCTCAGACATGTCAGACAGTTTCAGCCTTCTTTTTCCCAGACCACACATGAAACCAGAGGGAGTTTATAAGTTAAAAACATTTTGCTGTATAATATCATTTCCCAGACCAACTGATAACCCCTCAGCAGAGGCCACAGGTTGAGAACCTCTTGCCAATGCTTTACTGACAATATGCTTTGTAGTGGCATGCCAGTACAGGAAGAGGGAAAGAAGACAGTGGAACAGTGCTTAGCCCACCCCTCTGAAGTACTGATGATGGACACACATATCCTCTTACTTCACCACCACAGACTCACAGATATCAGTAGGACTGTGCCTGTGAGTGGGCCTTCACTGACCCTTTGAAACATTGGATAGGAGTCTCTGTTGTACATTAATGACTGATGTGTATTAAAAAAATGCTAAAGCTATGTAGCTATTCAGCCTCTACCAGGATACAGCTAATAACAAGGGACCTTTCAAGGGTGAGGAATTGCCAAAGATGAAGTAGGGAGTTTAATGGGCAGAGCTACAATGTAGCTAATTTAATAGCATTCAGGCATCGGGCGTTAAAAGCCTAGTTCCCTTGGGTTGCTTTGTACTAGATTGCAAGTGTAAAAGGAGCAGAAAGACACTGAATTATCTTTTCTTTGAAGCAGTGAATTCTCCCAATATAGCAGATATGGGTTGTCATGAGACAAGATTGTATAACCTCATGAGACAAGGCTGAAGAAATTAGAAAAGTACCTGCTGTGTCAGAGTAGCACAAGGCTCCCAGAGATCTTTCTTCCAGTTTATGAAAACCCTGAAGATGTTCGAGTATAGGCCAAAGTTCTCATATTACCAGCCAGCCAGGGAATTTGAAGGTCACAAGCCCATTGTAGTACTTCCTCTTGTCTGCAAAATTCACTCTATTTTTTTATGCCTTTAATTTAACTGCAGCAGAAAGTTTCAAGTCAGGTGTATTTTGCTTTGTCTAGCCCAGAGAGTGCAGATACATTAAGGTTGGACAATATCTGATCCAAACTTCTGAGGCAATGAGAACTGCACGTAAAATTTTAAGACTGAACACAACTCTGTCTCATGCTTTCCTGTGACTATATTACATACATTTATTGAAATTCAATTTGTAGTTAGGGAACAAGAGGATTTTTTTAAAGCAGTTTATTGCTGCAGGTAATATAAAAGGCATAAATCTGCTAATGCTGAAGTTTCTGGCCAGTGATACTCTAAGCAGTTGTTACTGAGAGAGTTTCACCAGCCATGGGAAATCTCAGACAAATGCCATAAAACATTTCATTTCACACATACACTGAGTCCTTGAAAAAAAAAAGTTACCTTGCTATATGTTTTTTTGATTTTGTCTTTCTCAACTCTTAGGAAAGTCACAAGACTGTGTGTAGCTGACAGTGGTTGTCCTCTACGCATAGGGAGATAGCAAAGGTTCAATCCTAGTATATGGTGATGAGACCTCCCGCTTCTTTTTTCTCAGTGCGTGAGAAGATGGTTCCTGATGTGCACTAGGCAGGATAGTGCCTTGGTGGTACAGGTGCACCGCTGCTCTAAAGCTGAAGAAAGAAGAGTCCTTAGCCTTTCATGGTACTTGGACTGAGGAGCAGGCATGGATTCCTACAAATGAGTGCAGCACAACCCCATCCTTGGGAAGCAAGGAGTAGTACTTTCATACTCAATAGATGATACACCCAAGGTCAATTCAATAAAAATGGACACAAAAGGAAGGTCTCAATTTGTGAGCTTTTGGATTACAAAACCCCTGGAGTAGATGAGGAAACTGAGTCTCTCGTCCTCACATCATGCAAAGTTATATAGATGAGTTAGAGTAAAAGTCTCCCACTGCTGAGTGATGGGGCCACTGAACCAGCGACCACAGACCAACTGAGAGCTTGGCACAACCATGCTGACAGACTTTAAAGAGCTTCTGTCCATGACAGCTGAGCTTCTAACATCAATGACCGGGAAGCAGGAGGTCGTGGCTAATGGAAGGCAATCCTGAACTTCTTGGGACTTTAGAAGTGTCATTCTCATGCCTACACATCGCTACATTCTCTGATTCATTAGATGCTTTGAAAATGTACTCATATGTGAGGAGAAATTATGCTGTATCTCTGCTTAATCCAATCTCCTGCCTTTCTCCAGAATGTGATTGTTTCAGTGTTGACCTGTTTCCTGGCAGTGAGTGACTTGTGTGCTATTTGGTGGAGCTCCACCAAATTTCTTGTATCGACTGTGAGCCAACCACCTTCAGCTCTCTTTTCAGTCCCACAGTACTCACTGATCATGGAGAAAATGACTTCTGAGGGACATAGGAGAGCCCATAGCTTGTTTGTAAACAAGTCAAAGGAGAAGGTGCTTATGAAATACGTGGTAAATCCCTCCAGCTGTGCTCCTCATGTGCTCACTGTGGTCTCTTACCTTATTCCTCCTCTCCATTTGCCTGTGTTCTTCACCTGTTTGTTGCATCCTGTCTCTAGTTAACTTGTCAATTCTTTAAGATGAGGATAATCTTTCCTAAATATTGTACTTACTCAGCACGACAGAAGCTTGAAAACCTCTGGGCTCTCCTGTAATGAATGTAATGTATAATAATACCAAGATGTCATTGAAAAATGAGTCTGGCACTGTGCAGAACAATTGAGAATAATGTTAGTTTTTAACAGGAACACTTTTTTTGCTCAGTGATATATAAATTTTGTCAGAAATAAGAACTGTCAAAATTTTCAGATTTGCAATTTCCGCCCTTCATTTATGTCACTGCTTCTTTTCTCCTCCATTTCATTATCTGTTAGATGTTTTCCTGTTTTCTACTCTAACATGTGAAAGGGGTAAATTCAAATTCCAAGATAGAATTGAGAGTTTGGGCTTCATTAAAAAGAAGAAAAATACTGAAATTCCTCTTTACTAAACATTTGTTTTAATATAATTTTTCAACAAAAAAGTCTGTAAGTGAAATATTTCCACCAGTTGTAACAAAACTGATTAACATTTATTGTGACTAAATATCTCTCTGTTTCCCTTTTTTTGTCCCTCCCTAATAGCCATCTATTTTATCTCTTTCTTTTCCTATTTCCCTGCATCTTCTTATCATTCTTGCTTTCACCTGTACTTGCAAACCCTCACTGACACAGATATTTTGACTGGTGCTTTGTCTCTGCACAGCAGAGAGGCTAAGCGGAGCCTAGATTTTACATCTCTGTGTATTCTCCAAGCTCTTGTGCTGCCTTTGATATGCTCACAGCTACACAAAGGCCTATGGGAATATAAACATTCTTTTTCATTTCTTTGGTATGTCCTCCAATAACAACAACAACAAAAAATCTTTTAATTCTCTCTGTTTTTCCAGTGGTAGCAAAGAAGCCATTTTCTTTACCTCTACCTTGGCAAGTTTCAGAGGGAGAGAAAGACAGGGAAAATCCCTACTTACAAAAATAATACTATAAATTATTATATTATTACAATTTGTGATTCTGAGTCAGCATCTAAGAGGCCCTCCTTACAGATAGGGGCCCCTTTGTGCTCTGGAATGATACACAAAAGGACTCTGCTCCAAAGAGCTTCTTTTTTTCTTTTAAGGCATTTCTGGTGCTGATTGGATGCTGATGAAAAGTGCTGGCTTGGCAGCAATAGAGAGGAAATTCTCCTGTTCATCTGCAGACAGTGCAAGTTTCCCTTTACCTCTGTCCTGCTGGTAATCAGTGAGGCCCTGAGAGCCAGTGACAGTTTTTCCGGTTGCTGGGTAAAGTCCAGTGCACAGGTTCAAAAGCCATCTGGCTGATTTGTGGATTTTGGTACAAAATTTTCTTCCCTTGGGAAATTAAGCTCGCTTGAGCTCATACACCAGCCTGAGCTCAAAGCAGACCCGGCGCTGTCAGTAACACAGAAAGCAGACTTGTGTGGATGTGTGGGTACATCACTGTGTGTATGCACGAGGTGTGTTTCCTGATCCCACTGGCCTGTGGACTTTTTTCCCATTAAGTCATCTTCTTTGTCCTCAAACTTCACCCTCTTCACAAATATCACACGTGCCTATCAGTTTGCTACCTTCTCAAAATATTTTTAAAGGATTTTAAATGCCCAATATCCTCTGCAGTTTGTGGGTTTAGTTTGTGTAACTCTAGTGAAGTCAATGCACCCAAGCCAGTTTACACCAATGGAGAATTTGCTCTTGATTTTCTTCTGAAGGGGACACAACTTTGATTCTCAAGATGCTAGAAGTCACTTTCCTATAGGTGCAGAGGATGCGACAAGAGGGAGGCAGGAAAAGTCTCTGAGGAATGGGAAAGGAGAAGAATTCTTCTCTATCATCTTTGGACACCTTGGCAGGAAGCCTGAAGTATATCTTCCTTCCTTTTCACACCCCTGTCTCAGGATTCACACTGGTAGCTGGCTTAGTGAAGCTGGCCCCAATACACTGTGGGATACAGAGTGACTATAGCTCTATCATACAGAGGAAGTGTACCTTAGCTTCAGTACGTTGTCCTTAAAACTAGGACAAAACTTGCATTTACAAGAAACAAAGATGTATCTAGCAGAATTAAACATAAAATCATATGAATAATTTTTTTTCAATAGCTAGTATTGCTCTTAATCTTTCAGTGCCCAAGATTTCTTTTGTTTGTGTTCCCTTGCTTTGAGTAACCCAAACAATTTAGCTTCCAGTAGTACTAAGTGGTTTTTAAGTGGAAATTAGGAGCTCAAATTCAACAGCCATTCATTAATTTCAAAGAAATGTAATGTGGTTTTTAATATATGCTGTATTTTTTATAACTGGTGCACTTCAAGGAATTGAAAGTGTTAAATAAATTAGACAGTCCAGTGAATCTTTTCCAGCCCAGTGTGTTGCTGGGATTTGGACCTGGTCCACTGCATTTCTTTGAAGCTCTTACTGCTTTTATATTTTGTTTTCTAATAGCCTAGTTAAGACAAAGAACATTTCCTTCAGAACTTCTAGTCAGCTTTATATTTCACTTGGCTTCTATTTGATTTTTGGACTGTTTCTAATTGATTTCCACTAATAAGGTAAAAACTCTGATTGGCTTTTTTTCCTCTGGTGCAAAAAGAAACAAGTAATATGAAACATAAAGTTTGTTTGGATAGAATCCAAACAGTTAACTCCTTTTAGTTTATCCCCTGTAGAGGTTCCTCTGGGGATGCACTATCATTTCATCAGCAGTTTCTCTTCTGCTTCTGTATTTCTTCAATTAAAACTCATTTCACAGAGTGAACTTTGTTGCCTATTCCTGCTAGAGTCCTCCACTCCAGGAGTATAACACTCCAGGGTTATCCTATGAACAGAAATTATGCTGTATTTTGCATTCTAAGCACATTTTCTCCTTTCTGTAAGTCATGCATGCATGTATTTATTTCTATCTTAGTCTATGCTAATTTCCAACTATTTACATAGCCATATAATCTTAATTTTATTCTTGTTACCATATCATTCTTTTTTCTTGACTGACTAGAGGGAGAAAATCAGAAAGCAGACAGGATCAAAATAATTTATTAGCAGAACTCGATTAGAGCAAATGATGATACATGATGTAATAAAGAAATGATTGCAAACATTGTGTCCTGTTACTCACTATGTATTTTAAGTTGATGTGTTTTCATGCTTTAAAGGCTATCTTAGTAAATATTTCTGACCTAGTGCCTCAAGTTAGCACTTGCAACAGATAGATTTGCTCCAGAATTATTCCTGCTTTCCTCAAAGCCCACTAGAGGAGAACCAGATTTATAAGGAGAAAATATATTTAGATAGAATCAGTTTTCTTTTCCATGCATGAAATTCTGTGTCTGGCTCTGGTAGTATTAGGTTATACTAGTCCCCTGGATTATTCCCATCTTAACATACAAATTATGTGAGACAGGTCTAGTGCACAGAAGAAAATTGTATTTCCATCAGCAAATAAAATATTTTCTTATCTGAGTGTGGGCATTTGAATGCATTCTCACCGCAGTGGTGTACCATATTTTTTTTGTTTTGCAGACTGTCCAATCCATTTGCCCTGCAGCGCTAATGCAGGCAAACTCCATCCCAGAGCTGTGCAGCATGTGGAGTGGCAGGAACTCAGCAGTCAGAGAGTGACTTGTGTGCTGCTGTGACACTGCCCCATCACTGGGAAGTGAACGTGGCACTCATTGCAGACACATGGACAAATCCTTCCCCACCACACAGTGCAGTGTCAATCTCCCCCTCTTTGAGGAGCCCCAGGCTGTGAGCACCTCTGCTTCAGGCAAACACCTTCACTACCTTTTCTGACCCCTGGGAAGGGGTTTGTTTCTTGCCCGCGCTTGTGGTGGAAGATCATTTGGCAGCAGCACAGCGCCATCAGCAGCTCAGTTGTGAGTGCCCTCCTTGCCTTTCCTGGGAACAGCAGGAGCTGGGAGAGGAACAGATTTCATCCACTGAAACACAGCATGTCCAACCTGGCAGTTTGCTCTTTGCTGGCCTACTTCATCAACAATGGGCACTCTTACACATGACACCTGGGTGCTGTAGTTCTTTATTAACCTAGCAGAAAAGTTTTCTTGCTAGTGTATGGAGATGTTAAGCTGAGAAATAATGTGAGCATCAGGCAATATCTTTCCTGGTTCTGTTCTTGAGGACCATCCTGGCTGTCACAAGACATGCCCAGCTGTCACTTGCATTGCCACCCACCATTTGGTGGAGGATAGCAGTAGCTGTGCCAGCCCTGGTGAGGGTGCAACATGCCTTCTCTCAACATGCATTAGGGCAAAATCTTTCCCTCTATCCAGCATCATCTGCTGCTTTCCTCGTGCACAGTCCTTGTGCTCCCTGCTGAAGTTCCTCATTTGACAAATATTAATACTGCATGTCAGTGGAGGTTCTCACTTCTCTGGTTTATTTTCCAGTGACTTTTTTAATGGTACTGGTAATTTCATGTTTATAATGTTTTTATAGCCTTTGTGATGTATCATTTCACTGTGACCTCACAGCAAGCCTGTGTGTGCTTTTCCCCAGTGTGATTAATTATTTTAATAGAGCAAGAGAAAGAAAATGGGGAATTTGTGGATAGTGGTTTTCCTTGCTTGGTGTAGGGAATCATTTCATTGTGGTTCATTAACATTCACTGTAGCATAACTCAGTAATAATGTGGAAAAAGAAGTCATGTGCCTGTGGGTTGTGTGAAGTGAAATCACAAGCCATGTCCAAACCTCTGAGTCACCTTTGCTGCATCTCAACACAGTTGGATCCAGGCAGGAAGCACTGACTGAGCAAACACAGCACTTAAAACCGTCTGTTCCAGACCTCTCACTGGGTGCCCCTTGAAAAACTATCCATTTTCAAGGGTAGATTTAATACGTGGACTGAGAAAGGCACATATTACCCTCCCCAACTAACACTTCTTGACCCTGGATGCCTGCTTTCATACAGCATGGCTAGGGAGCAATTTTTTGCTGACGCCTGTTGTGCCTGCATCCAGCTCCAGCTTGTCATTGTCCAGACTGATGGAGTCACTTCCAGATACAGACTTAACTACTGTCTTTGTTACCTCGTGGCTTGATAGCTGCAATAATTTGTAGCTTCTGAATATATTTTGACCATCCCTATACCACCTACTATGACTGCCTGTATTAAATGTTACTACTGTGGAGGTGACTACACTCAAGACCAAAGAACGCTCGTGACAGTGTTGTAAACAGAACGCAGTGCTGTGCTGTGGAGGCACTTACAGAGGACCAAGTTCAGTTCTGAGTTACTTGCACTGCTGACAGAATATTCATAAAAGTGTATGGGTAGGAAAATATTTGAATGCAGAAACAGTGTATGGATCAAGTAAATAATGATATCAGTCTAGAAACTGATCTGGTCACTAGTAATTCATTGTAAAATATAATGCAATAAAATCCATGCTCCAGGGTTCCCATCATTCGCCTTCACAGTACTTCCTAAAAGAAACTGAACTCTTATAGAACAAAAATTGTCATTGCTCTGGCAATGAAATTAAGATTTAATTTAAAATAAAAAATAATATTAAAAAAAAACCAACCAGATTTGATGCACGTTTTTAGAGAATTTATTACTGTCACTTCTATTTCTGATGCATTCCAAGTGTGGATACTTGATATATGGACAAACTGCAGAGCTTTGCAATAGTTGGGACTCCAGCGACCACTTTTCTGGCCACTTGCATCGTGTCAGTAGCAGTCTGGTGGCCTTCATGCCTGAACCCATGGTCACAAACCATCCCAGCACTACTCTCATATGAAGCAGATCTGACTATTTGTTGTTATAAACAAATCTATTCTTGCACTTCTCTTTAGTGGACAAGTGTGACCACCTGATAAATGAGGAGGGGAAAAGAGATTTCTTTGCATGCTGTAGTGCACTGGAAGAATTTACAAACTTCAGTATTGCAATTGAAAACCACAAGAAGATTGAAAGCCAACTGAATAACTATATGGAAGAAGAATATACTGGGGTAATGACCTGCAAAATCAATGCTTTTTATGCATTCAAAGACCTATGAAGCATCAGGCACACAGCAGAATTAGGAGTAAAAATGGGAGAGAGGGATGGACGTGGACAACTTATTGTGTGACAGTGAGCAAGCTTCAAAATGTTATCAGAAAACCTGACTCCAGGGTCGTCGCTAGACACCAAAGAGATACTAGCTCCTATTTTCAGCCCAGTTTTTATACAACAGTGGCACTGAATTCCAGAGAAGATCTAATTTTAGATCAGTGGAGGCAAGGCTGAATGCACAAACAAAAACATCCTCCTACCAAACAATATCTCCGTTGAATATTGTCATGCTGGGTATGAAATTTAGCTGTTATATCCATACCAGATCTGTTAAATATCTAGAAATTATTCAGCTGTGATAACCAATGAGGAAAAAAAGGTAATCATTTCAGTATTTTCTTGCAATGGGGCAGCTGTCTGGCAAAATATGCTAGACAAAACATCCATACAGAACCATGTCAGTAACTTACACGTTTAATTCATTCACTTTCCTAACCATGAATAAAAAGGAGAAATTAAATGACAGTCTTTAATTGTCTATATAATTCTTCTTAATGAGTACATTCTGGAGTACCATAACAATGGTGTAGTTTTATGAAACAGAGATCTGTCTTCCCTTAATAATAAAGAAGGCAGTGATGCTGGTTAATTACTGGGTACTCTTTCACTGTGAATTAAAGGTCTATGCAAATGTAAACTTGGAGGAGCAAAACGATGTAACACTTAAAAGTACATACCTTATCAGAAAACTGAGAGGAAAACTTAGGGGAGAAGGCCCAGAAGCAAAGGGAAAAAAAATGAGATTAAATGTAACAGAGATAACTGTGGTAACAGTAGATCCGTAAAAAAATGTATTATACAAGAATCATGAAAGTAATGGGACTGCTCACCTGCTCAAAAATAAACATGCAGAAGTGGTTTGATGGTCCAGGGCAGAGTGCTTAGGCATGGCAGAGCCAAATTCATGGTCAATGGAGATGGGAGAACCCAAGTCAGTGAGACTCCTCAACTTTGTATAAAAACAGAGATGAGACTAAGTATGCTTGGAAGCTGAAAGCTAAAATGTTGTGAGATCTCAAGTGTACTTTTTGCTCCAGTTCATACAGCTATAATCAATTGCCTTGCCAAAGCTCTTCAGCTGCTGCCTAACTTCAGGCATGAAGTTGCATTGACTTCAGGTTTCAGTGTCAGCATCTTCCTATTCTCTCCTATGCATGCCTCAACAAAGTGTGCAGCCATGTGCTTTCATGCTGCCTCAGCTGCCCATGTATCTGCAAACTTCCACTTCCTACTCCTTCAGACTCCTCACAGAGGTGTCTCGGAGACATGCTGGGAAACTGCCGAGGCCATTGCTCATTGTATTCATCTATTGGGTTCATTGCTTGTCTGTCCTCACCCCTTTTTCTCTTATTTTACACTTGGATGCAAGCTCTTTGGGATTACAGTTCCTTGAGGCTCAAACGTAAGAAAAGCAATGGATTGAGTGCCCTGTTAATCTTGAGCCTAGGTGACTGCATGAAGTGAATCAGTGAAAAACCACAGTTAGTTTGTCACCAGGCTTGTTTGAGATGATGCTTTAAATTTAGACAAATATCTACATGCTTTATTAAGAATAAATTAAGAGTCAGCAGGACAGCAAAGATGCATGATTTCATAGGGAAAGGAAAAAGAGTTTCTTCTATCCCTGTCTTAGATCTATGCATACTTTTTACCTGCATATATCTTGGACATATAACCTGAGGCACTAGCTCAGTTGTCTGCCCACACCACCTTTTGCTTAGCTCGTAATAGCAAAACCAACAGATTAATTGTCAAGGGGCTTCAGTACAGCCATAACCCTCATATGACTTAGAGTACCTCTGGGTTGGCTTATCTCCAGTGGGATTTGTGCTGTCCAGTGTCACCAGTGCTTACTGAATTACAGCTGAACAGTGACACATCCACATCCTCTTCATCGCTGATTTATTACTCCTTCGGGATGATGAGGGTGAAGTAGGCAGACTTGTGGGACAGAATGACTATGTAGTCAGTTACATGGAAGGTAGGGGGAGGTGTCCTTGGGACGGCCATACTGCAGGTCAGAGTGCTATTTAAAGATGTCACTGCAGCTCTGTGATGACACTAAAGCTCACAGCTGGTTTCAAGCTCTGGCACTGAGCCTGGCTGAAGAGAAATGTTCTAACACAGACTCTTCTTGAAAGCAATGCAGTGCCCTGCTTTTGCTTGAGGCTTTGCTTTGCAAGCTACCCTTGAACAAATCAAAACTACTGTTGACAGGTAGAAATTGTATAATGTAGAAATCTGCATCATTTGTAGAAAGAAGTTTTGGGACAGTATTTGAAAAAAAAAAATGGCGTCTTTATTGTTGAGCTGCTGGCTCAGAATTGCTTCCAGAAGGGCATGTTATTCTGCTCACTTTAGTGCAGCAGTAGGATATTTTGTTGAGGTCTCAGCTGACTCCCTGCAGCTTTGGACCATTACTGAATTAGAGCCAATAAAGTGCACGCCCTCTTTTCTTTGCAAGTCAAATCCTAGGGGGGCTCAGTAGGACATCCAAGTAATCCCTGATTAAATTAGATTTCTCTGAGCAGAACATTCAGGACATAGTGGGTGACACAAACACACCCTCTCAACAATCAAATGCTACTTCCTAGCAAAATCATAGGCAGGAAAGAAAGTGCTGTCATAGAGACTTAAGAAGCAAAAGGCACTACTATCAATTTTCACTTGCAAATGCTTCACCCACATTAGTAACTAGAAGAAACAGCTATCAGGAGGCAAGGAGTACAATTGAACCAACATGTTATGAAGGCACACCTACCAGCCCTGCTTTCTGACCAGCCTCCCTGTGTGCCTTGTACCAAAGCAGCACCTAGCCTGCTTGCTGCAGCTTGCTAATGCTCAAAGGAAGAAGCCGAGAGTGTTTATGTTCCACATTCTTCCATTGCTCAACATCCAAATATTTCACAATGTAGATCCAGTTTCAAAAGTTCATTTAAGAGAGAATTCTTGTTCCAAACTGAGTTTCCTGTTGCAGCCTGAATCCCCAGGCAGGTCATGTGCAGAAGTTGGCTCACGACTCTCTGGAGATGCTTCACCACTGATTTTATAAACAATATATAGTAGGAAATGGATGCATATGTTTCTTATTTGAATAAATTAAATCTGGCAAATATAATTCACTACAACAAGAATGCTTGTTGCTCATGGTTTGCAGAGCATGCTATGCAGCTCTCCTGAGGGGAACCCAGGGACAAATCTGTCTCTACACAAACAAAACTCCCTTGCACGTCTGTTGGAGCAATGCCAAACAGAGAGAAGTGTTTGATCCTGTAGTCTGATTCCCCACAGACCAGAGAGCGAACTCTGACCTGAATAATGGAAAGCAGCCTTGGCTTTTGGCAGGCACACTTTGTGCAAGGAGCCTCTGGTGTGGTAAAGATATAAAACTCCAGCAGTGACAGGAGTTGCTGCCTGGCTTATCTGATATGCAAGAGGAAGGCGATTGCTGCCACACTTGTGACAGTTCAGCGGAAGTTTGAATCATGGCTCCTTGTGGGAAAACCAAATTAACTCCTGCCAAAGACACACCCTGCCAGCATCAGGAGGCACTCAGGGAACCCCGATCAGAGCATGGGTTTACACATGTACATACATCCCTGAACACGCTTTGCTGGATCTGAGCTTCTGCTCAGTGTTGCACGCAAATGTTGCTCCTCTTGGCAGAGACCGTCTGAAGGATTCAGTAGGGAAAATGCTCTTGTTGTCCCAAGTGGCAAGTAAATGACAGTTCAAAAGGCTGTATTGAAACACCTTTTTTGAACACAGTCTAAAAGAACTGCCATTCCTCCAGTACCTGCTATTGGCTGTGGAGATACCCAAGTGCAGCATGAGCCATTTGACGGCCACATTTCAGAAGAGCATGGTCACTCTTCGCTTCTGCAAGACTCTTCTGTGTGATTAAAGTGTGATTAAAGTGGAGGAAAAAGTAAATTATTTTTTTGTTACTACTTCGTCAAAATTAAGATGTAGTTATTATCCTATACTGTAGGATTCAGCTCCCATCTGGGCTCGCCTCTGCCCACTCTGCTTTGTTCCCAGGAGATAAGCAACTTGTTCCCTGTCAATGTACCTCATTTCCTGCAGGTCTGAACATTTTCCAGGACTGTGAAAGTTATGAAGTCTCTGCAGGCTGTGAACAGCCCCAGACTCAAGTCTCCCACATTCATGGTGTGTACATGGGTGACACCAACAGCATTATGTCAATGGAGGTGCCTTATAGCAAATCCAGAGATGCCTGTTCCTCTACCTACTTCTTTGATTTTAGCTTAGTTTCTTGGCTTTAGCTTGCTTCAGCATCAGTATGTGAGTGCATTACACTGCCTTAAGAGAAATGTTTCATAGAATCATAGAGTGGCCTAGATTGGAAGGAATCTTAAAGATCATCTAGTTCCAATCCTCCCTGCCATGGACAGGGACACATTTCACTAGACCAGATTGCTCCATCCAACCTGGTCTTAAACACTTCCAGGGATGGGGCATCCATAACTTATCTGGGCAACCTGTTCTGTGACTCACTACCCTCACAGTAAAGAATTTTTTCCTAATATCCAATCTAAACCTTCTCTCTTTCAGTTTGAAGCTATTCCCTCTTGTCCTGTCACTACACGCTTGTGTAAAATGTCCCTCTCCATCTTTCTTGTAGACTCAATTCAGGTACTGGGAGGTCACAATTAGGTCAGCTCAAAGCCAGAGTGAACAATCCCAATTCTCTTAGCCTTTCCTCATAGGAGAGGTGCTCTATCTCTCTAACCAATTTGGTGGCCCTCCTTTGGACTCGCTGCAACAAATCTATGTCCTACCTGTGCTGAGGACCCCAGAGCTGGATGCAGTGCTCCTAATGTAGACAATGGGGACGTGTACCTTTCTTACCAGATTTTTTCTTATGGTCTTTGGAGATTTTCGTATGGAGCTTTTGACGTTTCCAAGTTTGAATTTAGCACCAAAAAGAGGGGCTCGTATTAAAAAATGTTCATCTGAAACTTCTGCATGGGTGTGCTGTGGTTAACCCTGCCTGGGTTTTCTAGGGAGCATGGATGGATGTGTCAGTGCTGGAACTCCACTGAGCCTGTGGGAGTTTCTCCTGAAACAAATGGGTCTAAAGGAGATCAAAATGAGGGTGACGTCCTACAACACCCTTGTATCCATAGAAGTCTCTTCTGTTGCCAACAGTGCCAGTCCTGCCTCTCTCCCATGACTTTCCCCGGACTGCATGTACAATCATGGCTTTTCTGTGTTCTCTGTGACCTTGTGATCCGCTTTAGTGGGCAGAAACCTGGGACCAGCACTGGGCAGAGTAGCAGGCCATCCCTTTTGATGGCAGACTGCTCTGAAAGCAGCTGAAATTTTCCACGGAATGGCACAGCAGTCTCAATAGCTCCTACATCTTCCTTCTTAATTTTCTTTTTTTAAACCACCAATACAGCCTTTGTGTATGTGTCTGTCTGTGGGGTTGTATATTTGGAGGAGAGGGCTCCTAATTATATGTTTTGTGCATGCACAAACACACACACACACATACAGACACCCTTGACATTAATTATGCCTCAGGAAACATCTGTTCACCCCCATGAGCCCAGCTTATCTCTTACTCCCATGAACATGAATCCAAAACAATTCCACTCATATACTGTGACTTCAAATAAGCTGCAGAAGGTAGAACTGGGAAAAACCAGACCCAATGGGTGTTTGTTTTTTGAAGATTGTCTGAAATAGAATAAGTCTTTAATCTTTTAACAACCCAGCTTTTGGCCTTTGAACACTGCAGCCTGTGCAAATGTACCACGTCCACGGGGAAATCTAACTTGCAACAATTTTGCACCATTTCCCAATGTTATTTGTTCAGGCATTGAATGATATAGACTTAGGGAATGAAAAAAATAGAAGAATATCTCAGTCAGGATGGCCTGTTGCCTTCTCAGTCTAGAGAAAGCTGTCGCTTACAGAGAATGGTGGCTTGCATCCAGGATTAACATGGCCTTTTGACTCATAGGCCAATGGAAAGCTGCTTCTGTCTTTCACAGGAGGTGTCACATGATGTATCACTACACTGTCATACAGTTCACAGGCATACAAAGCCTGACTTGTGGATGGAGTTGACTGTCAGGGACCTGTCATGTAAGTTTTCTTCCACTTTCTTTCTGAACAAGGGCATGATTGAGAGTCAAGAAGTCCTAAATAACTATCTTGCATCTTGGCTTACATGGATTTGCAGTTCAGATGGTTTTCTCATATCCAACAGTCTCTTGATGCTGGAGGAGATCTCTGATTATTTAAGAGAAAAGGAGAGGACTGCTCAGTATCTGAGACAGCATACAAAATCCCCACAAATGGTGATGCAAATGCAATCCCATACACCAGTTCTACTGGAAACTCCAGCTCTCTTTCCCATTCTTCCTACTAACTTGGTATTGGACTTCATCTCTCTGCTTCCTCATTGCCCTCATTTCTCTTGAAACCTGGAGTGCTACAAGCTGTTTCTCACCACATGCCAGTGAACAGCAAAATAGGACCACGACTGTGGGTGAGATACCAACTTGCCCAAGTGGTTGCCAGCAATAATACCTTTGAGTCTGCATCTGCAACACTTCTGAGAAGCATCACTCAGCAAAAGGCATCTTCCTCCAGGGAGATCTGAGTATCTGTTCCAGTGCTGAACAAGGGACCTACTATCCTGCACACAAAAGAACAACGATTTGCCTCTTGGCTTCATTTTTCTTCCTATAAGCCTACTGCAGGAAAGTTCTGTTTTATTTGAATACACCATTGTTTATTTATAATTTTGTTCTAGTTGTGTGACAGATTCAGCATGTGTCACCCAGCAGGGGAACAGTAGTAGGCTGGAGAGTTAACAAATGTACTGCAGTGAAGCCAGATGGCCTGTTTTCATAAGGAGCATCTGAAAGATGCTCTGCTGCATAGATTTCTTTTTTTCTTCCTTTCTTTAATGACCAAAATTCACTAGAACAGTGTTATTGCATATTAACTCACCCACCAAAGCATCATGGATCTGAGCTCCACCCTGTATCTCATCTAACACTCCCTGTGAACAGAAAAATATACGACCTGCTGTACTGAATAAGCCATCACTTTTGTCCAGAAACAAAGTCAATAAATAAAAGGTTCCCCAGCACCTTCTCAGTTTCAGTGTACTAGGGGTACTGAGGTGAGGATGAGGTGCCGGTGTCTACCACGTGGCCCATGGATGCCTACAGCCTGGCTCGTGCACAACCAGCTCCCTCTCTCCGCAGTCAACAGTTGCAGAGAGCAGCTCTAGCTTCCTGGATGGTCCTGCCTGATTCCCCCTGGGAGCACCCACGCCTGTCGAAACATCCATGCACATCAAGGGAACTCACTCAATGCTTAGCTCCTGGGAAGCAGCTGACTTGAAAGCAATCTCAGACCGTGTACTAGTGAAGAAGATGTTTGCTGGAAGAGTATGTAGTTGTGCTTACATATTCCCCAAAGGACCATACCCCCAAGGAGCTAGAATATTTCCTTTTCAGGATATCATTAAAGAATGTTTCATCTTCTTCCTTATTTTCTCATTTGTTCCTTCTTCCAGTTCCCCTTTGGGATGCTTTCTAGTTTCACAGAGCTGCATGTAGTTTCCTTTGGAAGCCGTTAATACCAACTTCAAGCCCTAGCCTTGACTTGAAAAAGATCAGAAGGAGCCTCTCTTTCACTAACACTTTTCAGGCTCATGAAAAATGGGGCAAAATATGAGCTAATTAGGTCTTTGCAGCACCAATACACCAGAAAGCTTGGTAATAAAAAAAAGAAAAATGTGGGCAAACTAATATTATACATAATATGACAACATTTGTTATAATCAGCAAGGAAAATGTTGACATTTGAACAAGAAATATATTAGAGATTGCATGTTTTTCTCTGCTCAGCTTTGAATTGCCTGTCTGAATGCAAAGGGTTAAATAAAAGGAGGCTATAAGTGTCTTTTTAAAAAACTAAAAAGCTATGGACAAGTGTTTTATTATGCAGATAAGGCAGCATTGATTGCATGGGTTTGAGGAAGATTTTGTTATCTTTTTCTCATCTCTGCTCCAGGGGAGAAGCTATCCACCCACCCAGATTTCCCCAGTCAGTCTAGAAGATATTATTCCTCCCAAGGCTAGACATAGCCAGCTAAAACTGAAATTACAATGGAAAGGGAGAGCTTTGAGGTGGGTCAAGAGGGGCTGCCCAGGGTAGATGTTGGAGAGCCCAAAACACAGGACAGCAAGGGGTTGCAAAAATGGCTCCAGCATGATGCAGAGATACCAGAATTAACTTTAAAGGACTTAGTGGACACTTTAAACAGGCAGTCCATAAATGGAAATAGCTATCTGTATCAAAGATTACTAGTGTAGTGTCAGCTCAGGGATATCGCACTTTGCAGAGCACAAACACTACAGGCTCTATGAGCCACTTGCACTTGTCAGAGGTGAGCTTAGAGAGGCCCAGAGCCTCACATGTGTAAGTAAACTCTGCTATCAATTTAAATTTCATTTTAAATGCTTTGAGGAAAAAATAAGTAATATGTTGTTTTGAAGAAACAGGCTCTATTTTTCCACAAACAGGCTCTCACAGGTTCTTGAAGGAAAGGTCTTTGAAGAGACTTCAAAATTAGTGATTTTTTAAATTTTTTTTTCAAGTGTGTGTATATATATATATATAAAACCTTAAGTCTGAATTACCAGGCCAAACCAATTTGAAGAGATGTATTTGAAAACTGAAACTACTTATTGGGAATTGGCTTTTGTTAATTTTCAACCTTTTTTTTTTTTTAAAAAAAAGGACTAAATTCAAAAGGAATTTAGCTGTCATGCACAAAACAAGTGAGGAGGCCATAGCAGCTGTCAATAGTGATGAAGGGAAAAAAACCAGAACTGATTCTTATTACTAATGTCTAGTGGCACCAACTGACCTCAGTCCACACTTTTTAGGATTAGCTCTTCCCACGGCAGATTCCTCTTGGAGGGAGATCATTAGAGACAAAGAAACCCAGGGAGAGAGATAACTACTTAGCATTGTGAATGATCAGAGCTCAGGCTCTTTCTTGCACTTATTTAATTTGGCAGTATAGATGTAGCCACCATTATTACTTTCTTCCATTTGAAGTCTTATATTCAACACATTTACCTGGGCTGTATTTAAATAATTTTACTACTTGTTCAATTGCATATATCCTAGTTATTCAGAAAATGCCCCAAATCCTTATTGTAGGGTGAACCATTCAATCTGTCTTTCCTGTTGAAAAGAGTTTAAAAACAAAAGTGACCTTTTTTTCAGTTGTTAAACTACTCACACTGTTCCCTTCTCTTTCCCACCACCTATTGACCAGACTTTTTGCAAGATGCAGTGTAGGAGGCGTGTTTTAGGGATGCTGGGAGATGTAGTCCCAAATGTACTCCAATGCACATGGTGCAAGAAATCTTCATATCTGATAACTGGAGAATAACGTTTGGTCTCAACCTTCTGTAGCGGGTTTGTCTGCTTACACAGAGATTTCAACTAAAAGCAAAACTGGGAGGTGAAGCTGTAGCTCAATCTGAACACGATGGTGCTATTTAAAGAGGAAACTGTCATTACAGAACAGCCTCCTGCTGTCTCATCTTTTTCCTGTTCTTACATTTAAGCCATTATGTTTCCACTTACAATAAAATCCAGATTAAATGTTATATTGAGCTAGTACCTATACTCTGTCTACTAGAATTTGGTGACAATCCTTCTTTTCGTGAACTCATTTTTGAGAAATGTATTTTTGGATTATATTTTTCTAAACACAGAACTGTGTGTGTATAGTTTGAGATGGAGTAGGAATAGGAATAAATTGTTCAGTAAAATAGCTCCTCTTCAGAAACAGCCATTAATTCCTGATGTTCATTTTATTATTTCCACCTGGAGCAGTTCCTCCTCCAGTAAACAAATAAATAAATAATATTTACTGGGTTAGAAAGCAGATGTCTCTTGAACCTGGACATTGGGACACACCTATGGGTTGAGGGAAATGTCCCTATGGCAATGAATATTTAGTTGGTTATGAAAAGTGAAATAAGTCCAAAACACACCAGAAGTCCCTCTGCAGGATGGGAATAAAATGAAACAGGAAAATATTCATGAGGTATGAAATCTGCTTTTTACATTCCTTGCAATACAGCTGTTCTCTAATGGCTTTTGAAGCTAACAGATGCTTAGAATAACAGCCACTTTCTGAATTTGGAACCTCAAAAGATCTTATTTTAGGTATAATGGTTGCTTCAGAAGTGGTAAGTTACGCACATGCAAAAAAGATGTACTTCACAGCATGTTTTCTATTTCCATCTCCTTGCACTATGAGCTGAAATAAAACATAAACATGACCACTTAAGCAGTTTGAAATGCTGCAACTTGCTTAGACCCCTCCATTCAATCACAGTCTTCATATTTATTGGTATGTCCATTTGAATGCATATTTGTTGGTATGTTCATTTGATTGCCTTTGAATGCAATCGTTATATAGTCAACTAAAACCATGAGCCTGCTCCTGAGATTGCAAGTCTACAGCTTCTACCAGAAGATTGCAAGAGTACACTGCCCAATGCTGTCCTCAGAGTAGGAGAATAAAGTTATTGGTGAATCCTTCTGTCTTGCAAAAATAGAATTGTAACCTCAATGGTACTCGATGGTAGAGGCTTTACTCTCAACGGGAAGAAATGGCACATTATGCTTCCAAGGAAAACTGTTCCCTCTCAGATTATCCTACCTACCTACCTACAAAAAGACTTTCTGGTCAAAATGACATATTTGAGGGTTTTTATTGAGCACCGTGGCAATCTGGAGTCTCAGTATCTTTGGCTGCCAGGTTCAATTTAGGCACATGGTGCTACTACAGGATTTTTCACTGTTAGCCCTGTAATGCAGCATGAGGCTGGATTCCTTCCCTCTTGTACCTAATTATCCATAGCAGAGGCTCTAGGATGAGCTCTCCTGCATATATGAGAAACCAATCCTGTCTTGTAAGGAACTCAGAAGAACTAAACACTTGCATCTTCAGTTGATATGAAAATAAGTTTTCATGCATATAGTCTGGCAGATGGTGCACTGTCATGGTTGCCGTATAACCAGGACACCTAAGACACAAAAATCATAATGTCGAGTGACTAGATTAGCAATTAAATTATCAAGGAGGAGAGACCAGTTTCCTCAGAGGGCAATTCAGAAGAGACTCGTATTCCACACCATCATCCAAAGAATCACGGTCTAACCTTCTAGGCTTTGCAGTTAGGTACTTAAAGTTAGACAGTGTAGAAATAGTTTCCTCACTGGAAATTGGGCATCAGTCTCTATAAGTAACTGAAATTTTTCCGTAAAACACTGCAGATGCAGACTTACCTCATGCTTAAAAACTGTCTTAGATTTAGTGGAATGCCCAGCCCTCTGAAAATACCTATTTCTCTATCCCACATTGAGAAAACACTCTTTTCCATTGCTAAACTGAAATTAGCTGAATCTCCCTAAAAGACAGTTCTGTTACAGGATTCAAATTAGGTCAGCAGCCAGTTGAACATTCAGGATAAGATCATGTATGATTCAAATCACAAAAGGCGTGTTTTCCATACAGGAATTTCTATCTCCTTACAAATCACTACTGAAGTTTGGGTATCGTTGCATGTTTATCAAGGATATCTCTCATGCCTTGAACTTGAAGTGACAAAAATATTAGTGGGAGAAGAAAGCTTTCTCTTCTGAAGAGAAACTACAAAATTTTAGGGCTCTTTAATGTTTTTATCAAAGATCAGGACACTAGAATGGATTGCACATCAAGTAAGTTTGCTGAGGAGAAGTTCTGGATTTCCTTGATGATAGAGAGGTCTGGATAAACCAGGCAGAGCTGAGCAATCACCAACTGTATGAAATTTAACAAAAGCAAGTGTCAGATTCTCCACCTGGTGTGGAGTAATGAAGACTACATATACAAACTGGGAGACAAGAAGCTGGAGACAAGAAGCTACAGAAAGAGATCTGTGGGTTTAGGCTGATGGCAAGTTTAGGCTGACTCATACACAACTGCCCAGGCAGCCAGGAGGGCCAACTGTGTCCTGGGGGGCATCAGGCAAAGCATCACCAACCAGTCGAGGGAGGGGATTGTACCTCTCTTCTCTGCACTGGTACAGCCTCATCTTGAATATTTGTGTGCAGGTTTGGGCACCACAATATAAGGACAGTAAACTATTAGAGTGTGTCCAGTGGTGTGCAACAAAGGTGGTTAAAGGTCTTGAGGGCAAGACTTACGAGGAACAGCTGGGGTCACTTAGTTCGTTCAGCCTAGAGAAAAGAAGGCTGAGGGGTGCCCTCGTTGCTGAGAGGTGACCTCATCACAACCTGCACCTTCCCCAAGGAGAGCAGTGGAGAGGGAGGTGCTAATCTCCTCTCTGTGGTGACCAGCAATAGGACAAAAAGAAATGGAATGAAGCTGCAGCAGGGAAAGTTCAGATTGGACACTAGGAAAAGGTTCTTCACTGAGACTGTGGCCAGGCGCTGGAAAAGAATCCCCACGGAACTGGTCACAACACCAAGCCTGTAGAGTTAAAGGAGCATCTGGACAACACTTTTAGTCATATGGTTTAGTTTTAGATAGTCCTGTGAGGGGCAGGGAGTTGGAGTTGGACTCAATGATCCTTAGGGGTCCCTTCCAACTTGAGATGTTCTACAATGTATAATTCTATGAAGAGGTGTTCCTTCCTACCTGGGAAGCTGAGGACAAGCTGTGTCTTTGTGGACATGCTGTGGTCCAGCATGGAGAGAACAGGGTTATGTTTAGGTGTTAGGAGAGGGAGGGAAAACAAAGACAATGGGGTAAGGCATGGGCTGCTTGGGTTTTCTTGCAAAGGTGGAATCCATCGTATTCCCAGAAACAAGAGGTACAAGTCATCTCCAATGGACTATCTCCTGCAGAGTAGACACTCCAAAGAAGAAGCGGGGTTATAGACGGCAAACAACATGAGTCTCCAAAACTAAGGGAACACAAAATGAATGCAATCCTTCAGTGCATGACTTTGGGACTGGATAGTAAGCGCAGGAAGACAATTTTACCTCTGTATAGAAGCCTTAAGCTAAGACTTCATATTTATCCCTATGCTCTTTCTAACCCCAAAGTTTTCCATATCAGTATGCTTAAACAAGCCTTACACTCAGCTTTCAAGAGCTGTGATAGAGCATGTGAGTTCCCCTCAGCCACGTTATGAAGAACTGCTTGGCAAGTAATCTCTAAGTATCACTAAATTCCTGATAAGAAATACTTGCCATACTTAGCCCAAGGACAAGAAACTGTCCATACATTTGCATATCAAATTTCTACCGATGGTTTTTACAATAGGAGTTGGAGCTGGGCAGTCGCAGCATACATTATAAAGTTTACAGCTGTGTTCAGTGATAAGATAAGAGGTTCTTTTGTAGACACCACAGCAAAAGCTTTTTCAGTGAATGAAATTACACTTCTATCTCATCATGAAAGATGCCTCTTCCAGTAGACATCTAGCTGGCATGACATTATCATCCGAATTGGGTTGCTGGGTTTTTTTCATGAAATGAGAGGGAAGAATCTTTCTGATTTATGTAGTCTGTCCTTTTTTATTATTATTTGTAACATTAAAAGAAAATTAACTGCAGCAGAAAGATGTTATAACCATCTATAAAGTTGGTTATCAGCATACCAGTATTATTCAATAAATACATAAAACAAATCACTCCAAGGCTGGAAATTGAATATTTAACATTATGGTGCCACAGGGGAGATGCTCTGGTTATGGCTGAGTGCAAACTTGCATTATATAGCTATTTTTTATGATTATTTTGATGTTTGCAATTTTCTGAATCACAACTTTTCCATGCTTTCTCTGAACCTGGAAGGTTTTAATTTGTGTGTTAGTTTGTTAAAAGTTTGTGACCTCTTTCTTAGCTGCTTAATATAGAAGAGAAGGACTGAGAAATCACCCAGAATTGGGTGTCTATTGGGGAATGATTTCGTGGGTTTGGTATACTGTATAAATATGTTCTCGCCTTGCCTTGATAAGGCATCTAGTTTAAGCTCATCCTGTAGCTCTATCCCTAGTAACTGTTAGAAATCCTAAAAGAATAATTCCTTTCACCCATTTGACACCTGCTATCCTTTCACTTTTGAAATCTCAGCATCCAAATTAGATGAGCTGGTGACTTAATACATAGTTTGAATTAAATGAGAAGAATTCCACCCAGAATTTGAAGAATGGCTTTGGTTTCAGCTTATAGGGGAAAGGTCCTGGACTTTTGTCTACATAGCCTACTGAAGAGAAGGCAAACAGTGATACAATCACAGTTATATGGGTTCTTAGGGGATGTAGCCTTTAATTATGTTTGCTTCAGTCTGTCAGGCAAGCATCTAATGGTTGGAGGGTGAAGCTGAGGAACAAGTTTTAATTGTGAGTAATTAAGGAATGGAATGACATATCAAGGATGATGATCAGTTCTTTACTATTGGCATTTTGAACTGACTCTTAGTTGTTTTTCTTATTTGTTTGTTTGTTTGTTTTTACTGTAACAAGAATTAAGTTCAGGAAGCCCTTTGGTCTGTTTTTACACTCTTTGTTCTGGGTTATATCAACCTACCTTTGAATTAACCATCATGTTTATCTCATTCAGCTTTAGTAATTTAAGGGTCAGACAATCTATGTTACCAATAATCAATGGAGAGAAATAGGAACTTCCATATAGACATTTTGAAAATAATTCTTGATATATGCAACAGCTGCTATATGTGTGTGACCAGGCTGATCTGTATGGCTATCTGTGGAAACAGTAACTCACAAGCATAATCTTTATAAAGACAGAGACCCTGTGGAAAATATAAAAGCTCATGGCTATAGAAAGTGCTGAGAGCCATTCCCAGAGCACCTTCATGTACTGGCAGACCAGCTGTACCCCTCCTCTGTGCTGCTTTCCAAGACCACATTCCCTTCATGTTAATGTAAAATTCCGCATATGATCAAAGAGACAAAACTTGCCTGTGATACTGCAAGGCAAAACATGACAAACTCAATCAAATGCTACTAGTGCAATTTGGATTAAATATCTACTGAAATCCACATGAGAAATGACTAAGGAAGTGCAAAATTTGGTAAATTCCTGATATACAAATCACAGATTTGCATTTTTCTCATCCATGTTAATTCACATTCCTTGCATTAAAAGACACCTGAAACCTTTAGTCAGATATAAAGACAGAGATGATAAGAACTGTGTAAATCTTATTTCTTTTGAATTAGTTGAAGGTATTATTCATCTACAGATTATTAAATATACTTTGAGTAAAAATTTAATATAGCAGGGTATGGCACTAACTCTTGTATAATATGAATGACAAGTAACAGCATGCCTCATTATTGCACTCTTACATTTAGTGACAGGATAATTTACCAGCTGTGTCTTCTACTGTGGTCCTCAAACTGTAATTGATCTATGAGTTGGAGTACAGACCAGACCTCTTGCCCTTTAATTTTGAAATCTCAGACTTCTGTTCAGGTAAGTAATACTTCACTGGGCCAGCTACTGAATTTTCACCCATAGTATACAGGAAGAAAAAAAAAAATCCATCTTTGCAGCCTATCCAGCAGCATGGGTCTACAGGGCACGGATTTGACCTCCTTTACTCTGACAGTAGGGAGAACTACTCTTCTCAAAAAGATGAGGTGAATATTATTGAGCCCTAGAGTTCACACTTCAGCTAATGACTGTTTTTCAGAAAGCCATCTATGGGAAATGTCAAGACTTCTTCCAATCTGTGCGTGAGTGTGCTGCCTTATGTATGGAACAACTGTAGTCCAACATAGCATTATCAGTAGGATTTTATTTTATATCTTTATCTGTTCTCACATGGTGTAAGTCCTACAGTCTTTGCTTCAGCAAAACACACTGAAATGGCTGTATAAATTTTCTTAGGATAAGGAAAACAATGTTGGTGAGCAATGGCACTACACAGCAGACACTGAGACAGTGCTTAAAAAGAATTTGGAATTCCTTTTCCACCACTTCTGACACTTTCTTCCCTTTTAAATCAGGTCAAAAAGATGAAAGAGCAGAACAAGCTCTGAAAACAGATCTGAAAGCTCTCTAAAGGATTCTTCCTTTTTTTGATACATGGAAACAAAAGGTTCTGCTTTTTCAAATTGAAAGGTTGTATTTGAAATTAAGGTGACATTGAAGTGCATCAGCCCATGGAGCCATGGCACATATTACAATTGCAATTGCAATGCCTAAGATGCTCATTCTGCCCTTGGATGAGGGTACTTGGCAGATGATGAGAGCTCTATCTACTCAGATGAGACACGGAGCTCAGTCAAAAAGAAGATTTACACTGTGTTTTAACCTCAAACTGCTCACATCAAAAACATTTCAGGGGAAGACAGTGCTTTGTTTTTGAGTATAATCAATTCTTACTAAAATATATCTGGGATGTATTTATCAGAAGAAAATTAGCAAGGCAGAAGGATGTAGCAAGGAAAGTCAGATTTCCTCAGGAAATTATTTATTTTGACAAAACAGCATTATCTCTAGAAAGAGTGGAAAATTGAAATATTCAGAATGATGTACAATTTCTTCATGCTCCCTTTCCACAAAAAAAAAAATGAGGTGTTAATTAATTCCCAAGAGACCTAAGGGATTTGCTGTTTGTTTTGTTTTTAAAGGAGGAGGTATATTCAGTCCCATTGGAATTGAAAGAACATCTCAAACCTGAATAAAGATGCATTCCAGAAGATGTGAAGAAGAAAGTTTTTGCAGCACCAGCCTCTTCAAGAGCTTGTTACAGCCAGTGTTTTCAACTAAGAGCTTTAATAAGACCTGAATTTATACACAAACATTTAGAAAGCAAATAAATAAATAAGCGGGAGAAAAAGAGAACTTCACAGTATTCGGTATAATATTATGAGCACAGCATCAGAAAAAAACATGCATCTGTTTTATGGTTGGTTTATGTTCTTCTCTTGTGTGTGCATTTTATGCACATAAAAATTAACAGCTTTTGACTATCCATTTGTATTTATAACATCTGCAGTACCAATGGGTGCAGTTCTAGTTTCTATATCCCAGGCTTGCTAAGCATCCTAATTTGGAAAGAAAATGCTAGATAACTCTCCAGGGGAACATTCAGTATGTCAATATGTCTTGATTCCTAGACATCCTAATGTCACCTGTGGGAAGTCTATAATGAAGGAAATCCCAATGGCAGTGAAGCAGGGTACTTACAGAAATGCTGGTCTTTGCTTTTTCTGTTTGAAGAAACTGAAGTATAACTAAATGCAGTCTGAGGTTGAAGTGGCCTTTCTGCTTTGGGGTAAAGAACATACTTGGACTATGTAGATGAAAAAGATCATTGAACAAGATAAGCTCAGAAAACTATATTCACGCCACCACTGCCCCTGCAATGGTCACAATCAGAGCTGGCTGGATTCCCCCAGGACTGGCTGTATTCCCCCAGAGACTTGTTCCTTGTGATACTTGGGCAACAAGGACTTTCTACCCTCGTTGCTTCTCTGAGAACACTGGAGTTCACCATTGTCTTATGGGGAAAAAAAAAACCAAACCAACAAAAAACTCCAAACCAAATGGAAAACCAAACCCAAAATGAAACAAAAACCCCCACAAAACCATATCCCCCACAAAACACAGAAAACCCAGGGCCTCCAGAGAGCCATTGGCACAAAACCCTGAATTCAGTAAGTGGGACTATTATTGTAATATTTTTACGATAGATTAAAAAAAAAGATAATTTTCTCCTCTGCTACAAATTTCTGCAATGAAAATGTTCCAGGTGCTATGCAGCTGGTTCAATTCAACTATTTCCATCTGCAGATAGATTCTCTAGCGGTGAGGAAGTTGCTAGTTGTTTTGCTGATAAATTCAAGATTTCTTTTGAGACTGCTGTGCTGTGGGGCATCAGGGGAGTATCTCCAGAGGGAAAATGAAATTTCTGATGAGCTGCATGTCGCAATACACTGAAACTGCATCTGCCTGAGATTGCCACCCTGTACTTTTGATGTCAGCCCTTTCTCAATGAGAATAGACGGAAATGAGATAGTGGATTATGATGGAAAGCTGATTTCAGGGAAGTGCTGGTGAGGAAAAGGCCATGTCACAAACTGCAGGCAAACCCTGAGTCAGTTGAACCGGGAATCCTCTTCCCAGTCTGTGACTAAAAGTCCCGTATATCCCAAAAGTGCACCGTACAAACCAGAACATTTGCTTAGAGTGTCTTTGAGACTGCTGTTGAGACTGGCTGTGTCCAAGGCCTGTGCCCAGGCACTGGGGAGCACACTGGGGAGCACCCTGGGGCTGTCTGTGGACCACAGAAGGTCTCAGAACACTCCAGAGGAAAAGCTAACCCAGAGGCAGACCTTATGAACAAGGAGGAAATAGCCAAGGCCTCCATGTGACAGAGAAATATGAATTTGGGCAGAATTTCTTTCTTTTTTAGGTCTTTTTCATCAGCCGTGAAAACCCTGCAGGTCTACTTAGTTGTTACTGAAAGTTTCCTACTCAACACTGATTGCTCCTTTGTAGAGTTCACATTAGAGAAATAAGAACTATATTTCAGCTTGAAGATGTATTCTGCCAAGCAGAGGGTTCTGTTTGGTTGGTTGGTTCAGCAAGATGAATAACACCCAGCTTAAAAAAAAAGCCATAAGCTTCATATATTTATTTTGTCATGTTCACTGTACTGTGGGATGAGTTTACCTTGGTGTGATGGGTTGACAAGGACTGTGAGTTGACAAGGACTGTTGACAAGGTGGGTTGACCTTGGCTGGATGCCAGGTGCCCACCCAGCCACTCTATCACTCCCCTTCCCAGAGGGACAGGGGACAGAGCAAAGTGGAAGAGGGAAAAAAAAAAAGACAACTAGTGGGTTGAAATCAGACAGTTTATTTAAAGCAAAAAAGCAAAGCAAAGCTTGCGCGCGCAGAAGCGAAGGATAGCAGGTTTTATTCTCTACTTCCCATGAGCAGCCATGGTCGGCCACTCCCAAGAAGCAGGGCTTCAGTATGAGTGACAGTTTCTCAGCAGGCAGCCATTAAACAATGAATGCCCCCACTTCTGCTCTGTGCCTTAGCTTTTATATCTGAGCTGATGTCATATGGTCTGGAATATCCCTTTGGTCAGTTTGGGTCAGCTGGCCTACTTGGGTCCCCTCCCAGGATCTTGCCCTCAACTAAGGAAGGAATGTTATAGTGTTGGTGCTGTGCTCAGCAGTAGCCAAAACACTGGTGTGTTATCAACACCTTTCTAGCTGCTAGTGCAAAGCACAGCACTGTGAGGGCTACTGTGGGGAAATGAACTCCAGATCAGCCAGACCCAATACATTAGGTTAACACATACTCACTGGAAATGAAATTAAAACTGCATAGAGAGAAATATCTCCAAAATGAGCAAAGCAACAGAGGCTGTTCTTAGCAATCAATGCTGGCTATGTGAACAGTGGAAAGGAACTAAGACCTAGTGCTACCACCTTACTTCTTGTCTTGGTCTGAGTTACATTTAATAGGTTATAGGAAGAAAAATACTAAAGTAAAAAAGTAAATTAAGGGCATTTCTCCCAGGAGAAATGGAAATTATCTTTTCTGCAGAGGTTAAATCTCCCCTATTATTAAAAAGCAAAGAGAAATGGTTACCAAACACACAGAACTGACAGACTATGTAAATTGCCAGTAGCTGCAGTCAGAGCCCACATATATTTGCTGAGGGTGCTGTCACTAAAAGTTGCAGTCTCACCTGACCAACCAAGCCCCTTGTTCTCTTCCCCACAGTTTCTCATACCAAATTAATCTCATTTTTTTCCTTTCCATTTTGCCACATTAATTTTAAATTGGAGCAAGTCCTCCCACCCCCAGGACCCAGACTGTTGCAGGGGTGGAGAAGCTGCAGGGCTGGGAAAGAGCAGCAAGGGGTTGGGGGGAACTAAATGCTGCTATTTGGGGCTGGAACCATCTACACTGGCTTACAGTGTTTGTCAAGCACAGTTTTACTTCCAAAGTTTTGCAGGCTTGGACCCTGACTTTTAATTAGCATGTGTTGCCTTCAGACCTCTCTGATAGTGCAGGGCTCCTTTGCAGAGTTAGAAAGTTATAAAGGACAGTTTATCCTATGACAGAGACATAGAAATATATATTCCTTCTCCCCAGTATTGGAGACTTCAGGTTTTTTCATTATAATAGTGTTCTTCAGACAACACTGGTGCAGAGATTTGTTTGTATAGGAATATTAGTTTCTTACTTAGAGAATGCTTAAGTGTTACTTTACAAAAATCTTCATGAAGCAGGGAACTGTTGCAAAGACATACAAAACAAAAAAATATGTTGCTTCAGATTTTATGATGATCTTAGCAGCTCTCAAAATGTATACATTTAAAAAATTATGAATCAGTTATCAAAAAGAGTGATTATCAGAAAAATCTCTGTGTTACAAAATGCTATGGAGGATGCTATTCAGACAACCCAAAAAAAAAATTCACACTCACTTTTCTACTCAAGTAACTGAGGTCAGACTATACCTGTTATGTACATGCAGAATTCTGGGACTCCCCTTAAGAAAACTTTTCCAGCTCTACAGAAGTCCTGCACAGAATTACAAAGCATAAAAACTTTGTTTTGCCCTTACTGCATTTCTGAAAGTGGCTGTTAGAGAAGTGCAAGGTTACGTAAACTAACAAGCAAGTTTGGTTTCATTCATGCAGCTATTTCATTTTGTTATTTTCATCTATTGTCTCCAAGATGTTTTCTCTAGGTTCCAGGATGCTGTATTCCAATCACTAATCCATCCAGACAGTCAAAATCTGCTTCCAGTCTCAAATTTGAAATGACTGAGCTCTTTCTTTCTAGCCCTTTGATATCAACTTCAGCTTCCTGACAGCAAATTTGAAAAGACTAAAAGAAGTTGCTCTCTTTCAGAGAAGTATCCAACATTTTACAACCATCTGCCCTTAGCATGCTACACTAGATTTTGGAGGCTGTGGTCAGCAAAACATAAAAGTACCTGCAGGGCAATACGGTGCCACTAAAATTTCTCTCTTGACTTCAAGGTATTTGGGAAATTACTTGCCACTTATATATAACAGAATATGAAAACCTGATAACTCTGTTTTGCTCTTCCAAATCCCAATATTTGGACTTCATTTCACTTAACAGATGCTTCAGTAGTCTGTGATGAATACTAAAAGCAATGAACAAAACTTCATGAAAGCAGAATCCAGTATCTTATTGAAAATAATTACCACTTACAATCTTAAGAATCTTAAACAATCTTAAGAGATTAACTTTTGGAAAACAAGAATTTCTCCTAGGCTTCCCTATATATAAACAGTCATGCTTTTGAAAATTCATGTTGTCAGATTTTCTCACTCCTCTGCAAAGCTGGTTAACTTTCCCAGGCTGCAGTTGACAACTCCATCAGTTTTTTCCACCCAGTGAAGCCAGGAAATGTGAAAGCTGGAGAATTGTTTCTCCTTAAAGTATCTTTTTGATGGTTCACATATGTAGTGTTCAAGATATGGGTAGAAGTCTGCTTTGCTTAGCTGAATATCAGAACTGGGCCTTCTGCCACTGTCACATCCTCATAAGCAGGTTTGGCTCAAGTTTTAACACAGCTAAAATTGAGGAAAACAAACGTATTTTTTATGTCTTGTGAATCAATACTTGACCCTGTGTCTTGCCTGTGCTACCCTAGGCTGCGACCTGTTTGAAGCATAAAAAAAAGCCATTAAAAAACATTAATTCCTTGATGGTAATTCTATTGTGGCATATTCTTCTTCATTTGGCTTCAGGCAGAAAGGGCAACAAAAGTCTTGAAGAGCAAGATTTTGCCATTTTTACCACATGCTTCTCACATTTTTGATGATTGTACCATATATGTGTCAGAAATAACCACAAAGAGTGTGGGTACCTCAGGCAATATAAGTTTTCAAGTGGCTGTAAAGTAGCTTTTGGAACAGAACCATGCTCCTAGCTACATGCCAGCTAGCAAAAATCAGCCCATCCCTCTCCCAAACAAGGGTTTTAATTATACTGCACTGCAGCAGATTTGGCTGAAGTCTTTGAGAGGACGCAACTCTCATGCTTTAAATAACAGATGGTAAACTCAGAGGCTGAAGCCTTAGTGGAAGTTATGTCTGGTGTAGTCTGAGATCCTGATTCCATACAGTTTGTAAGAAACTTCTGACATGATATTTCAAAGGTCTCCTCTGTTCTGGCAGCATGTCAGAGAAGGGAGCCACTTAAAATGAGTGTGTAGTTCTATGCCTGTTCTGCAGTGGGAGGCTCACTGTACAGCTGGGTTTTGGTATACAAAATTTAAATACAATTTAAAACAGTCATTAGAAGCATATTGAATCTAATTCTTTTCAAAACTAAATTCCAGGAAAGAGTCTTCAAGGGAAACCATGTTTTTCTAGAGGAATGAAAAATAACCAAACAGATGCTTTTTAAGAAGAAAAAAAGCATTAAAACTAGGGGCCTAACATGAGAGGGTGGAATGTAGGCATCTCAGGCTGGCAGATCCAAGGCTCTTCCCCTGCTTCAACCACAGCAGGCCCAAGTAAATTGATTTTTCCTTAACACGTTCCAGGGTTTGCCCCTTTAATTGCTTGAGTGAAGCTTGTCCTTGCTGCAATCGATCCATTCTATTCATTTTCTCTCTTTAAATCGATTTGTCAAGATTTTTGGAAGGTTAACCTTCCAAAAATTTTGCAGCCCTTCTCAGCTCATCTATGAAATGTCACAGTCCTGTTTTATAGTCGATTATACAGGTCACCAGTGAAACCTTTGAGCAGATCCTGACATGGCTCTTGGCAAAGTCCTGATCATCCTTTCTGACAGTGAAGCATTAAAAGTACTGTCCACAGCTCATCATACAGTTTTGCTCTCCACCTGTAGGAGGATCTTCTAGGCCATATTCATTAGCTTTTCTTTTAGGGTTGAGAAGATGGAGCTCTGATGTTCCAATTCCATTTTATTTTTACTGATCTTCTGGCCATGATAAAACCTTTACCTATATCTTTCTGACCCATTGTCAGAGAAATGTGGGTAATGCTATTTTCTCCTGTGCCTCACAGTTGTGCTGCAGGGTTTCATCATCTGAATGTGAGATGTTCTGAAGGGAAGAACTTTGGCCGTAAGTGCTCCAAATTGGTGTGAGTCCTAGTAGAGAGCATAGCATTCATCTATACAGAGGAAAAGAACATGATTCAACTTTCATCTCATATGCAAGCTGAACTATTTAATTCTGCAGGGAATGCCAGCAAGAAAACAGACAGTAAAGAAATTCTTAAATCAAGGCAATATTCATCCCCTCCATACCGGTCACAACTCAGTTCAGTTGCTGAGTTGCAAGAACTTTAAATGCTTTCCTTTACCTCAAAACACACTTCTTTATCAACTTTATCTCTCAGAATTTTAAGATACTCCCCCTCGATGCACTTGCAAACACCTTGCACTGGGCTTCTCTGCCACCCTCTGACTCTGATTTAGAGCATAATTTCATGAATGACAAGAGATGACCTCTCTCTTGCTTCCTGTGTGGGCTGCTCTCAGCTGGCTTGTTCAGCACAGTTCTGGTCTTTATTGCACAGTGCTTTATCTTTATAGCTCTTATCAGACATTTATATCACTTTCCTCGTGTGCTGGGTATTATTTGCAGAGGGTCCATTGTACAATGTATCAAACATATACTGGAAAATTTCTTTTAGCAATGATTCTGGATTATTTTTCTTTTTGGTTCAGCAATCAGGCTGCAGCACATGTGATTTGTACTTGTTGCTTTGCATGGGCTTTGGGGCTCAAAATGCAGAAAGACAACCATGCTTTTCAAAACAGGTGAAGAAACAGGTTAAGAAGAATCTTAAAAGGCTGAATATTTTCTTGCCATATTAGAATGTAGGTTGCCTCTTTGTTTTGCATGTAATGAACAAAGCGATTTCCTTGCATCTCTCATTATAAGGCATTTCTCTATTCCTCCAAAGTTGTTGTCACTATTGTCTGCATCATTTCCAAGTTTTCACAACTTCTTTAATGTATGAGCTACTTATACGGCTATTTGTTTTCAAGAAGCATTGTTTGCAACTTGAGCAATGTTTCACATTCACTGTCATCATCATCATCATCCTCATTGTTGCTTATTGAAGACAATATTAACTATTAAGGACTAGGTCATAAACTAAAGTAGTTTGGAAACTTCATGGATCTGTAATTTATGGATTGCCCAGAAGCATTAGTAGGGTCAAGGTTGTCCTACAGAGATCTATTATCTTCCTGTTCCAACAGGTCAGGCACATAGGAAGATATAAGCCACTGATGCATTTCCCACCATTCTCTGCCCTGTCTTCATGAGGGAAAGAGCTTTGGATCCCTGCTCTACCTGGAAAGGAGATTATCTGCCATGCCTAAAGGGTAGAGAGTCATAAATCACAATCAGGAAAGACCAGTAACCACCCAGATCAAGAAGTCCCTTGATTTCTTGACAATAACACCTCTTTTTCAGATACTGCACTCCACAAAAAGTGAATTGTATCAGCACAATTTAGCTTCACAGGTTACATCACAGAAAGTGAACAAAAGCAATACTTCTAAAATATTCTACTAAGTGGTGTTTCAAGCTGCTCACTATTGCTTTTTCTCTGTCTTTCCCCTTCGCCTTCCATTACTTCTCCTACTCTGAAATTCTGGTTGCAAAGTCTTTGGGAGATGTGCTTTTTATGTCTTTGTAGAGTAGCTGGCACAATAGATCTGTCTGATCTAAACAAGGCCTTTGAGTGATATGGCAAGGCTCATGAATAGTGATTATTGCTTCCAACCACTAGAGAACTCAGCAGTTTTTTCAGAGAAGTTGACCTACTTAAATTATATATACAGGTAGCGCTTGCAGCATTTTATTAAATTGCTCTAACAGTCAGAGAGAGAAACGTGGAGGATACTCAGCTATCCTGCAGGTCAAGATGTGTACCAAGAAATGAGAGCCTGCAATTATAGCACAGCTTTTGTGCTGAGACACATTACTGAGAGCTTGAGATTGTCCTTATGGGAGTTGAGGGATCAAATGTGAAGTGCTAACACTGTATCTTGCACCCAAGACATTTACTGGTTTGATGGACTAAAGGAGCAGGGAAATTAACTATTCAGAGCATGTCTACCTTGCCAAATATCGTTAATGCAATCCAGATCTAGCATAGACTCACACAGTGCGACAAGGATTTGGCTTTAGCTCAGTGTTTTTCTGACCCTCTGTCATTCATTCCATGGATTTCAGACTCTTAGTTCAAGGCTCTGGAAGGAGCTTCTGAGATTTTTGGAAAATTATACAGTAGTCCAGATCTAGGGTTTTTAAATGCTAATAGAGAGCAAATCTACTTACAGTCTCTCAATCTGCTTTCTCCTCTTGAATTGTATCAGGAGACATGGGGGGAAAAAGTATAAATAGTGACCAATAAAAAGTGAGATGCTAATGAACTCCCTTTCATAAATGAGTAAATTTTCAGAAAGGTAGAGGTAAAAAATGAAACAAGAAAAAAAATGATCAAACACTATGTGCATATGCTACATAAAGTCAATGAAAGAAAGAAAAGAGACAGATGTCATACTGAAAAATAAACCACTAGGGTACTTACAAAAGTGACAATACTCCTACGAAAAAATATTGCTGCCTTCCTGCAACAGACATTAGACAGTGTTCCATGGGCAAAAATAATTGTCTCGATATTTAATGTCAACAATTTACCACCTCCTACAGAGATGTCAGCAAATACATACCTAATCCAAAACATTTAACATTTGAAAACAAAAACCCAAGTTAGGAAAATGGTTACTTAGCTGGATGAAATATAATGGATAAAACACTCTGTTAGAAAAGAGCTGTTGTTGAACCAAACTATATTTATACTTACAGGATGAGATGCATGAACTACATCTATCCTACAAAATAAAATAGGGCAGAAAGTCATGGCCATGGGGGCAAAGGCGATGACACCCTTAGTATTCATATCGGAACAATCTCTTCCTCTCCACCTGTTGGGAACAATCCTTGTTCTATGCTGTTTCCTGAGATGTGCCTCAACACTTATTGGGAGAGTACGAGTTGGTAGAGCCAAGGAAGGTCCATAGAGTGTGATATCCATCAAAAGCACAGATGTCCATGTCCAGGTGTTTCTGACTTTCTCAACATTGAAGCCTTAATAAGACCAGAGCTGGCCAGCGATGTCTGCATTTGTATCCAGTAAAAACTGTGGGTGCGAAAGACCTGCAAGGGTGAAAGTGAAGGTCGCATGTGAGAGCTATTTCACCAGACTGCAGAGGTATAATGCAAATGCCTACCTTTGTGCTGGTCCTTCAGTGTTCTCTTCACAGTCAGAGAGGAACAGACATGCTGTGGCCATGCAGTCAGGTCAATAAAGGTATTGATGTAGCCATAATTCTCTACAGATTATACAAGGACTCTAGACAACTAGTTCAGATTTCTATGTGTGCACCTGAAGGTTGGTGACATGACTCTAACTCCAAGAGATCAAAAAAAAAAAAAAAGACAAAGGAATATTTCTGATAGCTTGTTTTCAAAATATGGAAAAATACCAATTATGGAAAAAGTTTCTCTTCAGAGCTTTAACACATAGTAAGTGTTATTCTGTATTTCATCAAATCAGGAAAATCTATAAAATGCTAAGCAAGGTTATTCTAAAATAACCTAATGTCCCAAAGATACTGAATCTTTTCCCTACCAAAAAGAGAACCATGGCAGGCCATGAACAGTTTGAGAGTAAATTTTGCATAAGCTAATAACAATTTCCTAAGTTCTCAGAATTAAAAAAAAAAAAAGTATTTGCATTATTGATACAGAGCACAGGTTTTATATGGGTCACACTTCTGTGCAGGGAGAGTCTGCAGATAGTTGTAGAGCAAGGTTAGCTTAGAGTCTGGTGGTAACTGGGGTTGCTGGTAAAAATTACATGGTATTACATTCTCATCTGGAAATCTGAGTGTGTGTTGCTAAGTAAAAAGGGTAAAAGTGGGTCTACAACAAATAGGCCTGATATTTGCAGTAATACTTTTGTTCCCTCAGTTCTTTAGTGTCCAATGTTTGATTTTACAGGAGAGGAAATGTTACTGAGTTTTTGTTCTTTAGCAAAAACCTGAGAGACGAAACATGGAAAAATTGTTGCATATTTCTGAAAATCATACTTCAAAGCTGTAAGTGAAATGCCACTCTTGTGTATAACAGGGCTCCCGTGTTTCCATAATATGATAAGATGTCAGACCTATCTTTCTATTTACAATAATTTGGCTGTATTAAATATGGGGTGATGTGTCTGAGCACTTTTTATCTCATTTCTGTTACAGGAAAAAATGTAAAAAAATAATCAACAGCAAGAGCTGGAAAGTTCTAGTGTCAGCAAGAGTACAAGCTCAGTAGAAGGGGAATTTTCTACCCTGTAAATATGCAGCTAACATATTAATCACAAGGCTACGTAGCCTTTGGCCAGGATCCAAGGATGAAAGATGCATTACTTTTGCCAATAGGGGACTCTCCACCTCCCCCAGACACGTATGCTACAAAAAGATGTTGAGAATGGTTCTAAGAGTAATAAAAACAACATAGATATAATAGATTTAATATATAAACATGAACATTCATAGCACGCACCAAGTCTTAACAGTATTATTATAGTTTAATTTCAAAAAGTGATTAAAGTATTTAATTATGTGCAGAGTATTTAAAAAAAAACCCACAAAAATTATTAACTATTGGGAACACAGTGATCTATTCTCCACACAGGCAACAAAAAATATGGAAAATGTCTAATAACACTATAGCTTGCAGGGGAGTTTGCTTTGACTGCAAACAGTTTAAACACTGATGCTGGAAGGTCAGTGTATGCTCTTCTAAATAAACCTATCAGAGCAAATGGAATTGCTTTGGATTTGCCCTGGATTCAGTTAAAGCAGGATCTGGTCTATGAAGTTCATCAAGGTGTTATACAAGTTAAAATGAAGTTCCAGGAATTTCTTTGCATTTTCTTCTATTTTTTTATAAAATTATATAAGATTGGAAGTAAGATACAGCTAGGTTTTCTTTAGAAACCATTGATTTATGTTTATGTTTATGTTTTTGGATCTCATGCTCAACTCTAATCAATTGTAATCTAATTGTAATTGTTTTTTAAGTTTCATTAAGCAGTGAAATAAAACGCCCTCTGGTTTAAAAGCTCTCCAGACTTCTCCTTCTGCCCCAGATCGATATCCATTTTCCTCCAGAGACAACAAGGACAGTGGAAGAAAGCCAAACCTGTGTGTCTGCAGCCCTGGAATTTCTCAGCCTTTAGATTCTGTTTAAAATCCCCTGGGTCCGCTTTTAGGCCTTGTTTGAAGACACTGAAGGATGCAAAGCTACTTAACTGCCAGCCAGGGCAGTGACTGCCCTAAGCTCTTCTTTCTGCTTCTGCCCAGAGAGAGGCTAGGGCAGGCCCTTAGGAGCAGGTTTCCTCATGTTCAGAAAACCAGACATTTCCAGGATACACTCTTGAATCGTGCAAGGTGATGGAGGGAAGAGGAAAGACTTTTCTTCTCATATTCTCAGATGTGGACACTAATCTCTCCTGTTCTGCTTATTTCTGATGATTACCACCAAGGAAGGAAGGAAGGAAGGAAGGAAAGAAGGAAGGAAGGAGGGGCTCCTACAAAGTCCTTGGACAGTTTCTTCAGCTGTGGAAAAGTGTTATGCATATCCTGTTAACTGTGCTATCTATCCTAGGGACTGTCTACTGGAGCATTATAGTAATTTAGAGTAAAACATTTTAAATATATTGATCAGAGTTGGCACTAAAACTCTTTTGAAATTAATCTGGATGGCAGTGTGACATGACACCATCTGGATTCTTCTCCTGTTTGGACATAGAGTGGGTGTATGCTTTGGCATTGACAAAATAAAAATGTTATCAGAGTAGTCCATGTTGACACTTCCCCAGTGCAGCTGATGCCAAATCTCTCTGGATGAAATCCTGGCATGCTTGACATCAACAGGAACTTTGCCATAAACTTAAGTATGGCACGCATTTTCCTTCTATCATGAGCTAGCATAAGCTCAAGCTTCATATCTGGAGTAATCTCAGAGGAGAGAAGCAATGAGGAATGGATTGTGATACAGCTTTTCACGTGGGCCTCTGCAACAGATAAGGCAGCAAGGAGCAGTATTCTCTAAAAGCATACAAATATAAGGCAGTTATTGAAAATAAACTTATTGTATAGTCTTTCTGCCAAGCAGTTCATTGTGTGCACAAGCTTGAAAACAATTGAAAATAGTCATAACTAGCTGAAATGTAACTGTTTGCATTAAAAATCCTTTATAACAATGGGACTGGTAAGCCTATAAAACAAAAGAAGAAAAGAACAAAATACCCTTGGCACGACTGCTGACAGAGTAATCTCCAAAAAAGACAAAACCAACAAATACTAAAGTGTTCTACTTCTCTGGTTCATTTTCTGTTTACCTTGGCAATAGTCACTTAGCACCAATGAATTTGTGACAGAGAAACAGTGATGACTAATGGATGCTATGGCAGGTGGTATACATTTGAGCTTTACAGACATCAAGCAGTAATTGCTCACATAGAGCTGTGGAGAATAGGATAAAAATAGAAAATTTGGAAGGTGTAAAGGTCTTATATTAGAAGAAAAACAACAAAACCAACCAAAAATAAATGAAGATTCACGTGGCTTTCATTCTGTTAATAAAGCTGCAGATGTGGACTCTGAATACATCAACAGCTAATTAGCTAACCCATGGCAGTGCAAATCGTGTGCTGCAAAGCAATGGATGAGAAATCTCTTGGTGTAGCATGGGAGTGGTTAAAAGTATATATAGCTTGAGAAAGGAATACCAGATTTGTGTGCTTTAGTACTCCTATTCTCATTAGGAATCCACCTTTAACTTAGGCACAAAAGCAAGGAGAAAAAGGAGTTTAAAATGTTTAGAAGAGCATGTTCTTGTAACATCAAACCTTAATCAGAATATTTAATTGAAATCTTGCAGTACATATTGCACTTCATTTTATATATCACTTCTCATCCTGGAGGATGCACAGTGCTTTCTGCATGAGGGATGCAGCTGCACAAGCCCAACAAAATTCCTTGAATATATACAATTCTAATTCCAATAAAACCAGCAAATGGAAGCATAAATGAGTGTGAGATCCAAGGTGGTGTTAAAAGGACAAACACTTTTTAACAGCAAAGAGTAAACATCTATAGGAGACTAATTAAGTATATGTGAAGGCAGAAGCCCATGTAGAGTCCGCGAATCTCGTGGCTAGGAAGGAGCAACTAATTAAAAGCAGGAGATTGAAGAGAATCAGAATGCTAACTGCCTCAATTTTAACCACCAGAACAGTGAGTGATTCCCTGCCTCCCCTCACTGATAGCCACAATCAGGTGCCCCTGAAGATGGAGATGACAGAAGAACAGGAACTGGAATAAACCCCAAAATGGTGTCCCAGAATTGGATAAAAGAGGTATAATATAATGAGTAACACAGTGCCAGAACTTCTATTCCTACTGCCTCATGATATAATGACAAGGTGGTCAAGGAAAAAAACAGTGAGAAATTCAAATGTGCTCCTTTGTGCATCTTAGAAAAGACTGCCCAGGGAATTTGCTAGGTCCAGAAGTCTTGGGAGAATCTAGTGTGCTCAGAGAGCAGGAATAGCCAGAGCGGTCCAAATTAACAGTACCACAACATTTGTAAGGTGTATGGAGAACACCTTAGAACTGAAGCTGATGGGAGTTCTTGAGAGATGAGTGCAAATAAGACATATTGAGGCAGATAGTGTCTGTTTGCCTGTTTCAAGGATCTAATGCCATCTGCAGAAGGCACTGAATTGTTTTCACGCCAAAGCCAGGGTTAGAGTCTGACCAACAGAGGCCGATTGTCAGATCCACTGTGATGGTGTGTCTGTGTGCCACAAACACTCAACACAGCCACAGGGTGCCACTTGGCATCATCTGTGCTCTACATCACTCAGGTGATGATCAGGAAAGGATGACAGGACATCGTTTTTCTTGGACACGCATGTGCCGTGGTCTCAAAGACCCCCACAGGAAAACAGAGTTCAGCATATCAAACCCAATCAGATGGAGGAGGGCTGTTACAATTTTAGCTGCGATTTCAAGAAATCCAAGCACATAAAAAGCTAACTCTAGGCCCATAAATGAAACTGGTCAGAAGTATATATAGATCCCAAGTCCAAGTAGCCTGGTATGCCCATGCCCATGCAGGTACACTCTCTTTGTTTTACTAAGCCTCTCATCACCATTTCAGCCCTCCCACTGACAACATCCTCATGCTCATGTCAATACCAGAACTGTGCCTGGGGAAAGACTGCAAGACTATGGGTTGACACAAATGAAACCTGTGCCAAGGAGCCTCCTGAGAAAAGGTACCTGTCAGCACCTGGGAACACTGGCCTAGGTTTTTTGTATGTACAAATGGAGGGTCTGTGACCAGGTACAGAGTTAATCTGATAAACAGTCAATCTATTTGAGAAACATGCACTCCCAAGGAGTATAGATTGGGAATCATTTAATTTCAGCCTAAGGTAAGGAGATAAATTAAGATCAAGCCCTTGAAAAGCCTATTTCTCTTCACTTGCATCAAAAAAAATTATCTAAGGAGTAAACCTCTATCACTCAGACACTTACTATTAAGTGACATGATTCCTACTATGAAGAATATAGGACTATAGGAATCAAAAGCTTTTAATTTGCACAGTTGGCTGCAAAGCTGAGGACTATGCATTGCTCTCTCAGTTTACCTACCTGCAGTTGCAGTTAGGAATGATAACATCCTTCTGCAGCATTCAGCCATAATAAAGATCAGTTAGTGAATGTGGCTAAACTTAGTTTCCAAGAGAAAAGGGGTTATTAATCAAGCCTGATACTCAAATCAGTTCTCTCTATTGTGTTCTAAATGTAGGAAAGCACGCCAAGCAACAAAAGGTAGGGGAGCTGCAGAAATGCCATCCATAACTACCAGTAATGTTTACTCTACTTGCCATGGCAACCAAGTTATTGTGGCTGTCTCTATCCCTAATATGTGCCCTTATTTCAGAGGCTTACATTGCCACCACTATTGAATTGGCAGGTTTCAAGCTCCTGCCTCTAACTGAAGGCGTCCACCCCTTCTAACTTGACTTCCCCCATCCAAGTACTTGTGGGCTCTTCCTAATGAACCCATCCATCCTTGCTTGGTGACAATTTAAACATGTCAGTTCTTTGAATGGGAAGAAATACCTTTAAAATATTTAGGAGTTTCAAAGCACTAGGATATCTTTGCTGTGCTAATAAATACCCAGCTGATTTAACAAAAAAAAAAATAACCCAAAGGAAAAGAAAATGTATATATGCAGTCAGTGATGCCTCCAATTTTTTACATCTTTGGGTAAAAATGGTATTTTATATTCTTATTTTAGTTCCAATTAAGAATTATTCTAAAATATTTTTGTGAAGTGGAAAATTGAGAGAAATTTATGGAATATTTCTGGTTGGGAGGAGGCAGGAAAACATGCTTCTGTGCCTCTTGCCACATGTGGCCCATAAGCATGAAAAAGGTGATAACAGTTGGGAGGAGTGGCAGAGGCATTGCATTTTTCAAGTACTCTGGAAGTCCAGTTGCTTAGATTTGGGAGGGAGTTCACTCATGACTATTCACAGAATGCTGCCACTTTTCCTATGAAGATTTGCCTGCCTTTTCAGAAAAGTGCATCAATCAAAAAGCAGAGGAGAAATGGGCTTGGTGTAAACTGAGTAAATTTTTTTACAGACTTCACTGGGGTAAGGCAGAAGAAAGACAGACGGCTGCTTAGGGTGATACGGGAAGAATACTTTGCACATGAAGTCATTTGTACAAATTTTTTTAGCAGCACTGGCTAAAGAAGTTGGATAAACCACTGTTTTGAGCATGACACAACTCTTTATGAGATTCAGCTTGTCCAGAAAAAGAGGAGTCCTAACTACAGTCACCACATTATGGATACGTATTTCCATAAGTTGCTTACAGTGCCAGTAAATCTTCTGTGCCAAGAATTTCCTCCCAAAGGACTTCTAATACTCTGTATTATTAAAAAGAGACATTTTCCTCCGCAGGGGAGATGTGTTAATGTACAGGATCTTCAACAAAATGAAAAACACAAATCTAAATACTTCTTTTCATACAAGAGTAATCTGATGGCTCAGAAGAAAATGTTTTCTTTCTGTGTCTTAAAATGCTGTATGACTCTGTGAACATTACTAGTATTTTTGAAACCATAAAGAATAAAGAATAAATATTAAATAATTTTCTGGCTAAAAATACCTTTTTATTATCCAGTACTTGTAGAGAGGAAGAACCTAAATGGATAATTTTTTATCAATTCATTATTATTATCACTGCTGTTGTTTTTATTGCTGTTACTGCTGCATTGTTATTTCTGAGTCTATTTTAAACCACAGTCAAGGCTGAGGTTTCACTAATTTGTATAAGTGATCCATAAAATCTACATAATAGATTACTGTTACTGCAATACTTTAGAGTTTGCACAAAGGGAGAGGCTCTTCACATTGAGTGTTTTCTCGAAGGACTATGGAGGAGGAATAAAGTGTGAGCAATCCTCCCGCTCCCATGACACAACTCTGTGGCTGCACAGGGACCCAGTGGGACAGCTTGTCAATTAACACTTTCTTCTGAGGTTTTTCAGTCCTTAAAAAGGCTGTGTTTATTGTACACTTGTACTAAAGTGGAGAAATAGAAATCTTCTCTGCCCATCTGAACACACACCAAGATATTTACAAGGACATGTAGTGACAGGACAAAAGGAAATAGTTTTAAGCTGAAAGAGGTTAGATTTAGATTGGATATTAAGATGGAATTCCTCACTATGAAGGTGTTGAAACACTGGAACAGGTTGCCCAGAAAAGTTATTTATTCCCCATTCCTAGAAGTGTTAATGACCAGGCTGGATGGGGTTTTGAGCAATCTAGTCTAGTGAAAGGTGTCCCTGCCCATGGTGGGGGGAGGGGGTTGGAACTAGATGATATTTAAGATCCCTTCCAACCCAAACCATTCTATGATTCTATGTTAGTGCCTGGGATTTCAGTCAGAGCAGGGTCTTCTCAAGGGCTTAACACCTTTTTGTATTGTCTATGAAATCCCCTTTCCTCAATAGATGTCTTTCAACATGGGCTGGTGCCACACCCTGAGTCCTGCTGTCTCAATCTAGGCTGGCAGCTGGTCAACGTCTCCAGTTTGAAGGGATTGTGGTGTGGTAGCAAAAATGCACCGGAACGAGGGAAAGAGAACTGTGCCTGTCCTTGCTGGACAAGTTGGGGTCAAGACTCAGCTTTGACAGCTACACGGAAGGGAAGAAACTCCCAGACATTGTGGTATAGGCAGCCAAGTCAATACAAATTATTCACCCAAAAGTATTAAGGTAGAGAACTTCTTCCACAAATCCATTTCTCCCTGTGGGAGTGAGATCAGAACTAAGCAAACCAAACGTCTTGGCTCCTTCTTTGCTGCCAAACCTTTGATGCCAGTGCACCGTTTTGAATTATCCAGTGGGAGGCTACAGCAAACATATTCCCCTCATTTAGGGGTAGGCCAGGACCATGACAATGTTATAGCCCACCAGTCTCCACAGCAAGAGAAACAAGGACAGAAAAAACCCCAACTTGGTTCCAAAACATCATGGCTCTGATGACAATATTTCAAATAGGAGCATATAAGTAAGGCCAGGTTTATTTAGTGCTCAGCCTTAGTTCATATAAAAACCCTCACATCTAGGTCATATAAAAGCCCCAGATCCCTGTTAATCCTCGTGAACACTTCTTCGAGACAGGTGAATAACATTTCTTGCTCTTAGATAGAAAAGCTATAGTATGGAGATTAATCCCTCACCATGAAGACAGAGTGAAGAAAGATTAAAACTGCAGGGACTTTGCCAGCCTACCCATCTCTGAAGTCCAAAATCCCTGGGCTTACCTACTGCCATGAATCCAAATATTTGCAGTGTTGGTTTAGCTCCTAAGGGTGGCAAATGAATGTACTCACTCTATGATGTTTCTGAATGACAATTTATGTCTGTTTTATACAGAGGCCTCCACCTCGCTTTCTACTCTTACCTGCTTTACCCAGATTTCTCTCTTTTCAGTGTGCATCAAAAGGTTGTCAGGAAACCTTGAGACAAACTGAGAGATCCTTGATGACTTGGCAAGGCTGGAGATCAGCCCGCCTTGGAGGTGAATCCCACCAGTAGCTTCAGAGCCTCACATGGAGACAGGATGTGCCCTACCATGGCCACACAAACTTGGTCTCACCGTACTCCAAAGCATGGTGGAGAGCACCTGGTCCTCTCCCAGCACAAGCACATGCATGGTTACTAGGGGAGTTATGGCTGCTTCCTTGGGTGACCAGGGGCAGAAAGGAAACAAAAACTAGAGAAGTGACAAGAATTGTCCATCTGAGTTTTTAGCAATATCATCCTCACTCAGCTTCAGCAAATTCATGTTGAAGTTGAGGGCACATTTGTATTTCCCAACAAATGCAGAGAAAATATTTAGAGTGCACCCCAGAGTACAGCTGGTATACTGGAAATGTTTGACAGAAAAAAATATGACATTCTTCTGGTTTCATTGTGAGTCTTTGACAATGCTGCTATTGTTTGAAATATTTCCTGTGTCCTAATAAAAAAAGCCCTAAGGAATGGCAGTCCCTACTCTGGCCATTGTTAAAGATGTTTCATTTTTCAGTCCTTTCGACGCTATCCACAGACCAGACACCAAAAGCTCACTGTTTGTAGCTACATCCCCATGCTCTTTTCAGATCCTCAGCTCACCTTTCTGTTTCCTTCTCATCACTGGGCCTTTTCCAGTATCTTTTTCCTCTGAATATCCAGAAAGTTTGTGACAGGGAAGAAATACCCGGATGTCCAGTCTGACGATGAAACTCTGCTGACCTGGGAGTGTTCACATTAACTAGGGACACAGAAAATATTCAAGAAAATGACCACAAATCTATTTCTGGCAATCTCGATAACACTTACAGTCATAGTATCCACTCTTCACAAAAATGGTATATTGGCTCTGATCCTTACAAGACCCAGAGACAAAGAAATATTATCAACAACAATGAAGCAGAGTTAAATAAACATATCAGCTGAGGCTTGATCAGAAAGACTTATCTTCACTTGGGAGCCTGCCACTAGGAGCCAGTGGACCTATCTCTTACTCTCTCTTTTTTTCCTGTGTTCACATGGGATAAACAAATCTATAATGTCCAGCAATAAACTTTTCCTCTGTTTGAAACCTGGTTAACCAGACATGGGATATAGTTGCCAGTGACATCTGAGTTGCAGTAAATTCTGACCAAAACATAATCCAAGAAACAGTTGACAGTGAATGGAGGGAAGGGCAAAGAATCCCAATCCTTGTATTTGCTGGCAACTGAAAAGGCAGCAGACGTCTTCACAAAACAGCTTTCCCCCTCCCAGGCTGACACAGTGCTGTCAGATTGAAAGGGCACAAATGCCAACTGTGCTGCCTGACATGCTTCAGCAGGGAGAAATGCTGCAGCCTGTGTTTGACAGCGTGATTTGCTGTCAGGGAATTTCATCGCCTTGGGGTGCAATTACCAAAAGCTCTGGCACCCGCCGCGTTTAATCTGCGCTGAGGTACAGCCAATGGTGGGTACCTGAGGGGTACCCAGTGAGGGGCAAGAGGGCGAGAGCATGTGGCAACCATCCCACCCCATGTGGGGTCAGCAGTGGGATGTGGACATAGTGCAGGGACCATGGAGTAGACAGTGGGAGAACTGGGCCAGATTTGGCCCAGGTGGCTACTAAGCCTCACCAGCTGGATGCAGGACTGGGAGAGAGGGGATGAATAATGAATGTATGCAATAAGGCCAGCTTGAAGGTAAAAGATGAATGGGAGAGCAGAATGGGGTCTGGCAATCTTCCAAGGGATGGAGTTTTAATCTGTGGCTTTTGTTTATTTGAAGGCCTCTGATTCTGAGGTGGGAAAGAGATAAGGGACCTGCAAGGTTTCCCATGCATGTGGAGCAAGTTGTCAGCCCATCCATCTGTACTGGTTTTGGAAGGGATAGGGTTAATTTTCTTCTTAGTGAGTTTTGGATGTAGTATGATAACAAAGATGTTAACACATTGATGTCTTAGTTGTTGCTAATTCGTGCTTACTCTATGTCAAGAACTTTTCAGTGTCTTATGCTCTGCTATAAACAAATGCACAAGAGGCTGGGAGGGAATGTAGCCAGGACAGGTGACCCGAACTGGCCAAAGGCATGTTCCATACCTTAGAGTGTCAGCCCCCTCTATAAACTCGGGGAGCTGGCCAGAAGGGACCAATAGCTGCTCGGGGCCTGATTGGGCATTGGTAAGTAAGTGGTGAGCAATTGTATTGTACATTACTTGTCTTTCTTGGAGTTTATTCCTCTCTCTCTCTCCTGTTCATTGTCATCATTATTACTTCACTTTATTGCAATTATTAAACTGTTCTTATCTCAAGCCACAAGTTTTACCTTTTTCCAATTCTCCTCATCCCACCAGGGTGAGGAAGTTGAGTGAGCGAGCAGCAGGTGGTACTTGGTTGTTGACAGAGGTTAAACCAACATCCCAGCTGCTGGGCTCCACAGATTTGGTCCCTGCTGCCCACCAGTGTGATGAACAAGCTTTGAAGTGAGAGCTGGAGCCGTGCTTGCCCTTAACTGGGACATCACTGGATTTTAACCACAGCATGAGGCATGTCAAAGTGTCTCTATTTTAAGCTGGTCAGATGCAGATGATCCACTGAGATCCTGTCAGCTAACTTGGCCTCTTATATATGTAAGGACTCCAGGAAGACATGAAGACCATGCTGTAAATGAGACTTGGCGTTCCTTTACATCCTGCAAGGGCGACTCATGATAAAGCTAATTTCACTCTGTCTTGTGTTCAAGTTCTCAGTTCCACTGTGCACAGTTCTAGGCTCATTTAAAAGCATTCAGCAAATAACATCTCAGAATATGTGTCAGATATTTTTTAATCTGGGAGTAGTTCGGTTTGCTTGTTTATGAAATCTCAGTAGCATATTTTTCTCTGCAGTCTATGCAGAGCAAAAGCACAGGAACAGCTGATGATCTTTTTTTTATACTTCCTTGAAAAAATCCTGCAATGATGAGTGATGTTACTAAATATAAAAGCTGATCTCTACAGCAGCCACTTTAACAGATTGCTAAGTTTTATGAGGCAAAAGTGTCTGTGCAGAGCTGCAAAGAGCAGAAGATAATGAAAACTTTGGAATCAGATAGAGGTGACCAGCAGGACCATGAGTCACAGTACATGGAGTCAGAGCCAGCACAGTCTGGAGGAACCAAAACAAACACTGCAGTATTTTTGGAAAGGGAAGACTGGCAAGCATGTCTTTACCTGGGTAAGATGAAATGCAGCAGATGGGGAGATCCTGAGGGGGAGAGAAACTCAGAGGTGGGAAACTAAACCTCATATTCCTTGGCAATCAACCAGGACGTTGAGAAAACTCAACTGAAACTGTACAACAATGGCAGCGGCTTCCCTCCTGCCCTGAAATACATACTCTGGAATCATGCTCTGAGCCAATGAAGAAATGTGCAAAGACACAAGGGACCAGATTCAGTGGACCGGCAGCTGTGTGTGTTTCACAGAACTTGCTGGGAGCTGTGGCGCGCAGCCAGCCTTCTCCTCTCTGGCACTGTAAAGCTTCTTCCTAAGAGTTCTGCTTACTGTAAGGAACTCAGGGTCCAAAACTGAGGGAGTTGTGAGAGACAACTTTGTTCTTTCCAGGACTTAGACTATCCACACAAGTTGCTAGCAGTTAGGCAGAATGATCCTTGCACAGCTGACCGGTTGCTTGCAGGACAAAGCTGTTGGTTTAGAGGGGACAGTTCTGTCTTATGGCTTCTGGAAGGGATAGATGTGGGTGAATGGCTATTTCTACTCTTGGTTATTATCTCAGCTGGCTTCCTCAGTAAGGATAGGCTGAGACCTACCCTGAAATCCAGCCTTTGTTGAGAATGGGGAGGGGAGAGTTATAGAACTGGGAGAGCCACAAGAATTCAGGGATGAGCAAAACATAAATGAGTGGGGAAGGCATCTGAGTCAGATACTGGAAACCAGGGTTCTGGGAAGGGAAGATGGGTAGAACAGTATCCATTGCTCTGTGGTAGGCATCCAAAACATCCAAGGAGATAGTTGAGAGACCTAGCTTGCCCGGCAAGGCTTTGCCCGGTGAAATGGCAATGGTAATGGAAGCAAACAGTCATCAACGTCACCGTAATGGGCTCCCTGCTCCCCTGCGTCACCTTGCTTCAGTTTCCTCCCCCTACTGAGAGCTGAGGGCAAGGAACTCAATCAAAATTACTGTGGAAGCAAATCAAGAAGAGGGTAGAACAAACTGACTGAGGGAAGGAAAGTTATTAACATGCAAATCAATGTAGATAAGTCAGGGGGCAGGGGAATCTGAGTTTAATTCATGTAACTGTGGAGATGTGAGGACCAGAGCTGACAAGAATTTAAACAAAGATAATGCCTATGTGTTATATGTGTTTGTGTGCTTCATAATGGCACCAGGAGACAGTAAAAGAATAGATATCCCCATGGGCTGAAACATTTGGTAAATTGACTTTTGTCAACACCTTTGAGTGTCCATTCCTGCACACACATGCATTCTGCCATTCTATCCAGAATGCCAGTACACATCATTGGAAAAATGCCGAGCAGATGTTTTAGGAGGAAAGTTTATTTGTAACTACTTCCAACTAAGAGCATTTAAGCTGCATTTATTTGCTAAGTAATGTGGAGTTCCTGATTTTTATGTGAAAGTGTTCTTATTTCAAAGGTAAACCATAAAAGTGGATTCACTAGTTTCTCTTCTCAGCAGCGTAAGTAATACAGCACTCCAAATCTGTCACAGGCTGAGATGGAGATATATTTTCTGTAAACCTGCTGTTAAAATATTGGCAGCACACGTCTGCTATAACATCACTCATTCCAAACAAAAGGACACACGGACATGAGAAGATTAAAAGACCAAAAACAGAAGCATATTTGGATTTCTCAGAGAACACAAGACATGCAAAAGTTGTTTGTGAAGGACTGGCAGGACAAGGATTTACTGAACCAGGAGCAGCTGTCATAGCAACCACAACCAGGAAGAGAACTGGTGTCAAGTCAGACATCACCTGGAAGGAAATTTCCCTGCTCAGAGGAACAGTGTTATAGAAGGAAAACTTTGGAAGCTGTTGGTTAAGACACCTTCATAAAACCTGGAAGACACAGGTAGAGTCCCTACCAGAAACCAGTGATGCTTCATGGGAAAGGCAATTGTTTGAGACAGAGGCCTAGTTTGTAGGCCTAGTTCTGCCTTTGGCTTGCGCAGGCAGCTCTTGGCAAGATTATCAAAGGGCCTCATTTTCCCTGTCTCTCAGATGGGGAGAGCCATTAAGCACTTTCGTAAAGTCCATTGAGACGCCAATGGAACAATGTTGCATATGCCGACATGAGCACCAGGAAAGATGCTCAAGATTCACTAATGACTTCTATTTTCCTAGATGATACATGGCCAGATATATATTCAGAGGGCTCCTTTGCTTCCCTTGTGGGGTAGATTTTGAACAGTCCCAGAGTGCAGCGTTGTGAACTGCTGGTCAGCAGTGACTGCAAAGTAGGTTGCCTTCCCGCATATCCACTGTTCTCTGCGTAAAGGCATGGGGATTTTATAGAGCCCTGGCAGACCTGCTTTCAGCATGGAAAGTCTGGGTTAAGTAAGACAAAAAGAAAGCCACGGTCACCCATGTGCACCAAACCCACCAGACTTCCATGCCTTGGAAGGGAGACGGACAGGAGCTGGGTGGCTCTGGTGACATATGCTGTAGAGAAGAGGCTGACATTATGCTCACCAGGTGGGAGACAGCATCCACTGGGGACAGCTGGCTACCCTGGGACCAAAACCATCCCCAAATCAGCCTGCCTTTCCAGCTCCAGCCGTGTAAGATCTCACATTTGTGCAGAGTGACCTGTCTATGCTTGTAAGGTGTGTGTAGCTCCTGATACTTTGTGAGTTGTATCAGCTTGTGCTCACTTTCAGTTTTTGTGCTCTGGTCCTCTTGCAATGTCAAGGCTAGTTTATCTCAGCTCTCAGATTGCACATGCCCAAGACCATGAGCCACTGCTCAGAGATCATAGACTCACACAATATGCCAAGTTGGAAGGGACCCACAAGGAACATTGAGTCCAGCTCCTGGCCCTGCATGGGACCCTCCCCAAGAGTCACACCATGTACCTCAGAGCATTGTCCAAAGACTTCTTAAACTCTTTCAGGCTTGATTTTGTGACCATTTCTCTGGGGAGTCTATTCCAGTACCCAACTATCCTTTGGATGAAGAACCTTTTTCTAATATCTAACCTAAACCTCCCATGAGACAACTTCAGGATATTCCCTCAGGTCCTGTCTCAATATTGTGCATTTTGTGCGCTTAATTTAGCATAGCTGAGTGTGTAAGATATATTCTTATGAGAAATCTGTTACTTGCCTTTAAGTTTAGCCCTTTCACACTGAGAACAAAACATTGTCATTGTGCTGAACTGTAGGATGCTAAGAATAAGTGGGCACTTTGTCACCAGCAGTAACACTTCAGAAGGCAGTCCAATTTTCTTTTTGCCTCCCTCAAGTTGCTCCTCCATTGCTAAATCTCCCCAGCATGTCCCTTCATCATATTCAGCTATTTTTAGATGCTCCTTCTCCACAGGCAATTGATCCACAAATCAAACAAAGCTATGGAGTCTCCCAGTGTTATGGAGATTTTCAGAGGTTTAGTCTTGAACTGAGATCAGACAACATTTGAGAATTCCTTGACTTTTTTTTCATTAGACGTGGCTCACAAGGCAGAACCCATGCTGTGCCTTTAATCCAAAGCCTCCTTAAGAGACCTCAGGTTCTGTCAGGTCCCAGAAAAGAAACATCCTCAACCTAAGGAATAATAGTGCAATAGGGCCTATTATCCTAAAGTCAGCTCTCATATTCTGTGCAAAAAGCATAGGTTTCTACTGGATTCTAGTTTTTATATTGGTAAAGTCAACAACTACATCCTTGAAACATTGCAGTAGCGTGTTTAATATGTTTATGGCCATTTTCTGTTTCTCTTGTATTAATTTTTGATACAGGAGTGTAGTAAGGAGCCAAGAGAAAAAAAGGAACACCGACAATGTGGGAAAGTCATTACGATATCCTTCAGCTACTTGAGGTGACATTGTTTCCCTACAAAACAAATTGCTTATCACAGATTCCATTACTCAAGAGACAGTAAACAGTTGCCACAATGCATGCCTTGTAGGCACTAAAAGGGTCTACAGGATATTCGTCAGCCTCACTTGATTTTTGGGGAGGAACTTTTTTTATACAATTAAGCCTGAGCAACATAGGTGTGTTTCTTTTTCCTTTTTAAATCCATTGAGAAAACATAGGTGGCTTTATGGTGGGGATTCAAAAGTTGAAGTAAGGAGATTGATGAGGAGAAAACAGGTGAAAATCTAGAGGTCAGTGGGCAGGACAAAAATAGGACTAATATGGAAAATGTTTCCTCCTTATTTGGAGGATGACCTCTTTTTGTGGTGTCCTGAAGATCAGCTGGTATTCAGGACAGTTAGGATGGCTTTCAGAGTCCAAGTCCATCACCTTAGCAATTTAACCGCTGGCACTGTCAGAAATGCTGTCCAAGATATGCAGAAAAGTTCTCAATCACCTCTTTTTATTTGTTCATCTCATATGTGCCATGATTCAGTGGCCTACAGTCATCGGGTGCCAGGTAGCTTGGCCTCTCTCTGAGCCCACGATGTAAAGGAGAAAAACATCTCCAAGTTACCACTGTTCCTGAGATCTCTCCCCATTCACAATGTTGCAGCCAGTTAAAGCATCATCCCAAGGTCAGCAGGAGGGAGCAATGCCTCTGCTACTTAAAACACTGGATAGCTTAAAATCACCTGCCCCAGAAGCTGGGTTGTGAATTACTGTATATCTTGAGCAATGTATTTAGGGTCTGTCAGCACCCTAAATGGGTGCTTTCATGGCTCTGCATTGCCATGAAAGGAAATAAATGTTCAGATTGACTGAAACGGTTCCAAGCAGCTCAGAACATTTTATAATTGTGCTGAGGCAGCTTTGAATGGTCCTGCTGTCTGAGCAGCAATGAAAAAGGAACAGCAGGCTTTGCTTCTAAGTACATTTACTTCTTGACTGTTGAAATTTTCTGTCTGATCGAGGCTCAGGCAGCAGTGTTTCCTAATTATGTAAGCCAGTGAAGTACCTGGCACTGAGTGCTGCATTCATGGGAGTTTTACTATGGTTCCCAAAGGAAACTGCATATGAAATAGGCTGCTGAATGTTTTGTAAAAAGCATTTGCCATTTTCAAAAGTACAGTCCTGAAACGTCCATGTATGGAGTGACAGTATACCAGTGAATACAGTGGCTTCCACTGGGAAGATTAAATGTCTTGTAAGACTTAAAAAATGAGGAGGAGGGAAGAATGGAGAAGTGTAAATCTTAATAAACATTTAATTAGACCTCAATCTTCCTAATATTGGATAAGTAGGAGATAAAACCACCTCTATTGCCTGGAACAGAAGTTACTGAAAAACTGAGTATCAGCCATCTGCTGATGTACATGTGTAACCTGATGCAGTGCTTGGAATTTCTATACCAATTATTTTCATTCAAATGCTTACATTTTCATATCAACATTGCTTAAAAACAAAGCTTCAGCTTATCTTACTTGCAGACAGCTATCATTTTTCAGCAGTTTCTATCTAGTAATCTGCTAGGTCTCTCTGATTGCTAGTTTGATAGCTGTGAGTTAAGCATAGCTACACTGCAAGTCACAGGTCATACAAAATCAGCTCCTGGAAAAGCATGCTTTAGTGATCTGACTCCATTAGCTAAAATATCTTTCAGATTCTCCTTGAGAGTTAGACTGGCCCAGAAAGTTGCCCTATAATTCATATTCCTTGATATTGACAGTATGAGCAGGCATAACAACCTACAGACTGAGGAGCTGTGAAACTGTTCACCAGTACATGACAAAACCAGAGTCCCTCTTCAGAGAGAGGTGAATACCACTGCTACACAATGAAAACAAATGCAGATTGATTAATATTTCATTGCAGATCTAAACATTTAATGTGATTCCTCTTTGAAATGTCACTGCACATCTGGGTATGGCTGGCTTTATTTTCTACACCCTACTTCTAAAAAGTTAACTTCTTCCCTCTTACCACAGATGGATCTGTTGCCTGCAGTGTGACTTCTCCTGGTACTGTTGCCCTCAGGACTTTAAAAAAAAATAGAATAGGTATTAATGATGACTACTATGTCCATCTTGTTCAATGGTCTTCAAGAGAGTGGGTGTAATAACTCCTTTGGAAATGTAACACCTAATCTTTTGGTAATGGATTATCCCAAAACAAGGTTCTTTGATAAGTTAGTGAGAAACAGCTTGAAACCTTCCATAAGTGAAAGTCATGCTCTGCAGCAGCAAATTGTAGCAAAGGGCTGGAAAGTGTCATGTGGAGAACTGCAGCAGACACCCTGCTCACAAACATGCTTTTGAGAAGAGGCACTTCCTGGGGTGGCTGTAAGGCACACAGACTTGCTGAAGTCAACATGCAGGAGCAGGGTGAAACATTTGCTGTGAGTTCTGATTTTAGCCAGAGAGAGAGCTAGGTGTAGTAATGCACTCTAATGCGTTTTTAATTTCTGTGTGCACCATAATTAGGTATTAATCCAAGAAGTGTAGAAAACAAATTATATGTTGACAGCGACTCAAAAACAAATATCTCACACTGCAATTCTTAATATAGCCACTGAGCTCCAGGCAAGAAGTATTTCATCATTTCAAATCTGCTGTCCTAATTATAACTTGTGTTTTAACTGAGGTTTCCTTTTGCCATTTCCCTACCAGACGATATTACCATTCAGTAAAACAAAGTCCTTTACTAACCCTTCCTCTTGCTGTGGAGTTACTTTACTTAAGGATAGGACTTAGGGGCCCTAGTGATAGACTGGGAAATATTTGTCCTAGATGCTGTACAGAGAGCTCACTGACACTTTTGGTGGTATACTATAAAGGAAAATAATCCAAATGCTTCATATGGAGAGTTACTGAGCCACAGTGAGTCATAGGTGTGGAGCATCTACTACCACGCTGTAGTGGGGTCCTCATTAAACCCCCAAGTATATGGCTACATTTCTACTTTCTATTCTTCGTCCTTTCCATCTGGAGTAAAGTCCCTTTGGACCCACCCAGCCTGGTAATATCAACTAAGAACTGCAGCTTTACACCATATAGCAGATTTTACTTCACATCCTTTGAAATGTTCATTATGTTAGTTAATCCACTTTTCATTTTGTTCCTCTGGAACAGGCAAGATAAGGATGCACAGCTGGCTTGCTTTTCAAAAAAGGTGCTTTATTATCCAAATCCAGCAGTTTGTTTATCTGTAAAATAAATACAAACCATTATTTTATTAGGAGTTTCTGATCTTTGAAGACATAACTCCTAAATAAATACTAATTGCCAATATTATGTACCACATAAATATGGCATTTGTAGGATCTTCTTTTAGTTAATTCTCAGATCACAAGAAACGTTTAGATAAGTACAAAATCAAGAAATATGTAGGGATTTTTTTGGCTTATAAAATGCGTGTTTGTCCATGTCTGTGTATTTTTTCCATAGTAAAAAAGATGGACAATTTACCAAAACATAATACAAAGCCAGATAAAGAATGACTATGGCATTTTGCCCATTGAATCCTTGCCTGACTTAACTCAGTGGACTATTTGCCATAGGTTCCTACAGTTTTTGGATCAGGATTATGGAGTTCAATCCAAGCCCATTGAAATGACTGAAATCCTTAAGAGAAAAAGAAGTATTCACATGAACTGTTTGCTTTCTCTTAGCAGCTATCATGCTTTCAAAAGGTCAAGGTTTTGAAAAGTGGCGACATATGGCAGAGGTTTAGGGAATGGGATAAAATTATGAGGCTGAGAGGCAGTGGAATTTGTAGAAAACCACCCACTCAGATGTCCTGTGTAGGAATTGGCTGCCCACTACTTGATGAAACGTTCGGTTCTTTGGTGACAAGCTGGAGCAGAAGTGCTTTGCAGCGTGACTTTGTCTACAAGCCTAACAAGTCTACTTTATTTCTTTATTAAGTGCTCTTAAATATTGATTTTGCTGACTGATATCACCTGGACAATGAAAAGAGAATTAAAATATTCGTGTATGCAGAGCAGGTCTGCATTCAGTTTTCAAATGCACATGGAGCACATGGAACACCTTGGCTTCTGGCCTGGAGCTGAGGCTGGTTGGTACAGGGGTCTCACACAATGGTGACAGCAAGCTTTACTCCCATTCCCAAGAATAATGTGAGGCAGCAGCTTCCTGCCTGCTAAAATAGATCTGCACTTGGTTTACGCTTCAGGTGGGGCTGTTTTGCGCTCTAGCATTGCTTTACCATTCCCATCCAAAAAGTCAAACTGATTTATAGCCACTAGGGTGACGATCATGCTTGATGCAAGTTTAGAAATTACTGTACATCTAGTGATGCTCAGTTCTGGCCACAGTGCCTGCTGAGGATCTATTTGAGGGTCACAACACATCCCTGTGTGATGAAGGATGCTCAGAGCAGAGTAACTTATAGTTAATTTGCTTTTAGTCAGCCAGGAAATCAGGCAGCAACGTGCTGGACCCTAGTGGTGTAGATATGTCTAATGAAGCTGTGCCATATGTTCCTTTCAGAATTCCTTTAATTTTCCTTGTGATGACTTAATTTAATATGCTCGGCATAACATACAGTATCCCTAACATACTGATATTCTTAGCAGATACTCCGAGCAGACTGAAAGGTCTCAAAATTGTCCACAAAAGGAGTCAGTCTTTACTCAATTAAAATATGAATAAATTTCAATGAATATTTTGTTTCTTGGTGAGGAACATGAAAAAAGGACACCTATTTATATTTAACCTAATAACCATCCTTCCTGTTGCTTAAACAAGTGAACTTGAAACTGTTTCAAAATTTTCCTTATATTCTCTGATCCATCACTATTTAAAGAATAATAATAAAAACACTTAATACTCAAAAGCATATATTTAAAATCCTGTCTGCTTAAGGGATTACATTTAAATGTCACTTCTAAAAAAAAAGACATATCTAATTTTGTCATTGTCTCTCTGGAAGGTTAAGTATGTAGAGCAAAATTAATACTTATGTTGATGCGCAGATTATCTCTCGTCATTCAGTTTGATATTTTTCATCAACTATTTAAATGAATGACAGATAAATTGCAGTTGCCACTGATTTCTGGATTTTCTCTCAAGAAAAAGGAAATAGAGGTGTTAAACCACCTCAGAAGCTATCTAACTAATTTCAAAACATTTTTAAAGGTTGGAGGTTTTTCATAGACATATATTTGTATTTTGTGAAGAGAGTAAACCCTACATCATGTAGTAAAAATTCAAGTAATCTGTTAACATGTAAGTCTTGAAAAGTAATGTCTTTTTTGATAGAAATAGCATAATGCCCTCTCAAATTCCAGACAGGGCCTGCATATACCTCATATTTATGCAGAAAAGCTTCTCCCTGACTTAATGCTTGAATGACAGAATTTGCATTTTACCTCTCAGAAAATACTGTGTTAATGCTCAGGACAAGAGTCTTGGCACTCCACACTATGCTGCACAGGGAAAGAAAGTCCCCAGCTCTCTGGGGTTAGGGTGGGAGAATTTCCTAGTCAATATGTGTTCTCCTGAACTCATTCTCAAAGATTAAACTTATGGAAATAGAGTTGCATCAAGTTCTTCCACTTCCACTTGCCTCACTCAAACTTATATATGAAGTACATTTCCAGTCAGATTGTATTTATTAAGAACAAGCTGTTCCTGACCCACCATGGTGTGTCACAAGATTTGTGACTGAGGGAAGAGCAGTGGCTGTTGTTTGCATGGGTTTTAGCAAGTCTTTTGACACAGGCTCCCAGTTTTTTTGTACTGAGTTTGGACATTATGGTCTGGATGGCTAGGCAACCTGATGGGTAAAAGCTTGGTTAGATGACCGGGGTTGTGTCTCCTGGTTGGACCTGAATGCTTGTAGTGACTGGGATATCACAAGTCTATCATGGAACCCGTCCTGTGTAATGGCTTCATCAGTGACCTTAAGAGCTGGAGGATTGTGCTCACACCGAGTTTTCAGATGACACCAAGCTGGGAGGACCAGGCAATATACTGAGGTGTACAGCTGCCATCCATAGGCACTGAAAGTCTGGAGGAATGGCACAACAGGAACCTTATGAAATTCAACAAGGACAAATGCCAAGTCCTGCATATGTGAAGGAAGAAGCCCCTGCAGTGACATAGGTCAGGAGCAGCCTGACCTGGGAGCAACTCTGTGGGAAGGACCTGGGGACCTGGGGTCTGGAGGCCAAAAGTCAGGGCTTGTTCAGCCTGGCGAAAAGATGGCTGGTGGGGGACATGATAACCCAATAGCAGCCACCCAGTACCTATGGGGTGGCGACAGGAGATGGAGGTGAGCTCTTCTCAGTGATTCTTGGTGAGAGGATGAGACAATGGGCATTAGTTGAAACAAGAGATCAAGGAAAACTCATTCCCTGTGAGGACAGTCAGGCAGTGGCACATGTTGCCAAGGTGTGTTGTTCATCTCCATCCCTGGAGGTTTTCAAGACCAGGGGAAATTCTTAAGCAACCTATTGTAGCCTCATGACTGACCCTGCCTTGGGCAGGAGGTTGGACCACAGACTTCCTGAGGTTCTTTCCCACCTGAATTATCCTATGGTCCTAAGATAGCTTATGATAATGAACAGTAGTCTGTGACCATATGATTTGTTTCTATATATATAGCTCCTGCATTAGCTGGGAGTGACAGATGAAACTTGCAGCTCCTAGAGCATTTGTTGGGAGCGGGCTAAGACATCTGACTGTGTTGACAGTAAGCTCCAGAACACTGTGTGGTCTAGAACACAGAAAGTGTATAATCACCCAAAGAATGAGACTTTGCAATAAATTTCCCAATGTAGTTGTTAGGGGAAACTGCTTAAATAGTTTTAAAATGCAGCTTGATAAATTTATTAACGGGATCCTGGGATACCATTGCCAGCACTGGCAAGGACAGAATTCAGTGACTTAGCAGCATGTGCAAGCTTACATCTTTTGTTTTGACAAATGCAAGGCCAAGCTCCTCATCTTCAAGAATAAATAAATGGAAAATTAAACATGGTAAATATTGTAAATATTTCATTGACACTTCATACTGTGAAATTGAAAGCAATCTTTTGCCCAGTTTGAAGTTATTAGAGTTTGTAGCTGTGAGGCTTGATAACCATGATAATAAATGATATTTACATTCTAGCGAAAAATGGATATCAGAAGCAAAATGCACAAATATGGAAAAACCTAATTAAATTGTGATTGGTTTATTCATATCACAGCAGCTGAAGGCTATATGATAAACAGCTACAAAGCAGGTGCAGCATATGTCATTGGCTTGATTATTAAAAATTGACATTTTATTTAAGACCAAACTAAAAAAAGGAGATTTTATACAAATTCAGAGAAATGGTATTGCATTGCAACAAAACCCTAATTGTCTTCATGAACTAATTGCACGGTTCCACTTTGTCATGATAAATTAAGCCTGAACCTGAGCATAGGAATATCTAAAAAAAGTCAAAATGTTCTCCGTGATGTATGGTCCAGGATATAATCCTGAGGGAGTCAAATGTAGAATAATAGCACATATATTTATAGCCAAATCACAGGAACCTGGTATAGCAAACCAGTTTCAGTGGAAGGAAAGGCATGTTTCCGGAGTAACATACTGTACAAAGGCAGCGTTTTTCCATCAGGACACACCTGACAAAGATCTTACTGGGGTCAGAGGATCCACAGTCAAAGTTGTATTTTTATCTCCTTCATTTTTAATAAAGCAGCAATCCACAACCATAACAGGTATATTATTACTTACTGTGAGGATATATGGAATATATATATATATGTCCCACTGCTGCTGGTGCCATTGGAAGAGTATGAAGGGAGGCAAGTCCACATGGCAAGTCCACCCGGTTGGTGTGCTTCTCAGCAGAAGTGCAGTCAGATGAGATAGGGCTATTATCGGCTAATCTGGGAGAGGTAAAGTACAATTTTGTTTTCACTGCACAGCACCATAAAGCAAATAAATAGGGCTTAGTCTATATTGAAACTCGATAAAATTCAGTTGAGTGATATCAGGATTGATCACTGTAAGCTGACATTGCTATTTCCACATTCCTCCAAAAAGCTGCCCAGCATAATGTACAAAGCAACTGAATGGTGTCAGATTTGTTCACCTACAAGTGTTACTAGCCAGCAGAACTGCAACTGGAACATAGATAGTGACTTAAAAGTAAATGACAGAAATATCATATTGGGAAAAAAGAGCAGAAAAACAAATTTGAAAGGAAATAGCATCAGTTAATGTCATGATTGAAAACCCTTTACAAGTTCCCACGCTCTAAGTTCACATTGTTTTACTTAAAGAAAACAAAAGATTTATTTTTTTAAGCCTTGTATGTACAGTACCAGTGTCCTGCGCAGGGAACACCACCTGGTAGGTATTTGATCAGTGTTGGTGCTATTAAGTCAGTAAAGGCTTATTTCAGTTGTATAAATAGGGATAATACAGTGCTGTGTGAAATGCTGAGTCTGCAGCAGCCAGGACAAAATGGGAAGGTGTCACTGAAGTCCTTCAGGACACCTGACAGCAGCAAGCAAAAATGTGGGATACGCCAGAATGCCTCCAGTGCCAACAGGTGTCTGTCCTCAGGTAATGTAACTGAACCCTAAAGGTATGTGTTTTACAGGGTAAAAGGATACAGCATGGCTATAAAAGTTATGACTATTTCTGAGAATTTTTCCAGTGGGAATCTGGGAAGGAACTGTTTCATCTACTGACATGACCACGCATTGCAAGTATTGATCAAGGAAAAATTTATTTACAGAGATTTTTCAAATACAAACATAAAATAGCACATATTATATATATATTTTACAAAAATGAATATTGAAATAATAAACATGGTACAGCACAATACAACATCAATGAGCTAAACATAACAGCAACAGAAGTCTATGCCTGGAAGAAGTTTCCTGTTAGTCATATGTAACCAACAGAGCTCTACAGTACCTTAAGTGGAACTTCTAATGGACAGAAAAATGTCCATTTACTGCATTTCATAAAAGTACTATAGGAAGGCTACATGTGCCAAGTAATTATGTTGCATTTTGCAATAATGCTGGAAACACAGAGGCTTAATAAAAGTTATAGAGGGCTGAATAAGCAGTGGCTAAATGTTTGGGCAAGAAAAATGTGTAGAGATTATACAAAATACTGATAAAGTGGCTTATTGGTCCTTTTATTAAGTTTAATATATAGATTAAAAAGTGTTGCAACACTGAGTTTTAAACCACCAAAGAGAAGTAAAAAAAAAAAAAAAACAAAAAACAAACAAAAGAAAGGAAAAGAAAGAAGAACCGCACCAAAAAAAATGTTTCTTCTCTACTCATTTTGTGCCATGGTCAACATCTGTGCGTGTGTGTGTGTGTGTGCTTTTGGGGCTGCCATTCTCTAGCTCAGCTTTCCAGGCACCGCTGCCCCCTCACCAACCTGTTAATTAATTGGTGCATGCAGAATTTCACTGTTTGCATAAGTGGAGTTTTCCTTGCCTGTATTTTCGTGGAGCAGACCATGAGCAGGCTTGAAGGGAGAAAGCCCGTCCCTGCCCAGCCAGATTGGATGGCTTCGAACCACCTTCACCTCCCTGCCATCCTGGGGCCGCCCGCCATCCCGCCCGAGGCCCGCTCCAGAGAGAAAGCACTTAAAAATTCCTTGTTCATCATCGTTATCCAGAAGACACCAGCAAGCCCCTCAGGTGCCTGGCAGCACCTGCGCCAGGGGCCAGCTCAGTAGGGGTATTGCTTCTGCTTCTTGCCCGAGAAGCAGGCCAGCCAGGTGCACACCAGCATGGCCGCCGCCGCGCCCCCGCCCGTGCAGTAGTAGGCCCAGCCGATGTGGCAGGTCCCTGCAAGGGAAACAGAGCAACACAGATCAGCGCCAGCCGGGGAGGAAGCGCCGCCGCCAACCTCCCTTCTGCCCACCCAGGAAACACTTTTCTAGTTTTCTGCCCCACTTGTGTGCCCACCTCAGACAGGGAACGTGGGGCACAATTCAAGCTCTGCCATTGCGGTGACAGGGCTTGAAACCAGATGCAGCTGTGAACCGCTGAGTGACAGTAACCTGGGACACGGATACGGGGGACTCATTCACATGGGCATCGATCCTGACCGTCCACAAAGGAGCAACCTCCCACATGGGTGCTGCTGTGGGAATGGAATCATAGAGTCTGGAAATAAAAAAATTAGAGAAATTTCCCTATCCCCATCCGAGGTCACCACTATTGCTGGAAACTTTACTGATCTTCCATCTAACCTGTGTAACAGTGCCACAATGTGCCTTTGAATCCATTTAATGGCCTCAGGATCTTTATACAGTCAAACTCATCACCAGTGAATGGTGCTGGGGAATTCCATGGTGGACTATAAAGTGACTGCTCTCCTTCCAGGCATGACTGTGCCTGCAGTAGGGAAGGAGATCAGGAAAACAATGGCTGCAGCAAGAAGGAGGCTTTCTTAGAGATCTCCAAAAGCATGGAAATGGCTGCTGCTACTCCTCAGGATTTCAGCCCATCTCAAAACTGAGGTTCTCCCTGTCTTGTTGACACCATGTGTGATATCACCCCCCTTTGAGCAGTGAGCTCTCTCAGTAAGGCACAAGCGGCAATGCAACACTTCCTTCCCAACCTCTGGAAAAAGCATCAGAAACTACTCTTCCCTTCAGAGGATAAAAGGTATCAACAGAGTTTCCATCTAGAAATAGGTGACATGTCCATATTCTGTCCCAGTGGCACCCCTGAGGGCCAGGCTTCAGTTTCAGGCAATTGTCAACTCAGCTACTCCTGCCTTAGGCACCAGAAACACAAGATGTCTGTTCATCTTAACATGTCCAAGGCATTAGCATGCCTCAAAGCAGACAGCATGGCCACTGACTTTCTACAGGATATTGTCAGGCAAGCTTTGTAAGGAGACATTAATGGGAGGCAACTTTGAAGATCTCAGGTTGACACCACAGCAAGAAGCATAGTACTTGTTTCACTTTTTCTTCATAAGCCTCACAAATTTTTATTTAAAAAAAAATGTCCAGTGAAACAAAGACCCTGATATGACCAAGAGGACTTGAGGAGCTGTGTTTGAGCCTTGGTTTGAGCTCATTAGCCGCTCTCCTTAATATGCTGGAGCAGACAGAGAGATTTACTTGGTTTTGTCATCTGGTTATGCTCTGTAGATCAAAGCCATTCTTGGCTTCCTTACAGAGGACCACAGAGATAGTCTGACTTCCTCAAGAGAAGGCCATCAGCAACCCTGGAGAGCTGCCAAGAGCCTGGCAATGTCACTGATGCTGATACTTGCCCAATCACACAGCAGTACTCGGAGAGACCTGTCTCTGGGCCATCTATTGTTTTTCCAGTGTATACACACAGTCTATAGCTTCTGCTGGGAATTTCAAAACCAGACTTAAGCATATACCAGATGTTTAAACCCATTGGATTGTTTGAAAATGATCACATTTATACCAGGGTAGGATGTGCTACAGCATTTCTCTGATAAGATGGACTCCATCTGATAGGTCTTTTTAAATTGTGAAGTATTCCTAAAACTACTAGAAAATTGTAGTTGCAGCTTGAAAATGTAAATCTTTCTCATCATGATGCTTCCAAGCAGAGAAAATAAATGTCAAAATACTATTTTAAAAAAGAGATTCACCTGGGAGCACTGCCCAAAGCTGTAACCCGAGCAGGATAGAATGAAGTAAATGCAACCTTTTGCATGGTGTAATTTCAGATTTTGTGCCTTGGCAGTGGGAGAGGGGGACAGTGTGTGTGATACATATTAAGAGAAAAGAACTGTTAAATCAGTGTCAGAGATGTGTTCAACAGACACAACATACAAGTTCACTCTTGGCTGAAGAGAATAACATTTATTTCTCTATACCACGCTCCATCTACCCAAAGTACCACTGCCCTACTTAATGCTCTGAGACACGGCCGGCCGGCAGCCTCTTGATCTAACAAATGCAATGTAGTTCACAAGTGTGAGTTGGGTCAAGATGAACAAATGAAAGAATGGGATAGCAGGAGAACGGATGAAAGAGCTGGGAGCCTGACCTTAGAGCAATAATAACGTGGCAATAAACCTGGCCATTATTTCCAGCCTGTGTCAAGAGCAATAGGAGGCCTTGGATAGAATAGTTTGATCTGTACTTGGATGCTGCTGAGCAGAACAGAATTTCAAGCTGTTGTGCTGAAGAAGAGCCTGCAGCGGGGCAGGTGTCTGAGGGTATAAGACTTAGCTACACTTGTCATTGCAAGTGTAGTTAAGCATAAGGCCAAAGATAATCCATCTCAAGGGTAGCCATTGCAATGAATGCCTACACTGCACAGCCATGTGTCAAAATGAAACAATGCCACCCCTTTTGTAATCCTGTATTACACAAGAAGAAAAATATTTTGGAGTTAACGTCTCTGCTTTGGTGTTCTCATTTTACCACATGTATGACTTTTTTAGTCTACTGCATACTAAAGAAAGATTGTTGGTTATCAATAATTGGGTAACTTAGTTGCAGTTTAAATTGTAAAATGCCTTCTGCCTCACATTGATATAAACCACTCATTTTAAAAGGAACAAGAAGCTTTATTAAAAGCAGAGTTGAGGAATTACTATTGCACTGGCATCAGCAGGACTAGTCATGTATTCAGTAGTAAACAAATGGTTAAGAGCTTTGCAGAACTGGGGCTGAAAATCAACCATCAAGTAGAGCAGAGTTTTCATGGAGCCTATCATATTAAAGACTAGAAATCCAGTATTCATTTTCCCTCTTTTTTAATGTCAAAACTCTAAAATGAAAATCAAGACTACCTAAACACTTGATAGAATTAAAGCAGTTATCAAAACCATATCACTTTTGACACACAGACAAAGGCACAAAAGCTGTTGTTTTCCTTAAGGATGCACGGGAACACACATATATATAGATATAAGAGTGCTCATCCATTGAAGATGTGGAGATGCATGCAAGAATGCATACATGTTCTTGCTCATAAGATGGGCTAGATCTGGTTTTGTGCCAAAGTAAATTCCCAGCAGCTGAAGTGCTCTTCTATCTGATAGAGATGACACGCATCACAGCAGCTTGCTTCTCTGCACAGAACTGGTGCTTTCAACAAATCAGTCTTTACCTGACAGGTCAGTATGGAGTGAGAAGCTGTGGCTTCAGCACTTCAGCATATTGTTAATTCTGGATCCTTTTTTTTTTTTTTTTTTTTAAGAGAGCATAAATAATTGGAGCTTTTGGTTGCTCAGTGAAGCAGGACTGTCCAAGTTGGCTCAGGTAAATTCATAGTCAGCCATTAAGAACTTTGTTTTCACCTTTGTTTTACTGGGATTGGCAGCAAAAGAGTGCCGGGATGAACACTGAAGTAACAGAATAATGAACTTTGCAGCTATAGGGATGGATGACCATTTTCCAAGCAAATAAAAGAATGAAAGCGTGGAAACATTACACTCCTCTCTTTTTTTAAGAGGATTGAGAGAAATTGTGGTCCCTGAGGACCGAGGACAATAGTATGTTGAGTGACGACACTATCAAAAGAAGATTCACAGAAAAGAGTCCCAGAGAACATAACGCAATATTTACTAAATCAAAAGAAATCAGAAAATGTGGAGGAGTGGTTTCGCAGTGACTGATGGGCTTGTTAAAAAACACTTCTATGCCTTCTTCTTATTTCTAATGTAATCTTCGAGGCCATGATATATGTCTCCTTGCTCCCCTCCTCCTCTTGAATATATAGGCAAATAAAGATTAAGAAAAATTTGGAAGTGAGTGAAATTTGGCAACAGAAAATCTGTGGATGCTTGATCTACCATGGAGCTGAGCCAGGATCCAGTTGCCAAAACAGAATTTTAGCAGGATTTCTATTCATGATGTCTTATAAATAATTATCACATATAGTTATCAAGGTCTTGGAAATAACATATGGTTTCATCTAAAATAACCAATAATTGCCACTTATGAAAAAATATCCTGAATATGAAAGTGTCTTGGTTGCAAATCTGTTAATTGCATGATTTAGTATCTTAAATATTTGTACCTGTTAATTGTGCTGTTAATTTTAAGATTACCCTGGGCTTGCAGTCTAGAGTATTTGCCAAACTCGAATCAATTAACCTTAAGTACAGCCTATTTTCCAAGATAAAGAAAAAAAGAATTCAGAATTAGCTGGACTGCAGAATACAAATTATATACCTCCAAAAATAAAAACTACAATTCCTGCAAAATTTCCAAGAAGTTTTGCAGGAATTCTAATTAACGGTTTCACATGGGAGTCCAGTACTATAGAGAACGTGAATTCGCATAATCAATCAGGATGTTGGAAAAGAAATCAGAGAAGAAAGCAGAGTGTGATGTTAAGGGATACACAGGGATTTGGAAATATGAAAGACATAAACGAATGTAAAAGATAATCAGCTAATTAATATGAAGGCACAATTATTTTGAAAAAAATCCATGATAAATTAAATAGCTGAAGATTTTTTTCTTGACACAGCTACAATGAAAAACTGTCATGTGAAATCAGCTACTAAAGCATGAAAAGAAGCTGAAACTTGGAATGCATCCAGAAAGGATTAAAGTAGTTAAGTGAGACAAAGAAAGAACACTATATAAGGCAAATAGACTGCTACAAAATAATGCATTCAGTGAAACTGGTTTCCTTGTCTGTTGCATGGATCTGACTTTCTCAATGGATTTAGCTTGTCAAAGGAATATGATTTTTTTATGTGTGTACAGATCAAGCTATTTTGGTTACTTATAATTGGTCTGTAACTAAACGCATAAAATTTCATAAATTTCTGAAGTGTAAAAAAGTAGGACAAAAATGCCAACTTGAAATTCTTTAGTTCTGCTGTATGCAGACACTCATTCATATGACCAAATCCTCCTTTCTTTGGAGGATCACATAATTTTGCTTAATCAAACCTCAAATTTGCTGTAGGTGTGTATTTATCATGGAACAATGAAGGAGAAACCAATACCTTGTGTCAATTACAATGCTCAAATTCCCAAGGGCAAATGGCTTATGTCGAGCTAATAAGGAGCACTCTCAGCCTCCTGCAAGAAGTCAGCAGAAATCTCACCTATTGCGGGAACTGAAATCAATTTCCCCTCTCTTTGGACATCCACCCTGGACTAGTATCTCAGATTCCCTCCAGAAACAAGGAGGAGGAAAAGTCACTCATAAAATTGTGTTGCATTTCTTCTTAAGGTAAACATCTGAAGTACAGCAGGTGAACTCTGTTCAAGTAGCACCTATTTTTCTCCCTTTTAACTATGAAGAGATTCCAAACAACCAGTTCAGCTGCCCTTTTTGAATAATAAAGAGCACCAAATACTTGCTCCAGGTAGTCTGAGTCCCTTTCTGGATGCTTACGCTTATGTCTATTGACTGCAGAGGGTCTTTGCATGACCATGATCTAAGTCTGGCAACAAAGGTAAGTGCTTTATAGAATCATAGTATGGTTTGGGTTGGAAGGGACCTTAAATATCATATAGTTCCAACCCCCCTGCTGTGGGGAATGACATCTTCCACTAGACCAGGTTGCTCAGACCAGCCAACCTGACTTTAAAATCTTACAGGGATGGGGCATCCACAACTTCCCTGGGCAACATGATCCAGTGCCCCACCACCCTCATAGTAAAGAATTTTTTTCCTAATATTTAAACTTACTCTCTTTCAAGCCATTCCCCCTTGTCCTGTCACTATATGCTCTGGTAAATAGTCCCCCCTTACATTAAAATATATGTGGACCTTGATATAGTCACCAAAGGCTTATGAAGATTTAAGAATGGAAGCTATCTGGGTAGCATGAAAGAGGAAATGTTTCTTGATGGAACACTGTCTTTACTAACACGTAGTTTACTCACTCATTTATCTAATAACTCAGTAGCTGTACCTCAGGTATGCTTGTAAAGATTGTGCTCAGCCCCAGTCAAAAAAGAATGAACTGGTAAAATCTCTGAGCTCTCTGCAGAGGACCTGAAAACAAAAAACCTGCCTTTTTCAGATTGATTTCTCATAGAAAAACGTCTTTGAATCTTTTACCTTTAATAGGATTCTAACTAACTGTCCTTCCCTCTAAATCCTTACCTTGATTGTTTTGGCACTGTATGGCAACACTCAGCCAGATGCTAAAATGATGTCACCGAAGACAAATTAACTAGCTGACAAAGCTTTTTTTATATCCACTGCTTTCTGTGGGGGGTTTATGCTGTTTTAGTAACTGCATGGTTTGCTTTCAAAGTGCTTTAAAGATCATTTACTCTAACATTTCTACAGCAAAAGTAATTATCAAGTTAACAGTTCTCTTTAAGATATTTCAAGCCCTCTAAAAGCGGCAAAGGGGAACCTTAAAAACAATGATATTTGGAAACAAATATCTCTCAACAGAGAAGTTTCTGAGAGGTTTTCAGGCCATTTCAGCTGCTTGTTTAGTTCAGGATGGGAGCCAGGCTTTTAAGTTGCTCTCTAGACAGCCACTTTGGCCAGGCGAGCCCTTTCATAGCAGTTCACAGATGGATGGACTGCCAGAGACAGCAAACAAAGGTGTGTATTTGGAGCTCTTGCTTTGGTTGCTGCTGCAACTGAGCCCAGGACAGGGAGAGATAGAGCATGACAGCCACAGAAAGTGAAACAACTAGAGAGGATCTAGAAGGATTTGCAGAAAACACAGGACATGAGACTGTTCCCAGTCTTATAAGGATGACATGAACTCAAATAAGCACAGAATGCATCTTGGGCAGGCTAAGGTTGCAGCTGCCCAGTGGGTAGGCAGGACATGGTGTGCCAATGGCCACACCTGACTCCTTGATGCCAGACCTGTCATTTTCACTGCCTTAGTCAAAGAATCCTATGACTGGTTTGGGTTAGAAAGGACCTTAAAGACCATCTAGTTACAACCCCCCTTTCATGAGCAGGGATACCTTCCACTAGACCAGGTTACTCAAAAGCCCATCCAACCTGGCCTTGAGCACTTTCAGGGATGGGGCATCTGCAGCTTCTCTGGGCAGCCAGAGCAACCTGTGCCATCGCCAAATAGAACTTTGGCAATAGCAAAGAAAAGCGTCATGAAACTCAGAGCTCTGAAGGTAGTCACATATAGCAAACACCAAGCCCTGTTTGTGCTCAGAATGCTTCGACCACAAAAATCATCTAGCAGAATAAAAACCAGTAGGTCCTAGGTAAGGAGACAGATGACATAAAAAGTAATCTCTCACAAAAAAGGATAGGTCATAAAAAATTCTGAAGCATTGATCATCCAAGCTGAGTTCTGACTCCCCAATGACACTGTATTTCCTCAAAGGAAGAAAAAATGTTTTCCAAGTAGTTCAACTTAAAAATTGGACTTTATCTTAAATTTAGTGTCTTCATTCTTTCAGGTTAATAAGGTAAGTACACAATATCATTTCATAAATCTGGTGGCAGGGCATTGGCAGCTCGAGGCCAGATGAAATTTCCTAGGGCATAAATCATCTATGTCTAGGTAAATTTCCTGATAAAACCCTAATTTTTCAGTTGTTATTCTTATGTGGTACATTTAGAAATGAAAAAAAAAAATTATATTAGTGCCTCTAGCTCAGTGAAATTGAATGTGTGCTATATGATATGCTATAATGATGCTTGCTTTTGGGAAATCACCTGCTAATTCCTTTTGTAGATGTGGGGATTTTGTAGATCTGACTCACTTTCACACACTTCAGTCAGCAGCTCTTGTACTGCTGTGCTATGTCAGTGCTGCCCTGAAAGGGCCCACAGGCAACTCCAGGATGTAAATAATGCAACATAACAATAACATTTTGCACAGTGGCAAGAGATTTAGATGATTTTGATCCACCCTCAATGAAAGGCAGCCCCTTTGAGCACTGCTCGCTTATTACTCCAGTCTCCACCTCAGGCATTAGCCTGTTGCCAAATTAGACTGAGGATTTTGACTCAGTCAATGAGTAAGCAACTGTGCAGCTTTAAAACATAAAAATCTCTTTTTTCTTCCCCCATTTATTTGAATTGCCCTATTTCTAGGAGTTACTACCCTAAAAACAGTTGTAGAAGATTGCTCCAGTTCACAGTCTAGTGTTTCACTGGGAATTCTGCTCCATCTGTGACCTGTGATGGGATGCTGCAATATGAAGCAGGGCTCCAAGACCTCCACAGAGGTCATGCTGAGTAGGAAGCTGGCAACCACAAGCAGAGGAACACAACAGACACCTATCATGACCTTAACCCCTCAACAAGATTTGCAAGGGGTCATTTGTCAAAGGTCTAATCTATCACTACTTTTTTTCAGGATGGTAAAACCAGATTGCTAGAGAAGAGCTGGGAGCGAGCCCCTCTACAGGTGCGCCAGTCTCCATCTCTCTATTTATGGAGGTTATTCCCCGTTCCCATTAGCAAAACAGCTCATCTATTGAATGTCATTTAATCAACAAATGAGGTTGTCCTTGGCAGGGTATCTTCAGTTGAAGAATAACTCCTCTTTGTCAGAGATGGAGTTGTACAACCACTTTCATATGACTGAAAAAAAAAAGCCCAACTAAATACATAAATGTTTAAGTAAATTCTTTGGACATAGTTCACTTTATAAAAGCCAAATAAATACCCATTTTTAAAGAGAGCAGCAAACTGCTGGGCATTTCACAATATCGGCTCAGGTTTTCTAGAAAAGAATACTCAAATCCACTTATACATAAATTAAAGACATGACTATTTTTCCTGCAGCCTTTTTAAATATTGCTTTGGAATGTACACAGAAATGTGTGTGTTTGACGGGGGTGGAGGGAGGAGGGTTCCTCTTCACGATGTGGGCTATCTCAGCACTATTTGGAGTGCCTATTAGTCTAATGCCTTTTCAGAGTGCCTGAAGACATGACAAGCATTTCTTATCTAGTACACCCACTAAGGATTAGGGGGTTTTATGGGTTCTTAGCATTTCTATTTATTTATTTTATCTAGTTATGAGCATGTTACAGGGGGTGAGCGTTAGTCATGTTTGGGTTTCATTTAATTGCTAATTCTAGAACGTTTCTGGTTAACATTACATTTCATGGTGCACAATTCAGCTTCTTCTCAAGAGAGTTCTCGCAGTTCCTCATCTGTACCTGCCTCTTGTTTTCATCCTCCTACAATGTAGATTGCAGCTCCTGGATTATCTTCTCTACCGTCAACCTAAAACATTTTTCCCCTTCACCTTTTGTAAATCCACAACAAATCAATGCTGAATCCCCACCTTTCCAGGCTCTGTGATCAAACCTGGTGAGCTTTGACCCTCCTTTCCTGACCACAGACACACATTCCCTGAGGCCCAAGCTGAAGCAGTCGCTCTGCCATGCTTGCAGAGGAGTCAATGCTGTCTGCTGACCAGCATTCCTTTTAACACCCTTTCCTTTGAGATTAACCACATGGTCTGAATTAGACTCTCAGTGTCATCCTCACTAGCACCTATAGCAGAAGGAGGGGTAGGACCAGCACTCCCATCACCACCTTTTCTTCATTAGAGCAGGGCTCACAGCACCTCAGATTTTCTGAGAGCATATTTTGAATGCAGTGTGGTTCTTCATACAACTCATTTCACAGACTCAGGGATAGAAAGCATATCATAGCGGCTTAATCAAATTAAATATTCAAATGAAAGCAATAATTGCTTAAATTTGTCTTGAGACTTAGTGAGATTAAGTCTTTGAAACATCATTCTTGGACTGTAGGCTATAATGAGGATGCCAGTGTCTAATGATTCAGAAAAGACTAGAGAGTTGGGGTTATCACCAACCAAGAGGTATTTATGAAAGATGAGCAGTGTGGTTATTGAATGGCCCTCGGACAGTACCTCTTCTTTACAGATGATTTTGATAACACAGCATCAACCAGACACTGACATTAAGTAAAAAAACTCTAGCCAAGCATTTAAGTTCACTGCCAATGTACATGGAAAAGAGATGTTTAGTGGCAGAGCTGCCTAGCGGAAATCACTACAGCAAATTTCAGCTCTCATTATAATCTGTTAATTAATGTGTTAACATATGATTGCAGCAGATCAGTGAGACCAGCACTGCTGTCAAGTCTAGGCATGTATAACACCTGCCCTGTGTGCTCTGCGTCTAGAAAATACAGTACGAGTACATGCCTTCACAGTTAATGCAATGCATCTTATCATCCTTATGTGTATCTTGAAGAAAAGCTGTCAGTTGAAATTTTTTACATGTGTTTCTTCACTGACTTTAACAGCAGAGTGATTCAATTTATGCAAATATCTGACTCGTGAGTCAAGATCAAGACAATGAAGGTGGTCTCGGAGATCCTGCTCTGATTGTGGACATGATGGAATTTAAGATCACAGTTTGTAACTGCCCAAGTGCTGTCTTCGAGGAGCTCAGACTGGCATGACAACCACCTTCTGGGTTTGCAGAGAAATAACCTGGAAAGGTAACACCTTTCTGCACCTGGGAACAAACAGGGAAACAGGTAGGAATCACAGCAGCAGAGCTGCTCATGTACTTGGCATGGAAGAGGAGGCATCAGGGTGCACCAGTGAGGGGCTAGCTGGCCTTTCAAAGGGGGTGCTGCTCAATGCACTGGCTAGGAGCTACTTCAGGCTTCTGCACAGGATTGACCATGGGCAGCAGCAAACCTGAATGTTCCCTGCAACAGTTACCAGAGAGTTTTGCCTACTCCATCCTTTGAGACACCTTTCCACAGAGCTGGGAATCTCAGCTCTGGGACATTTTTTCTGCTAATACATTTCTGTTCCCACTGCTCCCTCTCCTTTGTGTTTATATCTTTCAATTATTAGGTGAATCACTGTAGTGATGGGTGCTGATATTGGTTATGAGAACTTTTGGTCCCATGCCAGATCAAATGCACTCAAAACACCACAGGAATGGTGTAGGGGAGGGTGGCCTGAAGCATCTCTCCCAAAGCAATATTTTTTTATCTTTCAACCTCAATTCATTTTCATATCTTGACAAAAAACATTGTGAGATGGGAACAAATCTGACAGAAACATCAGTGTAAAATTAAGATAATGCAGCAGGTTCGTATTTAACCCTAGAAGATAATTTTTGTCCATTATTCCTTGCACTGGGATTACTGTCAGGTCCTGCACAGGTCCTGCACACACAGCTATGGAAAGAATTTCTAAGATCAACTAAGGCTTAGCTTTCAGGAGCTGGAAAGGGGGAGCTCTGTGTGCTTGGGAGCAGAAGCTCTCAAGTCAGTGGGGGGTCAAGGTGCTCAGTCTCTCCTGTTCCTTCAGGAGGATTGCAGATCCCCCTCTTCGAGTGACACGGGATAAGAGAGCACTTACAGAGTAGGGTGTCAGCAACTGCTTCAATCCTTCTAGCTAAACAAGGACCTAGATGAGCATTCAAACATCAGATCCTGATCATCCATATTGCTTAATCCTTGGGTTGCTGCTTAGCCCTTGCTTTCTAGACCTTCTCTAGAGAGACAAAGGTGTGAGCCTGGTTTGGCTTCATCCCTTGCTCTCATTCTGGTCTCAGTGTAGACATCACCAGTAAGACCACTGGCTTATTTGGGAGAAGGCTGACGTAGAGAACACATGTAATTTGCCAGCTTTCCAAATATGTGAATAACAAAAAAAATATACTCTTTAAGCTTGAGTTAGAAGGCCATAAGCATGTCAGAATTCTAGGATAGCCAGTTGTACTAATTGAGAATTACCCTGACCTGTGCAGTGATAGGATGCCTCTGTCTAGGTCGCCAGGGGTGTTAGCTCCCACACTGCAAGACTATTAAATCTATTTTATATCTTAAAAATATACATACATACATACATACACAGATCCCTTCATTTTATTTTATAACATTCTTCTGGAAAATATTAACAGAAAACTATCTGAAATTCCCTGCCTTAGCACCATACCAGAATTATGCAATATGAATAGCCTACCACTCACAGGTAGGTTACTTCTCCCAGCCTGAACTCATGTCCTATTTTGCTCTTATGGTCAACACATAGTAAGAGTCTAAGGTGGCTCAGGTGCTCTAATGATGACTCACCCAATTCAAACTGGTTGGAAAGGTTACCACAGGTTTGTCTGACTTCTTCACTGTCCCAGCCAAGAGGATAGAGGGCACAACCAGAGCCAATCAACAAACCTATGGGGAGAAAAGGAAGCAGAAGTTTATACAAGCAATTGCCATTAACTTTAACACAGGCTGCCACTTGGGAATCAAAGTGTCAAGCTGCCATTTGGAAATCCCAGAGAAAAAAAGTCTCTTCTTCTCCTAAAAACAGTTGAAAATCATTTGGACTTCTACTACTGCATTCTGCTGCACTGTTTTAGAGCTGGTGTGTGGGCTGGAGCCAGCCTGGGCAGTTCAGCACCAAAAGCCATCCTCAGCTTCTGGAGCTTTTATATGAGAGCTTTTAGACTCCTCTTCTACTCTGCAGAACTGCTACATATACAGTTTGAAAAACACAACATGGGGTTAAATAGAAGCTGTGTTAATCACAGTATTTACAAGCTGATTGCTTCTGATTAATTAAAACAACAATCAACCAGGGTCTACCAAAGTTCTAGCAGGAAAACTGACAGTTGTGCTAATCTGTTGTCATTTTCCTTTGGTTTTCACTCTTTCAAAACCAAGAGAATAATGGTTTCATTCCACCTGATCAATTCATAGCACAGGTACACACTACACAAAGTTTTCTCAAGTCAGTCAGCTGAAACAACTGAGGTCTTGAGCCATTTACCTATTATCATACTTGGCTTAACATTCACAACATGCTTTATTTTCTCTAGCCTTCATGCTGTCCTAGACAGGTGTGTTTTGGTAAAGTCTTTCCCTTCACAAGACCTTGCTCAATGCACTATCACTCAATGCACTATGATTATTTTGCAAAAGTGGCATTTTTATCATATTGCATCCTCAGCTCTCACTGCAGCTGCTGCCAAAAAGCAGGTGTAGCCAGCAAAGCTTCTTACACAGACAGCCTACAGAGAACATTTCAATGTATATTACAGCATCTAAATGTTACCTCCTTTGTGTCAGATCTTACTTATAAGACTGGAAACAAATTAATATGTAGATAATGGGCTGGGAGCAACTGACACTTTGCAGGCTGTAAAGGAAAGCAAGTCGTCATAAAGTTTCTAGTGGTGCCTTTTACCTGCTAGGTAGAGCACAAGATTTCAGGCCCTAGAGCTGTCACTTGCTGACTTGCACATCTCTTGACCTCACACCACCATGTTCTTCCTCTCTTGACAATAAGGAGAATGTGCTCCCTGGCAAAGCACTTATGCTGCCATGTTCCTAGTGCAGAAAAGCCCTGGGTATTGTGACAGAGACACTGTGAAAAAATCACATCAGTCTAACAGGAGTCTTGAGAGGGATTCTGACTCAGGGTCTGGAGCTTTTTGTACATTTCTACTGTCTCCATTCTCAACCTAAACTTCTCATATTGCTGATGGTCCTGTAAGACACAGAAATCACCTTATTACGTTCTTTATTTGCTCAAAGACACACCTAAACAAGGCACTGAAGTCCAGAAGTGGTATCTCATCTTTCCTCAAAAAATGTTTAATGTCTTAGCATCTCAGCTGCTAGCAAAGTAGCTCAGCAGCTCCTCTGCTGCTCCTCCAAGCACACTTGTCCCTGTTTACACACAATATTAGCTCCTTAGATCTTCCTCCACTAAGTTCAGATTTCTTCTTGCTGCTCAAGTCTACTTCTTCCTTCTCTTGTTGAGCAGTCTCTACTTGCTCCTGTCTCCCTGTCTACAACACATACTGAAAAAGAAATCCCTGAGGCAGCCCCCTCTCAGATGGTGCATTCACACAACAGCTGTAAAGACAGAAATGCAATTAAGGACACATGAATGCCAGATATTTTCAGAACTTTGCCTGACCTGGATATGGCTGCTTCTAATGTCCTTGCTAATGACTTTCACAGTATCATATAATTTTTCCCCCCCCCAGGGTCATAGAGCAGACAGCAGCTGGTAGAATCCATGTAAATGAGAATCACTTCTAATCAAATTGTCAGACAAGAGAACTTAGGCCAAAACTGGGTCTACATTTGTTAAAGACAGCTTAAGACTCTGAAAAAAAAACAAACAACTGCTTCTCACTTGAACTGTTAAAGCAAGAAAGGTGAGGCATGGACAGCATGACTGATGTGCTAGGAATGGGCAGGACCCCATGGGGCAAGGAGAAACATCACCATTAATTATGAGAATGCATGGGGAAGGGAGGAAGAGCACCTGCATGCCAGAGATATCCTCACAGACCAGTGGACTGTGACAGCCCTGGCCAGTCCTGCAGTGGTTCTGACCCCTTCCCATACCAGTCTTGGTGCCCATGACCTGCCCGGTGCCAGCCCAGACAGACCACAGCTCAGAAGCTGCACTGGCTAAAAGTGAACCACCCTGGCTGGGGCTGGTTTCAATCAACCTGTGTACTTGAACAGACTGTCTGTGAGACCTTGCAAAGGCTCAAAGGGCTCCATTGCGAGGGGCAGGGAGATGTATGGAGGGGGTAGGAGGGAAGACAGGCTTGCAGCCACCTGCATTAGACCAGATGAAATGGTAGCCAGCCCTTCCTCACAAACAGGTCCTGGGAAAGCCTTCTGCCCAATTCTTCCAGGAGACCACAACAGCAGCACTGCAGGAAAGTGAAAGGACTATTAGCATAACAATACTGCTCCTCCAAACCCAGAACAAGCTCTTACTCAGCCCCTGCCAATTACTCTCCTCAGGTGGCAAGAGTGTCTAGTGCACATTGCATTCACAGACTGTTTGTTTTCAGCTCTCTTTAGGTTTTGTTGCAGCAACAGGTTCTTGTTTGGATTTTTTCCCACGAGTACTGCTCACAGCATTTTATACTGCCACTCTCCAAACACAGCTCATCCTCTTCCAAACATGTGTACCTGTTCACTCTTTCTGCCTCCAGTGCTACACTGAATACAGTGATCTCAAGCCTTGGCAACTTATTTCCTTCTTCCATTTCTGTACATTCATCTCTGTAAGTTTAAAGCCCAGTTTCCCTGAAAAGAAATTCTGTGTTTCAGTCAAAAATTCCTTAGCAATGCAATATACTTCAATGTTGAATTGCTCCAAAGAAGCTCATATATGGCTGCTTGCCCTTAAAGCCAGTCCACACTGCCTAGTAACCAGCCCACAGCACCCACCACTGAGCCTCACCATTAGCTGTGCCTCCTAGAAATAGATAAACCAAGCAAGGGCACACTGTCAGAAAGCCTCCCTACCCCAGCGACAGCTGGCTCTCCAGTTGGGTATGGATTTTAGCAGTGCTGAGTTCCATTTATGGAGCACCAGCCATTGAGCGCTGCAGCTTCCTTCTGCTTGCAGCCTGCAGTGTGATGATGAGATCAAATGGGAAACTGCTGCCTCTCACTGGTGCTGCCACATGACCCCCAAGCACGAGCAGCAGTATGTTTATGTGCAAAGGACAAGGTATAAAGCCATGGGCAAGCTTACATGCTTCATTTAGAGAACAAAAAACCTTTCAGAGACCAATGGTGCTGCCAGGAGCATGGGTCTACATTCCCATCTGGCAAAAAGGCTTATGCCTATAAATACTGGTTTTGTCATAGGTACCAACTGTCCACAAGTCTTAATGTTGCTGCTTTGGCATCTCCTTTGATATCACTAGTTTTCAGCTGGTTTTGATTCACCTTCAGACACTTCCCCGTAGTGTTGTGCATGCACCTATTGTAGATTTGTGTCTACTGACAAAACACTTGTGCTCTCCAGTATTTCTTGCAGGCAAGGTTAGGGCCAAACTCAGGGACTTGCTTTCAGTGTAAGACTTCCACAAAGATTTAGAGCCTGCTAGTCAGCAAGAAAAGGTTTCACGAGTTTTGCTTTATGCCCTGAGGTATATTTATATGTATGAGCATGTGTGTGTCATGTCCCATTGCTTTCAGCAGGATTCTACATGACTTCATCAAGGCTGATGCTGCCTCAGCCTGCATGGGCAGTGAAGCTGGGAACTGGCATTTCAGCTCCCTTCCTTTATGCATGGAAGGTATGAAGTGTGCCTCAAAGCCCATGGTGTTAATAGAACTTGGACAAAAGCCCCTCAGCCTCTTCTTTTCCTTCTAATCAATCCACCTCTATTTGTAAGCAACTAATTGTGTGGATCAAACCCTGCAAAAGCAAAAAGGCTACATACTATTACTGCTAATAATTCATACAGGCTTACAGCCAATTTATTTAATCACAGAAGATGTAGATCCTGCTGAACAGCTGCAACTTCTGCTGAAAGATCTACATTAAATCCAAGGGTTGCAAACCCAGTGGAAAACATTAAGTTAATTTTGCAACTTCAGTAGAGAGCAGTTACTAGTTTAGCTCAAGAGTCACATTCTGGCCTGCTCTATGGTTATTGCATTTAGTCAGCTATGCTACCCAGGATACCACACCCATCTTTACAGCTGCTTAAAATGCTTAGGATGCCTATAACATTTCTTAAGAAAGGAAAAAAACCCAAACCTCAACATGCTGTAATTACCATCATCTGTCACTTTCCATTATCCACTACAGTCATTAAAAGAAATTGAAAGGGGAAGGATATGTGCAGGTCTGTAAAAGTAATCTTCACAAAAGGGGCTGCAGCTTTGAGGTGTGAGGGAGCCAATCAGTGTGACAGGGCCAGCCGGCAAGTAGAGGTGCTGGTGGCACTTGGCTGCTGTTTTAGATGACATACCATGCACCAGTGGAGGTGTTGGCACTGTCACAGATCAGCTTTTCTGGAGAGGTTCCATACTTGGGAATGAAATGGGCTCCTTGCCCTGGTCTGTGAAACACTGCTACTGCGAGTGCTGCAGCTGGCTCAGTGTGCTAGCAAGGCATGGAGAGACAGATGCAGGGCTGAGAGTGCAACTAGCCTTGGCAATCCAAAACTGGAATTAAGTGCTTGGCTTCAGTAATTAACAGGGTCCAATTTAACCACTAGGCTCTTTGCATAGTCCATGCAGAATGTTGGATGCCTTCAAAAAGTGATCTAAAACCAGCCTATGGACTTAAGTGAGGAGCTCCCAGACCTGCAAACTGCAAAATTACTATCCAGAGTAATCCTTGTCCATCCCAGACTGCCTTCCCTGTCCCTCTTGCTGCGACTATAATGCGTGATCATATTTTAGTAACACTTAGCACTTGAAAGATGATCTTGTCTGTCAGGAGTGGTGCTTGTGATTCAAAATTATTGCATATAACAGGTTCTGCATATGGTGGATGCAGCAGGGAATGGACAGTAATTACATTAGTGATTTGGCACAGATCTAGGTCTCATCTTCGAAGTGATAAAGAAATGATTTGTGGCATGCAGCAATCAGCTTACTCCAAGAGGTAAAATATTAAATACTATTAATATCTCCAAGAATAGCCTGGATGCAAGCAAGTCGCAAACAATGAATACAGAAGGATTAACAAACCAAAGGACATTAATCAGATTTTGCTGTAGGCAGAGTTACTGCACTCAGAAACACCAAGACTGATTGGCAAAAGTCAACGCACAGATTAGGAAGCTTGCAAATCTCTGTAGTGGGCAGTCCTCAGAGTGCTGCTGTGGCTTCCATGGCAGCCACCATCCAAGGATCCGACGTGCCTTAAATAACCCACGTAGATATCATAGAATAAATTAATTGTAACTGTCTTGACAGTTCATAGCTAGCAAGTCCTGTTTTACAGACTCAGCTCTTCTGCTCATTTGTTGAGTGCACAGCATGCCCCTGACTACTAAATGGCTCATTCTTGGGTTTTTTTGTCAGCCCATTTAATCACTGCATCCCCCAAAAGCCTGTCGAATAAAGCCAAAGCTTCCACAGTGTTCTTCCTTCTCCCTTGCATAGGGTAAACCTAAGCACATGATTCGGGTAAGTCTGATGGGGAAAAAGATCAGTCTGATGAATAAAGAGAGGTGGTGATGGCAGTGAATGAGGCACTTAGCTTTGGACTCAGCCTTGCTGCTACAAAATTTATTTTAAAATGGTAACTAAACCACAGTGGCCCTCTACATGCATTCATTTTTTGTATATCCGCAGCTCCAGTCAGTTATACCCAATGAATGCAGTGAAAGGGACTGCTGGGCACCATAGGGCCCTCTTGGCCAGCAGTTAGAGGGGTCTGCACTGTTGTAACGAGGACCCTGGGAAGCCACTGAAGCGGGAAGAAGCAGTGGCATTGTAAAAATCCAATTTGTATTTTCACTTAGAGAAAATAAAAGGAATGGGTCAGACTTGATATATGTATTGCAGAGAGAAAATGAAACCAGAACTGAAGGTTGCTTTTTGTACAGTCACTTTATAGTGAGAAATATCTTCTTCAAGTTATCTTCCTCTTTTATTTCCTCCATCTTCTACTTTTTCTCCTTTTATTTTCAGGCCTGACCAAAAAGAAACCTTGCTTTTTTGTTTGTTTGTTTGTTTGTTTTGTTAGGGATTTCTACTGTATACTGTTCATCTGACAGATATTCAGGCCATCTGGAGAAGATGACAGACAATAATTGGAAAGTCATACCTTTCAAGACCATTTTAATGACGATTTTTCCTTTCACATTTTTTCTCTCTCTCATTTTTGCCAGTCTGAATCTTCAAGGATGATGGAAAGTTTTCACATTCCCATCTGTCATTTGAAGGTACAGTAATCTTGACAAGCAAAACAAAACCAATTTTTAGATGCAGCATGGACTTTGACTCTCTGGTTCTTGTGATTTAAAAACTCTCCTTGCTGTAATGGTTTTAAAGCATTTACCTGCTATAAAAGTGAGTCTGGAGTGTGAAAGTAAAATTGAGCTGGCACGTGAAGTTGTCTGCTGCTTTCAGACATACCTTAGCCAACAAACAATATGGTTAAAAAACTGTGATGTGAAACACTTCAGTAGGCACAGCTTCTGAAGTCCCTGTGCAAAGAACTCTCCAGGAGCTGCAAGAAGTGGAGTCATAGAAGTGAGTCAGAACAGATTAAGACAAACTCCAGAGCCTGGGCAAAGCAGCAGGACCTGACAGAGGAAAGAGGGGAGCATGGCCATGCCAGCTGCAGGCAGCCTTGCTCCCATGCCCATGGGAGTCCAGCCTCAACTTAGGTAGTGAAGCACTGTCTTTATACCGACAGCCCCCATCATTTCACTCAGAAGCATCCCTTCTTTAAGTTTACACTTCTACCTTCTCTCAGCATCACTGCTTTTTTCTTGTTTCTCTGTTAGGCTTAAACACAAGATCACCGCTTGGGGCAAAAGTTCTTAGTAGTCACTGAGCATGGGGCATTTGACTGGTTCCTTACTAAGCCTGAGCTGAAAAGTACCTCATTTGAGAGATACAATTGCCTATTATGAATGAACGCAGTAAGGGACTCCCTTGTCTGAGTGTCCAAGCAGAGGTCCTCAGGGGCACACAGACAGAAATTTTATCTACACTGCACGAAATTTCTTCCCATTCCTCCTCACAAAGGTCACAGCATAGGAGACAGCAAGTCAATTCAGGGTTTTACTCAAGGTCAAGGTGTTTCTGCCACAGACTTTGCAATAGCAGGACATTAGAGGGATTCTTAAATGCAAAGCAAAATGAAGTGTAAGAACAATAAAAAATACTATGACCTTCGGCTTTGCAGATCTTGCCTCCAATAACACTGCTTAATCTTGAAAGTGATGGAAACAGGGTTTTCATCCAAGGGCAAAACCCAACCACCCCTTCTCTTCTGGTTCTGATCTCCAGGTTGTAATTCACTGCATTTGACTTTACTTAGCTCCCCTCCCCCTTACTGTCAAGTCCCACCCCTTAAATGAGACTTTTTCTATTATTTTGGGTTACTCCACATCATGAACGTGCCCTGCCTGGCAGCTGCTTGGCTCCAAACCTCAGCAAACAGCCACAGTGAAGAGCTGCCACCTGCCTACTACTGCTTCCTGGAGCTCTTGGAAAGCAAGGCCAGTGGCAGGGGAAGACTAAAAAAGGTATTAGGAATACCTGACAGGATCCAGCCAGCAAAGCGCTGTGTCATGGCAGAATCACAGCCCCCACTTTCACCATGACCAAGGGCATGGGGCAATAGAGGGTGCAGATGGGAGTTTTCTGACAGATGAAGCAGCATGTGGCTTTAATTTTCAGTTGATCAAAGGTGGTGTGCTCATTGTTACAGAGGTGCTTCAGGCTCTGAGAGGGAAATTTCCCCACCCAGACATGCTACATTACTACCCAAAGGCTCAAGACTTTGTGTGCTCTATTTGTCCCTGAGCATTTTTTAAGCAATACTGAAGGCTTCAGAAAATGGGGCTGGGAGAAACCCAAAAGAAACAGTGAACTAGGGAGAGTGGAGAAATCAAACACAGAGCTGCCACTAAATGGAAATGAATTAATAAGAGCCATTTGATACAAGGACAAGTGATAGGGACGTGGCAGCTGCTGCTGTGGAAAAGAAAGTACCAGCACAAATTTCAAAGCCCTGCAAAATAGGTGCTGATGCAGGGGGTCCAGGAGGCTGCAGCTCCTAACACTTCCAACCCCTGAAAATCACTCCTGGAAGTGCTTCTTGTAATAAGATATTATAAAGCAACAGGATAAAGGCTCCACAGTCTGCAGAGGTTGGCGCTAGGTATTAAGAAATCCAAGAGTTTAATAATATTTTTTGTATGCGGTAGAACTAATATGATATTTGAGAACTAGCTGAATTACAGTGTGTAGCTGGACATTTCACTGAAAACTCCTTTATTGTCATTTACTATTCAGAACCATTCACAGGATTAAGAGAGATCCATAGAATCAGGGACCTGCCTGTGCAATTTATATCATACTGGTTATGGTTAAGTGAGGCTAAGGTTGGCCACAGAATAAGGGTGGAAGGTATCTGGAGGTGGTACCAATTTATTAAAGAAAGAATATTCACTGAAGCGGCGACTTCAGACTGATTCCCTTACCACTAAATCACAGAGTTCCTCCTATATTTTCATTCTCTCAGTCAATGACAACACAAGTATTTGGTACCAAGTACAACACCCTTCAGAGAGAAGCTCCATAGATCCCAAGGGATGAAAGATCAAGATTCAAATCAAGGGAAGAAAAAGGTAAAAAAGAAGAGTTCCACTGTAGCTATTACTATGAACCAGGAATGCTGGGTGTGGATGACTGGATATGAGAGATTCCAGCATCACCAGGTTTTCTCCTTTGGGCTTCCTTCAATATTTACTGGTTACATGCCCATGGATGAGGTAAGTGCAGGAGTATTGAGATGGTGAATTCTCCAGCGTTTCAATACAAGGCACAGCACTACGCACTCTGCATAAGCCCAGACTTGGTTGCTTTTGTTTGTCTAAGGGGACACTTGAAGGCACGAAAGTAATTACCATAGTCATGATTCAGGGTTGGTCCTGTTTTAAGTAGAAGGTTGGACTATTTTCACATCCCTTCCAACATGAAAGTCTTTAAGAATCTGTTTTTCCATCATTCAGGCAGCTCAGCTTAAGGCAGCTGGGGCTCAAGTCGCATGCACACAGGACTACTTGCATTGCAGCTGGGTGGCCCACCTGCTTCAGAACAGCACAGGTCTTCCTTTCTAGGTGCCTCAGATGACACAGGACATATCAAAGCTGTGAAAATGCCTCTGCAGTGGCAGTTGAATTGAGATCTTTGTCAGTACAATCAGTGGAGTCTAGAAGATATTCTTCTCATCCTAAGGAATACGTAAACATAGGTCTATGACTAGAACACATCTAAATTCACAGAACTCTAAGACAGCAAAGACATTCCACATGGGACTGGCAGACATGACACAGAGCCAGCAGGGAAAGCCATATGCATCTGGACTAGCAGCTGGAGGTGGAATAGCCAAGGGCATCTCAAATGGCACTAGACACTTGTAGGTCAGTGATTGAATTATGCTGGCAGTATCAACCCAGAGTGGAATTTAGCTACCCAAATATGTCACCTTCTGTCAGTTTAAGTGCTGTTTAGTATATTGCTCTTCCAGCTGCCCCTCCAGAGCAGTGCAAGATTCCCCTAAGTCCCCTGTTATACCTACCAACCCACACAGAGATCTTGCAGACCCTAGGGTATCTCTAACAGTGCAAAGCATCTAGATTTACCTAATGAGTTTCACCCTAGATATCTACTGATCTTGATGTGTGCTTAGAAACCTACCTCAAGAGAACAAAGCTGTACTGTAAACACCTTTAAAAAGTGTATGAATCCGTAATTTAATCTGACCCAAAGTTACCTACACTTTACTTTATTCCTCATCTTTTATCTTCTGCTCCCATTCTGCCCTTAAGATGCAAAGTCTCAATTCCTGTCACGAATTCTGTCTTCCTTTATGGGAAATGACCTGAAGAAGAGAAGATTGAAGGAAAAATTGTCTTGCTGCTGAGTGTAAACCTGTATGCTCGACCTTAAAAGGAAGTTTTTTGTATGGAAACAAGTTGCTGCTACAAAATGTCCTTGGTCTGCCTCAATTGCTGCCATAGAGCTAGACCACTCAGAACTAGCTTTGCTGAGTCTCTGTGTCATTCCTCCCAGAGTCAGTCGTACAATAAAATGATTGACACCACTTGTTCTGAAAAGGATGTGACATGGACCAGTTAAAAGCAGAGGGAATCTGCAGAGTGGAACTGAAATGCTTGAAGAACTCCAGAAAACACTCTGGAGTTTAACTGTCAGCTCATTTTTGTTTGCCGAGCCATGATCAGTGCTTGTACATTACAAGCTTTATGGGAGAAAAAAAAAAAAAGAAGCCTGAGCATTATCACATGCCATCAGATTTCTTTATGTGACAATCCATCTATGTGCTCACCCCCTTGTTTTGTGACTCAGAATCAAATGCTTGACAGTTCAAAGAGTCTAGAACAGCATATGGCATATGGCATAATGTATTTAAATAGAAATCACTCTATTAGAAACACAGGGGTGCCTGCTGCAATTAATAAAAGGTAGTTTAATAACTAACTTTCCAAAATGCATAACTCTCCATGTAGTGATAGCAGATAAAGCATATTCTTTTTCATTAATATGAATTTCAACAGCAAATGGAGGCTGGCCAAAACTAGTCAGAGCTTTTCAAAAGCTCCATGATGGTAGTATTTCCCAGTACGTGAACTTATCTCATGGAAGACAGTAATGAGGGAATGGAGGCAATATATCTTGCATCAGTGAAAATGCCTAAGCAGAGAAATGTGCTGAATTACAGTGGAAAAATCAAGACAAATGTAGTTAAATTTAAGCATTAATAGACTCCATGTCAAACCAATTGTTCAATGGTTTTCTCAATTAAACTTAAAATAACTACTACCTCATTCTCAGCTACTTTGTTTTCAGTAAGAGATGGTAAGATTCAGCATAGCTCCAATGAGAACTATGTGACACTCAAAATACTGTTTCCATACTGTTAGACAGTCTGTGTTCTGTTCTGTATGATTTTTACATGCCCCAAAGTTTGCTCCATGAGGCATAAACAAGAAGAAGAGATATTTTTATTTTTAAAAACAAATAAAAATATGGAATTTTCTGAAGGCATTCAAATTCAACAACTGACCCAATTTTCAGAGGAAAAAATACTCTATCAAGTCAATTTCCTTCAAATAGATACCATTTTTCAGTTTGCCACAAAATGTGATAAATATAATTTTGGATAGCAGCTGCAGTTTGTTACAAATACATTGCACATCTGCAGCTCAGAAAAATTTGGCACTGCCACTTACTCTCTCCAGAGAGAATCCATATGGACAAACTTACCAACATCTCAATCATACTTAACTCTTCCTGTTAACAAAAACCAGTGTGTGAGAAGGAAGAACTGAGTAGAAGGGTATGCTTCTCTCATGATGAACTCATGAGTCCACATTTGAACTCATTTTGAAATGAGTTCAGTAAAGTTTAATAATAAAACTCAGGCTGGAAGGGGCATGAAGAAGTCACCTAAATCATCCTTCAGCCTCAAAGTCAGGATAAGCTCTACTTGTTCCTTTCAAAAGAAATATTTGCTGAATCTGTTCTTAAGAAGCCTCTCGCAGTGGAGATCCCACCACCTTCTAAGACATTGTGTTCTTGTGGCTCTGTGTCTGCAACAGAAGCTTTTCTAACCTCATTGCCTAACCTGTATCTTCCTGTAATTTAACTTCACTCCTTGAAACATGGACTGTGCTAAACTCCTACTAGAGCTCTGAGAAAGGATTTTGTTTTCTTCCCCCTCTGCAGCACTTTTCTCTATAATGGATTAAGCAGTCCTGATATATTCATTCTTTTCCTGATAGAACTGGCCATTCCCTACAGCCTTCTCCTCCTTCCCACAGGATTTCTGTGGCTTCTGGCTTTGACAATCTGTTGGAATTTTCCTTTCAAAAAACAAAAAGCCCTGCCAGAATACTATCAGAGCAGCTGAAAAATGAATCAAACTTGTTCCTTTCAATGGAGACAACCCAAAAGGAAAGTTAAGCTAAATGAAGACCTTGAACGTGATGGCAACACTAACTAGCAAAACCCTAAACTGAACTGTGTGACTCTTGGAGCTCATTATTGTTCTCTCTTGCTAAAAACTTCTCAGAAATGATGCTCTATGAGCAGTGAAAGACTATTCTAGCAACTATCTGCCATAAAGGCTGTCCTTGATAAAAGCCTATCATTGCCTTGATGACATCCCCAGCACTTCATATTTCTCCTCAAATTTACAAGATCATTGGCTTAATGGATTAATACTTAGTTACTGAAGCATGCAATTGCATTCTTATTTAGACCTAGGAGTAGGGAGTGCTATGGAGCAATAGTAGCATTCACTGGACCTCTTACAAGGTTTGAGAGAGAATTTAAGAAAAAAATGGAGACAGAAAATGAACAACCTATGAGAGGAATGTTACATGGCTGCAGAAGCCACTAATGATGACACTTGGACTATTTATAAAGCCTTCAAGGAGGAAAAGTCCCTTATTTTCAACTCTCCTCATATAATAACCACTGCTTGCATTCTTCTTTCAGAACCAGCTGACTCCTGTGACACATACAGCTCCTCGCTGGCTGTTTTTGTCACGGATTCCTGCTTATTCCTTTTTTGTCACAGAGTCCCCACAACTTATACTTCGGATATGAAATGAGTGCCCTATGTTTTCTGAGATGCAAATAACAAGTGATGCCAAGCCAAAGATGTTTGACAGAGCTACATATTCAGCAAACAGCCCCTGACTGGAGCTGGAGTGCAGTTTCTGGTGTGAAGGCTGAGCCAAGCTGCTTACAAAGGCTGCAATCTGCTCCTGGTTCCTGCAGTTGGCTCCTGCTTTCTACAGTTTTCACACATCACTGTTCATACAGAATGCTGTTTTACTAATGAATTCCAAAACATCAGTTCCCTTTAGGGCTTGGACAGGGGCTGGTGCAACTATGGCCCCATAAAGATTATAGGATATATTTTTAAACTTGTGAAAGTATAACATTTAATATACAAAAACACAGGTAATTTTCACTGTTGGAAATTGTTAAAAACCAAGTATATTGTATCATGAGAGAAACCGTGTCATCTTTTGACTTTCTTTTGAAAAGTAGAATAATACCCAGCAACTGCTTTAAGGGAAGGGATGATCCCTCCTGCCTGGATCTGATAAGACTTTTCCTTGTCTAACATATGTACTCCAGGGGCACCTTGACTGTAGCAAAAACTGCATCCAGAAGTACCAGAAGAGCCCTATAACTAAGTTAGAAACATGGAGATCTCTTTAGTCCTGGCCTTTTTAAAATGTAAATGTTCATTTTAAAATGACACCATCACAGCTTCCAGGATAAGCTGTTCATCTTTTTTTTTTCTGTATATTTTACTGCCACTGAATCCTTGTTCTGAATTATCAGAACGATAATTAGATTCCAGGGTCGGGGCGGGGGGGGGGGGGGGGGGGGAGGGAAGGGAAGGGCAGGCATTCTTATTCCCCTGAGAGGAAGAGATAAAAGTTTCATTTCTGAAAGCTGATGTGCCAACAGCGGATACTGGGGAATTGGGATTCCTGCTTAACTGCATGGGAGAGTTCAGTAAAGTTTATTAATAAAACAATTTAGATAAACTCCATTTATGCATTATTTGTACTAGTATCTTGGCAACTGCTTATTTAGCATCTTGAACACATCAGAAATTTTAAGAAGAAATACTGAAATCTTACCTCAGACTGTAAAATCTTTGACAGAAATGGGTCTAGGAAGTAATGAGGGGATTTTTTTTCTGTTTTTCCTTCTTTTTCTTCCTACAACTAAAAACAATTTTCTAATATTCTTGGCATAACTACTGTAATGAAGCATAATTTATTTGATCCTTATACAGCCCCCTTAGGATTACTTCTTGCAGATAGCCAATTATAAACTCTTACATACTTTATAGCCCTCATTATGTGTGACTGAGGCACGCTAATAAATAATGCAAAACCCCTTTTGTACCCAGTCTACCTTGTGAGAATACCAGGATCTGGTATGGAGGGGAAAAGAGCATTGTAATGCATTCTTATTTCCAAATGGACTGAAAAACTTTCTAGCTTCAGCTTGCTTCCTTGGGACATTTTCTTTTTTTTCCCAGACTGGACTCCTGTGGCTTGATTCATTACTAGATAAAAATCAAGTTCGAATAGAAATGGACCATGACACACAAACTGTCACTGCCGTGTCACTTCCTCGTGACATCCTGTCAGCTGCAGACAAGAAAGGAGGTCTGGAAGCAGAACAGCCAGGTTGAATACAGATGAATTGATATTTGGTTGTAGGCTTTTCACAGTAATGAAGCAGAAAGGGCCAAGGCTCAAGGAACACATATCACCCTGTCTGCACTGCCTTTCTGGTGCAACTTCCAGACACCACCAGTGCTCAGGTCAAGGCTCTGGAAGAAAGCAAAGCAGCTCTGACTATCCCTCAGCTCCCAGGATTTAAACAGCAGCGAGCAACTGAGCAGAGACACGCAGTTGAATATACACATATAAGGTCCTGGTGGACTGCTTTATTTTATCATGTCTTTAACTGACATGATGACACTTTGTGAAGCCAAAAAGCTGCAACCATAATGACTGAGAAATGTTACCGAGATCACTGCAGAGACCTGGGGGGTCACAAAGGTTACAGCCGACTTCTGTCCCCACCAGAGACTTTTGTGCAACTATTGTGTTCCCCATATTACCTCTTGAAGCCTTCTTTTCCCTACATGAGGAAGAGGGGATAATAGTTCCAAAAGGCACAGGGATTTCCTGTCTCTGTGTGGTGCTTTGAGACCTTGAGACAAGGTGTTCACACAAGGTTTAAATTACTAATTACTACAAACCAGAACATAAGTAAAACAAACAACGAGGTGAATCACATAATTTTATTGGAGGACTCACTGAACTCAAATTCATTCAACTTTATTTCCTTCTATCCTTTTATTTAACAGGGAAGGGAAACACTTCAAAAAATCAAAACAACAAGCAAATAAGGAAATGCAACTTTTCCAAGGGCATAGCCCACCACAGCCTATGCTCCCAGAGGAGTGGGCACAGCTAGTTTCCCAGCCCGTGATTAGGCCTGAATGTAAAACTCTCGGAACCAAAACTAGGCACTATTCACTATATGATACATCTTCAGCTAGTGTCTACATGGCCACAGCTAATTACACAGTCTGAGATTCCAGCAGACATCTGGGTCTACAGCATCTTCCAATACCCCCATGTGGCTTAACACAAATGTGGAACAAGTGCAGAGAAAGAAGGCAGAAGAAAGAGCGGCTGTATAATACTAATACCTTAGATACAGTTAAGTTAAAGTCCTGCCACTGAGCCCTGCTAGATTATGCAATTAAACCAGAGCCCTTCATAGCTGGCTGTGGGGATGGCAACGAACAAAAGAAGCAGAGACATTTGCCTTTGTGTGCAGCTACAAAGAAATTATCTGCCATTTTAATTACAGGGCTTGACTAATGCACACTGAAGCACTCACCTTCAATTAGTCATTTAACCTAGCAAATCCAGCTATGATCTGAAGAGGCTGAGATATGGGTAAGTGTTCCTCTCACAGAAGCCATAGGGACTGGCCAGAGGATGAGATAAGCAGGTATAATCTAACAGGCTGAGGGATCCTGTGTTTCCAGGAATGAACAAAATCCACAGTATCTTTTCCATTTTGTACATTCCTCCATTTATGATAATCTCAGTGCCTACATACCTCAGTTGGGAACAACATGCCCCTGGGAAACCATGAAAAACTGTCACATGGAGATATGATACTCTAACTCATGGTTTATGAATGCATCTTTTGTTTGCTTTTAAATAACTGAAATAAGCATAAATTAAATACAAGACATTTTTTGCAGTTTTCAGGCAGCAACAAAACCAAAACTTGATAGTGTAAACATCTGCTATTTTTGGTTAAAATGATTGTGGAAACAGCTTTTACATAAAACTAAATCAAGAAAAGGTTGGGGTGTCTACAGTCTGAATTTGAATCTTCCCACCTGAAAAACGTGTTACCAGCGTCAGGGAAACTTCAACAAGATCAGCAACAGGAACCAGAATAAGGGCATCTTCACACATGGCTGTCACTGAGGGATGGTTTGAAAGGCTTCTTCCTCCCCATCTGCACTCTTCTGCTCAGAACTCTCCCATCATCGTTTCTTCCTTGACTTACCCAGCAGGATATTGCCACAAGCACTTATGTGGTTGCTTGGGAACTGATATTTTAGAAAATAAATATTTTTTGCTTCCTGAGGACAAGGGGCAACATAGAGTCAGAAATGAGAGTTTAGCAAGTGATAAATACTTCAACCAACTCAAATAATCAAAAACTAAAAATAAAAAAGGTTGTGCCACGGGTACTCTGCAGCACATCACTGTGTTCCAGGTCTGTGAGTCTAACAGATCTAGCAGAGCTGCACAAATTGCAGATGGAAAAGGACAATTTGCATCCAGTGCCTGCTCACAAAGGGCAGTTCATTCCCTGAGGTAGTCTGCTGTGCTTTGCTCCCTGAAGCACATTACTTTAATCTGTGCTGAACACCATGGTGTGTCCAGTCCAATTTCAAAGGTCTCCAAGCAATAAATGTTTATGGCTCTCCTGGGGCAACTGTTCAACAGCCAAGTGGATTGCTCTGGTGTGACTTCAGGAAAATAGTTAAAGGGAGGCTTATATCTGTGTCTCACCAGGAAAATACATCTGCACTTAAGAGTTCTCTTAGAAGAATTTTTTGTATATTTATATACACAAAGACAAGGTCATTTTCTAATGCTACATGACAATCTTCTGTCCTATCATATTGACTTTTCACTTCCAGTGAGGAGACAAAGACTCCACTTGCCCCCATTCTCACATTCACCAAACACTACATTGTAAGGACAAGCAGAACAAAAAGACCACCAACAGCATGCCCAGGCACAGCAGCCTCCTCTGGAGCACAACTGCTCACCATTGCCTTCTGGAAATGTTCAGTGCCACTTGATGTGGCCATGTGGAGAGCTGAGCAATGGGGTTTCTCTTTCCCTTGGGTTGATTTCCAGGTGCTCCAGCTCACCACACTCAGTGTGTCATGGCCTGCACTAACAGGCAGAGGTGGCAATACAAGAGGCATACCACAGGACCATCCCTGCCCAAAGCAACCTGCTCTTATGCTGGTTAATGGGCCACAAAATACGACTTTGGGGTGAATTTCATGTCGCAGATGAGCAGATCTACTGTTGTGCCATCTCTGAAAGGAATAGTCAGGCATGCAATACATTCCCATCTATGTCTTCTTGCCCCTTCCCTACCCCTACCCTCATGGAATTTCAGGCTAACATCAAGCAGTTCAGGGAGCTACCCTGGCAAAAAAAAAAAAAAAATCATTACTTTTTACAGGGCTATTATGCTGCTGGCATTAACTCTCCAAGTTGGCATACTGATAGGTAACATAAGTGCCATGCCAAGGGTAAAGGACCACCCCCTCCCAAGTACCAGTAAATCATCCTGAGTAAATTATGAAATCCTAGTCCAGGTCAGTTTGTTTGGAACCCTCCACGCAACCACACAAACAGGTCAGGAATATGATATAGATACATCAAGGGAACAAGGGGCATCTAAACCGTGGTCTGGCGCCTGTACAAGTCCTGGAGAGGTGGGCATTGCCGAGAGGACCTGCAGTTCTGCCATGGCTGAGAGTGGCTATGGAGCAACACAGAAAATGGGGGTGAGAAAAAAGCCTCGGGGACAAATGTGCAGAAATGAGACAAAGAGGGAATTGAGTGCTGCAAATGTGACATTGAGGGATATTCAGAGACATACGAAATAGGAGCAGGATGAGAGCTGAAAGCTGAAGGAGCACAAACTTCAAGATGGGAATAGCTTCTATATTAAAGGCAGTTAAAAGGCCAAGGAGGGAAAGATTGTGATAAGAGCCATAAACTTAGATTACTTGCATCAATAAGGAAGAATAAACTGTTGTGTAATACGAAGTGGCTCTGCAGTCAAAAGGCAATTGGTGTTGGAAAGAGGTTTCTTAAGAGATAATCCTGTCTCAGTTCTCTGATATACAGCCTTGCTACTGTACTTCTCACATTTGTTCGTTACAATGATCTGCCTAACTGCCTAATAAGCATCATTCCGTCTGTCATCGCAAAAGGAGTTCATGACTGCAATAAAAAGCTTGGATGCAATTCAGCAATCCAAAACACCATGGCTCTAATTTATTCATTCATTTAGTTTTCAGTGGTGCAATGACACTGGCAACAATAGTATTACATGAGGCTGGTTTAAGTATCCAGGAGAGCTCAGAGAGCGGAAAATTCAATTCCCATTGCCATGGTGAGCAATGTATACCACTGAAGACAGCTTAACTCCCAGGGTAAGAAGGGTGGTCTCCCTGCAATATTCCTTTTGAGCCCAGGCACTGTACTCACAAAGAGCATTATGAAAACTCAGAACTCATTACTCTGACTGGGGGTGACGATCCCTCCAAATCTCATTTGGGTGGAAACTCCTTCCAACGAGCAGCAGTACTGAAAATATGCTGCTTACAATCATCAAATAGATTGACTGTATCAGGCATTAAAAAAGTCCTCTGCAAAGCTAGGCAAGGGCAATGTTTTCTAATTCCTTATGAACTGTCCCAAGACAGGCTTTCTTAAGATTACCTGTTATTACCCTGCCAGTCAGCTGACACTAATTCAGATGATTCTGGATATTTTCCAAAGGCAGAATGGTTGAAGAACATAAACAAATTACTTTATTGACCCTCCACACCACAAAAAGGAGTTGGGCAGACATTCACAGCTTAAAGTCCTTGCAGTAGGTACAGCTTCTCTTTGCTCTGCAGAACCATGGTAAAAGGTGCCTTTGACACCCACCTTCTAGTGCTTGCCATGGCCTAGGACCTCAAAGCACGTGTGCACAAAGCTCTGCCAGTTATGCACTACACGCCCAGAGCATGCGGTGCAGTGAGTTAAGGGGGGAGCTCCTTCGTACTCATCTGTACATAACTCCTGACAGGCCTATGAGCACAAGTCAAGACAATGTTATTTATATAACTGAAAAAAAATAACAGTGGTTTGCAAATGTTTACATGTTCAATTATATATAAGCCTTCCCCAGTGAGTACATCTGTCTCTTTTTGCTTTTCTCTGTCAGTCAAAATGCCTCTTGAATGCAGTTGAATGCTGCAAATGAACTTCAGTGGAACTCTCCTGCCAGCAGGGCCCATGAAAAGTGAGGACAGAGAAATTTGGATTTGTGTTGTCTTCTGAAGGGTTCTCTGGGCTGGAATTGCCTCAGTTTGTAGCTTGTCATTTTTAAGAAGCCATTTAGTTTTGGTGAATGCTATGCAATGATTTTTTTTCCTCCAGCATTTGAAATCAGGGATACCCCTTTGTCTGTTATCACTACCTAGGCCAAGCCCCCCGCCAGACCTCTTTCCTCAGACAGATGATGTTCTTACAGGCAGAGCCATAATACTGATGCTTTTTGGTGGGAGTGGAAAGAGAGAAAGGTGGCATGATATTTTACTAAAAGACCACTTGAATCAGAAGGTAGGAGTGAGCTGCCTGCAGAAACACTCGGCCTCATATCAACAGGAGAGGGGACAAGAGAAGGTCAAAGCAAGTCAAAATGTTTTGCATTTGTGACAGGTAAAGTGCTCACCATGGGGCTACTGCAGCTCAGTTCTCATGGGGCAAATAAAGCCCTGTGTATTTAACAGTCAGTGTGATTTCTGCATTTCACAGATATTTCCAATGCGTCCATTCTGCCCCCTCTAGGGTCATTAGAGAGGGGCTGGCTAAGTGCAGATCCTGTGGAGGACAAGAGCGATTTTTATGTCCCCTAGTACTTGCCCAGTTTTTGCTCATCTTCTCCAGCTCTTATAGGGGAGATGGGAAACTGGATGACGTATGTAACAGCATTTTCCAAGAGAAATTTCAAGGTGGAGGTGTCCAGAAGCAAGCTGACTCTGTCCTGGCATGGGGAGGTGGTATCAGCCAGTGGTGTCTCCTGCTTATCAGCAAGAAATGAAATGCTTAAGATATTCCCTTAGAAGAGTCATCAAAAACTCCAATTTTGCCCTCAGTAAATGAAAAAGAAAATCATCACAAGGTTTCTTGCCTTAACCTGTCTTTTTTATTTTAATAAGACTATTTTTTCCTGAGTTTCAGCACAGGAAGATCTTAGCTGACACATTTCAGGTCAGCCAGTGTGACTGATTTAATACAGATGGAAGAAGCTAAGGACAAAGAGTAGAAAAAATATGACATTCCTATACAGTAAAACCTATTTCAGCTCCTGGAAAGAATATTGCATTCTTCAGGGACCAAATGAAATGCTAATGTCAGAAAAGAAAAATTCAAAAAGTTTATTTGTGGGTCTCCTACCTCATCCTACCAGGAAAAAAAAGAGTTAATTCTGCTGCTTGGCATCAACTATATAGGTAAAGGAGATTATTACGATTCACTTATGGATGTGGAGCACAGTACCTTTTCTAAAAGGCAGCAATCTGCAGGATGGGATGTGCTTGGTGGGCAGCCCTGATCTCTGCCTTGTGAAACCAAGGGTAGCCATTTGATGGACAGAGAAAAATTAGGTCAAATCACCACATCAAAGCCAGGCCAGCAAAAACAGTGCAGATGAGGAACAACAGTTGTGTGACCAATTTTAGGGAATGTTGTGGTGTATGCAGGGGTTGGGTTAGATTTTAACCTAAACTCTTGGGAGAAATGCATTATTTATGGCATTACTTTGCCAATTACTTTAATGCAATATTTATTACTGCATTAAACAATAAGCCTAAGATCTTTTTAATGGAAGAGGAAGATGCTTGCTTGGTCTCAAAGCAGAACACCAAAGCGCAGCCATGTCCCACTTGTCCACCCACAAAAGTTCATTAATGAATGAATTGTTCCTAACAACTTGCTCTCTTCCCTGCCCTCCCCCTCCTTTCCTGTCTTAAACTTCCAGCAGAGAATCGAGTCTTTGTTATCATTCAGGCCGTTGGTGAACTATAACCCCTTCCAGCAGCCTCATGCACCACCATGGACCATGTTCCAGTCCACAGGTGGGTGAAAACATCTCCGCTCCATCTCATCAACAGGATCTGGACCCAGGGCTGTCCCATGCCATGTTTCAGGCTTCTTCAGCATGAAAATGGGCCAGGGATTTGCAGCCATTGAGATAATATCAGAGGATTTAAAGCATTACTAGGAGGAAGAAAAGGTTTAATGAATGTTCCTTCATTTCTAGGATCTCTCTCCATCATATGCAGCCCACTCTAAGTAATACAGTGGCAACAATAACGTGGGAAGAAGCAGAAGAAGCCTTGGCAACACTGAAGTGTCTCATTAACGGATTTTGGTTTTTCCCTTTGAACTTCTAAAGAACATTCAGAAACTCCATTGTACCATAATTTCCTTTTCTAGATGTGAAAATTGTTGTGAGGGATTCCTGCTACGCAACTCAATTTCACTACTAACGCATCAGTGAAGTCTAGTTTACAGGCGCATTTTCAGCTACAAGTCAGAAGCATCAAAATGCAGTTTATTGGAGCTGTAAGGGGAAACATACTGTGGAGCCAGCTTTTACACTGCAGTGGCTTCAAGGGTTCAGTAGCAATGAGCTGGACTACAAGAACAGAGAAGCTTCTGTCACATTTTAATGTGCTTTGGATCATGCTTTCATTAAGAAAGAGATCACAATGGTTCTTATCAATGGTGGTGGAAACCAGATGCCAGTGTTTGGTTATTGAGGTTTTATTTCCAGGAAGCATGTAAATCCTCTATTTTATCAACACATCTCCTTTTTATAATATGAATGACAGATGGAGTAAGAGGAAATTGCATAATAAAATGAGCAGAAGTTGGTATCAGTTTGAATTTGTTCAGACACTGATGATTATCTCGTGCTTTGAATAAGACATCTGCATGCCTCTCATTAAAGCAAAAGTCTTTGAGCTATTATGTCATAGCTGCAAGTTTTCCTGTTTTTCAAATAAAATAACTGATTTAACCACCAAAACTTCAGTGTTGTTGTATCTCAGGAAAACTTAACAGCCTTGACTCTTCAGGACTCACTGGCTCCTTTGCATTAACACTGAACTCCCACAAAAGCAAAATGTGCTGTGGAATTTATAGCATGTAAACAGTCAAATTAATCTGGAGCTCGGTGAGAGGTTGACACAAAAGAGTAGAAAGGTGCAAAGCACAGCTTAATTAGATCATTATGTTCCACAATGACCAGCACGTGGACTACAGAAATCCAGCTTTATTAAAGCCTTGGGTGATGCTTATTTTGGTAGAGAGCTGATATTCCCATTTAATGTCAAGTTCACTGAGTAGTAATAATTATTAATATTATTACATGGCCTGGATCCAGTGTGATCACCTCATGCAGGAAAGCAGCCATGTTCTACATTTTCAGCACTCAAAAGCACTGAATAAAATAATTTAGCTAAAGTAAGAGCTAGTTGTTTTGAGACAGGGGAGAGAGAGAAACACACCTGAACATCAGCAGAGCAATCCAGAGAGATCCAGTCCTAAATCAGATCTGCTTGCTCCGGGCCTGGGCCTAAGTTATCATTAGTTAACACAGCTGGGGCCACAATGAGCCTAATCTTACTTTTTCCATTTCCTGAGGGTTGCGGGCTGCTGGGACTGGTCAGTCAGGCCAGTTCATGAGCTGGGTGGGCTTGATGGGCAAAGAGAAGAAGAAAGCTATTCTTCAAAATAACTAACCAAATGTATGAAAAGTCACAAAAAACAGATACAGTTTGAGAAGGAGTGATGGGGACAAAAGCCAAAGGGATGAATGAAATAAGAATGCTTATAAACTAGGAAATGCAGCTTTTGTGAGCTGAATAGCAACGGGATGTAAAATAACTGGTGTGAGCTAGGAAGGACATGGAGTGATGGAGAGCAGAGTTTGTGTGGGAACTTCCAGTGGGTACGTGGGAACAAGGGATGAGCACAAAGTGTCTATTCAGTAGATTAATTTAGAGTCAAAAAACTCAAAAGCAAATTATGTTGTTTTTTTTTTTCTCAGAAGGATAAGTAAAATACAGGTGTCCTGTAGGTGCATTCACAGGCTTAATCATGCTGTTTAATAAACCCCACATCAGGATGCAGGGGCACCACATTTTGGGTGTCCATACCATTGACCCCTCCAAAGCTTTAAACCTTTCCACCTGGGGCATGTTGCTCCCTTTAGCACAAACTCTGCACAGTCCTGGGGGAACCAACTGTCCAGTAGCCTGCCCAACAACTCCTTACATCTTTTTTGGTTCAGGAGTACTTTTAACTGATAATAGAAGCCCCGTTATGCCTAACTCGCTGCTCTTTAAGTCCATCAAAATGGAGGAAAATATTTCTAATGCACATAAAAATTAAAGCCCTGAGAATCTTCAAAGAGCCCAACAGTTTAGTTGCTATGAATCGCCCTGTTATGAGTCATTATGAAATCTGTAAGGCTGCTTTTTGTTTATCTAAGAACAATCAAAACCTTCATCACAGGACTCCCTTTGTGCAAGATCGCTTAGTATATTGAGCAGTTGCATATTGTTACACACAAAAAAATTTCTGGAAATTTTTTTTCTTGTAATAGAGTATTAACTGCATTTGTATAATACAAAGTCACATTATTTTCAGCATAGTTTTGTTTCCAGCCACACTACCAGGCGGAAAAAATACTTATCATTCACAAATGTCACTACTGAAAAATAATTCTAAGGCACAATAAATCATAAAAAAATGCTCAAAGAAAGCCCCTTACTGCTCCACTTATGCCCTGGAGCTTGCTGATCATTACATATAAAACACACGCTTATTCTCATAAAATGCATTAAGATTTTATGGCACAGCATCTTGAAATCACTCAGAAATAACCTAGAAATGTCATTAGTGGGTGACTGTGCCATGTGAATTATAGCTTTTGTCCAGTATATTATTTCATACCCTGAGAAATTTGATCTACTCAAATCATAATTATTTTCATTTTCATCTGAACATTAACCCTACTCCATCTATGGGTGACTGACTAACCTGGCTCCAAGTCCATTCCTCTTTGAGAACAGAGCGTAAGCCAGCACATTAGGAAAACAAAGAGTCAGTCTCTGTTTCATGTTAAGCTGAAAACATCTGGTAAAATAGTTCTTGTTATATTTGGTGCACTTTGAATGGCCACTCTGAGATAGCAAGGCAAGCACCAGTATTTCAGAGAGAAATGAGTAATAATGTGTTATTTTCTGACTTGGCAATGAAGATGCTAAATAAATCATGAGAATTATTCAGTGCTGAGGGACAAGTTTTATTTTCTATTTCTGCTCTTTGCTCAGTCTCACATGACTTTAGTATGTGCAGAGGTGAGAAAAAAAAAAAGGCCTTTCTTAATCTCTGAAGTAAATTGAGTTTTTCTAGGTGAATGGTCAGAACCTGGGTGAGCTGGAGCAACTGCCAGGAATGACACCACAAGCTTAGACCAGCATCTCCTTCCTCCTAAAGCTTCCTCTACAGTTGGGCAGGTCTTTCCCATTTTCCTCCTTTTCCTTCCCGCATCTTTCCAAATGGTGTGCTGAGACAAACATTAGTGTTGGCAGGCAAATCTCTCTGTATTCTTATATCACCCCAGAAGTCCTGCGGGAGAGGATGCCCACCAATGTTATGCATACGTGTTGCCAAATCCTGCTGAAGAGAGTGTGTGCAACATGAGCAGCCTTCTCTGGATATTTATGCCTCCCCGCTCAGAGCTCAGGTCTGACAGAAGTTATGATACCTGAAAGTACTCTATCAGAATAGCAATAAACATTTCCTAATGCAAACAGAGTCCCTGACTTACATGAAGCCTTCCTTCACAGGCACTTTAAACAGAGGATTACAGTCCCCTTGACGTAGCATAAATCCTGGGCGACATGTTGGATGCCATGAATCAAATCAACACTCCAATGGCTGCCACCAGACAGTGACTGGCTCCCAAAGGCAAGGGGAGAGAAGCACAGGAGGAACACCCTTTTCCTGTTTTGTTGTGCTCATTCAGTGCAAGAGCTACAAGGCCACTGAGCTATAAAAACATTATTTCAATGCCTCTAACATGTGACAGCAATCTTTACTACTCTGCCCAGCTAATTTGTCTCAGCTCTCTTCTTTGGTCTTCCACACTATGAGATACTGTATTGGTGCTCAGCATTTTGGGTAATTTAAACCTGACAAGACACCTGCCTTGTATTCTGGGACACGTGTTCATCACCAGCAGAACAAACCCAACAACTCCATTCGCATCTGCCTGCAGATGCACCCTTTGATCACAGGACTGCAATGGCCTTCCAGCTTTCACCTTCTCTGTGTGACTTTTGCTGTGTCCTGACTATATACTGGGACAAGGATGGGTATGACTGTTCTCTGGCTTAAGCCATGGATACATAAAGGCAGAGTTAGATCAGGACCCCACGGTGCATTGGAAACACTGCTGGTCTGTTCATTAGACAGGCTAATCCCAAAGAACTGGAAAAGGGGAAGGGGAAATTTTTATTGTTTCACTGACCTTAATTGTTTTCTCAGATTTTCTGAACCATATTCAGAAATGCATACAGGCTTGCATTTGGGGAAGAAGGACTCAGTCCCCTTCTTAAAGCATTTTGTCTTACATGCAATATGCTCTTCAAAATAGATGTTGTTTTAAATCACAGAGTTAGACCAGATGTAAACTTGGACCAGGGATTGCAAGTTCAGCTGAAAAATATGTGCTTTTCAGGTGGTCTCAGTACACCTGATTTGGCTTGCTGGATACTGCTTTTTTGGCAATGGTTGCAAAATAAAGGTTTCGTAGTTCCATATTACACAAATATAAACCAATGAAGTATAAACAGATTAAATATAAACAGATGTAATAATTACAATAGATTGCATTTCAACTGCTTGTCTTTCTAAGAAGTTGGTTACATTATCAGCCATATTAATATTTCTTCCTTGAAATCTGCTTGTCAAAGAACTCAATAATGGCTCAAAACACAGCTAGAACCAGAATTATAGAAATGGAATTATAGAATCATAGAATAGTTTGGGTCAAAAGCAACCTTTAAAGGTCATCTGGTCCAATCCCCCTGCAATGAGCAGGGACATCTGCAACTAGATCAGGTTGCTCAGAGCACCATCCAACTTGGCCTTGAAATGTTTCCAGGGATGGGACATTTACCACCTCTCTGGGAAACCTGTTCCAGTTCCTTACCATCCTCACAGTAAAGAATTTCTTCCTTATATCTAGCCTAAACCTATCCTCTTTTAGTTAATAACCATTTTCCTTGTCCTATTACAACGGCTCTGCTAAAAAGTTTGTCTCTGTCTCTCTTATAGTCCCCCTTTAAGCACTGAAAAGCCACAATAAGGTTTCTCATCATTCTTTGCATCCCTTGCCAAGTTCAGCTCTCGCTGCACCTTGGCCTTCCTGGCCCCATCCCCACACAACAGGGCAGCACACCTTGTCCTGCTTCCATTGCCTGTGCAGCTCCTTCTCATATTGTGTCTTCATAAATGATGAGCTCAAAATTTTGAGACATGACCTAAGTGACATGTACCATATACTTCTGGTGTGAAACCAGAAAACTTGTTTAGTCAATGTGGATATTTGTAATGCATTAATTGTCACATTTCAAAGGTATATGGCCTTACTTCTACATGATGTTACCAAGTCATATAAAAAACCAGTGTCTTGTAAACTTAAAAGAAAGAAAAGATTCCAAGGAATAATGTAAATGAAGAAAAGGATTCAAAAACTTGGAAGAGAATAAGTAATCTAAACAGCTGTAGTATCACAAACAAAGAATAATTTCAGACATAAGTGAATATGAGACATAAGAGACATAAGTGATAGCTATAGAGCTGTGTAGACACAAAAATATGAAATTCAGATTATCCTTCCACTTGGAAAGATGCAGTCAACATATGTAATATTTCTTTCTGTAGAATAATGAAAGCGAAAACCTCCAAAACATGTCTCTAATGAAGAGAAGTACTTAAATATTATCATCTTGGTGAAAAAGAAATATTTGAAAAAGTGATAGGGAAGGACAGAAAAGATGCTGTAAGAGCAGACTCAGTTTAGTTCAACAATATCAGAAGACTCATATTGATCTGGAAACAATAAATCCATCATCCAATCTTTCTGTGGTGCTGGTACTTTTGCTGCTGCAATAACCTCGTAGCAACCAAGACATGGAATGCCATTATAGATGGTGGAGTAAAAGAGACTGAAAGAAATTATTTTACGCTGGACTCTGTCATTTGTCCCTTTCATTCTAAAATGTTCCTTAGACTAACAACCCTGAGATTAGCTCAGTTGGTTAGAGCATACTGCTAATAGTATCAATGGTTGCAGGTTCAATCCCTGTACAGGCCATTCACTTAAAAGTTGGACTTGGTGATCCTTTTGGGTCCCTTCCAACTCAGAATATTCTGTGTGAGTCTGTGAAGATGGAACCACTGCCCTAAAACGAGGGTGAAAGGTCTTCCTCTGCAAGGTCATGCTTCATAGTAAATTTACAGGACATGAGAATCTCATAACAAAAGTTTAAACTTTCTTTCCCAGGGATGAGTTTCCCCTCAGTCAGATTAGGGACTCTCACCTGATCGATTCCTCTCTTTTTAGCATCAATTGATCTTTCTCATCTACAATATAAAAATGTCACACCATCACCCCATGCTCACCTTTCATTTAACCCATGGTCCTTTTGTTTTTGCAAAATCCTGACAAAATCTTATCATTCAAAGTATTAGAATATTTTGAATTCTTAGAAACCGAAATGAGGAAACCATGTTGCAAAACAGGATGCTTTTTCCCCTAAAATCTTCCACACAGCAACACATGAGTAAGTCACAACAGACTGGGAACTTAAAACACCTTTTACATTTTTATGTAAAATTCTTTCTAGGCTTTCTAAATAAGAAATTGCTTTACTGCTTTCTAAAAAATAATGTGCCTAGTTTCTCCTTCCAGGCTGACACAGGTGCTAATGTGCTAAAATTATTGTGGATTCCTCACTATTAGATAGAATTGGATCATCTTTCTTTTTATTGAATTAGCTACATAAAAGACACAAGATCTTTTACACTAAACAATCTTCAGGCAAATAGAGTGAGACAGTTGCAGTTTTACACAGCATCCTCCACTAAATGAAATCCTAACAAATGAAAGTTCAGCACTTAGAAATACGTGCCATTTCAAACCGTCACGTAAAATCCTTTGCCTTTAACTTGTGTTGTATCAAAGTTTCCACTTATATAGAGAGCTACAAAGTAGATTGATTGCCAATGTTAGAAATGGACGAATCCTTTAAAAGCTTCTCCTTTAAAATCATTTTATGCAGTCTTCAAAGCAATAACATCAGAGATATTAACAGCCCCAGAGGCTTTTTTTTTAAAGACCACATAGAAAAAAGGAAATATTTTAATATTAATAAGTCTTTTATATAACCCCCCCAGACAGGCAGGAGGAGGAGAACCTCTGTTAAACCTTTTCAGAATATGTGTGCCAGTTTTTACAGCAGATCCTGGAGTGTCTCAGCCTACGTGTCAAATTGTATTAGCTACCCTTCAGTTGCTCCATCCACAAGAAGGGAAGCTGAGGGTGTTACTGCAGTTGGCATATGGACTGTGACAGCATCAGTGCAGGAAGGTGTACCTTGGAAAGTGCAGAAGTCAATATGCAAAATATAAATCGATTACACTTCTTTGCAGCTTTAATAGCTGTTGCCTGCCAGAATGAAGCTGTTCAGACTTGGTTACACGTCCATGATAGTGCTTGGATGATATAGTAGGACTTGCTTTCAATAGACATTACCTATCTTCTGTCAAATCTTTCTTAACCCGCCTGTGAAGCTATTCACACAGCTTCACTTTCAGTAGCCATGAGACTTCATAAAGAAGCAGTACCTTGCTGCAGGCTAATTTCCAAGGAGAAATAGTTCTCTATGACCAAAGAGTTATATAGTACCCAATGCAATGTCAACAACTGAGTATAATGAAAGATTCCCAGGATGCTCCTTAGACTTCTCTCCCATCTCACAACTCACAGTAGGGTGAGGTTTGCATTCTTTTTTTGAAGCTTGTGTATCACAAATATTCAAGGATCTCACATCCTGAATCTGAACTAAGCTTTAATTCAGCCAAATTTTCCTCGTGGAGTGTTAGCTATGGTGTAATGGGAGTTGTTTTGGCATTCATATATTTTCAGTAAAAAGGTAATGAACTAGTAATAATCAAAACAAACAATAATTTCCATCATTACAAATGGACTGATAAAAATAAAAGGAAGGTTACATTGATTTCACAACTAAATCCTACCAATTTTAGTACATACGCATTTCTAAGACACCCTCAGCAAGCTTACTGGCTAGTAGTCACAGATGTATGTACTATGAGACACAAGGATATTGCCTTTAATTTTTCTCAAAAGCTAAGGTAGAGTTCGTGATGTTGTTAAGAAAACATCTCTCTGAAGTAGTAGATGTCAAGTCATATTCGCTGATGTCAGTCTGTGTCCTTACTTGATACAGGTCAAGTCAGTTGACCTGTAGAGTCATTGACCTGCAGTAAAACTGAGGACAGAGCCATGCAGAGACCACTTCAGCATCTACATTGAAGGCCCTCATCATGTTCTGAGCAATTATGTGCTTAATCTCACACTGGGTTTCTCCAAGACATAGCAACTGAACAGTATGGCACTGGTTCGCTTTGCTGCAATGCTTCAGTACTTCTATTCTGCTTTTCATGACTCAAGCCACCCATCCTGACTGAAGCACAGATTTATTTCTCCTGTCCTTATTTATTGTTGGTTCACCTTGCTTGAAAAATGGCTGCTTCCTTCCTTTGAAAGATGTCTCGTGTTTTCTAATATCATACAATGGACCTTCTTATCAATGGCTGTAATGTATTCGGCATCTCCATAAAGCAGCACACCTTGCTGGACCGCAAGAGGAAACTACAAACCTGAAAATATCCCTGTCTTCTTGTCTTTCTGCTCTCCAAGGATGACTCTAAGAGAGACAGTGAAGAACAAGAAATCTGCCAGGGTCTGTACCTGTGCTGAGAGGTGGAGCAGGGAAACCCCTGTTCCACCTCACGGTTCTCTTCACCAGAGCTATCACACAAGCAATACTCAATTTCAACTGCACGTTCAAGAGACAAATGCAAATGCTTAGTCGTGTTCCTTAAGTAAGCCATGTAAGTAAGCCATGGGTTTGCTTCGAACTGGAAGACATCTGGACTTTTCCACTCATGTAGCAATCCATCACCTAAATCTCTTTCTGACTCTTTGTATTTTAATTCTGCTGTAAAATCTGAAAAAGTTCCAGTACATTTCTTACAATCCAGTTGCATCATCAAAAGAGCTCACAGTTCTACGACTTGACCTCTGGACACTTCAATACTAAGCAGCTTTCTGTTTCCATCCCCTTTCCAAAGCTTTGTTCATTCCAGAAAGTGTCACAAAGGACCTGCAAATCAGACATGGCAAATAATTTTGTAGAAATGTTCAGCTAAAAGATCTTCTCTAGCTGGTTAACAGGTTATTGCTGAAGAAAGAAGGAAAGCACTTCTACCCCATGGTGTTTAACAGATGTCCATGTGCTGGGAGCAGACATCAAAAAAATGGTAGAAGCTGTGGTCAAAGTGCATAAGATGCTTTGTCATGGACGTTCCCAAAAGAGAGGGAAAATACAGTCACAATGATCTGACAGGCAACCCTCAGACCATCACAGACTCTTAAACTTTGTTCCAGATGCAAATAGCACTCTAAAAAAATCATACTCTAAAAAGGACTTGAAATATACTAAGCTTCTATGAAGCTTTCAACTTAGGATCTACATTTATTATACTTTAAATACAACAGATGGATCCACATAATTAGCATCTTCTCTGTCTATATTTGTAGATAAGAAAAGAAAATGCTTACTGAGCAAGTAAAGAGTCTGTATTTTTCTAATACTTTCAAGTCTTTGGACCACAGTTCTATAGTCAAACCAATTATAAGAATTCTACTGTCATCACAAGGAGCAGTGCAGGTGGAGGATGCCTTAATCTTTTAAAAGTGAAGAAGGCTTTCAGATGCCCTGCCTCCCCACCTACCCAGTTTCATAATTCAAAATATGAAAGGACAAGAAAGAACTTTAGGAAAGAATTAACCTTACTTCAAACACTGTTAGACTATCTATACTTAACTTTTTAAAGCCTCTACTAATTACACAGAGACTTGCAGAGCTCCTGCTATGAACCTGACATACTTAGGTTTCTATTGTAGTCAGTAATTTTCAGAAGAGACAAACTATTTTTGTTTGTATCTCATGATGGATGCTCCAGGCATAAGAAATACCAGTGACAGATCAGTTTATCTCTTCTTTCAGAGATAAAAATTAATCTTATCCAATAAAAGGAAAAGAGATTATATGGGCTTATAAAAAAAGTATGAAAGTGAACTTATCCTTGATTTTTGAACTTTCAACTTTTTGTGCTCTAAACCAAAAAGAGTTTGGACTCAGATATTATCAACATTCATACACTGACTGAAATGAGCCTATAGCTCATGGACTTACATTTCTCATGCCTTGAACTATTTAAGCAACTGAACCAAAAGTCATAGAACAATAAGCAACAAGCCAGACAAGACGTAATAAAATAGTTATACAGTCATCTTACCCTTACTCAGATAGGAAGAATATCCACCTGAATGTCACTATTGCTGAACTACCTCCCCACAGCACTGACAAATAAATAAGCATTTAGGATACAATAGAGGAGACAAAAGCTTGCGGGCTGGTGAGCAACTTCCATGGCTGAAAGAAGTGAAGGACACACTCCTGATAGCCGGGGAAAGATGTATGGAGAAATAAGTGGAACCAATTAAAAAATGAGACCAATCACTCCTGTAAATCCATCCAAGTTTTTGGTTTTGTTTTTGGGGTTTTTTTGCATTGGCTCTATATACAGCAAAAACATGAACACTTTTTGTATTTTAACTTGGAAACTGGACCAGTCTTTTTAATTGACTTTTTAGTAAAAACAAATTTATACTTGAAATTCTAAATTTGATAGAATTTTTAGAAAGAAAGTCAGATGTAAAGTTCAGATTTGAATAATGCAACTACTGAGCAGCAGGGACAAGCAGTTACAGACATAATGTGTTGAAGATGATGAAAGTCAAAAAGATGTGTCTTCAACTTCAGCATGGTAATTCTTCTGCCGTTTTTTTTAACTGAAGAAAATTAAAGTTGGCACTGTATGCCAGCAAAGGAAATTGGAATAGTCTATGGCTAAAACACATAACATTTCTCTTTCTTTCTTTCTCTTTCTTTCTTTCTTTCCCTTTCTCCCTTTCTTCCTCTCTTCCTCTCTTTCCCTCTTTCTCTTTTCTTTCTTCTTCTTTTCTTTTTTCTTTTTCTTCCTTTCTTTCTCCCTCTCTCTCCCTTCTCCCCTCACCCTCCCACCTTCATTTCTCCTCCATTCTTGTTCTCTCTCCAACTCTCAAAAATCTTTTGCTAAGAAATTCTACAAAAGGAGTAACTGAACAAAAGAAACTACCATGTCATACTATATCAATAAAAAGTTCAATAGTTTTGTTATTGATTCAGCAGAATTTGAATCTATTAAAACTCTGTACATTTCAATGTATTGAAGTTTTACAGGATTAAAATATCTGAAATTCTGGATTGTTTTATCTCAATATTTTTCATCCTTGCTTTTGTTTCAAGACATACATGATAAATATTTTTTGCACATTAAATGGTTTAATTTTGCAGAAGGACTAAACACATTGACAATGATATACCCTTCCCAAGGAACAGATGAAACTACAGCTAATCCACCATGAGAACCCACTACAGAGCTTAACGGGGCATTAGCTAACACATGATAGTGCAGAGAGCAATGTTTCTGCTGAAATAAAATTAAGGCAACTACTTGGAATGAGAACTTTTTGACAAAGCCATGCACAAGGAGTGCAGACTTACTTCAGGCCTGTGCTGTGCCTCATCTATCCCTTGGTGCAGGGCAGGATCAGCTGAGTGATGATAATGGAGTATCCCACAGGCAGCTCTCATTCCACACCAACAATTACACATCTGTGGGGCCTTGCCTGTATCTCAAAGTGCAGCAACAAGTTCTCATGTGAACATCCTCTCTGTTTGGCATTAGAAATGATAGGTGGAGTTCTTTTCTTGTAAGAAAAGACTGCAAAAGCTCAAATGACTACACATGGGGTGAGCACTGCAGAGACAGGGTCTGCATGGACTGCTGTACCCAGACTGGAGCTCTACTCTGCAAGGCAAAACTCAGCATTCCAGGCATCTCATAGCAGCCAAGATTATTTCTGCTATTGCCTTTCTCTTTATAGTGTTGGATCCAACAAATGGCACCTGAAGTGATGCTTTGCAGAGCCTGAGTACCTTCTTATCAGGGTCATAATGAACCAGTATGTCCCAGTACAACACAGGTGCCTACGTCTATGCCACCAAAGGCCTTTCTCCCAAGAAAGCCTTCTGTCTTTTAAAAAAGTGGGTTTGAATGGAACTATAGTATATCAGTGCCAAAGAATGGAAAGGACAAAACCATACAATGGTCTTCTATATGCACAGATGCTGTTAATGTTACAAACCATATTTTAAAGTGACTTGCAGCTAGTGAAAATATCACATTTGCCACTTCACTGTCTGCTCTAAATTCCTATCATTTTTCTTTCTTTTCACAAAGAAAAGGAAAACTAATATAAAGAAAATAAGGAGAAAATGTCCCTTTTCAGAGAAAAAAAGAGCAAAGATCAGACTGCTGGAAAAAAATATCTGCCCCTGGGTCTCATGTGTCCCCACAGGAAAAGTTACACTCATTCTGCCAGGACTTGGTGAGACACAAATAATGGTTAGAGGAAAGCTGAGAGTCACTGTGTTATTTCATTTGGCAGTTACAGTTGTGTTACTCTCCCCAGTGACAGTAAGACACCTGGAGGGAGGCTTGCAGCTGCCCTGCAGCTGTATGAACAGGTTTTTAGGGTTCCAGAGGGGGTGGATTTAGTGGTAATTCTGCAACTTCACTCACCTCAGGGGTTCAGAAATCCACAAATGCCATTTCACTGTCAGGCTTGCCAGGGTAGGTAAATAAACATTACAAAACTTCGTAAGGTGGCTCATTCTGCTGGTGGATATTCAAGTAGAACTCCAGAGAAGACACCTGAAGCCCACAGAGCTGCCACCTCTAAGCCCTGGACCTCATTTTTTTCCCCAAATATCCCCATTCTCTCAGGCATGTACACAGTATAACTCAGAAGGTAAAATAACATCATGTGAACCTCCCAGTTGATGGCTGCATGCTTAAACTAGGTCTTCTCTGTAGCTTTTGGCTTCGTTGCCTATTGCCATGTGACAATGAGCTGATTATTTAGGGACACTTTCAGGAGAGTTCAGTCCCAGCATTGCCAAATGCTGCTGAGGTCATTCTGATCCTTACGAGGGCTATTGACATCTTCAGACACAGCCGAGTCTGTTGAAGAAGTGACATAATTAACCAGGCTCAAAATCACTTACAATTAGAGTTCATCTATAACCCTCCCTTCATTTGGCGGACAACTCTTTGCCCTAAGAGTGACTAAGTGCAACTACAGCATTGGCACAAAATCTCCATAAATCATGAAAAATCTAATTGAGAAAAGTTTTCCATTAAAACAGGAAAGAGGTTAGAACCACCTGATATGTTGCATATGACAAAGATGAACTGTTCAAATGAGACACAGTAAGCAGTTTCCAGAGTTTCCATTTTCCATTCCATTTTTCAGCTGGTCTGAGTCAAGTTCAAGAGTCACAAATGACTTCTCAAAAGGCATCAGACATGACGGAAATCAGTAAGCCAGGCCAGGCTGGGAACCAGCTCCTGGAGAATCAGAGTATTTCACTCTGGTCAGTAAAGAAGAATTGGCTAGTGAAATATTGATGCAGGACTCACAAAAAGAGAGAAGTTGCCACATGGAAAATTATGCATAATAAAGATTTTTGAGACTATAAAGAATATTGCCCAGAATATTTAGCATGTATAAACCCCCAAAAGCCAGAGATGCTGACAATGATGTTTGAATGAGTACAGAGAGAGTTTTATCATTCCCTCGCTGACTGATGTATTTTCCTTTCAGCATTCAGCTTCAACACAGGCTGGAGAGTCATTAAACGTCAGGAGAGATCCTGTTTTGGAAATGAAGATGTCTGTGTGGGCGTAAGATTAAATGTTCCCCCATCTTTCAAATGACTCAATGTCTGAAAGACCCAAGTGCAGTATTTTGGTTGAAATGCTGCTTAATCCAAGCCTGGTCATAATTTTAACCACTGATAAAGATCTGCAAAAGGACAAAGCATGCTATCTGTCATTATACTGAATTAAGAGATTTTACATCCCTTCTGTTCAGTGCTTGGTTCCCTTGGCTGTGTTGTCAAGATTAAGCAAAACAGCACAGACAGCAGGATTTTATAATATCCTTGACATGGCTGCTACCACCTCTAGTTATTGTTGGAAAGCTATTTGTCGGAAGCCTCAGTCTGTTTAGCAAATGGCAAAAACATAAAGCTGGGAGGCAAGGGAGCAGGAAGAAATTTTCAACAAAGAGCATGAATTGTGGTAACAGAGTGCTACTTGCATATTCAGAATTTGAAGTATTGTGTGGGATTACATGTGGGCATGGGTCCACAAGACTCTTTATCCTGTCTTAAGGTGCCTTGTATCAGAGCAAAAATTGCAACAGTCACACAATATAAAGTAATACGTAAAAATTCCCTACAGTTATTCAAATTTGACAAAAATTTTGAAAGCATTACTTTTTCCTTGAAGACTTTGTTTCAAAGGGCCTAAAGCAACTTCATGCTGGAACACATGTCCTCTGTCACCCAACAGCCAGCACAAAATTCAGTGTGCAGCTTGGCAAATTCAACAAGAATATTACCACTGCTTAGTGCCTGTCCCTCTGGTACAGCCAGGTGATTTTGCAGTGCAAAGATCCAGAATTAACGAACATGGAATGACGGCCTGATTTCTGTTACGATAACTAATTGGCGACGAGCAGAGCTGTTCCCCAAGAGCACATCCGGAAACACACGCTGCAGCAGGCATCACTAATGAAATGAGGGGGGCTTAACACGCTTCAGTTGAGTCTCTGCCTGGCATTAGGCACTCAGCCTCTGAAATTCAGCCTTTGGTAAGACGATTCCCGCCAGCAGTGAGAAAACATAATCACTACTTACTTTTGAAATTATTGGTCATGGGTTATGACCTCTGGATTTCAGAAAAAAATACCTGTGATTGTGATTTGTGGTGAGGTCACTTTACCAAAACTATTGCTGGCTGTGAAGATTAAAACAGCATACATCAGAAACTCATCAATTCAGCCTCAAGGTATTTGATGGATAGAGTGCATTCTTGTGACTACATGTTGTTGAGCTGAATCTACCAAACTCCAGCAGCTACTAGTACTCAGAGTAGCAGGGGAGGGGCTACAGAGACGAGGCTGGAGCAGAGGAAAGCCATGAAGAAGTAATCCCAGGCCTCTGACATTCACAACTCTGCATGAACTGCTGCAGGGACACAAGGCATTATTGCTGCTTCAAAGAGAAACCTAGGCAGCTGCCACCACTCACCTGTAACCTCACAGCACAGCCCTGGTCAGCAGCTCCGGGGCTGAGCTACACTCCTCTTTCCCCGCTTGGAGACATGGGGTTGTGCTGCAGACCTTCCTCAGGGCTGAACTCAGCCTGCTGCTGGAAGGCAGCAGAGAGCAAGAGCTCAGTCCCACAGCCTGTGAAGGTCAAAAGTCATCAGGCAAGTGCTTTCTGGAAACAATTAAAGTTTCCTTCCTCCAGGGAACAAGGATCTCAAACATTGTATTACCTTTCTTCTAGCAAACCCCAGGATATTTCTTTTCTGTTACACATTGTATACATTATCTATATGAATCATTAGTGCTAAACAGTGTTACAAAATGAAAAGGCAGATGACAATGTTGTTTAACAGCATCAAGCTTTAAAATGAAGGTTGCTTGTCAAGTGAGGAAAGCATCAGAGTTGAAACTGAAACAGTTCAGCAATGAAAATGCAGACAGAAACAATTATTGAGTAATTCCCTGTATTATTGCTAGCAGGGTTATACCACAATTGGCCCCTGAATTGAAAATGAAAACAGCACTGACTTGTAAAAAAATATAATAAATCAGATAAAGCCAAAAATATGGTTTGTTTCAGTTGGGGGGTCTTTTATTGTTGGTTATTGTTTTAGGGGTTTTTTTGTTTGTTTGTTTTTAGTATTTGTCAATGAAACAAAAAAAATCCCGGATTTACTTCTGTGTCAGCATTTTGAACAACAGCAAAGGCCACGAAAAGCTCATTTTTTGCACTTTTGAACAAGGGCAGGGCTAATAGCCCATCAGTTCACACATTCACCCAAGACACCTCAGCTGCAGATTTTGTTCCCTCCTGTTCCACGTCGAGATCTGCCCAGCCGAGTCCCAGGGCTTGGACTTGCTTCCCTTTGCATGGAAGAAATAACTATTCAGTGAGACAAAGAGTGAGAGAGCCTGTAGTTTGCTTGGGAACAGGAACTCTTATTTTTCCATCCTAGTGCAACAACTATTTAAGTACTTAATACTTAATAAAACAGCTTTCACAAGTAGGACAGAAACCAGCCCCCCAGGCAGCAGTTTAGCTTTCCTAAGAGACAGAAGCTTGCACCCCCCCAGCAGTGAGGGCAGCACCTGGCTTGAGCTCTCACTATCCCCCTTGGTGACCCTCATCCTGAAAACGCCTTCAGCAATCTCACGGCAAACTCCCAAATACTTTAAGGATGACTAAAAGTCATGCTTTTCCACATGGCAACTACTCGGCAGAGGGAAGGGGTAGGAGGGACACTGCTCAGTGCAGAGGCTTGCACGAACTGGAGTGTTTTACAAGCCTAATTTTGTCATCATCTGGTTCACTGGCTGTTGGGCTTTCATTAATCAACAGGAAACCCCATCTTCAGCTAATTTGGAAATGTCAGTCTGTTATGAGGTTTCACTTGCTTAGAAAAGATCCTGGATGAAGAGAACAGCACAGCTAGAGTGAGTCTTAAAAAGAGGCTTTCAGCAGTAACCTGTTGTCAGGTGTCAGACAGCAGGGAAGTCCCCTGCTAATGCCTTTTACAAGTAAATCCTCTCCCCTCACTGTAATATCTATCTGTATCACTATTATTGCTTTCCTGACAATTCCTCTGGCTCTCCAAAAAGATAATTGAAATGTCCTGCTGTTCCTCCAAGTTTGTTCGTCAAAGCCCATTAAATCTTACTCAGCTATGTATACCTTAGAGAAAATAAACTGCATACCATGGCATACCATGATTAATCATCTCAGATCCTGGTTTATTTGTGATGTGGAGATGCATGGAGAATGACTGAAGATGTTGAAGGGTATTAAAGCAAACTGGAAAAGAAAGAGAAAAATTGAAGCCCCCATGCTCTAACTAGAAGAGAGGGAAGAAACAACCAAAAACCCAGATAAGAAAAAAAAAGGAACCACAACCCAACCAGAATCTCTTCCTATTACTTGCAAAATGATGTCATTGAACACCCCACTGCTCTTAGGGAGAGAGTGAAAATGAACACATATGACAATGATTAGTCATATGGAGGAAGACACTTGGATATACAGTGATGAACACTGTGTCAGGAAGGAAAGTGAAGGTAGTCTATACGGGAAAGCAGAACTTCTATGTAGAAAAGGAAAGGAGAAAATTATATGATAAAATTCTGATACTTAAAATGAAAAGGGAATAATAGCTATAAGGATTAGATTCCTCTCCTTAAAAAACAAACAAACAAAACCACCACAAAACCAAAAAAGGAATTGGTCTAATTGTGCCTTACTTTTAACTATCCTGGGTCCAAACAACTATCATCCCAATTGACTTTGAAATTGCATTTTCAAGCAAAAACAATACCTGCTATGCCATTCCAGTGGCAGTGATCTAGCAGGAGAGCCACTGTAGAGTTAGACCAGATGGTAAGACAGAAATAGGAAGTTTCTGTAGGTTTTTTAAATAAAAAACAACTAGGGGAAAAGCAGAGGAAGCTAGAAAAACATGAAGTGCAGAGGAAAAAAAAAAAAAAAGAAAAAAACCGAGAATAAAGTTTGGTGAGAATGAAAGGGAATGCAGCTTGAAATCAATGTAAGACAATCTCTCCTTATCTGCACACAATTAACAGATAACATGAGCATCAAAGGCAAACTCTGCTCTATGCGGTTTGCATGAGTTTGTTAACACAGACTCGTTCATTCAGTGACTTTTCCTCAGTTTGACTCTTCCGATAACATCCTATGCCTTTGCTACCACTAAATCCTATTTTTTACTTGTAACGTTCCTCTTGCCCTTCTTTCCTTGTTAGGCAATTTTCACACACAAGTTTCACTCTCACAGGGAGCGCTGCTACCCAGTGCTTTAAAAGGTTTCCTATACAACCAAAGTCTGAATGTATTATCACACACACACTAGTGGTGCTCTGATGTTGCCCCGAAGGAGATGCAGTCCATGTCAGACCAAAATATCAAGAAGGAGTTCAAGAGTGCAACACAAATCTGCTCTGAGGTGCCATGATCTTTTCTTCTTAAATCTTCTTGTTTAACATCTTCTTTACAGAGAGATCACCACAGCCTCTTGTTTTTACAGTTAGTTTGTAAACAGTGTCCAGCAGCCCTGAGAAATACCAACTCCAACCAAAATGCACTGCCACTACTCCTGGCATGGATCAGAACAGTGAGGATCACTGTCAGCCGCTGACCAGGAGGTGTCTGGCACAGTATCAGCACCGTTTGCCTTGTTCTTCTAATTTCACAAAGGCCCTTGGCCGCAGAGCCACATCAGAAAGATCAGATTAAAAGGCTCAGGACTGGTGCCAAAGTGATATTCAGACTATTCTGAATACCTGCAATCATATTAAATATTATAAAACAGCAAGCTGCATCCTAATCTCCATACCCTCTCCCACTTCATTTATTTTACATTAAGCAATAAATTACTTCAGTTACTACTGAAATCCTTTCTCTCAGCACCATAACTAATTAATCCCTCTGTAAATGGATAGTGTTGGTCCAGAGGACCAACAGAGTACGAAATATGGTGCTTGTCAGTTCACTTGATAGTGACTGATACATGTGGCAAAGCCTCAACTTCTTGATCAAAGTTACATCAAAACTTATACAAATTAAAGCCCTCCTGGAGTTACAGGGGAAATATGCCCAAGGGCGTAAGCAAGCATATAAAAATTATTCTGATTTTATTGATTCTCTGAGCTGGCACTCAGTCCCATGTCTTTCAGAGATGCACTGCCATTGTACATTACAAATATGTCTCATTTTGGTTTCACCTTCGCCTCAACAGCAGCTACCTTGGCAATAAACAGAGGATGTAAAACACGAATCCTATCACACAGCAAGCACGCATCAGAAAAAAAGGCATTGTGCCCACCGGCTGTCATGTCACAACTTTCAAGAAGTCCCAGGAACAACAGCATTTTGAGGCCAAGAATTGCCAAGAGACTAAAACTCAACTAGATGCACTCTTCAGCAGCAACAGCAGCCTCTGTGGAAAATTCACAAAGGTTATCCTTTGAAAATGCTAATCAAAAGAAAAATGATTCGCTTTGGTACCAGCCACTCTTTAAAATAACAAAGAGCATGCTCATTTGGATTGCAAGACTATTTGTGTAAAGACAGGAAGAACATGGGTTTAGCATAATGATGAGGTCATGTTGTCAGAAGCCAGCCCAGGCAAATGTGTCCCCAGGGGCCACCAGTTAAAGGCAACAGAAAGGATCACCATGCTGAACTGCAGGGATTATTTTTTGCTCTGCAAACAGCATGCTTCACTCTGCATTACTGAAAACTAAGGTACAGAGTACTTTTTCACCACTCAGCAACATGGGCTTTGGTAATACAGAGCCTATGTCCTTTTCAGAAAACCAATATGTATTGATAGGTATTATTAGAAGCACGTGTACACTGTTTCAACCAAATATAGGTTTTGATATCAGGACCCTAGCTGCGGATATATCCCAAAACAGAGAAGACATTATCTTTGTTTTCTAGTAGCTCATCATGAAATTCCTAGCTTTCTCCATGTTTGTCATTCTTAAAGCTGCTACCAATGACTAGAAGAGAAAGAAAACCCTACTCACAGATCAGAGCTTGACCAGTATTTGGAAACTACTTTTAATACAGAGCTGCCATTGAGCACATGCATTGTTAATTTCTTAGGATGCGCACAGGCACAAGACAGCCAAAGCCGGACTTCATCAATTGCCCATGGAGACAAAGCAGGTTGAAGTGCAAAACTATTAAAATATGTTAGTGTACAAAGAAGAATTGCTGGGAGAGTGCGGTCCTCAAAAATACATCTCTGCAGAGATGAGGTAGTGTCAGCTCAAGCTATGGGCTGCTCACAAAGGTTGTGGGTTCTCTATTCTTGAAGGTACTTAAAGCACACCTGGACACAGCCTGAACAACTAACAGGAACTGCTTTGAGCAGGGGCTTGGGCCAAAGAACTCCAGAGGTCCCATTCCTGTCCATGTGAGCCTGCGACTCTTTTAAGCCAGCTCGGAGTATAGGCAGAACCGAGCACCTGTACTGCGGATACATCCGTTTAACAGCAAAAGAAATAGAGAAGAAGGTATGATTTCAGAGAAGAAAACCACTCAAATTTTCTGATTTCATGTGAGCAAGATAGGTATTAGCTGCACTTTACCATCCAGGGAAGTGAGTTGCAAAGGTTGGAGTAATATACCCAAACCCACACAGTAAAACAAAGCATAGTCCTGAGTCTCAGGGTATTTCAGTTGATGACCTTGCCCTTAATTTTGTATTCCATGCTACACCTCAGAAGAATCAGCGATTATCAAAATATGCCAGTTAAACAGGAAATGGTACATATTTTGACCTCATTCAAAAGACTTCTTTGAAGTCATTAACTTGTTTGTGCATTGTAATTTTGTTTACACAAAGTTCAAAGGTGGAACATTCTCTTTTTTTTAATGGAAGCAATTAGAGCCTTTGCTTTTTTCCAACTGAGTGACACCCATCTCCTTCTAAAGGAATGTAAACCAGAATCAAGATGATTCAAGAGAGAAGAAAAAAAATACAACAAAACTATAATAGTAATTCATATTAGTTGGCCCCCGATGAGATACTGAATTCAGATGATGAAGTGAATTCCTCTATCAAAGGGTCTTATTCAACTAGAGTGTGGGAACACCCTCCTGTGATAAAAGCACATATTAGTCAAGAAATAGCTTTCAAGGGTGGCTATCAATGAGCATAAATCAAGGACTGCAATTGATTAACTAATTTAAACACTAAAGACAGCTTTGGTTGCTATGGCAATAAAAGAAAGGTCGAAACCCCGATGACCTTGGAGGCTCATGGTCCTCTGAAGATTCAGAACCTAAAGTCTGGAAATACATTAAAAGATATAATGCTAGCCAGATTGCCTCATAATGGCTTGGCTGTTTTGTCAGCTGGAAGACAGACTTCACAGCATGTTTCACACAACTCTCCAGTGTGCAGCTAGCTCTGACTATCTGATATCTTTTCAGCATCAAAAATCAGCTGAGACATCAGAAAGCCTCAAACATTTCCTTTGAGCTCCACCGTTGGCCTGTTACTACTCTCAAATTTCAGTTCCCTTTCTCATCGAGCACTTTATTATCAAGTTCTTATTGCTAAGTTAGCTTCCTGGGTAGCGGCGCCTAAATTCATTGTAGTTTTCATCCTACATGCTACTTAGAGGTTTGATTCAGAGCCTTTTGATGCATAAAAAAGCCACTGTAGAAAATGGCAGAAAAGCAGCACCTGAACATCCTGGGAGAAACCAGCACAGGACACAGAGCTCAGTGAAGCCTCATCGATTGCATCACCTGAGGATATGGCCGACGACACTTCGGAAATACGTGGCCAAATATTGCACCAGACTGCTGTTTCATCTGGACTGTCTTCAGCAGAACTTCATTATGATCCTCCAGCTTTTACCCACTCAACCCTGAGAGCAGCAAGGAACTTAGAAACTCTGCCTGTATTGTGTCTGAATTCAGCTGTTGCTGAATAATAGGCATCTGTGAGAAGCAAGTAAAAATAAGATGACTGTGTGACCACAACAGCCTTATTGTGTGAAGCATTTGCCAAATTTCAATAATTATATCGGCCAGCCTATTAGCCTTTTCTGGAAAACATGCTCTTCATTTCAAGACATACAAAATAGCCATATGTCTTGTGTTTGAGTACAAACACTGATTTCTTTTGTCAACGTAGTAGGCAGTTTTTCTGAAAACTCCTGTGCATAAGGGCTTCGCTGTTTCAAAATAAATGCTGTTTAAAAATTAATGTCTCAGAACATCAAGATTAGCTGTTATTCCCCATTGCATTTGTAAAGACTCAGATTACATTCCAATCCTACTTTCTAGAAAATATATAAGCATGCTTTCCTCAGTTTTTAATTAAGATGTTTATCTATAATTGGCATTACATAAGTATTGTATTGTATGTTAACCAAGGTAGCATCCACATTTGTTCTGCCTAAAACCACAGCAACCAAAATTACCAGCTGCAAACTGGTAAAAACCCTGAGACAAATGCATTCTTAATCATTTTTCTTTAAAATAGCCCCTTAAGCTTATTTATTCGGTTTTGGTTTTAAATATATAATAGTTGATCAATAAACTGGAGGTGTGTGCTTCTCATCTACCAGAAGTTTTTACAGATTTCACAAAGAGCACAGAAAAAGTCATATTTGACTGGGCATCACAGAGCAAAGCAGGAGAGAGAATCAGTCAGTTCATTGGCTTAAGGAAGCTGAAGAGATTCGTGGTCTGAGGACAGTGCTTGCAGTTTTGTGTTACAATAACAGTCCAGACAGTGCCTGATTCACCTTCAGCATGCAAGCATAAGGCATCAGAGAGCATCAGTTCAGCTACAGAGGTTGCTTAGTTTGTTGAAGGGTTTGCTTTACTTTTCCTAACAAGAAAACACTCTGGGTCAGCTCCACAGGACAACAGGCTCATTTGAATATTAAATATTTTAATTGCTGTATATCTTTATCCTCTCTTTTTTCTGCCCTGAATCCATGAAAGCTTTTGTGACAGCTGCATGCTATTTATTCATGTGAGAGTAGATTATGGTCCACTTGGGAATGTCAGTCTTGATATACAGAGCTCACTCTCCATTGCTCCAGCAAGACCAGAAGTACTGATCCCTTCACTACAAAACTGGAGGGTGCTGGGAAGGATTCACCCATAAAATTTATAGCCATCAGCATATCTACAACCTTTGACCTTACTGCATAGAATTCATACACTATAAACTTTCATCTCTATCCACAGGAGAGCTGCTGTCACTAAAGGAATGAAGTTTTCCCCGATAAGCACACACACCTCTTTTCCCTTCCATGGAGTGCAGTCTTTCAGGCACAGCCTGCTCCATCATGGGTCCCCCACAGGGTGACAAGCCCTACAAGGAAGCCTGCTCCTGCATGGGCTCCTCACTCCACAGCTCTCCACAGCTCTGGGGGAGCTTGCTCCCCCAGGGGTTTCCTGTGGGTTCAGTCTTCTTTTTAGGCATCCACTTGCTCTGGTGTGAGTCTCCTCCAGGGGCTGGAAGTGGATCTCTGCATCTCCGTGGTCCTCCATGGGCTGCAAGGGCACAGCTGCTTCACCATGGTCTTCACCATGGGCTGCAGGGGAATCTCAGCTCTGGTGCCTGAAGCACCTCCTCCTCCTTCTCCACTGACCTTGGTGTCTGCAGAGTTGTTCCTCTCACATTTTTTCACTCTCTCTTCTCTGGCTGGAATTACACCTGCCCAATAACTCTTTTCTTCTTGAATGTGTTATCACAGAGGCATTGTCAGCATTTCTGATTGGCCCAGCCTTGACTAGCAGCACATTTGTCTTTGAGCCACCTGGGATTCTGGACATGGGGGAAGCTCCTTGCAGCTTCTTGCAGAAGACACCCCTGTAGGTCCCCTGCAATCAAATCCTGGCCATGCAAACCCAATACAGAGGGTTTCAAAAGTTTCTAAGGAGAAACACTACCTCTAGTCCACTTCTGCACAGAACATACACCCAAACTCAGCCTCCCTTCACTGCCAAGTTATGGCCGTAACCAGATTTTTCACCATGGAAGCCGAAATTTTCACAAGAAGTGCCAAATGGGAAAGTCCTGGGGAGCTACCTCCCTAAATTATCCCTCTTCTTCCATGTTCCAAGCTCCAGTTCCTTCTCCTTACAACACTTCACAGTCTCCAGTTAAAAACAAATACACAAACAACACAACACAAAATAGCTTTTGTGTCTTTTTTGCAACATTTTAAAATCTTGGCTTTTGTTTCCCTTTGAAAGAAGTACAGAGTGGAGACAGGAGAATGAGCATCAGAGGGAGGGAGCCCCTGCTGACCCTGTGCATGTGCCTCTACAAGCACCCTGTGGTGCCCCACATGGGGTTGTTCCAAAAGCCTTTGGCCCTTTTTGATGAATTCTTCCTCAGGCTACACCATCAGGACATGGTACAATGTATCATCCTCATGAGTGACTGTATCCCTGGGGGGAACACAGTGATAAAAAACACATACAAGCTACCAGTGAACTCTATCTCCCTAGCATTCCTTCTCTCCTGCTTTTCCCTTCCATCCTATTTCCTACTCTTGCCTTTGCTCTCCTCCCCTACCAGCAGCAGACGATTTCTGGGCCACCACACTGCTGTCCCATCATAGAAATAATGCCTGGGCTTTCCCCTCCCCTCTTCCCACACGGTGGAGGAATGTTAATATGAAAACCCGATTGAACCAGGCAGGCATTTAGCAGATTTTCTGCTCTGTGTTGCTGGCAAGGCTGCACATGGAGCTGTCGGAGTGTGGGCTGTCAATTGAGGCTCATCGATCGCGAGGCAGCCCAAACGCACATGTTTGATCTCCTTGCCTGGGCACACTGTAGCAGGGAGCAACCAGTGCCACAGCTCACAGGTGCTGTATGTGTGCCCCGGGACTTTTCTACAGAGTCCACTGCTGTGCACTCTGCACCTTTTGGCCACAAAAACACTATAACAAGTTTAAACAGTGTAGTTTTACAGAGTAAAGGGTGAGTTTGTGTACCTTTTTATAGTCTGAGGGATTTTTTCAGACTTTTTCTTAAAATACGTTTGGTCACTATAATTGTTAATCTGCAGATCACTGAGTCTTTGGTTGTCATTAAATTAATTTTACTTAATTTCAGACTCCAGAGGCCTTTCCTCAGCCACAGTTTGCACCTGGTTCAGCGAGTGCATGACCAGAGGGCTGAAGCCCACCTGCAATCCCAGTTGGCCCAGTGTCCCTTATGTGGTGGCCTCAGTGAGGACAAGCATTCAATGCCACAGCACCTGGGCAGGTACTCAAATAAGGAAGAAAGTCCAGCCCACATTTCACACACCTTTCTCTGACTCATCCCTATGAAGCTGAGATAGACTGAAAGCCAGCTCGCTGTCATCCTACCCCTCTCCTAAGCTTGGGCCAAACAAGATTCTTTCCACATGGTCCAAGAGGAAATGCTGGGGAACAACTGGGAGCTGCTTCTTATGGTGACCTGGGAGACAAGGGAAATGCCAGGGGAGGATGGGGCCAGGTTATACCTTTGGCCTGGGCACCAACTAATTTTTTTCTAAACATTTTATTTTTTGCAGTGCTCTTTCCCTCTGTTTCTTTCGTATCCCATATGGAGAAGTTAAAACCACTTTATTACCATGGATCACCTGATCACTTTTATTTGACAAACATGACCTTCTCAAGAAAAGGTCAGTACCAGCAGGGAGTAATACTCCGTTGTTCACAAGTACTTAAAACAGCCTCTGGCTTGATGAAGGAAATACAAGTGCCACAAGGCTGCTTTTGTCTAGCGCATTGCCCCAATCCCACTAGCAAAACTGGCTCAGGTATAGTATCCTTCACTGCAAACTCCTTGACATGATTCAGTAATCCTAAGCAAAGGCAACATGTTATAATCCATTGCTAGACCTTTTCCCATCAATGCCAAATTGTTATAATTTATCACTCACCCAAAGCAGTCCAAGTTTATTCCACTTGATATGCAAACTGAAATTCACAGTCCTGGGATATTTGATGGTTTTCGTCTTAGTTTCCCATTTTCAGCATATGTTTGAGCCATACATTAAGCTAGCAAATCATAGTAATAATATTAAGATGAAAGTCATCTTATGCAGTTTGGGCACAGGCCAGTTTATACAGCACAATCTGATGTGCCTAAGCCTTGATTGATGGTCACCGCATAAATTCCCCTAGTAATTAAACTGGACTAATAACTTCCAGCCATGCTTAGGAGACCACCCTCTTGCCCTCTCCAGCTACAGACTCATCATTTAAAGTCAAACGCCTTAGTGGCTGCTCCTGGCAGGCTGGGGAGGAATGAAAGTATAAACATTCCTGAGAGTAAGGGAGAAGGTGGTGAGGAGGGAAATCACACTTCGGTCCATTCGCAGTTGATATTTTATTTTTGCAAGAATGCTATGTCTTGTGCATTTTGCTGATGTGAAATAGGAAAGTGCATGTGGGATGTAGGGGTTGAAGTGATGATGATGAGGATGGAGGAATTCCAAGTGACAACGACAAAGCAGCTCTGGAAACCTCCGAACTGTTGTCCAATCTGCCTGCAGCAGTCTAGCAGCCTTGATTCTCTATTATGCTAGAAATTTCATCCTACTCTGACAAAATAAAGTGAGCTTTGCTCATTGGTTAGACACTGCATTTTTATAAATAGAAAAATTCAAGAAGAAAGAAAAGTCCCAAAGGTATTTAAAACCAGGAGAAATCACCTTTCTACTACCTATGCAGAACTCCCCCCACTTCCTCCTTCTCTCCCTTTTGCTGTGCCTTCTCAAGGAGCAGACAGGAGGAACAAAGAGGATAAGGCTGTCAAGTTTATGGTCCTCAGGGTAAGGAGTGTATCAAGGGTATAATTGTAGTGTGCTGCTCTCCCGTTATGTGTTTTCCAAAGCCCGTAGAAAGATAAGCATAAATTAGACCAGCTCTGAAGTAGCTATCTTCATATCAGGGGCTGGAAGGCCTTACAATACACCCTGGAAAACACTGGACCCAAGAATTCCCCATGGTAGCTCATGCTGTCTTTACCGTTCCATGTCTTTCCCTAGGACAGACATAGGCAATTAAAACCAGTGCACTTAGCTCATCAGTGTATGTGGTTGTGTTTTTGTGATTGAGAGAAAAAAAAAAAGAGACAATAAAGAAAAAACATGCTTTAAAAAGCACTTCAAACATACTTTAAAAGCTTAAGCACTGAATTTTGTTCCTTTCTGCTCGCCAGTCTCCCAGGCCACAGCCACAGCAGTGTGCACTCATATGGATAAACCAGCAAGCAGCAATGTGCATGTGGAAGGACAGGAAAATCTTTAAATAGGTTTCAAGCTGATCCTCCTACAGAGGGGTTTTTGAAACAGATGCAGTGAGACAGAAACCCTTCCTGAACTTTAAGACCACACTTATAGATTTACTGGGTCAGATCAAAGATCTCCCTAGTTCCGTATCTGGCCAAAAAGAAGAACAGAGCAGGTATGTTACAGACACTTCTCCAAAACATTCCTTCAGGCTTGCAGACTTTGCAGCTCAAGGACTTTCTGAGCCAGAGGCAATGCCCTTATACTCAACAGCCCTTGGGGAATTTTTCTGCCATGAATTACTCTCATAAAAGAGACAGTTCAGCATTTTCAGAAATTGCTATGCACATTGCTCACTACCTGTGTGAAGAAACATATCCTTTTGTTTGTTTTGAACTCATTGCCTGCTAATACTCTTTGATGCCCTTCAGTTTTTCTAATAAATAGAAGAGTCTGCTATTCTTGTCTGCTACTTTTCCTTACAATGCACTATTTATAAGTCTGTCACATAACCTTTGCAGTAACCTCTTTTCCAGGCTGAATAGTCCTAACTACTTAGCCCTTATGTAGAAGCTATTCAGTAAATTTTAGCAAATGTTACAATTTTTATTAAACTCTACTTTTTTTTCTCCTTCTAGTACATTTTTTTAGGGGAGGAGGAGAAACAGAACCAGTATAAAACACAATATTCACAGCCTGCGGAAACCACAGTCTAAGTGAGTGTCTGGTATGCCCAGGAGTCTTGCTCCCAGGAAAAATCTGGGCTAGGATGCTGTATGCTATATATGCTATGTATGCTCCCAGGACCTCAACAGTCAACAACGAAGAAACAATATATCCAGATTTTGCCAAGGTTTAATCCATTTCCCTCTTGGCTCCAAACAACTTTCTGGCACCTGTTCCCCACAGGCCTTTGGTTCTTTCACTGGTTGTGGTATCCTCAGTAAAGTTCTGAATGGACCCCCAAGAAGGCTTAACACTTCTTCAGGCTCAGCACCTTCTGGCCTACCTCTGTGGTAGAGTTGAGCTGTTGAGCTGTCTCTCCTCCAGACATCCATCATCCAGACCATGCCCTCTCCACACTTGTCTACCATCCATCCAATATTATACTATATTATACCAATATTACATTTCAACATGCTTCATAACCAAGCAACATGACAGATTCCATGAAATCTTTCCTTTGTCTACTTGGCTACAAAGAAATTCCCATTGCTGCCTACACATTGCTCCCCCTCTCATCTTCTATCCAGGGTGGAATCATGAATGTGTGTCTGCTGAAGCTGTTCCACAGCATTATGGAGAATCAGGAGTTAACAAACACAGAAAGTGCAATAAAATAGTATAGACAGTATATGAAAAATATTGATTATGAAGCTGAGGTTAAAATATTTAAAAACTATGGGGGTTTTATGCTTGAAATTGCTCATCACCTAATTTTGAACAAAGTTTATGTTGAATATCTTAGTTGAACTTTGTTTTTGCTGTTTATGATCAGCTATTTATGCTTGTGTTTGCATTAGTGCTGTCTTTCAACAACAGAGGTAAAAGCGTGTCAGAGCATTAAGTATTATCAGTTATTGCTGTGGTTATATAAAGAGATTTGAGGGCCCTACTTTTGTTAGGATTTTTACATTTAATTGTGTTCACCTTGAGAAGGAGAGTTACACAACTACTCCACTTCTATGCAAAGAGGACTTCTTGTGAGCAGGAACTAGCACTTTGGGGGGCTCATTTGCATAAAGGCTAAATAATAACAGCAAAATCATTTAATCAGAAAACTGACATTCCAATGAAAGCAAATTTGGATGTTGTAAGCAACGTGGATTCCACCTTGACAAATCAACTACTTTCTTTCTCATTGATTTAGCACTGTAATAAAAGACAATAGGCTGCCTTTTTTTCCCTTTTTTTTCTCTTCTCTCCCATTGGGTTGTAATAATTTACAACTGCTTTTTTATTTCCTTTCACTCAGTGCCCTGGAGCTGCCTTCAACCTTTTCCCCATAAGCAGCAAGAATCTGGATCCTTCATTCTAGGGAAATAAATGTAATACTCATCATCTGGTGGTATGATAACTGGAGGGAAGCTCTTTGGACTCAAAGCAGCCACTGTGTTCCCTCCTCACTTTGAAGATGGGTTTCCTCACCTGTGTCACCAGAAGTTTGGTCTGTCCTCCATGAAACTGTGAATAAAAGCAGCCCTACCTCAAAGGGACTGCTCTCTCCTCTTTCACAGAGAAACCAGGAGATGCTGAAAAGTGCCCTGGGAGCACTGATAAGTTGCTGCCCCATTAATAATTAATTTTCAGAAGTACAGATGGGCACAAGCATCTAGAAGCTATAAGGCCTCTTCTTTGCAGCGGCTGAGGGGCCTCTTTAGACATATGAGGCTAAAAATGATCTCCTGCTGCCATGGATTCACAGCAGCATGGCTGGTAATGGAATAAGGATCAAACCCACAAATGTTTTCGGAGCCTGGCTTCTGCAGGCTGGAAGTTAGGTGGTAAGTTCTGACTCAAATGCCTGAAGATAGTAGTGAAGCTCTCCTCCCTCCTTTTCACACACACCTGCCCACATCTCACTTTTAAGAAATCTCCATGGAATCTCTTTAAACCCTAAACAAATCAAAGCCTACATCACAACATCACATCAGACAAGCCAGAATAAATGATCACTTCCACTTTGCATCACTCCTTTATCCCATCTCTCCATTTTGTCATTGTAGGTAACAAATCTGTTACTGTTAAAAGCCAAAACTTTAACAGTGTAATGCATTTAAATCCATATTTGACACCCAAATGAAGATAATTGACTTTGCACTGGGGGCAAGAATCAGAGGAGTTTAGGAAGACTTTACACTTCTACATACCAAATGCCTTTGATTTAGTGTTTAAGGCAATGTTAGATTTTGGATTAAAGGTGCCTGAGTCCATAAACTCTGCAGAGGAAATATTCTTACTGACAAACAAAATAGATCCAATGAAAGAGAGCAAAGAGAGCATGCATCTACTTGCATAGCGAAAAGGCCTTGCCTCCTCCTATATTTAAGCCCGATACACCATTCCAGTAGTAAATAACAACTGTAAAATCTCACAAGTATACTGCTCAAGGTAGGAACTTGCATTCTACATGAGGGAAAACCATATTCAGCTCTTAAATGACTGACTATGGAATTGTTCCATAACACTGAGTTTGCAATGTTGAAAACAAGTTAATCTCACAAACAAAAGACAAGGCTACAGGAAAGCAACTCATCCCTGTGCTGTTACTAATGATAAATGTGTGTGCTCTCAGCCTTGGCAATACAATGCACTCTCCCCAGATGAGTAATATGCTCAAACAACCAGCCTCAGAGACAGGAAATGGGACAATTTATTTCATCTTTATTTAATGGTCAGCAAACAACACATTACAATTAAAGCAGGTCCCATCTTTCATGCCATGCACAAGGATTTTAATCTCATGGGCCTTCTACGGATACACTGTAAAGCAAGAGGGAAATTTCTGAGAAAGTTCATTAGTAAAAATGACCCTTTACAAATGAACTAAAATGTATGTGCACTGGTTGAGACTACAGCTTGGACCACAGGCTCTTTCAAGGGAATAAGAAACTCCTCTGGTCCTCATTTTCCTCCTGTAGCTTGTGTAGGCACAGAGTAAAAGATGTCCCCACCCTTTACAGATGTGGTAGACAGGCAAGAATGGGAACAGGTGAAGCCTTCAAGCGTACTACTCAGTAACATGAGAATCTTTACTGCTAGTTCAGGGCAGCAGCAAATTACTTCTCAGGTGCATAAGTAGAATAATTATTCTTTCTGGGGGATGCTGTTGAAAGCCACGGACAAATGCTCACAAGACCACAGATTATGTCCATATGAAGGGTAGCAAAGAAAAGAGAGGCAATGGTCGTGAGACCTCCTCATTGCTGTCCTTTGGAGTTTATGCCTTCCTTGGAAGCTGTTCCTTTATTTCACTGCAAAGCCGACAAAAAAAGTAATTTAATACAAGGATAATTGAAGCTATTTTCCCTTCTTTCCAGTCACGACAACAAAAAATAGGGATGGGTTATTAGTTACTCCTGACTGCACTGGTTTCACATTTGCTTTTTTGGATTCTGAGTCCCATCATTCACTGGAAGAAAGAGTTGATGAACCCTCCTGCACGCCGCACCAGACTAGGTAATAAAGGCTGGGAGAGGAGGTCCACAAGGGTAGTCTTCGCATGCGTACACTGGCAAGAGCTCTTCACATACTTAGTTAACTGAAGTTAGCTGAAACACTGAAATAGAACTTTTTGACAATTCAGGGGCCCAAACACAGACATTCAGTATCATTTTAGACATCTTTACAGAGGTAAGATATCTGCAAAGGCCTGGCAGCAATGACACAGGACATACTCTTCCAGAGTGTCAGCCAGAGGCCAATGCCCTAAAGTACACAATGGGGAGTAGGCACCTATGTTTTGGCAACTGAATAGCTTCCTTCATCTAAGTTAGTTGCTTAATCTGTATGTACGGCCAACAGATAGAGAGAGGCATCTCTGGAATGTGATTCCTCCCATGCTGTGAGATACGTATCCTAAACATCAGTTTACAGTTTTGGCACTGGCAGCACCCAATATTCCCATCCTCTCTCCCTTCTCACCGAACTTCACTGCTCCTCAGAGATGTTGGCCCAGCTTTTTAAGACAATATTCTGTGGAGCAGATAACAGAACTAGTCCAGCTGAAAAACACTGGGGGGAAAAAAGAAATACAAAGCTTGTTCTGTATGGTCGTCTCCCCCCGCCCTCAAATTAGGTTAATGCATTTCAATGCATAACCACTTGAAGAGCAGTATGGACCCATCAAAAGGAGAAATTTGGGAGCAACAGTGAGCAGTCAGAACAGGAACTGCTGTAAAGCAGCACTACTGAAAAAAGAAATATTCAGGGAACCACAGCTTTAGAGTTGATGTTTGACCTCCAGGAAGCTGAAGTCACCTGAGACAAAGCCCATCCTTGTCAGGGAGCGTCGCTCATCTGGACACTTTGGACCATATAACCTTGTTTTGCCTCTCACAGTGAGGGTTTTCCTGTCAAAGAAAAGGGACATGTACAAAGCAAAGTTTTTCCTGTGGCAACAATGGGAGCTGAGGCTTTCCCAGGGATTTGGATGGTTGTTCTGGACAGGTGAGTTTCATCTGTGTAATTTGTCATCTGAGCACTGAACTACAGCACTTGGGCTATACTGCTATTTATCACAGAAAACATAAACTTCTCCTCAGTGATTCTTTAGAAATACCAATTCCTTCAGCTCCAAAGAGGCTGATGCAGACTGACCATGTCACCTTGGAGTCCACTTACTTTGCTTCCTAACAGTATAAACTTCTCCTCATGCTCCATAAGACATCACCAAAAATGTACATAAGCAGGGTGTCCGGAACCTAATGTTTTTTCATAAATTAACAGAAGTATACCAGCAGGTACTGACAAGATTGCAACTTTTTGGGGAACACTTCCTTAGCCTAAAATGCAAATGATTTTGTTAACCTGCTGTATCACAGTCCACAGTGGTAATGGGTTGTTTCCCTACACAGGCTAATGACGGGAGAAGAAAATTAGATTCCTCACAATAGTATTTTCATTAAAAGCCTACACACAGCAAAACTATAGATACAATATTACCATCACAGGTGCAGATGAAATCCTGATTCCATTTATATAAATAGGAGCAATGTCAGTGACTTCAGCAGAAAAAAAGGTGATAGAAAAAATCCACTAAACCAGTCTTTTCTGCAGAATTTGCTGATTCGGCATTTTAAAAATGTTTCTTATAAGCAAAGCTTAAAGAAAGGTCCAAGAAACTCCTCAGAGGAGTCTGAGATTGGAGATTTTTTTGGTCATCAGCTCCTCTTCCATGGGAAAAGTCAGGAGGTAAGGATCCTCTTGGGCTTCCACTATCAAAAGCAAAAATACATGGAGAGATGTTAAATATATTCATTTGTTTGTTATGGGTGACTGAAGATAGAAAGTCTTCCTTGAAAATATCCAGGTTTTGTGAAAGTAAAATAACCCTGTATTAAAAAAACCCACAACGGGTACTTAATTTTATTTTTTTCTTCCAGTGGAAACCAGATACTTTCTGAGATTGAATGTTTCTGATATTGCTACGTATTAAGACAAACTGCAGCATTTCCCACGCTGGTGCAGAACAACTGGTCCTTCAAAATCCCTCAGAAACTAAAAAGGTACCTTGGGTTTATGTCCTTTGATTTCCTGCTTATTACAAGTTTTCAGTTTTAGTCAGATACCAATGCTTCATAACAACAAAGACTGCCTACACAAAATACAGTTAGTGATATTTATAGCAGAAAAGAACCCAGCAGCAAAATTCAGAGCCTGGGACTTCAGTGCTGGGCCATGACTAGTTACAGAGAAAGTAGACCTCACCTCACTAATGACTGTTTTCATTTAATTCTTTTACACAACACCCAATAGAACAAAAAAACACAACAAAAAAAGTGATACCACAAACACATTCCTCAATCCAGCACAGTACAAGCTTAAATTTTTGATGTCTCCATCTCTCCGAGCCAGTCAGATATAATCTGGAAGCTATGTAGTCCTATTAGTCTGGCACAGTGTTGAACTAATTATGTAGAGACACAGCAGCTATGTGATTTCCAAATACAGATGGAGAGAATCTTCAGTTGGCTCAAGGCTGCACTGACTGACCCTTCTGCACAGTAGTAAGATACTTAGAAAAAGTGGAAAGTGTTGCAATGTATACAAATAGAAGAGAGGAATATGAATTTGAATGGCTCCACACTGTGCAGAAAGACAAAAGCAAATATCTCACCTGGCAAGGAGTTTGCATTTTTTAGTGAAATGCTCATAGGAACAACAGACTGGACCTGTTTTCCAGGAGTCTAAAGAACAGGCCAGCAGCTGTATTTGTCTTGGTCCTATTAAACCGTAAAGCCTCTTCCTTTACACTCTTCCTCCAGCCACACACCGATTTTCTCATTTCCTGAAATCCAGCTGAATTCAAGTTTTTATTATATGTGCTGGGTTGCAACAATCTGATCTCTACAGAAGAGACTGGCTTTTCAGACACATGCAGAAAGGCAGACTTCACATGTGTGCCGCAGTTGCTATACACCGAGAGAGGACGCAGCTCCATGGGAATGTCCTCATCTGATCTGTTCACCCAGTCTTCCTTTGCAGTCAACTGACAGAAACTGTTTGGTGCACAAACTGGAGTTTCTGCACCAAAGCAGGATGATTAAAATCGGACAGATGAACCAGAGCCCAGAAGTGCCTTCTTCTTGCTTTAGAGTATAAAGTGTATCTAGACATCTATTTCAGACACAATTATTATGCAGCAAGCATTGAAAGCTAGGATAATGAGTCCCCAACTCATTTTTTTAGCCCTATATTGTTATAACTTAAACTGGCAAGCAAAATTGGGATTCAGAACTCTATAGATAGAGAAGGGAACGGTACCTCTTCTTGGATCCCTTTTTTACTGTGACTCACCGCATCTGCAGCCTCTCTAAGGAGGTTCTGCTTTTGGGAAGTACCTGAAGACCAGTAAGTCATGAAGGTGGTGTGAAGAAGGTAGGCTCTAAGTCCTGTTCTCTCCTAGACACTGAACCAAGGATACAATTCATCCCTAAAGATGCAATGAGAGGTAGGTTATGCGCAAGGTAGGTTAGCTACCTTCTGGCCTTCCTTATTCAAAAAGTATGTACAATATCTGGGCATCTGAGGATGTAGAAGAATTTATGTGGCTTTTTGGTGCCATCTGGAAATAGCCATTTATGCAACTTAGAAAGAGCTTCCAAAGCAATCCTTTCAAAGCTGTCAAAGATTGGAAACTTTTCCTTTTGAAAGACCATTTGAAACAATTTTTAGAAAGTGTCAACCACAGACTTTAATTTCTCAATCACATGATATGTCTGTTTGCAATAGACATCTACCATAGTGCTTTCTTAAGAGCTATCAATAAATAATGGATGGCTCACTCATTGCCTTAATTCTTTTTAAATAAGCGAAGAGTCTCTGAGCATACCAAATTACCACGTCATTTCTGATGTCCAAATGGAGTCTCCACTTAAATCAGTTTGATATAGGAAACCAGGAAAGTGCAGTGATCAGGTGAGTTTTCGAAGCATTACATTAACATAAAAAAAAACAGGCCCAGGAGTGAAATGATTTTACCATATTATTACTATACCTGAGTTTTCTGAGGCTACACTAATCAATCCTTCACAACTGCTGCATTCAGGGCCCCAAGTAGCACTGACAAGCAGCAGCTTACAGTAACACTCATCTTGACAAACTTTAGTTGTATAAAAGTTAGCTATTAAATCTAAGCTACTCATCAAGTCTCCCCCTACAATCAGCAAAGTGAAATAGGTGCCTGGAGTGAACAAAATTGCTCCAAACTATTATAAAGGTTGCTCAACAACATGCTGACTGCAGCATCAAAAATTGTTTATAAGATTTCCATTCCCTACCACCCTCAAGTCAATTTTTCACACTTTTGTGGTCCGGTTTGTACTTCTCAATCCTGCCATTACAGCTATTATGGGATCATGCTTTAAATGTTACCACTGATTTGACAAGCATAATAAGTGCCTTTGTTTGGAGCAGTCCCCAATCATGGAATCACTGTACTGTTGAGTTTGGAAGGCACCTCTTGAAATCATTTAGCCCAAATGTCTGCTCAATCAGGGCCAGTTAGACCAAGTTGCCCAGGACAGTGTCCAGTCGGGTTTTGAATATCTGGTTACTGTCATGGGCAACCTGCTTTAAAGCATGACATGACCTTAACTCTCGTCCAGCGACTATGAAGTGTCTAGTTTCATGAGTCATTTTGCATCCATGAAAATACACACTACTACGAAATGGTCTGGCCCAACCTCCTTCACACTCTCTTCTGTGACCATCAGTGCTTTCATTCTGGTAGGTGCAACAACAAAATCAAGGTCATAATATAGCTAAAAAATTATTATGCTTGGTAGTGCTCCTGTTCTGTTTGATAGTTTCCCTGAGAAGTCCATCATGCAAGTACAGGAGCTTTGTGCTGACACAGAGAGAGGATGGAAACACATAGCTGGACATGTAAGGGAGGACCAGACCATCCTGTCAGAGACACAGACCTTCACCTTTCAGTGTCAATTAGCCATTAAACCAGCTCAGAGGCCTTGCAAAACCATGTCCCTAATTTCCGTAAGAGTCTCTTGTGAGGTTAAAAATAAGACAAATCCATTCCATTTCCCTCTTCCAGCATGGTCCCAGCAACAGCTGTACCAGCATATCCAAAGGGATGGGAACTGCAAATTCAGAAGCAGAAACTACTTAAGGCAGGTTTGCCACTGAAGTCAGCATCTCAGCAAATGAAACCTATAAGCATACCTCTTTAGGATGAAATTAATTGCCCTTTGGAGGTACTTTCCCTCTACAGTGACTAAAGACATAGCCCAGATAACTAACTCAGATTAGGCAGCTGACATGCAGACAGTTAAAGGCAGCTGAGTTGAATCCCCCTTCTGTGGTTGGGGGACTAAGAAAGCTTGGCCTGCAAATACTCTTATATTTCGCATGTTTCACAATGAGAGCTAAAATACCCTGTCCCTTAGCAACCACCAGAGGCCATTTATTTAAACTTGCAAAAGCTTTTGACCATGTCCCTCTCTGGAGACTCATAAAAAATGAGTAGTCATGGGATGAGAGGTAACATTTCGTCATGCATTGGAAAGTGGCTAAGAGACTGAGATCAAAGATAGTCAGCTTGCTTTCCCTGTAGCAAAAGATTAGCAGCAGGACGCCCACAAATTCCATGCTAGAGCTGTTGGTTATTGAATTTATTAATAATACAGAGACAAAAGCAACAGCTAGCATTAAAAAAATTATTTATGCTAACCTTTCAGCAGCAAACAAGGTATGGGAAGGAAAAGCACAAGGTATTTTGTATGACACACATGTTCCCAACTAATACAGTTTTGCAAGTGATCTTCCCTTTAGCACCAATATGAAGCATCCAGAAGTGTTTTCAGATGCACTAACCATTATGGTGAGAGGATATTAGATTAAATTCACCTACAGCATCAGAATAGACAGTGGTTTGCTCCTGTGTAATGCTAAAGTGGGCCACCAGACAAAGACATAAGACTTTGGCATGGGGAAGACAACAAGAAACACCCCACAGACTCTCATTCTAGCATTTACTACTTAATGGAGTACCATTAAATTAAGCAACATTGTGAAGTCTCCTCTAAAAGCCAAACTGCTTTGCCTTCTGATGCTTTGCCGTCTAATCTAGGTGACTGTCATCCAAGTCTCTCACTAAAGCCAGCAACTTCTTTTTCTTTTAGTGTCTCCTAAGGTTTATCTGCTTGAATTTAGTGTGTCATGTGGTGATGTTCAAAGGCTGGATTAGTCTTTAAGTTCGTAATATACCTGGGACCCCAGTAATGCAATTTTAATTGCAAGGCCAATGCAAGGAAAAATTCACATGCAATTCCTGGAGCTGCAGAACCATCACAACATAGCAATGGCCAGTCTATTGCTGAAGAATGGCAAAGTAAAAATGTAGAGAATGTTCCCCACACACACCTTCCCCGCTTAAAGTGGTTGGACACCTCTAAAACATTCCTTTCAGAGGCAAAGACAAAAGTTGCATAGTTGCCTGTAGGGTATAATTAATCCTATATCATATTAAACCACAGGTGTAGCAAAGTTGCCCCAGAACCCAGAACAAAAAATCATCAGGCTTTTTAAAATGCAGTCTGCAGGTGGCTACATGAAACCTGTGCACTAAAATGATGGGGCTTTGCCATCTGAAATGCATAAGCCTATACAAAAACTAACTACCTGCTGTAAATTTAAGCACTATAAAAATAAAATTGAACAATTACCTTTTGTGGGCAGTGTAGATTGAGCTATATATCAGCTTTAACATGACTCCAAAGCAGTAAAATCCTATCAAACACAGCTGAAAGGGCTCCAGTCAACACCCAGTTTAAACTTTGGGCTGAGGGTACAGATGGGGTTCAGCAGACAAAATTATCAGAGGGATCATGGCAGTGACGGGGGCAGGGAAAGCCATTGTGTCATCACATCTATTCAAGAGTTTAAAAGGACTGGAGGAGTTCAAAATGAGGGGAAAAAAGCCCCAAAAAGACACAGAAGCTACAAATGATGAGACACGATTCTGCTGCCACATACATACACAAGATTCCTACAGATTTCAGTGTTCTGGATGAAGGGAAATGAAAGTGTTCATGCTTACAATAGCTCGTCTTTCTTTCACTCCTTTCTTTGATATCTCTCCTTAAGCAAAACTGGGACTGGACAAAATCATTCTTCTCGGGAACAATGGCAGGACTTTAGAGACAGTTATCTATTGTTAGACAGCTCTCCACTAATTCAGAAGGTGCCTCCGTTTGTACTTTATCTTATTTTTAAATTATGCTGACAATCCTGCTTAGGCAGAGACAGCTGTGGCCAGGAGTTTAGGGGGAATTTAGGGAGGATAGGATATCTGGGTTTGGTCTCTGTGAGGATTCTCTGTGGGATCTCACTGGCCAAGTAAGAGTATTTTGTCACTGCAGGGGCACACATCCTCCAAGGTAGTTGATGTTAGGTACAATCTTGTCCAATTATGCAACACAGAGAGATGTTTAGTGCATATCTAACAGACTGATATGCATATTCTTGAGCTCCACTAATTGTAGTATGAGTTAAGACCACTATCTGCTCTGATCTGGAAGCCCTGACACTCACGTTGAAGTAATGTTCTTAAGCTCAATCTTATTGCAGGCCTTTGAGTTAATATGCTACAAAAGAAGGCATGCTAAACTCAAACACAACCTGGCACTAGAGCAGTTTTACAGATCCTGCAGCTATGCTGCTATTCTGCATCTGGCCAAACCAGAGTGAAGGCACTAGACCTCACCACTTACATGAAAATGTTTTTCCTTGAAATCCAATGAGACAATTAGTCCAAGGAAGGCTTACTCATAGGAGTAAAGTTTGGCAGAAATAGTCCTTCTGAAGCTGAGCTGAAAGCATCTGTATTGCATTCCACTGTGGAACAATTCCTATCTTGGCCCTGATAGTCTACCTCTAGCTGGGAAAGCCCCTGATCCCCAAAGGACTTTGTCTAAGACAACCACCAGAAAATAAACACAAGCTACTACCCATAGTCAGCTGCAGGCAACTTCATCTTCTGCCCACATTTATATAAATATTTCCATGCCGAAGTATGCAATAGGCTTTTTTGTTATATCTCCAGGCCAAAGGTAATCCAAGAGTGGAAAAATAAAATCAGCGTGTGCATGCTAACACTTTATCATCACTTACATCCCTCACAGCACCTAAAACCCTCCCCAGGTTTTTGCCTGTTCAGGATTATGATTTGGAAACATGTTTTTCCATCCTCAAAAAGACTTTAGATTTCAAAATTGTTTCCTGTCCTCCTCTAGAATTATCTCAATATTGCTTCCTGAAAAATCATGAAATGCCAACACCAAACCCCTAAGCACTCTTTTCCTACAGCAGCCAGCAAACAGGTTGGTAAGGGTTTCTGTCTTCATTAGAAGGTTGCAACTGATGTCCCAAAATCAAGTGATTCAGATCAAAGACCTGAGCCAAAGCTTCTCACATCTGATTGTGATGAAATGAATTTGTGTTTCCTCAGAAAGCCCCAGCCACCTCTGCTTGCTATGCCTCTCATGTCATATTGGAGGCAGGCAAGTGTTTATACATTTGTTTTATGAACAATTAGCTAAAATGCAAGATACAAGATATAAGGTTTAACTTCTCTAGGGTCATCTTGGAAGATAATGGTAAGGTGTCTTCTCAGCTGGAAAGATGCTAAACATGACTTTGTGACTCCTTTAGAGACAACTGCTGCTGGTGAGCACTGCATGACAGTGACCTCCAGCTGACCTGCCATCAAGCACAGTTTGACTAGGTCTCCATGACTGCAGAAGCTCTTCTGAAGGACATCTAGCAACCCCAGACCTAGGAATTTATGTTCTAAGATGACCAATGAAAACTGTGCCATCATTGAAGGGCTCCATCCTAAGGATGGGCTTAGACAACTTGTAGCAATGTCATTTAAGCATGTTCCTCTCCTCCACCTCCAGTGATCTGTGTGTGCCACACAGAGAGCAAATGCAGGGCATCCCATGACCTTTATTTCTTACCTTCTTCCCTGGTTTGATTGTTGGGGGTTTTTTTCAGCTAGACCAGTTCCCTGGCTCAGTTCACTATGCAGTCTCACAAACACCAGCACAAGGCTGGGGCCTCCAAGAGCTGTGGACGGGGAATGCTCAGTGCCAATGAAAAAGACTTAAGTGAAACAGCTTGGGCTGGAGAGTATTTAGTGCAAGAAGGGGATGTTCAAGCCCGATAAGAAGAGCTTTCTACGGCCTACATATTCAAATGTATTTGAGGCACTTAGAGATACAAGATTGATTATTTCAGAATAGCAGGGTAGACTCTGCAATACAGTAGACTCTCACATCATGTTTGGCTTTGGGAGTTAACTTGGAGGTTTTTGCTAGTCTGGTTTCCCAAAATCCATTAATTCTAGTAAATGGTGGCAGAGTCTATGACCTGGTCCTCAAAGAATGGAATACTTAATAAAGATTGTCTGAGGTGCTATCTTGCTTGCTACGTGTTTAGGTAGCAATTCAAAGACCTACAATAAATACATTCCAGTGATTACACCCTAACACAGTTTCCTTTGAAGATACTTCTACACGAATTAGTAGGTTTCAATACTATCATGACTATCTAAGATTTTGCTTAAATGCCTCAAGGTCAGGTCTGACCTTTTTCTCCCATGTAGGAATGTAAGAGCTCAATCACACCCCAGTGAGAGAATGAACATTTTTTTCCCTACTTAAAAATCCATAATGCCATTAAAAATGAATACGCCGTTGTTAAATAAATGTATGATGCTAAGATTAAAGCTGTTTGCATTTCCTGCCCTCTGTCAATTATTAATATTGCCCATAATAGAGAGATTAATTCCTACACAGTGGGGTATAAACATCCAGAAAACAATATAAGCTTTCTCTTTTGAAAGAGAATTATTTGCTCAGGTTTCACACCCAACAGGAAGCAATTCTGAAGTAAGGAGCCTGCTTTTGCACCTGTCAGCACATGACTGAGCAGAATGACTTGCTGCTCAAATTTGGTCTCAGAGAACTGGCCAAGGGTACAGTCCACCAGTGGATAAAACCCATGTGTTTGCATCCACAAAGTCAATATGGGAGGAGAAACGTATTTCTGAGGACAAGAACTAGAGTAAGAAGCTAAGCAATTAACATTGCTTTCATGCCCCTCTGTAATTAACACAGATCAAAGAGGACCTGAAACCATCGATTTCACCAGAAGCAGGAGACAGCAGAGTAAGCACTAGCCCCAACAACTCCACAGCAGAAACAAAAGCCCTATTGCAGCCACAGGCACAGGCACAGGGCTGTAACACTGACACAAAGCAGCCAGAAAAAAAACTTTTAAATGAACGAACAGAATTTTAACACTCTGAGGTCTGTCAACATGTGGACAGTATATGAGAATAGCTGTTGTTTTGCAAACAAAGCCAGCAAGTAGGGTTTATGCTAATACAGCTTGTATTTGTTATTCAAGGCTGTGACGAGAGAGAAAACAAGAGATGCTCATTCTATGGGCAAAGACATTAGATACAAAAGGTATATATTAAGAGAGAGAAGGAAGGAGAAAAAGAAAATGTGTCTTAGTTCTCTTGATTGTGTGTTTACAAGCTGATTTTCTTTGCATGCATCAGCTGCACTGATAGCAGCAATTTGTTTCTGCAAAGACCATTACATTAAATCTAGCAGTGATGAATTCTGTGCTTGGCACCACCAGGTGAATGTGTTTTGACTTTCCATCTGTTTGCCCATGAAAAACCAACAAATACAGGGTGTTGCAATTAAGAAGCATAAAACTCATAAACTAGCTGGAAAACAAAGCAGAAGACATTGCATAGAACACAAATAAAAAGCAAGAAAGAATAACTCAAAACCATGAAGGTGACATGCAACAGCCATACCTCTTTAAAGACGAGAATGAGAATAAGTTCTTGCTCACTTCATTATTCCCTTATCACAATTGGGTTTGTTTGACAAGTGACACCTGTGTGAGCTACACCACTGAGTGATGTTAAGGGTAATAGAAGTGTCACAACTACAAGTCAGAAAATCAGTATAGCATATGTGAAATACAGAAGAGGAGGGAACTACAGAGAAGGAAGAACTTTCAGCAGGAGATAAAGGACATAAAACAGGAAGTGCTTTTGCCTAATATCTCATTTCTTCTGTTGACACCACTTCCTGGTGTCATTTCATCTTTCTGCCCTTTTTGATCTGCCAGGTGAAACGCTCAACTGCTCCTTTATATTTTTACACTGACTCTACAGAATCATAAAACATTGGGTTGGAAGGTATCAAAGATACAAACTAGACCTTGTTCTGAGGCAGGATCAAACTTATTTTATAATTTGTGCTAATTCCAGGAAACTTTGAATTGGCAAATAACTTCTAGTCTGAACTTTGATTCCATCCTTTTATGTATGGCAGGTCCAATATGTGCCACTTTGTCACTCTTTACTGGGATAATTCAATTTCAAGGGCTGTTATGATGGTCTACTATCATAGAGCTGCATTAGCTTTTATATACTTTGTGCTGGATGAAGACATGGTCTTTGTTGGCTTCCTGAAGATCAGCCCTTTTGCTCTGCTCACCAGGAGACTAATAACAGAGTTTATATTCACTAAATAATATGGTGTTTGGCACATCCACGGACTTCCATGTACAATAAATAAACGTCATAGCACTAAATGACAAATTGGTCAGATTAATCCTGTGCTTTGCTTGAGCATTTTGGCATAGACAATACTAATAAACAAGACAAGAAACAAAAAGATATTTAAAGCCTTTAAAATGATTCCCATTCATTGGACTTTACAAAGGACTGTATCAGTTACAAACTGAATCTTTTACATTTAGATGCCAGTAGTGGTTTCCTTTTGATCAGTCTGCCTACAAATGAATTCAGACCCACTGAAAAGCTTTAGTGGTAAAGCTCCCGAAATTTCCACTGAATGCTGCTACTGAATGTTTGCATGTATCTAATCAAAAATTACCATAAAATATTTCTGATAAGTGTTTATTAAAAGCTGGAGCATGGCAAATTGGGAAGTGTACCAGCTTAAAGAAGTTTAAGCAGAATATGGCTTCTTCTTACAACAATATATTCAAGCAGCTCTTCCAGATGAGGAGACCTGTATAATCAGAAAGCTTCAGAATCAGAGAACAAGCAGTTGTGTCTCATAACCTCTGCACTCCTATCTGCTGCCTGGGCCAAAGACAAATGAGCAGCATTCAGCATGTGCCTGCCCATGCTGATAGCTGTCACTTTAACTATCAAGTGCTCAGCCTTTATTTTTCCCATTTAAACTGTGCTTGTCTTTTACTCAGAACAATGCTGCCTACTTTTATGAAAAGCTTGAAAGAGGCTTCATCAGATAAAGCATAGTGAAAGTGCAGCTGGTTCATTCTTGTCTCTTGTGAAGGCGAGCACAAGAGGCAATTTTAAGGCTGCAGTAAAGAGTCACTTTAATCTGGCATAAATCTAGACTGCTCAGAAGAGTTCTTCTGGCACTTCCCTGGCTCTTCTTTCCACGTGCATCAAGGTTTTGGCTCTAGAATTCATATCGCTGCATGGTGGGGCTCATCTCATCAAGTCAGGTAATATTCTTTGTCTTTTTTTTTCTGGCCAAGTTAGTTTCCAGCTGCATCATGTACCTAGGAAGTCTAGCAATGCAAGTCTATGAAAGCTTATGCCACCCAATGGAGGTGGCAAGAAAGAGCCACCTGAGGCAAAGAAGGTGGGCCCACCAATCTTGGAGGCACAGTGATGCCTCTGGGATGAGAGACCCTTTATAACCACAGCTGCATGTTCAAAAGGTAAAATCCTATCACGAATATAACATTTTCAGTGATGTAGTTCCCTAGTTTAAGGCGACAATCAGCTATCTCAAAAGAAAATACCTACCTTTTAGGTAAAGCTTTATATGATGTGATCACCTGTGTTAAGAGAAGAGTAAACTCAGAGACACAGGAGTTTCATTTCAGTTTTATAATAATATTATTGCCACTTAATAATACACTGTTACTAACTTCAGGATCAGTGTTTAATTCTAGTAATGACTGTACAGTCCCCCGAAGACCAAACACAATTGCAATCCACTAAAAAAAGAGGGGTAGGGACAGAGCTGAAGCTCTGGGCCACTGGTTGTCCCCAGTGCCAAAGTTAACACACTTTTCAGCTCTGTTTTCCCCAGCTCCAACAAGCTTCCTCCAAAATAAAACTACTCTAGAAGGTTAAGCATCGTTAATGCAGCCTGGGGTCCAGGAATTTAGCAGACACAGAGACAGAAAATCCCTGCCTGAAGAAACTATAGTCTTGGGTCCCTGTTACCTCAGAGTCACACCAGTAGGTGCACGGAAGTCCTCTCTGAAGTCCTGGGAGCCCCATGGGGGTACCATAAAGTGTGGGGTTTGGATCAGAACTGAAAACTAGGAATTCAGGGAAGGCCCAGGAAATGAATGGCCTATAAATCTTTGAGGATCAACAGGCTTGTTCCCAAGGAATATATAAAGGAAAAAGGAATCAAGTATGGTAAAGAATATATGTGGAAAAAGTTCCAAGAAGCTAAAAGTGAAGAGTCAGGAAGAAAGGGTATAAGATACAAGAATGAAAAAAGAAAAGGCTTGGGGGGAACAAAAAGAAGGATTCGGGCCAAAATGTTTGTCAAGCACTCCAAGCAGAAGCAAGACTTGACAGTAGTTTGTAAGAGCATAATGCAGCAATGTGACAGGGTGGATCTGAGAGCAGCAATGAGATCCCAGAGAGGGTGAGCATCTGTCAGAGTCAGTCTCTGTCCAATTTCACGCTCTGGAGAGAGTGGGGAAGCTCAGGCCACCTCATTTTCCACCCAACCAAGTCAGGCTGACACCCTGCGGCATGAAACGTTCCATGTTGTAGGTATTTATTCCTTGAGCTTGTCACCCCCATAATGAACAAGGACCACTGCTAGTCATCTGCTTATTTGAGAGAGCGCCGGGATCCTCACAGTCTGCTAAGCAAGCAGCAAAGCTAGGGAGGAGTGGAAAAGGTGTGGAAAGAAATGTGAGAGATCTCACAGATAATGTGGAGCGGAGGCAGTGATGTAGTTATAACCTTACTTTTATTTTCACTTGATAGCACAAAAAAGGAAGGTGAGAAGAAGCTTTTAAATGAAACATGACATTCCCTTATTAAAATTTGACTTAGACTTCAGCAGTCTTTCTGCTTTGTGCGCGTTTCAGTGCTCCCACACCATCGGTAGCCAAACAGAAAAGGTTTAATAAAATAAATTTAAATGGTAATTTCTTGAACAATGAGGGCTTGTTTTCTAAGCAAACAGTCCTTTTCGTGTTGTTATCAAAGATGACAGAACTAACCATGTTGTAAATATGAGGAGGAGAGATACGGTCTCATTTATAGATTTAAAAGTCCTGTTATGCATCTTTGTTTCCTGACCAAACAAATCTCTTATGGGGACTGCATGGAAAAATCTCATTATACAGTTTTGTGGGGGCTGCTGGAAACAACTGCATTTCTGACTGTTTGTCAAAAGCATCATTGTCCAGCAGTGGTCTGCTCTGGCTCCACCACGGTCCCAGCATCCATTGTTGCAGTTTGATCTGAGCAGCTTCCACTCCCATCAAAAGTGGAGCAGTCAGCAGTCCCTGCCACATGTTGAAGTAACCTTAGGTGGCAAATTTGCTGCATTCCTGGCATGTGAACTTGGGAGTCACAGGGTTTGTTTGTGTCCAGAGACAGTAGTAAGTAACCCCTTCCAATCATTTACAGTAATCTCTCTTACACACCATGAAGGACATCCCAAGCAGAGTATTTATATTAAATAGGACATATGGTATGTGGCCTTCCATTTGAGAAAAACTAGAAAATAGCTGAACAACCCTCAGAAACATTATTAATAACACTTTCAGACAAGGAAGTATGGGTTTCTCTATCTCATCAGCCTGCCACTGCAGCCACACTTTGCCATAATAGGATTCAAAGCTCCTCCTGAGATTGTATCTGCCCTCAAGGGTAAATAAAGTCAGAGCTAGAAATTTCTGACACAACTTTGTCACTGGCTTATTAATCTTGTCAGGCAATGACCGGAGAATGGTCAACACCAGCAGCATAGCAATTTCAAGGAAACATTTCCTATAATGAAAGTAGCAGTAGTGGTGGCCAACAATTACACAAACACTGTTGGGAAGCATTTGCTCACTAACTTTTCTGTGGAGCCCACTTTTCTCAATAATATGCAGTGGGAGACTGCTTTGTTATTGCTCAGTTCAATGGAAAATGCATGGTTCCCAAATAATTCAATATTATATGCATTTAGGGTCTGAACCAAAGCCAAATGACATCAATGACAGAGCTGCTAATACAACTAGTAAGGACTGTGGTTTGGGCTCTCACAGAGAGGTGTTCCCAAGCGTAAAGCCTTAGAGAAGATTATCAACTAATTAACAACAGCAGAGGGATAGTCCTTGGAAGGTAACATTAAGCTTTCAGAATTAGTCACTTTATAAACTGGGGTTTCGTTCAGATTTGCAAGTCGGTGTCTACCTAACGGGAGCTATGGGTCTTCTTTAACCCTTATAATCCCTTCCAACTCACATGCGTTTACAAGGATGCTATTCTGGTCTTGTCTGAGAGAGATTTTTGGGCCATCTCCCAAATGTAGTAAGCACACTGCTTAAAAAAACTCTCAGAAGTCAGGAGTTTATGCTTAGGTATTTTTAAAAGCTTTGAAGTCCAGTGCTGCAGTAAAAAGGGCCTGATAGTTGCCATACTGAGAACATAGCTCAGGGTTTATTAGAGTTACCTGGGGTGTGTATTAAATAACAAGGTTCTGGAGGTCCCAAGCCACTTCTCCTGCTGTAGGAGGCTCTGTATATCCTCTTCTCTCCAAGGCAATGCCCTGGGGTGCATCAGAGTATCTTGTTCCTCAGGGAACAAAACAAGGTACCTCAATGTCACAATTGGGTACATAGTCTGCGACTGGGACCAGCTTTTCTTTCTGGCTGACCAGCCATGGAGATGAAAAAGGCAGGACCATACATTGCAAAAGTGACTCTGCCAATGCCCCTGGCTCCTGCTCAGAAGAACTTTACCTTTCAAACTAGTGGCTCTTTCAGATATACAATTCTCTTCACAACTGCATGACAAGGTGTATGCTACAAAAGGGAAAAGCTAATTTGTCCCAGTATCATCCAAAAGCTCATAAAGGCTCTTTCACTAGTAGGTCCACTTGCTTCTGAGTTAAGGAAGAATTATGTCCCTTCATCCAGTGGGATTAGAGCACAATGCCTTCCACCAACTCCACCGGAACAACCAAGCCCCTTTCAGAGCAAATGCTTTGAGAATAAGGAAAGTAAAGAACTCAGGTACCCACAAGATTTGGGGGCCTCCAAGACGGAGGCCTGCCTTTCCCAGAAAACTTTTGCAGCAAAGTTTGCAAAGACAGAGCTGCAAACAAAAGATCTGCTCCAATGTCTCCTTCAGATTTAGGTGCCTAGCAGCCTCACAATCCTGAACTGCTGCGCCCTCTTTTAAAGAGACCAGGACGTTTCTGCTTCCCTGGAGATCCAGAGGAAAGAGCTACATGGTCTGCACCGAATGAGCTAATGTAATATGGGGGCAAAGCAGCTGTTAATCATTTCTATTGATATACGGTAGCTTTACTAACAGAAAAACTGCCAGCAGTGTCAATCACTCACACACATATGGATGCATATTTTACACAAAGAATGGAAAACAGACTTTCACCTTCTATTGGAACTGTAATTGGTAGAATAATCTCTGAAATGTGGAATCAGGGCTTAATACTTTTAAAATATTGTTTTATATCACTCTCAATCCCTAATTTACCTCTGCCAAACAGCAAAGCAGGCTCAGAGCCATTTGAATGCTATGATTAACTAGCTTGCTGACTATCTGTGTAAAAAAATCAGATCTGTGATAGTTTCCCAGTGCCATGCTACATATAGAAGAGGACAAAAAAAAATGAGTTGATCATAGATTATTAAGGGTAGATGGCATATCTGATGGCAAGAGCAAGCTCTTTCCCCACATCTCCCTTGCACATAAATTGCAGCATTTGGTGTGATTCAATAGTTTAAATTCTTTCCCTTCTCCACCTATGTATAGTTACCATGCTCCAGAGGCTCTGCCCCAGACTCCTGCACTACCTGGAAGGGTAAGTGGATTGGAGGGGGCTTCAGAGATGTGTTTGGGTCCCAGTGAGCATCTGTCCTGCCCCAGCAAGCCGTCTGCATGCTGAATCCTTTCACCTCCTGGGTCATCCTGAGGAACCAATGCTGCCAGTGAATCCTAGAGGGATGGTAAGAGTATAAGTTCCATTGATGTCAGTGTCCTCACACAATATGGCTGTTTGTGATGGGGGGGGCTGGATTTGGTGATCCAGGTCCCCTTTGGCCTTAGTATAAGAGATGAATGGCATTTAGGCACGGAAGATGTTCAAGAGCAAAGCTGTCTTCTCCATAAATGTTGAATGCTGTCACTGACTGAGAAGCCCATCTCACCTGGGTAAAGACTTGAATTCAAAACACATACATAAACCTAAGAAGTTCCACAATGCAGAGGTTTCTGATGAGCCAATTACAAGCTCTTCTTTGTTCACTGTAGGTGTTTTTCCATTAAAGTCAAATCAAGTTTTCCCTGTGCTAACTTACATGCCCCAAAAGCCCAAATTCTGTGGAGGCCTAATTACAGTTTCACGCTGCCAATTCCCTTTGGCGCATTTTCTTGTAAGTTGAACTTAACATATGTTATCAGCAAACTTAAGGCCCTGCGGCAACAACTACAGCAACCAGGACCCTGCACAGCTATTCTGCACATCTAGGAGCCTCCAGGAAAGGAACACAAAACATGAAAGCCAGCTTTCATACCATCCAAATGATGTAATTTATTTACAAGCCACCTTGCACTCCTTTGCTCCTGCCACACATACCAGGCTGCAGACACAGAGGCATCAGTCCAGCACCGTGCTTCAACCAAGGACTCCTCACCAGCATAAGGTCACACATCCCTTGGCTATACATCTGCTATGTTATGAGTCATGTGACTTGTAACTATTTCTCACCTTCGGGTAAAACAAAGCAGAAAGTTACACCATGTTGAGAGAGAGTTTTTCTACAGGCAACCCTGCCTTCTCACCACAGAGAGGCAGCTTGGGTGCTCTTTCACAGACAACAATTCACAACACCTCTACACCCACCAGGACCAGAGAGTTCATCAAAGCTGACATACAAGATCTCTGTGTGCTCCTGGCAAAGTTATCTTACCTCCTTAAAACTCAGTAAACCAAGCCACAAAATGAGCTGAAAGAATATCCTTTATAAAAAAGTAGATATGATTTCTAAATTAATCCAAACAAACTTTCTTGAGTAACTTAATTTTTTTCACACAAGGCACAGAATAACATAGTTTTCTGGAAAAAGACCTAGACCAAACAGAGGACACCTTTTTGAGCTTTCAAGCCCTGCAGAAGAGACCTGAAAAATCAATTTCATCCTAGACCATCCTTCAGTTTTGTTATCAGGTTGAAGAGGAGAAAAATGTGATGGTTACACAGACAACTGATTGAAAAGTTCCTTTATAGCAGATAAAGGTGGATCCTGATCAGCTGGAATACTAGTCTTATCCCATATGACCATACTGACATCCTAATACAATTTTTGACTCACGTTGTTAACATGAATACCTGTCTTAAGTTTTATATAGCATCCATCAAGGGGATATGAAAGGAGTATAGCTCAAGGGAAGTGAATAATTCTGAAGTCTCAATGTGCAGTAAGAAGTAAGTCTCCTTCCTAGAAAGTTAATTTCAGAAATCCTACAGTGAGGTTAACAGGATTAGTTTCCCAGTTGCCACTGATTTTGCAAGCATAATACCACATGAAGACTGGAGGGAGAAAAGGAGGGGAGAAACTGACTCTTCAAAATGCTGCTTAATTGCAAAGAATCTGCTATTGCTTAAGATGTGACTTGCTGACAGGAAGAAAAATATATCAAAGCACAGAGGGGATACATCAAAATATCAAAATTCAGCTGAATAAATTTCAAGGGATGACAGAAGATCCGTCGCGTAGAACTCATATAGAAGAATTTCTCACCCTGCTTACATAAAGCAGTCTTTTTTTTTTTTTTTTTTTTTTTTTTGCACAGTTGCTGTTCCAGCAAAGGGTGAAGAGGTGTTTTCAAGACCAGTTAGAAATTTCTCTGTCCAAATCAGGAGTTGGGATTTGAAGCTGTTGGCGCAGATATAATATCCATGAAAATAGGGTCAGGGAGTTGAATGAGAGGTGGCTGCTTGTCTATCCTTGGAGGCACACTACATTATCCATGGTAAATACTACTCTGAAGGCAGATGAACTTGCAGCAGATCAGAAGCAGTTGCTTTAAAAATATGAATGTCACACAGTTTCATATTCTGATGCAAAGGCTGATCCCCTTCCTTGAATTTCCCACCCTAGCCTAGAGTGAGGTACCAGTTTCATGCAAACCTGCTTCAGAGATCAAGGCAAAGAGAGGGTGTGACGTTTTCCCTATGGAATTGCCTTTGCCAAAGAAGCACGCAGCTAAACACTAGCTAGGAAATTTCCACCGGCCTCAGCTACACTTCCCATACCCTGAATCAACTAATTTTCTCCACACAAAGTTACAGTTCAACCTACTCATTAGCAATCAGCAGAAATCAATATTTTGCATTGGCAACTGACATTCTCCATCTAGAGGACAAACTGTCATTGCTGTGGCTCAGTGGCATCTGAGGTAAATGTAACAAAGAAGCTGAAGGCACCAAGAAAAACTTGTTCATCTACAATTGATGCCAAAAAGCCTCTTCTTAAATAAAAGCAGGGGAGTTCTGAGCTCAGGCTTGCTGCAGAAGGGCATTTGCTGTCTGCCCCCCACCCACTTATCCCCAGGTCCAGGGTAAGAATCTGAAAGCCGTCTTGCCCTCAGGAGGAAGCAATACAGAAAAGCCAGCAGCGGAGAGTAATTTCTGGCACAGTGGTTTATCGGGGGCTGGTTTACACCCCAACAGCCTCATTCTGTTCCTGAGGGGGCAGTAAACCCCACGTCCTCCCCACATTTGCACATCACTCTGGGGACTTCTAAATATTCTATATCCATGTGGTCCCTTCTTCTCCTTCGAAATCTCTCTACCAGAGAACACCTGGGGAGGACATTTTGTCACCATCACCTTAGGCTTCCAGTAATCAGAGTCCAGGTGACAATTCAAAGACAGAGCAGAGCATTCAGATATACACTCAGAGACCCAGAGTGAACCACCTGGTGCAATTAATAAAAAATTATGGAACAAGCCTAGGCTATCCAGTTCATCAAAGTTCACTTAGCTTTTCTATTTAACGCTCTATTTCCTCCAAGAAGGCAGCTTATGATTTACTGAATAACATCAGTGTGTTTCTACCCCAATGCTTTAGCTTGGAAAGCCAAGTGAAAATTATTTTACTCTGTTTGCATGTGCATAGAGACCTAGTTCTGTGGTGAAGACACCTGGTACACACCACCCCTCCTCCCATTCTCTACCTGTCCCTTGTCCCTGTTGGGAGCTACTACCATTTTAGGTTATACAGATCCTTACCTTTACCACCCTTGCCACCCTCTATCCCAACACTACATCCCACCCCAGAAGTCCCCTGGCATTGGACTAAAGGAGAGGAACACGCAGGTGCATTCCCAGCTCAGCCTCCTCATTACTGCTGAAACTTGGCATGCAGTGTCCCACCCACTTGGAAGAAATGTCCTGAAGTTACTCCTGAACTTAAATGCCATGATCTGAAAATAAGAAGGAGAAAATTTCCATTTAAAATTAATTTCCCCAGTTTTTTATCCAACATTCATCAGTCAAATCCCAAATAGCTTCTTGACCTGCAACTGCCTATTCATATTAGGGAGTGCATGAAGCATCCCCAAATCTCCCACAGTGTACCAGGGAAATCTGCCTGCTCAAGATCTGCCCTATTTCCTCCTCCCAGTTCCCTGGAGCAGCCGACAGCTTTTAACAAGGAGCTCTCTGTTCGATCAAGTGCTACACTGGATATTACCAGAAATTTTAAAATGAATGTTTTAAAATTCCCCACGGCCTTAGGAATAGTATTTCTCCCAAAGCCTCACAGGGTCCTTTTTCCTTGCCCTAATGGACACAAGCTTCTGAAGCTCTCCCCAGAAGAAGGACTAAATTCAGACTTCTTCACACCTTCAGAAGACTGGCTGCCACAGCTGAAAATGAGGAAATCTGAGGAAATCAGAGCAGGCGCCATATCCTGCTTATCCGCTTCCTGACCGTAGCCCATATGACAAAAACAATGCCCCCACACTGAAGAGCCCACTGCTGTAGCCAGATATCTTAGTATTTTCTCAGGTTCTGATTTATTTCCTGGAAACTGATTTCTCAGATGTTCAGTCCTTTTGGTAAACCAGGCAACTGCTGCTCCAAAGGCTTTGCTTTGTGAGCTGTTCTCATTAGCTGCATGTATTTCATGTTTTTACCCACCATTTTCTTTATATTTTCACATTAAATTCCATTTGCTGTGCAGTGACCCAGTTTCACAGCACATCTGACATCCCTTTGATTTTTTTTTTTGCTGCCTGCTCTTCACTTACAGGTAAGAGCAAAAGTAAGAAGTCTGCAGCTGTCTTCTTTGTGCGGGTCATTTAGACAGATTAGAAACACTGAAGGAAGCACTAACTCCTCTTCTGGCTTCAATCAATACTTCCTCTGAGTTTGACACAAGTCCTCTCTATTTTTTAGCAATCCTTTGCTATGTGATACACTGACTGCCTGATCTCTTCAGATTGAATAGCAACCTGGCAAGTGGCACTTCAGTAGGTTGCTGCAGAACCCAAATAGCATGTCATGCCAAGTTCCATCATTACCCAGCCTTCTTTTTTATGTATGTGTATATGTGCTTGTTATGACAGAGGCACTAGAAGGGAGAATAAAGCTAACAGAAGGAAGAGGACATGTCAACCTTAACCATGCTTTCCCTGATGGTAACAATTGAACAGCTTCCAGCAAAAATATTTAGTTATGTTCATTGTGTGCAGGCTTTAGTACCTTACTGACTGAATGCATTTGCTAAAGTCACCCCAGTAAGTGGATGCATATGCATATTTATTCATTTCAGCTGAAATGTTCAGGAGTCACATGCATTACTGATGACTCTGAGGATGCAAAATCCACCTCCTTCATTTCCTTTCCACTGCCTGGGGAGAGGTAGAAGTCTTGGATGCACCAGCAGTGGTATACAACTCAGTGATCCCCCTCAAATCAGTCTTGTAGCAGGGGAAGATCATTGATTTGCTCAGTCATCTCAAGAAAAAGCTGTAGCTGGTCCAAAGTGGTTAACACTGGAAACAGAAGGAGACATACACAGGCACCTTGGTCACAGCGGGTCTGGTGGAAGTCCTAGCTTGGAGGTCTCTGCCCTTGCCCACCATGTGGCTGCAGTTCTGTCACCCCCTGGGGCTGCTCCAGTCAGACAGTCTGCATGCCACAGGCTGCACACCACGGCTGCCACCTTGCCAGCCCAAGCCCCTCCACCTTCAGCTCTGCACGTGGGGACAGGCAGCACGCACAGAGACGACCCAGGAGACCAGCTGCCTTGGGTGCCCCTCCTCTTCTCCCTGGCTTTCTCTAGGAGGGAAGCCGTGTTCTTAAGGGTGCCTTACATTCTCCTCCACCTCCATATATTTCCAAATCTTCTACAAATTGTCCCTCTTTTCAGGTTCCTTTTGATCTGCCAGGTTTGTGGAGCAACACCTCCTGTGCTTTTCAGATCAGCATTCCCCAGGATGTGGGTGGGGATCCTACGGCCAGGATACCACCACTGTGTAGCAAAAGACAGCTCTGCCTTTCTGAGCATTTCCTCCAGAGCATTCCTCTCCCTGCTTTCAAGATCTCTCATCTCCTAAAAACCCTTGGGCTTTTTTCGCTCGTAGTTCTATACTCTTTTAATGTAAGCATGAATCACATTCTGTTCTTTGTCACTCCCATCTCTAGACCCAGAGTCACAGAGGAGATTAAGCAAGTTATGCTGGATTTACATCAGGATAATGAGAGAAAAAATTGGCCCTTTGTCTTTATATTTTAACTGCTTCCCATCATATTTTTTATTTGTGGCAGTGTTATTGTTAGATTAACTTTGATGTGCCTGTTTGAAATTCATTAATCTACAGCATGCTTTAGGAAAGCTCTTTATATCTGCTCTCTACTTGGAATATGAAATTACTTCACTTTACAAAGTACGTTATAATATTCTTAATTTATGACATTATTATTATCTGAGGAATCTCCAGCTATTCATGCACACTCCCTCTTTGTTTCAGGCCCTTCAAAGTTAGTACAGCTAATTCTACATTTTCTTCTCTTGGCATCGGTTGCACATTATACTGAATGCTGTTAAATTACAGATCCCCATTCCTTTTCCTGGAAACTTGCTGGTTGGCAGAGTATGATTAGATCTGGATATTATATGCAAGGTTTTTTTAACATCTTAGCTTTAAGATGCAGATAGTATATGAAGCTTCAGTGTGATGGAGTTCTTAAAAGCATTTAAAAATTACATTGAGCCAAATGATGTCACTTCTAAGCAGAATTTTTATCCCTTTCTTTCATGATTAGTGCAGCCTGTGCAGATTTACTAAATATCTCTCCTAGCTCCAACAGCTTCACCTCATGGCATCTTGAGTCAGCATTTCTGGCAGCAAGCAAGGCCATCAAGTGAAATTCATAATGTAAATTAACATTCAACACTGGGAGCATGGAGGTCATTAGCAAATGTTTCCAAATGACCTGTGGCAATCCCACAGCCTCACCAGGTGTGCTTTAGGAAAAATCATAATTATTCCCAGAGGGAAAGGGGAAGAGCCTCCTGATGTTCAACTGGACAGCTTAGCAAGAACAATGGACAGCTCTGCTGTGCTATGCTGGGGAGTGTTCATGCCAGCACATCCTACAGAGGGCCATCCATGCCTCTCTTCATGCCCAGTGGTCCCTGCTATAGTAAATAACACAGTCCTGGTGGTAGAGAGCCACTCCCAATGGAGTGCATCTCTCATCCCTGCATCCTTCAGAGGAGCAGGGCCTGACACCTCCCACCTATTCCCCATCAGGGAAAACCCAGACAACCTCATATATCTGTTGATCTTTTTGAAATTTGGTAATTCAATATGCTTATTATAATGTATATTGTAGTAATTCAGTGATACCAGCGTGACCTAGAGCATTTGTCAATTATTAGACTTCTGAGAATTTTCTCACTAATTTTATGCATGCATGCCTGCATTTACCCATGTCAAAGCTCTTATTTGTAAACTGACTGATAAAAGCATTAAAAACCTGTCTACAAATTTGCAGCCTACAAATTCATTCTCTCAGAGTTCCCTATGCAAAGTACATGTGCAGTTGCTTTCATGGCTTTGTTTCCCTTGGAAGAAAACAGAATTATTATTTTGTTGTACCTATATACAAAAATAATTACATTATTTTTTAAAAATACCTTTTGAAATGTTTAATGTCAGCAGTGAGCTCATTAGTTATTATCTGCTTTGCTGAAACGCTGGAATATTGTCTGCTGGAAATGCCAGGTGCATGCAAAGCAGATTGCTATTCCTTGCCAAATCAGGATGGGAAGTTCATCCAGCCCAGGACTCCATGAGATGGGCCAAAGGAGGACGCTGACAGACTATTATGACTCAAGATGAAACATATTGAGATATTTGGGCAGAAAACACAGCCTTATTCTGTAATGAGAATTTGTAGCTAAGGGATTTCCAGAGTCAGAGAGAGAAACGATATGAAGGTTTAAAATTACTTTTTACAGCATTGCCTGTCCTCTATCCCTTGCCCAGGTGGCTGTGGCCTCCAAGCACTCCCACACTGGCACTAGCTGCCTAGATAAGCAGGTGCCAGGTAAGATCAAACCCTGTGTGTCACAGCAGGCAAGAGAGAAGATAAATGGGATTTCTCCCAGGACAGACTAAGGCAGATCAGGCCTCCCGGTGCCATGTCTGTGCCCTGCTGAGCGGCTGACAGCTTGGCCCTGCAGTGGTGTCCAGTGCCAAAGGAGATTCTCTTGAGGTGGTGTAAAAAAAAATACTCTCTGTGTGCTGGTGGCTGTTTCTCTGTGTTGCCTTCACTGAAGAGCCAGCCTAGAAGCAGTCAGTTCCCAAAGGCAGTGGCAGCAATAGCAAAGAGGTGAGGAGGAAGAATCCTTCTGCTTCAAAATAGAGCCTTAATTACTGCCCACTCATGGACCCCTCCACTGCCATCAGCACACAAGCTGCTCTCATCAGAGCTTCCCATTCACTAGAGTGGGGATGAATACAGATTTAACTTCAGAGGCTTCACTCATAGCCCTTGTTTGAAGCCTGTGCCAGCCGTGGGGGTGGAAGCCATGCAGGAGACAGGCAGTAATTGCGGTTGAATTTTGAAGCAAAGAGATTCCTTCTCCTCCTCTCACCTTTCCCTCCAACCTAAGCCCTGGGACCACGTTCCCAGGACAGAGACAAAAGAGCAGATTTCTTTCCCTGAGTTTATTTTAAAAAGTGCAAAGGTGGTAGGACAGGACTGGTGGTATTGCTGAGCTGCCAGATCACGCAGGCTGGCTTCAGGACTCCTACATGTACTGTCCATCTGTGCTCCTCCATGAGCAGGACCACCACCTACATGTGCACAGCATGGACCCAGAGCCTCTCTCCCATCCAAGAGACATCAGAAGGACTTGGCATCCAGCTACCCACAGGGCAGGTGAAAGGCTGCACAACTTCTTGCATTAGCTTCTACCTTACAGTCAGGACACAGGACCCAAAAGATTTTCAGTCCTAATTAAATGCATTAATTGTATGGAACAATGCAAAATGAGTCTGTGGCTTGAAGGACTATGACAATTTCAGGCAGATGGCAAGACAGGAATTAGCACTTCTTGCAGCACCCAGCCAGAACAGATGCAATACATAATGAGGGTCAGGCAGCAATGCACGGCGCAATTCCCTTTGCTCTCCCAGCTAACACAGAAACACTAAGTCACTGTGTCACTACAGATTTTGTTGCTGGAAACACAAGGAATGTCAATTGTCAAGGTAAATTAGTAATGCTCCATAAGCAGGAGCTGGAGGTAGAACGGGAGCTGTGAAAGAGGAAGCTCTAGAGACACAATACTTCTTAAAGCATTTTCTCTAAACTCTTCCTTCACCCATATGCATATTGCTGTTTGTGAGAGGTGCACAAAGTCAGTAACTCCCTCTGGAATGGTTGTTTATTTTGAATTCCTGATAGGAAATATATTAAGTTAATTAAAATTAAGGGCAGTGATTCATGAGGCATCTCACTGCAGAAGAATAATGCACCTACATGGCTACCTGTCTTATTGGTCCATTTCTTTCTGAATTGCTGTATTTTTACTCATGAAATAGTAAAACATCAGAGCAAAGCAACGGAAAGTTACTGTGTGCTTAACTGTCCAAGAATTATATTCAGGAAGAAAAAAAGTATAGGCATAATTTGTCAGCAGGTATAAAAATAGATCTTGAGGCATTATCTGAACTTGGGAAAAATGTTTAATTGGCTGCCCGGGGCCCTCCAGTATTTTCATTTTTCTAAATGAATTATGGTATATTCATTATACAATAGGTGGCTACAAGTGTGGAAGTGTTTCTGTGCATTCATTCTGTGGTTCATTCACAATCTGAAAAACAAAGCCAACCAGGTGTAATGAGGAATCTCTATTTAGGTGGTTGAGTTCCTTATTCTTTGTTCTGCTTTTCCACTGGCAGTATTTGAAACCCAAATTTGCATGAGTGGAAAATCCTCCTTGGAAAAGCTAACTCACACTTTGGGGTTCCGCTGCCATGCCAAATAATTCAAGCTGCTTAAATGGATTTGCAAGGTGAATGCTCAAATGCAGATTAAAATGTGAATCCACTTCCCAGAAAATCATCTAATTTATAAATGAGGAATCTTCAGACCTTGAGGTAGCCAAAGTAACTTGGCTTTTAAAGAAGATTACCTACAAAAGGCTCTGGTTACCAATCTGCTGGAGACTAGATGCACGACTCTTAGAACTCCAGAACAAAAGATCAAAGACTGCCTCAGTCAAGCAAAATATTCCACTGCTGGGTAAATAACTTCTGCTCTGCAAATAGCATTTTCCCAAATGCCATATCACAATTCAGATCTTCTGACAGGTGCAAACACAGGCTGGAAAAGTGTGAGAAAACATGTCCTGTGACTTGTGAGAATGAATTGGTTACTGAGCACACTCAGCACCTTTGAAAACTGGGGTACAGGGGCCATAACACGAGAGTACATAACCATAACACAAGGCAGTGCTAGTTAATGGCAGCACTTTTAAGGCAGGACCCTTTAAGGTGGAGCTTTCAGCTGCCCAACCATCACACAACTCTAAAGGGGCAGCTCTGCAGACTTGCTCCCCAGCTGTGCCCCTAAAAACTGCATATCCATCTTCCCCCCAGGTGCTACGCTGCTACATAGGAGGTCGTGTCCCTGGACACAGGGGACAGGTGAAAAGGGGTAAGGGAAGGAAACGCTTACACAGGAGACCTCTCTGCTGGTGGGGACAACCTCGCCCTTGAGAGAGGCAGCAAGTACCCAGAAGTCTCACTATCTGCAAAGGCTGTCACAGAGGCTTTTAACTTCCTGCATCACCCCACGAGCGTAGAGAGGTCAGGGACCAGATTCCCACCACGATGTCTGTGGTGAACTGGTGCAAAAATGAGTGCGGGGGGCTTAAAATGTGAGTGAGGTTTTAAATAGCCCACAAGGCATGAGGGAGACTTGCAACATCTGGCTGCTCATCTTCTTCCATCTCAATAAAGTGCCAGATATAATTATGAGGACAGGTAATAAGCAGGCAGGAATAATAAGAGAAGAAAGCAAATCTCTTGGAACCTGAACATGAAATCACAGCACCTTCATCCTTTAGAGGTGCAGACAGTCCAGTAAAAAAGAACCACTTCCGAGGCCTTGAATCTGTCTCCTGTGACAGATGCTATCAGCCTAGCACAGAGCATCAGCACTCAACATGAAAAACAATTATTTTCTCAGCAATCACCCCCAAATCATAGTGGAAGAGAACTGGAGAACAGTAACCGGAGAGCTAAATCATAAACCCAGCAGTGTTGACATAGTCTTTTTCTTGCAACGCCCAACAAGCATATTTTGCATTCCAGCTGACTCAAGGCATGTTCTGGGTAGTGGATAAGAGCTCTCAGCATGCCATGGAAAGCTTGACTTTTTCAGAAGCCTGAAACAGCAAGCTTCCATACTCACTGGAAAACTAACACATCTCTAAAAGAAGGAACATAGTGGGGCCTTTACGCACTGCCCTGCTTTCTGCCTCTTCCACCAGTACTCACAGCAGAGGTGAAGGGAAAAAAAAAGGGAAGAAGAAATTAGTGAAATAAATGGCAGCCAGCCCTGCAGCATCAAGATTCTGTACAATCCCCATATTTTACCACAAAACTGTGAGGTGCGGCTCAAAGAAAAGCCATTTGGCCCACTGCACCTACTGGCTTTTGGCATGGTCTGTATCCTTAAAGACAAAAAGCGCAAGAATACTTCAAAGCAGCATGGCTTATCGTCAGGTGTACAGGAATGGGTTAAATCATATTGTAAGGGAGTGTGGTGGTTGCACATTTTATAATGATTTTTCATGGGTTTTTTTCTGCTGTCATTCGCAGTGCCCTCCCTAGGGAAATCATTCATCACCTCTGTGATGGCAGCATGAATGAAGACTGCTTAGGAAGTCACATTTATTCATGTTAGGTGACTGCATCTATAAAACAAAAGCCATTTTTTGCCAGAATTCCTGCATGTCTCACTTTTATTCCCTCTTATTACTTCTGTATTTTTCTATGTCACTATCCTAGTAAATTATTTTGTATTTTACCTTTTATTTTATTGGAGGTTTTTATACAAATCTAATTCTCTAATTTTCAGGCTGCATCTTCTATATCTCCATGGATGACAAAATTTTAACTTTATAATAAGTAATCTTTGGCCACTACAGGCCAAGAATATCTTTCCAGTTACTTTTATGCAAATTCAAAATAATCCACCAATATGCAAAACTTAGCCCCTAGACCGGGCATGTCTGAAAATGCTTTGGTGTGAAATAGTTTTCTTAGATGCAGACTGATGTCAAGTGAGTCTATACCAGTAAGCTTAAGCAAGATATGTACTTCTGTATGTGTAATATATACCACCAGTAAAAAGACTCTGTGAAGAGTTACTACAGAGTAGTAAGAGCATGGTAAATTCGTGCATGAGCCTTATCTTACCTGGACAGACAAAAGCTTTTATTATAACCTCCATTCTGCCAGTAAGTCTTGCCTATAAATATTAGTCACACAGCACGGAAGAATCAATTTTTATGGTGATGACAAACTAAAGCACAAAATAGAGCACTTATACACAGGTTGCCTTTGGGCCATTTGATGATTCACAAATTAGTCCTGACTCTCCTGGATCTACTTTAAGTATTTCACTTCAAATGTTTCTACCCTTTCAAGTACCCCTTTACATAGCTGGAATTTGATCTGCTTACCACTACAAATGACTTAACACAGCCTCTGAGTACAGAAAAATAGATGTTTTCAAGAACAGACTCCTTCAGTTCCTGCTTTCAGGGTAGAAAGATTGGTTTTATTTAGTTTCATGTTGTAGAGCCAAATTTCTTCACTTCTATTCCAACTGAGTAGTTCTATAGTTTTCCAAGTAACTCTGTTAACGGTTGTTTGCCTTTACTCTGTCTTAAACAGAAGCAGACTGCATAATCTGAATTATTTCGGTTTCACACACAGCTGATCTTTCTAATGTCAAAATCTGATTCTTCCCACTGTACCAAGCCACTTCAATTAGACCTGTTTATGTTATACTGGAGTTCAAGGTATATCATCTGAAGTGTTATGTTCTTTGCATAGACATGATCTATCACCCTGGCTTAATCTTAGGATGCTCTGAGTAGATCATCAGCAGGTACAAAGCCTCTTTGAAAGAGTAACAGCTTCTCTGAGTTTCACAATTTGGCAAAAAATAGACACATACAGGGCATTTGTCTTTTAGTGGGATGGGATCTCACTTTTTTCTCTTTCCTCCACAAAGCTAGGCAAGTGCAAAGATATTTTTAATGTATCTCTGTGAGGAAAATATTTTCAAAGAATATTTTGTTTGTATGTTTTTAATAAAAGCTTAGCTTTCATGGAAACAGGCATTTAGGATATGCCTGAAAGCCTCTTCCTGCTCATGCTGGTTAGGTATGATAATTGTCAACCTTTGGTTCTTGAGTTCATTCCCTAATCAGGGCTACAGCACATGTCAAAGCTGTTCACTTTGAATGAAAAGCTTTTCCAGACTGAAAACTCAATTTACTCCAGCTAGTGACATTAAGATAAGCAATGCCTCAAGGGGTCTCAGTCCTTATCTGATACACTGTTATTCGCAGGCTCTAGTAGAAATTAAGTGGAGTTGCATGTACACACATTTGGGACGTGTGTACCCTATTGAACAGGATGTTTCATTTGCACATCAAATGAAGCTTTCCAGTAGCTCAGTTGAGCCCTGTTCCCTTGCTGAACATCATTCCCGTTACAAGAGCCTATGATAACGGCATGCCTATATATCCTAAAGACAAAAGATTACTGCTCTGCAGGACGGTGCTATGAATCGGCTGCCTATGATCTCGTGTAATGAATTACCTATAACAAAGTGATATTTTTTATACCTTTTGAGACAAATAAGTTACCCCTAGGAAAGCTTCATCAGATGTCCTTCATAGCCTCCATCATAATGCTGAGATCAATTATTTATGTTAGCAGCACCAAGGGATTTGAGGCAGGGTGCCATGCAAACCCAGAATACATGTGCATGCACGCCATGCACATGCTGGTGTATACTTTACTGGTGTATGCCTCCAACTATTTCCTTTCTCTCCCGCTATTTAACCTGATCCAGTCCTTCTTTACCCTCATGCATGCTGCTAAGTCTGGACAAGGCTTTGTGGAGACTTTTTCCGGAATCAAATGTAGGCAAGCCCATATGAGGGCAAGATTCCTACTCACATGAAGCAATTAAGAAAATTAATACAAGTATCTGAAATTGATCATTGAAATTGAAGTCAATCAACCAAATTAAACATACCTGTAAGAGCAGCCCTTTAGCCTGGAAATGGCTACCTTTACACTTAAAAGGAAAATTAGCTGTGAAGGCTAGCTACTACTAGCACACCAAGGGAACCAAGAGTCCAGAAAACATTGCACTTTAAAAGGTTTTAAAGGACTAAACAGGGGATTTCCACTCAGGAAAAAAAAAATCCGCTGGGGAGCTGGACTAATGAAACCTACACAGTGTTGCTCCAACCCACCTCCTAAACATATTACCAGAATCATCTAGAAAATGTAATAGAAAACAACAGATTTTACTGGGATTTCTGAATAATCTCCCTGCACTGAACTGAGTTTAACGTCAGTCTCATGGCATGAGGCAAAATGGTTCAAATTACCTTCAAATAGGGCATTTTCATTTCTTAAAACAGCCTTATTTTTAGAATATTTTTTGTAGAACCATATTGGACAGCCTGAGAGAATGTTAACTTCATTCCTATAGAAGATTATGTATATCTCCATAAGAAGGCAAGGTCAAATGCTGTGTGAAAACTGAGCTCAGTTTTACATTAATATAGTGAGTATTCATGACAGTGGTGGGGGTCAATGTACTTTGTGATAGAAGAACTGATTGCTCTAGGACTAGATAATTTGCGCTCACTTGGCCATGGGAAATCTTAGGCTCACTCTATAGGTGATTTGTCATCTGGGGCTCAGGATGTGCACTATAGATCATGAAAATTCTCAGTGGAAGAATTTCTGAGTAACAGAAGAAACACAATAGGTTTCCTAGGTAATCAGGAGAAGACAGAAGTAGTAAAGGACAGTAGAAGCAACAGAGAAAATTAAATACTTATTCAAGATGGGCAAGGACTTCACTAGATCAATGTCAGATTATTATCTATGCTAGATCAAGCTTTATGACAACTGTGATGGGGAGTGGTAACAATCATATCTCAGAGAATTTTAGTGCTTCTTTCTGGGTTTTACTTCAGGTCAGATGCCACAATTTATTTCTCAGAATAACAGAATGCAGTATTTTCTTGCTAGAGGAGAAGATTGTGCATCCATACCACCATCCTGAAGCTGGGAAAGTACACACAGGATCTACTTCTTTCACGAAATATCCCAGTATAGTTAACAGACTGCCTCTTCAGTTCTCCCCAAAATAAAATTATCAGTCTTTTCCATAACTTGTCAAAGCTCCTGAGAAGGAATGTCAGTGTCATGACCCTCAGCTATTGGAAAAGGAAGCTGAGGTACAGAGCTGTGAAAAGATTTATTCACGAACAACCAGAAACTGACTAGAAAAGAAAGAAATCCTGATTTCCAGGCAATCCTTTCTCCAGCTCTTGGGCTTGTATTCTATGCAGCTGGCAAAGAGAAAGCAAGGCAAGGCAAGGCAATCTACAGTAGGTTTTTGAGCATGGGTTCTGAGGTCACATCTAATTCAGCAAGAACATACAAAAGACACCCAAAGTGATACTATTACCTAAATGACTTAGCCTATGTTATGGAAATCAGTTGCTTTTCCTCTGTGCAAGAACTAAAGCGCTATATTCAGACTGCCTACAACAAACTTTAAATTTCCCACATCTCTGTTTATTCACCCAGAATCAGGCAGTGCAGTTAATTAGAGCTTGAGTCAACTGCCTAAACATAGGCATTTGGTGCCATCTGAGATACCCTATAGTATCTCAGATTGTCTGCACAGGCTTGGCATGTGTGACATAAGATCTAAGGGAACTTCTGGAGTGGCATCTAGAGGCCAGGTAAGGTTTCTTTGGGTATCTCAAATTATGCTAAACACCTGTGCTAAGGCAACAGAATGGAGATTTTAGGCTGCAGCTAGGCAAAGCTACTTGCAGATATTGATTCAGTACATTTTAGATGAGAATTTCTAATTGCACGTGGCCTATTTCCTCATCACTGACTACAGAGGACACCTATGGCAACCCCAAACAAAAGCAGTTTTACAGGTGCCTGAAGCTGGGAGGGATGAGGCTGGGCCATACCCCCCAGTTCTCTGTTGTTTGATCCCTTCTGCACTTCTCAGCTTCTCTGGAAATTGCATGGAAAATCCTGACATTGGGATTTTTAAGAACTTTATATCCTCTCTGCATAAATAATTAGGCAAGACAAGAGGGAAATCAAGCCAGTTTTTTCCCCACCTCAGAGAGATAAGAGAAAAACACTGTGAAGAGTTAAGAGTTGAGTCAGATTAAATTTACCATGTCTGCAAAATTTTCTATCAAAAGGTTACCTTTGATATAATGTTTTAGCCTGGAGACTTTTGCTTCCCAGGCATTAAATTCTGTTGTAATAAACTTTTACAATATGCATCATTATAGGAAACTTAAATAGGCTTAGCTCTTGAAGTGAGAGTCACAAAGACAGTAGAACAGAGGGAAGAAATTCAAGGTGTCTGGCTTCTTGAATATTTAAGAAAAGGTTCTTCTTTATTAAATAATGCATATGAGGAGAGGGATTTGGAACTCTAAATTTTCAAGGTCAGGATGGAAGGAGGTCTATCTGAAGAGACAAATGCCTGATCTCAGCCCTTGCCTTTGCATCTGTCTTTGCTGTACAGCCTTGTGCAAATCAGAGGACTACCCAACCACTGAGCCCCTTAGTTCCAACTGCGATTGAACCTCTGGGGCAAATGGGTTGTTCTTCTCAAAGAAGAGTCATGGCAATTGCTCTTTTTATTCTTCACAGTATTGTTCTCATATGTGTGAGGACAGACTAAGAAAATATAAATGGCCCAGCTTTACAGCAAAATAGTTGCTGGTGGTTTAAAAATAAAATTCAGAGTCACTTTTCTGCTTATAATGAGCATGGCAATGCAGAACGGGCAGCTGCAGAGAGTCCAAATGAGAGATAGAGAGGATCAGCCTCTTTGTTATTACAATGGTTTATGGAGACATTTGGCCTCAAGTATATGCTCCTTCCTATTCTGCTGTAACTCATGTGTTTGAAGTGAAATATAACTGCCCAGAGAGACCATGGTACACTCCTTTCCAAAGCTCTAAGCATGTTCGTTACCTAACAGATCTTCTGTCACATGGATGAAATGAAAACTCCTTTCCTACAGAAGAGTTACGGTACATTTTACATTTGTTTTAGAAGAAGAAGGAATTTAAATCCTATTGTGTTCTTTGTGTACTTTTGGAACATCAGCTATCAGCCTTAGGATGGCCAGGGATCATATATCAACTAATGTTGCATTTCATGGCCTGGTATAAACATGGAGAAAGATAGCTGATCCTTGCTATGCATAACGTGGAGTTAGACAGGGGCTGAAATTTGTCCATGCTCTTAAAAGAACAAATCCTTCATCCTGTCTATACAAGGAATGGAGCAGAGGCACTGCACCACCTCCAAAGTCTTCTGAGAGGCAGAAGGAGGGGAATGTTAAGACAGAAAAACCTCCCTGATATACTCCTTTTCCAATTATTATTCTGCTGCCCTCCCCCCGCCAGCCTACAGACAGTTGCCTTAAAAAGCAATGCCCTACATTCATCAAGTATTAGATTCCTCCGGATTTTCTCTTCTCCTAATGCTCAACAGCAGATTTCAGCTATTCAGAAGTCTGCGAGTTCACATCTGGCTTGGCTGTTTGGGTCCCTGTGCATTTCTGAGAGACTTAACTCATTCTTTTGATTAAGTGAGCGCAGAGAGATCCCTGGAGTGGGAAGAGGGAAAGAGAATAGCCTGAAACATCGGTCATGATTTGCATTGCAGTGTCATTTTCAACCAACAAGAGACTACAGTGCCCTCCATTTAAGACGCTGGCTTCCTTCCCACTAGACTCAGTAATACACTTAATTCTTACAACACCCTGACACTTTATTTTATTTCTAGCAGTGCTTATTCTAAAGGTCAAAGGCCTCACTGACTTTCTCAACTGGCAATACTATTTTATTTAATTTCTTTAACTGCAGAAGGCACACCTCTCCTCTGTCCTGAGGCATTTTTGCAGACACAAAGGAAATACAGTCCACAGGGCAAACTCTATTAATAAGTGCCAACAGGGATTCCCCAAACTAGTCCTTCAGAAAAAGCCATAGTAAATGAACAGACCTGCTGGTTGAGAAATTCAAACTCTGACTCAGATGCAGGAGTGACTATCAAAGCAAAGGGTCCCAAAAGTTCCCAGACAGGAGGCAAAAATATATAAATTTTTAGTGTAGACTATTAATTAGGTTTAGTCCTGATTAAAGGAAACAAAACAAATAAGGAATGTTCATTAAAGTCTTCACTCTGGCTTTGCAATTTCATTTTAAACCCAAAATACTTCCTGTCAACAGACAAGGAAGGAGACTCATTGAAAGGTGGACTATACTCTGCAAATGCACGTCAAGGGCTGTCACTGAAGCCAACAGAGGCCAGAATCTGGCCTTACACATCCTGGTAGGTTTCTAAACTGAAATATAATTTATTTTGAAAAAATAAACACTATTTGCCCCAGGTTTGGAAAAAGAATAAGGGCTGCTGGCCACTGCAGATCCTTTTGCTGCTAATGGTGAGATCCAGCAGATTCTGTTGAGGTCTGCAATAAGAATGGGCTTGTCATAGCCTATATTTATTGTAGACCTCAATTTTGATGTCTTCTGACACTAACTCACCTGAGAATGGTAATAATGATTCAAAGAGTATGTGTATTGTAATAAAAGGTAAGCCAGTGAAAACCCTAATTTACTCACACAGGCAAATAAAAAAGCTTTGGCTTAGTATAATATGTCGCTTCTTGCAGCATTCACCCCATTGTAGCTAACAAAACATTACCAAGAGAGATGCTCTAAAAACTGAGGCTGGGGATGAAATACCCTCAGTGGAATGTAAAACACAGGGCTCCTGTGTGAGCAGGTAGTGTTCCCTCACAAGTGACTCTTTGCCCTCCTGTTCTCATTGCTTGGCACCTTTTTCCAGAATTTTTGCTTCAAAATGATTCATCTGGAGGTTCCACGCAAAAGAAGGGGAAGATTCTTTTTTAAACACGTTGAGCAAAACAGTTTCTCATCCTCAGTCCAGTTTGCAAAACAGTTCAGTGTTTACTTTTGGCAAGGGAGAAAGGGAAGCGTGTTTGCAAGCCTCTGTTTTAGCACATTTGCCTTCCTTGATGCTGGGAGGTGTAGACTTTGTTCTGACTGTGGGCTGAGCAGCACAGTGCAGGTTGGAAGAACACCTCTCTTCTTGGCCGAATTCGATGTTTGGAAGCTGGCAGCTGCTGCTGCTGCTGCTGTAATTGCTGAGTTTATTGCTGCCCAAAGCAAATGAATGAGTAGGAGGAACAGAAAGTGCCATTAATCTACTCTTTGCTGAGTTTCTGGGGGGGGGAAAAAGATACATATAATTCCTGTAGGCACTCAGTATGGTGATGAGCATGGCAGAAGCAGTTGAATATCACATACTACCATTTTAGCAGCACGAAGAAGGCAAAAGAGGTCTCCTTTTTCTCAGCCCAGGAAGCCTCTCACCAGGCTGTTCTGTACTAGGAGTCTCACTCAGGGCAACACTTCTGTGGCAGGATCTAGTCCCACACTTACTCCATCATCAAGTCAGGATGTGGCCCTGCCTCCCTGCAACATCAGAGCTCTCTTCTGCAAAGCACAGAGGGTCAGTTCTAGAATATGTGTATTAAATAAGAACAAGAAGTATGAAGATATTGCCCTATCTGTAATTACCTCTGCTCCTAGACATGTTTGCTCAGAGGTATATTATGTTCTCAAATTATTTTCTTAGACAAGACTATCTGTCAGTATTTTGTACAAGAAGGAAAATGCAAAATGTAGAAATCTATCTTTTACTGTAAAGGTCACTGAAAATTATTTTCCAAATGAAGCAAATTATATAAAAATAGGAACTCATTTTAAGATCAGAATAGTTTATGTAAGTGTTTTTAATAAAACATTTATAGCCTTCCTGCTGCACTGGCCATCTCTCAACGTAATTCTGTTATAGTAGAGACCACTGAAGGATATCAAAAAGACAAAGTATGCAGGATGATACAATATTTTTTATTAAACCAACTAATTTATTTGGGAACATAGGCAGGCTTTTCAGTATTCCAGCTTTTCTTCAAGTAATTTCCAAAGAGAAGTAAAGTGATTAGCCCAGCTGTGGAAACACTACATGATAAAAAGTTGATTCGAGACTGAAAACCTGCACTGATTAATATAGAAGTTAGTGCACAAGTCTTCCGTAAAGTCACCAAGGGATGGGAATGATAAAAGACAAGGTGGGAGAGCAGGAGACATATCAGGCATAATTTTTTGGCTTAACAGAAACAAATTGCAGGTAGAACCCTAATATAGCAAGTTTCAGACTCCTATCTCTGTGTAACTTGTAATTACATGACTTCTTAAGGAGTTTTTCATGTTTAAGTTGACAGAAGGAGACAAGCCAAGTCATTGAAACTGCACAGCCACTTCATGCTTTGGAAGCATATCAAGAATTGTGGCACAAGAGTCCACACAGAGATGAAGAACTATTTATTTATGTTTTGCTGACTGAATCTGCTGCTGGCATCACCATTTAAAAATTTGAAGTGTATTTAAAGCGGAACTGACTCAACCAAAACATCCAACCCAGAGATACAGATGCAGGACAACAGTGGCAAACTTCCAGCTACCATAGCCCATACCATAGGCATTCAAAATCCTCTGGAAATAAATTATTTAAAGGCTTTAAAAGGACTGCCAAGACAGACAGATCTCAGGGCCTGTTTCTGAAGGTCCCAGACACGCATGACTTCAACTGACTTCCAATACTGTCATTTTTCCAGGACAGGTATTAAGAGAGAGCTGCCTTTCTTCAGGGGTTGACCATGATTGCTGCCTTCTATCCCAGCAATGTAGTTTACATGAGGATGTATTTGGTTCAAACAAAAGGTCTGCCTAGCCTAGTTCCAGCCTCCAGCAGCAGCCATAAGCCATATCCATTGAAAATTATGAAATGGGTGAACATTTACATTTCCCCACACATATTATCTCAGCTTCTGACTATTTTCAACTGAACGGATTTTCTAAACCTCGTGTGTTTCACCTGTTTAATAATCCTTTGTAAATCTCTCTTTTAAGTGCTTGCCCAGTCTCTTCTTGAACTTTTGCATTTATAACATCCTTTGGCAGGGAGACCCACGGGTTCATTGCCTGTTACACAGAGAACTGCCTTCTTCTGTTCGTTTTGAACCTGTCTCCCTACTACTAGGGAGTCTGATAGACATTTATCCTTGCCCAGGATGAAACAGTGAATGTGTAGCCCTTATCCACCCTCTTCATATTCACAATTTTGCAGTTCTGTAGTGCAGCCCACCTATGTTGACCTTTTCCAGTCCTAGTCTAACAGCTTCTCTCCTATTTCTTGGCCCCGCAGCCAGGCAGAGAGAGTTGTTTTGCCCAGACATCTACTAGATAGATACAGGCAAGTTTAAAGATGGAAAGAGGCCTCAGCATTGGGCTACCATGTGTGAGAAGTGATCAAACCCAGCTCCATGTCCAGAGAAGCCCGGATAGGTAGATGGCACGGCATCAGCCACAGCCCAGCTCTTGGTGATCCCTGGTCACAGGACACAGCAATGCACATCTCCTGCCTCGTATCTCTGCAGTATGATCCAGTGTGGCCCTTCCCCATGTGCCTGAAGACCCTTCAGCAACTGGACACAAGGCAGCAGCAACCTCTGACACAGATGAAAGTGCTCTGAGATGCTGTTGAGATGCTGAATGGTGGAATGGTCTGCACAGTCTAAAGTGACAAAAAATGATGGGTTGTACCTTACAAATCAGTCAACAGTGTTGGCTACTTCACCTTACATGATTTATATGAGATATGAGATATGTATTACATGACTCATATAGATATATGTTCCATATACTTCCCGGATACATTTTCCATTCCAGACCTATTCTAAATACCTTTGCCTTAGCACAATAATCTGTGTTTGTCTCATCCTATGTTTTCTTTTCATAAGTCCCATGAAAATTAATAAAAAACTATTCTCATTGAACAAATCAGCTTTTCACATTTAAAAAGAAGGCAAGTATTTTCTATAATACAAGTTTCCAGAGTCATTCTGTCTGTTGTTTGTGAAATGACTGTACTTTCATTACACAAGACAAATTATCTAGAGCCCTAGGAAAAATTAATTTCATGGGATGCAAAAGATTGAAGACCTATTGATAGAGCACAATATATGCTTGGCAGATGTCCCCTGCCTAAGGCATGAAATGGCCTATTATCTTGTCTATGGTTCAAAAGTAATTGTATGCATTGCACACAGAGCACCAAATGCTCACAGAGCAAACACCTAGTGATGATGAATATCACTATTGATACAATTCGCATCTAAAAACTGTAAGTGCTGGAAAAAGTACCATGAATCCTAAAAGGTAATATGAATTCATTAACTGCAAAGAACACACGCAGTTGCATTCAAGGAGTAGAGCTGTGACAGTAATTGCTGAATTGAATATTTTTAAAAAGCCCTTTTGTTCCTATTGGCATCAAAGCTATTGTTGAACTGTGCTGAACTGTCAGCAACGTGTATATTAGGGGTTTAGATCCATGCACGCAAAAGATCAAACGCAGTGATGAAGGATTCTGTAATTATTAGTAATTGCTTCCCAAGTGGCCATTTTTTTATAAAGATTCTTCACAACCAATTGCTCACTGAAGACTACGGGTTGAACTTATATTTTCTTAGCAACCACATGAGCCCATGGAAATTATTTCACATATTATCATCATAGCTAGAAACTACCACTAATAGGAAATACAAATGTTACATAAAATCTGAATATCATTATTATGATTATTACTTGTAATTTTAATGTAGATTCTAATGTTACATTTTCAATCAGAAGAATTTAAACATAAAAAAAAAGTCAAACTAGTTTGAGTAAAGTCTTAATTTCTCTAATTCAGCATTCAAAATTGCTTCGTGCAAGTAAAATACAAATGGTGCATCATCTGTGAACTGCCATTGACTCGTAAAAGGTACTTTCTAGGCTCAAGTTTCCATCCACTTAAAATGATGTGAATCCTTACACAGTCATATAACTATAAGCACAGCACCAAGAGAATTATAACAAACCCAAAAAAGGCTTCAAAAGCTCAGTCATGCCCTCTTCTCACATATCAGCACTAATCCCATTGCCGAATGTGTATCTTTAGAGCCTTATTTCATATTTGACCCTAAGGTTTGCCTCGGAGCTGTACTTGCTTATTGTGGGACCAAATTTGTCCTGAATAAATACAAATCAGAACCATGGCACTATTAAAAATAACTCATACATGACAGTAATAGTCCACTACGTCTCATTGAAAAACATTCAAAATATTTAAGAAATTGTGGTGTTCTGCTGTCCAGGTATGGCAGCAGGCAGCTTTCTCCAATCTTCTGCTGAGCATGGAGATTGTCTGTGGGTCCATACAACAGCTGCATCTCAGTCAAGCCAAACACCAGGAGGGAACAGCTCCACTGTGAGCTTCTGACTCCTGCATATTTCCTACGAAGCGGGGCACTTTGGAGGGCACAACTGCAGCTATACAGCTCCAGGACTTCTCCCTTCCTACGCATCAAACCCCAACAGACCACAGAGTGAGTGAGGTGCTGACAGGGGACGGAAGGGGTTTGGGCTTTGTGGGGGAGATGCCACAACTTTACAGAAGTGGTCCATACCTCTCCTCTACATCTGATTCTAGAAACAATATGTACGTAATTTTAAATGCCTGAAATGTCCTATTAAAATCACTGCTAGAATTAATTACACTCTCATGCTCCTCAGGGTAAAAACCTTACTGTGTCTATCTGCAAAGTGTCTGTTTGGATGCCATACAAATTAATAAAGTATAATAACAGTGGTGCCTGCATGAAAACCCAGCCCTAACACATCGATCTCATTCTGCTGAAACCAATGGGACAACTTAGAGCCTTCCATTATGTGCAAAAAGCAATATTCAGTATGTGGTTTGTTTATGATCTCTGAAGAAAAACACACAGAAACCCCCTTCAAGACATCCTTCAATGTGGCCAGGGTTTTTGTTTCAGTTAAGTTGTTTTGTTCAATATGCTCAAGCACCCTACCAAAGTCATCAAGTGGCACTATTTCTTACATTAAAATCTGTTATCCCTCAAAATATAGCTTCCTTTACCAGCCAAATAATTCCCTTGCAGTTCCCTTTCTGTCATGGTTCAGTCTCCCATCTCACTCGTAAGACATATTGATACCATAATATATATATTTGCTCCAGGATAGAAACTAATTTATTATAAAGGGGAAGCATGAGCTCTGCCCTAACATATACAAGGCTGTAATAGGAGACTTTAGTCAGTCCAATAACTTCATTATTCTCCAACAACTCCCTCAATATCATCTCTCAAAATAAAGCCAATTTTTCTTCACTTTCATCAGTGCAAATCTGGAGTAACACCACTGAGCTTGATGTTTCCCCTCTGGTAAGGAAGAATCAGGACTGGTGTTTCCTACTCACGAAGTGGGGAAACAAATCATGTCACTGTTTTATTTATGTTTCATCTAATTATTCGAGGCACACCTCACATTCATCCTCCTTAGTGATTGTCTGCTTTCTGCACTTCTCCACCGTATCTTACCCATTCTTCAGTATGGGTTTTGATATCTGTTTAATTTACCATAACTTGGGCCACATTTTCCCTGTGAGTTGTATATTCTGTGCCAGGGGGAGAGGGCAGGGGGAACCCCAAAGGAGAAGCACTGAGAAAGCCCACCAGGATGCATCTTAAATGACAAGAAACATGGCCCATTCTCCTTTCAACACAAGAGAGATTTACACACACAGTTCCCATTACCATTAATGTAGTTATGCATATAATTTGTCCTATACACTGAGAGGAAAATAAACTTGAGAGAGGAGAAATAGAGGGTATTCAAGGGGAAACTATTTAGTATGTAAAGCTTGTGGCTGCCAGTTGGTAATGAATGTGGCAGACATAGTAATAATGAGAAAAGACACCTACATATCTGAGTTAGGGTTATTGTAATATGGCATATGAACAGAGAATGAAACCATCAAGGAAACCACTAAATATCATTTTGAGGAAATAAGAAGAAAATATACTTAAGACTAAAGAGAAAATAAAAAGGAGAGCAAAAGTAGGACTAGAAACAAGCCAGCAAAGGCATCAGAGAAATCAAGGGTTTTTCACCTAAGGAAAGAGGTACTCTCTGTGAGAGTACCAGCAGAACTGAGGAAGTGGCAGAAATAGATGGGATCCCAGCAGCGAGAGGCAGAAAGCACAGAGGTACTTCCATCCATCAGAAGACAAAAGCAAACACATTCAGAAGAGACTGGACTAAATTAATTTACAGGAAGATAAGTGACTCCGACTGTTCAATACAGGAGTGTTTAGCTAATGAAATTATGGACCAAAAATAATCACAGGTTAAGGCTTACAAATCAGTACTAAAGGGGAATTCTCAAGTGGTGGATCCTAGTGATTCAGATACTTCGCTGGCTCAAAGAGTATGAAATGTAGCCAGAGATGCTGGGATAGTACTGATGCTGCAGACAGGTAGACAGACATATATGAAATCATATGTCATGGTGTACCGCCTTCCACTTCTTCCTGGTGCCAACTCACTATCATTGTTCCTTTATACAGGAATAGCCATACAGAAAAGCACTACAGATATGGCAATACAGATAAGATGCAATTGCAGCTGTGATAGGAGTTACCACAAGCCAAATATCCATCAACTTACACAAAAAATGCCTTTTACAATGGCTCTTAGACTTGAGAAGTAACTGTCAGTGGGCAATCACGACCAAAGTCGCTTTCAGGCAAGTCCCTGATGTTCATGCAGCAGCACCATGAAGCACGAGCACCAAATACTGGAGCACAGACAAATGATCATCTCCATCATCTCCATCATCTAGGACAACCATTTTAGGGTATAAATAATATCAAACTCTGATTGATGAACTGCTCTCTCCTTTGACTGTACAGACCAGGTATGCAGCTTTCTTGTCTGCAGGTGGATAAAGGCACCCTCAGAGACTTGGTCAGGATCACTAAGAAAATGTCTGGCCTCTGGCATCTCCACAGCTGCCTTGTTCTACTTCTGAACTGATACCAGACTCTTTCACATGAATGGGCATACATGAATTTTAAGTAGGGACTTGGCCCATTGAATGCCAAAAAGACAGAACATAAATCGGAAATAATTATTCTAGCATAAAATTGAGAACCTGTTTAAAATACTGCTGAATCTTGGTTCTGTAGAAGAAATATTACCGAGTCTAAAGCCTTTAGCTGAGGAAAAGTAAAGTAAATCCAGGTTTTGAGAAGTATGAATTATGAGGAAACAGTGATCAGATGTTGCAACTATAAATAATAACAGCTCATTAATTTTCACTTTGCTAATCCACACATTTTAAGAACTCCACAACCCCTTTAAATCCTAGGGTACTCATCCTACTTCTCAGCAGAGTTTTAATTTATGTTAGTAACAAGATCTCATATTTCTAGGAATTCCTCACTTTTAAAAAACCCATTACATTATGTTTATTGGCAGGCTAGAAGATATTATCATAAATAATTGAAACTCAACTACACTTGTTCAGGCACTAACAAACTACATTGGCAAGGCATCACACTTGAGTCTCTTTTTCAAGCACATCATTTCATTCATGGCATAATTTTATGCCTATGGAGTGAGACCCAAAAAACCTCTACTAAATCCAGAATATGGGGTTTACATACCCCCCAAGTGTCCTGAGTGGTCTGCTGTGCAGACACAAGTTTCACAATTAATTACCAAGTCTTATTAGTGAACAGAGGATGTTGTCACTATCCATGCAAGCAAATCCATAGTCTCCCATGATTTAAATATACAGACATGGGGTCATTGAGTGAAGATCTTGAAACCTAAGTAAGAAAATCAGTTATGTGAGACTGATGTTAAGTAAGGCACAACCTGTAGGGCCAATATTAGCATTCATCAGGCAGAGTTCTCTTATGCAGGGATGATTTGAAGAGTGAAATGCAGGATAATCAATCAGGGAAATGGGCCTTCCACATGGACAGCAGGCAACCACCTCCTTCTAGAGTTGTCCTATGGGATTTACTCAGTGCAGTGGAGCATAACAGATGATAAAGGATTATGCCATGGTGTCACTGAACTGATTCTTAAAAACATTGCAAGGTGTTTTCATGCCCTACAAAGCCATCTTGGAGGAGGTGAGTCACATCAATATGTGACATGGTTGCACTCATAGATCATCCCCTAGTCTTACAAGAGACTGAATGCTGCCAAATAAGTTTGTTCAGAGTGGGCAGGATTCATCTCATTGAACTTTACCCACCTAATAGTGAGGCATCTTATATGAACTAATTGTCCAGGCTCTCTCCATACTTACCAGAGGCACCTCCAGCAAACTATGTATTCTCTCTTAATATGGATGGGATCTAATATAGGTGGGATCAAGCTCCTACAGAAGAGGCCTATCTCCCTTCATTGAACATAGAGCAACTCAGCAGCTGGCTGAAACCATTCACCTGAAGAACCGAGGGAAGCAAAACTTTAAAACAGGAAACAACAAACTTGTGCAAAATTGTGACTAACAGAGTGAAACAGATGACTGTAAAGTGTATCTCAAAAGAGGAGGTGAAACTATTCATGATTTAGGAAAAGAGAACTCAACTAAACAATGAAATTTAAGTCTGAGTTGAGATTGCTGTCTATATAAATACGTCAGAGCAGCTTACAGCAGAGGGAGAAAACAGCTATTTAAGCTAAGTGTCAACACTGGCCCAAAAGCAAATAAGTATGTACTAACAATACATAAATTCATTCTGAAGATTACAGGAAGACTTTTAATCATCAAAGGATCAAGGTTCTGGAACAGCCTTTCAGAGCAGTGAGATACTATTTTTGCAGTGTCATTGCTTGTAAAGAAGCTGCTCTGCTATGTTTATGGCATGCTTTAAGACATTATCATGAAGCATTTAAAACTGCTTGTGTAAACCTTCTTGACGTATAGGATACACAAATATCAGGTAACTATTATGAACAAGAAATTACCCGTTCCAATGTGAGAGACCGTGCACGTGTCAAAAACAACTCCACATTTAATTCTAAGTGTTAGGATAATTTATCCCAGAGGTTTAAAACTGGGCTCTTTTTGTTTGACTGCCAAGTTTCAACTCTAGCTTCCCTACATGTCAGGATCTGACTCTGCATTGTTATCACTGTCACTGAGATCATGAAATTCCCCTCGTGCCCCGCTGGTTCCAAAGAAAAAGCAAGTGATTGTGGGCACCAGTTTCACAATGGGCAGCCATGCGGTTGAAGCTAACTCCAGCAGCCCATTGCAAATTAGAAATGGGAGGAGAAGGCTAAAATAGAGCATGCTGAACTTCAGCTGTCATTTTGGTATTGTGGCTTTGATATTTTTGTTCTTCTGGAAATTACATAGTTACCTGACAGTGTCAGACATCAGACTGGACTTTAAGCAAGCAAATATACAGCAGACTAAAGGGAAAGATGTGTAAAGAAATAACATTGCAAAGCATTTTAAGGGAGAGATTTGAAATCCACTGGGTCTCTGGAAGAGTGTCTCATGTTTGCAGACATTTGGAACAGTTGTCCTAATTGGTGGTGCTTCATAACATACACTGCATGGATTCCATTCACTCTAGAAAACTAATGCAATTCTTTGTAGCTTGGTAAGATTTCTGGAGCTTCTGACACCTTTTGCTCCATTATTTGCAAACAGAAAGCTTCCAGAGGATCAAAGTCTCTGGGAACACAGACATCTCTGCCATTCTCCCTTTTTTAAACAAAACTGTTCGATGTTGCAATCCTCAGTGAACATGTTCTTTGTGGAGTTTACACCCACAAAGAGAAGATACTTACATTTAGAGAACCATGTCTTAAGTTAAAAATGCAAGACAATGAATGCAAGGCAGATTAACTAGTGAAGCTACTAACATGACATAATGGATCAGTTTGGTGTAGTACATAAAGAGGATGCTAACAGCATCATAAAGCACCCAAGCATAATAACAAAACCACTTCAGCTGACACTGCTCTGAAAAATGCCTTTTTTATAAGAGTATACTTTGCAGAGAAAAAGCCTCAAGTTTTCACAACCTGGTTGCAAGCATTAAGTAACAATCAGCTCTCAGAGAAAAGTGCCGTGATGTATTATGGCATTAGGTCTTGCTGAGGAAGAAAAATTGCATCATGATTACATGTAAAATTCAGCCTGAAAAATTGCATTAGAAATATCCATGACTTTAAATTTCAAATCTATTTTCTTCCCTCAAGAAAGTACTGTTTAAATATTTGGTACAGGAATCCCACTGACAAGCACTCCTGAATACAAGGATCATACCATTCTGGAAAGAAACATCATACCATTCTGGAAAGAAACAATACAATTGCTTCACCTGTGCTCATTAAATATACAGTGCATAAACTCTGGCTTTGGAAGTCTTATCAGCAGGAGGCTTCTTTATTTAGTTATTTATTCATTTATTTTTCCCCATCCCTTGAGGATTACTGAAATCTCCACATTAACCTCCCAATAATGACAATGTTCTGCAGCCTCGAGCTGTGACTAAGGATTTGGTTATAGGCTACAGGGTAGAGAACTGGAGGCTGCCATTGCAAAAATGCATTATAATAGAAGTTACTTCCTTTCTAAGCAACTAAGCACCCAACCTTGTTTATCACATGTACTTCTCACTTGCAGTGTGCAATCAGAAAAATCTGGCTATGAGAGACAACCTCTGGTTTTGTGATCCTCATGAAAAAAAAAGAAAGCTCCCTACAGTTTCAGCAAGGCTGTTAAAACTTCTTGCAATGTACCTCCAGCCACTGCTTCTCAAGTGTTCTGGCTGAAAGTGTTCATTTTCCACATTCATCATCACCTGCACTTATATATACTGTTACATTAGCCCTTTCAGGACTCCATAGATATTCCCACTGAGTTCAGTGGTAGGGTCAGGCCTTAAGGTTCCAAATGCACAGACACAAAAATTAGTGAGCACACAGTTCCTGGCTTCCTCCTCCTCATATCTATTGACTGTTCCTTCCCACTCTCACGGCATCTTTTCAATTGTGCCAGCACAAACATTCATGCAGCCAAGCTGGGAATCAAACAGGGGAACTGATCCAGTTAAAAATAACTATTTTTCTTCCCAAGTCAGTTTTCAGGCAGAGGAGTTCCTGATGTGGCAGGATGGTGGAAAGCTGGTGGACAGCAGGATCAGGATGAGGGGTTGGGAGAGCAGGATGCCCCCTGGCACCCCAGCATCCGGTTAGGCTGGCTCAAGTTGATTGGGACATAAGGCACAAGTTTTCAAGACTATCACTGTTGTGAGAATAGCACAGTTCTCAAGCCTGATCTCCAGGGACTCTCTTGTGCCCTGCTCCAGCGAAGTTATTAACCACAATCACAGAATACAGACAAACATCAAAACTGGTAGAAGTCCTCAAATGCCTTCACAGGACAAAGCTACATCCAGCACTGAGTGTGGAGCAGAAGGGTTCAGCATCAAGTTACCATGATGAGATCTTCCTGGAGCATGAACTTTGCTACACTGTGCAATATCTCATCACGATGTGCTGATACCTATGGTTTCTTTCCCATGCCAGGAACACAGGCATCCTCACACAACCACTCCTTGCCAGACTACATGCTTAGGCTTTGTGAAGGAAACTTTCCTGTGACCACTCAGCTTGCTATTTATTGCACTGGTCTTTCAAGCAATAAATGGTTTGAATAAAAAAATGGAACATGAGGGGAACTACTAGATGCCCATAGTATTTTTCCAAAGTGTACTAGGAAGGACAGACATGGCCTATGTCTAGTTCTTGAAGAAGACAGAAAATAATAAAACAAACATCCTAAACTAGAGTACACAGGTACAAAAAAAGCAGGTGACATTGCTGATCAGCTCAAGGAAAAGGATATAAATAATGTCAAAGTGAAGCTGCCTTTAACCACTTTGGGGAAGACTGAGGAGAAACAGCAGAAATAGAGCAGGTAGTGGATGAGGAACAGAGGATGTAGTATGAAAGTGAAAAAATTAGCAAAGCAGCATTGTAGATACTGGAAAATGTTCCAGTGATGGTGGGAGGCAAGGGTTTGGTGAGCAGATATTGTGCCAACACTTCCAAACTAAAAGTCCCTCACAGAGTTGGTGGAACACGGCTCTGGGTACCAACTAGTCTCTTGCTCTGTCCTATGATTTTAAGTGCAAATAATGCTGAAATAGAAACCTGAAGAGCCAGGTGAATATTAAAGTACTTCATAGTCAGTCACAGGAAGTAAAGACAAAGTTCAGCTCCTTGGCCACCAATGAGTCTGCAGCATGCCAAGGATACCACAGACAGTTTGGCAACAGAGCACACTTTCCACATTATGTGTCTTGGGACTCATTCTTGCTGCCAGTTGCTAAGTAATGTTCAAATATGGTCAAAATCATCAGCATGTTCTGAATTTTTTATCTTTAGAAGGAGGATGTTACAGCACTGTGAGGTGGTCCAATGGCTCGAGGAGAGGTGGGTGTCTAAGTAAAAAAGTCTGCAGTGCAGAAATGTGAAACAAACTCGATAACAGAAATACTCCAAACCAAAGAGCAAGACAAAAACATCAGCATAACTGCTTCAACAGTACAGGGATCATTTGCAGAACAATGCTTTGCCTCACACAGAAAGCAGGGTACACTTTCCCAGTTTCATCTACTTTCAGACTACTCCTCCTGGAATTATTACTCTTTATAACCAAAAATTAAGCTTTTCATTCAGGGATATGGTTAATTAAGCCCCTGAACAAGTCTGAAATATAAAATTATCCAGAGTGAAAAAAAGTTCTTTTCTCTTCTCTTAAAACATGGACTAAAATGATTGGCATTGGACACCTGGTTGTCTTTTCCCTGCAGACTCAAAGTTCCAGGCTGGTCAACATGACTGCTGAAGCATTGGTATACCCAGGCTTCATTTACTTTCCAACAGCTCCCTTCATCTCACAGAATCACAGAATGAATCAGGCTGGAAGGGACCACAGTGGGTCATCTGGTCCAACCTCACTGCTCAAGCAAGGTCATCCTAGAGCACGTCACAGGGTTGCGTCCAGGTAAGGGAAACTCCTCCAGTGAGGGAGACTCCACAACCTCTCTAGGAAATCAGTTCCACTGCACAGTCACCTGCACAGTAAAGAAGTTCTTTCTCATGTTCAGGTAGAACTTCTTGTGCATCAGTTTCTACCCACTGCCTCCTGCCTCCTACCTTTAATGAATCCATTCCTACCAGCCTGCATCTCTGAAGACAGAAGAAGCACAAAGCCATGCACACATTCCTCATAGCCATGGATTTGTCATTTCAGCATATTTTAGTGGGCCTTGAAAATGGTTTGTGCTGCAGCCCAGCCAGTCCACCCTCACCTCCCACAAGGGGAGAGTGCTGATGGTTTGGCTGTCAGGAGCTCAAACCCCATGCCCTGTAGATGTGTCTTTCACTCACACATGACCCTGCTGCAGCCAGCCACCACGCAAGCCAGCCACACAGCAGTCTGCCATACCTTTGCTAACCTAATGGTCTCCTTGCCCCAACTCCTCAGTCAAAGAGGTGGGTTTCACAGCAAACTTTTAGCAACAGGGTAACTGCAACAATCATAGAAGAGCCAGACAAAGCCATGTGGGCTCAGGAAAGTGTAAGAGCCAGTACACAGCTCTCTCAAAAGCAACCCACAAGAACAGAAAAAAAAAAACCTGTCAACCTGCAATAAAATGGCCAAAGGAGGACGCTCCCTCACCAAGCAGCTTCAACAAGGTCTGTGGGTAATGGGCAGTGTGCATGGTTACCTGTCAATCTGGGCTGAAACACTGTTATTACTGGGACGAGTGAGACAGCATTGGTTTGTTAATAAAAACACCAGAAGAATGTGACCAAGAAGAAAGGAGCCTTGAAAAAAGGCCTTTAAAAAAAAAAAAAAAGTTATCTCTTGTAAGTTATAGAAAAAGCAAGTTTTGAAAGCAATTTTTGCTGTCTTTCCCTCTGGGAGCTGTCTTTTTTATTTCCCTGTGGGTAGCTGAGTGACATGATGAGGATTAAGGCAGAGCAGATCCAAGTCATAATAGAAACCGCTGAGAAATAAGGCTGGTTCATCATTGTTTTAAGGTAAGTTCAAGGAGTTTCTCCTATGCTTTGATCAAAATAAACAGATTTTAACCTACTGTTAAATTAATGAAAATGTTTGCTTCCTTAAATGACAAAATGAACACACTTTTGGAAATGATTAGTGGCTCAAAGTCACAATACTGATTTAAAGGACATTGCTTACAGAAAGAAAGGTAGAATAATGAAAAGGAAAGGCAAACTATTACCTTTGTGAAGACAAAGTACAGATACTTTCAGTGGTAACTGTTGACAAACTCTTAATAGGTTTTTTTCATTGAGCTTAGTAACTGTAGATCCAAGTCATGTCCATGAAGAGTTAAGATACACACAAGGCTGAGGAAAGAAAGCTGACACAGGACAAATTATTTTCTTTGCAAAGGGAATTGGGGTTGTGCCTGTGCACCTGGAAAACAGTCAGGTGCATATCTGGATTTTGGTTACATGAGGAATAAACCTGGAGAATCCTACAGGAATCAGTGTCATTACCCCAGCAATAAACAGGTGTATAAGAGTATCATTTTAGCCGATAGGCGTACACAGACTCCAGTCTCTCCACCACTGTTTACTGCATCGAAAAGCATGTATTAAATAAGTAGCATAATAAGGAATACCTTTATTCTGGAGCAAACCCTGTCTTAGAGGAGGAGTTGAAAGCACTTTGGAATTTTAAGCAGCAAGAACTTCAGTAGGAGGTTCTCTCTGGCAAAAGCTGAAAAGGCTGAAGAAGACATTCACACAAAAATGCAGCAAATCCCAAAAATTTGGCAAGAACGGATCATGAAGCTGAACAGGGCTGTTTAAAGCAGTTGGCAACTCTATAATTTATTTCACCTGTCCTTTTCATCCTGCCAGGAAGAGTCTGCCATGCATGTGAGAACCAAGTCACATCACTGGGTGCCTGATATCACACCAGCTATCGTGAAGAGCAACAAAAAGTTCATTCCATTTAATTGCCAGGTGTCAAAGCAAAAACTTATTACAGTGTACAGAAGGCTTTCTGTGCAATCGATTAACCTGAAAAGACTTATCTTTGTGGCTGCTGTCTATACAGTCATACTTAAATAAAAGCAGATGGAGGAAGCACTGAATAATTATGACTGCAAGATAAATAAAATGCTGAGTAAGTAATGTCAGAAGTATAATTTTAGCATTTTACATGAATAAAGAGTAACACCGTCTCCTGTGATATGTTTTCACACTGAAGTAGCTCAGAAAATTAAAACAGTCAAGAAAACAATTAAGTAAAATATTAAACAAAAAATATTAAAGATATGTGACACACATATAATGGGAAACAGGTACAGAGTCATTTTGACTCACTCTTCCCACATGCAAATGCAAATTCTTTCTGTGTCCTCTGCTAACTACATGTACCAATTAATCTTGCAATTGCATTATCACAAAACCCTGTTGTTTGGCACTTTTTCTTATTTCACAGCACATAAAGGAGCTGCCCCAGTTCTTTACAGCCACAACTCCATAGAGATCCAATTACTGGGACACGCCAGAGGGTTACTTTAGCTGTGCTAGATCTTGCCTGGCAGGCTTAGCTATACAGGATTGCCTGCAGGTTTTGCAGTGAGATGTATCAATGCCTTGGTTCTTCTTCAGGCATCAGATGAAGACCCCAAGTCACTGAGCTGCTCAGTGCTGCTACAAATGGTAAATTTTCCATCCTCCAAGTACTGTGGTTCCCCACACAGGTACCCCAGGTGCAGACACTTTGGCAATCAGTCATGCTGCCATGCTCCTCACAAAAGAAACTCCTGCATGGCGCAGGGGCTGCCAGCCTGGCTGTGGGCACCTGTTTCTGTTTGCACTCACAGCGAGACATGGGGGCATGTATCAATGAGATTGTTCAACCTCAGCTGAGGTACCCAGCTGAGCAACCCTTCTTAAATCAGAAGACAGAAAAGAAAGAAAAACTTCTCAGATTCCTGCAGCTTGAAGGTTAAAATGCATGAATACAGTGTGTATGTGGGGAGCTTTTTTGCAATGTTTTGTAGTTATGTTCCCCTAACACGGTTATATCCAAGGAGTAGTTAAGAACATGAGGGTTTGAAGTATGTGCAGTGCCAACCTAAAAAGCATGTCAGTCCACCATCGATGTTACGTATTTCCTTCCTTGTAAATATGATGTTGTATAGCCTCCTGCAAAGTACTGTTTGTTCAGTGCCATGCAGAGCTACTAATTGCTCATGTGAAAGATCCAGTTAGAAAGTGGGACAAAACAAATTAACAACTTTTGAAAGACTGTGTAATCCATATTTCCTTAATCTTATAAATAGGTATTTGCATAACAGAATAAAAGTGCAGGTATCATGTATTTTACAGATACAAAAGATCTAAGATCTTATCCATGCAATGGCTCTATGAGATCTTTGATCCAAAATCTCCTTTCTGATCTATGCAGCAGATCCATTCCTTGCTTGTTTGTTTGCTTTTCTGGCCATAAGTATACAGGACTATTGCTCTTTGTACATAAGGAAGACAAAACATCCTTAACAAAACTCACACATAACAAAACAGCTCTAACCCAAAATTATATCAATGGAAAATTTTATATTTTCTAAAATGGTCTTTCAGTGGGTTTCAGCCTGTGACTCAAGACCATAGGCCCTTGTCTCATCATGCACAAAAGGCAACTAAGCACAGCAAGCTTAGCCATGCTTTATGGCAATCTAGGGAGTCAACCAGCCAGGAAGGGTTGAAAACCAGTCATCTAAACATGCATATATAATCTTTGTACATAAAAGAAGCTATGACCTCTTTTGAACCATGGGATACTATTCATTATTGCAAGAAAAGCTTCACAAAGAAACGAAAATTAGCTGTGTCTTTCAGTTAGGACACGCCTTCTGCACAGCTAGACTACAAAAAGCATTTAATTATGGCAGCAAGGAGCTCAACAGGGTAAATTGCCTTGAGAAACTGTGTGTGTTAGCTTGCGACCAACACCTTGTCACCCAACAGCTCAGGCTGCAGACAGTACACATTTCTATCTTCCTCGAAAATGCCAGGCAGATAATCCTGCAGTAATCCTTAGCATAAGGAAGAGCCACATAACATCTGGTTCAGTGGCTACTCCTGAACCCAAGACTTGGAAGGCCTCTCTTCAACACTTCTTTAAATATAAGTCTTACATGCAACCTTCAATAAATTTCTAGCCTCCTGTATGTAAAAGTGAAAAATATTCCTTGCATGTGTGCTAAGAGGCACTGTGAAGATAAAGATTTTCTATAAAGATACTTTTATAACTTAGAATATTGAATTCTGTCAATCAATTTTGCCAAAGATGACATCAAACTGTGTACTCAAATGGAAGGAAAAAAAAATGATGCAGTTTTAAGCTCCCTCAAATCTTTCCTACTTTGCCATCCTGTTTTGCCCTCCTTATCCATCTCAGAGACTGATTAGCTTCATTAAAGATGCATCTGTCTTCTCAGTTTTACTTGTGAGTACTTGAAGACAGGCTGCAATGAAAAATCTGGTTGTAACTTGTGAATTCACATTTAAACTTGTTGAGACCATAGGCCTGCGTCAATATTTGCTTTCCATTCTCATTTATGCACTGTTCAAGATCACTGATAACCACGCCACCTCTCCCTTTGGTTTACAGCACTACCACTCTATTGTCAAAGTGGACTTATATTCCCAGTCTGAAAGCTGCACTTCTCACCATTTGTTTGCAAGACAGAAGACACTTCACTGTCCTTGTATCTTTGGAGGTTAAGAAGAAAAATCTCTGATATTTTAAAGAGAATCTAAGTAGTCTGGACTTAAATAAGAACAACCACTACCATAATGACTAAGGAATGCTTGCTGGATACAACATAAAGTACTTCAAAGAGTGTCCTGGGAGGAAAGAGGAAAAATGTGAAGAGGAATCAAAGAGATTTCATGAGAAAGACATGAGTGGTTTCCAGATGTAAGATGAAACCCGGATCACTGCGTCAGTAGATCAGTACATACATCACTGTGTACTGAATTCAGAGTTGAAAGGAAGTAGTGGAGGTTGTTATACTCTTGCCAAAGTCTAAATTAGGACAATTTTCACAATGAGTAAGCAGAAAAATATAAAAAGTTTTTTTGGGGGGAAGGAGGCACTAATACGGTCCAACCTCTCTTTCACCCCAAAGTTCATTCCCTTCTAGGTCTTCTCTAGGTACTTTGGCTTTAGTGTTTGGAGTGGCAGCTGTTTCTATGTAGTTCTTCTTTCTTATTTACTTTTGCCGTGTTCACTGGATGGTTTCTTCAAGAACAAAAGTATGGCAAAAGACTTGCAGCTTCAAAACTAATTAAACAAATAGCTTATGCTTCCTCTCCACCTAAAAATGACAGCCAGCTCCACTACAGATAGAAGGGCTAAACTGCCCTTCTGTTGTGAAACAGAAAGACCCATCTACGGACACACACAGTCCATCATATCTTTCTACATATACTAGCTGTTATTAAAACAAAACTACTGCTAATCTCTCGTTTAGGTTCTATTTTACAGAACAACTAAAAAGCATGATTTCTTAAAAGGCACACTGTTTGATCTGATGCTTTTCAAACTGGATCCTAACAGCTTTCATTGAGGCTGAAGTAACGTCTTTGGAAAGATTATCGCTGACCTATTTAAAACAAAGATGAACAAAACTAACAAAAAAAATTCATTTTGCTTTCTTATTTTTATTACAAAGACAGACAGCCATACAGCCTAAAATCACAAACAGGTATAAATTTTGATCATTCTCATGAGGGCCACTGAAATGAAAGCATTTGCTTGCTGAGCTTCATTGACTGAAAAACAACTTGACTGGGAGCATTTAAAAATGCTGCTTATCTGAACTATTTCAAGAGATTAGTTTACATATTTAATATGTTAATGTTCCACAGGTAAGAAGATTTGCAGTGACTTATTACAGGACATATAACTTGGCAGAGGCCTGAGTCATTTAAGCTGGTACCTTAGTCTGTAAATGCCAGCTACACTATTAGACACCACCTCAGTCTGCCCGTGGCAGTAAGCCAGTTTTACAGATTCTCTTCCAAAATCCAGGTTACACTCTGTCTTTCAGCAGGATATTTCTCAGTGGTTTATATTTTCACTGTCACTAGCGTGTCAGTAAGACTGCATATCTTTTGAGCTCTGATTAATTTTGCCTTGACACTATCAAAATGCCAAGTATAGCTTTAACTCAGGTTCAGAAATCTTAATCAGTTTTGAAATATCCATAGATTGCATATATATATCAAGGCCTATAAATACTCAGAGACGTCTATCAGGATTCCACATGCCATTAGCAGTCTTGTTTCTCTATAGCTGAAGGCCCACAAAGTCAGGTGTTCATCAGCACTGATAATGAAATATATCATCCTGAAACAAGAGGTGGTCTTATTTTAAAGCCTTCTATGATACAAAACACAAAGATATAACTCTTCTAAGATTTGTATTGACTTGCATTCTCAAATGGTATTTCGACTATTTATTATTTCAGAACTGCCACTGGCCACACTGGTAAAAGAATGCTGTCAAAATACTGATGTCCAAAAAGATCACAGAATTACAGAATATTCTGAGTTCGAAGAGACCCACAAGAATCACCAAGTCCAGCTGTTTAGCATAGGTTTTACCAGTCCCATCGCATGGGAAACCTCCAAGGAAGCAGGGTTCCTTGCGGAAAATCCCCAGAGCATTTTCTCCCATGAAGAGCTACACAGCACAAAGGTCTCTCTTATGAAGAAGGTGGGGAGCTGTCCACAACCTCCAGCTTTCCTGAGATGTTTAAGGAGAACCTGAGGTGTTTGAGGAGGCTCAAAACTGTGTGCATTTGGAAATACTTTGTCTACAAAGGCACTGTGGAGACCTTAGGGTGGAGAAAGCAAGATGTTCCATTAGTAAAACTAAAAGGACATGAACTAATACCTTCTAAAGGGCAATAAGGAAAAGTTTCATCAATCAGAAGTCTCACTCTACAGATGATTTATGGTCTCCCAAGCTTGGCTGCCCTTGTCTTGCAGTGAGGCACGGATCTGTCAGTCTCTGAGTTACCTCTGAATGTGGAGCTCACTTTTAAGAGCTTTTAAGTTTCACTTTGAATTATTTTTTAATTAGGTACTTTTTCAAATTTTACTGAGAAACCATAACACATTATTTTTGGATGTTCAGGTTTGGCAGACTGAAAAAAAAGGGCTAGCATTTCAGAAGGACTGTCACTCTGCAAAGAAAGGCCTCCTAGAGTGAACACCACTTACACTTGCGCAAAATCACTTACAGTTGTACAAATTTGCCCGGCATCTGTCTGGAGAAAATGTTGCTCTGCACTGGGGAGGAGGTAGCAGTGATGAGAACAAGAGATGCAAAGCCCGAGCTGGGACACTTGTGTTCCCTCACCACACCTACCACAGACTAAGTATCTGATACTAAAAGGAAAACAACCACATTTGCTCTCTGCATTCCTGCACTCATACACACACACACACTTTCCTAACAAATCAAGTTCCTGACCTCTTTTTGAAAAGAAAACTCACATAGACTTGTTAAGCAGTCTGTGTTGCAGGTTTGTCTCACATCCCTGAGTTGTTAATCCAGCAGCAGCCCACTAGCTCTGCTTTTAAAATGAAGCTGTGATTAGCCTGAAGGAAATAAAATTTGGCTCTTACAGCAAGCTCTTTAACTGCACTTTTGACGGTCTTCAGTGATACCATCAGAATAGAAAGGGAAGGAGCTCCTTTTTGCTGTCATCATACATGATGACACTTGCAAGCTGACCTGGCTTCCCATTTATTAGTTTTCTAGAGAGATTTGCAACAGTGTCTGAATCGTCTTCCCCCACATGCTCTGCCAAATTATTATGGTACAAGCACTTCACAAAAAAAACCCAACAAAAACAATTGCTTAAAATTACACTAGAGTCAAATGTTGATAAAAAGGTGTCACAGAGGGAATGAAAACTAACTGCTGTGAAACTTAATGAAAACCACTGTGTGCCAAGGGCACAGGCAGCCAAATTGAATTTTAAAAAGTGCCAAGCAGGGAAGCTTGTAATCAGACTAGCCACTATGTTAGATGAGATAAGCAGAATGACTTTTCTCTATCACTAGATCATAACAGACTGCAATTCTTATGCATGAGATGAAAAGTTACAGTATTTATCCTCCCAGCTTCCTGTGTTCTTAGCACCGGATCTCCAGCTTAGTGGCATGAAATGGAATTTGCCATTTCCAGCGTAAGGCTTGTCCCAGCCCTCACAGGGCTCTTTCCTGACACAGTTTTTATTGCAAATTGTTATGGAAAAGAGGAACAAGCTAAACAGAGTTGTGAATGGCTCAGCATAAACTGTGTTCATCTTTGTTGTCCCCTTCCATAGCCTGGGGAATGACCTTAAGTCAATAGAGAACAGGAAACAGGAGATAAACCCAACATAGGAAAGGCCCAGTGCTCACACAGAGAACAGTTGCCAAAGCATCATTCCATTGCAGCCTGTTAAGGACTCATTTTACTCTTTAATTATTATAACGGCATTATTTTGAAACTGTGTTAAGAAAAGCCTGCTCTCACAAACAGAACTGCATGCGTTCATTTTGGGAGTGATCCCTCTAACTGTGGTTGTAGACACAGGACAAAAAAGCTGTGCATCCCATCTTTGTTGAAAATTGCTTCAGGTACATTCATTACTTCAGCTGGGGAGTTATCAGTAGTTTGGGAGACAGATGGGAAGGGCACATTGGTATTTGTCTTGGCTCCAGGCCACACAAAGAGGCTCAAGGTCTGCACCTTTGCCTCACTGATGAGTTTCAACATCACAATCTGCTTGAGCTTGTAGCCGGGCCCAAACAGCCAAATTCTGCTTTTAATGGTCTGCTAGTGACCCTGGAAAACTTTCCAGAGAGAAAGTTTCTAGTTAGAGAGGAGCTTTCCAGTACTGAACAAAGCTCTCCAAACAGCCATTGTGTTTCTTGTAAAAGGACTTCTCACAAAAATGTCCTGACTTTTATCACTGACCTCTTGATTTTTCAGAATGTGCCTGTAATGGTTTGGGGGCTTGTCTTGGCTGTAGAGAGCTTTAGTCCAGTATTTAGTGCCATTCATCACGTTTTTATTGCTGTGCCAGAAAAAGGACTTGAAAACTGTCAGAATTCCTTGAAATCTAAAACACACTACAGCACAGAAGCCTTATGTTTCATATTTCCCTGTGTGTAACCCATACAACATTTGAAAGATCCTCTGCAAGTCAGCAGTAGCAAAGAATACATCGATCTGAAGGTATGGGAAATGGAAATTTACAAGGAGGTGAAACTGCTCTCCTCCCACAGCCCTCTCCTCTGCCTGCTTCCTTCTGCACACATCACCCTGTCTCTGACTGCTCCCTCTGCTCATATCTTCCTGAGCATGCAGTTGAAGCAAAAGAGCTTTTGGAGCAATACAGGTTATCTGAAGAGGAAACTTTACCCCTAAAGTAATACATTTGTCATTAGTTACTAAGCCATCCTTTAGAGGTCTCCTTTTACTTACTTCTCTACAGGGCGCACAAGAAATTAGTCAGCATCAGTTCTTATCATATTGAAAACGCAATAAACTCAAAGCTGCCTCAATTTCCCAGTCTGACTCTGTTTCAGTTAGGACTTCTTTGGAGCAGCAATTGCCTCTGTCTTTCTTCCCATCATGATGGGTTTCTAGAATTTCCTACATTATAACAACAACGACCATAACAGAAGTAACACTGTTCACCTGAGGATGTTCGTACTAATTTACCAGACAGATGTACTAATCTCCAAATTAAAGCCATTTAAAGCTCCTAATCACATAACAGCATCTGGGCTGAGTCAGAACAAAGTCTGAAACAAGGAAATTTCCTCTCACACACATACACTCACAAAGGTCCCTCAAATCACTCTACCCTGAATAAGTTCCCAAAACTAAACACTTTTTAGTATGTCCTGGTAACCCCTCCCAGTAACTAGAATTCAGCTATAGTGTGCCTGACCTGAATGGCTTGTGATGCTCTGAATGTTAAGTTCATTCCCAAGTTAAAAAAAAAAAAAAGGATAATAAATATGTATTCATAAATAGGCTTGCAGTTAGCTGCAGACTTGGACAAAAGCCTGAACTTATGAAGAAGTGAGGCAGTGCACTCCTCAGAAGTTGTAAGGCTCTTTCTTATACACCACTATGTTAGCAGGTTTCATATCCTCTCACAGCTTTTGTTGTTCTAGATTGACCATTCATGGTTTTATGTCAAATCCTTTCTCCTCAATGCAAGGGACTCTATATCCCTTTGCATTTACTAGAAAACTATTCTTCTCAAATTAACAATACCTCTTTACATTACAAAGGCATCTTTATTGGGAAACAATGCAAGACAACCGAACCAGCGATTGCAAAAGAAAGGGTCAAATCTTTACCTTCCTATAGAAATTATATAGTGCTTATCAGAATCCTTCATTTTCTGCTTATTCTCTCTGGAGCTCTTTGGATTCTGCTACAAGATAAAATAACAATGATTTCCAATAGGTAATTGTTTAGTCTTTCTTTCATTATCATTTTCTGTATATTCCTATAAACTACTGCTAAGCTTACATAAAAGTCTGTTAGCCCAGTAAGGAATTGTACCTGCAAATCAATCCAAAGTGGTCAGTCCTAGTGAAAAATTGGGGTTTATCAGGCTTATGCAGGCAAACATGGACCTGGCTCATGGTACAGCAATCCTCTCAAGAGTTTTGTTCTAAGGTGCTACTCCTGATGCAATTCATATCCCATACCTGGGAAATTAGGTAGAATCTGGCAATTCATGAAGGTCTCTGCACTGCTACACAGCAACAACTTCCTCCAAATCCATCTAGACACAATGAGTAGCAATAGCACTAAGCTCCAGATCCTGTCTTCCCCCGAATTCCACAGAGGAATACTGCTGCTAATTTCAACAGGTGAGGCTCTAAGGAAAAGCCAGTCTGCAGGGAAAAAAAAGTCTGCCCCTGTTCTCAGATACACCTGTGACATCAGGGGACTGACAGTGGAACAAACAACGTAAATGAGATCTAATCATGCCTGGTGAATCAGCCTTAGCAGCAGCATTGTCAGGGTGCATTGACCATGCCCAATTTTTCATGCCTGAGATGATACAGGAAAGCTACTAGAAGGGATCTGTCAAACACAATATTGCCTCTCTGACCTATGATGTCTTGTGGTGACAGAATCACCCCAAAAGCAAGGAGAGGATGTCCTTTCTTGGTACTCAGACCTCCATATGGTCTGAATGCCACTTAGGAGCTCACGCTTATGCAACATAAAAAGCTTAACATTAGTGAAGTCAAGAAAGGTATGCCACAGAGCCAAAGGAAATCCTGAAGCAGGAAGCCAGCCAACGTGATGGCCACCACAAGGCAAGCAGCTGTGGTTGGAGTTTTGGTTGTACAAATAATTCCTGTGTTTGTTAATTACACCACTCTCCTTCCCAATGCTCACTGCATGGAAACAATACGTTGGTCACTCTCAAGTTCTATAGCTGACTTCACTGAATTCATGAAGGGCTTTGAAAACTCACTTATTGTACTTCGTAAAGCCAAAGTAAAAATCCTTAAAAGGTAAAAATGTGTATTGGAGAAGTAAAAGGATATGATCAAGGAAAGGAAAATGTAGCTTGAACACTGTGAAAAAAAATCCATGTGCAATGCATAGTAAGCCGAATTTCCTAAGAGAAATGAGAAAAAAATCTCAACCCAACAAATTACATCAACATTTAACACCGGACTGGACAAAATCCTGGAAAATACACCACTGGGAACAATTTTGTCCTGTCCGTAAGGCATATGATTTCACCTGCATTGGAAAATACTGAAACATTTTGATGCCTAAATGAAGTTCCCAGAGATATTCAAATATCTCATGGAGCTCAGGAAGCAAAACAAGGCAGATCTTTCAATGCAGAAACAAAATTGCTAACTCCAACCCAGATTCTGCTCTAATCAAAACAAATGTAGAGGATCTGAAGTGAAGTAACTCTGAATTTACTCTGACTCAACATAAGCGAAATAGATTATTTGCTCCCCTGCTTCACGTTTTCTTAAGTTTCATTACGTTATGCAAGCAAAGCCTTTTGAAATGAAAAGCCCCACAGAAGTGCTGAGCATCATTGTTTCTTTCTAATAAAAGAAGGGATAAGGGAAAAAAGTAAGAAAACTGAACTTCATTCTACAGATAAATAAAACAGCACTCCAGGACTTCTTAGATCAAAAATCCTGTCCTTAATGCAAAATTCTGCTTAAACGCAACACAGCTGCAGCAATATTCAAAACAACCCTTTTATATTCAACATCAATAGGACAACAAGACAAGTAAAAAGATTCTTCTCAATATTTTAGCAGTATCATCTTTTTTTATTCGAATACAGCACCATTTCCATTTTAAATGTACTTCCAAAGCACCTAAAATCTTACTTGCAGAATTTGCTCCAGGCTGAAACTCTGCATGGGGATTTTTTTTCCTCTGTATTTAGTCAAAATTTATATTAGAATTAAATATAATTAAAAAAAGAATATGTATTTCAAAACACAATTCAGTATAAACAAGTTAATTCACTGGGGTAGCTCTTACAGAAGAAAGTCATCCTCAGAACCACACCCACTTGAGACTAAAGTCACAATAATCCTATCTCTAGAATAGAAATACTGATGTAATTTTTACTAAGTGTCATTGACTTCAAAGGACATACAAAAATTTGCAGGCCTTAAGAATCCTGATGCTTTTTTTAGGAAGATTTTGAAACACCAGAAGAGTTAAGATATCTGAAATGGCTGGAAATAGAAACTAAAAAACAAAGACAGCTAAGTATGAAGGCTACTCTCCACATTAATTGTCTTCTTCAAGTTATATCTCCTCTGTTCCAGCAGCATTACAACTCCCTGCTTGCTCTGCACCACTTGTGACCTCACTGGAAGGGATGGCCTCCTCAGAGCTTCTGATTCAGTACTTTAGGATCAGTAACACTTAATGCTGATTCTTCCTTGCTAACCTGTTTCGTCATAATGGTTGGTGTTAGCTTAAATAGCAAACTTTGCTAACCAGGTCTCCTTCAGCAGGACTCTTTAAGGAAAATCTCACAAACAGCTATGCTGTTAGATCTGTCAGGGCAGCAGTCTTTAGCAAGGCTGCAATGGGAACTTCTTTGAGCAAGGTGAAGACAACCATGGGAAACAGGATCCTCTCTTAAGAATATACAGAATGTAAGTCTGCACCTTTTCTTTACTTTTTTCAGCTTGGATTCCCTACCAGTCAGACTTGGTGGCCCATGCATCAAGTAACACAGGCTACATCTAATTAAGAGAGTAGGAATCTAAGTAATGTCCTTTATAAACTAAGAGCAACATCAGTTAGGTTTCAGTCCTGATTTTGTCTTATATTTTAACTTCTATCTGAATACAGAAGCAGAAACTGAGCATAGGCCCAAGCAGTCACAGGAAGTAGTTTAACAAGTCAAAGTCAAGCTGAAAAGGGACAAAGCTGCAAAACTATACACTGCATTTAAATATTCTGGTGGATGCCTATAGGAAATTGGAAAGAGAACTAGTGTGAAACACTGGTGTGAAAGCAGCTTCTATACAAGTTCTTCTGGTAAAGAAACCACAACAAAGCACAACTTAAGTGGATTAAAAGCAACCTAAATGCAACTTAAAAAAAAAAAATCCTTGAGAAAATATAATTTTTGCAATGATATATTCCTACTGCTACATTTTTAATATTTGCATTAATGATCTCGAAGAAAAGCAATCGGAGCAATTCACCACTGGAACAGCTTATGGAGATACTGCTTTTCTCAAACTTAAATTAACTTCAGACTAGAAGTTTTTTCTCAGAGATACACTCTGGTTCAAACCGAAATTATATGAAAGCTGTCCTATGACCTTTGCTACAGCAGACCTCAGACTAAATAGTCACAGTGTTCTCTGCTGACTTTTATTTCTGAATCAATGAGCCTATGACATGACATGCAATCACTCACTAGCAACATTTAACAGTGCCGTTTGCTCTTCTGTTACCTCAGTGAGGCTTCTGTTCCTTTCATATGCCTCCCTTGCAATGTCTTTATATGTGTACACATAAGCTGGACTACTGCCTATCCTTCAGCTTGTCTTTGTCTAGGATGAGGATTGCCCTGTCACATGTCTACAGGAGCATAGCAAAGTCACTGAAGTTTTGCATCCAGTGGCGGGAAGATGTGACAAAACAGCCCTGCATGGCTAACTTGCAGATGAAGAAGAGGGCTGGGTGTTGGACAGAAGCAGATGCCCCTCCTTTGCCTCTCCCCAAAAGTTAGCCTTTCAAAAACTATTTTTAGGCTAAAGAGGATTAAAGAACTAAAAAACTGGGTTTGCATTTTTTTAACATCTGGCTTTTTTCAGGTACAAATTGGAGGAAGAGCTGGGAAGAATATGTACAGGTGGGACAAAAGGATGAAATTGCTTGGGAGAACTACAAAGAGTCTGGGGTAGCTGTTTTCTTCCTGGAAGTCTCTTGACCATCTCAGATCTTCCCTGTTCCCAGTAAGGCTCTACTCAGTTACATTTTCTCCCTACAGACAGAAAATTATGCTGATCTTAGTCTTCCAGGCAGAAAGCAGAAAGCCACACTTCAGCTGTCAGACAAAATAATGGTTACTGGTCAGTGCCTCCAGCTGCACAAAAACCTTTCCCAGGAGCTTCTAGTTCCTGTAGTCAACTGCAACTACTCTCACCAAAGGCCCTAATGATTTTTCTTAGCTGCTCTCAGAAGCAAGACTTTGTTCCCCTTGATGATGGACTGTCTTTGACTGCCAGCCACATTTCTTGAAACACAACTTAGGTTCAGTGATGCCATCTCTCCCAAGAGCCTCCTCTTACTTCTCTAACTGTTTCTCCAAGCAAATCCCTTGAGGCATAGCTTCTCTACATGAACCCACAATGCTATGACCTAATGGTCTTTCATTCTTTGTCCCCTACATTTTAGTATGATCTCATCTGCAAAGTCAGATTGAGCTATTAATATGCAAAGGAATTACAGATCTCCTTTGGATCTGTCTCTTTAAAATCTTCAGCCCAAAATCACAAAGGCTTTCTCTAAGATTTCATCACAGACAACAGAGAGCCATCACCCCACACTCAACATTCTCCTCATCTTATTTTTCTGCTCTCTGCATCCAGCAAACGCTTGTTCTGAGCACCCTATGGGTAGTGGAAACTATTATGGTCTCTATTGGCACAGAACACTTGGAGAAGGATTCTCCAGCAATTTCATGTATTGCTGAGAGCTTTTTCCATAAGGCCACATTTTTTTTTTTTCAGACACAAAATCAGATGCTGGTAGGATCTGTGTCCCCTTTTTCTCAAATAACCAAATGTTCCTTTCATCATGCCATATTTCAAAAGCTCTCCAGATTTTCCAACCAGCAATTCAAGGACCATAGTTTCAGGAGTTTCAGCACTCTCATTAGACACAAGGGAAACAAAACAGAGAAATGAGGAGAGGAAGAGTAGACACTGCTGAAAACTTCTCTCATTTACTGGAGGGAATAGCAAAACTCGTACTTTGCTAAAAGTGCAATCAATGAGTAGTAAAAATGACAATACAAACTACATGGCTACCCCATAATTAGGGAGAAGGTTCATTTCTCACATGACACTCAGAATCAGGGCCATAGTGTCAGGTTCAGAGAAGTGCCTACGCCAGCAGGTTGTGTCATGCTCTATTCCCTTGGATCTACACTTTGAGCTTGGTTTAGCTGTCCCATGCAGCCAAAGGGAGTTCTGAGCTAGTGAAGATTTTATTTCTGTATGCTGACCATTTTAATTAAAATCTTCACCTTGCCAGTGTAATGCTCTTTAAATGGACCATCCTTGCAATACTTGTGTCTTTTGATCCACTGTCTCCCATAAAATTGGCTAACCTTTAAGTTCATTATGTTCTTAAAATCATTGCTCTGCATTCAGAGTTTGAAACTATTCACCAAATGAGTATGTCATATCTGAGCTGCCTATCTGTAAATTTCTAGTTTCTCCATTTAAGTGGAATGGACTTGCCATGGCACAATGAAAGGAAGATCAATAATTACAGACTCCAATTTGCCATAGATTTGTTAAACTTCACTTCCTGCTGTCATGTTCTCAATACTTATGGTCAAAGATACATCCTCACAATCTGTTCTAGCTACATTAAATATTTTGGAAAAATATACAAAGGAAACCAGCTGGAAACACTGCATTTGCTGTTATCGGTGAAGACTGTATCCATCTACATGACTGTGCCCTCAAGAGGTTACAGACAGCATAACTTTCACCTCAGTTGTCAGCTCTTCGAAGCAATCCAACAGAGATGTCCTGAAAGCATGTTCTGAGACACCACAGCAGCAGTTTGCTGGCTGTGGACTGCAGACCACTGACAGCCACTGCAGAAAAGGCTGGCCTTGGGGGATTGGCTACTTCTTGTTGCCCACTACCAAATTGCCTCAGAAAAAGCTAAAAGCATTGTTTTTCATGTAAGCAATTGCTGTAATGGCTACAGAGCTGCCACATGATCATTTACATGGAAAGGAAGCAGTTCCCATAATTGCAAATGAGAGGAAAAGTCTATGATGCAATCCTTCTAGTAGGAACAGAAACTCAACATGTATCATCCCAGAGTCATCTTAAAATACATGTATGCTCTGTAGCCAGGATCATCTTGAAATAGCAAATGCAGACTAAGCATGTAAGATCAAGCAATATCCAAAGAGCCCTTCTGACTCTGCATGGATCCACAATTTCTTGCAGGTTCTGCCATTCAATTTTTATGAGAAGAGCAGATTTACGGTATAAGTACTCATGAATAATTCACTTCCATGAGCTGCCACATGCAAGTTGGGGAAATCCCAGCCATAAAACCTTGGCACTGTTTAGGTAGCACAAGGCACACTATTTTTTTACAGGTGTTATTCCACTGACCTACTTGGAGTTATTCCTCCTTCACACTGCTAGAAAAAAAGGATCAGTCTGTTTTCCTACCACCTCTGGTAAGCAAACCTCTCTGCCATCTCTTCATAGCAGTAAAAATGTTTCTAATGTTGCAGTAAGTTAGTTTTAGCAACCTTAGTGCTTTGGCTCACTAGCCTTCTGGCAGTCATCCTAGGAGAAGGACAACTCTAATTCCAAAACTGGGCAGATGGAGCTCATTTAGCCCTCTAAGGCCACCCATCTAAGAGAAGGATACCCTGATTAAACCTACGTCCTGAAGACCTCACTGCCACCATCCAAGCTCGCTCGGCCCTGGCAGATGAACCTTAGGATTAAAGTGTAGGTCCAGTTCTGCGCACGCTGCATCTCACCTAAAAAAATCCATTGCGCAGGCCTGAAGGTTATACCCACATTTGTAAAGCCCTGTAGCGACAGGGCAGGAACAAAACGGCAGGTGATAAGGTGCACTGGAAGCCGCAGACCCAACCCTGATCCATAACGCTGCTGCTTCCTCTGAGAACGCATCCAGGAAGAGAAAAGACAACGCAGAAAGAATCGTGTCTTGCCGATACCATCCAAAGAGTCTTTCTGCTGTGCCTTTTGCAACCAATCTTGTCTATCTCGCATTGGCCTTTTTAGCCACCAGCGCGCTTGTAGCAAATGTGGGTAGAGCCCTTCCCAAATCTTCGTTCGCGAAGCCTAGCCATGATGATGGAGTGCTTTGGCTCAACGTAGCTCCAGTGGTTTGTACATCTCACCCACTCTTGGGCCTCCCATAATACCCCGTTGTCCATTGGCTTACACCCTCCTCAAGTCCATGTTTTTAAAACGCATTGAGAAAATTACTTGGATCCTAAATTAAAAAAACACCACTAAAGCCATAAGCTAGCTACATGGAGCCTGTCTTTATGCTGGTTTCTAACTTCAAGAGAAACACAGTTTATGCCCAGTCATCCTTCATGACTGGAGCAGGAGCCACAGCACAGTATTGTTGCAGACAACTCAGATGAAAAGAAAGTGAAACCATCTAGCCACCTCCTTGTCCTAACACAGACGACAAATTAATAGCATCACTCAGCGGCTGCTTATTTCCACAGTTTTTTTCTTTACATAAAGATATGTGGGAGTTCTTTTCCCCAATTAAAAATAGTATTTGTGAGGGTTTTATTTTATTAGATCTCTAAGTGGAGGCCAATTAAAATGACAATCACTGTACCGCCACTGAGTGCACATTCAAAGTGCACATCATGGTATACAGCTAAACATACAACTGCAATACGGGGAACAAAGAGCTGGCATTCCCTGTTTGTAAGTAAGGTGAACAGCTCAGGGCTATCTTGATATAAAACAACATAATAATTATAGTGCCTAAATTAGACATCTGAGTGAATATAGTCATGTCACTTAAACAATTAACCTTTACTGATTTATAGCAGCTAAGGATCTGATGAAGGATGTAAGAACCTGACCTTCACCCTAATATGCCCCTTCAGTTTGTCCAAATTATTGGCTTTCACCACCCAGCCTCTACCTCATGTCCCCACAGTTAGGTTTTAAGCAGATTAAGAAATGATGGGTTCTCACTTTGGTCACTTCTTACACACTTTCAGCAGTGCTGGAAATGCGAGAACAACCTTCTAAGCCAGTAGAGGGGAAAATTAGACATGCTGTGTAACTAATTTCTGAACTGTAAGCAAACTTCTTGGCAATTTTCATTTCGTATCACAAACTCATATGTCTCTGAACTGTCACATACTGAGGACAAGCACTTCCAGGCAGGATGGGATGCTGCCTTGTCAGCTTGGATAAGCTCCAGGGGGTGGCCATGGTGTGTTCTGAAGGGATCTCTCACCTCCTGGCATAGAAGCCACCATCCTGTCTCAAAGAAGGGTGCACACCTTGAGCCCACACCACTCTCATGGGGTAACAGGGTTCCTCCCACAGGCCCCACCACTGGAGCTGCTGTGTTTGCTGGGGTGGCTGTAAGCCAACAGCTGTGAGCTCTCCTGCCAGCCCCGCTCCACAGGCACACAGGAGAGCACAGTCACAAGAAAGGGGCCAAACGCAAATTAAAACCAGATGAGCCGAGACAGCAGTTGGAAAGAGAGGATGGCTAAAGCCTGTGATGGCTCTAAGTGAAAATAGTCAGACCAAGTGGGCTTGCAGATTGTCACTGAACTGAAAATTTCCTCCACCCCCGGCTGCCTGGCTGGAACTGTATAATGGAGCAGACTTCAAGAAGCCGCAGCTCCCAACAGAGTTAACTCTCCAGCAGCTGCTGCACTTTCAAATTGTCAGCCAGATTAAACACAGGAATGCCGGGGGGTCACAAAGCTAAGGGAAGGCTGAAGTGACGGGGTCAGCTTGCTCTAAAGTGCAGAAACTACTCAAAAAGTTGGAGGCAGGGCTCCTGGCAGCCAGGAGGGAGTTACGCTGGCATCGCCTGGCTGGAGGCTTGGCACAGGGCCCTCTCCCTGCACCAGCTGTCCACACCAAACTGGACAAGTAGTGGAGTTTTTGTCTTGTGCTTCTTTAGAGCTGCAGACGCAGGATGTATCCAGATTGCCTTGCAGGGCAAGCTTCTCTTTGGAGGGGAGAGAGGTGAGGGTTCCACTGCAGCCCACTCCTCCAGGGCATGAGCTAGGGCACCTAGCTGGGACCAGACACGGCAAGATACCCAAATGTTCTGCCTCAGCACCCAAAGCTCAGGAAAACACTTTACCTTATGGGGGCAAGTTGCATGTGAGCAGTGGAGCACTTGCAGCAGGCAAAGCTGAGTGCCACTGAGCTGCATGTCACTGATGACAAGAGAGTGATGATTTACTGGGAAAACTGCCCTACAAAAACATGCTTGAAGATCCTGTTTATTGTCTCTTATTCTTCAAATCGTCCACAGTTATAAAGATACCATGCAATTACAAGCCAGAAAAAGGAGGGGAGATAATTCTCCCACACACTGCCTAGCCCATGGAGTCAACAAACCTATGACACCATCAGCGGGCAGCGTGGGTCAGCCAGCCCCTCCGAGGAGATGGTGGGTCACCTCCACCATGGATAAACAATTCATACTTCAAACATGGGCCACAAGCTTGTTGCCAGATACACACAGGTGCAGAAAGCAGAGGTGGAGGGAGCTTTGCCAGTAATGGGGGTAGGAAGGAGAAAGAGAGCTTGTTCCCACATAACACAGCCTCTCCTCTGCCAAACCACAGTACTCCATGGGGATCTGTAGCCCCCAGGCTTCTCCAGGTACCTCCATCCCAGCTAAGCTCTGCTGGAAACTACAGCCCACAAAACCACTGTGCTGGCCCACAGAAGTTGACTTGCCACACAACTCTCAAAGGTCACACAAGGACCAGATAGGGACTTGAGCACAAGAGAGTGACCACAGGCCACTGTATCATTGGGCCACATTCAGGCATCCAGATAATCAGCTCAGTCAGTCGAGAGAGCCAAGTGGTTTCCCTTGCCAGCAGAAAGTTTGACTCACCCCCTCCTCATCCCAAAGCACCGAGGGACTCTCCACACACACAAACTAGTAGCCTGGACACCCCTGTCCCCTCCCTGCATGCACACTTACCCCCCAGGAACTGGATGCCTCCTGCCACCCTGCCCACGGTTCTGGAGATCAGCTCAGAAACGCAGCAGCCCATGAGTGCTGTCAGGGCCACCAAGAGAAGCAGCCCGCAGCCCAGGCCCGTCACCACCGTGCAGATCCTCCACTCAGCACTCGGGATGGCCTGGAAGGAGGCATAGCGGCCACACTGCTCCACCATCACGGTCATCTGGCGGCTCTCGTCCCGCACCGGGTAGGAACACCTCCGGAAAGTGCCGAAGGAAACTGACTTCTCCAGCTGAGACCCTAAGAGCCAGTAGGGCATGAAGAAACCAACACAGGAGGCAGCGGCACAGAGGAAGGAGAGGAAGGCCCAGATGACACCGGCACAGGTGAGGCTTGAGGCCATCTTTGTATCTGCTCCAAGACCCCTCACGATGGAAAGACACAAAAGTAACTGTGTATTTTAGAGGATGTTTGTGGATAATCCAGAGTCTCTCAGCCTTGACAAATCCTCACACAGGGTGCAGCTCGGATCCTAACAACCGGGGGGATATTTCCTCCCATCATGAAGTCAAAGGTCCCTAATTAAATAGCAAAACACAAAAAAAAAAGGAGAAAAATACAAGTTCAGTAATACTGACATTAGGAAAAAATATTTGTTTGCTAGAGTGTTTTTCCTTCCTACGGGACTTTTGAATAAGACATGTCACTTTTCTGTCCCATCCTTGCAAGGAGACCCTACAATTATTCTCAGTGGTACCAGCTGCCATGGTCAGTGTGACAGTGGTGGTAGGCAGCCCAGCTGACACAGGCTGCTGTGCACATCCTCGAACACTCTGCAGCCACCTTCAGGGGCTCCCTGTACTTGCCTACTCACGTTTCCCCACTGTGCATCATGATTTTTCCAGTGCCGATAGAAAAAAAGATGAAGTCTTGTTTATCCTTGGCTAGCCAGAAATTCCTCCTGCAATGCCTGGAGAATGTACTTCACATATACATGTACATTCACATGTACATTCATGTGTACCTGGCCCCACAGCTTCAGTGCAAAACCACTCAGAGTGCCTAAGGTAGTTCCATATCAGACCCTTGTGACAGTGGTAAAACCCATTAACACACCTCAAAAGAAGTGTTACGAGACATTTTTTCCAGCACTCCAAGTTGTTTGGCATCCCTGTGCAAAAGGAGCCTTTTATCACTTGATGTCCAGAAGTGCCAGGAATCCAAACTTTGGGTGGGCTTCTGGTAAGTGAAGACATTGCCATATCCTTTGGATTCACCACTACACAACCTCAAGCAGCACATGATTAAAACACAGAGGTCTCTCTTAATATTACTGCTTGCATTCAGCCCACCTCTTCACCTCTTCCCAGCTCAAATCCCTCTGTACCCTTCTCAGACAACTCCCAGCCTCTAAGCTCAGGACCAGTGTGACCAAGTGCATTTGACTGTCATAGAAACCCACACGCTGTTACCAGATATCAGGGGTGTATTTCCTGTTAAATTCATGTTGGATCATTATTCCAACTGCATTTGTAAATTTATGATCATTTCTCACGGTTGCTGCCAAATTAATTCTGATAGCTATTTACAGGGGCTTCTTCTTCTAAGCATGATTAGACACTAATCAGTGAATCCAATTCATGAACAGGCAACAAAATGAATACGACTTCAGCACAAGAAGGGAACACAGATAAAGTCTGGAAGCAAAATTAACCATGTGCACCACATGAAAGTTTTATTTACTTTTAAAACACTAAGAAAGAGAAGTGTCCTCTATAATATTAAAAAGGCCTATACTGCCACTAAGGAAGAGTACACCTATCTACCCATCGCCCATCCACAGAAATACCTTTCAACCTGAAAAACGCCAAAGCCCTGGGGATAAAAACTTCGAAGAAAGGCATGGGGGGCCGCCATTCCTCCAGATGCATCATCTAGAGAAGGATCTGTCTGTGTCTTGGCGTGGCACCAAAAGTCTAAGCCAAAGTGCACTTAGGGGAGATCATTCCCTGAATCGGGGGAAGAGGTACTGCTGAAAATAGGGGACAACATGGTAGGACCCCCGCCGGCTCCAGCGAGGCAGCAGCTTTGCCTCCCCGCAGCCTGCCAGCTCACAGCCCGGGAGCTCTCTCGGGAGGCGTACTTGCCCCTCCGGCCCCGAAACCCCGCTCCCCCCCCTCCGGGAGTAGGAGGGGGCGGCGGAGAGATACGGCTTCCCCCGAGGGAAGGCGGCGGTCTGGAACCAAAACTCGCCGGGGTGATGCCAGGGGAAGGCTGCTGGGCGAGAGGGCGCAGCAGGCTGTGGGGCGGGGGGGCCGGGGAGGGATGGGCTGAAGTGCAGGGGCTCCAGGAGGGGAAGGGGATGCGGGAGGGGAAGAGGCTGTGAGGACAGGGGGTCCAGGAGGAGCAGACTGTGAAGGAAAGGGGGTCCGAGAGAGAAAGGGGAATGCGGGCAGGGAAGGGCTGGAAAGGCAGAGGTGTCAGGAGTGTAGGGGATCCAGGGGACGAGGAGGACGGAGAGCCGGGAAACAGCGGGGCGGAAAGGGAGAGCGGTCCGGGGTGGCAGGGAGATATGGGAAGGACAGGGGCCCGGGAGGGGAAGAATGCGGGAAGACAAGAGGATGAGAGGGCTGGGGATCCGGGAAGGGAAGGGAGTCTGGAGGATCCGGTGCAACGGGTAAGAGATGCGGCCGAGCTAGGTGTAGGAGCGGGGAAGAGGAACCCGGGGGGTAGGGGGGGGGGGGGGAAATGGGGTCCGGGGATGCAGGGGATATGGCTGTGCAGGGTGGGAAGGGGTCGCGGAGGGGAAAGAGGTTCTGGCGGTACGGGGATTCGGAGTCCTGCAAGGGATGCAGCGTACAGTGAATGAGAGAGGGCAGGGGTTCGAGAAAGGAAGGGGGTGCAGGGAGTGCGGGAGGGCCGGAGTCTGGAAGGAGCAGGAGCGGCGAGGGGTCTGGGAGTGTCAGGATGGGGCCGGGCGCGGTGCGAAGGGAGCAGGGAGCGAAGGGCTACTTACGGACACGCCGGGCGTGGAGGCTGCCCGCCGCGGCTGCCGGGAGCACATGGGCGCGGGGCCGGCGGGTGGCGGCCGCCCCAAGCGACTCTCCCCGCGGTCCCGGCGCGGAGGCGACGCGGGAGCTCTGAGACGGGCGGGACCGGGACCGGGACCCTCCCCAGCCCGGTCTGTCCTTCCCTCCCTTCCTCCGCACGTTCCTCTCTCCCCCCGTTTGATTCCTCGGGAGGCAACGCACTCCGCCGCCTCTCCTCCCCCTTCCCCCGCCGCCGCCTCCCCGGGCGGGACCCGCCGCGGTCGGCGCAGTTGCGGGGCCGCGGACGGGGCCGGGGGCGAGGGGCCGAGCGGCGAACGGGAGGAGGGGGGCACCGCCCCGAGCCCTTACGGGGCGGGGCGGTGGTCCCGGCTCCGCGGGGTCGGAGCGGGGGTGGGTCCCAGCTTCCCTAGCCCGTCCGGGAGTGGGGCGAAGCGGTTTCAGCTCCCGGGGGCCGGAGCGGTGGGTCCCGGGTTCCCGAGGCCGGCCGGGAGCTCCACACCGCCTGCCGCGTTTGGCGTCAGAGTGCGGGGTGCGCGGGGCGATGGAGTCGGGGACGGAGGGGAGGAGAGGGCAAGAGAGGAGAGGAGGAAAAAGCCGGCGAAGAAGGAGTGTTAGAAAGAAAGGGGTAAGGCTTCAGTCCTTACATGGGAAAATATGGGCTAATATCCTGATGGTGTGCGTGTGATAAGAACTGTGTGTCTGTCTCTGCATGCGAGCTGCTGATCCAGCATTTTCATCGCAACAGTTCGGGAGTTGGTCTACAGCGAGAGTAAATGTGACCACAGTACCTACCAGCTCATCCCGGCTGCGTTAGGTCAAGCGAAGAGACAGGAGCTCCAGCCCTTTCCCAGAGTGTCTTAAGTGGGAAAGTTTTGCGGAGGAGTTGCCTCTGGGGAAAAGAGATATATCCTATTCTGGTTTTTCCTCTACGCACAGAAACTTGAATAAATTCTTCAGATATAAGACATTTTTATGCCAGGTTTAAATTATGTCAGCACCAGACATGCAAAATCTCTTTGTTAATGTTTCTTTTACAGTCCTGGAACATAGTGTGTGATTTAAATACCATTCATTAATATTATTAATGCTAAATGAAAGTGAGGTTTATTGTACTCAGTCCACATTTACACCATCTAATAGTAACAACAGCCACGTTCAGAATTTAATTACAAAGCTACTTTATTGGATTTTTAAAATAAGACTCCTATTTTTTTCCCCATAGTGTAAACTCTTAAAATCAGAACACTACTGAAAATGCATGATTTCTCAAGGGATAAGAAATTGATTGGAAAGTATCTAGCATGATTGACTCTTCCATCCTAATTTCAAGTATATCCTTTAAGGACATGGGCTTCAAATCCAAGAAGTGGGTTAAATATAGGCTGAGTGCTAGAATATATGCAGTAAAGTGCTTCACAAGGAAGACAATAAAGGCATAATCTCAAACCAGCCATACCCACAGCTCACACCTCTAGGCTATATTTACCTAGTATACATTTATATTAGCAAGTAATGTGGGTCAATCTGATCTGATCAGATAGTGTTGAGGACCTAAATGTTTATGCTTTTCCATAGTTTTTTCTTCAGGTTCCCTCCAGCCTGCACCTATGGACTGAAAGCCTCATGAGTGCTCAGAACTCATCTGATGCACTCCTGGCGCATGTCTGCTGCTGTAGTGCCATCTGAATCCGCTTTGTGTACTCATCACTGTTGGGTAAAAAAAAGAGTGGTAAGTGAGGATGCTCTGGAGATTCACTTCAAAAGCATGCCCTTGATCCACACCAAAACATGAATGTGGATGTGCCCAGGGGGTGTCTGACAGAAATGGAGCTGGTGTGACTTTCTCAAGTCTGAGAGCTGGAGCCTGCTCCACAGCATACCATTCTAGCATCCTCCCCTTAAATCACCTTTCTGTCTGGTGCTAAGCCTCCACCCCTAAGTGTGCACTAGCTCTCAGGTCTCCTCTTCTGCAAGGAGCTATGCACTTCTTGATGACTGTAGACACACTCTTCATTTACTACTCTCATGCCTTCACTTGATTAAATCAGGTGTTTTACCTCCTGCTATTCATTTTACCAACACCGAAATGACAGGGATACTAAGCTAATATTGTGTCATTTGAATTGTGCTTTTGGTATAAAGAAAGAGAAGAATTGAGTACTGTTATTAAATCCACAATTGTTTAAAGACCCGGTCTGTCCTTTTCCTAGCCAAAGGCCTGGGTTATAAAGGAACTGTGATAAATATGCCTAAATTAGGTGTGTGTTGGAGGGGATCAGACATGGGTAGAAATAGCTTGGCATTAAAATGACTGTGGAAAACCTTCTGTTTCACACATGGAAACTGTTTCTCAGTAAAATTGGCTTTGCAAACCTACGGAGAAGCAAACAAGCATGCATTTATTCATGCGATTTATCTCTTCCATGGTATATGCCAAGGTCCCCAAGTCAGTGTTTGCTTTGCTAATGGCATCTCCACAGCAGTTCATTTACTTCCCTTATATGGCCTGTTCATTCCCTGAGCTGCTGCCATTCTGCTTTCCCTCATGGAAACTGTACATTGAATTCTGCATCTCTCCTGAAGCATCATATCTTGCCAACTGTCTCTGAGTGCCCCCGCAAGCTGGCTGCATGACTTAGTCACTTCCAGGGCAATAAGCTTTATTTCACAATCCATTCTGTCAAAGAAGGAGTTTTGTTTTGATTAGAAACAAATTAAACACATTGTATATATAAGTTAACATCCAAATTCTTATTCCATTTTTTCTCCTAATGTTTACAACTCAACATGCTTCAGCTGCATCAGCATTTGCTGCCCCTGTCAGGGTTCATTGTGCTTACAAGTATTTTCACTGGGAAAGTTAGCCGAAATATTTCCATCCACATCTAACCTATCCAAAAGAAAAACAGAATTATCACGTGGTGCTTCAGGATTTGCAATCTCTCTTCTAACCACAAAAGCAGAGAGACCTCCTTAGAGCAGAGCAATAACAAAATACATGGTCCCCAGGGTCTTGTCTATACTGAAATAGCAGCTGGTTTTAAAATTGATTCTGGTGTTTTGCATTTTAAGAGAATCCACTTGTGAGAAAGCTTCATAGTTGGTCGAGGGGACCTGAGCTGTGGATTACCCACTGATGGAACCACTTGAAGTCAGATTGAATCAAACACCATGAATACATTGTCAGAAAACTACCCTAGCAGGGAGATGGGAAAACATGCTTGTAGATTTTACCACTTTGCTTCTCCTCAATCTGTTGACTAAGCTGCTGGGGCCCTACAGATTTGATGGAGCTAATCAGCGTAGCATAATAAAGACAGAAAATCCCATCACTGTACCTAAATCAATCCTAACTAATATACACATCCCAGGCTTGGCCACAGACTCTTTCATTACACTATATCCTGTAAGACACTATAAAATGCCATAGGAGAATATGTATGTTCCTGAACCCCAAGGAAAATGAAGCAGCTACCAAATCTCCATCTCATTCTTCAGTCTTTGACCAGAAAAAGAATCAAGAGGTTTTTATCTTCCAAGTCACCATCCATTTTCTGTTATGTGGTCTGCAAGAGAGTGATCACACCAACATGGTTCCGAGCATCTTACAAAACTGGATCTTCAGGTCGTGTCTGTACTCGATTTTAAATGAAAAAGAAAGGAGTAAGTAGAACAATAGACTTCAGGCTATGTACTGGGAGCAACAGAAAGTCAACCCAATTATTCAAATACAGTCACTAAAAACCAAACAGACAAGTACTGTTAGGGAAGTAATCTGATAATTAATGTATTTGCCTGAAATTATGTCCAATCTGCAGCAGCTGGAGAAAAAAAATCAGCTAAACAGGAAGAAAAAGAGAACCCCAACTCTAACACCTGCAAATTTCTCAAAGGAATGTAAGAAAACAAATTCAAGTGACCAGATCCTGATACATCCATATGGTGTCCTTCCAATTCAAACAAATTTCATGTTTTCTACTGTGCATAGAACCAGGCTCCTGAGATTTTGACCTGTTACATCCAAACCTGAATCCTGGCCTGTAAAGTTAGCTCTAAGCAAAAAATCCTTTCTCCTCTTCTATTCTAATACTATATTATGATTAATATTTATTTGTATGGTGGTTCTCATGGTGGTGATTTTTTTTAATTCTCTTACTGACAACTCAAAAACAGAACTTGGCACATTTCTGAAGGACAGTTGTCTTACTAGATATAATGCTGTTGTTGCTAACATCAGTCTTTTAATCTCTATATGCACATACAAATAACATGTCAATATGAAATAAAAAAGGGAAACAATCTTTATTATTTGCCATAAACCCTCCATATGTTCTTTCATCTTTATGAAGTTATTACTTATCATCTATTATATAAAAGCCACCAGGTGGTCTGCATTTTGCAAGGCTCTAAAATAGTAGCTACAGCAAATTAGGCTACTGATTATCTCTTCTGTGTCCTGTTACTGACAAGCCTGGTGGCTGTGGGAGAGGCCAGGGAGGTTTATTCTGCACTGGCCCTACGGCTGAAGGGAGGAACGCCTGCTCTGCCCTCACAAACGCTGCCAAGGTGACGGAGCTCTGGGGTGACAGGTCCCAGACCTGTTCTTTTTCACCAGGGAATTGTTTTAGTTCTGCACAAGCTCAGAAAAAACATGTGGATGGTTTCAGGCCGAAATTTCCACTGTTCCCAAGTGGACTTTGAAAAATAAGGAACGTCTGGATGATGAATGAGCTATTTCCCAGCAAGAAATGCTCATCTCCTGGCAGGCTGTTTTCTAAGCATGTACACCCAATACAAATAATTTAATAGTGTCATCTTATTTATGAGGGGAACATCTGTCTATCTTTCCCAGATGCTGTCACAGAAGATGCAGGGAATGTACAAAGAGCAGGTCTTGCCTCCGTGTTCTCTTACGCTTCGTGGCATGCCCGTTTGAGACCCAAGTTTGTTTAACGACACGTGCATAACCAAGAAGATTTTTCCTTTTACTTTAAAGCCTCAGTCGGGGCTCAGCTATCAGCAGGAGGTCCCAGTTTACGAGCAGGGCCCAAGCCGTGGCGGTGCTCCGGCGGTGGGGGTACCCGGGGCGGCGGGCGCGGCTCTGCGCTGCTCGACAGTGACACTCGGTGGGCGGCGGGGCCGGGAGCGGGCGCGGGGCGGACGGGACGGGCGAGCCCGCGGCACGGGGAGCCTCGCACCTCCCGGCCCCGCGGGGTTGGCGCGGGCTCTGCCCTTGTCCCCCCGGAGCGTTTGATGCGCCTGCAGACGGGGAAGGGCGTGTGTGTGAGAAAAGCGGGGGCAGAGAGCAGAGCTTGCTTCTGTTCTCCACAAAACTTGTGGGATTCTTAATCTGCCTGGGCCGCTGTCCTGAGGCTCCTGAGGCGCCTTTGCAGAAACCAACGGTAACTTCAGCAGGACGGTTTGCTTAAAGTAGGTGTATCTGAGAACAGGATGCAAGGCAGCGTCCTGTTCCTCCCCCGGCCTTTTTCTACAGAACCGGAGTTGAGCTCCCTCTCTCCCTGAGCTCCAGCAATCACTTGCATCTAGGTCACCCTATAGATCACATTCCCAAGGATAAGGCTAATGATTTCTAGGGTTTTTAGAAAGGAAAGCTGAAAATCCTTTCACTGGGGACAAAGGCCAATTCATTTTCGAAGTGGAAGCTCGTTTCCTCCCCTCCCCATCATGCCCTGAGTGTCCTACAGATCGCAGGGATTCTGGGAAGCTGGAACCTCTGAAATCTTGGACAGATTAATTCAAAGAAAAATTGTAATGCCAACTTTGCTTTATTGAACCTCATGCAGTTGTCCTTAGCCCATGGATTGAGTCTGTCCAGGCCTCTCTGTAGAGCCTTCCTATCCTCAAGCAGATAAACACTCCCACCCAGCTTGGTGTCATCTGCAAATTTACTGCGAGTGCACTCAATCCCCATGTCCAGATCTTCACTAAAGATGTTAAACAGGACTAGCCCCAAAACTGGGTCCTGGGGAACACCGCTAGGACTGGCTGCCAACTGCATTTAGCTCCATTTACCATCACTCTCTGGGCCCTGCCATCCAGCCAGTTTTTTATCCATTAAAGGGTCCATCCGTCCAAAACACAAGCAGCCAGTTTTTTTAGAAGGATGCTGTGGGAGATGGCATAAACATTTTACTGGAGTCTAGATAGACAACATCCACAGCCTCCTCCTCATTTATGAAGCAGGTCACTTTGTCATAGAAGATCAGGTTGGTCAAGCAGGGTCTGCCTTCCGAAAATCCATGTTGGCTGGGCTTGATTCCCTGGTTGTCCTGCATGTGCCACGCAACGGCTCTCAGAATGATCTGTCTCTTCCATAACCTTGCTGGGATGTAAAGGTCCAAAACTACATGATCTCAATTTTGGGGGTGAAAACTGGAATCTTTATTGAATACACAAAATGCAATTTAAGGGTCTTGGGGACAGGACATGTTAATGAGGAGGATGGGTTATGCTAAGTAGGGGATGGGTTATATTAACAAGGGGATTACACAATTGATTAACATTTCCCATAAACAGGATTACATGTGGGGGAAGAGAACAAAGGGGTTTCACAAAGTCTTTCCACATCTTGCTGCAGGAGATAGGCCAATCAACATAACCACATATCAATAAGTCTTGTGATGAAGCTTGTCAGAGCAAGGAGTCTCTCCCAGCCCTTGCTGTTCACAGTCTGCCACACAATCCAATAAATTCCTTTCCTGATGATATTCGAATTTTGGATTGCTACACTGGGAGCTAAGGTTAGCCTAATAGGCCTGTAGTTCCCTGGATCATCCTTCAGACCCTTCTTGTAGATGGGCATTACACTTGCAAATTTTCCAGTCAGCTGGAACTTCTCCAGTTAACCAGGACTCCTGGTAGATGACTGAGAGTGGTTGGGCAAATTCTTTCACCAGTTTCCTCAATACTCCGGGGTGGACCCCATCAGGGCCCATAGACTTGTGCATGTCTAACTGGCATAGCAGATCACTAACCATCTCCTCCTGGATTATGTGGGCTTCACTCATCTCCTATTCATTCTCTGGGAAGAGCTCTTAACCCTCTCTGGGAAGAGAGAGTTCTCTGCATATTATGTTGTAACAAAATAACATAGTCATAGATTATGCTTTTGCAATAAAACTACATATTTCACTATTCCTTTTCCCAATGAAAAAGCTAATTAGCAAGGTCGTTACAGTTGCCACTTATAAGGGGGAAGATAGTAATTCCATTAATGTGTTCACAGGAACTTCATTTATATTACCTCTTAACCTTTACAAGGATATTATCATTTCAATAATTAATTGCTTTTTGCCATTTAATTTGCAGTTTACCATTTTCAAGGGAAATTACTCATTAAACTGACGACTCTTTTTTTTTCCTAAGAAAATTTCTTTGTTCAAATATGCACCATAAGCTGGCCTTAGAGAAGCTAGATATTTGCTAAGCCACTTTGAGTAGAGGGGACTCTGTGCTAGCTCTGCATATTAAAGAACTGCCCAGTACTTAAGTCCTTAGCCATTTGGAGAAAAATGAGGCAGAATGGCACTGAGGCAGTGACCAAAAGGAAATTAATTCTTGTTCTCTTCCTTCAAATTCTGGAAGGCAATGAATCCTTCCTCTCGTATTGATGTAATGAGAATGGACTTTCTTCTTTCTTTGCAACAATATTGTTTCTTCAACTGAAGTTAATTTATGCTGCAATACCCATCCACGAGGGCTTCTGTTAACTTCAGTGACTGAAAAATACGAAGGAACTTTGGCTCAGCCTTGTAAAACACAGAAACTCTGCCTGTGAATCACCAAGCACTTTAGCACATTCTCAAGCCAGTGCCTGACACTTTGGAGAATGGAGCTCAACACATGTATTCCTGCTCACTCTCAAGCCTCTTGTAAAACAACTATTCATTTCAATGAATCAGACACAAGCTGATGTCCCTGTGGTAGTATGCTGCCATATCTCCACTACTGATAATAGAAATTGTGTCCAAATCCCATAGCACTAAAAGAAATTTAGATAAATATTGGTATCTGAGAAGGTGAGAAATGAATTCCAAGTAGGCATATTTGTGATAGAGTGAAACACATACTTCTGAGAGATGGATTTGCATGGGAAGATGGAGAGGAGGTGAAAAAATTAATGAAGCAAGGAGACACAGGAGAAGGCTGAACAGATGAAGCAGGTATGAACTAGACTGCACCATCGATTTATGAATGAAAATGTAAAAGTTTTTCTGATTCAGGTGAAAAAATTAGACTAGCCCTTGGGCAGTTCTACCTTTGCAACTGGCAAGTCCATGATATGTCACCCAAAATGACATACATCTGGATGGTGTGTCACACACCTACAGGCACCAACTAGATCATTTTGCTTTGAAACTAAGCCATTTAATTTTTTAACTGTAAAACCTCCTGGTTTTTTTACCCCCTCCCCCATGAGTATAAGGAGAACCTGGGGTTACACCAGGATTCAAATACAGTATTTCAGTTCAGCAGCACTGAACTGGGGCATACTCTTAGAATTATTTGCAGAGAAGTCAAAAGTCACAGTCAGACCAATAGGGGTAAAAATAATTAATTAAGTGTCTAGTCAACAGTCCATCATATTTTTCTATAGTTTTCTATACAGTCATTGGAGAGGACTAGGTAGGAATCTTAGGATGGATTGTCTTCTGAAAGTGCCTTTCTTTTAATTCTCTGATAGGATGTTAAGCTACTGACTTTACCCCTGACTTTTAGGTGTTAGAAGATTGGTGAGATATATTCTACCAGAAATACTTAATTTGTCTCCAAGTCTTTGGATATCCAAGTTGAAGACAATAAGAAGAGAATCAGGCCACTTAATATTAAGAGCTCCCTATATCAGCAGTGGATCAGCAATCACACTGCAGCAAAATAATCTGCTTTTTCACCAGTAAAAGGACAGTCTAACTCCATGCCAGCAGGGGCACTTCTTGACATAAGCTTTTTGCAGTGAGGCACATATATTGCTTGAAGACAATCTGCTAATTTTGCCAGTTGGAACTGTAATCTGCAATCTAGTTAAAGCACCTGATGCTTCTCTTTGAGATATTATTGTGGCTAAAATATTAGGACTCTAGACTTTATCATATAAAAGGACATGTATGGGACATAAGTAGAAAGAATCATCAAAATTAACATAAAAATATCCTTTCAAAACCTCCAGATTGGCAGTTCACTCAACATGACATCTGCTTTTTGAAAAGCATGTGTTCTGCATGCATAACAGTATTTTAAGATGGCATTGTTTAAGGAAAGTTGACAGTGATGGGCGATGTATATTCAGAGTTATGATATTCTGAAGAGAGCTTTACCTACGGGGGCAAGAAAGTCCTTGCTAGTTTGCATACCAAAGGAAGCTTGGGGCCTATTCTGGGGAACTTGATAATCTCTTGTAATTAATACTGTAATTGGAGGTTGCTGGAAATGCTCCTTGAGCTCCTGCCAGGGAATGTGAGTGCTTCACAAAGCTGTTGACACCATTTTGTACACCAGCTGAACCAACGTACTCGGCTGCAGTAGATGCCAACAGAGAACTCCTGCATTGTCAAAACTCTCATCTGAGCAGCAAAAGCACCGTGCTTTTTCCTTCCAGTGTAATCATAGAGTGACACCAGTATTACCCAGTCCATCACTGTGCTCCCTCCTGCTGGTGGGCCGGGGACAGGCTAAGTCACTACCAATCTGCCCCTTCTTGGCAAAACTGCCCAGACGCCTTCCACCCTCACTATTTCAGATTGCAAATGGACAAATATGCACCACAGATACCAAAGTTTAGAAACAAGGTTGCTTCCTACAACCTTTTGCCTTCCCATAGGGACATAATTATTTGCTTCCAGTACACCAGTCATGGGGATGCCAGTCCTGTAATAATGCCATGAAGACAGAAATGACCACCAGAAAGGGATGTCAGATAATTTTAGCAAGAAACTGCAGGTTTAAATCTATTTCTTCCATGGATGAGCAGATCTTTGCAAAAAATTGTTTGCAACTCATCTGCAGTGACTGCAACCAGTGTCAGCCATTAAGTAATAAGTTATTTTTATCCACACCAGCTCTCTAGCATCTCTGAGGCTGATGGCATCTTGCCAAGGCTTTGGAAGAGCTGCATGAGCTCACACACAAAGATAAACGGTTGAGGCAAGCCCAGATGACACTTCTGAGTCAACTTTACAGAAAGAATCAAATCTAAAGATAGCAGGTAGCTCCACACTGGAGTTGCTGAGAAGTTGTTTTGCTACCCTACTGACAGATGTCAGAGAGTGTGACTTCTGGCATTTTAAAGACTTTTGCCTTTCCTGAAGTAGCAATAAAGTTCCATTAAATTCACCCAAATAGAATTGTTATGAGCTATTTATGAGCCCCATGCCTGTAAAATGATGTTGATATTGTATTAGTGCTATGAAAATTGCCATGATCATCAATATTTTTTTGTAACTTTTAGGAGCAACATTCCTAAAGTGCTCTTTCACAGGACAATGGCTTTTGTGGTGAAGCTGTCCCATTTTTGCTCCATGCCACACCACTGCTTGTACCCTCAAGAGTTCCTTGTGCACTCATGGCTCCAGATTCACTTTTGCCTGACAAAATTGTTAGCTGCAATTTAAAAGTGAGTTTCTACCTGCCAGATGTCCCTGACCATATACTCTTGTCCCTTCTGTGCCAATAAGAACATTCATGCAGGATTTGCTGGGTTAGCAAGGTGAGAAATCTATCATTTTATGCAATTACATCTCAATCAACAGCTACCACATCCAGTATAGCATCTATTAACACTAAGGACTGTATCTTTGATATTGACTTTGGTAATGAAATTGGCAGGAGCTGAGAGAAGCCAGCCATACTACCCTGCCTGCGTGCAGAAGTGTGTGTGTGTGTGTATATGCAAAAAGGGCAAGAGGGCAAAAGTTATCTAACAGGAGTTTAAAAGGAGCTTTGGAAAAGTCAAACAGGCCTCAAAACAGAGACCACCCAGTCAAAGTAATAGAGAAAATGAAAAAGATAGGAATGTAAAAATGCACTTCATTCTACATTTGTGCATCTCTTGTCCTGCCAAGTGGAGTTATACTATCTTGGAGTCCTCTACAAATCCTGAATAGCAGCAATGTATACATTTATACATTTATCATGTGTCTTCAGTGACTTGAACTGTAAACACAAAGTGACCACAGTGGTTGTGTTCTGGAAATAATAGGAAGACCTCAGTGAGGAACAGTCATAGTTCATCACTAGCTGTGGGGGCTTAAGGCAGTATCTGGATTTCCATTAAGGGATTGCAATGAGCAGTCTGTTCAAAAGAAACATGCCAGAAAAGTCAAGGGAATTAAAAACTAAGAGATTTGACTGAGATCCATAAAACATAGACAATTGACCCCCAGGGTCAAATTATAATCCAAATGCTGGATTATAATACAGCAGTTAGAGGAGCTGTCAAAAAAGGGAACTCAGCCAAGTTTGCAGCACTTATGGTCTTTGTCAAAACTTGTATTGCTGATGTACTTACTCAAAAGGCATTTTTCTAATGCCATCATTCTTATGATTTATTAGATTTACCTTTGGCTTGTCATGATCTATGTCATGGCCATGTCATAATCCCATAGACAACATTGTGTTGATCAGCTGATGTGAAGGTATTGCTCAGTAATTTATGCATCATTCTCTAGATTTTCTCTCCTAGAGACTGACTTCAGCTGAGATCAGGATGCAGTCAAGGGTACCGTTTCTTTGTCTGATGGTGAATAGTTGTAATTTTTGTTCAGTTGTTTGGGTAACTTTTATTTCATCTGTAAACCAGAACACCTTTCAGAGACTTTTTGCCAGCAGGACATAGGCAGTCATTGCTTGAAGAAAAAGGGTAGCAGGACTGACACATATCATTATAATGTGTTACTTTTGTCCTGCTTCTACTTTTCTTTTCTGGCAAAAATATTCCTCCTTGCTGCTATATTGTTATTGTAATGGTAATGATAAGAGTAATCTTCTATATTACAGATCTCATCAGCATACTAATGAGTATATGCAAAGGAAGATAAGCTTTATACCTCAGCCAGAGAGACACCTCAGTCACTGAGGTGACGCAGTCAGTCAGCCACAAGCAGATATTAATTCTCCTGGCTCCACAACCTGAACAATTTGTTTCTTTCTTTTAGGTGAAATTTGGGCCCTCATTGAGTGAGTGAGCACTGCTATTGACCTTGCTGGGAATGTGGCCACCTAGTTTAGACAACCACTTCCTTAGAGAAGTCCTATATTCTGTAGTGTTCTAGAGCCAAATATATTTAGACTAAACCCTATTGGTTTTGCTGACGCAATACTTCTCTTGACATCAATGGTTGGGTTTTTTTAGCAGGAGATGAACAGGAAGATTTCATGAGTTTCGTATGCATTAAAGTGCATAGTGTACTGCTAGTGTTATCTTTTTAGTGAGTTTTAACAAACAGGAGTTTTACAGCTCCTCAACCAGGTGGCTGATTCAGCATCACATATATTATAACCACTACTGCTGACTGTGAGGCACAACAATAAATCCTCAAGTGAGATAGCATGAGCTAACTGAAAACTTCAGCACTGTACATTCTTCTGGACCTTCAAGGGACACAGACAGGTTTCTCTACATGACTACGGGTTGTTGTCGGGGTGACCTTTGGGCAAATCACTGAGTCATACCTGAATTTGCAAAATGGGGTCAGCACTGTCTTTGTGCTTTTGAAAAATTGAAGGAATGGGTTGATTTCTTCTGGTGAAAAATATCTACAACATTAACCTCTCAGAAAATAATACATTAAAAAAATCCAGCTCTAACTGACCCAAGGACACAGAACATTTTTCCTGTGCTTCTGCCTATCAGCTGAATTTTCTGTCCCAACCATGGCACAAAAAGACATCAAAATACTGGAGAAAACTGATGAATAATTTCATGGCAGAGAACCAGTGAAGAACATAAGGCAGTGGTGGATTTCTTTTGGGGTACACTGTGTGCAGTGGAGAGCCCAACAGGGCCAAGTTCTACTCACCTGATCCTCAATAGTGGCTGCAGCATAGAGGGCTATTATAATTTTTACAGGGATGGCATAGTTATTATTACAACCAGCTTCCTGCAGATACTCTTCTTCACAGCATCTGAAAGCATCAGGACTTGTCAACTGTATGCAAAGTAACATTGTCAAATTCTTTTTATCTATTACACTGTAAAAAATACAACTAATTATAGGCACTTGTTATTCCCTCCCTGACGTCACTTCATAATCTTTCCTGTCCCTCTGTCCTCTGTGCATATTGATCCAAGCTCTGCATTGGTCTATCCTTCCTTCCTTTCTTCCTTCCTTCCTTTCTATTCTTCTTTTAATGTATTTTTACATTTTCTTTCCCCTTCATCACAAAAATTCCCCTTTTCTACCCTCATTTGCCTATGACAACACCCATAGCAAGGGCTATTCCTCTTTCTCTGTATTTGAGAAAACATTTTCTTTATGTGCTGCTCTGTCACTACTCTTTCACCACAGGGTAGGGAAATACCAGTTCCAGTCACGTCTTTGAGCCCAGTCAACCTATTCAACCACTGGGTTTTATTCTTACCTAGCCTTTTGCAGAGCAGATTCAGATTACTACTACAAACCCTTATTGTCTTTGTCTTCAAAAAGTATATGTACCTCCAAGCATTTGAAAGTACAACAGCATTTATTAGCTTGGGGTATGTGGACAGCAAGTGGTCTTCCACCAATCACACACTCCTTGCTGTGCAGGCTAAACCTTGCTCCTGCCTGTCGTTCACCAAATGGGTGTTTTGTGAACACTTTCACCAGCTGCATAGCAATAACAGTTGTCTGACAGTTTTGTTGTCTGGGGGGGAAGCTCACAAAACCAAAAACCAACATAATAAGGAACTGACATAAGAAATTAACAGAAAACACCATGTATCAGACATGTCTTTACTGAGAGCTGTAATTTTCCCTTTGGTAAGGAAACTTACAGTGGAGTAAATTACACACACTACACAGACTGTCTACCATTGATACACATAATCTGATAACTGAAAGTACCTTCTGACAGTTACAGATCACAAACTCCCCATTGTTTTATCCCACAATGTACATTCAACTGACTCAATAGGATGTTTACTGGTGGGCAAGCAGACTGGCAAGAATATCACGTCAAATCCCACCATTGTGACACGTAGAAACCGTGGCAATTCAGCTGAGTTTTAGACGGTGATCTCATTGCACTCACATTTGCATTTTTGTTTAAAAAAATCTGTTCTGGGGAAAAATCTACCCTGCAAATATTATTCATATCAGAAAAAAGAGAGGATTTTTTTTCATAGCTTCATCTAATAATCCTGAAAGATGAACAAAAGATAAGCCCTTTTTTCAGTTGTGGGAGGTTAAAAAGTGCTCCCTTGATTATTTCTTCCCATTTTTTCCAGAAGAACAAATGCATAGACAAACACGTGCTGTTTCAAAACCCTATTGGTTGCTGTCAGCCCAATGTTTTACACTAGCTAGAAGCATTCTGGCTCATGAAAGAAATTCTTGAAAAAATGCACACCCATGAAGAAGCATCTGAAAACAGAATTAGTTGCTTCAAAAGAAAGTGCATGTACTGACTGATAGAGGGAATTCTTTGTGGCTCCTTGTATGTTTGTGGAATAACTTGTTGGACAAGACTTGGCAATGGTCGTGACTTATCTGACACTTGTGTTTCAGATGTTGGAGTCTTTCTGACTTCAAGGCGTGCCTTCATTCTGTCAACTTATTCACCAGGTTAACAGGATTTGAAATGTTGCTCAAACAGCTAACAACATCCAACTTACAGATGGGAGGGGATCTTTCTAATAATAGGATTTTCTTGACATGCTTAAATATTAATTGGTTACACCTGTGATGACTTCGGGCCTTTTTATCTCCACATTCTATCATGGAGAAGGGAGATCCTGGCTCCTGGAAGTTCAGTCAGAAGTAAAGGACATCTAGAACGAGATAACATCAATGTAATATGGTGGAGGAGAAAGAGAAACTAAGGGAAACAAGGTGTCTGAAAATACTTGACACCCTGCTTCCTGACTAGGCAAGGGTAGAAAAAAAAGCACTACACAGGCTGTTCAGGAAAGCTGGTCTTTTATGTAGAGGATCCATGTAAGGAAGTAAACAAAATTTAATAGAAAAATTAAATAGAAAAATATCCTATCACTCTCTCCATCATGCTAAGATTTCAGGAGGGGGGCTCTGGTCATGTAATTTTTTCTTGAGATAAATTACTCAAACTAAAAGAACAAAAACATTTAGAAGCTCAGTGCTCCCCCTTGGGCATAAAGGCAAAGGTTATTTGATTCACTTGCAGTTCTTTTCAGGAAGAGCTTTCAGAAGAGCAATGAATGATCCACACACCATCAGACAAATGGAAACAGACTTTCAATTGCATATGCAAGGTGCTCTTGTTTTCACAGTTAATACCATGATGGGACCCTTATCTTCTTACATAACAGCTGTGTGCTGCTAGTCATCTTCTTTCCATGGCATCCTACTTTTATCTGTGTACCTTTGGAAAAGAAATCCCTCTGTCGCACCTCAGCACTTGAGACGGAACATGCCATGGCTGCAGCACGAGAGTGGGGCACATAGCCAGGCTCCTGCGGGTGTTTGGCCCATACCATCAACAGCAGCACTGCCACAGGGCCCTGTCCAGGCTGTCCAGGGAGCAAAGCCACTGCTGCCATGGAGCGGGTCCCACTATGGCCCCAGCTGCCAAAGCCACATCTCCTACACTCCAGAGTAAGAGGCAGCTCTGCTGACTTATCACTCTCTCCAACTGCCTGGAGTTGTAGCCAGGTGTGGGGTGGCCTCTTCTCCCAGGGAACCAGCAACACAAGGACATGGTCTTAAGCTGTGCCAGGGTAGGTTTAAGTAGGACATTAGGAAGAATTTCTTCACAGAAAAGGTCATTAGATATTGAGATGGGCTGCCCAGGGAGGCGATGAAGTCACCCGTGTTTAAGGAAAGACTGGATATGGCACTTAGTGCCATGGTCTAGTTGTCATAGTGGTGTTCGGTCAGATGTTGGACTCGATGATCTCAGAAGTCTTTTCCAGCCCAATTCTGTGATTCTGTGCTCTGGAGCTGCGAGGAGACCTCAGATGATCACCTCTGTGTCAGTAAATGCACAGCCGAAAAAAGACACCTCCTCATTTTGACACACTTCTACAGCTACTGCTATTAGCTTATGCAATAGAGATGCCATTTATTTTTCCTTCCTAGATGTGCTCATAACTAAAGCATTGATTTCATTAAATAAATACAGCTATTCGGCCTCAGGAAGTGAACCCTCTTGCTCATCATCAACCCAAAATCTTTTATTTATTCCCCTCAGTGCCACTCGTGCCAGGCCGGCCTGCGCTAGGCCGGAACCAAAGCCTGGGGAGCGCGTTTCCGCCGGAGCCGGTCCGTGCCGGGGCGCTGCGGCCGGAGAGGGCCGCAGCCATGGCCGCCGTGGCCGACACGGCCGCGCCGCAGCCGCCCACCGCCCCCGGGCCGGGGCTCCCGGCCGCCCCCGGCACCAACCCGCTGTCCCGCAAGCTCAACAAGATCCTGGAGACGCGCCTGGACAACGACAAGGTGGGTCGGGCGGCGGCTGAGGGACGGGGCGGGGGCCGGATGAGCCGTCAGGGGCCGCGGGCCCCGACAGGCTCCGCGGCGGGGGGCGAGTCCCGCCGTACCCTCAGTTCCGCTGCGGAGCTGCGGGCGGCTGCTTGCAGCATTAATTACGTATAGCATTGGTTCTCGCTTCTCCAGCGACATGCCACGCTCCTGTTTCATCCCCTCTGATCGTAGGGAGGTTTGTATCGCTTGCCTCGGAGGGCACTTCTCAAGTTTTTTGCTGTTTAAATGTTTTCTAGCTGTGAATAGGACATTCCTTTACAGAAAGTAATCTTACTGTTTAAAGCTACTCTAAAATAGCAGACAAAGTTGTCTGTTAGAAGAAGAAAGGCTCAGCAATTATTTCGGTTGTTTGCCACCTGATCCACAGCGTGTTTAGGTAGTTTTTCCTCTAAAACCATTTATTACATTAGTTTTATTTTTAATAAGACCATGAACTTGGGATGGTTACAGACTATTTAACGTGCTTCTTTGTAACTGTGTCCAAAGTTAAGATTTTTTTTTTCTTAATATATTCTAGGAAATGCTGGAAGCACTCAAGGCTCTCTCGACCTTTTTTGTGGAAAACAGTTTGCGCACCCGAAGAAACTTGCGTGGAGACATTGAACGACGGAGCTTGGCCATAAACGAAGAATTTGTGCACATATTCAAGCAAGTTAAAGAGGTAGCATTTTTGCAGCATGGCTAGCTATCTTGCAAGAGTACTGCTATGTAATTTAAAGTGGGAGGGAGTGAAGACCTGCTGGAAGGCAGGAGGGCTCTGCAGAGGGATCTGGATAGACTTGAGAGATGGGCTGATTCCAATGGGATGAAGTTCAATAAAGCCAAGTGCCGGGTCCTGCACTTTGGCCACAACAACCCCCTGCAGTGCTACAGGCTGGGCACAGAGTGGCTGGAGAGCAGCCAGGCAGAAAGGGACCTGGGGGTACTAATTGACAGGAAGCTCAACATGAGCCAACAGTGTGCCCAGGTGGCCAAGAAGGCCAATGGGATCTTGTCCTGTATCAAAAACAGCGTGGCCAGCAGGACCAGGGAAGTGATCCTTCCCCTGTACTCTGTGTTGGTGAGGCCACACCTTGAGTATTGTGTTCAGTTCTGGGCCCCTCAGTTCAGAAAGGATACTGAGGTGCTGGAGCGGGTCCAGAGAAGAGCAACAAGGCTGGTGAAGGGACTGGAGCATAAGTCCTTTGGGGAGAGGCTGAGGGAGCTGGGGTTGTTTAGCCTGGAGAAGAGGAGGCTCAGAGGTGACCTCATCACCGTCTATAACTACCTGAAGGGAAGTTCTAGCCAGGTGGGGGTTGGTCTCTTCTCTCAGGCACTCAGCAATAGGACAAGGGGACACGGGCTTAAGCTCCGCCAGGGGAAATTTAAGTTGGATATCAGGAGAAAATTCTTTACAGAGAGAGTGATCAGGCATTGGAATGGGCTGCCCAGAGAGGTGGTGGATTCACCATCCCTGGAGATTTTTAAACGCAGATTGGACGTGGCACTGAGTGCCATGATCTAGTAAATGGACTGGATTTGTGTGGGAGGTGTGTCTGGATGCACAGGGGATGTGCCAGGGCAAGGGGCCCGAGGGGACATGCGCAGTCACATATAACTCTATTGGCTGAAGAAGTCACGTGGTACACAGGGATATAAGAGCGGGAATTTTGAATAAAGCTCTCTTGGACCACACCACCGCACGAGGAGCGTCTTTCATTCCTTGTTATACAAGGACCCCTGCTACAGATTTGGACCAAGGGTTGGACTCGATGATCTCGGAGGTCTTTTCCAACCCAATCGATTCTATGATTCTGTGGAAAAATAAAGAAAAAAGGATTAAGAGAGATTTTGAGTGTCCAGGACAATTATACTTTTAGAGTAAAAGCGATACATCATTTGTTTCATTTAGTGAAAATGTTATGCAGAGGGATGTTATGTTTCGAACAGATAAAAAAGTCCCAAGAGAATGTTGATCTTTAGTGGTGCGTTCTTGGCATTGACTAACAGGGAACCTAGAGTGACTATGTTCCTTGTTACTTGGGCAGCTAATTTGGTGGGATGGAGCTGGGCCTGGACATGACATTTCTGACTTTAAACACAGTTACTGTTGTTTGAACTTATTTAGGAACTTGAGAGTATAAACGAAGATGTGCAAGCAATGAGCAGCTGCTGTGAAGACATGTCCAGTCGTTTGAAGGTAATATACAAATAGATGTGCTTTAACTGATGAGGTGGGACTACTTTCTTTTAAACGGATAACCAATTTTTTTGGGAGATTAACAGCAACACTGAGATGTTTCCATAGTATGCATATTATGCTACTTCAGGATATTAATATGCTTCATTTTCCTTGTTCAGAATATTTGTCAAGGAAGTTTAATTTTTGATTTTAATTTTAATTTCTTCCAAATTGCAATTCAAAATGCAGCAATATACTTACTTTGAGAATAGCAATGTGATATCCATTTGTATGTGAGTGGAGAGGAAATATTCTATTAGATTGGATGTGTGTGAAATTAAAGGGTTAATTTGTTTATTTGCTTTTAAAATGCCTTTTGCATTGACTGCATCTATTGAGTTATGTGTTCATATAAATACCTCAATTACATTTATAAGAAAGTATCTTGTAATTGAAAGAGGGAAACAAGTCTGCTGTGCATCTTCAATGTATTGGTTTTGTTTCATAACATTGTCTCAGAATGCTGATACACAACAAAACCAATTCTGTTTTCCTTTAATCCTGAATCCATAATAATCTGGATGGGGGGAAAATTTGTGTTCTATAATACATTACTAAATCTGGTTTGGTTTTAGTGTACAAGTTCAATATTCAATGCAGTGATGAGTATAAAAGGTTTATGGATGCTGAAGTGTAGATGTTTTGTCAAACTAATTATGTTCTTAATAGAGCACGTAAGTTATAATATGTGAATAAGAGTCTTTCACTAAAAAATCCTGTGAAAACAGTTGTGTTTTCCTCTCCATATGTGTGTGTGTGGATATTAGATGTCCTTCTACTTAGATAAACAGGTTTCATAGTCATTGTACAAATGCTTGTAGCTTGATGAACTTGTATCAAAAAATGTGAGACTACAGTGTAGCAACTGCAGTACTTAATTTTCAGTTTTGGAAGGAAGTGGGTAATGCACCTCGGAGGTCTCAGATCTCTTTGAACACTGTTAACGTGGATGTGTTCCCTAGCGCAGTTCAGGAGCTGTTAGACTAAACTCTTAGATGTGGAAATGAGTCAAGTGTCCATGCAGATATTTGCTCTTTTCTGTCTTTAGATCATGAAGTGTAACTATCCTCTCTGATTTTTGTCTTTCCCAGAGCACAGCCACCCTGCAGAGATTTCTTTTTCTGTTGAAGTCAGTAGGTAGTTTTGTTCTGTGCCCCACAGGAGGTTCCCTCTAGAGCCTTGTAGAACTCATAACTTGTCTTGATTCAATCCATGTTTTCTTTGTCTGTATGAATGTAAAGCAAGTTCATAAGCTCACAAATTTGCACTCAGTTGTGAAATACTCTGGTACTTTGTAATAGGACACAAAGACTTGCAGGCATGTGCTTAAGCTGAATAAGAAGACATAAATGAGCTAAGTAGAGCAAATAGAAGATATAAAGAGGAGGATATTTGGCATATAAGGCAGAAAAGTGTGCTAAGAAAAGCAGAACAAATATAAAGACACGAAAGGGAATATATTTTGATAAGCCAGAAAGCTTTTTATCTTTGTTATTTTTTAAGTTTATAATACCATCTGATTCAAATAACCATATACTGTCAAATCTGATTTTTGGACAGTGGCTGAAAGGGAGAGAAGGAGGCAAGTGCTGAAATGGAATAAAGTGGGACTGAAGGATAATGAAAGTTTTAGTTATATACTGAGGTGGGGAGGAAGAGAAAAATAGGTTTTTTTGGATATACAAGAAACATCAAATACCAACTTTCTGATTTTTCTGTCATGTCTGACTCATTTCTGACACTTACGTTGTTTGGTTAGATATAAGCTCTTACATTTCGTACATAAAATAATGATAATATCTGGCATGTATTTGAATGCATGTAAATATAAATTGGCTTCCTGATATATCTAGCTAGATCCAGAAAAACCACTTTTTCATCCTTTCTGCTGTCCTACTATTAGCATTATTGTTGGTAATCAGTACTTCTGTCCAGAAAATACTGGAAAGGAAGCAAATTTGTTTGTTTGTTTGTTTTTTTATTAAAATATGCAGCTCTGAAGAAAGTGATGGCAGAAACCAGTCTGGAATTAGTAGATTCCTGTACTGAATAGTTCAGGTCTAGTCTTTTGTTGTAATGGTCAAAAGGTTTAAGTTATGAATTTATTAAACTGCCTAAATATTATTGTTTATATAAGATATAAAGAGCTTAAAGATATCTTAAGTTATTTTGGAACTACTAAATGTTCAATAAATTCTATTGAACTTTTTATGAAGTTTGTGTGTTAGTTTCCTTTAGAAAATTCAGTGTGCTTTTGTTAGCCCTCTCAGGAGTTTTAAGACTGGCATCTTCATTTCAGCAAATACTGTAATTTGGACCTAATACAATATTGAAATTATTCACACAGAATATCTTTATAGCCATTTCCACCTCTTCACTTGCAATATTATTCTATGCTGATTGCATTTTGATTGCAGGAATTTTTTTTGTAAAATCATCTTATTTTACTGCCTAGGGGATCATTGGGGGCATCCAGTGGGAAGCCAACAATTCCAAATGTCTTTTATCTTTTTGGTGGGCAGTAAGTTTCAGAACTCTTTAACTTCGTTTGCAGCAATCTCTTTAGTTATGCAACTGCTATCTGATGCAGAATTGTTTCTGCATGAATTCCCTTGCTTTGTCATTACTGAATATTTAGGACTATGATGAACTTCATAATCTTAAAACTGTAGAATCATTTATGTTGAAAAATATTTATAAGGTCAGCAAGTCCAATCATTAACCCAGCACTGCCAAGTCCACCAGTAAACCATGTCCCAAAATGCCACATCTACACATCTTTTAAATACCTTCAGGGATGGTGACTCAACCACATCCCTGGGCAGCCTGTTCCAATGCCCGACCGCATTTTCGGTGAAGAAATTTTTCTTAATCATTTTTCTTGGTCCTTACAGCTCTGTAAGCTGCTTGGACTGTAGAGCTGATCTTGCTTAGACTAGCAGAGCTGTTTTCTTCATCTTGTCTGAAAAGTCTGGACGGGCACTGCTACTGGGCAGTTTAGCATCCAAAGGAATTTTTTTCATTTTTCATTTTGTAAGAGCAAACAATTTACAGTTGATGAACAAACAAAATAAGCAGAACTATTTCTAATACTTGCAGTGTTTCTCTATTTTGAATATAAATGTATATAAACATGAAAATGTATATGGATAAGGATAATAATTTATTTTTTCCTGCCTGAAATAGGGAGAGTTAATGAATACTTGTTTAAAGAAGGCCTTTTGTTTCAAACAGTGCACTCTTTAAATTGCTTATAGTTGGAAAGTTTCAAAAGTATTACAGATTTTAAAGATGGTGTAATACATTTGATGTGTTTGTATTTTTCACATGCTTCATATTTCTAATTGTATTCTAGGCAGCAAAGGAACAAACCCAGGACTTGATTGTAAAAACCACAAAACTCCAGGCAGAAAAGTATGTATACCACCTTATTTATTTGATGGAATTTTCTTCTAGATGTGATCCTGCCACTTCTATATTTGAGTAATGACTTTGGGGTTTTTTTTAACACTATCTGTGTTTGGAGCTCAGTTGGAATAAAAATATTGCATTCTGAGTTTATTGCTAGAGGATCCAAAAAGGTAAGAATGTGTGTTATCGCTTATTTCAATAAAAATTGGCTTTTTAGGGAAAAGAATCAGTTACAGTGACACAGCATGCTAGATGTGGATGTGCTTTACCTACTGTCAGTTGATAATGTAAATTATATTGTGTTGTAGCAGATATGGACCAACTCAATGTCTCATCAGTTTGACAGGCTTCTTGTTTTTAATGCTTCATATCCAGTGGAAATCATTCTCTGGTTCAGGGATTGTATGAGGGAACGAGAAGCTGAATTCTAACCTACTCTGCCATATTTAAAGCTAACTGTAAAATACAGAAGTGCTGTTTAATGAGCCTAACACAGGTCACTTTTTCCCTTGGTTCTCCAGCCTCCTGTGGAAAAAAAGATTTGTATTTTGCTCTTTTCAGTACTTTTATTCATGGGAACGGGGATAATGGCCTATGACAGATGCAAGTAGTCTTTATTGTTTTTATGGCTAGGATATGTGGTTTTACAGCTTTACATTTTCTCAGTGTAGAAGAATGAATCTCCTTGTTTTATGAGCTTTCTTATGAAAATTATATAGTTTTCTGGAAGTTATAAATAATTATTTTCAGTAATAAGTTTGTAGTAGAAATTACAAGTTTGGATAGCTCTCAGCGGGCTTTCAGAATCAGTAGGTTCATCTCGTGGACTTCGATAGAAAGTAGTTTATGTCCTGTGGAAGTCTGAATGTGAAGTTGGAGTCTAATCTGTAAACATTTTGAAGGTTGAATGTAGAATAACTGCATAAAATGCAATGCTGGTTCATATAAAGTGAAGGATTTGGTAGAGGCACAATTTATGCAAGTGAGCAGAAGTAAAGTGTTTGAAAATTTGTCATTTTGAATGTGAGTATATAATGTAATAGGACAGAGAAGTGGTCGTATATTTTACAGTCTCAAGAAAAGGAAATGCTTTGATGCCTTGTTCAGAAGGAGAATGGAAGATGTCAAGACCAATCCCAAGTGGTGTATGTCTAATTGGCCTTAAGTTCCATTAAAGGAGATTATACAGGCAGTACAGCAGCATTTCCACAATATAGTCCTTACTCACACAATCATTTACTTAAAAGACTTCCTGCTAATTCCTTTAAAAGACAGAACATCCCCCTAGTGTGAAGAGGGGAAAAAAGTTTAGGAAGTAGCCTGTCCTTCTAAGGGTCTCTGTGACCTCAGAGTGTATATGTAGGAATAAGTGTATCATGAAGTACCCATGAGCAGAAGCCAAGAAGTACTTGTGATTCTACAGTCTGATGGTTTTGGAAAATTCGTAGTGCCATTTACTATCAAAGTAAACTTTTTTCCCTGTCTAAACTTACAAAAAATTTAGTTAAAAGCTACAGTGTGAGGGCTGCTTTGTTCCTTTTGGGACCTTTTAATCATCTTTTATTTTAACTTGTTAATTAACTGCTTGTTCTGATGCATCCCATTGGTTCACATCAGGCATGTGAAGAGGCATCTGCTACCAAATGTTAGGGGTTTCTTAAGAGCTGAAATCTTGCCTACAGTCAGAAAAAATACAGGTCTTAAGTTCCTGATTCCTTCAACTTAACAGGTGACATTTTTTAAGCCAACAAAGGAGTAAATGTTGAAACTGTAAGGGCATGGCTTCTCTGTCTCCTAAGGGTTGTCCTAAGATGCTATCTGATTGAAATATAGATATGAAAGCTGGACCTGTTCTATTATCGTCTTCTATTATGCTTAGCATTTATCTGATTACTTTAGCTTTTCCTTTTTTCCTTAAAACTGAGACTTATCACAACTTAATAGAACCATGTAGCATGAAATAAAGTAGTCCAAGACATCCAACCCATCTCTCCATTACATAAGGTTAATTTATTGCTGTTCAGTAACCTAGAGTCTTGAATAGAATGTTCATTTTAATGTATTTCATAACAAACTTCTACAGTAAAGAGAAACTGAGGTAGTTAATTTAGACAGTTTCTGGGAATTGTCAAAAATCTACTTCGATTTTGTTATCTTCACTAGATTTCTGTACGTTGTTTGCTTTCAGGTTGCCTTGGATTTTTTATGTATAGTAGGAGGCGATTAGTTTGTTTTCAGACAACCTCTGCTGTTTTAGAAGATGTGGGTTTGTTTAATTGCTATTGCTAGTAAGCTGATATAAAAAGGATGTTGGTCCTCGAAGTGAGATTTTAATAATAGCTTTGTCTGACTTGTTGGTTCTCTTGTTGTAACTGACTTTAGTTCTTTTCTTTCTTGGTATGAAGCTGAAAACTTACTTGCAATAGTAAGCTACTTCACCTTGCATTGGGAACAAGTGTTCCAGAGTTCAGTAGTTCCCAAACCAGAGAAATAACTGTTCAGTTCCAAAATACTGTATGCAGAATGCCAGTAGCCTGGCTTCGTTGTAATTCTGCCAACCACTTAATGGTAAGATATGCATGATTGTTTTTGAGGTTAGCCACAATTGTGAATGTAACAGTTGAGGAGAGAGACTAGAAGGTAATAGGTACAATATTAATTCTTATAAAATTAAGTAAGGACAATTATATGAGTGTATGTATGTGCTCAGGGGGATCACTGAAAATAAGTCTGCAGAAATAGAAAAAGTGGTGAGAGCTAGAAGTAGTTTTCTGGATGTAAAGACCATAATACTCTGAAAACTATTATGAAAAAATGAGAATGGAAATGGCTTGGACAGATATTTTTGAGTCAGGCTGATGGTTCAGAGCTTTCATTGAGATTATGCACTTGAACACCTTTACACCTTCTCTTATTTTGCTACCTTCTCTTAATTGTGTTCTTAAACACAAAATTTGTGTTTCAGAGCAAAACTTGTGTTTTAATGTCAGAATCCTTGTTAGTTATGTTGATTCAAAAAAAACCGGTTTATGTAGCAGTGGGATTGTTTCACTTTTTAAAAATATGTTAAGTATGAATCCCAGACAGGAATGTAACACTGTTTACTTCAATTTGTTTTAATTGAATTCCACTCAGACTTGTTCTTTACTTAAATTCAACAAATGCTGTTCTTGGAATTAATGATTTGACTGTCTCCTCTGTGCTCAATACAAGGTCAGAAGTCTTAAGAAAAATATTTCATAGTGGACATCTGCTTCAGTAGTGCTGCACCATTGATCTCTCATGCTTATCTGTTGGTGATGCCTTTTTCCTTTTCTAAGAAATATATTTTTTTGTCGTAGTCACTTTGGACATGATGCAGGAAGTTCAGCACTATTAGTGGCAGGTTAGAGAGGTTTGATTTTATCAGCATATGCTAAGAAAAGTGGTGATCTGGTGGTTTGCATTGATGAGATGTATTTCATGTGCTGACCTTTTGAAACTTGTAATTACATTTATTCCCGTGAATAAGCTCCATGACAAAAAGCAGTGATTGCCTAAACTTAATCATAATTGGATGTGTGGGGGAGGGTGAAGACTTGAAATTCTGAGGTTGATTTTCTTTCCTGATTTGTACCAAGTTAAAGCATGTGTTACAAGGTGTAACAGAGGAATAAAACCAGCTAGAATGGATCTGAAAATAAAAAAACCCAAAACCTAATTTGTCACATTCTAGCCGTGACTAGCAGAGAAAGTGCAAAACCTTATCTTTTTCCAGCTTTTCTACCTGGCAACCATGTACTCTGTTGAGACATGAGGTACTCTTGGTCAGTATGAAATGGGATGTGGTCTTACAAGTCAAGAAACATTCATCAGAAGTGCCGAATCAGTTACACGATACCATTTCTGACTCATGTTTGTCTAATCTGCTCTTGGAAGAAAAGCCCAGGAACAGAAGAGCCCATGGTCTACACTGGAAGTTGATTTTGATTCTTTATTGTTTTCCTACTCTGATTTAGTTCTCCTTTTGCTGCAGGTTAAGCTCATTTGTTCTGATCGTATTCCAGGTGGATGTAGAGAACAGTGTTTTAATTTTATGCCTTTGGCAACATTTTTGAATTTGATGGCAAATTTGAAGCCAGACTAAGCAGGCCCGATTCAAGTGGTGTTATATCAGATTTCATAAAAGACAAGCTGAAGAAGAAATCAGTCTGTTTGATATGGGAGTATCAATTAGCTCATCTCTACAAAATGGAAAAGAATCTGTTCATTGGAAATGCACTCCTTTTTAATTTAGTCTCTGTACACAACTTAGAAACCATATCTTGTATCTTAACCGTTGCTGAACACTGATTTACCTAATAAGTGTATGTGTCTACTATCTATCTATCTATCTATCTATCTATCTATCTATCTATCTATCTATCTCACATGATTGCTGCGAAGTTCTGCAAAGTTCTGAATATGAATTATTTGTCCAGACTGTTCTGTAGATACATACCCATCATAGGAAACCTAATCGGTATGAAAGTAGAAAATTACTGAATTCCGTGAATTTATTTACAGTATATAAGCTTTTTTATTCTAGTGTTTAGTAATCTGTTTGGTGAGATTTGAATCATTTTGGTGCAGATGTGTTGCTTAACTTTGGATTTAGTCTTTTTGATTTTTCCCTATTTATTCTTTGAGCAGAATGTATTAGATGAGAGGACGGTAGCATTGCAGGCTATCTCTCTTTAGGATCGGGATTACAGGTGGGAGAAGGTCAAGTCCACATTCCTGCTACCACCTGTTATTTGCATGTTGACCGTGATAAACTCATCAACGGTTCAACACATGACTAGTGCATTATTTTTACATTTTGTATGTGTTGCTATTTGTGGAACACTTTCTCCAAAAGCTCATTCTTTCCAGTAAAAGCCTTTCCATGATTTTCAATCTAATTCTTGGATATAAATTGACTGTTTTCTCATATTGTCCTTTATCTTAATTAGAGCTTCCTTCATCTCCTGTGTTAAATTAGGTTTTCTGTTCCCATGATCATCCTGCTAGCTCTGGTGTAATAGGAGTCCATTGTTCTTGAACACAGATGATCAGGATTGTGATCTGTTTTCCAGATGAGGTCTCACTAAAGCCTTAGTTACTATTACTGCTATTTTCCTGTGACGTGGAAACGTTAGACGATTCACTCTATTTTCTGTGCCTCCCTATTTTTTAATTGAGAAAATTTCATAGTAACGTTCTGTGGTGAATTGGTCACTGAATACCTTCTCACAGTATTTTAGTTTTCCTTTAATAAGAGGTGTGTTTGACAGATAAAACATAGAATAAAAACATTTATTCTCAGCATTTAGAAATGCATTTTTGCACCTGGTATTGAAGAATGCTTTCCTAACACTTACTTGTGTGCAAGTGTTTTGTTGTATAGTCTTGTATATTTGCCTTTCACAAAAACCATCAAAGAAATTTTTGCAGCTGCTGCTGAAAAGCAGACTTTATACAAGTCTGTTAAAGATGGTTGTTATTTCTTTATGAGGTAGAAATACTCCATCATTCTGAGGCTTTAAAAATGTGTTGAATCCTCAGTATCGCAAATGGAAAATAATTCAGAATGTGCTGCTCTGATTCATCCTAGGTAAAGGAAGCTAGCAGATTTTTATGCTGTATTTAGTGGCATGATAAAATAAGTTCGGAAAATTCTGCTTCTCCTCCACCTCGTTTTTGAGCTGTCTTGGTGATAATCCCAACTAACAGTGCACGTTTGTATTTGATTCAAGGGAAAAATGCACAAAGTGCATACTTTTCCCAGCCTTTTCAGTTCTCTTGCAAAAGAATTCTGTCTCCCTGGTAACAATTAAAACTGGGGAAATTGCTCTTTGTTGGAATCCCGTCCCCCGCCCAAGCTCCAAAGTCTTCCAACACTTGGCACTTCCCCCTTTGCATCAATGCAGTATTCCCATGATCTGTTTGTTAGTTTTGTTCCTTTATGGAGGAATGACTTTGGTAAAATAAAAAAACCAACTTTGGGATAACAGCACAGTGTGGCCTTTCCTCAGCTGTACTGTACTGCTTAGAACACAATTTAAAATTATTATGTCTGCCCAAAGGCCAGTGTGTCTTGAAATGTCCAAGTGTCTGCACAGGTAGCAACTGCAGTGGGTTTTATGTAAGATGACCTTACTCTAGCTTTTGTTGTTACTTGCATTGTGTTTTGTATGGCACTTATTGCAGTGAATTGGCTATAGTAAACTTGAATGACATTTTGATCCATTTCCCTGCTTTAATGAGATTGATTAAATTCTAGTTAAATACCTCTTAGCTTATGTCTGAGGAAATACATATATATATATATGTAGAAATTGAATAGCTGTGTGAGTGTACTGGTCTCAGTAATACTGTATACTGCCAGGTAAGGATCAAGGGTATGTCCAACTTGCATATTTTGTTCCTGATCCATCATCTAGGATATAGGATCTCTTTCTCATGCAGATTGATAACCAAGGCAACTTTCATAGCCATCACAAGCAGAGCTAGCTAACCTGAGTTCTGAAAGTGCGTGGCTTGTTAAAATATCATGTTCTTTATAAAAAGCCCAGAAGAAATAGCTTTATCGAAGTTCAGATACATGCTTTTGTTTAGGATAAATGTTTGTCACCACTTCCCAGTCTCTTGAGAAAGGGAGGTGAAACATTGCTGCCCCCTTGAGGTTGATATCTTGTGTTTACGCTGTGAAACTTTTAACTTGCCAGTGTGCTAGAGTTTAATGTATTGACTCTGTTTTATAAAAGTTAATTATTGGGAGTGTGCAGAGTGCATCAGTGAGCAGTTATGGCAGATGCTGGCCCAAGACATGGCCAGGGATGAGAATGTCTCCAACACACGGTGTTGGATCAAACCTTGTTCTCTGTAATAGCAAAAAAGCAATGGAGGGAGGACTGTGAAGAGTGAGTACTTGCAGAAGGAGAGACGTTGACAAGCACGGTTGTTTTTTTTTTTTTAAACCCCTGTGTTTATGGGAGATCTTGTTTCAATTGGAACCAAAGAAGGTCTTGCATTTGCTTTCTCTTGTCTCTTTCCTACCTTCCTTCTCTTCCCTATTGGGAGGAATAATCCAGTGTAAGTATTTTCAACTTTATGGATTGATATTAAATTGAGATTTCCATCACAAGAGGAGAGACTTGAAACAACTATTAAAAGTTAATTCACTAAATTACATTGTCTATTGTTTCAACCAAATCTGATGATGGCAACATTGAGGGATTAGACTTGCTCAGCTCGATGGAATGAAACAGGAATGTGCCATTGAAAACAGCATCATTGCATGAAATTATAAGTGTCCTTGCCTAGTTTTCAATTTGAGTAGCTGTCATATGCCTCTGGGGTTTTTTTGGGTCCTAGTATTTATCGGTATGATTATTATTTGTAGCTGACTATTGAAATGACCTCTTTTTATACCCCAGTAGAGTTCAGAAGTGTAGTTTTCATGAACAGTTTCATAGCAGCAATGAACTACGTAGTCATTGCCAACTTGTGTCTGGCAGCTCATGGTACTGACACACCCCTTAGTACAGCAGAGGTGCATATATGGATGTTAGTACCCCACAGACCCTTAGTACAGACTATGGTCTGTGGGGTATTAGAAAATATTAGAAAATACGAGTAATCTCCACCCCCCTAAAATAAAAACTTTTACTGTTTTTCCTGCCAGATTTGTTCCCTGATCTGATTCACTACATGATAGTATAAAGAATGGTTCTGTCACAGTGGGAAGGGCATTACAGGGCAGGGATGAGCAGGGATGGCTGAGGCAGCCTAAGCAGCATGGCTTTTGCATCATTGATGGAATATATTACTACAGAGCAGACCTGATCAATCTTCTGTCTCTGTTGCTAGAAAGGCATAGTTATCCTCAGAAAATCACAGGCCTAATATTGAGTTAAAAATACTCTTGTTAATATCTTCTTGTCTGTTTCATGTATGTTTTGTAGACCACTTCTCTTGGTACTTTTCCTCTTACACCTTGACCTCCTTTCTTCAGATTTTATCACATAATCTTCTTACTGAAAATTTACTGAATGTGTTAGAAGTTGTGTTTTTCCGGTCTCCTTCTGCTGTGTTGGAAAGTACTGTGATGCATGGATGCAGCTGCTGCCATTGGCTGTTTAATTGGTCAAAATCATTCTCCATCACTCTTGTTCTTTCCTTAGGAGACATTCAGCTTCACGGAGCCCTTAAATTTGCAATTGTAGAGTTGATTTAGAGAAATTAAGTGGATAGGTTTATTTGAAGCATTGCTAATAACTAATTAGTGTCTTTTCAATGTCCTGAAAAAGTAGTCTTTATTTCCTGGAATGCAAATCCTCTGTTGCTGCAGGAATCTCGGTCCATTTCATTTGTGTCCTTCTGTGGTTATAAAGGTGTGTGGCAAAATGTGTGCAGGAAAATGCTGCCCATGAGATGGGCAATTGCATATGACATCCCTGCTGTGTCCCAGCTGTATGTTGTTACAAAGAAATGGATCTAGTCTGTTAATTTTCTCATTTTGGGTGCTACGGCTTTTTTTGTGTCTCTCTAAAAACCCAGAGACACAGAAACCCCATTCTTTCCTTGGCGAATTTGAAAGGCAAGCATTACAACTGTACAAGCACAAAGTATCTGAGTTAGATAACTTATGATACCAATACTAAAATAATATTTTTTTAAAGAACTTAGTATTGTCTTTACTGAATAATCTATGTAAGCTTAATAGAAAACTGTATGTGAAGAAGCAATTCAAGTGTTTGATGGCAGGAATGTACTATTATAGTTTTGTAACACCAAGTTTTGATGGTGATTATATTTCCACGAGTTTGAAAATGAAAAATAAATCTGAGATAAGCATAAAAGCTAATGTCCTCTTCACTTTGTTTTATTACAGTCAGAGATTAGAAATGAAAGCACAAGTTGCAGATGCATTCATAGCAAAATTCCAACTGACACCGGATGAAATGAACCTGCTTCGAGGCACTAAAGATGAACCAATTACTGAGGTAACTCAATGAACATTAAAAGCTTTGCCCTGAACTAAAATGTAGAAGTGCCCTAGCTGAATTGTACATGAGATCTTATTTGCAGTTTGCAATTTAATGTTTTATGGAAGAATGTACCTTTTAGCAGCATGGTGAATTTCTGATGAGTTTGAAATATGTGGTTAAAGATTCAAGTATAGAGGAGGAAAATCAACATTAAATTCTAGTTTCTGTAATGAGTTTAAGGGACAAATGATCTCTCATGTGGTTCTACGCTTCAAAAAGACCTTTATGAAGTCTAAATTATGAAATCTAAATTATGAAGATGTTTTGAAACTTCACCACGCTCACATAAGGCAAATGAGAAGCTCGCAGCTCTTCAGTAATATGTAGTACTGCCCCTGTGCATGCGTGTGTACATTTTGCATACTCATGTATATAGGTATTCAGTGACTTGAAACATACAAGCCGAAGCTTTCCCTGAATATTACTTGGTTGATGAAGATATGAGGTGCTGACTCACTTCTAGCCACCTTCCAAAACCACTGTATGTTTATAGTTTGAATAAGAAGGCACATTGTTCTGCAGTAAAAGCAAACTGAATAGTAAGAGAATTGAGTATATTTAATGGATTTTTTTTTTATTATTGTAATTGCATGGAAACCTTCACTTAAATCTAGACTGCCTGCTGAGATACACTATCTCGATTCCACAGGCATCCTGTTTGCAGTTAAAGCGTTACTAAAGATATGGAACTGATAACCATAAACAGTGCTAATGAAAGCATAAATGGAATGTGTTAAATGATTGTGCACTTGAATAATTGCTTTGTGCTTTTGTACCGCTATTGCCATGAAAGAACATTCAGGTTTCTAGAAAGCACATTGCAGGGAACAATGACACCAATGCTGTGCCAGTTATTCAGTGCTTGGTTTGCAGCAGAATGAGGAATAGGCTTTTTGATACTTGGTCTAAAAAATATGCAGAGGTAACTGAGATACAGCAGTTGTGCTACTTTAGTTGGCAGACTTCACTAATATCATCTGTGTGTATTTCCCCTATGTTAGAGTCAACCAGTGCCCTTAAAACATCTTAGTCAGGCTTCTGTTTTGATATTTTTTTTTTCCTGAAGGAAAAGTGTTTTACATTTTTGTAAACACGGCCTTCAACAAAACTGGTGCGAGGCAGTAGGTTAAATTGGCCTACTTCACTTAGAATATTTCTATTTTATGTGATGAGCCAAAATGAAGCTACTTTCCTGAGGCAAACTGTTCATATCACAAAAGATATAACAAATAGTTGTATCTGAATTAGCTGGTCTCCTCCATCATGTTTGAAAGATGACTTGGTTACAAGATGTGTTTGAAAATGTTATTGGATTTCCATTTGCTTTCTGAAACAGTAACAATATAACCCTTTTGGCCATATGTCCATCTCTTCTAGTGTTCTTTTTTTTTCTTCACTGCTGCTGCTGAATTATTTGGGGAGAAAGATTGTTCTGGAAAACCTAGGTCCATTCTGTTGCAAATGTTTCATGTTTTTTAAGAAATTGTAACCCTATTTTATGAATACAACAAATATCAGCCTGTATTCATTGTACTTCATAGTGTTTCAGTTTGCTCTTAAGTTACTAACATTAATGGGAGACGATATAATGCATAGTGTTCTCAAAATCTCCTGAAACTGTTAACTAATAACTGTGAAACACACACATACTACATAAGGCAGGTTAAAAACATGTCTTTACTGCATTTTTTTTCTTTTTATTTTGTTTTATGGAAGAATAACTTGATGCAATGGGAAACTAAAAAATACTAAGGCTCTTAAAGTGGAATGAGGTGGCAGAGGTCAGGTGTGTGTTTTAAAAGCAGCTTTCGGGACACAGATTTTGGGACACAGACCCACAAGGAACATAAATATGGGATTGAAATGGGGAGTATAGAGTGCAAGAGCTTTGATCGAGAAGTTACTGCTTTTAAACACTGCTTTTATTTTATTTTATATTGTATTAATTTATTTTATTTCATATTATTTTATTTTATTTTTAAATTGATCTAGGATTTTTTCAAGGCTTTAGGACGAGTAAAGCAAATTCACGATGATGTCAAGATTCTCCTCCGGACAAATCAGCAAAGGGCAGGGTGAGTGCTACTTAAATGAGTGCAAGATAACCATTTACAGTTAAAAGCAGAAGTTAAAACAAGGTCTCATTCTTTACTTCATATGACTGTACAGAGTATTTCACAAAACAACCCTAATAATAACATTTTAAAATCTTCCTAATTTTAATAATAGTATCTTTTATTTGACTTGCACGTGCCTTTGCTACCTAAAATAGTATTTGCAAATTAACTTTTTTTTTGCCTTGTAGCTTGGAAATTATGGAACAGATGGCTTTACTGCAAGAGGCATCTTATGAACGACTTTACAGATGGACTCAGAGTAGGACTAAGAATGTTTTTATGTTTATTAATATTGTTATGATGATTCCTTTAATTCCTTCATGTGGATCGAACTTAGCAAAAACCCTTTCCAAGATACATTAACATTTTGTTTTCCTTCTTAGTGAAAGATTTTTTTATGACCCAAATAGTTAATTGGAGATTCTCTCCTTTTTTGGACAAGTCTCATCACTATAAAAGTGTATTATTTATTTCTGGTTTTAGTAGATGATTTTCCAGAGAGTGGCTACTTCAGTTTGATAGTCCAAACAAATTGTCAATTCTATTGAATTTCATTTCCGTGCGGGTTAGAGGGAAGTTGTTATCTTTGACCATTTGGTAGTAAGATCTAGTTTAGTGGGAGGAGTGGTGCATTACTTTTAAAAAATTTAAAAAAAAAGCCACCTCCTTTTAGCATGATGCTCTTTTGGCTGATATTAGGCAATTATTTTTTTTGCTTATGTACTCTGGATCTGGGCATCTGTGTTCAGTGTAACATCTTGATAGTGTGAAATGTAGATGCTTTTTTATTAGTTCTCTCTTCTCCAGAGACACTGACAGTAAGTTTTTTGGAAAAAAAAATTAAAAATGGTGCACTGTGGTTTTTATATTCATTAGGTGTTCTTCAGAGGATGCTGAAACCTCATATAATAGTTGTGGTTTCACCCTAATAAAAAATCATAATTCTTATGCCAGCTTTCGATTTAGTTTATATGATTTCCACATTCTTGCAGGGAATATACAAGATTCTGTAGTTAATGTGCTGGAAGGTAAAAAATAACAAAACCAAACAACAAAACAAACCCACAGCTTGCTTAAATACTTACTCCCTTTTTTCTTAATAGTTTACCTGGAACATGGTAAACAGATCTAAAGGAGCCCAACAGAATGCTGATGGTTGAATGATTCACACATATAATTGTATGTAGGCACAAACCAATACTAAGCTTCCCGTAATCATTATTATTGTTGAAATTTGTGAGGGACATGCATTTTATAGTACTGCTTGCAGGGGAATTTAGTTGTATTTAACACTGACTAGCCTGGGTAGCATATTCTAAAGGCTTCAATTCAAAGTCAAAAGCCTTTGAGGTTTTAACTAATTTTCTTGTTTTACAGCTTGTTATAAAATGTATTACAGTGTAAAGAATGTGCTTTTATCTGTGTTGATATTTTATAGATGAATGCAGGACATTGACACAAGAATCATGTGACATTTCTCCAGTTCTCGCTCAAGCCATGGAAGCCTTACAAGATAGACCAGTCCTGTACAAGTAAGTAAATGTTTGCAGTTATCTCTAGCAGAAATTTTGAGCTTATAAAATTTAAAGATGGACATGAATTTCAGTGCCAAGGCAGTTTAGTCCAAATTTAAAAAAAAAAAAAAAAAAACAAACATAAAAATATAAAAAAAAGTCATATTTCAACTGCTTTAAATTTTAGAAGTCTTCTTGACATAATTATGGTACGGTAAATGTCATCGACCTTTTTCCAACTCACTGGTTTCTAATTAAAGTAAATTGTCAGACCGTTTTTATTTTAACCTAAATGAATTGTGAATTTCTGCTGTGCTCATTCTAGGGTTTTTGTGAAGTAAAAAATGCTGTCCAAAGCATGTGATTATCTCATTTAAATTCCTAAAGTGAAAAATTGCTAAGGGCTGATTAGCTCTTACTAAAGTGCCTCTGGTAGTATGAATAGAGTTGACCAGTTGTCTATTAAAAACTACTACATATTGGCCTCTAAAGTGTAGGGATACTTGTGTATCTGTAAAATACTACTAGTCTTCAGAATTTGCTGTAGGGACTTTATTAAATATGGTACTTAGTAGAGACAACCACGAGGTGGCACTGTAAGAACTGTTTTTATTAGAGTGACTATACCTGAAGAGGTGGTACTTAAACTTCTTTGCTTTTTAGGGTTTGTTTTGTTTGTTTTGGTTTGGGGGTTTTTTAATGCATTCATCACATTTTGCAACTATTGCAAATTACTTTCAGCCACAGGTATCCAGGACAGCGGAGTACTGGGCAGTCTTTCAAAGGCTACTTTTGTCTTTAAATGGTGTCAGATGTGTAAAGGTGTACGTATGTGACACTGTAAATCTCTGTGGAGCTCCTCACAGGAAAAATGCATTGTGGAAGTGGACCTTAAAAATTCTGTCATTATGAGAGGAAGCACAGATCTTGACATGCTCGGTCAGCTCTGCTAGTTAATGTGAGGGAGCAGTGATGTCACTTGATGTCCCCAGCTGTTGGATGTGGTGCCATAGTTGGAGATTGCAGAGTCCTTTCTTACATTCTCTCCTCCACACCCTCTTTCACAGCTGCAACTCATCAGTTACAACTGTGTTCACAACATTTTATAGGATTCTTTTTAGATAGTTTTATTTTCCGTAATAAATGTTTTGTTGAATTATGATACTTTGAAACTTCATAAAATCATTGTTTTGCTTTCTTAACATCTCTGGGAAAAAAGAAAAAGCATCTTCTATGTAAATCCACAGCTGGCTAGTTTAAAATGAATCTGCAAAAGAGAATTTATTTTTCTTCTGACACTTCTCTCAAAAACAACAGCAGTAGTAATAACAAAGGTAGAACTTGATAGGTAAGACCTTTCTTCTGCCAGAAAGGCAAAAGTAAATGTTACACGCAGCCACATGTCTCTCATCATAGATTATCATGCTTAACTACTTGCTAAAGCAGTATTATCAAAATTGCAGTACTGATGCTTTATATTTTAAATCTCAAGATGTAGTTTATTCCCTTCCAAAAGAGTTTGTGTACCTTTAAATAAACTGCTGAGTTCAAAATGTAAAAATTAAGTCACAGAAGAAAGTAATTTTATATTGTTTTTTGGTTTATGTATATAAGCATTGGTGTGTAAACTGGACACATTTCCTCCAGATCACTGCCCTTTCATCTGATAAAGATTGTGATTCATTTGGGTGAAAAGGACTAAGATGGAGAAGGGCAGGAGTTTAGAAACAAATCCACAAATTCTTATTTTCTTATATTGACTTATGTCTTGTCAACTAAAAGTGTCAGAAAGAATGTACCATGGATGGACTTTTGGGAACTGCAGTCAGTAGGTGTGTGAAAGAAACATTTCGGTTTGGTTTTCATCTCCTGGCTCTAACAGAAAAACTGTTTCATAGAAAATGCATGGAGACATAGCTCAAAGCAGTGTTCCCTTTCCATCATGCATTCAGGTTTTCAAGGTCTTTTTTTACCTTTTCTTTCCTCAGTGATCATTACTGTGTTTTGTAAATGTTGAAGCTGGGTTGAAAAGAATCCAAATTTTTTTCTTTACTGAACATGAGTATGTGTAATAACACAGTAGTAAATACTGTGTTCTAGTGTAAATAGTAGTTATTACTGAATTTTTTAAGATGCAGGATTTTGTAATGGTTATACGCTGTTCTACTGAGAGCAAAAAGAAAATTTGTAGTTTCCTTTTTAAAACAAAATTATCATTATTGACTGCTGTTTTCAAAACTAATTACAATATCACAAGATCTGTTTCACTGCTGTATTTTTAATGATCTGTTGTATAGCTGTTCATTGGAGGGGGGGAAAAAAAGTGTAGCTGGTTTCTACAGACACTGGAGTTTTTTCACTCCAATACTGCTCCTCCTGGACAGTGGGCTGTTGTCAGATCCCAGATCTCTTCCACTCTTAATTACATTATTTTTGAAAGTAGTAATTATTAAACTTTTTTCATTAGGCTTTTTTTTATTAATTGCAGGTATTTGCTTCCCGAGTTAACATGTACAGTGTATAAAGAAAAAGGTTTAAACAGACATTTCCAGATTCTTCAGTGTCCTTTTTCCCCCCCCTTCAAATAATAACGTAGATTAAAAAGAACAAAACTGAAGGTTTCCTTGGACTTTTTGTAGAAGAGTAGAAATCTAATCAAACAGTTTTGAAACAGTATATTATATTCTTCTGTATTTTATTCTCCACCTCTGTTAAATGTGAATGTAGTACTTGTTTATCTTCAGTCAGTGATTAACTTCTTTTTATTATTATTAATATTTTATTTTTGTTCATCTGCTGGGTGTCATTGGTAAGGGACAACATGCTTACTCTTTGACATTTTTTCAGTTATGTTGGAAAAATAAACTGTAATATATATTTTCTTTTTTTCCTTTGTAATTTGCATGCATTGTTCAAAATGCTTAAATTAATTTAAAAAAAGAAATAGAAGTGTTCTGTGGCTTGCAAAAATCCTACTTCTAAGCAAATATAACAGGAACATTAGCAGTGCTAATTTCCCATCCTTTACTTGCTATCATGCTTCAATGCCAACAGGAGGGTAGCCTGCTCCAGAAATGAGCCATGTGTAAGTTTTTGGTACCTCCTCTGCCACCAGCAAGCCATTTGAGATTACGCGCTCTGGGCTGTAATTGTTCATCCATTAAATATGCAGCTAAGACTCATTTGATTTAAAGCAGTGAGCTATTATCAAATGAGAATAACTTTGTTTGCTACTTATTAATCATGTGATAGCCTAGAAGAAGGAAGAAGCCTTGTGTTGCAGTGCAGTAAATTGCTGCTTCTGTCAGTCAGCTGGACCGTATGCAAACAGTCCCAAATCTGTCAAAGCTGCTTATGTGTACAAAAATGGAAAAAGTGCTTTTTCATTTTATTTATTTATTTATTTTGTTTGGGGTAAGGGAACAGCTATGTCAAGGAAAAGCTGTGTTTTTAGTATCTGTTTAGAGGAGTCAAGAAAATCAGATGGTTTTAAATGTTTTATAGTAGAAGCATTGATGCAAGATTTCTAGAACTATAACAGTGGTTACTTGTATTAATTATAAAGTTGAACTAATCAGCTATGATGAGGTAAACTGGTTTTTCTTAACCCATTTTCATGTTTCAATAACAGATACACATTGGATGAGTTTGGGACAGCAAGGAGGAGTGCTGTGGTCCGTGGCTTTATAGATGCTCTTACTAGAGGAGGTCTGGGAGGTACTCCTCGCCCTATTGAAATGCACTCGCATGATCCTCTGAGGTACAGTACTCCAAAAATATATATGAAGTAGTCTTTTTTTTTGCCTGTTGCCATTTTGACTCAATGACACCATAAACCGCCGATTTACACAGAAATTTCTGTCTTTGTGTAGGTATGTAGGAGACATGCTGGCCTGGTTGCATCAAGCTACAGCTTCCGAAAAAGAACACCTAGAAGCTATGTTAAAGCTTGTAACTGTTCAAGGTAGTACTAGTTTTAAAACATAAATTGGGAAGTGATAGAAAGTAAGTCTGTCATAAGTCAGAAAGTGTGATTAATTTCTTAGGCTGGGCTTTGGTTACAAGTCTGAGCTTAAATTTTCCTGGGAATCTCAGAGTAGCTGGTGGTTGCATTTTTCTAAAAGAACACCCTTAATAAAGAAGAGTATTTAAAAATGTACTCATTTTATTTCACTGTGCTTATAATGGATTTACATTAAATTTACAAGGGGACATTTTAGAGTGTAGTTGAGAGTTCAAAAGTTGTTTGCAATGTATATGACTACATATCTCCTTGAAAAGATTGTCATTGCTTATTGTTATGTTGAAGATTCCTGTTATACCATACTCTTTTGTTTAGTTATTTTTTTTAAATATCATTCCTTGTTCCTTTAGGTCTCTTCCTTCTAGGCTATAAGTAAAGTGGAATTTTCATCTGTCATATAACATCATTACAGGTTTATGGAGGTCAAAGTAGGCTGCTCACAGATATGTGAAGCTTTTTAATATCAAATTTCTCCTTCATTAACAGAACTGCAGACTCTCATGCTCAGTCTTCAGCCCCTTTGCTTTAAGTAGATTGTGCCTATACTTAAAAGACCTCCTTATACAATAGAAGCCATAGTATGAGTTACCACCATATATTCAGACAAAGACATTTTTAATAAGTTATGCATGGGTACTCAGTTGTAACAAACTCATTGTCAGAACTTAATTTGATCTGCGTCTGGTGAGCTCTTCAGATTGTGTGTCTCAATTAATCCTTCCCTGGGATTTAAAGTGAATATGTATTCTAATTTTCCTTCCTGCTGTAAGTATTAATTTGCTTTCCTAACTAATGGTATGTGGAAAAGGAGACTGTTTAGGAACTATTGTAAATCATACTGGAGGAATGCTGTTGTTTTTTGACTACAGTTACAGTGTACCATAGAAGGGAATTTAATATTGTTTGCTGACAGTATCTTGGGGAGACAGGAAAGCAGGCCTCATGGCGGTTTCACGGTAAAGAAAAAGACATGAGAATTCTTTGTAGATGACTGACTGATGCTTCTGCTGTAACTGGGGAGTCCTTCAGGAAAAGCTGGCACCATGGAGCATGTTACTGTGTCTGGTTCTTCTGTGGATTGTGCTACTGCTGCTGCACAGGCCTGCCCTTCGTTTTGAAATTCTCACACCTCTGTGTAGTGCTTTGCTTAACTATTAAGTTCCTTGGCCTTCTGGCAGGATGTCAGGCTGAGATGCTATGACCATGTAATTAGATATATTTAGAGCATTTTGTCCACAGAGCAAGATACTGGATAATACAGGGAATATAAATGTTTGGGAGGAAAATTTTCAAAAAAAAATCATCAGACCAAAACTTTTTTCCCAAGAGACTGGTATAAACAAGAGACTCAATATTTCTGTCTGAAGGCAAAATACATTTTCCTAAGCTTTGCAGGAAAGGGTTTGCTATCACTGTTGTACAATTTTAAAGAAACATAAAGAGGGATTCTTAACTTCCATACTGGGAGCTGCAAAGCTTGAGAGGTGCTGCCTGTAACTATTCCTCTGCATCTTAGGGAAATTTTTTTGATGACAAGGATAGTGATGTGATAAGATCTGTAAGACAAAACAGTACCTAATAGGATACCACTCGGTTTAACAAAAAACATTTATGGGCAGTGCAGCCATGAAATACCTTAAGATTATATGCTTTTATAAATACAGACCTGAGTTGGTAGTAACTAATCAGTGAGTACAGCATCTATGATACTGAGAGATTAAAGTTGAAGAACCTGTGCTGTTGTGCAGTCTTCAGGTGTCTGGCTGCACAGGCTCTGGCAGAAAGAGTTGATTTCATTTAGACATTTAACAAGTGGACATCTTGTTTATTTGCAGTTATAGATAATGACAGAAATTTGCATCTCCAGAAGGCAATCTTCCCAACAAAATTTAATATCTAATGTAAGCGTTTCTGGAGCCTTTCATCACAAACTGAGGCTTTCATTGTTCCCTATGGAGGGAGCCCAAGAAACTACCATAGATAAGACACTTACCTGGTGGTCTGCAGTTAGGTCAGTCAGATGTTTTCACTTTCATTTCAACTTGAGTAGCTTTTTGCAGATAGAACCATTTCTATTATTTTCATTCAGGTGTATCTGTTCTGAGTGCAGATTTCTGTTTCAATTCTCCTGTAAGCTCTGTGTAATTTCAGGACTATGGAGAGTTTGGTAAATCACAGCTATACAAAAATTTCCCTTCTCAGAAAAAAAAAAAAAAGCCACACATAAGCTATTGATATGATAGAGGTGGATTTGGTCCCACTGGAAGAAAAATTGTGTGAATAACATGGGTTTTTTGAGAAATGTTCTCATCCCAGTTTTTACTTTAAAATGATGAAACTATGTAACCCATAATCAGAGTATTCAAGACTGGCTTTTAAAAAGTTTTCAAATGTTAAGTTTGCAAATGTTAACTGTTTAAAATTAACCTGACCAAAAATGCTGTTAAAATTTTAAGCACAGAAAACACATTCAGAAAAGTTTAACTATTTTGCTGGAAAAGGATGAAGCATCTGGTTTTCGTCTTTGGAGCTTAGGTTTTCTGCTAGAAGGAGACTTCCAGTCTTACAGAGAACTTGTACTTGAAAGGAAGGGAGAACTGTAGGCATTTTGAGATGCAGTATAAAACCATTTTTCATGGAGTTACAGGAACCCAGATGGAGAACAGAAGCTAAGTGAAGTCCAAGAAAGATTTCTCCTTTTATAGAAGGATACACAGAGAAAGATTGTATATGGTGTAGCAAGCAGTCAGAAGCGTATCTTCAGTTATGAACCATTTTCTAAAAGTTATTTTGGGTCTCTAAGAATTGTTTATTCTGTAATTCTTTTATGTCAAACTTGCACCAGTTATATAACTCATTCTGCTGGAAGATTTCACTGGTTGTGGAATCCAAATATTCTAATTGGACATGAAAATATATGCGAAGGCACAAGCATGTGGTACACCAAGATTGTTATTCCATGTCCTTTGGTATTCGAACTTGTGTATTTTTGGAGCTAAAAATTTCATACCCAACAACTTGTTTTTAAGTCAATCTGGTCTAAATACACTATTGCAAATATGTGCTAGGTGCTTGTTATGTTGATGAACAGTAAAAGTGTGACTGTTCCTACTAAAAAATGTGTAAATTGTTAGGGGGTATGTGAGAGCTAGCCATTACATCGGAGAGCATGCATGTTGTGGTTTGTAATCTTGCTTTCTGCCTTGATAACAGTACTCAATTATATTAACCTATTTTTATTACCTTACCAATTTAGTATGTTAAAATTCTTAGAGCCACCATGCTGAATTCAGTTGTTACTGCTTATGTGGCTTTTGACGAAGCTTCGTGTAAAGAGGCATTGGCACAGATCTCTGATCTTTCATTATTTTTACTCTCAGAGGTAATCTCTCTCAGTCTGAAATAAGCAAAATATAGTTTCAGGTCACCTGATTTCTGTCACATGTCACAGTCAGTTTGTTTACTTTCATTGCATGGGTCCCATCTGAAGATGAACTCCTGTTGACAAGTTTTAAATTAGAATTAAAGTATTGCTTTCTCCATAAATCTATTCTGAGTTGTTACTGAAGTGAGAGCTTGAAGATCTGTTGCTTTCAGTTTGATTGATTTATGACAGTACTGGTTGCCATGCAACAATTCATTTGTGTTTCATGATAAGATAGGCAATATTCTCTCCTATATGTAGTTCTGTGAAAGACGAGTTTCAATTGCTGCTGGGGAGGAAGCGTTTGCTAATGCTGCAGCACACAGCAGTGTGGAGGTATATATGTCACTTAATTTGTAGCAGTGCCATGAGTGTGTCAGTATCAAACACTGACAGACATGTATTTGCTGTTCAGGCCTTTCAAAATGGTATGTGCTGTTGCTCCCTGAGCATCTTACTGGCCTAGTTGGTTTTTTTGTTTTGTTTTGTTTTTTTCTTCCTAGTTTAATTTCATGAAGTGCTAATATTGAGCCTTACTGTGACAGCTTCTTGCTAGATCATTTATTCCTCCCCTTGCTGCTTCTCCCTCTTTTCTCCTTGCTGCTTCTCCCTCAAATCTATGTTTCATTGGAAAGCAATTGAATAGCAAAAGGTAATGACTCCAGGACTGTTTTGTCATGCAGCTATTTCTTAATGGCTAGATTTGAAGTACAGTGGAGGTGTTTTCTAGTTGTGTGGAGAAAAGAACATACAGTTCATAATGCTTTTTATGGAGGAGTACCTCCTACGTTTGTTTATTTGTTTTATAGTCTTGAAGAAAAGAGAATTACATTTGCATAATCTTAGCATGTGTTTGCATTAACTATAGGTGTGGAAGAAAATATTCAAGAAGTAGTTGGGCACATCACAGAAGGTGTCTGCAGGCCTCTGAAGGTGAAGTATTTTGTTTTCCTTAGCACTCTAAATGGAAAAGCACTTCTATCATGTTTTTTCAGAACTTGTGCCCCCATCTCTTCAACGTATTTTCATTGCCCTTGGCTGAGAGGTAGATTCTCAACTTCTGAAGAGTTTTATGATTCTCAGATTAAAGATTCCTTAAGCTCATAGATACCTGGTTTAAAATAGTCATGTAGTGAGAGATACTAGGATATTAAATTTGAGTCTTGATTTTGTTTTACTTTTCCTAGGTTGAGGAGTGCTTATGTACAAAAATTTAGCTTTGGGATAAGTATATGGGAAAGGTAGTAGTGAGTCAAATGAAAAATCAATTTAATTTAGTGCCTTATTTTTCATAGTGATCATTACCATATGCTTAGGGAATAGTATATAGGCTATGCAGGTGTGTCATGATACTTCTGTAGGATAGTTTCCTTGCCTGTTTGTGAATATACTAAGGACTTACTGAGCTTATTTCTGTCTTTCTACTTAATAGACCTCAGTAGATTTTTCTTGCATGAATTGATACAAAATGTTGGTATCCACTACATTTCCTGCAGGACGGAAGTGAACAGTTTAACTCTGCTGTGTGAAAAGTCAACTCTTTTGTGGTTTGTGTTTTTTTGTTTGTTTAGTAACTCCAGCTCTTGTATTTGAAAGAGACCATGAAAAATTGTTTCCTAATTACCATCTTTATGCTACTCTGATTTTGTTGTATTTTTGTCACATCCCTCTGTAGTTGTCTTTTTTTCCAAGTTACAGCCTTTGTAAGTTTAGGGGATGCATTTGATAGAAATCATTAAGATGATCCATGAAATGATTGACAGACTTATTTACTGGATGTACTTCACATAAGCACTAAAATAATCGAGGTGATGAAGCTGATACCAGTAATTGCCTGACTGTGCAGTGTATAAATCCAAGTGCTTTTAAAATAAAGTCTACTATGCTAAATACTATTACAATAAAGTTCTCTTAGAATGCTGTAACTATAACAACTTTGTCCAGCTGACAGATACTTAGTCCCTGATGTAAACAGGTGGTTTCTGGATACTATATGTAAGTTTCTGATAAGAAAAAAATAAAGTTTGGAGAGAGGTAAAAATCAAAAAAATGCCATTAAGAATGTCACAGGATTACAGAAGAGTCGATGTGTCCAGATGACTTTTGAATACTTCCAAAAACAGAGGCTCCACAGCCTCTCTGGGCAACTTATGTCAGTGCTTAGTCACCTGCACAGTAAAAAAAAAAGTGTTTCCTGATGTTCAGACAGAACCTCCTGTGTTTCAGTTTTGTGCCTGTTGCCATAGAATTATGACCATCCTTCACAGCCTTTAGTGTTTGACATGTTGGAAAACACCTGTCACAACAAACAATCACCACAGCTTTGTTTCCTTGTAAGATTTTTGCCAAACTTTGTGTTCTTCTTGCATGCTTTAGTTTTGTTAATACTGAATGCTGATGTTTGAGCTCAGTATTTCTGTGCATTCCAATGAAGTAATTAGGAACAGAATGAAACCTTTGTGTAAGTAAGAGGGAGTTTTGGTTTTGATCTGAGATTTTTATACTTGAGGTTTTTATAGTTCAGTACAGAATATTTTCCATTTTGATTGCCAGACTCTTTATACTTGTGTGCTTCTGCTCTCTGTAGAAACATCCTCTGAAATATTGTTGTCAATTAGTTACTATGCTAATAAAAATAATTTAAAAAAAACTAAGAGAAAAATTAAAGACTTCCCATTGTATTCTGTATTTTAATAGAATGCAACTTGTGTTAATTCACTGCCATTTTAGACTTCCCACTGTAAAATATGGAGCACTTATTGTTTCCCCTGGGGAAAGAAAAAATTCATACAATGCAGATAGATAATTGCAAGCCACCATGTTGAGAGTAACAACAAAAATAGACTCAATTTGAAGCAATCTTTTCTACAATGCATTGTTCTTTCTGAAGATTGTCCACAATAAGAAAAATAACTTCACTGATTTCAGGGAAACCACTCTGTGTTGTAGTTGTGTGGCACCACAATACACTGCTTTTCTAGTGTATTTCTGCTGATGTTTGTAAATCTGTCACTTTGAGTTGATACTGAAGTACAGAGTAGTTCAATAAAAGCATAGTCATAGAATTTCCACAAGCACTTTTAAATACTTAGAGAATTATGTAGCATTTTCATACTAGTTTATGCCTTTCAGTGTGAATGTACAATATAATATAGTTTCTTTACTTTCGAAGAAGGGTAATGGTTACATGCAGTATAAACTGTCTACATTTCTCATTGATAGTTGGTTTGTGTTTTAGGCATTCAGGTGAATCCTGAATACTCCCCAGTGGTAGATCTTACTACAGGCCTCTCATTTCAGATGGAAGTAGGAGAATCCCAAAAAACATTTGAATTAAATTTGTCATCTTTGCCGTAACACTTAAGATGAGTTCAAAACAAAATGTTTCTGATGCCTTACATAGACATCAGATAGTCTTTTGTGGTCAACTAACAACAGGATGCATAGGGTGAAGAAATTATAAGAGCTGCAAGTCCAGGGCTTCCCTGAACAGGTTAAGTTGAGTCACTTAAAAATTTTGGTTCTCCAGTGCAGTGAAGACTTCTGTGTGGGAAGCAGCAGTTCTTCTTTTCCTGCTTTATTTTTTTAATTCTTATTTTTGTTTCATGACCCTAAAATATTTATTTTTTCCTTTCCTTCTGCCTCTTCTTTTTCTATTTTTTAATTATTTCCTTTATTTTTAGCTATTGATTTTTTTTTTTTAGTCAATATTTTTTGATTTTCCTCTTTTTTCTCTGGCTGCTGTATTCCTTTTTGCTGTACAACTAGAATATACTCAGCATCCATGCCCAAATGACCTTTCAGGTAACATTGGAGACAAGTATTTGTATATATACCTTTGTATATACAGACACATTGAAGGGCAAAGTTGACCTTTGTATGTTGAAATAAACTTAGTGCATTGACCATCGCAAATAAGAGTTAAAAAGTATTATTTGGTTTTGGTCTGTGTATTAAATGCAAGGGGAGAGGACTGAGGAAGCATAATCTTAGTTGGTTCTCCCTGCAGCTGCCTCTGAGAAGAAGGCACCGCAGCACATTGTGTTCTGTTGAACAGCAAATAACTTGGGAGAGCGAGTGTTGGCTGGTGATTTGTGTGTAGCTCTTTCACACACAGGCACGTGGGAGAACAGTGCAGTGATAAGTCACTATCTATTCTGTTTCATAAGTGCACAAAGGTTGACCCTGGGGCAGCCTTTTATGAGTGGGTTGAGAATGTGTGTACCATGGAGACAAGACATCAACTGTCCAAATCAGCACTGTTTTGGGCTGTGTAGCCACTATCTCCTGGTTGAGATAAATAGTCAACAGTCACTATTTATGTTATAAATAAATGTTATAAGTGTTACAAACAGTCTACTATGACTAAATTCTGGTAGGAGATATATAGAGTCTCCTTTAAGTGAAGAAGAGAATTCATCCAGATAAAATTTTGTTTTTTGGGTAAAATACCTAACATTTTGATGTTCTGAATTGTGAACGATCTACTGTTGTAGTGTAATGATTTTGCAGCATTGCAGCTGTTCCTGCTATTCGGTACTGGGGAAGATTCCAGTACGTCCTGGATCCATCAAATGATCTCATTATTTTTAAATTTTCAAGAACAAATTGCAGCAGAAATCTCTAGGGAAATGGGATTTTTTTGAAGGCTTTTTGGTTTGTGGGTTTTTTTTAAGAATGCATATACCTGCTTCTTTTCTGCCCAGATCCTTGGCAACCCAGAAGCACTTTGGTTCAAGTCAAATGTTATAGTTAACAAGGCATTCTCTTTTTAAAGTTATTTCTGGTTGAATCTATTTTTCGAAAATCAGACATGTATTGCAAGAGGTTGGCTTTTTGTAATTTGTGACCTGAAGGATGCTTGTATTTGTTCATGCTGCAGGTTAGAATTGAACAGGTGATTGTTGCTGAGCCAGGAGCAGTTTTACTGTACAAGATTTCTAATCTTCTCAAGTTCTACCACCATACAATCAGGTATGCAAAATTACAAAGTATGTTAAAAATGCCTTTTTTCCCTAATAGTATTTGTAAAGATTAATCTACTAAAAATAGTACTTTTGTGGCTTAGTGTTTGCTCTGTACTGTAACAAGTACTATCAAGGAGAAATACATGTGATATCAATCAGATACCATTTACTCGTTGTCATTCCTCAATTCTTACCAAATCTGCTTTGGAATATAGCATCAATTTGCACAGAAACTGTTTCTTTATTGTTCTGTGTAGATTCAAATAGTATACAAAAAAGATTCTACAAAACATTTAAGATTACAAAGTCAAGTCCCCTTGGAGAAAATGTTAGAATTATCTCTAGAACTTCAATTTTTCTTTTTTTCTTTTAAACAACTGTGTTTTGATAACTTTTTTTTTTAAGTATGCACTTTCATTTTTCTATTGGGAAGATGTTTGCCTCATTCCTTACCTCACTGTTGAAGGTGCACCAATCACCTTCCAATCTTCCAGATGCCACTATGAATAGTGAAAATAATGGAGAAAAGCCAGAGCTGCTGTTTTCATACATTGTGGCATATGCAGTAGTTTATGTTGGTTAGAAGCAGAATTAGCAGAAAAATCTTCCTCCACAGCCCTGGACTGAACTTCAGGGAATTTGAATCATTACTACTGCTATTGGAGCTTCTCTTTCTGAAAAGACATTTAGATATTGGGCAGACTGGGACAAGTGGTTCTTGGGCACCTCCCACCCTATTTAAAATTCTCAATTGTGATGGCACTACAGGTCTATGGTAGAACATATATAAGACCTATTCCTAATTTTACTGTCCAAAAAACTTGAAATATTTTTGTTGTCATTTTTCTGTCTCCAAAGTTAGCGTTTCCCTGCGGTTATAAAGCTTGGTGCAGTTGAAAATTTGATGTTAAAATGGAAGGTCTTAGGCAGTCTTTTGGTCTTCTTAACAACACATTGTTTAAAGACCACTGAAGTACCTTCTACCAGCTGAATAATTTTCTCTGTATAAAGTGCACCTCACTAATGAAGGGAAAAAGCAGTTTGAGAAATGATCTATTAAATACAAGATTAGAACCTGAAAATCAGGTTAAATTAGTCCTGTTATGACACACTGAATTTCAGTGCCATTTTGTAGCTTAAAAGTACATTTACTTTAGACACAGGGAGATTATAGCTGTGAGAGAAGCACAGTCATGTAGTGCCATTGAAGATTTAAGGGATATTTCTGCTAAGTGTGATAGCTTGACACTAAGAATAGCAAGGCATGAATTCTTACATTTTTGGAGAAACCTAACATCTCAGTAGAAGCGAGATAGGGCTGTCCCTAAAGGAGAGTATGATAGGATACTTGTTAACCCTTTTTTCTTTATCTAATATATTTTCTATAACAGAAGTAGATTTACAGCATAACGAAACAGAAATCCAGTAACTTTTAGGATTCTACAAAAAAGTTTGCGCAAGTTTGACAGCATGTATTTAGTATCTGCTTAATGACATAATTGATAATGCTTGTTCTTACAGTCAACTTACCTCTCAGACAATATGGAGAACTGTTACCTGCAATTATTTGTTGTAAATTTTCAACTTTGAAAATTATTTATTTGAAATGATGTTTCAGTATGTGACTCTGCCATGTTGTTCTCCCTTCAGAATTATTAAGTAATCTTAATTTTGTTTTCAGTGGTATTGTAGGAAACAGTGCAGCCACACTGTTGACAACAATTGAAGAAATGCATTTGTTGAGCAAGAAAATATTCTTTAATAGCCTGAGTCTTCACGCAAGTAAACTGATGGACAAGGTTTGTTTCAAAATCATACAGCTTTCATGTTTCAAAATGCACTTGCATTTCCCTTTTGCCTAGTAAGATTACTAAATAAATAGGTGTTTTATATGTCAGCTTTTCCTAAAGTTGAAGTTTTGTAGTTTCAATATTTTAGCTATTGAACTACATTAAAAACTTGCTGTATGTTTTAATTCTATTAATAGTGGGGGGTTGGTGGGTGTTTGGCTAAAATACTGCTGTTAGCAGTATTTGCTTGCAGAGCAATTTACATATTTTTTAAATCTGTGAGAAGCAACAAAAAGAGGAAATTTGCTCAAGTACAATAGAGCAAGGTCAAGTGATTGAGCTAGATAATTTGTATTACTGCATCATCAGATCAGTAGTTAATTGCTCATGTGCTTAATTCCTTTTTTGAAGTTGTAGGGTATATCCCAAAATGGTAAGCTAAGTAAAAACAAAATCTGGGCTTTTTTAAAATAGTTTTACCACATGAACATTGCTGTAACATTTGTAAATGCATTTCTAAATTGTTTCTACTTAACCTGCAAGAAAAATGCAAAAAAATACATAGATTTACAGAAACTATTCTTTGTGCAAAGCCTTGTAATTTTCTGACCATTCAGTCAGATTTTCTGAGTTTTATCAGTGTTGTTCTGTGGTCCCAAACTAGTTTTCTTATTCAGCACGACTTGTGTCTGGTCCCAATTTCCTGTCTTTCTGCAGGGGCTGAGGAATGACTTCCTCAAAGAAACAGTTGTTCCTCCTTTTCTTCTCTCCCATATATCCCAGTGACTCCTTTCAGTGGTTTCATTCGTTCAGTGGGTTACACCCACAGTCCACACTACTAAAGTTGACTTAGTACACTGTTGCTGTGGGGTATTTCCATTTGAATGCGGTGTCATTGGAATAATAGTTCCTTTTCTATTAATGCTTCTTCAATGGTCAGTTAAATCTGAATTCATGAAACATGCAATGGACAGGAACAACATGAATTTACCAGAAAAACATCTTTTTCCTAATATGTAAGCTAAAATAAAATATCTGTCTACTTCTTCCTTTTCTGAAAAGAAATCAGTGATGGACCTTAGCAAAAATGTATGACTGCTCTTTGCTTACAAAGTGCTTAAGGAAAGAAATTTTTTTGCTTGAAACTGTAAAACAGCTCTGTATTCACCTCTTTTCTGTATATTTTTCCTGCTGGGTATTACATCTGTACTCAAACAGGCTCAAGCATGATTTTTCTCCTCACATAACTCACAGTCTGTGTGCTTTTATTTTGGATGATACTGTTTTAAATTTGGAAATGCATAGAATTCAGAAGTAGAGTGATAAAGGAATTGTGATCCCCCAGTTCATAGTGTGTGATCTTTGTACTGTCAGCGTGGGAAGGTTGTGTAATCCTCTTTGCCTTCTTAGTTCCCCTTCCCTCAGCCCCCAGCCTGGATGTAACTGGCTCTTGATGATGCCGTTTTTTTATAAATTAGTCAAATTTGCTTTTACTGGCATTAAATGAAGGTAGTGCCACCTTCAGTGGTGTTTTATTACAAGTAATGAATGGCATACCAAGCCTACCATGTAATGGGAAAAGATCATAATATTGTTCATTCTCATAAGCACATTTATAAATTGTCTGAAACATTGACAATATTACATTGCCTGTGTGCCCTATGAAGATCTTTCCTCAGGATGTAATTGAGGTCAAAAGATTAAAGAGATTTAAAAGACTGTTAGATGTATGGATAACAAAGGCTTCCACAATTATTTATTAATCTCTGTGCTTCAGGAGTTAGCGAGGTAACTGTGTCTGAGAAGGAATGTTACTGTTCTGATGTGTAGTTCTTGTAACTGAGAGTTTGACAGTCCTCTGCAGCACCTTATATTATTATCCTTTGAGTGGACTACTGAACTGATAGAATGATGTCTTTTCTCTTCATGACTGATATTAGTTTTGCTTCATAAAAAATACAAAAGTAATAGGTTGAATTACACTCGGAGAAACATTAGTTTCCATGTGATAAATACCCTCTTTTATCATAAATTTAATTCTTCTTACTTAGTTTTTTGTGTGTTGATGTACAGATAAGCGGCTTTTATGCCTTTTCACACGTCTTTGTAATTTAATATTAAACGTCACAATGCCTTTACATTTTGACGAACCTGAAAGTTGCTTTTTACCATCCTTTTTATTAATGTGTGTTCAGACCAAAACTGTGTATATGTATTAGTAGGATTCCCTTCTTATCCCAGTCTATTTACCAGCTTTTTGTCAGTTATGTGCTTATATAGGCAATTGCAGAGGCATCATTGCTGTTCTTGTTGCGCGCATAGAAAATATTCACTTGTAAAATTAGTAAATTACTTTTCACTTGGACAGTCTGGAAATCATTGTTCCTTATTTCCACTTACATTTGGCATCTTAAGACATTGATAAGCCTGTTTAAAATAATATCGACTGTCCAAAACTTTGATTAAAAAATAATTCTAAAGGCAATTTGAATAACTCTGAAAATAGGTTAACGTACAAATAGGATGTTCTTAAATAAAAAATATTTTTATTTCTATACTTATAAGTGCCTCTTTTGTTTAGATCATTGGAAAGTGGTGAATATAGCCTGTGTCAGTTAGACTATTTTAATGATAGTATTCCCTCTGTAGCATCTGTTATTGCTGATAACTTGCTTTTTTAGTACCTACATTCTATCTAGTAGTTGATAGAAAGCAAATCTTTCTCTTAAGTATAGTTAGTTGCGAACTTTTTTTTTAGATAAAGCAGGTTTTATTAAATATTCTAACTTCTCAAGATCCCATCCTTAGGATGTAGATGAATGACAGGATGGTAATTTGACTCTGATGTCCTCATCACCACAAACAATTTAATTCTCTAGATTATCGATTATCCTGAGTTGAGCATTGCCTTCAATCTGCCTGGCATTTAATTTCTGAAGCACAATGGGAAACTGAGATTTCAGGCTGTTCTTTCTAGGACAAGAAAATAGCTTCCTCTTCACATCTATTTTTGAGAAGAGTCCTGTATTACATAAGGAGTGTCACAAGTGTGGAGGTGTATGGAATCTTATAGGCAATCTTAGATCAGTGTTGTCTCTCTTGGTTGTCAAGCCATCAGTGTACATGATATAGGGAAATCCCTGGTTACTTCAGAATACTTACTGGTTTGCCTGGAAGCACTTTGCTTTGAACTTTTTTTTCATTACATAAGAAAATCTCAAGCATCCAGGTTGTAATCTGCTAATAAAGTAGTCAGCAGCTCTAAACTTCAGACTGTTTGTTCTGAGAAAGCCTTTTTGTGGTTTTCACATTCAGATTTCTCGGGTAGCTCTCTAGGAGCTGAAATCCATGTAACAGAAATATTCAGCATACTGCCTGAAAGCAAGTCCATTGTTATTAAAGAAAGGCACTACACAAGGGAGTCTCTTTGGTCTGATACTCCTTGAAACCTGTCGCAAAGCTTAGTAGCAGAGTTGTTGCGGAGCCACTTTGTTTTCAGGGTTTAAATTGCCATTCACAACTTTGAGATTCTCAGGCTGTCATAGAGCTCAACACTGACATCATACAGAACCTGTGCATCACCGGCCATCTCCTGTGTCACTGAAGGTTTGGTGCGTCGGTTTTTACTGCAAACAGTGTCTCCCCTTTGCATTGTTGGCTCTTACCCTTCAAAGACAGTGTTGGGCATTCTTGCCAGTACTTTCTAGCTCTGGTAACAATTGGTTTGTTCTTGTTCTTGGTTCAACTGTAATGTTTTTTGGCCAATATTAGTGTCCTTGTGCTGAAAAAGCACATTTATATTTCTTGCTCTTTAGCTTTTTTGGACCCAGTTATGGGTCTACTAATCATGCTAGTAAAGTGGATCAGAATTACCATTGCAATCCTTTTATATGTTTCTTTTAAAGCCTTCACTAATAAATCTAATGTTTAGGAATTCAGGATTCTGCGTTTGTGTACTCATTGTCTGGACCTAAGAACAGCCCATTAAGATTACCATTTGACAGATGATTATAAATCCATGAGAAAATAGTTAATGAAGATAATTGTCAGAACAACAGAAACTGTTCCAATGAAAGTGGGAGTAAAGTTCAAAGCACCTAATGGACTGGAGTGGATGGACTGTTCTTTCAGTTCTCTCACATGAGAGTTATTTAAAATCATGAGTCCATTGGTGAGGCATTTTAACAAGAGTGTTAGATTAACCTATGTCAGGGTGTTTTATTGGACCAGCTGATTAATTAGGAAAGTGGGGAATTTTCAAGCTCACATGCCCTTCCTCTGGCTTCACGAGTGCTCTAGAACAATTATTAAAGGAAAGAATAATTACAAACATTTAATGAAATGGAATGAGAGTTATAAGGGTACTAAAGAGAGATTGTGCCAAACTGCAGTCATCTGCTGTCTGAGCTGTTAGAAGACTCTTAGTAGAGTACCCCAGATCAAGTTTTTGAATTGTTGTTCCTTAATACTGTTCTTTTTAGAGTAGATGTATGCAAATTAAATGCTGTGATTGTATTATCTTTTAAATTTGTCCATGGAAGAGGTATTAAAACGTTACATGGGAATAATTTTAACCTTGTCCCTCATAATTTGATTCCTGTCAGAATGAAACCTATTAGGTTTCTGGAAAACCAGATATGGGGCAGACTGAATGAGATTGGTTGACGTTGCTGTGATCTGAATGCTGTAATGGTTTTGAATGGATCCATATGAACAAAGCAAAACTTCCAAGACCAATTTGATAGCTGAAAAGAAAAGCATGCCATTAGGCATTCTACTTTGTTGACTTCTCTAGGATCCTAAGAGGACCAAAAGAGCTTAGGACAGCTGCTCTGAAGCTTCTCTTAGGACAGCTGCTCTGAAGCTTCTCTGGTAGATGTGCACCCAAGTTTCTTGGAGTGTTGGTGAAGATTGTCTCAATCAGGAGAATGAATTTCTGTAGTTGACGCTGCTCAGTGTTAACTGAGCATGAAACATTCAGATACATTTTTACAATGTTCCAGTCTGTAGTACTTTGTATCCGGCCCCTGCCAGTGGCGTTCCTAAGAGGCTGTAGTAAAAGCTCATTAGGCTCTTGAGAAAGCTACCAATCTTTTGTTTGTTACTCTTAAGTGCTTTCTCTGAGGAGTTCTGTGTTTTAAATTACCATCTTGTTTTGTTTAATACATCCATTTGCAGAATGGATAAGTTCAGCAGGAAACTCTAAAAATTATCTAGTCTAACCATCTTGCTCAAAGAGCGTCAGCTAGAGCAGGTTGCCCAGGACTGACTTGAGCTGAGTTTTTAATATCAGCAAGGACAGAGACTCAAAAACCTCACTGTGCAACTATCTCTGGTGTTTGACTAACTTCACAGTAAAAAAATGTTTTCTTGTGTCTCAATCTGTGCCCATTGCCTCTTGACCTGTTACTGGGCACCACTGAGAAGAGTCTGTCTCGTTTTCTTTATCCCTCACTTCATGTATTTATACACACTGATAACATTCCCCCTGAGCCTTCTCTTCTCCAGGCTGAACACAACCTCTCCTTGTGTAGGAGGTATTCCATTCCCTTCATGAATTTTGTGACCCTTTGCTTGACTTGCTCCAGTATATCCATGTCTTTCTTTACTGTTGACTCTCTAATGTTCAAGTAGCATAGCATATAAAATTTTGATTGCCGATACAGTATTTTCAGATCCATATGAGCTACTCTCCTTAATATCAGCTCTACTCCTTAATAAAATTATCTGTATTTAATAGGGAGAAAAGTAGCCCTTTTTTATTTAACCTTTTTTGAAAATGAAAAAGGGGAACAATTAACATGTGCACCTTCTTCGTGATTGTTGATACTACCTTTTCATTTTTCTGTATTTTTCTTTGCTGTTTGTTAAATTCTTTAAGACATCCTTTGAGTACTTACTCTCATAGACAGAGAAATCTGATCTGGATTATATGTTTGGAGGAAGATAACTGGATTAGTAACTGTTCCCCACCGATTAATATGCAGAATTTTTAAAAAATATACAAATTTTTGTACTAGAGCTTATGTACAACTTTTAGTGCCCATTGTTATATTAGGAGAATTCATCCCAGTTTTGTGTATTGAATTTAAAAAATGGGTAATTTCCTTTTGTTTTCTTTGAAAGGCTGAAGAGCTGTTTGTCCTCGTTTCTGTATGACTGACCTACTAGTTATAACTGATTAAACACTTAATACTGTGTTAGGGTGTGTTTTATTTCTGTTGAACTATCTGCTGCAGAACTTCGCTGATCATTTTTTAGTTAGCTCCTGTCTGCTTTGCATCTGAAGGAGGTACTTCAAAAGCAGAATTCAATGTGTATTTCAAACCTGTTTTTCTGGAAGTAGGATCAATTATAATGATCTCTTAGTGAAGATAGAACATTCAGGGCAACAATTATTTTTTTTATTAGAATAGTGATTTAGCACTCACGAGTTGAAGTCTGTCGGCTCCTCTATAAATGGGAAATGTCTGGTTTTAAATTTTCCTTTTTAATTCTGAAATTATTAGATTCTGAAATTCTCTGTATTCATGTGCAAAAAGTTAGAATTTTCAAAATGAATATAGCACTGCTTTAGTTTTCCTTCCACTTACTAATAATTCTGCCTCTATTTGCAGTAGTCAGGAATTTCAAGCTAACTGAAATAGAATATAATGATCTAAACCTTTTTTCCTAGTCATATTTTCTTCTTCCATAATATTGTTCTTTGCTCATACCTAGAAGACAGTGGATTTAAAAAGAATAGATTAAATGAAAAATTAAGCTAATTTAAGAGCTTCTGAGCACTAGCTACTTCAGAAGACAAAAATTTTGTGCAAAGCAGCCTGAAATTGCCATGAACTATGTGTGTGTTGGAAGTGAAAACTCTATTAAACTCTTGTCTCAAATTAACGACAAAATATCCCTGATCACAGTCCAGTTCAAGTCTGAGAACACTGTGTTCAGGACACAATCAATACCCCCAATAATAAAAAGAAGAAACAAGCAGAAAGTCACTCAGCACTGTAAATTTCAGTAAACTTTACTACTGATCAGCACTGAATAAGTGCCTCTTTCTGAATTACTGTTACTTCATTGCTAGAATATTTATTTTATGTTTTCAAGACTACTTAAGGTGAACAACTGTTCTCTGAACCTGTTAGTTAGATTTAGCTTTCCATTAGTGCCTCAAACTCAGTATACTCTCTCTTGGAAAGTGAGAATAGAGGAACACTTTGTATTCAGAAGGATGAAAAAAGTTTTTCTTTGATCTGTCTGGGTAGTAGTGTGGGGACGTGTATGGTATTTCAAATGTTTCAGAACACAAAGTGTGAAAGCTCGGCCTGGCTTCAAAGAAAGAGAGATTTTTTTCCTTTCTCTGGTGGTGTTTTCATCAGGTACAGGTTAATTTTCAGAAGGCTCTGTAATACTCTACTCTGAAGATGTTTATTGTGTGCTCCTGCTTGGTTTCTTTGGCCATCAGCTTCTGCCCATTTGATCCCCCCCCCCCCCTTGAAGACTCAAACATGTATGTTACTATGCTATTCATCAGTACTTCTCATTTGGGAAGGTATGAAATATGTTGTCTGTGACTTGGAGGTCCATCCAAAGGTTGCTGCCTTTTCTTGTTGAGCTGGAGTCTTAAGAGCATTGCAGAAGTGCACACTGACCTCCTCTGCTGCAGCCAGACACATTCAGATGCATGGGCCAGTCCTGTCCCCACTTAGTTCTCCCTACCTCCTCTTGGAGAGATTATGCCTTTAAGTGTTAACTTACTGTGTATTGCTGAGGGTCTCCTTACTCCAACATGATACAGCCAGATCTGTGTTTGCCCTTGGATGGACAGGGGACAGGAAGGTGGGAAGCAGACTGTTGGCAAAAGGAAACAAGGTGAGCAGCCTGGGTTGTAGTAAGGGTTTGGAGGCAGCAGGAAGCTAGTTTGAGACAGCATTGGAGACAAGAAAATGCAGCTATGTTTGGAGTGGAACCTGAGAAATATGTATTTGAAAAAAGAGAAATGAGAATTTGCCTGTGACAAAGAAAATGGTGAAGTATATGAGCCTAGGTTAAAAATAGCATAGAATTTCAGTCCTTTTCAGGTGCTCCAGTTTTCAGAATTTGACTTGGAAAGTATGTTTTTTTCTCTAATATACGTAAGCTTTTCTTCTTTCTCTTTTTTAAGCATCTGCAGTTCTTTCCTCTTACCTTTGACATAGGCCTGCATTCTGGTTTGGGTAGTCTCATTGCAGTTTATGTAGGTGTACTTGTACAGTTCATTTGTGTACTGCCAATTTAAGGTACAAACTTGCTAGGGATAAGACTTGCATTTGTGACTGCAGCTCTCAGACTTGGAATCATAGGGGCAGTGCTGCAGTATGGCTCTGATCTCGCAGAGCTCTGCCTGCACTAGATTCTCAAGTGCTCACAGGAGGTCTTGCCTAAAATGAACTCAGTGATGCCAACGACATGGCTACTCTTTGGCACCTAATCTAGTAAATGTATTTTTTTTCCACTACCAAAACCGGTAGTGTTTGAGTTTCTCCAGATCATAAAATAGGTATAGTCTGAATGAAAGCATAAATTTGGCATTGCTTGTTTGTCAGTGAATGAGATGGTTATGCTGAAAAGTTGCAGGCAGTTATTTTCTGAAACATGTTAGATTTGTCCAGTATCACATTAAAGTTCTTCTCTGCGTGGCTACATGTAATTTTATTTTTAGCTGGTTGCATTTGTGCTAACAGATTGGATGGTGTTTGCTGTAAATTAAATTATTAAAAAAAACCACAAAACCTGTTCTTCAGGTTGAACTCCCACCTCCTGATCTTGGCCCAAGCTCTGCACTAAATCAGACACTTAACTTGCTACGGGAGGTTCTGGCGTCTCATGACTCATCTGTTATTCCACTGGATGCCCGTCAGGCTGACTTTGTGCAGGTATAAGAATGTTTGACTGCTGTGTGTGTGTGTGTGAAGAGGAGGGAGGGGGGAAAAAGGATGTGTAAGTTAATTTCAGTGCTCAAAAGATAGGTGGAACGGTAATCTTTTTGTCTGGTCTCATTTTGGAGCTTTCCACCAAACTGGAGTTTGTAAAGTGAATAAGAGGGTGACTAACAAAGTGGATAATTACAGTACGGTATGGAGTGCTACTCTTAACGCAGTATCTGAATTCTGTTATGCAATTACTACTCCATTAAGTAAATACATCCTCAAGATTGCACAATTACCAATTATCTAATCTGGGTTAGTCTTTCTCCTGCTAGGTTGGAATCTGTTCTTATCAGGTTTTTATACTTTCCCTATCACTGTGGTAGCTGATCACCTGCTGACAAATACAGTAGAAAACTGTTTTCACAGTTGGAAACTCTCATTCCTCTTTATTCTGCTTTGGGAAATAAATACGTGATAGAGACAGAATGAGGTTAGAAGCCTTGTGTGACATGATTTCCTCCCTCCCCTCCCTCTTTTCTGTGTATTTGCTATTTTAGGTTCTGTCTTGTGTGCTAGATCCGTTGTTACAGATGTGTACTATGTCTGCAAGTAATTTGGGCACAGCCGATATGGCAACCTTTATGGTGAATTCACTCTATATGATGAAGACTACTTTGGCTCTCTTTGAATTCACTGACAAACGTCTAGAAATGTTGCAGTTTCAGGTAAGCTTTAACAGCCTCGAAAGAAAATGAACTTATTACTGATCTTTGCAGACTATAAGTTGTGATGTGAACATATTTATCTTTGATAATGTCAGCTTTGGGTCAATTCTAAATTGGGGAAATGGGGTAAGAGGACTTCTTATCAGAGACCATGACCAAATAGCATCTTTCATTTTAAACAGACAAAAGTTATTAAAAGATTGGGGTTTGTTTGGGTTAGTTGCAGATAAACCCAGATCAGTGAACTTTTTCATTATCCTGATCATTCTGATATTTGTCTGCAAACTGTATGAGAAGAGCATATGGAAGTTGAAAACGCAGTCAAATAGTACTCGATCATCATCTATTTTGTACTAGAATATAGTGTAGCTGACATAACTACTTCAGTCCCGCTTTCTACCTCTCTTTTGTTTGGTGTCCCCTAACATCCCAGGATAGTAGTTCATATGTGGTACCATTTTGAAATGGAAATGTAAGTTTAGAAACTATTGACTTGCAAAAACTTGGTCACTGCCCATTTTTGTTTTGCTACAGGAACAGGTCTGCAGTATATCTCAGGAGAGCTTTGGGAGCCAGGGGACTTGAAAAAAAAATTACAACTTCTTATTTTAAGGGATGAGTAAGGATGGGCTGTGAGCCATTTTTCACCTTCTGCTCCTAATCAGAATTTCTAGCTCCTTTTACTTCTGAAACAAACCTCACCAGACAACCTCACCAAACTGTCTGGGGTATTTCTAATTTCTGTTATCAGCTTTTATTTCCCAGTAAATGTTGCAATTGATTTATTCTTCAGATAAGCAGTAGAACTGAAGCATATGCATTTAACACCATTTACTTTCTTCAAACATTTTTAAAATACAGGAACAGACTGAAAAAATATCTTTAAGATTATACATAAGTAGGTTATTCAAGTGGAGTTAGAATGATATATTTAATAGGAGAAAGATTTTTTTTTTATAGGTAAAAGAACTCAGACAGTTAAAATCTCCAAATTGAAATACTAAGATTTCCCTCCTGATTTAAAAAGGAAGGTGTGTTTTTGTAAACAATTTTAGGAAGTAAAAGGTGAACTCTTAAAATATCAGACAAATAAGTCTTACTATTTACTAGATGTTATTATAAATTTTTTCTTTTCTTTAGGATTGGAAGAAAAAAAAAAGAAATGTGGGGTAGTTATCTGTAAAAATGAAGTAATAATGTATATATACCCAAATGTCTCAGTGAGACTGCTCAAACTAAAAAATGATTGCTGCTGCTGAGACTGGATTTAGGCATTAGGTTTCTCTGCAAAGTGAAGATTATATTAAGTATATAAAATACTCTTATGACCCTTTTTCATATGGAGATAGTTAAAAAAATTGATAACTAATTTCAATGTCTGCTGTTCTTTCAGTTAACTTTTATCAAATACGTGTTTATCAAAATTGAATTTAAAATCAGTACTGATTATGATTTAGTTTGTTTTATTCTCCTTATTAAAGACTGTCTCTTGTTTATTATAAAACTGCCATGCTATTGTCAATACTTTCAATAAGAGTTGAATGATTTTTATCACATATTTTCAAAGAATTATAGGAAAATAAACATATAGGAATTTTTAAGATTAGGACTATAGTATTCTTCATTTTTGGTGCTGTTGTATTCACAAATAAAAAAATAGGTTCTTCTATTAGTTGGACATGAAAGAATTCTTTACATTTTTATTATTGGCTCCTGGTAATATGGAAGGTGTAAATGGATAAAATAATTATGCTCTATTTGTAGTTTTTCCTTATTCATTGATCACTCTCCTTCTTATTTGTATTTTTTTCTTCTTACTTGTGTTTCTATTTCTTTCAACCCCAGAACTTGTTACATTTAATATGCTCATACACTTTTTATAAATACTTTATGCTTAAAATTTCAGATTGAAGCTCATTTAGATACACTCATAAATGAGCAAGCTTCCTACGTGTTAACAAGAGCTGGTCTAAGTTACATATATAATGCTCTGCAGCAACACAAACCGGAACAGGTAAGCTTTTAGAATTTACATGTTGATGAGTTACTGCATACTTGCCAACCAGTAGAATTTTGGCACTAATATTTTTGCAAATTAGGCTTCCTCTGAAAGCAAAACCTCAGTCCTGGTTCCAGTAAGAAAACCCCAGATATTACTATTGGACAAAGGCACCTTGCAGCTACAGATTTTCCCTACACTACATGTTTGGCAAGCTTAGCAGGTTTGATGTGCAGCAGTCCTTCTCTGCTGCTTGTCTGGGCCCCATCGACAGACTCCATGCACCACTGATATCCTGTACGTTCTCAGAATAACTGTGTGGGTAGTTTAATACACGTCAGAAAGTGTCTAAGTCAAGCTGGCTTTAAAAGACAAATATTGGGTAGGTAAAGCACCAATTCCTTAACACCTAGAACATATTAGACGTGCTGTGCATGTGGCATTCACCTTTCTTCATTGTTTGCTGTAGCACCACACGTGGAGTTGATACCTGCATGCTTTAGGTAATTGCTGCTTTTTTTCTTCTGTGAAAAATTGGCAGATGAGTTTAGTAGTAATTTGAAACAGTTTCTTCTTTTGTCCTTACTCATTGATGTAGCTATTCTAGTACCAAGGCAGTGAGATTCTCAAAGTGAAATCTTGAGATTTCTTAGAGGGAGTTGAAAACTTGAATTCAGAGCTCACACTCTTCCTTTCTTTTGAAGCACGGTTGCTATGTGTCTATAGGTGTTAATATAGCCCTTCTTCCCTTCAGCTGTGTCTGTGTCCTTTTGTGATCTTTTGTGAAAGTGAAGAACAGTGTTTTCTGGAGAAAGCAGAACTCTGCTGGAGAGCTTTATGTTGTTTCTTCAGCTAATAATTTTGCATGAAGTGCCCAAATTCAACAGATTTTTATGTATAAAGATGAATAAATAAATGCATAAATAATCTGACTAATAACTCAACTTAGTTTTCTATTCATGAGCCTATCTCCTGTTCTAAAACCAATTTCAAGTTGACTAGAGTTCTTAATGGCATGTAGCAATTTTCATATATCTGTACAGCTGCCTGGTTGCAGAAGTGATTTCGCAGAACTTGCTAAGGAGTTGAACAGCATTTATTTATACACTGAATTGCCATCCAGCACAGAAGATTTACTGGGAAGCAGGTCTGAATTCTGCATGGTCCTAGTACAGATAAATAGAGCAAAGTTGTCCTCTGTAAGTCTGGAACACCAAGGGAATGTGGCCAGTTTGCAGTTCAGTTTTTATTCTAAACCTTGTGGAAGGTTTAGCCTTATTTAATGGTAAAGAAGGAAGAAGGAAGAAAATTATTTGAAAGGGCATATTAAAAACTCTGTATTGTCAGCTTTTAATTTAAGAGTGGTAGAATACAAATGAACTGTTAACAGCATTTCAGTACTGATACGGTAATATAGTTTCCAAACATTTAAGATCCTGTAGCAGGACCAAATAAAAATGTACTGCTGAACTGATTATACTGTTTAACTTTTTCTACATGCTAGTATGACCTTTTTTTTGTTTGACTACTGATTCTTAGGGTCCTCTTTCAAATTTGTCAAGTATGGATTCCGTGTCCCTGAAGGTTGCAATGGTAAGCATTTTAAACTTTCATATTATGATGGTGATGCTGTGACATGGGAAAGAATGCTATTAATTATGTGATGTAGTAGATATTCATCTAACCAGTCATACTCTTTGAGAATAGCTAAATGACGTGTCTGGGAATACTTTCGTAATTTGTAGTAATTTGACCACTTGAAGTAATAAATACATAAATTATTTCTGAAGGTGTAGTAATAGAATATTAATTTCTAAGTCTTGAGAAACAGAACTTTACTTACAAGAATGCTATCCCATGAGTCATCTTAAATTGCTAAAAGCAAATACTTAGCTCTAATTAGTTTTAATCACCAAAGTTTCTTTTTTTGCTTCTGCTTTGAAATGTAGGTTCTGCTATCATTTATAATTTTAGTCCTAAGGCTTTGATTTTATGCAAATAGTTCAGCTTTATTCAGAAGTTAGATGCTTGATATATGTCAAAGTTATATTTTTTAAGTTGAAAGCTACAATGTATTTTAAAGCAAATTATCAGCCGATATTTTTTCTTAGAGTGTGTGAAGGCTTTTTTGCATAGAGATAACAATATCACAGTTCAGTAGACAATAATGTATGATCTGTCACTCTTCTTCCTTAGCCAAGTTGAGCTTTATTCTGAAAGTTTAACTGTAAAGGCCCACTCATCCAGCAGTGCATGTATACCCCCATGAAAAAAGGTCTTTTTAAAAGTATTTTTTTTTAAGATTTTATTTTTAAATTTTATGTTGAATCCTTATGTGTTAGCATAGCTGCTTTTTTCTCTTTTCAGATTTTAAACCAGTGATTCTCAAGCTGGTTGGATGAACAAAGCTCTGGCACAGAGCACTCAGTGGTTTACTCAGATCAGCATGCGTTCTCATTAAAATTTATAAATTTTGCATTTAAAATATCTTCTATTTATCATGACCTTGTAGATCAACAAGGACTTTATAGGCTCTAGCTTGGGGACCTTGTCTTTAAATTATATATATATATATATGCTGCTCTGTTATCTGTAGTGGTACATAATAATTTCACTTAAATAGTTAGAAGAATCCAACTGTTTTATTTTCTTCATTACTTAATATCTGCTTCTGTGAACACACTTTATCCAGAATGGAAGCAAGTATGCTGAAATCAAACCCACATAAGTCCCATCTATCAGCATAATCTGTTGGTTTCTGAAACCAATAGATTTAACCAATAGGATTTAAACCAAGAGGGAGTATTTTTAAGCAGATTCACTGCCTCCAAATTATTTTCCAGGTCCCAGCCTTTTTTCAGTGTTCATACATGCTTGCAGATGCTGTGCTAGTCAAGTCCATAACCCTCTCAGTGAAAAGCTCTCTTGCTTTCCAAACAAGGGCAGAATCCCCCCAAGAAATTAATTTGTGAGAACTGTGACTTCATTAGTCACTTTTGCCTACATCTTGCACATTTAAATGATGGATGGATGTGGGGTTTAGGGTTTACCAGCTTGAGAATAATCATGCAGTGTTCAGGAAGGTTGCCATCATCAGATAAACTTGCCTAGGGCCCTGCCTGAGTATGTAATGCAAAGGATGGAGATTGTACAGTTTTTATGGGTAACCAATTCCATGTTTGATGACATTCCTGATGAGAATTTTTCCTCTCACTATCTAATCAAAACTCTCCTTAGTGTAATATGTATTCAGTATTCCTTATGTTTTCATCTGTGAGAAAAACTGGTTTCATCTTCTCTATAGTCACACATTTGATGATTAATTCATGGTTTGGGTTGGAACGGACCTTAAAGACCATCTTCTTCCTGCCCATGGCAGGGAGTTTGGAACACCTTCCACTAGACCATGTTGGTCAGGGCCTCATCCAACCTGGCCTTGAACACTTGCAGGGATGGGGCACCCACAGTTTCTCTAAAAGATTGTTAAAGACAGCAGTAAGGTTCTTTCTTAGTGTTTTCCTCTCTACACTACTAGAATCAAAGTACTGTCCTTTTTTCACTACATTACATGGCAGGGGAGAAGTAGGCTTAGAAGCAGTTTCAAGAACCCTGAAGTGGGTGATTTGCTCTTGGTTTTCCCAGCATAAGCAGTGATTCCCTGCCAAAAAGTAAAAAAAAAAATCTTAAAACACGTCTAACTTGGACGGAGTAGATTTCTCTCTGAAATGTCTGTATTCCCTCTGCACTGAATAGACAAGGTCTGATTTTCAGTGATGTGTGCATACCTGCACCAGATGCTCCGGAAACGTAGCTGGATTCTCACTATTTGCCCTTCACTCATATTCCTCAGAGTTAGAAACAAAATTTTGGTGGCAGACGTGCTGAAGTTAGACATTTATTTTGGTCTATTAAGTTCTACCTGTTTTAATGGAATGACTTTTCAGAAAGTTGTGGTTTTACCTATTTACATATACCAGGAAGGTGTTAATATGTTGAGCTCATATTCTCTTCCCCTCCCAGGCTCAGTTTGATCGCTATCTGTCTGCTCCAGATAGTCTATTAATGTCCCAGCTGAATTTCCTTCTGAGCGCTACTGTGAAGTAAGTACCTTACCTTTGTATTTCTATCATGCTTGCATAATGGTCAAAAAGATGAATTTGATTAGGTTTTAGATCATGATGAGAGTTCAAGTTATCAGCTGTGATCGTATTTGCATTGTCCTTCAGGTCACAATTCAGTTTTGTTCTGACTCCTCTTTTTGAACAAGGAGTGAGGAGTATGTAATTCTGTAACTTTCTGAATTAGTTACTCTAGATTTAATAGACATCATCAAAATTAATTACGTTCATCTATTTTGAACATGTTCTGATGAGTTGGCAATTTTTTGTCAACTCATCTGTAAATTGTTTTAAAACTATTTTGTAAGCTTTCCAAAGACAGATGAAATATGTAATTCTTCAAGATTTCTTTTATCCCCACTGCTTTGTCAGTTCTAAGATTTTCAACTTTGTTGTCTTCTGTTGTAGAGTATTGGCATTCTGTCTCACTGAATATTGTGCTGAGATTATTTTACTTTTCACTTAATGTATTTTTTTTTAGTGATTTCTTCTTTGAGGTATGGAAGTGAGAACTTTATTATTTATCTCTTCTCTTGTTTTTGAATATAACTGAACCCTAAGGCTAGGGAAAGTGCCACGACTTTTTTTCCAATTAAATGTGAACCATGTAAAGATTTTCTGTAGTACTTAAACTCAGAAAATTATATGCTGCACTGATCAAAAACTTTTCTTGACATTATTTTTCACACTTTTGTGAAGAGCGCAGGTTACAGAATGTATCAGAAATTGAGACTAGCACATCATATTTTACATAATGCAATAGTAGCTGGAGTTTCATTACTAGTACCTGTTCTCATTGGATTGTATTACAGGATCTTGCGATTAAAAAATGACATATGTCAAGGGAAAAGTAAATATTGTTGGGAATTGAACAGAACAGTTCAGTTGTAAGGTACCTACAACGATCAGCTAGTCTAGTTGCCAGGTTCTCACGCTGTATTGCTCAGGTTCTCCTCATACAAAGACTTCCACTGTCCTTCCATAGAGCTGGTGCATGGCTGGGCATGGGGAATTCTGATGCTTTTCAGCGGACATTGGGTGTCTCTGTTTACCATTCCTGCAGCTCAGCTGGCAGAACTGACCCTGCTGTGTGAGAGCTCTTCTGTTCCAGTACAGATCAAAGAAGGCAGTAATGTTAGTGAAACATTGCAACTTCTGCTTCTTGGTGTCAAGCTATTAAACATGTATTTTAGCTCTTGTTTTGTTGTTTTTTTTTTTAATGTGAGTCTATTTAAAAGTCATAAATAACAGTAAATGTATTTTGAAAGCCTCAACTTTTCACCGCTAACACAGAAGCAATTTTAAGAGGTAGACTCTATGATACCATAAAGATTCAGGCACAGTGGAATTACCTGAACTTCATCTTCTGTCAGACAAACCAAGATAAACTAGTCATGTAGGCACTCTTTGCCTTATCCCATGGAGAAGCTTTTTAAACCTCTCAGTGCAGTTGAAACCGGATTTGTATTATCTTGCAGCAGTGGGCAGTCGAGAGGTAAGAGGGAAGCCTTGCATGAGCGTGGTGGCTATGGCTGCTACAACTCAGCTGACATGCAGAAATTTATGAACCTGCTATAATCAGTGCTATAAGTCCATTAACCTTCAAATGTGTAGCTTTAAATACAAGCAATCCTTTTGAAGTTAAAATACCTATTTACAGAGATGCATCCTTGTAGAATCTCAGTCTTGATAGTCAATATTTTCTGTAGTAAATAAACCTTGAAAATTCAAAATTTTTTCAAAATTCAAGCAAAACGTTAAACTGGAATTCAAATTTTAATCTCTTGCTATAGTAGTTGAAATTTTCAGTTCTGAAGACATCTTCCTTGAAATCAAATAATTGTGATCCACAGTTGCAGTGGCTGAGCTGGAACCTTTGAGGTCTTTGTTCTCAGAATCAGAACACATGCTTTTAATAAGGGACCAGTGTATTACATACTTACTGGCAGTATCATTTAAGCTTTACGACTATGAAGAACATTCCTTCCAGCTTTTGCCAGGACATGCTCTTGTCTTTCAAATTCCTTTGCTCATTTAAAAAGTCTTAACCTATGTATTTATATGGTGGTTGGTCTTGAAAAGCCCTTTTCATTTGTGTTGGATCACAGAAACTGAATGCTGGAATTACTATTTTTAGAAAGTGCTGCCATTTGTGTTAATGTTAAAATGTATCATGTTGTTATGGCAACTGAAATCCTAATGTACTGATTAATGACACTGACATTATTTGATGGAAAGACTTGTGTGATGCTGTTCAGTCCTCTGGAATATTTTAACAAACTTTTTTTATTTATTGATTTGATACAATAGTTTCATACAAAATCTGTGTGCAATACTTTCTTAAAAGATTTCATGTTACAGTAGCTTAGTGATCCCAGGCTGAGATCAGAGACAGTTGTTTTACCTGAACACCCTGAATATATTTCCCTTATAATAGTGGATCTGCATTTGCTATTATAAGGCCAGTCTCTTTTTCAGATATTCTAATAACCTAGTAATACTGGCAGTTGATGTTGTGTATTGAAAAACTGGATACTGTGTGTCAGAATAAAATGAAGGTTTGATCTTTTAATCTGCTTTCTCGTAACGTCTGTTCCTTAATGTTTCCTGTAAAGACAAAGTTTGTTGTGCTTGATCTTTGAAATTTCTTTAACTTATCAATTCCAAACAGTTGTTGAATTCAGCTCTGATTCTAGTGGATGCAGTTTTGGTGTCTTTGTTCCTTTGCTGCATATTACAGCAGGGCTGAATCTGGATTTGTGGTTACCTTGGTTTCATCAGCTTCTGCTTGTGTTCCACTTGTATGGATTTGGCTGTAAAATAGTTGTAACTACTATTTCTGATAGATAAAAATGCATCTGCAACTGTAAACACATCACCATGATGATTAAAGTAAACTGATTCAATGGACAGTGTAAAATAAAATTATTAGGTTGTCTTCAAAAAATATTAAACTTTCCAGTTAAATTTAGCATTCAGCATCTTTGTGTTGTTGCTCATTCAGAAAAATAACAGGACACAGACTTTATCGCATTGTTGGTAAAAAGTTGACTTTTAAATCTCTGACCTCTACCAGTTCTTTTTGACTGATTATGTTATCAGATGCTGTCAATATAAAGCAAATAGAATATATTTGCTAGTGGATGAAAAAAAAAAGTGTGTATTTACAAAGGACAGTCAGAAACCACAGGAGGGAGAAGGTAGATCACTAAGTTTATCAGTCTTTTAAAAGATGCAGTGAAGTGCAGGTGGGAAACTATTGTATGCAAGTTAAATCCTTCTACTAGTTTTTGCTTCACTGTAGAAATAAAGAAGGTAATTTCTTGGTTATCAGGATCGTATGTGAGTTTGTCTGTGTACAGTACAAAGAGAGAAAGAAGGCTTTTGTTTTGAAACTTCGAGCTGTTTTCACAGTTGAAGTAAAAGGGCTTTTTAATGCAACTTACACTGATTTTTAATGTGCATTTTTAATATCTGTCTTTAATTCCGTATATGTAGCAGAGTTATATTCCCTGCGATTTGCAAATTATGTTATTTTGTTTTGTTTTTTAGAGAGCAGATAATAAAACAGTCAACAGAACTGGTCTGCAGAGCTTACAGTGAGTTATATGCAGCTGTGATGGATCCTTCAAATGAATATAAGGATCCAGAAACCATACTACACAGATCTCCTCATCAAGTTCAGGCACTCCTTTCATAGTCTTGCTTCCCCCAGATCTATCAGAATCCATAATTCTGTATTTGCATTGAATTATTTTTCTGCTTTGAATTTCAATGTGTAACTGTATAGTTAAAGTATGTAGGAATGCTGTTTTGTTTAATCTGCTCGGCAGAAGTCTAGTCTTTCCTGTATCTCTGAATACTTTCTATAGACCAGAAAATAGAATATAGATTAAAAATTATTTTAATGTATTTCTCTGATGGAAATGGACCTTGACAATGTGCAGTCTCTTTGAAAAAGGAGAAAAGCTTTTTCCTTGCTGTACATAATTCTTTCAACTACAGATTTAACCAGTGTCTCTTATGACCTCACCAATATTTTTGTTTGCTCCATTGTCTGTTCTTTCACTCTTTTTCTCAGCCTATCATCAGTAAACTCTGATAACTGAAATTTTAATACAAGTAATACACTTTGAATGACTCATACATTACTTTTGCAGCTCGTAAATCATTTCAGAATACTTGATGCTCTTTTGCAAATCCTCTTGATTAAATCTTTGAGTCAAAATTTGTATGGATTTTTTTGGAATCCCTTATCTATGTTTTCTGTAAGAAAAAGAAATGTTTGAACTACATACGTGTACATAACCTGGAACTTAATGCTTTTAATTATTTGTATAATTTTGTTTTACTGGAAGGATTTTGGTTTAGTGCAGTTGTTCAGTAGGAATCCTTGTATCAGTTGAAACTTGCTGATCTCTTAAGGCTGGGACCAATAACAATGTAGGTTAGGAAAGTGGCTTGCACAGCAATATGGCCATTTCTCCTTCACGTGTTTATGTTTTTTGTTTTACTTCTCTTTATGTGCAGAAGTCGTCCATCTGCTCTAGTACAAGCATTTATTCAGTTCATAATCCACCAGGATATTTTCATGGTTCACGTGTCTGCAGCAGTGCTCCTAAAAATTAGTTCACCTGTGGCAGCCACAGGTTGTCTTGGGAATTATATGGGAGAGCCAGGGTGTGCAGATGTTCCAGGCTGATGCATAGAGAGCCATAAGTGAAGAATTCATTTCTTTCCTCCTTTAGTGCAAAGCTGAAGCTACTCCATGTAGAAATCCTGACATAGAGTTATGATGTAGGAGACTTTGCTTACAGGAAAAAACAAAAATAAATAAGTAGGACACTTGTTCTCTGTTGGGCCTTGTGATAATTTTCTGCAACTTCCTTAAACATAGACTTCTTTTAGGAAAGTATTGTTAAAGAGAAACCTTCAGGAAACAAAAAGTTAGTAAAATGAATTTGTGACTAGTTCTTTTGTTCATTTGTTTTTTTAAAGATAATTTAAGCTAACTGTTTTGTTAGAAACATTTCACTTATTTATACCCCTCTTTGCTGTTGTATGAGTGCCACAGAGTTATTACAGTTGCCTGAGTTTACTCTCACATTAAATGTGACTTATTTTATATATATCAAGGGAGAGATGAGCAGTCATTCATATTGAATAACTCATTTTATTTTTATTAGTAATAATATTCCACATATAAAATATATACTTAGTGGCAGCTAAGTCTGCAGTTTAGTATATGCTTGCAAAAGAGCAAAACATAAGAAGAGCAGCAGCAATACGTTTTAGCCTCTCAGAAAACTCATTGCACAAAATACATCCAATGCGCTCAGAAGCAGCTTCTTTAGTAATACCACAGCAAAGCAATAGCTCCTTTTCCAAATGAGTATAATTTGTTGGTATAGTAGAAAAAGACCGAAAAGTGAAAGTGTCCCTGGAGTTCTTGGATCAGGCATAAATCTTTCTGTAAATATGAATGTTAGATTTCTTCTGTTTAAAGTCTCTAGACCTGTAAGACAAAAAATTCTAGAATCTTAGAAAACCTCTAATGCAAAATTCTGCTCTTTTACCAGGTAAGGCACTTTATATTACTCAGATTTTGCATTACCATAGTATACATTCAGGCGGCTGTTCATTGTTGTTTAATAATGTTAATATTGCTTAATATGCCTATAATTATTACCTAATAGATGAAAATTACATTGGTTGTGAAAGGACTATAAATTAGCTTGTTATTAGATGAACATGCTCATAAGAGTGAATTTTTTCCTGAAATTACACTCAACCTCGGTCTCCAATAATCAGTCAGTAGTTTGCATGAGGATTAGTAAGAAGTTGCTTCCTATCTTTGATTCCATATAGAGACTTACCCGTGATTTTGTCTTCTCTTGATAAAAATGCAAAACCTATAGAAGTTGTAATTTAGGCAAATCAAAGTCAATTGGTAATTTTGGTCTGTGCAATTAAAGTAAATGACCAATGGTCACAAATGAGAAAGGGCATCAATAAAAAATTTGATTACTGACTCTGTCTTCCATGTTGTTATTTCCTCTTGCTTGCCTTCCTAAGAGGAGGAAGGAAAAGGTGATTAGATTATGACCTGCTTTTTCTAGCTTGGTATTTTTGAGCCTTTTATTTTACAGATTCCAGGATTTCCACACCAGAAACTGTAAAGCTGCTCCCCTGCCTGGGCTGAGTCAGTCAGCCCTTCTGCTGCTGTCCTTGAACACTTTATATGGAGGGCCATGCCTTCAGAGACTGACTCTGCTACTCTGGACTGGGCAGTGATATGACTGGGGGAGACAGGAAAACAAGGGGGGGTTTGAACACTGCCCATAGGCAGCACTATTGGCATTTGACACTCTGACAGCCCCACTCTGAGAACAGATGTGTTGTCTGGTACGAAGAGCACTTTCATGGGAAATGGGAGAGCTGGGTTCTGGGCCAAAGGAGTTTGGAATTGACATCTCCCATCTTCCTGGAGAGCACCCAACCCTATGACTGTTGTGTAGCCTGAGATGGGGCAGGTCTGTTTCTTCTCTTGAATTTAGCAGCTGTGCATAAATGAGTGCAAAATATGGGAGGCAGGACATAAAATAAGCAAGGAGGAGTTTGGCCCTGTGGCACAAACATGAGGGCTCTTCTTAGGACTCCAAGATCTGAATTTTCCTCCTTTTGTTATATAGGAACCTTATCTTTGACCTTTAATACATGAGTCCCTGAAACAGAATCAGTGTTCACTGCTATGTGTCCAGTTTTCTCCTCCCTCCTTTATAAATATTCACACCACTATGGAAATAAAATATAGAACTTGTTTTAATTACAGCAAGCACACAGCAGCCCAGCCATGGTGATTTTTTGGTTTGTATTACAGGAAAAGAGAAGCTCAGGGAGGTTTGGAAGGGTGATAATATATTTGTTTTGAAGCATGTCAGAGTGCTCCTCCCTGTTCTCTAAGATTTATGACTCTAGCCCTGCATTTTGTCTGTTAGATCCAGTTGTAATTACTTTTATTAATGTTTTTGAAATATGTGTTGAAGGAAGATACTTTCAGAACTGCTAAACTTTTCCATTTACTTAAAAAATTCTATCTGTTCTTGATCCCTTTGCTTGCCTTGCTGAGTCACTTTGTGGGCAACCCAGGGGGTGGGAAGCTTATAAAATTTTGAAAATTAAACAAAGAGGTTAGACATGTTTCCATGAGTGAAACACACCCTCCAGAAAGCAACACAGACATAGGTGTGGGTATATTTGAAATCCACTGTCACCTGCTTCTGAGGGAAAATGCAGAAAAAGAGACATTTGCTTATGATGAGGGCACCCATCCAAAACAGCTGGTAGATGCTGCTGGTAGGGTTGGATGCTGCAAATGGATGTTAAATTGATGTTATGTTTGAACAGTTCTGAGAATTTTCAAGAGTCATATAACTGAACTCTCTCCCATATTGAATTTACTTGTTAAAAGTTTCCAGAACCACTACATCTTTTCCCCACCAGTCTTAAGAACTTTGCAAACTAAATTTCAAGCCAACCCTGCAACTGCTACACCAATTCTAACCCTTGAATATTTGGAGTAAAATGAGATGCTTTGAGTCACTCAGGGCATACAAAGCAGTAGTTGAACTCAGAGCAAATGTGTTTCTTGAAAGAGTTTCAAAAAATGGGAAATGAATATAGTTGGAACTTGGATATGTGTCCTGAAGTGTAGGAGAGGTAATGGCCCTTCATGTGGCAGGGTAGGTCTCTCTGGTTGTCCACTGCACAGTAGGAAACCAACTTCAGTTTTTCAGAGTCAAACTACTCCTTCGGAAGTTTTTTTTAAAGGTGCTCATGTGCTGTACTAAGCTTGGTGTTTGCTGCCGACCAGGGCTGCCGAGCTGGTGCTCCAGTGGGGATGTTCACACTAGTCTGGTGTACATTGTTACCAAATGCTCAAAAGGTGTGTGAACCTCTTGTGACACAAAGATATTTTTCCAATATCCCAACTATCTACATCCTTGAGTAAAGAGCCCACTTCATGCAAGACCTCATGTAGGTCTGAAGTAAACCCAAGACACTGCTTCTGTCTTGGTCCTCAACACGCTGTTCATCCACTCAGAGATGTGTGGATAAATCTTCAGCAATCTGCAGAATCCTCTGGTGCAAAGCTAAGGAGAGACAAAGAGCAAAGGAGCCCTTTACATCCGAAAATGCACTCTAATGTACATTACTGGACATATCTTGTGTACATTAAGACCTAAATGAGGGTACGACCCCCTCATGCTACAGTTTTCACACAGACTTTTCATACAATAGAAAGATGAACCATAATGGTTTTTCGCTTAACAAAAAGAGTTTATTTTGACTACCCTGCTTTGGCAGTAAGGAAAACTTGATGGAGCAAAATATGGCTGAAAGGTGTTTGATAGATTACTGCAGAGCAGCTGACAGAAAAGAAAGAGACGGTTGCATGTTTCATATTCAGACAATGAAGCTTTCATTTGCTGCCTTGTTCACAGATGTGGTATTGTCAAATTACAGGAAAATGCCTGGCAGACTGTATCACTGACTATATTTAGGGAGGAAAAAAAAATCTGAACACACTATTTATAGAAGCCACACAAATAAGTACAGAGTTCTTATCAGCCAAAGATAACATTAGTTGTGATTTATCAAAGTAATCTTTATTTTATGGAAAGTGGATAATAAGGTGTAATTTAATCCTTTGTGAATGTAATGTGTATTTCAAAGTGTTCTTTTTTGTCAATAAAACCATTTGTTGTACTTGTTAAACTAATTAGTCTTGCTGCTGTTGCTTAGGACAGGATAAAAGATGCCCATTAATGAAAAAGGGGAGGAAGAGATGGGTTTGAAAGTTTATGAAATATTTTGTACTCATTGCAAGCCAGTTTTCTGATCAAAACACGTTTTGCCTCTCACTGTGAGCCTGTGTTAACTGAGTTTGTGCAGATGATACATTTTCCTTTTTTAATTCAAGAAAAAATGGATTACCCCAAAAATTCATCTCATGTCCAGGTGTTTCACCTGCTGCAGGCATCAGGGGCTCCTCTGACTTCCCTGGGTACCAACATGAGCCCATGAGCCTTGGGTACCTGGTATGAACGATCAGCCACACAGCCAAGTGCCAGCAGAGAGGGTGACAGGGAGGGTGATGTTCCTGGCCGCGTCTCCCTGCTGTTTGCATTTTTTCCACCATATGCAAATGCATTCCAGGAGTTCACAGAGAAAAGGAAAAGGGAAGAATAAATAGAGCTGTCTGGGTGCATCTGGTGCTGGTCCCTGGCTGGCCACGCACCTTTAGCTGGCTGAGGGCAAGTTTTGCAGGGCCAGAGTGTGGGGCTGAAGCTGTGTTGAGTCTTGGCTCTCAGAGAGGTCCTGGCAGTGGTGCCAGGCTGCCGAGGCACGACATGAGCTCATTCACTGGATCTGCAGTTGACCTCAAAAGATCAGAGTTAGAAGTGGGTAAGAGTCAGAAGAGGACACATGTTTTATTATCATCATTTTTTCCCCTTTTCCTTAGTGTTTTTGGTGTCCTTGCTTGTAGCCTAGCAGCCTCATGAACTTTTAATAGGAATTTATGATTGATTTTCAGAAGATGACTCTTAAAAGACTGGCTAAGCTATTAAAGGTCTTCTTCCTTAGAAATGGCTTCAGAAAATCCTCCTCCGAAACAACCAAATTATGGGGAAATCCTTAAAGAATGGTCTTGTCCCTACTGTCCGTACCAGTTTTGCGTGGTCATCCCATTTTCTTGATTCTCCTTGTTACCCTCCATTGTAGAAACTGTCCAGACGCGACATTTCTGAGTTACTGCTGCCATTTCAAATTTTGTTGAAGACAAATCAAAGGAACTTGGAGGAATTATTTTACTGTAGAAGATTTTGTACTGGATCAAGTTGTTATCACTCCTCCAGAGGTTTTGAGCCATTTATTTTATGACTTTTCTTCACCTAGACACAAAGCTCCTTGGAGAAGGACCTGTGCCATGCATTGTATTCCCATGGTTTTCTAGTGTAGCCCAGAAAGTCCTGTTGACTATTAAACTGAGACCACAGAGTAGCAGCAACAAAGCCAAACCATCTGGAGGTGAGCCCAAAGTGGGTACAGTGGGTAAAAGCAGCAACCACACCAAGCACGGGCAGTCACTGCCCAAAATCACCCAGTCTGCTGCATGGCCACAGATGTAAAGGTGATTACAGCAAGACACTGGCTGTCATGGTGTTTTGCCTTTCCTGTTGTTTCCCCTTTTCCTCACAAAGATCGCACACTGCTGAAGCGAGTGGCTATAAACAAGACAGCAGTTGTCACTTCCCACCTCCTTGATTACTAAGGCAGAGCCCAGGGAAGGAGGTGATCTCCACACATGAAAGTGCAGAATCTGCTCCAGTAATCCCTACTGGGCAGAGGAAAATAGCAACTTTCTTTTAAGCTTACATTTTTATGTAAACACTGAATGATGTGGCTTTTACTTCAGGGAATTGATATGGACTGAGAAAATTGCAGAAAGGTGAGATGTGGTATCTTTTACCGTTATATTTCTGTCCTGCAGAACCTGTGTTGTCTTTTGTAAACTGGTGAGGAGGTGTCTGTGGTTGTGAACACGTTCTTCCTTTTTCTTCTTGGAAATCCACTCTCAATTAGTCCGGAACATTAGATAAACTGGTGCTAATGAAATAAAAGGTTTTATTAGGTTACACAACGGTATGCATTGGCTTAGGGGACAAAGTCAAATATTTACTCCGGATAACTTTAGTAAAGAAAACATCCAGAGAGATCACAAGTGAAATAGCTGAAAATAAAAATTTCATCTGTCAGGTAGATTTTTAAATTAACTAGAGAGATAAGTAATATAAGGGTGTTATGTGCAGAGCAACTTTTTTTTTTTTAACTCTCCATTGCAAGTCTGCAGTTACCTCCAAACACCCACTACATGATTGAACTTCAGCATCAACTCTGCAAAGCTCTTCAGCATATGATTAAGACCAAGTGATTTCATGGGAATGTAAACATGTACTTAACTTCAGGTCCAATAGGTGCTTGAGACCCAAAGATACCTCTTGTTGAGGGCATGGCTCCCACCAGTGTCAGCAGCACAGGACAGGATGCTCAAAGCGATGCTTTTCTGATCAGGTCAAGAAAACTGCTTCAGAAGAGATTTAACTGTGCTGTAGAATTACTTACGTCCCTCCATAGACAACACAGTGGGGACCAATTTGGAGACAGCTATCTGCAAACTGGAAACTGAGTTTGCTTGGGTTGGCATAGCTTTAAGTAACTAGAGATCCCAGCATGGCCTAAAATACCCTTAAATGCCACAACCACAGCAGAAACAAAATAATTTGATGGGCACTTAACCAGCCAGATACATACACACATTCCCGTCTGTGTTTTCCTGGACAGAATGTGTAGGCTGTGACCTCTCCAAGATCTTTTTGAGCACTATCCTTCTTAGTGTGTCCAGGATGTCATGAGACCTGAGCTCTGCAAGTCCCAGCCATGGAGTCCACCTCATGACCAGCCTGCTGCTCCACATTCCTTATTCAACAGTTGCCCTGTGAGCAGCTCAGGTGCTTACACTGACTGCAGCTGCAGTGTGAGTGTGTACAGCAAAAAATGAGGCTGAGATCCTCTGTTTACCACTGTCACCTCCATCTGAAATGCTTAACAGCCAGTAGAGATGGCTTAACGTGATTTTCTCCCGTTCTCTGAAGTTATATTTTCTCACCAGGTAGGTACATGCTTCTGAGAAATGAGAATGGACCAGCACCCGTGTTTCTGAGGTTGATTTTACTGATTTTCTGGATGCAGAAATGCAGCGGTTTTAAAACGTGCTGTCTGTGTACTGGGACACAGAAAAAGAGAGAGTTTAGCTTAACCCTGGATACATTTTCCCCAGTCATGATGTTCTTGTTCTAGAAACGTTGCTACAAGTATTATCTAAGTGGAAACTAGAATCAGCTCAGAGCTCTGTTGCAGGTGACTGACGTGGATGGGGTAGCAGAAGGCGAAGCATGAGAGTGCCTGATTTTTTCATAGTTTATATCTTCAGTAAGTTCCTGATGCTGTAGAAACTTGTGCACACAATTAATCACATAAGTAATCCTATTGCATGTATATGTTTCAAATTCAGCAGGTGATTTCAAATGAAAAAGACATCTGCATACGTATGTTCTTGTGAACTCCATTCCACAGTCATGTGAGAGGATGCAGCTGATTTGAAGTTTGGTCTCTCAGCAGAGGCACAATCTTGGAATAACCTCTAAGAGTATACCCTCACATCTGAGCTTTTTCTGGCTGCAACTGAAGATAGAAAAATAACATTCTTCTGGTAAAGGGCTGAATCCAACAAATGTGGTTAGAGGAAAACTTCCAATCCAGCTCTCTTCATGGAGAAGACCACTGACACATCCAGTTTTTAACAAAGCAGTAGAAAAAAAAGTTTTCTTTCTGCATTTACATGTATAAAAAGTAAAGCAAAAATTTTTACATGTATATTGGCCAGTGTTTATACTTTCAAAGGATCTCCAATTAACCTCAGTAAAACTCATCTATTCACTGCATTTTTTATCCCATCATAAAGGGAAAAAGAGGCAAATTTAATAATAAATTGTGTTGACTTGGATATTGATGCTGCTTGGTGTTAAAAGAGCACAGACTGTGGAAATTCCCAATAATGGTTCTTTTCCAAAACAAAGAAGCACAAAACATGGAAATCCCCAGGTATGGTTATTTTCCATTTATCTACTTTCCAAAACATACTTTTCAATGGTCCATATATTTAAAGCATAATCTTCACTCTATGTCCTGATTTCTGCTAAGCAAATGGAAATACATGAAGTGCTGTGAATTTAGATCCACATTTTTATACAATGCCCATTCTTTCTAGTTTCAAGACATAATATATAGAACATTTGCAACTTCTCTTTGACTCTTCTATATACATATTGTTTTTTAGAGACAATCTGTTAAAACAACAGCCTGTAACTTATTCCTTGTGAAAAGTCTTAACTGCAGTAATGACTAAAATCAGGTTTTGGTCCAAAAAACATGAAGGAGAAAAAAAGCAGGAGAAAACAACATGTGCAATGTATATTTTGAATGCAACAGAGCAAGAGTTAGCTTAAATACTTTAATCAGAAGGTCAAAAGCAATGTGGTTTGGCAGTTTGTATCATATTGCCTGTAGATTCCAGCTCCTGAGAACAGGAAACCTTAAAATCACAAGTCAGTAAAAAGATTCAGTGGGATTGGAGGAAGTGTGAGGGACAGGAGCAAAGAAAGATATATGGTCTACAGAAAGATATGACGTGGAAAATGCTCACCAGAAGCAGAGATTACTTGAGGCAGAAGTTAAGATACAAGTGGCACAGAAAATATGACAGGAAGCTGCTCTAGACCTTCATGGCAGAGTGAAAAGACAGAGGAAAGGCTGGCAAGCACAGATAAAGGAGGCAGTTGCGGTCTGGACGATGGGAACAGGGACTTTGCAGGGGCTGCCAGGACACAGGGAAGAAGGGAAGGATGTTTCTGCAGATAGAAGGAGTCTGTTTCATCCATGGTTTGGGGCGGAGGGTGGGGAGTGGCAAGATCAGAGGGTGCTCACTGAGCAGTGAAATAGAGAGGAGAAAGCAGCGAGCTAGTTATCATTACGGAGTGAAGGATCATGCCGTGCATTAGAAATGGCATTGCAAGAATAAAAGCTTTTCACGTTTCAGGTAATGACATTTCAGACAGGTCCATATGTATCAGAAACATCAGTACAGTGTATTACAGATGCTCACATGCCACACACAAACAAACAAAAAGACCTTTAATTTAGAAAACACAGGAGTCATGTTCACCTTTCCGTAACCCTCCAAGCCATGCAGCTGGCATAATCCTTGTCCCTGTTGCAGTGCCACAAGCCGTATGATGCAGCCTGCAGGTGAAGGAGACAGCTGGGTCTGTGCCTGTCCTACCTGTCCTGCCTGTCCCTGAGAAGAATATGTAGGGACTCTGGAGAGCCTTGGAGGATGCTTGGGAGAGGCAGTAGAGATGCACGATGCCAGTGGGACCCTTTCTGCTTTGGGCGCCAGCGCTAGAAGTTAGTGAGCTCTGTGGGAAGAGAAAGGGAAGTGAGAGGAACAAATGGACTAATTGCCCTGCCTGAGCCCCAGCATCCCTGATGCCAATGTTTGCTAATGATGTGGAACTGTTTGCTTGGAGCAGGGGTACAAGCTAAGGAGAGGTTTTCAGAGCCTGTAGTGAAACCCAAAGCAGCAAAGCAGGAAATCTGGGTTTCTTTCCTGATTGTCACCACTGGTGCAGAAGTCATTTAATGTCTGTGCTTTGGTTCCCCTGCTCTGGGTGTTGTAAATAGCTCAACTGGAGTCAAGATTAGGCACAGACCCTGGTGGGGTGAGAGGAGGCTGAACACAGGCTTGTATGAGGAAAGGCCCTCTCTTCTGCGCTTTTGCGTCCAAAACCACAGCACTGAATAAGCAGATATTTTACTACCCCCACATTGTCAGTCTAAGCTAAATCTTTCCTCTCTATTTGTGCCCTTATCTGGCTGTAACCTGCAGAAGAACAATGAGGAGGAGGCTCTGCTTGGCCCTCCTTGTGCATCCCCTTGCATCTCCTTGCAGCAGGAGATTAAATCTGCTTATCTGCCCTTCTTACTCTGCCTCCCCAGCAGTGTCATAGATGGATTCCAGATCACTGCCCTCATCTGAAACACCATTTACCAAAAATTATGAAGTAGTAAAGTGGTAAGGATAGTTGTATACTAAATACTAAGTGAGGTCCCAAAAGCAAGAAAAAAACGCATTGCATTAAAATTCTTCAGAAGGTAGCTCAGGTCTAAAACCTGGATGTGTGCCTTCTGTGGATGACAACTCCAGAGGTATAAACACATACAGGAGCACAGCTTTAGCCCTACTAAACATTCACCCGGGGTAATTGCAGCTTTAAGGTTTAGTTATATTTTTGTTGCTGTTCATGTTTACTGAAAGAGATTATTTCATTTTCTACCTAGCCAGATGAAAGTTTTCACTGAGAGCTGTATCTGATATCTAAATAATTGTTTCTTGTACATTAGAGAGAGAACTGGCTTTCTGCAGCTTTACGTACTACCAGTCCATCCCACAAAGACATTGTTAAGCTGGTCATGGGGAGTAGAAATGGGGCATACGGCGCAGATATTTACTTTCACCTTGGTTGTCCTTGTAAATCCTGAAGACCTTTTACCTAACAACTGAAGGTTTGTTCTACATTATAACACTCTTTTCTTCTCTTCTTCTGGCCTTATCTTTTCTATATCAGAATTATTTGATTCCCTTTATTTTGTCACTTTGACTGCCTTCTTTTGTTGTTAATGCAGTTTCCCCCTTTTACCTCACTTCCCTTGTAAAGCCTCCTTGCCTTTGTGCTCTTTTCCAAAAGCCTCATCTTCTATCACAAATTACAGATTGTATCTTTTAGCCTTCTCCCATAATGATTGATTTTAATCCTTAGTCCTAGTCACTTGTGACTAATTGGATTGCTTTCATAAAATCATAGGCATTTGCACTGGGATTTTACCCTGTACTAATCTGAATTTAAGTAGTTCCACTATTAGTCATTTCAATCAGTTACTTTTCACTGTGAAAAATCAGGTTTGGAGTGGATTTTCCTCTGGGTTCTTTCCTTTGCAGACCAGGAAGGTGGACTCTCTATAAAAGGGGATTTATTTTTTAACCCTTTCGTATGTTTTGGATTTGTTTGGTTGGTTGGTTTGGTTTATTAGTTGACTTGTTTTAACTGCCGTGAATCCTAGAAAAGATTTGCAGTTAATTTCCCTTTCTTCCCACACCCAGCAATTGCTCAAGCCCTTTCTCCTGTTTTCTATCTCTTAGCTCCTTGCCCATAGGAGCTGCCTGTGATTTCTTTACCACACTGCACTGCACCAACTAGTACAGCATTTCCTTCCCTAAGGCCTCAATATCAAAACTCTGATGCTCTAAGCACCATGTTCTTCCTCTGCTCACTCGGCTGTTACTTCACTTTTCAGTGGCTCTTCTATTTCTTTTTCACTATTGCTTTGACTTACAGATATTTTAGAATATTGATGGCCTTCTCAGCCTGTCTGTACTGGTTGCATCCTCCATTTTGTTTTAGTGGGGTTTATTTTTGTTTGTTTTTTACTTTGTTTTCTATGTCTATACCCTACAACTCATACTGGTGGAAATAGCCATGCTGTAAAACCTTGGGACTCCCTTGGATCTTATGCAGCTGAGTATGTGTTCTCTACATCCAAAAGAGGATATAGCATAATCAAAAAAGCTATAAAGAATGGCAATTAAAATGACAAGGAGAATGGAGCAAACTGCCTATGAAGAGAAACTGAAAAGGCTGGATTGCCTCAGTTTGGAGAAGAGAAGGCTGAGGAAGGATATGACAGAAGCTTACAAAACGTGAAGGCAACAGTAAGGGGAATAAAAAGCTATTTTTCGCCTGATCCATCAATAGCTGTAGTGTGGGCACTCAATGAAATATGAATAAATTTATTACAGAGAGTAGCAAGAAAAATTTTACATGGCAAATACAGGAACGTGGGAAATTGTTACCACCAGAGATTGTGGAGACAGACAGTACCATTAGATGCAAAAGGACTGGAGAAAAACCTCATGAACAACAGGTCAATAAACAGATCCTAAAGAAAAGAAGCCAGGACATACCCTCCAACATCCCTAATCCTACAGCTGTTGTGTGGGGCACTCCAAGGACAGTGGGCCTTGTGTAGCACCAAGATTTGTGTGCTCTCCCCAGAGAGCCCGGACATAGAGACACTGATCTAATCTGGGAAGGCATTTCCTGTACTCTCCTGTCTTTCCTGTTTATTGCTAGAGATTCTTAAACAACAGGACTCTCACCATTCAGAGAGAAGAAAGAAGAGCAGGAGTGTGGCCTTTTGGGATGGATGAATGCTCAGAGGTTGGCAGAGTTAATGAGAGTCAGCAAAATTTCAGAGGGCTCAGGTGGGACTAAGACACTGGGATTCTTAGCAGCAGAAGGCAGAAGGAAAATGTGCTTGTCAGACTTGCTCTCTCCACTGAGTGCTGAGAGCAAATACATCACCTTCCACACCAAGCTATTTTGTTAGATAAAAATTGTAAGACAGGAAAAACTGATTTATAGTTTTGCCTTGCTACAACTCATTGTGGGTTGCAGTGATAATGAAAATAATCCAGAAAGGAAATATATGGTGTTCCTAAGAACTGATAAGGAATAGACTTGCTGTGTGTTAGGGAGAAAATTTGTTTCATGCAAAAGGATAATTTGTGCTTAAAGCCAGTTTCTGGTTTTACCCAGCCTTCTTGTATGGGCTAAGGAGGGCTGCTCACCTCCTTTGATGTCAAATCTCTGCCCAGTACTGCAGACAGCACAAAACAGGGAGAAGTGGCTGATACACCGGATGATTATGCTGCTCTCCAGAGGACTGTAAAAATAGGCTAGCAGGAACACCAAGGTCAAAAAGGAAACACAAAGTTCTGCACCAGTGTTAGATTGGAGCTGACCAACTGGAAAGCAAGTTGACAGAAAAGGGCCTGGGGGTCCTGGTGGACACCAAAATGAACAAGAGCTAGCAACGAACCCTTGGGACCAAGAAAGCCAATGTTACCCTGTGCTGTATTAGAACAAAGTATTCTCAGAAGGATGAGGAAGGTGATCCTTCTTCTCTCCTCAGTGCTGGTGACCATACCTGGAGTACTAGTTTCAGGTGTGGGCTCTCTGACACAAACATACTGGATTGAGTCCTGGGAAGGACCAGAGAGATGAAAAATGGACTGGAGCAGCTGAGAGTCTGAATCTGTAATTCTGTTAAATAATATTTATTCTCCCTGGTCTTTAGCCTTGTCTCTTGTCACACTGTAAGCAATTAAAGCCAGGGACCATCTCTTTGTATCTAATACCTGAGAAATACAATTGTAGTTGAGCATATAATGCTATTATAAAAGCACTTTTTCCTTTAAATGGATGTGCTGTAGTGTCAGAGTATGGAAATCCAGTAAATACATCCATTGAAGTTGAAGGGTGGGAAAATCATAATTAAACAAGAGAAATGTACTTATGTTGTGTTAAGTAAGTTAAGCTGTGGAAATCAGAGGCACAGAGGTGGCCTGACCCAGTATCTCAACAAGTTTTAAAGCACCATTGGACACATACAAGGTGAATAAGAATATTGGAGGTTTGTCATGGTGAACAAACATTGCAGAAGACATACTATAGTTAATGTTTAGAAAATCTCCATCCCATAATGGGGCTGGAACCTTGTGTAAAGGTGGACCACTCCACTTTGTGAAAACCTAACCCATCTGCTTGGCCCTTTCCCCAGACAACTGTAAGCAGGAAGGGAGTTAACTTAACTTTAGATCTGGTCCAGGATGGCTGATTTGCAACTCCGGTTTATTTGAAACACAAAGAACGTTGAAACATGCAAGCATATAATCAGTAACCAAAGAATAATCTTTTTAAAAAGAGATTTTTTTTTATCTTTTTTTTTTTTTTGTCTAAACCTCCTTTCATTGTCAGCATTTCTGCATGATTCCTGTTTACCTTTTGCTAGGGAGTAATTTCACAGTCAGTTTCAGCTAGTTCACTTTCCAGAAACCCCAACTGAAATTTAAAATAAAATTGATTTCTATAAAGAACTCCAAAATATGCACAAAATAGGAAAAAAAGGAGGGAAAGTTTGCCTTGAACCCTGATAAAAAGGCGGAGTGTAATACTGCCCTATTCCCTATTTACCCAGTTCAGCAGGCAGCTGCATTTGGTCCTGCCAAGTGAAAACAGCAGCAAAATGTTCCTGTTTATGTTGGGACTTCTTTAAATCTGTTTTGGCGGCTGTTTGCTTAGCTCTAATTATCAAGAAAGAGACACCGGGAAAGAGTGGTTCCAGTTGAAAACCTTGAGGCAGGGGTTTTTGCTGGCATCAACAGTGCCAAACAAAGTTGTCCAAAAAGCTGTCCAAGGCTCAGCCAGAACCAGGCATTGCTGATCTTTGCACACCAAATCTGCGGGAATGCGGAGGTTAAAGGCTGGACAGAAGCCAGAGGTTGTAAAAACAGGACACTTGACTCCTGGTTTATTGCAGACGCTTGTGTTAGCATCTTTTTCTCCTACAAAAAATCTTTCATCTGCCTGTATTACTTAAGACCCACCAAGAGCCAGACTGGTCCCAGCACCAAGTCCCTTCACCACTAATCCCTTCTGTAGCATTTCTATTGTCTAAAGCTGATGGTGTCTTTTTAAATGCAGTTTCAGCCCTCATGCAAGCAGGAAAAAAAAATCTTACAAACAAAGAAATAACTGAAATCCTCCTTGCTTATTATTTGAGCTGTCAGAACATTAGCCCTAGAGAAACTGGATACCTTTCACTTCAGCGATGGGAGGGGAGGCACTTTTATCACCTTTTCACATCATGACTGAGAATAAATAAAAAAAAAAATAGAAAAGGAAAAGAAATGCTTCAAGTTGAATGAATCCTCTGGAGGTGTTGCAATTTGTCAGGTTAGATCAAAGTTTTCTGAAACTTTTGAAGCATTTTCAGATTAAAGACTTTCTTGGAAACTGATGCCACTCTCTGCTGCTGGCCCACACAGTGCTTTAAAATATAGCCTGAAATTCACTGTGGTTGGACAACAGAGAAAGAGATCTGCACCCCAGGATGTCATTATCAAGTGCACCCTCAGCAAATTTGCAGATGACACCAAGCTGAGTGGTGTGGTTGACACACCTGAAGGACGGGATGCCATGCAGAGGGACCTGGACAAACTCAAGAAGTCAGCCCATGGGAATCTCACAAGACCAAGAGCAAGCTGCTGCACCTGGGTTGGAGCATCCCCTGGTATCAATCCAGGCTGGTGGATGAACAGATCAAGAACAGCCCTGCCGAGAAGGACTTGGGATGCTGGTGGATGAGAGGCTGGACATTATCCGGCAATGAGCGCTTGCAGGCCAGAAAGCCAATTGTATCCTGGGCTGCATCAAAAGCAGGGTGGCCAGCAGGTCATGGGATGTGATTCTGCCCCTCTACTCTGCTCTGATGAGACCCTACCTGGAGTATTACATCCAGCTCTGGGGTCCCCACCACAGGTAGGATACCAACCTGTTGAAGCAAGTCCAGATGAGGACCACCAAGTTGACTGGAGGGGTGAAGCACATCTCCTATGAGGAAGGCTGAGAGAGCTGGGATTGATTAACCTGGAAAAGAGAAGGCTTTGAGGTGACCTATGATTCTATGATTGTCCTTCAACTTGCAGTTTATAGGAGCCAGGACTGCATATATTTGTTGGTGTAAAGTTGCTAGCTAACCTTCATGCTTTCAGTCAGTCTGTTTTGTTTCTGTGCTGTTGATTTTTGCTTGGCACAGTCAGTTATAGTTGTGCATAGTACTGTGATTCCTACCTGCATGGCCTCTGATTTCAGATTATCTGAGGAACACTGTGCTATTGAGATACTGCTCAAAAATGCAAATATACTCTGTGGGAATGCCCAGAAAAGACAATTTCCCATCTGACTTTTATTTTTGCAAAGGAAGATAAATATTAAACAGAGAAAAGAACAAAAACATGATGGATGTTGAGAGCACGAGGCAACAGGAGAAGATAGAAAAGTTGTCCAGATGAAGGTTTTTGCAAAACAACAAATACACTTGCCTTGAAAGTCACAGACATTGTTTTCATGTGAAAATAGCTCTCACACAGGGACTTCGAGATTAATGTAATCTTACAAGGTATTTTTAGATGAGGGTGGCTAGTGCTACTATCAGAATGTCTAACCTCAAATATCCCTTAGTGTGCCAGTTCCTTGCTTACCTTTTAAACCACTCACTCTGGCCTTCAAAAACAGCTCAGATTTCTGAGTCCTCTGTGTATGAGCAGGAAATTTCCCCTGACAAGAAGAGGGGAAGAATAATGCAGTTTGTAAAGAAAGTCTGTGAGTTAAAAGAAAGGTTTAGACAACACCAATACATATAAATCCATAGGTGAAAGACCGAAAATTTGAAGACTATTTAGAAGGCATAACTATGAAAAGATAATTCCCTTCTTCTCTGCTCTTTTTGTATGATTTGGACAATGTGGACTTCTTCAAGGAGATGTTTTATCTATAATTATCTATAATTTTGTGAAATTAAGTAAGTCCATCACTTCAAATGGCTGAGAGCTTTGGGCATGAAGGGTTGTGATATTTCACCCAAAAGCTACTTTGCAAAGCACTCTTGGTGCAACAAACCACCGTGATACAAAAAAGAAAAAAGAATTCAGACCTGAGACAACTTCAGTGTGACAATTCTGCTCTTGGAAGTAATTTCTAGACAATGTAATGATGTTCACTTACAGGGATGGGACTAGGGTCCAGAAGAGATCTAACAGGCAAAACAGCTTGCTCAGTGAGGCTAAGCCCTTATCAAAAGTGGAAAAGGCAGAGGAGGCAGTGTAGCAACATGAGCTCCATGCAGGGCCTTGGCAAGCCAGTCTGGAGAGCAGCCTTGAAAATAAGTCCTGAAACCATTTCAGCTATAAAAGATGCCACCAAACTGGTGTATGATTGATAACTGATAACACCTTTTATCTTACACTGTATGAGTCATCCCAGTTGGAATTAGTACCCCAGAGCAGTTTAAGAACTAGGGGTGTAATTTCCTTAAGATGTATGCTACAGTCAAGAAGGAGAAGAGTGAAACTCCAAAAGTCACTCCAATCTCCTGGAGGTGTGTCTCCCTTTCATGGATCGAGCACCTATAGTTGTGAGTCAGCTACCCCCTTTGGTGTCCAAACTTAAGTAGGAAAAATTGGTTTGGAGGCCACTGTCCAAGAGGTCATGAGGCAGCAGTGATGGAGCAGGATGGAGGTCCACAGGGGGATGAGTCAAAACAAGAAGAGATACTAAGGCATGTAAATGAGGAGCTGTGCCTGCAGCAAGGGCATGGCTTCTGCTGATACTATGTTTCCCAGTATATCTCCTCCCCAGTATTCTTTTCAAGGTTTATACAGTCCTCCCCAGCAATGTATCTAAGTGTCTTCCAGAGAACACTGGTGACAGGAATTCCATCTGCTGTGGAGGACGAGATGTCAGAGTGGAAAAAGTTCCAAAAGTGGAGAGAAGTTTATGGAAACTAAGAGAAGACACTACTGAACTGATTTTAAGGACTTTAGAATGTTTATAAAATTGTTAATGCATGCATATACCGATGTACCCCATTTATTCCTATTGCCCGGGCATGTTCAGACTTGTTCACCCCCTGTTCTCTTGTTCCTCCCTCTGACTGGCTAAGATTTGCCACAGTGTGGAGCTACCACTGGCCCCAGTTATCTCCATGTCCCTCCTACCTTTCCTAGTTTGCCCTTTACTTCGTTCCCTATCTGTCCATCCCATGCTCCACCTTTTCTTCCAGCACCTTCCCCCTGAGCCCTATGAAAGGCAGCACCCTCCTTTAACATACTTGCATTAGCCTCAGACCTTCCACCTTGCAAAGATCTCTTGTTGCTGTCGTCGTTACCATCCAAACCCGGACCATGGCAATCTGCCATAACAGGCTCTTTCTGTTTCACCCATAACCCCAAAAGCAGTTTATTTCAACTGCCCAGCATATACATTGCAATAGTCTATAAGCTGGTGCCTTGCCTCCTTAGTGGAGATGGAGCCAGTGGCTAGGTCTAGCACTATGAATCAGAGACAGTCTTCGGGAGGTAATCCAGTGCCCCTAGACATTGTACAGTTAATAAAACACAGGGTGTGCATTGGTCCTGCTGTGGAGTGCATCTTCCTCTTTGTTCACCACCTACTGTCAGGACTATTGATGCATATTCTATACAACCTTTCAGACCAGAAATGTGACTGGTCTTCTCTCCAAAGCTCTGGAGAACTGCTTCCAAGACAAAGTAAAGGAGAGATGTGTCTGGTACTGGAGTGATCTGTGAAGACAAGGATATCTTACCTTTTCTTTCCAAGAAAATTGGGGCATCACATTCCCTCTTTAATCTCAGAACTTTGTGATATCCTTCTTAATTTCCATAATATTTCAAAATGTTTAAGGGGTGTTGGGGATAGCTTATAATGGATACACGTCTATACTCTTCCTTAAGTAAGCATTACCACATCAGAAACAGGATCTCCGGGCTGCACAGATCTGTCAATTCTTATCTTCTTAACATGCTCATATTTATTTCCATGCCAATATTTTCTACTAGATGAAAGAGCTTTTTGGAATTTTACTCTAACGTGTTCGTGGGCAACAAACATATCTACTTTCTGTCTTTGATTTTCAAGACTAAAGCCGACAGCTTTCTCTGTCCATTCATAGAAAAGGTCTCCATTTCCTCAAGCATCCCACTCCATGAGAAATCTGCTTGGAGAAACAGAGGAATTCTTCTGATGTACATAGCATAGTGCTAGGCATAAGACATTTCTTAGAAGTATTGTGGTTTAAGGCATCCTATAATCAGCATTTTTTATTTTTCCTTCTTAACACATTGAGTTTACCTAATAAAATGGATAGATATCCTAATAATACTATCCAAAATCTTAAAACAAAATTTCAAGAAGTATGAAATCCATTAAATAATTGTAATATTTTTAAAAATCTAAATATTTTCAGTAAAAATATTTTTTTTAAATATACAACCATATGTTACTAGTCAAAGTAGCACTGGTAGTTTCAAAGATGCTTTAAATTAAGCTGATTTATGCATGTGTTGTTTAATATCTCTAAGCAATATTTACCTCATTTCATATAGATTTCAGGTTGCTTTTGGCAGCTTATATATGGTAGCTAACTAGCTAACTCCTTAACACATTTGTGAATGTGATTAATTTATTTCTAGTTATTTAGGGCAAGTTAATATGTTTCTATAAGTAGCAGTGATGGTAAAATTCTCCCAAAGCATGGCAAGCATTATAAAGATTAAATAGTGTGTATCATCTTATAAATTTGCCCTTTGAGATAATACAAAATGAGGCACAGTCAGTTAAGATATTAATCCTGTATGTTTAAAGTCACTGACAATGAAACTATTTTATGAAATAGCTTTTAAGGCAGTTATAAGAGCTGTTCTGTCTCCATTAACACCCACACACACATTTCATAAGCCTCCATTTTACTTTGATAATTTTAGAACTGGATAGCTTTGTTATGAAGCTGAGAAAGCAACAAACTGTGTTCTTCTTGTGCTGCCTGAAAAATGGGGTAGATGATCTCCACAAGTGGGTGTCCTTTATACAAAAGAGAGCCATGGACAGTAGGATCATCTTGATCCAAGTGTCACTTGCACCCAAGTGATGCCTCTCTGCCTGTTGGGGAGCTATCATCATTTTAGAAGGGACCATCACTGCTGGAGCCTCATGTGAACATTTTGCAAGCATTTAATGTCACAAAAATGACACACCTCATGACAGAGGTGTGACTGGGGGCAAAACTGCATATCAAAAGCTGCATCACAACTGTCCATTCAAATTCATATATGTATGTATATATATAGCTATATATATTCACAGCCACATCTGCTTTAGGCATGGAGCTTTGGTGAAACACTGAATACCAAAGTCATGATCTGAAGAGGTCTGGAAAGGCTGTGGGGAAAGACATACCTGAGGAAGACCTCAAAAGGATGTGGCTACAGTAGGTACTGCAAACGCTTTCCCTCCTTTCCCACCCTTGTGCACTCTTGCAAAGCTGCTGTGTTGCCACCACTGCTCCCCCTGTTTATGGCTCTAGAGCTCGGGTGCTGTAGGTACGGCTAACTCCCAGCAGAGCTCGAGCAGGAACTGGGTCTTCAAACTTATATCCCTCTCTATTTCTCTCCCTCTCTCCCTCTCCTCTCCCCTCTATCTCCTTTCCACCGTCAGCTTTGCTCTTATAGATCATTAGCTCACTAATTTCAAGTTCCGTCCCAAAAGATAATTACAGAGGCAGAGCAGTAGCTGAGCGACACAGACTCAGTTTTCTGTTATTATCGGAAAGGGATTGCTGCTGATTGATTGACAAGAGGGTAAATTAAGAGACAGCAAATCCTCCCCTACCTTCTCTTCCCTATCTCCCACCCACACCCCATTTTTTGGGCAGTAAGAGGGAAATAGCTTGTGCCACTCAATGAGGATAAGGCACAGATATGGGTGATGAAAATATGCACAGTTCTAAGAGATAAGATGAAGAACTTAGGCATAGAAGCCCTCAGGCTTAGGAGGAAAGCCCAGCTCGTAGCTCATGGGCATTCAGAAAAGTCATCCTCAGCTGTCTGCAAAGCTGCCTGCGGTCTGATTGATGAAGCAAGTGCTGATGTGGCAGGAGACAAGGTGGTGTTGCCAGAGCAGCATGGCTGTGGGGAGGTCCCACGGGGGTCTGTGCCCTGTGCACTGTTGTCAAACACCCCAGGCACCCCTCTGTTACCTTCGAGACCATTGTGAGGAGGGCCATATGGAGAAACTATCATGCATCTATGCGTGTGTCCATCTCAGAGTTTCTAGTGAGAAAAACAGCAGGATAACCTCTTCAAAGAAATGGCACCCAACAGTGCCAGAGCTGCTGGCTAAACACATCAACTTTGGGATTTTTTCAGTTAATGGTTAAGGTGCTTCTGAAGCCTCATGTTGACTCCAGTCTGATATTTTTCTCCACAGCAGAATGTCATGATACACCCCAGCATAACCACAGCATTGAGGAACAGTCATCTCTGTAGAGCATTAGCTGACACAAAAGCTGTCCCTAGGCAAAGCAGAGGTGTTACTAGTGAGCACTGACTGGTTCTGCTGGCTTTTGTGCTGGTGTCAGCCAAATCTGTTGAGGATGGCACAAGAAGAATAGGTGCTGAGGGGAGCGGCTTTGGCCCAGCAGAGGTTGGAAGGAGAGCACAGAACAGCAGGATGAGAGTCAGGTATTGGAAATTCAGCAGAGCAAATAAATTAGCATCCAGTCCCCACTGCAAAAAGTCTCCCCATGTGGCTTACAAAGCCAATGGGGAAGGTGGGTATTTCTGGGCCACCGCCCAGTCCAGGGGAGGATGGAGGGTGGCCAGCTCTGAAGGAAACTCTGCAGTGCCAGAGGCTGCCTCTGAGCAGAGAAAACCCATATCATGGTCACCCATGCTCTACCCTCTTGTGCATAATTATTTAGATTGTTCATTTACTAATGTTTGCTTTAGAGTAACAGATAGATGCACCACATGATATTTACTTGCCTTGGTGCCAAGTACAGTTACCGAATATTCACTATGTTGAAATGTAAAAGGGTCACCACCTGCTTGCAGAAGTTTTTTCTCTCAGTGCACAAGACAGAAAAAAAAGCCAGATTTTTTTCTGCAGTCTTACACACAGGAGGAGAAGCAAAACGTAGGTTTACACTTCAGCAACTCTTAAGCACATCTGCTTTACAGCAGTATGTGCTTAAATGATTTGCTAAATCAGGACCTTCAAATAGAACCAAAGCCACTTCAGAAAAGATGTCCCAGTGCCAGCAATTAGATGGGGACTAACCAGGTCCAAATTTTTTGTCTTAATTATAGGAAGATATTTTATCTATTAGTGCATTCTTTCAAGTCACAGATATAACTCCTCCACAAGTAATCTAGGAGATCAAAAAAAATATTTTCAAAGCTTCCAAGATGCAAAGGCACAATAAGAGGAAATGATTTTTTTTTTCATTAGAAGGCAAAAACAAAAAGAAGGTTGCCAGTTCTCTGGAAGTCACATTGGCTCTCCTGCTTCTCCGAGTCTCTTCTAGGAAACTGGACTGGGTTCCTTTGGTTTCCTTTGAAGCGGACAATGTCACTGAATTTCAAGCCATTCATTTGCAGAGACGAAAAACAAATATTTTCCTGAACTTTGACTACCTGAATCAGGGAAAAAAAATGTTTATAAACAGAGACCGATGTTATTGATGACATACTTGGCTGAAATCACAAAGGCTTATCAGTATTCAGGGGCTTCTGAAGTAGGGTTTGTAAATGTCTAATATGTGTGTAAGTGAGCTATTTCCTGTAAATCAATGTACCTTACTTTAGACTTCAGCTTAATAGCAAACCTCCCCTCCAAAACAAATGACACAATCATTGCTTTATCTCTACATGAAGGCTGCCCCATACCATTTTGCTCTTTTCTCTTTTTCTTTTAGCAGAAAATTTGTACTTGTTATAAGCTTCAATTAAGGTAAATGAGCGCTATAAATCTGGAATACCTGAATGCATAATCGGCAAACAAAAGCTGGTTTCTTGGATGTTTTTATTAAGAGGATGTACCTTAATGAATAGATAGCAACAAATGCTAGAGATGACAACAGCGTGGCAAAGTGGGGACTTGATTTTTATGGTTTTAAGAGTACCTATTCTGGTCGTTTAAAAGACCAGAAAAGTAACATAGAGCAAACACACTGATTCAGAGGTCAAGCAAAGAAAACAACCCCATTTCTTCTTGGCCTTCAGAACACAGAAGGCAGATGGGTAGAGATTCTGTATTCTGGATTTCTGGTATTAGCAATATTTTCATGGTTGGTCCCCCCAGCCAAGTGATGTAAACAGACAATATTCTGAACTTGCTGGAGCCCAGACAGTTTATCAGAGCTCAGGGTGCCCTTGTCTATCTTTCAGAGCTGCCATTTGGAAAGTATGCTGTTAGGCAAGCAGCAGAAGCTGAGCAACATAATGAAGCAGCGCTTACACTGCTGATGAGCCTGGTTCACAGCTCTATCTTGCTCTTTATTTCCAAGCCCGTACCAGGGTCTAATGCACATAATTTGTCCTGCAGAGCTTCTGGAGTAGACCTGTTTTATCATTTCTCAGGCATGAAGTCAGTGAAAGGCAGTTTGTCTGTCTCTTCCATGGCTCAGAGGGTGTCCAGCTGAATTGCCATGAAGTGGGAGCCTCCAAAGTCATGAGCTTTCCCTTTTATATGAACCCAAGGTAAGCAAACAGACAAGCCTTGCTCTCCCATGGGCACTGGCATGTCACAGGGTCCCCTTGGGAGGCTGACCCTTGGACCCTGATCACTGTCATGTGCACTAGGTGATACAGGTGAATATGTGATGCAGTGCACTTTGGACAAGTGCTGTTTGCCAACCTTTGGAAGAGATTGAGGCTCATTTCACAACTGAAGGGGAGGAAAAACTAAAGCATCTGGGAGTTGGCCCTGTCTGAGTACACTCATTTCTCTTGCTGAATGGAACATCTAAGTTGCTAACTCTTCAGCAGTTTCCTCAGTAGCATAGGGTTACACAGAAACCTCTTACACAGAGCAGAAGACAAAAAACACCCCAACAAACACTTAGGGCTTAAGATCACTTTGAGACCAATGAATTTTAAATTATCTTCTCAAATTCAAAAGGGTTGCCCAGAGAGAGGGAGGAAAGAGCCTGGATCATCTCATGTGTCTATGGCAGTAAGCAGGGAGAGCAGAGGCTAAACTAGACCTCTCTGAGCAGTGATGTATATGGAACATTTTTGCCAGCACTGCTCACCTGTGTAGATTCTCTGGTGTCCAGACAGTAATGAGTTTATCAGCCATTGCCTCCCTTTATGATAATTCTCACCAAAAGTGAAGAATTAAACCACTGGATTCACACATTATGGAGATAGGAAAGACACACATATGCCTGCTAACTGCCCAAGATTATGTATTAACCTAAGGAAACAGGAGTTATTTATCTGCTGGAGCAGAAGATGCTACAGCAGCTATTCCTAGCTCTGCAGATGTATAAAATCAGAAGTGCTTACTGAAAAATCTAGCAGCTTGCATGCTATCAGCTAAAAGGAATCTTCATTATATATCTTCACCCATAAAAACAACAAAGTATTTGCCTGCTTATTTCTCTAATGAGTGCAAACACGTAGCACAGCTACCCACTTTGTGATGTCGTTGGGATAAAAGATGAAATGTTCCTGCACTTCAGTGGAGCAGTCAAGTGCATAGTGAGCTCCTGCCCAGTTGTGCAATATAAGGGAATGAGGTCATCAGCATGATGAACAAATGTGGGAAAAATATGCATACGATCCCCTTGTTAGACCCCTTTTCATTTCATGCAGCATGGATGCAGGATAGCCACTCCAGGAGAACACTTGTGTGTTTGTCTATGGCACAGACACCATCACTTCAAGACATCACGTTGCCCTGCTGTACTGACACTGCGCTGGGACAGCTGGACATGCAGAATCATGCTTCAGATCTTCCATTCTTTTCACCAGAGACCTGTTTTTGTGCCATTAACCCAATGAAAATTTGTCTCAGTGAACACCAGGAGACTTTCCCCAGCAACCGTGGCTGGCACAAGAAGTCCACTGTGCCATAACTTGCCCATAGTCTGTGAAAGCTGCTTTCATCATCATTGCTCAGCAACCTTGACCATTATTTTGCACAGGTCTACTGAAATTCACCATCCCCAAGAGACTGCTGCAGTGTGGTGTGCAGGGACAGGGATGCAGGTGGACCAAAGCATCTGGGGTGCTGCTGCTCCTGCCAGCTGGGCACTACTGGTTGAGCAGTCCTGAGAAAGTCTAATGCCCTGGCAGGAAATAGTGCTTGAAGCCGAGAAGCACTGCTGATGGCTTGCACCCCTCCTTCATGAAGGCTCAGTGAATGGCTGAGGTCAGGCTGGAGGTATGCTGGAAGACATAGGAATTCATTCCCTTACTGCAAGCTGGGTGAAGGGGACTTTCTCTGTAATATCTGAATTCTATTTATAATAAGAAACTAATTACCTTAAATGAAGTAAGTCTTAGTGCAACTAGTGAAATAAATGTAATGTATAACGATCCCTCATTTCAACAGGATAGGAAGTAATTCGCTACCTTCCTGCAAGTTTCACCTCAGCTCACCTTGGTATACAGTCACTTCACTGCTCTGTCTCAAACCTCCCTTCTGTGCCAAGCAAATAAGGGTGCAATCTTTTCCATTAATTTTAAGAGGTTTTGGAACAAGCTCTGCACACATGGGAATTACAGCTGCAGTGTGATGATGTTGCCTGCCACCTCTGAAGCTCGCATTCAAAGAGCTCATCACACACGAGTCTATACGGCAGCAAACAGAAATGCACTTATTAGCTCCTTGTAAATACACCTGTGATGTGATTACAGTGGAACAAGTGGATTTTTGTGAACTGGTATACCCTGAAGAAGCCCATACTTTTCACAGATGCAGGCCACTGAGTGTGACACAGTAAAGCAAATTAAGGTCAGATCAAACACTTCAACTCGATAAGTTCATGAAAGTGTTTCAGCAGTGCTGTTTGGTACCATTTGGCAAAATAAAGAAATTAGTGCCTTTCTAATAGTTACAAGAACCTGATGTTTCCTTTTCTGTTCATACTGATGGATGCCTTGGACTTTTCCAGGTTTACTACCTCTGTCTGCCTGAAAAAACTTGAACCTGTATTGGCCAAGCCAAGCCGTTCTCCATCATCTACCACCTGCCCTGGCTCACAGGGCTGTTCTGTGCTCTCCTTCCAACAACTGCTGGGGCGAAGGTCCCCGATGATTGGAAGTTGCAAATGTCACGCCGATCCACAAAAAGGGCTGGAAGGAGGACCCAGGAAACTACAGGCCTGTCAGCCTGACCTCGGTATCTGGGAAGGTTATGGAGCAGATCATCCTAAGTGCAATCACGCAACAGCTACAGGATGGACAAGGGATCAGACCCAGCCAGCACGGGTTTAGAAAGGGCAGGTCCTGTCTGACCAACCTGATCTCCTTTTATGATCAGGTGACATACTTGGTGGGTGAGGGGAAGGCTGTGGATGTGGTCTATAAGGACTTCGCCAAAGGTGAAGGTGGTCTATAAGGACTTCACCAAAGGTGAAGGTGGTCTATAAGGACTTCACCATTGACATAATCTCCCACACCATACTCCTGAAAAAGCTGGCAACCCAGGCTTGGATAGGGGCACTCTGTGCTGGGTTAGGAAATGGCTGGATGGCCAGGCCCAGGGAGTGGTGGTGAACGGTGCTGCATCCAGTTGGCGGCCGGTCACTAGTTGTGTCCCCCAGGGATCAGTGTTGGGCCCAGTCCTGTTTAATATCTTTATTGATGATCTGGATGATGGTATTGAGTGTACCATTAGCAAATTTGCAGATGACACCAAGTCTGGGGGGCAGTGTTGATTTGCTGCAAGGCAGGAGAGCTCTGCAGAGGGACCTGGACAAGCTGGAGAGATGGTCTGATTCCCATGGGATGAGGTTCAACAAGGCCAAGTGCCGGGTCCTGCACTTTGGCCACAACAACCCCATGGAGCACTACAGGTTGGGGACAGAGTGGCTGGAGAGCAGCCAGGCAGAAAGGGACCTGGGAGTTTGGATTGATAGGAAGCTGAACATGAGCCAGCAGTGTGCCCAGGTAGCCAAGAAGGCCAATGGCATCCTGGCCTGGATCAGGAACAGTGTGGCCAGCAGGACCAGGGAAGTGATTCTTCCTTGTGCTCAGCGCTGGTGAGGCCACACCTGGAGTCCTGTGACCAATTCTGAGCCCCTCAGTTCAGGAAGGACATTGAGGTGCTGGAGCAGGTCCAGAGAAGAGCAATGAGGCTGGTGAAGAGACTTGAGCACAAGTCCTATGAGGAGAGGCTGAGGGAGCTGGGGCTGTTTAGCCTGGAGAAGAGGAGGCTCAGGGGAGACCTCCTCACTCTCTGCAACTCCCTAATAGGAGGTTGTAGCCAGGTGGGTGTCGATCTCTTCTCCCAGGCAGCCAGCAGTAGGACAAGAGGGCATGGTCTTAAGCTCTGCCAGGGGAGGTTTAGGTTGGATATTAGGAAGACATTTTTTGCAGAGAGAGTAATCAGACATTGGAATGGGCTGCCCAGGGGGGTGGTGAAGGTTTTTGAGATGAGACTGGATGTGGCACTTAGTGCCGTGGTCTAGTAACCATGGCACTGTTGGATCAAGGGTTGGACTTGATGATATCAGAGGTCTTTTCCAACCCAGCTGATTCTATGATTCTATGACTCCATGATTTCCTTGAGTAATGTGGCAACCACCAGCTCTGGACTACTTTCCATGGCTGATCCCGGTGTCTATGCCTGGAGTAATTTACTGAATATATAATATTGCAGTAATCCCTGAAGCAGAGCCTTGTCCCCAGCTATCTGTTTGCTATTCCTATGGATTTTCTGTCTTCATTTCTCAGTTAAATATTGAATAATTATTCTTTATTGATAAATATTTAAATGGGAGAGGTATGCTTCTGAGGGCTTTTGCAAGAAAGATGTCTGAGGTGAATTAAAAAGCGAGGTGAATTTTATTTGAATGCAAATGTAAATCAGAGTGAGGATATCGCCTGTGTCTCTCATCCCTTGGATGAGCAACTCAGCCACAGGACTCTAGAATTGAAGAACAAGACTATGGCACTATAGACAGACAACTCCATGGAGAGAATTTGTTTGTTAATTTCTTAGGCTACATCTCTGGGGTCCCCAAAAAGCAGTCAAAGCCAATTTCCTAGAAGTACAGAGACCTCTCTCTGCAAATGAGAGCATGCCTTACTGAAGCTGTCGTGGACATTAGGCACACAGAAACGTTCTCTGACTAGGAAATGGCCTCAAGTTGCTCCAGGGGAATTTTACATTGGATATAAGGAAAAATTTCTTCACCCCGAGGGTTATCAAGCACTGTCACAGGCTGCCAAGGGAAGTGGTGGAGTCACCATCCTGGACATATTTAAAAGATGTGTAGATGTGGCACTTGAGGAAAAGGCTTAGTGGTGGACTTGGCAGTACAGAGTTAATGGTTGGATTTGACAATCTTTAAGATCTTTTCCAACCTAAATAATTCTATGATGCTATGACAACACTGGTTTGTGGTTTTGTGGCTTTTCTGTACTCTTCCTAGGCATAAAATTAAGAGGAACTCCTTTTCCTCTCTCCTTTAGATGATTATGGAGCTTCCTTGGTCTCTCCTTGCCACTGTGAGCATTAGCTTCTCCACTGCCCTAGGATTTGTGTTTACTTTGGGGCCACCTTCACCAGTCCTCTGACCCTCTAGAAAATGTCTGCCCATCCTTTGTCTGTGAAATCAGTCCAAGGTTGCTTGCCAGTTTCTCGCCACCTTCTTCTCACCAAGATGTGGTAGGAGTGGAGTTTATAGATCCCAGCTTGTTTTTTTTTGATTTGTTGCTTAACACTGTCAAAACGTGGCCAGCTCTAGAGCTACCCAGAGCCAGAGAGACGGCTCCTAAGTGGGATTTTGCATCTCAGCTTTGCTCATGGGAGCGGATTAGTGGATTAGAAGTATTTTTTTCATGTGCTGCTCCATAGTATCTTGGAGTCCGCACTGTAAAAAACAGGATAGTTCCCAACTCTTGGAACTGTTTGGGAAAGAATGGCATTTCTTGTGAGGAGTTTAGAGTCAGCCATAAGAACTGTGCATTTGTGTACATACACGTCTCAGTGAGGTCTTGAGATACAGGTGTTAATAGGTGCCATGGATACAGTAAAGCAGAAGACTTGTTTCCTGGTACAGTGATATTTCTTTCTGTTTGTTCATATTTCACTTATTATAATGCTATCAGCATGAAGAGGGTTATAATAATGAGGGCAGCAGAGAGAAGATCATGTGCCTGCGCAGGCTACTGGTACCTTGCACACAGCTTGATCCTATTCAAAGGCTTAAACCTACTTAAACCTTATCCTAGTACTTTATCACTTTAAGCCTCTTATGGCTTTAATGCTTCAAAAATACACCGTGGATCAATCAGCCTGACAAACTGGAAAGAGAGGAATGGCTGAGACTTTTGATGGTACTTGGGGCTTGTGCCTTGCACACCCAGCTGAGGGGAGACTTCAGAAAGTCCTCAGTGGCCAGGCAGAGTCCTCCTGGGACCAGGGGATGGGACAGGGCTCCCTGACCTGTGTCTCTAGGGAGTAGGATAGTGCTGGGGGGCATGAACATGGGAATACATCCCTTACTGGGTGAGATGAGATGGAGGTGCTGTAAACAAAATCCTCTGCTTGGTAGTGGGCTGTTTGAAAGGGTGAATTTCCCCCTGGTGTGGGCACCAGTACCAGAGATTCATGTCACCAGCATTTTAGGGTAGCGATTTGCCAGGGTAGGGTCTATTTTCTAGTCTGTGTGCTCATCCTGCTTGGCGTGATAGAGATCACGCTGTGGCTGGAGCCCATAGCTTTGACCACAATATGAAGACAGAAAAAGGACAGCAACAAAGTCGCTTTTTGGGCTTGGAGTTTGGTCTGTAGGGAGATCTTTTTTTTACCTCTGAAGTTTAGGCATCATGAGCAGAGGGAAAGGCATTATTATCTACCATAGTTCCTTTTCCTGAGACAAAATAAGACGTCAATATGCTTGGTGTTAAAGGATGCTTTTAAAGCAATCTTTTGCAGTCTATTTTGTTGCATATATCCACCAAGTGTGGGAATAAAATGTCATTCTTAGGGGTTTACTCATCATGTGGCTTCTCTTGTTTCAATGAAAATAATTGATCCCAGACATGTACATGCAATAGTGCTTTGCAATGAACCACATACTGTACCAATTGCTACATACTGTACTTACAGACTAGAACTTTGTGTCAATCCATGTGAATTGTTTGCAAGGCAAAATAAAGAGGAATTCTCTCCAGGGTGACAGTGAGGTTACAGCAGTTCATTTAGCAAAGGCAAATTAGCTTCTGGGCTGGAAAAGAGAGTTTTATCATCTGCTTGTGGGGTTGCTCTGGATCAAATATGAATGTGCCAACAGCAAATGCTAAAAGGAAGAGCAAAACACTTCTCAAAAAAAAGCAGAAGGAATGACCATATTCCAGCACACACTGCGGGCAACGCACTGGGGACGAGCTCCTGCTGTGGCTGTGCAGGGATGTAGTATATGGTAATGCTGGACTTTGACTGCACCAGGGCACTGGTGATGAAGACTGGGCTCCCTCCCTTCTCTCTCCATCACTTTTTCATCCCAGCCTCCTTGCAATTGTGGCCCAAAGTGATTGAAAGTGGCAGAGCTGCCTTCCTACTGATGATTACAGACACACATGAGGAAGGAGTGTGTTTTTGGGTTAGATGCTACCTCCCCATCCCCACCCACTCTTGTGACAGCACAGCCTCTTCAGCCTTTAAGTTCAGACACCCTGATTCACCACTAAACTTGTATCATCCTGCAAAACCCTCTTATGGTTTCAAGTCAGACCTCACAGAAATTGCTCTGTGAGCTAATGCTCATAGCTGCCATGTACATTGGTGAGACTAGGCATGTGTCAGTCCAAACTAGGCACCTGCCAGATGTATCTGGACCCAGACTGCCATCAGATAATTTGATTTTTCTTAATACTAGAACACGTCAGGCCAAATATGAACCCTGTACAACACAGCCTCACCTAGGAAGCCTCTCTAGTGCCCTGAAATGCTGACTTCATACAGCTCAGATCCCTAAAGCTATATGGAGTGTATATGGTGAACCTTGCAGCCCTGCGCCCTTAGCCTTGTATCACACTCCTCCTCTTGGTAAAGATGCAATGCTGTCAATGTTTGGTCAAACTCCCACTCTGCTACATCCTGTTGGGAATTTGTGTCTTCCCAGGAAAACCCATGGACTCATCCAACTCCTTGATCCCCTATGACTCAGGAAAGGCAAAAAACACAAGAGGATCTGCAAAGCCACACAGGGCCAGAGGGTGCCTCCACAGCTATTGAGGGTTAGGATCCAACAGCAACAAACCATGGAAGCTATAGGGTCCACAGCACTGTGAATCCAGGCTTCATCTGTTCCAGCAATCACCAATAATTAGTAGCAAATTTGGGGAAATCTAAAATTCCCTGAATTACTTAACAGTGACACACTCTTTCTGATGTCACATCCATCCCAAATAGGTAAGTTGTTTGTTTGTTTGTTTGTTTGTTTGCTTGCTTAAGATTTTGTTGTTGTTTGGTTTAGGGTTTTTTTGTTACCTTCATATGCTTGCTTTGCCTTCATTTCCATTTCTGGGTTTTTTTTCCTGCATTGGGACACAGTGTACCTTTGCAATATTTCTAACGTAACTCAAGTCAAAAGGAGTTGGCTCCACATGATGGAGACTTCCAACCTTCTTAGGCATTTCAGAATATTAACTACAGTTTTCATATTATCTTCCCATCTTAATCAACTGCCCAAGAAATTACAACTTTTGAAGATGAACAAATATTTTCAAAAAAAGTTGTCCTAGAGAAAGGGAGAAGTCCCTGTAGGGGTACTGAATAGCGCTGTGCATGGAGTCTGCTAAGTAGATCAGCATCGTAGACCAAAAGATGGGCCTGTTGTTCCAGCTAGTCCATCCCAAGGAGAATTGTATGCATCTGCTGCAGTATGTATAGATATTTTTCCTCCCTTTTTTGAGCAAGTATAAGGATGTTTTCCTTCAAAATATTTCCATACAGCAACACAGTGTGTGTGGATGTTTCTTATTAGCTACTTGGATTTCTGCTGAATCAGGAAAAGTGACGACCTACAGAGAATTGATATGACCATCTGTCACCTGCATCAAGCATGATGACACCTAATAATCTGATCTTTTAGTACTCTGTGACAATGTGGGAAATCTACTTGTGTCCATCTTTTGAGCTTGGTTGTGAGGATCAAGTCTGTCCGTGTGTATCTTTGTAAGACTTTAGAACGGGTGCTTATTTTGCTTCTGTGTTTGTGTCTCTTTTTTTTTTATTCTCTTTGACCTTATGTATGATCTCCTGGTGCCATAGGAAGGGAAAATTCTTGCATAAGGTATAGATGTGAAAATTGCTTTCACAAATGTCATATGCAAACAAACAAGCAAAAAATCAGTCAATCTAGATTTTTCCATCCCAGCCAAGTGCTTAGGGAGGGTCTGGGTGGAAGAGATGGATGTGTCACTCCCTATCTCTGGCCTAAACCCTTGCTGTGCAGTGGGAAAGAAATCAAGGAAGGAAAAAGCATCCAGGTGTTTTACTATGTTTAGACATACTGTCTCTTTCTCAGGCTGGCTAAAGCATTTGCACGTAGAGCCACGGCTGCTTGAGCAATCTGGAGCTGGGACAGCCGCAGGGGCGTTCATGACCTGTGCATGCAGGGGCTGCATGACCAGGGTTTCACAACCTGGGCCAGACAGTTTCCCTGGTGCAGAACAGGGTGAAGCAGATGTTGTGAAAGTCAAGTGGATGGCAGTAGGCTGAAGGCAAGTGAGACCCTCATTTCTCATCCCCTAACTTTCCTGGACAAAATTCAGCTCCCAGTCTGGCACTGCAGCTTCTCTTACATTGGGATTTACCCCTGAAAAAGAACTGCTACACCAAACCCAGGAAGCAATGGAGCAAAGATGGCAAAACCAGAGCCCTTCGCCCCCCCTGCAGCACCTTCTCCCCCTCTTTCTTTGCCCATCAAGTTTTATTGCAAATATCTGTACTCTAAAAATTACTTGATCATTCATTCTTTCCATTTCTAGACATCACTGAGAAATGGAGGGCTTGGAAGGAAGCTGTAGCCACTTGATGCAACTGCCAGCAGCTGTGGTGAGCCACTTGGACCTGAAGCAAGGACAAGGGCATCTGCTTTAGCCTCCTCATGCCAGAAGCCACGAAGGTTCAAGCAGTAAGCTAAAACAACCTTAGAGACTTCAGTTTCAAAGACTCAGATCCTTAGAGACCTCACTTGAACCACACCCAGAAAGTAGGAGGGCTCATCTACGTATTTGGCCCTTACAGTACAAGTAGGTCATGGCCAAAGTTGCTGAGAAATAAAAACAATACATTCCACTCTCCAACAGACAAAGATAATATGATGACAATAGAGATGTATCTCAAAGATTTGGAGATAAGGACTTTCTCCTACATTGTACTGACAGTTTTCCTGCAAGAAGTAAACTTGACTTGTCCTGTCCATTGGCAGCCACAGCTTAGGAAGCTTTCCTTGTGTCTTGGTTTCCATTAGCTGTTCAGCATGCTTCCAGGTTTGGGTGGAAAGGTGCATTTTAAAGTGGTATTAAGAATGGCAAGAGATTTGAGGTCAAGAAGATTAGCAGTGAAATTTTGTTTAGCTAGACAGATCATTAACTACACTGTACTGCAAGATTTCCAGTTTAGCTGGCCCGGCCCAGCTGTTGAGGTAACAGGGCAGTTTTGCACCTTTCAGCGGTGCTGTGGGTTTATTTCTCAGCAAAAATACTTGAACTCTGTCCAACTGAGTGACTGAACACTGCTTCTTGCTCTTCCCCCGCAGAACAGGAGGACAAGCAGGCCTGCTTGGAAGAGAGCTTGCATTTCTTCCTGCCTTGCTCTCTGAAGGCATGTCAGCTCAGCCATGTCTTATCACTCAAATCTCTGCAGGTCTGAGCCTCTGGTGTTCAGAGAGTTCAGGACCACACAGAATCTGATGATACATTAGATGGATAACATGAGACCAAAGCTGAAGCTAACCCTGAGAACTGTGCAGTGGGAAAGCACATACTGCATTAACTGAGTGCCATGATGCTTTCAAATATATTTCTTTGGTACCATGATGCTATTTTTTGTATTTTATAAAAACAATTTGAAAAATTTAGTGAGATATTTTGCAAAATTCTACTAATCAGTTTTGGTGTCCCATATGTGTTTCTTTTTTTAATCAGAATATTACCCTGTCACTTATTTCACCATAATAATCATATAAAAAGGGCTAAAAAGGCTAAATCCACTACTCTAACGACAAGAAGCTTGGTGATGAAAACTAATTTTACAAGTTGTTGCCAGACAGTGAGTTAAAAAATATTCACTGAGACCAGCAAAGAGACTGGATATGGCCTTCTCCAAAAGTCTTTGGAGTATAAATAATTTTTATCAGCTGTGTAAAATACCAATGCAATGAGTGTGTGTAAGAATGCCGACCAGGCTGCAGCATGTCTGACAGACCACAAAGGCAGTCTGGGACTAAGAAGGCTGCAATGGATACAAGCTGGAAGATTTCTGCCTTGGGACAGTCACTGATAAAGAGTTTCTAGGATTTTTCCAAACAATAACTTTGCTGACTCCTAAATGCAGAAAGCCTCTCATAATACTCACACCCCCTAAAGCCTGAGTTCAAAATTGCTCTTTTAAGCACCTTCTCAGTCCTAAATAAGTAGCAGTGGATGCCAGGCAGCACTAAGGCTAAAAAATGGATTACTGGTAGCTCAGAGAGATTCTCCCAGTGCTGGTCACCACTTGTGTGGGTCCAGTACTGCTCCAGTTTTCACCAGGGAAAAGCTGCATCTGCTGCAATTTTATTTTACATCCCCTCCATGCCTACCCCACAATGTATGTTACAGAAAAAGTAAGAACAGGCAACACCCTACATTCACTGAAACACAGTAGTGAAGTAGCCTTATCAGGGGGATTTTCTCGAATTTCAAGTTGTAGTTTAGCATTTCATTTTGGCACTTGCTTGCCTTGATTTATCAGGGGAAAAGGGGACCAGCCAGCTGTGATACTCCAGAAGGTTTTACTCAGTCGTGATGATGGTTAGAAGTGTGCTAAACCAATAGCAGAGGATTCAGTGATGTTTTCATTCAGTACATCATCTGGTATTTGTAAGATGTAAAACAGGTTTGAACCGCAGGAACACCCATATATGCCCTGACCACAGCTCCCTGTACTTCAGCACCTCTTCTCGGCTGGTGCAATCTGCAGGCACCCAGTGAAAGCAGAAAAGTGTGGAGGCTCTTTCTCAGATGCACCCTCCCAGGTTCCAGCAGTCCATGGCTCAGGGAACAGAAGCTGTCCTTATTCATGTCCTTCATGAACTCTTTCTAAGATGTGGTGAAAATTGGTTTACTGATGCTCCACTCCCTTTTCTCTCATATCTCAAACTGAAATACAAACTGGAAAGTTCAAGACAGAAACTGAGGGGCTGATGATTGTGGCCTCAAACGGCAGCAGGAATGCTGGGAGAAGGGTGAAAAAGAAAGGAACTGAAAGTAGTTTGCTGTGTGACATCATAGTATTACTATGGCATAGCAATGTCAGAATCAGCTTCTGCTTGCAAATTCTAAGATTTTCAAAGATTATGTAATCAAATATTTTTATTTCAGAGAAATATTATTTCCATCAAACATATATCTATGTATTTCACAGCTGAGTGCCAACTTGCTAAAGATGGGATAGGACAAATACTGCATGACTTGAGTGACAGATTACACTTCATTAAGAGCAACTATTGTATATCTAAAAGTCCAGAGTGGAAGCAGCCTACAGGAAAACACATTTCTATAATCCTTAAAAATAATCAACAAATTCCCAGAAATTAGGGAATGATTGGAAGGCTATACTGATTAAATGATTAAGCCAGAACAGATGATTTGCTTACTCTAATCAGCAAAAATACATGAAGAGAAGCTTGAAAACCACTTAGCTGCTGTATTACTTTGCCCAGCGGTAGTTGTCGCTTGTTTTTATTGGCAATTAATTAATGGATACATTTTAAAAGGCTAAATATAAAAAGGCCCCTTACAAAAAATGACAGTGGCAAACTGAGTGCTGTGTTTCACCATGACAGCTGGAGTAAAGGTCTCTGAGTAGTTATTGCTGTCACCTGAACTCATTCATCTGGAGCCTCTGCTGCAGTTTTGCCTCTGCCTGCTCAGGGCATAAGTGCTGTTTGTCTCAGAGCTGTGTGTTCTTCTGTGCCACAGTGAGCACTGGGAGATGCACAGGGATATAACCTGGGATATAACCTACCTGTGCTCTGCATGTGGCTCTTTTCTTCAACAGCTGCAGAGGTAATTTCATTTGTCCACGGACCTTTGGTCACACTTCTCTGTACTTCTGAGCACTGGCAACTTGTGTTGCCTGGAACACTGGCAGAGTCAGTGACAGATGAGTGGTCAGGGTGGGCTTCAGGCATTTCTGTATGTATTTATAACTGCACAGTGCTCTGAGACTGGAGGCAGCTGACAGTGGCAGTCAACACGAGTGTGCCCAGGACCCTTGTGCTTGCTCTCCTACCAGCCACTGTCAATCAGGATGCTAAGTTTTAAATTTCATGAGTTAATCCGGTTCTATAGTGAAATGTCTCTTAGCTGGTTCAGTGAAGGAAAAATTTTTTTTTAGAAAATTTTTGTTTTTTCCATGGAAGTTATTTTCTAAAAACTGGTCAGAAGCCATCAGTCAAAAGCATTCCTATTCAGCCTCTTTGAGATGCAATTTGATTTTCCATTTCAAAGCAACTTTTCTATTTTGTATTAAGAAATTTTCAGACATCTTTCAAGATCCATAAAAACATCTTATTTTCATCTTTCCCCTCAAAAAATTATCTGACCAGAAGCATTATTTTTTTCTTTTCAGCATCTTCTAAGTAGTTTATTCTTTTTTCCATTCCTAAAAAGAAAGATTTTGAATCACCAACTGTACTTCGAAATGCAAAAGATTGGTTCCCACAAAGCCCTTTTTAACAGAGGGAATGGGTTTCAGCAATTGTTCCTACCATAAAGAGCTTCCAGACAAAAACGATTTAAAACTCATTTAATTTTGCTTTCCTTTTCTGCACAACCTTCTGTTGGTGCTCACTATTGTTTCTAGATCTCTGTTCTTCATTCACAGCAGACTCATACCGACCTCAAATCCCACTTACTACTAAGCCTAGGAACAGAGATTCATAACTTCACTGGATATCAGATACCATGGATTTGGTGGAGACACTGCTTTTACAACATTTCATAATCTTCCTCTCCTCACTAAAGTTTCCCTGTCCCATAGGTACAAATGAGGAGACACACTTTCTCTCTTTTCTTACTGAAATTACGTCTACTTCACAGGTCCCAACAACCTCCTCTCCAATTCTCTGATAAATATCTGATTACACTCAGAGCATTTGTTCACAATCCCTATTTAGCTTTGGAATTTGCTGCCTCTATTTCAAACCTGCAAAACAGCTTGCCACCTGAAAGCTTGTCTACTTTTTCAAACTACCAATGAGAGTATCTCTACCTACAGACTTTACCCTGCCTTTTATTACAGCTATACTTACAACAAATATTACTCACAGGGGCAGACATCATGAAGAAGAGCATGAGACAACAGGAGAAGAGCAAAACATCATCATTATGCCAGTAGCCCCTGTGTTGTAGGCACTGGAATAAGATTCAGCTGACCAAATACAGACATATCTGTTTGCATTCTCTGTCTGCTGAGATGGTCCTGCTCCTGCTGTCAGAATAAAGCCAGGCTAGTTCACGAAAAGCCTGCTCTTCCACAGGAACACACCCGAAACTGAGGGAACAGCCCCTCACCTGCATCCTCCAGCTTGAAGAGAGATGTTAAAATAGGGCAAGTGGGTCTTCTAATTTGGAGAAACCAGTGCTACTAGAGCTGAAAGCCCTTTGAACATCCAGTGAGGAACAAAGCCAGAATCCAGTTGTCTTTCCAACATTGAAACATACAATCCTGTTTCCAATTCTTCATCAGATAAGAATGTTTTGTGTACGTTGGGCCAATTTATTCCGGAGTAGAAAGCCTGTAGCTGTACAAAGCCTACCCCACTGTTTCCTGTGGGAGTCACTGAAAAATGGTCTGTTCTTCCATTCCCCCAACCAAAATATTTCTAAACTTTCTGGGAGGATCTTGCAGGCAACCACATGACTGCATTTAGGAAGCAAGCAGACAACTGCAGGCGGTCACCAGGGGATGCACATTCATTCCTCATGTAACTTGCGAAGGTTTTTATGAAAGAGAGCTTAACCTTTCTTTGGCTTGCAAAGCCCTAACTAATTAACTGCTATTTATACAAGATAATTCTTTATAAATGTAATAGGAAGAAATTCCCCCTATCCAAATCCTTAGAGGACATAAGGAATACAAGAACAAAAGAGAGTATCTAGCCCTGAATATTTGACCTCTTCTATTAAATATTAGAATCAGAGTAGATTAATTCTTCCAGCATAAACTCCCTTCTATTTCAGAAGAAAATGTGTGCCCAGAGAACTATTATGGAATCATGCAATCTGTTGTTCATTTCCCCATGTAGATTAGACCTAAATCTTATTTTCCTACAGTTTCTCAACTACTATCTTGTTCAGAAATAGTTTAAAGAAAGGCAAATTCAGCCCATGTGCGTGAACTCTTCTGCCAAATGAAATTCAGTAGGGTATTTTGTTTGTAAATCTTAAAATCTATTAAGTGGAGTAGATTATTCTGCAAATCTCAGAGATAACGAATTAACTTAAGAGGTCTAAAGAAGATAATTCTCCAAATAAGATAAATTACCAAGTAAAAATTTTGTAACGAAGGAGATCAAGCTGAAATTAAGCCTGTGGGTAAATCTTTTTTCGTAGTTTGAAATTTTCTCCTCTTCCTAGGCCTGTTTCATCATTATAATGGGATTACAGATAAATGTCTCAAGTAAAGGACTCAGAGTCCACGAGCTTCATTTTAGGGTGCAGCAGGAAAGGAGCTGGGTCCCAAGAGAGCAATGTTTGAACTGCTTCCAGCTCTGTGGAAAGTTCTTGTGGGCACCAGGTGCTGTTGCCTCTGGAGCGCACATCTATCCTTTCTTTCACAGGTATTTTAGAAATGCTAACTGTAACAGCTGTCTGTAAAGCCTGTCCAAATTGTACTCTCTGAAGAAAGTTGCAACAATGAGATAGAGTCACTCTCACTGCAACTTTGCATGAGGAGGTGGAGGTGCAGGGAGCGACCCTTGCTATTCTGTGCATAGCCCACTTCCTCACACCAGTAACTCCAGGTGGGTCCTGCAAGGAGGCTCCTCCAACACCCAGATGGTTCAGAGGTACAGGACTGTGGTGGCTGCAAGGTATGCACTCTGAACCATCCCAAAATTTCTGTGTGGAAGAGATGAAGCACTGCAAGCCAAGTACTACGAAACAAACCATGGGTTGAGTGCATTGCCAAGTTCAGGAGAGAGCTGAAATGAAGAGCATGCCCAAATTGGCACAGGTCCTATGAAACATTTCTGCAGTGTTGACAGGAGGTACCATCTGCCCTGTAACCTTGCAAGTTTGGGTTTAATTGTGGATAACAGCATGAGAATGGAAGGGTACATCCAAACTTCATCAAGAGCTTCTAGAAACAGCAGCTCACTGAGTCCCAGCTCTTGGGCAATGACTGAAGCAGGCAGGGACAGGTGAGACTCCCCCTTCTCCTGGCTAAGATGTAGAAGGATTTCCAAATCTCATGGCTGCAAAATCCGGGAATCTGCAGTATTGCTCTTACATGACAAAGGAAGAGTATGCATCCTCTTCCCTTCACATTGAAAGCAAATTCAGGAGCACTACCAGAAAATGCTGTTATCTCAGAGCTGTCCTCCACCTTGTTAGAGCCTTTCTCAGCTCCTCCCTTACCCAAAACACCTGCCACACTTCAGAGAGACCAGCCACCTCCTCTACCTATTTTTACTATACAAGATCCATGAACTAAAAACACTACACATCTCTAGTATGGTTTAATTTCCAGTTCATCAAACAGAGATTTGCCTTCTCTTAGTGCTTTGTCCTTTCCTGGGCAAGGACACTCAACAGATACTGAAAAATAATTTCATATTTTCTTTCCATTGTTTTTAAGAGGAATTTCATGCTTTCACTACTTCTAGCCCACAGGATTCCTCTTCCTGTCACCTATACAGGCTGTTTACTTACTAAGTACAAAACATGACACATACAGCTAGAATTGCCACCAAGTTGGTTTTACACAAGCAAACCTGTTTCAGCCTCAGAGATCTGGCTTGTGCCTTCTCCTTATATACTGCGGAGGGTTGTAATTCAAGCTGAAATAGCCAAATGACCCTGTTTTAGAGTTGTGCCCTTGGCCAGAAAGGACAATTTGAGTATATTTTTTGGCCCCATACAAAGAGAGAGAAAGCCTGCTTCAAGTCCAAAGACAGCTCTTGTCCCTTGGATGCCTCTGGAGGTCACAGAGGAGTTTGAAGCACCTCCAGAACAAGAAATGGAGCTTGACTGTCCATCCCTTGAGTCTCAGTCTGTTGCAAGAGCCTCTCTGGCCAATGTTAGAAAGCCTAAGTGTGCTAACACTTGCCCCTCCTCCAGCAGCCCTACCTTCCTCTCAGGCTAGAATCCTGGAGCTGCAAAAACAAAATGTTTTCAGACTGCACCAGCTCTCCTGCTTTGTGCATCAGGAAAGAGATTGAGCCCAAACACTTCCCATCCCACAGCTTCTCACTTTTCTCCCTTGTTTGCTGTCTCTGGAGATGAACATTTCCGCCACCCCTGGCTGCCTGCTCTATCTTTGCTTTGAGGTAATGGGCTTTGCCATGCCATACGAGCATGCTGGATGGAAGCAAAAGCCAAGCAATACTAGGGTTTGTAAAGCCTTTGTACTTGTCCTAACTGTGGTTGGCAGAGCTCCTAGGTCCCCAATACACAGGTGTGTAGAGGCACGAGATCTGCCCTCACACAGAGAGCTGGCACCTGTCCTTGGCCTCACAGAGACTTTGGAAAAAGGAAACAACTAATCTGCTTGCAGTCAAAGCTTTAGGCAAAATCATCCGAGTACTTGTCTCTGTTCAAGCTAGCACATCATTAACAAACAGCTTTACATTTCATGGGGAGATGGAGATATAGGGGGACTCTATTAGTCTCAATGCAGTGGAGCTTCCTGGATGGCAAAAGAGGGAAGTACACAACTCTAGGAGATCAAGGTAAGGGTTTGCTTGGCACTATACTCACTCCAAATGCTAAGAGGGATCTAGTAAGGCTTAAAATAATTACAGACATTAGGATGTGCCCAAAGGATTACTGCTTCCTACCTCTTTTGCCTTTGTTAGCATATTTTATTCACAAATTTCTTCATTATTGCTATAGCAACAGATACCAAACAGCTTCCTGGACTGAAACTGTATCACCCTTCCTCTGAAATAACAGCTAAATCCACCCTTTCATGACTGACAGGTGGCATGCACCCAAGGAATATAAGATTAGGATTAGGATTAAATTTCTGTCTCTGTGACCTTTCAAAGCAGCACTTAGTTTGTTACAGTTGGGAAAAAAGTTAGCCTGAGATCTAGGCCATCTTTCAAGAAAACCTATCATTCATAGTTGAGGCTATTCCTGAGAAGAAGATTCCTTCAGGCCTTGCTCATTGTGCTGATCCCAAGGCCATCATGCAAAGGCAGGCTGAGACATCAGAGGCAGTCTCCAGAATATGGATGCACACAAGATCTGGTTTCAGTTCCCTCTAGTCTCTGTGGAAAAGGTGGACACCCAGCCAGGCATATCAACTCACTCTTAACTCAGCACTAGGGCACAGCCAATCTCCAGTGCAAGTCTCCAGAGGTACCTGCTTTTCTTCACTGACTCTTCAGGGGATTACAATAGATAAATTCATTTGCCCCTTTCCACTGCAACCTAGACATGCTGGACAAGAGCCTAAACCACTGGCAGTAGTGTCAAAGCTTTGTAACCTTGACAGACAGACTAAATCCCCCTTTGGGTTTTTCCACAGGAGGCCCTCAACCCAACCACAAGAGATTATTTTCTTCTCTTCAGCATACGGCTTTCCTTGTTGGGAACATTCATCATATTTCACTCTAGAGAAGTTGTGTAGCTGCCTCAGCTACCCTGGTCAACCTCAGCTTTTCCTATACTCCCACCACAGCCATCGCCCGCTTCTGCTGGGTCCCTTTTCTACCTTTCCACCCTTTGTACCTCTAAAGCAGTGTGTCTGTGACAAAAATCAGAGGTCACCAAGTTTTTGTCATGTTTTTAAGGTGCTTCTGCTTTAAAATAAAAACTCCTTTGCTGCCATTAAAACACCATCGAAATATGATAGCCTTGATATTGTTGAGTCTGCAACAGAATATAAACACATTCTATTGGCAGTGTTGCATGAAATAACCGCCTTCAAGTGACCTTCAGAGTGGTAACATAACAGACCATATTCTTCATTATTATTATTATTTCCAGGCTGTTCACCATAATATGTCAAGTATGAGCCAGACAAGCAAAATTGCATTTCAGTGAGCTGATTTTTAATGTCTTGATTTGTCAAGTAATAGGGTGACTGTTGGAATACATGATTCTCATTCGCATACATTGGTGATAATTGCAGGAGAGTATCCCAAGCAGCTATTTTTCAAGCACTTAATATTGACAATTATTGTGAAGAATTTCCCAGCCTGTCCTGGATATAATTAAGAGCTTGACTGAAACATTGTATTTACTGCTATTTCTAAGTTCTTCTGAATACAGTTTCAGGGTGGTGAACTAACTAGTGCATGCAATCTTTAAAGGATCAGATTGATAGTGCGTGATGAGAAGACAAAAACTTCTCTTTGACAAATAATGAGAAGAAGCAAGAAGCCTAGTTTGTGTATTTCAATGAAGAAGGGCTTTAGGTGTTAAGAAGAATAAATGCTGTGGTATGGTGGGCTGTATTTTAACTCTGTGCATGGACTTGATCGGCAGCACTGGAAACTCTTAAGTAGTAATTTACGGAGTTCGTGAGGGGGAAAAAAGCTTCTGTTCATTGTTTACACATTACAGTAAAAAAACATTAGATGACAGGAAAAGGAACATTTGGCTCTCTCTACTCCAAGACTCTGAATTTATCTTTTAAATTGCTCGCTTATGGTTATGCAGTGGATTCTTTAATGTCTTTTTTGTAGCATCTTGGTTTTGGAGATTGCTGTATTTTCTTTTAATTAGCGCATCCCTGGCCCACCTTGGGGTGCTTGGCAGGGACTGGAAAAGGCATAGTGGCTGAATTGATGCCTGCCTCTGCCCCACCAGAGCTGTCAGCTTTTAAAATGACTATTCCTGATTACAGGATGGCCATGGAGTTATTGACTGCAAGGGCCTAGCTCGTTAAAATTGGACTTGAATAATATAGCTTGACCCACTTACGCAACCCAAATGATCATTCACTGTTTTTATAGAGAAAACCTGGAAAATGCTTAAGAAGGCTGCATGATGTTTCCAAACACTGGTGGGTTATTCTGCTCACTAGTTTCTCCTCTGCCTCTCATTAGCACTGGGAGTGTCAGATTTAACATACTGGTATTTTCTGATGAAATAAACATTTTGTCCTCTCAAACCATGGCCAGTTCTCACTTGTGGGTCTCCTCAGCAGATCATACTGATTTCTGGGTAACATATTATGGGTAGTGCTGGCAGCAGAGTGGACTCACAGCCGTAGGGCTACAGCTGGGGTAAAACCATTTAATTGTTATTAACAAGCACGCAAATCTTATTCTTAAATTTCACTGTAAAAGCTCCCCCTCCCTTCTTTCTTGTTTCTCCCAGGGGATAAGCTGGCTGCTAGCCAAGCATCTTTTTTAAACTGTGTTTTTAGACAGGTGCCTATATACCTATTTTTGGGCAGGGGGAAGGAGAGGTAAAGAGAGAGAAAGCCAAAGCTTCTGGACCTGTGCTGGGTCACGTAGACTTTACAGTGGTCTACATTCCAGAAGAACTCATCCCATGGCTGGGACTCACGCAGAGCTGCAGTGTGAGTCCTGGTCACCTCACCAGGAGTGTTTGCATTCTCATTTCCCTTAACCATTTTTGTTAAGTTGGAAAACAAACCAGCCATAAATCTTTCCATTGGTTTGGTGCCTTGTTTTGTTGGCTTTCTTTTCCCAAACCCCAAATACAGAGCTAAATTGAACCTGACAGTGTTTTCTTTATGTTCATCATAATCTTGCTACAAATTCACCCCATGCTATGCAGAAAATATGCCTGACAAGTGTTTTTAATTTGAAGGGAAAGTACCAGAAGAAATTATATCACTTGCAAATTGATTGATATTTTTTTCGGTTTGGAAAATTATCTGCTCTCATTTCCAACACCCTGCTCTTGTAGATGTTATCAGTATGAGAAAATCAAGGTAATGCTGGAGTAGGCTGCTACAGTTAATCTAAGAACAACTCTTTCCCTTTGCATGTTTGTTTGCTTGGGTTTTTTTAGGTGCATGAATGGTTTACAAATTCAGCAGCATCTCAGAATATGACTTTAGACAAGATTCTGCCACTCTGTCTCCCATTATGCACCATGGTATTGCACACTGCATCTCCACATGCCATACCCTGTCTAGACAAGATTGTTAAAGTCCTGTTAGTGTTCTGGACACTTGTTCTTTCTGAACCACAAAGTGCCCTAAACAAGCATCCTTTGTTACACCTGTTTTCTCTAAAACTATGGATTTCAACACTTGAGACCAGTTCTACACAGACCTACAAAGTCAAGTGGAAAGACAAAACTTTTTAATTGTTGCAGTAAAATAATTACAATAACTGTGTTCACACCACAAAAGAAATAAAAAACCCAGAAAACAGGAAGGGGGTGGAGGGGAAAGGACTTTGAACACATTGAGTAGCAAAATAAAAATTCATTAATGAAGCCAGAATGAACATTTCAGTGAAGACCATTTCAGAAAATAACTGGGAAACATAAACATATGCTCATCTCATCTCCTTAAGGGGTTTGTTGGAGAGGAAACACAACCATGGAGGAACTTTCAAAGCAAAGCACAGGATTTCTGGTCCTCCTCCTGTTTTTCTCTTGGATGCAGACCAGAGCAGCACAGTGGTATTCACAATAAATATTCCTCATTGGTCAGTGCTAGGAAGAGGAAGAATATAGGTCTAAGCCAAACGTCATGACTGACCTCCTGACCTGCCCCTGACACCCAGCACCCTCTGCATGGGAAGAGCTGGCAACCAAGTACTGTCTACCTGTACACTCCTGCAGCACCATGCAAAGCAAAGGCGTGACAGAGCATTTCTTATATGGGCATATTCCCTGTATCTCTGATGTGTTTGGTCAGAAATGATCCTTTTGATCAGACTTTTTGAGATGGAGCTTCTGTCACAAATCAGGCTGTGTCTGTAGGGCACAACAGAGGCTAGGGAGGTAGGGAACATACTGCATGCAAATGCAACATCCACCCCAAATCTGGCAAGGGTGTAAGTTATAAATTTACTTACAAGGGTATAAGTTATACATTTACTAACACACAAAACTTTTTTTAACAGAAAACCTGTCATATTTTGTCTCAAGAACTCTAATTGTATATGATAATATAAACCACTGACAATAAAAATTCAGTTCAGGAATTGCTGAAGAAGCTGATTTCAACCAGGAAAGAAAAGAGTCTCTTACCAAAGCTTGCTACTACTGCACTGTAATGAGTTAATACAGTTTATAGCTTGTTAAAAGGACAGAGATGAACCACAAGATATATGTAGGGAGCTTTATGCTAGCACCTACTCCTACAGGGTATGAATCAGGAAGTGCTGTTGCTCTTTCACTTTTATAAGCATCAAACTTTTTTTGTAAGCTTTTGAGCTACTCCAAAATTTGATATACATATTTTTTAAGTGACTAACCAGTCTGCACATTAAAATCTCTGCACACTAATAGACATGTAAAACAAGCTTTAAAAAAAATCTAACACAGGTAAGAGAAAAAGAAAAAGAAAAAGAAAAAGAAAAAGAAAAAGAAAAAGAAAAAGAAAAAGAAAAAGAAAAAGAAAAAGAAAAAGAAAAAGAAAGAGAAAGAGAAAGAGAAAGAGAAAGAGAAAGAGAAAGAGAAAGAAAAAGAAAAAGAAAAAGAAAAAGAAAAAGAAAAAGAAAAAGAAAAAGAAAAAGAAAAAGGAAAAGAAAAGGAAAAGAAAAAGAAAAAGGAAAAGAAAAGGAAAAGAAAAAGAAAAAGGAAAATAAAAAGAAAAATAAAAAAAAAAAGAAAAATAAAAAGAAAAAAAAGGTGGGTCCCTGCAATAGTCACAACACAAAACTGAAGGTCTAAACCTTGAGTGCTTGAGACATTATACAGATGTATAAAGATGATTTGCTAACTTGTCTCATTCAGGGATTTACTGTAATACAGTTCAGTCTCTTTCCTAATTTGAGCTCTGACCTGTAGTATTTAGAGTATATAATTCAGAGAGTACCCCTCTCCTTTAAAGTAAATGATAAAAAAAAAAAAAAAAGGAAAAACAAAGCAGAAAAACCCTTTAAAGCATTGACTAAAGCATGGCAACATGCAGAGAGATGGGAGGCATCACTTCACCCCATTGCTCTGAGGAGACAAGTGACTGCTTGAGGGAAACCAGAAGGTGAGAGCAAAGATTTGTGTTCAAATCATCTCACTGTGGTTAAGTTAAATATTCTGACTCCTTTGACTTGTGAAGAAGCTGAGGAGAAGCAGGAAAGTCAGCCTCTATTTTCGTGTTTGTATACCTTCTTTTCCCAACTCATTCCAACACAGCCTAAGCTTTCAGAATTTACTTAGTTTCCACCAGGTTTCCTTTCCCTTAGACAATTAAATTTTATGAGAAGTTTTTACTTAGCTGTTTTTTCTTACTATATACAGTTAGAAGTAATTTTTAATTCTTCTTCAAACCCTCCTAGAATGTGCATATACATGGAAGAGGCCAGGTTACCTTCAGAGCTATATCTTAAGTGAAAGGGATGATAGTGGTACCCACTACCTTAGGCATAACACATGCGTAAAAGTTGGTGATGTTTGGGATAAATCTGAGGTTTAAAAACTGCTCCCAACCCATCAGCAAGAAATCAGAGAGCACATAAATATAGGTCTGCTACAGATCCTCATCACAACATGAGCCAGACCTCCTGTGAGTGGACCAGCACCATGCTCCTCTTCAAATATCCTGATGAAAGTACTGAACCTCATAGTTATAGCACTCCTGAAAGAAGGTGGAAATGAGTGCCTTCATAGAGTCTTTCAACCTGGTTCCCAGAAGTTATTTATCTGACCAGGAGGTATTTGAATAAGACAATCTCATCCAAGATGCCAAAACTGAACTCCTGCACAGCGAACACTGAGAAATCTGCAGTAGGTATCAGAGACAGCATAGGAAAACAAGGACAATATCCTGATGAGCCACAGTTGAGATATATCCTCTGGGAGGCACCTGACAAGAGAAGAAGGTCCAGAGCTGTCATTCCTGGAGGCTTTAAAGGAGGTACAAGTGTGCAGAAAAAAACAAGAGATCTTTGGCATAAGAAGGGCCAGGAATTTCTGAAGAATTTTCTTTCTGACACACCACTTGTTCCACTGTACTCAGTCATTTCCAGTTTTGAAGCCTTGGTGCCTTTCTCTCTTCACACATAAAATTTAAAGTAGTAATACTTTAAGAAGTCTACACATCTGACAAAATTCAACACCTCTCTGGGTAAATACATCCCACTGCACCCTGTAGCTTTCATTGTGAATCAGAAAAGATGACTAATGCCATAACTGCTTATTAAAAAGAAAATTAATAATTTCTTTGTGAACTAAAGTCTTAGAATTCTTTTTAACACTTTAAACTCAAGGAAAATTAGCTTTGATGATATGAAGCAGAGGCATTTTGTTTTTTGTAGACGTAAAAGAGCATTTTTTTCTCAACAGCTATTGCTGATTTTTCTTTTTGCTTGACAGATGAGCTTATCAAGTGTCACTGACATTTTTGCAGTACTCTGCTAAAATATGTTTCATTTGCTACTCATCTGAGCACTTCAGATACGTGTCATTCAGAAGGCACTAAAGGATTGATCCAACAAATCATGTGGGCTGGAAATGCTTCAGTTTCCTAGAGACATCTTGGTTTCACTACCAGTGCCTACATCAAGAGTAGTAGATAACCTGGTGAATAAACCTGTTTACCAGGCAGTGGGAAGTGATGATTTGAACCTCCTCAAGCCAGTCCGGAATGTTTCTCACTATCTGTGATGGAAAGCAGTTATGCACTTTGCTCAGTCTGGAAGGCAGCTTAAGGACATGCTTAGGCATACAGTGCTTTTCTAGGCAAAAATAAACTTACACAATGAAGATAAGGCTGTATCCATTGCTCACCCTCTGTATTCATGAGTATTTCACCCTCAAAAACCACCAGCCATTCGAAACAATACTATAACTGCAGCCTCAAACAGAACCAAACTGAAAAACTGAGTAGAAATGAATAGAAAAGAATAGGATGATAGAGACCACTGCAGTCACCTCATCCAACCCTGTATTGAAAGAAAAGCCAAATTCAAAGCTAGGTCTGAGAGTGGAGGGTCCTGTCCAGTCATGATCTGATTATATCCAAGCATGCAGATTTCCTCAGCCTCTTTGGACAACCTGATCTTGTTTACAGAAGTAGAACTTTTCGCAAGTGACAAATGTAGAGGGAAATCACTTTCCTGAACCTGCTGGCATTTGCTGATGCATCTCAGGATCCTCCTAACCCTTTTCACCCAAACTTGTTGTTGCCCTGGACCCTCAGGTTGTTGTCTGCAGAGCTGCTTTCCAGGCAGTTTGTCTACAGCCTGTAGTGCTGCTTGGGGTTATTCTACCTTTGCACTCATCTTCGTTAAACTTCTTGATGTTTCTGCCAGCTTGTTTCATCAACTTGCTGACATGTCACTGAATAGAAGCCCTACTTTCTATTTCATCCCCACAGTTTGGTGTCACTGGTATATGTGCTGTGGGTTCATTCTATTCTATCACACACACTGTTATTAAACATATCAAACAATAACAGCCCCTTTATCAAACCCTAAAGAATGCCACTGGTAACTGATCATTAGTTCAAGCCATTGGCCTTTATTCTTTCAGTAGGATAGCCCAGATAGATTTTTTTTCACCAGCCTTGTAGTTCATCCACCTAGTCCAGACCTCCCCAATTTGACCACAACAGTGCTATGGGACAGTCTAGTTAAAGCCTTGCTAAAGGCTTGCTAACAGTCTTTTGTGTTCTGAGCCAGTCATCTCACCAAAGAACACAATCAGACAGGTCACACATGATTTACCCTTGGTACTGGGGCTTCTCCTGGAAGCCATGTCCAGGCACGTGAATTGTGGTTGTCCCATGCAGAGCCAGAAGTTGAACTTTGATGATCCTTGTGAGTCCCTGGCAACTCAGGATATTGTATGATTAAGTGATGATAATTCTATGATCATGATGACAGCCTATCTTTCTCTCCTTCATGTGTCTGGACATGGCTTCCAGGAGAATTTGCTTGGCAATCTTCCCAGGGACTAGGTTTGGAATGATCCTGACCAATAATCAATTGGCTGTTTGGTTACTCATTTCATAGCAAAGCTATATAATCTCAAGCTACTCTTTCATCCAGAGCTGAAGCCTCCCTTCCTGACCTCCTCTCTCTGACCTTCTTAAAGTCCACAGCACCAGCAGTCAGTCAAGCTCTCTCGTTGTATCTCTCTGATCCCAATGGCACCACAACTCTTATGACTAACCACACACTTCCAGTTCCCCCTTCAATTTTCCATGCTTTGTATTTTGCCCTTTAAGAACACAAAATGAAAAAAAAAAAAAAAAAAGACAAAAAAGGCTCTGAAATGGCTAACAGAAATGTAGAACTGGTAAAAAACTGGTAAAAAGTGTCAGAGTACAGAAGGATTTGGTTTTTTATTAAAATGCCCATAAGATTGTTCATATTTTTCCTCAGCCTGTTCTAAAACCCTCTCTTGCTTTTTGCAAAGACCCTAGCTTTTTCAGGACAATTATTTCTGCTGTGTCAAAGAGATAATAGTTTCATTAAGTTATACTGTGAACCATTTAAATACATAACAAGTAAGAAACAGTAAAAGATTGTGGCAGGATAAAACTTGGTACTGAGCATTTCTATTTCCTTCTGTCTTCACAGCAGATGCAGGCTCAAGAAGAAAACATTCAAAGGGTGATATTTAGTTCCAGAGGTTATATCTGTAGTTTCTGTTGTGAGATTACAGCACTTGAGCTCCTTTGCCCTCCAGTATTGGTTTTCATGGGTTTTGCAGAATTTGAGGACTCTTAACTGCTGGAATATAGTCTTAATGTATTGCACCTCTGACAGTAAATGTATCCTTTCATTAAAAGATTTGGTCGTTAAGTTTCTTTACTTTATGGAGATTGATGAAATTTACCTTACACTTAGAGCTATGCAAATAATTGATTTTGGAATTCAGTGGCAGAACACAGCTAAAGCCAAACCCAATATTTTGGAGGTTTTCTTGCCAAAATGAAAAAACAAAATATTTAATTTTCTTTTTGAAAAGAACATTGAGCTCAACCAGAAACCAAATATTTCACTGTGTTTTATTTTTAATAAAAACAAAACAAACTCAAGCCAACCTAACAAAAAAACAACAGCAAAAATCCTACAATTAAGGGGTAACCGAGGGGTAAAGTCAGAAAACCAACATGAGGGAAATTTTCCATTTTACCTGATTTCCTGGTGTTTGGCAGACTTTTCCAGATCACAGAATCACTGGGACCTCTTGAGGTTCTCTAGGCTAATCCCTCTGCTCAAAGCAAGGCAGATGAGAGCAGCTTAGTCTGCAAAATATGTTCCACATGAGTCTACACTTTCTACAGGATCTGGATGGGGACAATCCCTGAATCTTTCTTGCCATGTGTTTACAATGTCTCTTTACTGGCACCAGGCCTGAGTGACTGCAGGAAGGTTGAGCAGGAGATGAAACTTCACATGGGTACTAGGATATAGGTTGTTAAAGATCCTTCTCTAAGTAATATTTTCTATTTTAGAACAATGGAAGAAATCTTAGCTATTCTGTTAATTAATACTCCTTTTCTGCAAAGAGAAGATACACAGCAGCAACAGGGTATGGCAGAGCAGTTCCCACACTACTGAAGAAGCTTACATAAAGCAGTCTATTCATATCTCTTACAAAGCATAAGTCTTTGGGTTTTTTGCTGTTTGGTACTGATTTCCCACAGTGAGACTGTATTTAAAATGAAGAATACACTTTTGAGTGGCAGGGTCTGATCCTGCAGGGCTCATTCTCCTCTTGCTCCTGGTCAGCACAGGGAGAACCTTGTGTTGGAAGAGGTGGCTTCACAAGCAAGGATGTTGGGTTACACGCTGCTGTATCTTTGTAGCCAGTCCCAGATTCAAGGCTGGCTCTAAATGGTACTCTCAGAGTTGAGGGCACCTCAAAGATATGGTGCTATGCATCTCTCATCGTCATAAGTTTGACCACAGCTGAACTGTGGGAGAAAGATTTGACCTTGGCTGCTTTGAGAGATGCTGCTAATGCATCTCAGAAATAAGGCACTGAGACAGGTACAGCCCCAACTTTCACCTTGCTGACAACATGTTTGACTGCTCTTTGGGTACACCCTTCCTTCAGCTCATCTGTGGAGAGGGAGACCCAGCATGCCCAAGTGGTGTGACATACCAATACTCAACAAGGACCAGATCTAGCCAGTCCCTTGCATCTGCTGAGCATTTTTCCATTCCCTTTTCTTACATAAAAAGGTAGCATGGGGCAGCCTGTTTCCACATCTGAACTGTTGCACATTTGGCTGAAAGGTTTTGGGGAATGGCTTAGGCCAACATTTGTGGGGAAAGACAAGAACTTCCATTCTGGTGTGGAGTTCATGGGGAGCAGGCTGTATGGCCTAGAAGACTTCTCCTGCTCAGTTTTCTGTGGTGCTTCTTTTCAATTTTACCTTGAAATTCCTTGCCCTTTTTTCTCCTCCTCCACAGTTTATTCAGTTCTGATACTGGCAAAAGGCACCATGCAGAATCTACAGCCTTTTCAAAGGTCTAATGTGTAGGCAGAGGGATCAGAGCAGAAGGAGAAGCCTACATCCATTTTTTTCCTCTGCCATAGTCACAGAAAACTGCTCACAGTATCCAAAATTTCTGTGGCATGTGGTGAATGGGAGAACTGCTTTGCTGTTTAGTTTTGAGTTACAGCTGAAGAATGTAAGACTAGTAGGTCCGCTTTGTAAAACAGCTCTGCAGTGCCCTCAGAAAGAACAGGAATTTTCACCACAGCCCCAAATCTGAGGCTTTATTTATTGAAACCATTTTGGACACACCTTGTAATGTATCTTAGATCACTGATTTTGAGGGCCTGGGGGTAGAGAAAATGACACGGCTCCTCAGACAACACTTTTCAGTGAGTCATTAGGAGGGATGGTCACTGAAGTCAAGGACCCACGTTGTTGAAGTCTGTAAAAAGAACAGTTGCTGCCACTAGGTTGTAAATTTTTTTGACCTCTATTTTAGACATGAATACAGTATAGTTCATAAACAATGTTGCAGACATGAACAGTAAGACTTTAAAGCAGTTTTACAGAAAGAGAGAGAAAGTGTTAAGGTTGGTTGCAAGTACTTCTGATAAGTGACTCAGAAACTGTTTGACTCTACAAAATTAGTCATTTATTAAACGGTGTAAAAATCACTTCTTAATCTATTAACGAATGCACTCTACTGTAAAGTAGAGTGACTAACTTCCCATAAAAAGAGAGTAAAATTGTGGGTGCACATAGTCACTTCGTTATCTTTCTGCTATAACTCAGTCTGTTTCTCTACTGTGCATAGGCACATCCAGGAACCGAGTCCACAGGTGCTTGAAGGCACTTGAGAAGGGCTGACAGACTCATTCCTTGAAGGGAAACTTTTTCTTGGAAATTCTGACTCTATACTTATTTGGAAGACAGGGAAAACAACAGCAGCCTCTCTCATTTGCTTCACCAAGCCTAGACCTGTTTCCAGTCATGCTGTTAGTCTCAGCCTCTTTTTAACTGTTGTGGGTTTACTGACTCAGCCTTTATTTTATATTTAGGCCATTTTCTTGTAATAAGTCACAGCTGTGACTGTCATTTTACTAAAGTGAAATGTGTTGACAGGACCAAGAATAGCAGCTGTCTGTCAGACCTGCACCTAGTGTGTTAATGAAGATACCACACATTGGAAACAAAACAAAAGACAGAGAAACAGAGAAGGTAACTCTGAAAGTAATCTTTAAAAGAGTATGCTTACCTTTTTCTTTCCTAAAAGAGAGTGTAGAGATTTTCTTAAAATTAATTCAGTGAGGCTTACCCTGCCCAGATCAACCTAAGGTAATGTAATGTACTAGGATAAACTGGGTGGAGTGGAAGTTCCAGGGTCATCTGTACCTCTTAAGCATCACCCCAGCTAACTATTTGGATTGATACTAGCTAAAAATTTGTCACTTCCACCTTCATAGAAAATCATATATGTTCTGGGAGTATGGCATGAGACTTGAGAGAAGGTTGTCTCAGCTCTGCATCTTCTGCACCCATTGAAGTGCCACAGCTGCTTCAGTTCCAGACATAAAAAACTTTCACTTCTGCAGGAGCTGCTCTGTTCTGAGGTACTGTGGTCAGTGGTGCAAAGGCCAGCTCTTACTCAGGAACTACCAGAGCTCCTAAAGGATCTGAGACCTTGTGACACTCTCATTGTTCAGATGATCAAATCTTTTATTTGATCTGCTAATCAGTTTCTGCGCACAGAAAACTTTACTAAAGCCACCAAGTTTTCCATGGTTTTAAAGACTAGTGTGTAGTAGTCATAGCCTACAGATGATGAGAAGTGATGACTGAACCCTCAGTATCTGTCAGTAAAATTTCAAATGCCTTGACAAATCCCGCTTCCTGAACCCAAAATAACCCATAGTAAATCAGTAGGTTGAGAGAAATTAGGCATAAGCAAATATGAGTCTGCCTTAGCCTGCTGGAGTCACTAGTGTTGGGACAAGTTTGCAAAGCTACAGGTCCCCTGAGGTACAGACACAGCAGAGGTAGCTGAAACCGCTTCCTTCAGCATCTGGACTGATGCTCAAGCGGTTTACACTAAAAAACTTTAGAATAGGGTTCCTGACAATTTTTTTCTGGGAGGGCTGTTTAATGAGCTGAACATGAGGCTGGGATCAGATCCAAAACTTTATGTGAAATGAAATTTCCTTCTGTTTTAGAGTGTAATGTAACAATCTTTACAAATTGAAGCTGAATTAGAGCAAATACAACAGCATTTCTTCATGTTCAAGGGAGACTTATGTAGGTGATTTCATTTCCAATAATTTAAGGCAAACTGTATTCAAAACTTACCTCAGCCTGAAGGACTGAGCAAAGGTAGTCCCCAGCACAGCTCCACACATGCCACTCTTAAAGGAGATTCATGCTGATCCCAGCAGAATAGTGTTTCTGGAACAGACCTCAAAGAATCTTGTTAACTCAGCATGGGATAACAGGAGGGCTCAGAGGAATGCTAGGACCAGAAAAGCAGTAGAAATTAAATTCATTATTGCCCTTTCCAGAAGCCAGTCTGAGCTCATGAGTTTTGTACAACATTGTAGTGTTTTATGGTAGGAAATGGTGGGGGCAGGGAGGGGAAAGAGTGGTACAATAATTTATATTGTGCCTTTTGGAGAAAAAAAATCATCATCATCATCATCATCATGGCTAGGTATATATGCCCCAACTCTCCAAGCTGACCCTGCTGAAAAAGATAAATTTTAAGCTGACCTGCGCCGCCTTACCCAAAAGGTTCCTGCAGGTGATAAGATCATTATCCTTGGTGATTTCAACACCACAGTAGGTAAGAACTTTGAAGCCTGGAAAGAAGCATTAGGCAAGCATGGTGTTGGAAACTGCAATGATAATGGTCGCCTTCTGCTAGAATTCTGTGCGGAGCAACAACTCACCACCACTAATACTATCTTTCAACAGAAAAATAGTCTGACAACCTGGATGCATCCTAGATCTAAGCATTGGCATCTCATTGATTATGTCTTGGTGCAACAGAGGGATGTCCACGATGTTCATCACACCTGTGTGATGCCCAGTGCAGAATGCCAAACAGACCATTGACTTGTGCACTGCAAACTTTACTTCAATCTTAAGTTCAAACCAAAAAGGGGCAGTATCCCAAGGAGGAGACTCCAAGTTAACAGTCTCCAATCAGCCACAGTGAGAGACAGATTCCAGGCAAACCTTCAAACTAGGCTCGAAAACCATTCCACAGATTCTACAGAGAAAAAAAATACCATTGATAATTATTATCATGTTTCTCTAAATCATACAAAAAAAGAGTGTACCAGCTGCAAGGACACATTCTCTCTAGTACTGATGGAAGTAGAGTTTGTTCAGTCCTAGACTGTACCATATGAGTATGATGTACCTAGTTAATAGAGAGAATCTAACATGGAAAACCTGACAATTCTTTTTAAACAGCCTGTAGTGATGGACCTCATCACCCTTACTCGGGTGCAATATTTGGGTCTGTCTGAAAGCTTATCTTTCATAATGATATCCAGAGATGCCAAAACCATTGCTTGTTTCCATAGTTTGTTCCACTGGTTAACCATATTTCTCTTTTGAGCTCTTGGCCTTTGTGATCTGAAGGTCTCTGATTTCTGCATCTGTACATTGGCCTGAGTTCTCAACCAAACTAAAAGCCCTTTTCACATGTTGTTTTGCCTTCCCAAGAGACAAGAGTACCTATTGGTCATTCTCCAATAACCAGGTTGCAGCTAAGCCTTGGTTTGAATAAGCAGACGTAGCTCTTCAAGGCTTTCCCTATAAGACATTTTCCTCAGACCTCAAAACAGTTTTATGACTCATGTTATGACTTTGGACAGAAACACTGTGCTGAACCCATGAGAGTGTGGTTCTGCCTCAGGTACTCCTGTAAGAGGTAAAAGAGCTGGGATGAAAAAGATATGTGTTCCCAGGAATGGTGAGTGGCTCCTTGGGCGTAGAGCTTCAAAGCAATGGATCTGGAATATCAAAAGTACCTTAAATACTGATAATTCAGCAAAGCAAAAAAAAAAAAAAAATCAGATACAATAAAATATGCACAGAGTTAAATCAGGCAACATGGACAGATAATAACTACAAAATGAACTTATATTTGTGAGTTTCTGTTCACAACCACCACTGTCAACTGATTGTACCATGTGTCAGTAAATAACAGGCAATGTTGAGACCACGCTCTCCCTATTATTAGAAATGTAATAGTCATACCTTGTTTAAAAACCTGTTTTTAAATCTGTTGCCACCTGGAAAACTAGATTAAACAGATCAAGAGCTAAAGTTATCTACAAATATTCTGGGCAGAAATATAATTAGAGCTGTCATTAGGATTATCATTTAGTAGACACTGTAGATGAGACAGAGAAGATAAGCCACTATCAGTTGCTGTTGAGGGCTAAAGTGATTATTAAGCTTATAAGTTTGGGCCATGTGTTTTCTTGGCAGTGTAGACAAAATATTGAATAGCTTCCAAAAACCCAAGACAGATGGTTTCTCTTAAAAAGCTTTCCCAATGTGGCACCATCAGCAGACAGGTAAGGTGCTGGTGTGTGCCAGAGCCTGTTTGCAGCTCTCCAGCATCAGGGCAATGGAGTATGTAGGATGAGGCTACAAAGTGGTGTATAAATCTTCATGCTGATTATCCATCTGCTAGTCTCTCCTGGTGTGATCTCCTTGGGGCCCACGCTTTCCATCCCTGACAATTCATTCTGGACACAAAGCTCTCAGCACTGCTGTACAGCACCTGCAAGGGCAGGCTGAAGACTTCTCTGTGATAAGAAGACATTCCATGCTAAGATGGAAGATCAAAATAATTTTTTTATCAAACTGTGGTGAACAGGTTGAACCTTTAAAAAAACATGCTGCAGGATGCATAACAGTGTGATAACTCTACATGCGCCTGCAATGCATGACTGGAGGACATAGAATCATAGGATGGTTTGGGTTGGAAGGGACCTTAAAGATCATCTAGTTCCAAGCCCTCTACCATGGGCAGTGACACCTTCTACTAGACCAGGTTGCTCAAAACTCTATCCATGAAGATGGAAACATTAACCTGATCAAGTTGAACGTGTCTCTGCTCATTGCAGAGGAGTTGGACTAGATGACTTTTAAATGTCCCTTCCAACCCAAACCACCCTAATATTCTTTGTGGGATCCCAGTCTGCTGTAAGGTGACAGTAGAGAGCAGACAACTCTGCAACACCAGGTGTCCTTCCCCTCTGCTCCCTCTCACCTCTGTCTGTGAGTATCCTCACCCTCCCTTGGAGCTGCATTTCCCAACTTTCTCAGGCCTTTATCACACCAGCCACCATGGATCAACTGCTGTAACCTCTTGTCACATGGAAATCCGATGGGATTAGGTACTGGAAACTGTGTCCTTCCACTTCTCTCCCTGGCACCTGCAGAGGAACCGGGGCCATCCTACCTGCAATTTGATGTCCACATGGTACTAGGGATGTGGGGTCTCCCCAGCAGGGACCTTCGAACATACAGCAAAGAGCATAAGAGCTGACAAAGAGAAGTTTGGTGCCACAGGGAACTGGCAGAGGTCAGCATGTCTCTGCAGGGACTATAAAGGTTAATGTGTCTGTCACTTGCTCAAACAGGTTGAATCCAGAAGATGCAGGCACTGCCCAGCAACCCTGTCTTTCTGCCGCCGTGGCGACAAAGATGAAGGTTTGATGGGGTTGGTGGGCTCTTCCTCAGACAGTCCTGTCCCTTGGAGCAGGCCAAGCACTCCTATTGAACATAGCAAACCAGTGTCAGCCCCTGGTTCTTTGAAGTTGCTGATGTTTTGCAACTGTGAGCTGCTTAGTGAGAAACATTCATTTTGTCTTCAGAAACAGAAATAAATTTCTTTCCTTCAGATAACTGATAATTTTCTTCCTCTGGAAGAAAATACTGGAAATACTGGAATGGATCTGTTTTTATTTGTGTGATGTTTACTTTCCAGGAGGCTTTGTCACACTTAAAACTCCACTGGATTTTTTGCCTCAAGCTTCTCCACAAAATATGCAGGGAGCCCAGGGCTGGTCCCTGCTGTTGGGAGGGTAAATCTGCTCCTGAGACAGAAAGGATGGCTCTTCTCATGACTTTTTCTTTTCTTGGTTCTGTTTTGGCATTTTATCTTCATGCTACATGAACAGGAAGCTATAGGGACAGCCGCAAATCTTCTTGTTGCCTTTTGTCCTTCAGTTCCACTATTTTTACACTGTCAGTTGTTTTTATGCATGTGCCTCTACATTTATGGGATAGAATAACGATGTCAGAATGTCTCTGATTACAAATTCCATCGTCTCTAAGAAGAACAAGTGCCATTCCCCCTTTTCAAACCTAGCCAATGATCTTTCCTACTCTGAATTTATAGTAACCATAATTCCAGAAGATCCTCAGATACCTCACAGTGGTTTTTTTTCAGCATGAATAGATTTTACAGCTGGGCAAGGTCTTACATTACAGAGAAATTTATGCCTAAACATCTGCTCTTAAATGTCCTTCAGCTAGTCAAGGTGGTTACAAATCTATCCACAGCACCCATTGGAAGATATAAAAAAATCTACTGTTCTAATTTAATGTAGAAAATTATTTGTTATTACACCAACAGTCTGGATAGCAGGAAGGAAGATCTCAGGAAACTTTAGATCATGTCAGATCTCTTAATTTAATTTCTGTTTTTTTCTCAGTGACAGGTAAAAGCTCTCTTCTTTTTTTTTTCCCCTTTGTACAGTCAGTGAAATGTGATCAGTTGAACCAAATCAATGTTACTGTGAATATACAATCTTAGAGGTCCAAATAGGTACACTTATGCTCACTTATCACTGCTTGCCCTTAAACTTTTGATAAGGTTTTGATGAAATGCATTGTGGCAGATTGACTCTACACAGATAATAAAAACCATTTCTGGATAGAAAAAACGCATAGCTGAGAGCTGAAACAAACAGAAGACTGTATATATGGTTTCCTTTGCTGTCCTGAGTAGCGACTTGTTAGAAATAATAGGGCAAGCATGTCTGTAAGCATTGCTGATTTACTGAATGCTTATTTACTGAACTAATAAATAATTTCCCTTGCACATCTTTGCTTCTTTAAAACAAACAAACAAACCCATGGAAAGTCATCTTCAAGTAGACCAGCCTGACTTCATATAGTTGACCACAGGAACAATGCCCTATGTGGTCATTCTTCATGGATGGAGATCTTCCCAGTGGTTTTCCTAGTCTAATGAACAGATTCATTATTTAATTTAGCAGTGCATTGGTCTAGACCCAGTCACTGTTGTATCTCGGCGTCTTTGGTGTTGGTCTTTCCAGTAAGATTGTCCATACAGACTTCTTCAAATCCACAGCATAAAAAATCCTTGTTACATAAAATTTCACCCTCATAGTTTTCAAGAATTTATACAATAGCAATTTCATTATGTCAAAGTTATATCAGTCATTGCAGAATTATATACATTTTGTTATAGTAATTACATGAATTGAAAAATAGTAGTATTTACAACTGAAAATGTAAACTTCTCTAAGTTGTCCTCATTGGAGTTCTGTAAATGCTCGATACAGTTTTTATTTTCTATGCCACAACCTCTCTTTCTCTCACAGCACATTTAAACATTAATAGCTCTTTTTACAGTGCTATTGTGAGTTTGTGTCTCTCCAACAGAGCCAGATTCAACCTCATGCTCTCTTTGAGCATTTTATATAATAAATCTATTCTTTATTCAATTCATTCAATAAAGTTGAAATAAAGCTAGCATCTCACAGGGGCTATACATTCAAAAGAGGAGACAGATGGATTTATGCCAACTAACACCAAGCAAGGATAGCATCATAGAATCATTTAGATTAGAAAAGAACTCTAGGATCATCCAGTCCAACCATTAACCTAACACCATTAAATCCACCACGAACCATGTCTCCAAGTGCCACATCCACACATCTTTTAAATAGCTCCAAGGATGGTTACTGCTACTTCCCTGGGCAGTCTGTTCCAATGTTCTACAACCCTTTAGATGAAGAAAAATTACCTAATATTCAATCCAAACACCAGCTCTGTTGCCCTTCTCTGGACACGTTCCGCTACCCCAGTGTCTTTCTCGTAGTGAGGGGCCCAAAGCTCAACACAGGATTCAAGGTGCAGCCTCACCAGTGTTGAGTACAGAGGGACAATAATTGCCTTGGTCCTACTGGCCAGGATGCCACTGGCCTTCTTGGCACCTGGGCATACTGCTGGCCATCATCCCCAGGTCCTTTTTCACTAAGCGGCTTTCCAGACTCTTCTCTAAGCCTATAGGATTTCATGGGGCTGTTGTGACCCAAGTGGAGGACCTGACACTTTGCCTTGTTGAATCTCATCCAACTGGCCTTGGCCCATCAATCCAGCCTGTCCATATCCCTCTGTAGAGATCAACAGATCAAGGTTGATCTGCTGATCAACATTCCTGACCAACTTGCTGACTTCTGCAAACTGACTGAGAGTACACTTGATCTCCTTGTCCAGATCACTGATAAAGATATTAAACAGAACTGCCCCTGTACTGAGCCCTGGGGACACCACTTGTGACCGTCTGCCAGCTGGATGTAAATCTGCATTCTGTGGCTCTCTTGTATGTGATGAGGAGCTGTGTAAGACATTCTCCACTATTCTTTGTTCAGTTCTTTTATAGGCTTTTGCTCTGTTGGTGTGTGGGGCTTACATGACTGCTACAAATGCAGAACTGCCAGAAGATGCTACACTGGGGATGAGAAAGAAAAAAAAAGCAATGTTGTGTGTCAGGAGGAAGAATTTCCATAATAAATACTCACTACTTTGCCAAACTACAAAAATGTCACTGTCTGGAAATAATAGATCTCCATCTTTTTATTTAAAAACTTATAAAAATAAGATATATATAATATAAACAAACTTAAAATGCCCAGCACTGAGAAAGTCTAGATGGAGGTTATACAGCTTAAAAGGAGTAATTGACTTTCTAAATAAGCCTTAAATCAATGGTTAAAGCTGATTTCAGGGATGTAAAATCATACTGTGGAAGAGCAAAATTAGAGCCTAAATGCTACTCTAGGCTGAGCTGAGTCTAATCAAATTCATTTAACCGCATTATTTTCTTCCTTGTGTACCACAGATGAAAACAATGGAGCTTTCTTGGCAAGAAGCCAGCCTGAAGTCATCTATTACCCTCCGTGGTGAAGTTCTGGCAAGGAGAACAAGGCAGCTGCCCTTATAGTAATTGATATTAATGACTGAGGTTAGAGACCATTGTGACAGCTTGGGACTGACAACAAAGAAAAAATCCAGCAGCAATATGAACAGGAGTAGTCTGAAGACAGAAGGATAAAATGGGAGCATATCAGTGTAGTCCTTTTTTTAAAACAAATATTTTGTTTATTTTGTCTTGAAAATTATTTAGGTTACACATCGGTATACATTAAATGAGAATAAGATTTATGATTGAAATTGTCAGTATCTTGATTTGTCATTTTTCTGATGTGTCCTGCACTGCCTTTGGATGGGCTGGAAGAAATGGAGTTGGGGTTGGCCATCTCCCCACATTGGGGGCACAGTGGCCAGGACAACTACATCCCTAGGCATGGTGCAGTGCAGGGCTGAACTGCCTACAGTTTCAACCCCAGCTGTTCCCCAGCAAGCCCTGGCAAGAGCCCTGGTTATGCCCTATGCTCTATTCCCAGGCTTCTTATGACAGTCCTTGTAGGGTTATTTTCAGTGTTTTGTGAAAGTCTGTGCTAGTTTTATCATATACCTGCAGATTTCACACACTTTTGCTGAAAAGTAGCTCTTGCTTTCAAATTAGCTAGAGCTATTCTAGCCCCCAGAACCAGTGATTTGCATTGATGAAAACTGAGGTGATTGTACCTACTCAGTTTTACCTGTAACATGCTCTGTTCTAATAAAACATAGCTCCAGGCTGAAATGAAAGGATGGAGAGACAGCCCTCACAGTACAAGAGAGAATATTTATACCAGGGAACAAGATTTCTTGCAGTGCTGCATAGTTTAGTTTGTGACAAGCTTTGGTTTTCAGTTCTTGAAGGCAAAAGTGGTCACAGGGACAAACGTATGTGTTGTATTAACGTGGGGACAAGTGCTGTGCTGTGACCCTGGGAGTCATACACCACTGTGTGCTCTTTCATGCTTAACTTAGGTTTACCTGGTCGTCTTCACGTGTTATTTTCTCTTTCCACCCTATCATACTCCTAGGTTTTATATCCCTCAGCATCAAAACTGTATGGAGCATCACGCAGATTATGTGAATGGTGATTAACATATACTGCTGTTCTGCCTCTTGGAGTGCTGTGTCTTTTGGCCACTTTATCATCAAGATGTTGAGAATCTCAGTATTGTAACATACGCTGTCTGTAAAAATAAATGTAGTGTCTATGTTGTCATTGTTGAGTAAAAGGCTTTCCTAAGTAGGTCCTTGCCTTGAGAAATAGATTCTCTTCTTGACCCAATTCTCTTCAAAAGACTGAAAGACAGAGTCAAGTGTATCACACTTTTGAAATGAAAACAGCACTCAAGTTTGCTTTGTAATTTCTGGTCTCTCATGTAAACATCTGTTGATGTTCCCTTCAAACCTTCCCTGGTTTTGTACCTTTGGAATATTTTAGCACAAAGTGAAAAGAATGAAATCTTTCAAAAAGGAAAATTACCTTGTGTGTTCCTTCTATTTAGGAAGAAACAAATCCTTGGATTACTGCACAAATATCAGTGTTTGAAATGATCTTGCTTTCCCAACCTCTTCTCTACTGTCCCACCTCTGAAGTCCAATTAACACAAAGCATTTACTCGCTATTTGTATGGGCTGATAATTATTTAATGACACAGTAATCTAAAATGCCAAGACACAATTACAATCTGATCCCAGCTGTTACATTTAAGCCACAAGAGATTCAAAACTGTGATATAGTCTCCTATGAGAAGGAGTAGGGTTAAATTTCAGGAAGCGAATACTTATCTGGTATAGAAGAAACCCATGATCAAGCAGGTGGCTTTTCCAGTGTGAGGCTCATGCCCTGCACTACTTTTTTTAAGATCTTGGAGCAGATCCTCCTGTCAGATATTTCGAAACATACAGAAGACAGGGAGGTGATTATAGAAAGCAAATCAGGCTTCACTAAGGGCAAGTTGTGCCTGACTAATCCAGTGGTCTTCTAAGATGAAGTGACTGAATCAGTGGACAAAGCAAGAGCTACAAATACCATTTATATGGTCTTCTGTAAGTACCTTCATAAGGTCTCCACAACATTCTTACCTCTAAATTGGAAATACATGGGTTTGATGGATGGACTGTTAGATGGGTAAGGAATTGGTTGGATGCCCACTCAATGTTTCAATGACCAGGGGTACGTACTGAGTCCAATACTATTTAACATCTTCATAAATATAGTGGTCCAGTTGACACACCTCAGGGAAGGGAAGTCATCCAGAAGGATCTTGACAGGCTTGAGGGGTGGGGTTATGTGAAGATCATGAAGTTCAATTAGGACAAGTGCAAGGTCCTGCACCTGTATGAGGACAATCCCCAGTGTCATTACAGACTGGGGGAGAAATTAATTGAGAATCAGAGAATCATCGAATGATCTGCCCTGTAGAAAATGAGTTCAGTATATTGGTGAATGTAAAACTGGACATGAGCCAGCAATGGCCAGCAAGGTGAGGAATTTGATTCTCCCTCTCTACTTCACTCTTGTGAGACCCCGTATGGACTACTGCATCCTGCTCTGGAGTCCTCAGCACAGGAAAGACATGGACCTGTTGGAGCAGGTTTAGAGGACCACAGAAGTGGTCAGAGGGCTAGAACACTTCTCCTATGAAGAAAGACTTAGAGTTGAGGTTTTTCAGCCTGGGAAAGGCTCTGGGGACACTCTATAGTGACCTTTCAATATACAGAGGGAACTTTAGGAAAGACTGAGAAAGACTTTTACCAAGGCCTGTAGTGACAGGTTGAAGGGCAATGATGTTAAACTGAAAGTGGGTAGATTGGCTATAATGAAGAAGTTTTTTACCATGAAGGTCAAGAAACAATAGAACAGACTTACGGGGAAGTTGTGGATGTCCCATGATTGGAAGTGTTCAAGAACAGGTTGGAAAGGGCTTTGAGCTAGTGGAAGGTGTCACTCCTTTACAGCCAAAGTAAAAGACCATAGTCTGTCAGTACAGGTGGATAATCTCAATCCTCAGATGTGGAAGGAGATATAGAAGCCCAAAGTGCCACTGCCATCCACTTATGGGAACCTCTCCCAGGGCACTTATAACCTCTCAGATCTCTGACGTCTGCAATAAATGTCTTGTTTTGTCAAACGTGGACACCTCAGCTATGTTTTGTAGAGTAGGAAAGGTCACTGTCCCACACTGCACTCTTTGTGAAATCTCTTGTCCTAGTCTTGGCAAGTCCACCTTGTATAGCTCCCTCCTCACCAATTCCTGAGCTATGGCTCTTCTTTCTCTTTATATTTGCCTTTTCATCTTTATTTACACACCTTTTCCCACTCTGTCCTCTGGGCTCAGAATTTCTTTCCCCAGGGAACTTGAGAAGTCTCCATTGAGATCTCTCTGTATAAGTCTCCCCTTCTATAAATTGCCCAGGTACAAGACTAATTATTTTAGCTCGAGTATTCAGGGACAGAACCTTCCTTTATGTCTCAACTGAAGCCTTGTTGTCACAACAGAATTACTGCCATCATTTACAAAAGTCCAGATCGTACATTCACTGGAATTCTTCATTTGTGCCAGATTCTGTAAGAAGCAGCTCAGATGACAGTTCATTAAAAAAAAAAAAAAAAAGCATGCATTTTCCAAAATGCTCTAAAATAACATTTACTGTCTGGAGATCTGGATCTTCCTGCTTAAATTTGTTACTTATTTTTTAAGCACTGGGAATGTCGGAAGGCACTGCATGAATGTCATCCATTTGCCCATGTTTTTCTGAGCAAAGGTGAATCTGTTTCACTTTTGCTTTAAAGAGGTATTGGACAAGTAGTGAAGAGGTATCTTAGTGTAAGAGATTGACATACTGTAGCCTCTGTTTAAATCTTAAGGCTCACAGGCAACAGTAAGGCCACCTGTTACACTATTACTGTTCAGATATTCTTCAATTTACAGTTATATAAATGGTTCCAGCATCATATCTTGTGTGATCTGTTACCAAAGGACAAATTCTGGGTCATGACTGCCCTTTAAGCCTGGAATTTGTGTGTGATGGAAGCTGGAAGAGAGGTGTAAAAAACATGTCCCTAGTTGCTTGATTAGGATTTAACTTCAGATTTGAGTAGGTTGCTATTGAAGAAAAAAAGCCTTAGTTATAATACTTAACTGTGCTAATCAAAGCCTGTCAAATCCTTCAGATAATGTAATGAATTCTGCAAATGGAGTAACTGATATACTTCTTAGAGCATGACCTGCCAGCTAGTCTTTAAAAGATGAGAACGACACTGATGCTATTAGTTACTAGGGACTACATGATTACAGAACCACAAGTGGTGTTCCCCAGGGCTCAGTAGTGGGGGTATTTCTGTTTAATATCTTTATTGATGACCTGAACAAGGGGATCGAGTACAGCCTCAGTCAGTCTGCAGCTGGGTGGGAGTACTGGTCTGCTGAAGGGCAGGAAGGTTCTGCAGAGGGATGTGGACAGGCCGGATCAATGGGCTGAGGCCAATTGTATGAGGTTCAAGGCAAAGTGGTGGGTTCTGCACTTGGGTCATAATAATCCCATGCAGTGCTACAGGCTGGGGGCAGAGTGGCTGGAAAGCAGCCCAGCAGAAAAGGACCTGGGGGTGCTGGTCGACAGCAGCTGAACATGAGCCAGCAGTGTGCCCAGGTGGCCAAGAAGGCCAGTAGCATCCTGGCCTATATCAAAAATAGCATGGCCAGAAGGACTAGGCAAGTGATTGCCCCACTGTACTTAGCACTGGTGAGGCTGTACCTCAGATTCTGAGTTCAGTTTTGGGCTCCTCACTGCAAGAAAGACATTGGATGCTGCAACATGTCCAGAGAAGGGCAACACAGCCGGTGAAGGGTTTGGAGCACAAGTCTTCTGAGGAGCGGCTGAGGGAACTGGCGTTGCGGAACCTGGAAAAAAGGAGACTCAGGGAGGAGCTTGTCCCTATCTGCAACTACTTGAAAAGAAGTTGTAGCAAGGTGGGGTTTTGTCTCTTGTCCCAGGTAACTAGTGAGAGGACAAGAAGAAGTGGCCTCAAGTTGTACCAGGGGAGGTTTAGATTGGATATTGGGATAAATGTCATTACAGAAAGGGTTTTCAGACATTGGAACAGGTTGTCTAGGAAAGTGGTGGAACCAAAATCCCTGAAGTATTTAAAAAACCTGTGTGTGGCACCTGGGGCCAGTGGTTTAGTGGTCAACATGGTGGTGCTAGATTAACAGATGGACTGGATAATCCCACAGGTCTCTTCCAACCTAAAAAATTCCATGAATTTAGGTGCAGCATTAGAAAGGTCATAAATAGCTATCAAGAGTCTTTATCTCCATATCTGAGAGTATTTAAATGCCATTAAAGTGAGTAGTGAAGCACAGTTTCTACCACCTTCTACTAGTAGTCCATTGAACTTGATGTTAAAAGTCCATGTTTTGCTGGACTATCATTCCCATCAAAATAGTTTATTTCTAATTGGCACTGGTGTTTAGATCTTTTGTTCAGAGGCTTAGAGAGATCAAATACTGTCTGGAGAAGAGGATCCCTCTATTAATTACTTGCTTGCCAATAAATCCACAGAGAAGATATAGCCTACAAGCATGTATATGGATATTTTGCAGTGTTTCAAGCTCACTGTCAATTATTAAGTGTGAACTGAATTAATATATAATTTGGAAGAAGCGGTTCCTTTTCTGAAAAGATGAGAGGACACCGTTGCATGATATTGATTCATAGTTGAGTTTATTCACAGTTACATGCTTGATAAAACTGAGACCATAACTTCTACAGCTGGATTTCAGTGTCCACATGATAATTATTTCTTTTCTTAGTGCTTTGAACTGTCTTCTATTACTCCAGCTTACTAGTGGCTCAGATGAAGCATATTAGTATATTATTTGCTAAGGCTGGGTCAGGACAAATAGTGCAATGAACTTTGCTGATGTCGATTTGGAAACCTTAGGTGCAGGATTTTGGTTTCTACTCCTTTGGCACAAGGTTGCCAAAATTACTGAAGCCCTACCAGTATAAGACAGCAGCCCACTTTTTCTCCTGCTGGTTTTTATTTGGTAGACATATGCACTAGCCGGAACTCAAAGTCCCTTTTCTTGTAAAGACGTCATGTGCAAAATGTTAGGCTATAGTGTTACTTGGTATTATAAAGCTCTCTGAAGCAAGCAGAGTCCATTGAGTTCTCAGCAAGATGGGAACAGTGGCTTATTCACGTCACAGCTATATGCTATTTTTGGCATGCAGTTGGCTTTTCCTTATTAGGAAAATAAAAACTATTCAAACAGAAAGTTCTTCTAGCTTGGTATATATATCAATTTGGCTGATTTCAGACATGTTGATTTCCTTTCACCTGCAAAAACCTACTTTTTTTAAAGTCTGCAGTATTTTGTTTGAGGCTGGTTCTTTTCAAGCTCCGTCTGTCTCTATGTTTCCTCTCTGAATGTGGAAAAGGGTTATCCCTTGGGAATTAGGATGGATCTTGTTATGTGCTCAGGGGAGAGGAAGTTAAGGGAGACAAACAAAGAGTGGTGAACACGCAGACTTCATTTGGCTTTCTGTGAGTAAAGCACATACCCATATACAAAGGTGGCCCTGCACGGGAAAGACTATGGGGATGCCACATCTAGTCAGTGTGTCCACACCACTCTCAATGTTCCCCTTGTACATAACTTCTCTTCTACTCAAACTTCTGAAAACAAGCTCTTGATCTGGCTGGGACAAGGATTTTCAAAGAAGAACCGAGACAGTGTTGACTTTGTGCCTTCCACAGAGATTAAGCAGAAATGTTTAATGAATAATGTCTCAAAACACTGTTCTGGTTCTCTTTTATTGTTTTAATTGAAATACTGCATCTGTGCACTAAAACAAGGCCTGATTGAGGGCAAATCTGTTCTAACAGCATCCAAGATGGTTTTTGCTTGATCCATACCAATCCATTTTTGCACAAAAGTTGCAACTTACTAAATTAATACTTACTGAAGCACATCAGCTTAATATATAAGCAGAAAGAAAAGACATGTCAGTCTGTTCTTTATAGGTTGTACTGAGGGGATGAGATTATACAGTTGTACAACATGACTTTTCCTTATTAGGAGAATAAAATCCTTACTATTGGAAAACATGTCTTGGTCATCTCTTGAAGTACTTCAGATTTTCTCCAGTGTCTTCTTGTTATTTAAAAGGAATGTAAGTCACATCCATAACGGTCATGGATTATTTTCTGGACTAGATCTCTGTCAGGATGGCAGGCATACATTATACAGTAAAATTGTGCCGGGACAAGGGTAGTTTTCCTTTTGTTCTGAATGAATGGAATGATAAATGAAAGATGTAAAGCTGTTTATTTCAGTATGTGTTTATGGTCTCAGCTGGAGATCAGGTCCCTTCCAGATTAACACAGAAAAGGAAATTGAATTTAGTCCAAATTATTCACTATTTTTTCTTATATTGAACTTAAACTGCTTTCTGAAAGCTTTGTGGGATTTAACCAGAACTAAACAGGAACCACTTCATTTGCAGCTGAGCCTGAACTAGAACCCACCCAAAATAGATACTGCTTCAATTTACCAGCTTACAGATGAGATTAGCATGTCCTAACACCCCTTGAGCACTGCAGGAACCAGATCTCTTGTAAGATTTGAATTGAACCATGTCATAGTTGTGGTTGTTCCGGAGTATGAGTATTGCTTTACTATCAAAGTCTTCACTTAAAGATGATGACTTCATTAAAAGAGGGATTCGTCTCATCTCATCTCAGGCTTGAACATTTGATTTAAGCTGGTTGTCTTCATTTACAGAGAGAGACAGAGGTATATCCAGTGGAAGATTCACAGGGAGCCCAAATGATTACTTTAGACTCCTCTCACGATCTTCTGGAGAATGTTGAATGAAAATTTCACAGTTGAAAGGTCTACACACGTACAGACACCTTTTTGTTTACAAACAACAGCTTCTTTGTCCCATATCTCTCCAGGTAATACCTTCACTCTTACTGAGGCACCTCAAACCAAGAACTTTGTGAATTGACTGGCTTCCACATCATGTGGAAAGCTCACATTTTTCAAAAGATGGCTTTTTTCCCTCTGTTTCATCACAAACTGGCAGCACCAGTCTGAACAAAACCAACCGAAAATATACACTGGAAAGTCATCATGAAGTAGGAGAAGAGACAGAAGGAGATTTTTTTATTTTTATTTGAATTTCCATGATTGTATGAAAACAGGATGATGAGAATCTCTCTCCCCTCTCTCCTTAGTTATTGTTCTATCTGTAACTAGTAAAGAAGAGATTACAAAGAAAGAATGGATTGTTCAAACTTGTTTTGTCCATGAAAGCATCTGTTGCAAGAATTAATTTTTTCTCTCAAAGATCTAAAATGCTTCATTTTACCCGCCAGACTGAATAAATGCTCTGAAGTAGTTATACTTAAATAGATGATTTTTTTTTAATCAATCCTCTCTAGTTATGCTTGCATCTGCTCTGGATTTGCTTTCCACAAATATTCATGCAATTAAGTTTTTAGAACAAAGTCTTTCTCAAAGTAAATATTAAGTATGAGTGGTCAAATGTATATGGAAAGGAAATTTTACATTGCCTTTCTGCAAGGCTTCAGAAAAAAAAAAGAAACAAAAAAAACCTCAGGAGTATTAGGTTTATTCCTGATGACAAGAAGCAGTAAGAATACAGAGTAACAGAAGGGACACGTCCACACTGAAAAAAACAGGTCTTATTTCAAATTCAGCTCCTAGTTCCCCTGAATTCATTAGGGGAATGCCTATACATTTCAGAGTGACGAGATTTTACTATACCTTCAAGGACTGAGTCCATTTCTTTTTGCCTAAGGATAAAACAATGCTGACCTAATAAATTCAAGAAAATCCCTTTATATTTTGGAGACTTTTATATAGTACAGAGTAGGCAAGTAATCTCTTTCCATTACTGTTCCAGATTAATTTTAGACAATTTTGGGCTGTGTCACTGCCAGAAGAGCTATTTTGTCAGCCTGGCTATGCCCTCCCATTCCTTCCCTCACACCTGGCACTCTGGTTGATTTGTTTAGTTTGACTATTGAGCCGAGTCAGTAGAAAAAAAAGGTTGTGAGTTTGTTTTGAGAGAGATTGGTTTCATCGCAACAAGCCCCCCTGACCCTGGCACCTTGGTTGTGCAAAAAGAAGTGTCTGTAGAGGGGGGGTGTCAGGAACAGAGGGTTTGGGGGAACAGAACGGCATAGGACTGCCTCTACACTGTTTTTAAGCCAGTTGCATCCTTGTCCCTGAAATAGTCCCTTTGCAATAATGAGCAAGAAGTGTGGAAAGAGACTCCTTTAGCTGCTCCTCTGACTCTTCTGGATGTTTTACCTCAAAAAGGTTGAAAAGCACAGACACCATTTCAGTTTTCAGAAGAAGACACGGGTTGTTCAGGCAGCATGCAGCAAAGGAGCACACAAAAACGTTGTTTTGGAAAGCAACATTTTTCAGCCCTTTCTCAGAGTCAGGGAAGCACATCCTCCTCCTTCCTGGTATATTGGCAACATTTGTTAAAATGAAGAGGTGTGTGCCAGTGGCTCACCTCCAGACCATGTACTTGCCCCTAGGGGTGTGCATGTGCCCCAATGGGCCTGCAAGCTCTAAACCTGGCTGGTGCTACAGAGGCTCCAGGGCTCTCCACACCATGAATCTGGGGTGCCAACAGCAGCCTCATGGGGAAGAACTCTGTCCTCCTTTCCCCATTCCGGCAGCACAGCCTGCCAGGCCGCTTCTGCTCCTCTGCTTTCAAGGCAACCAATGACACACTGCCACTGAACTCACATGAGTGTTATTGGATTTACAGATCTGTTACCTATCTTGGCATTAGGAAGCAGCCCTGAACTGCCTCTCCCAAATGTCAGTTTTGAAGGCAGTGCCTCCACAGAAGCAGGGTAATCAACTCTTTCTGCTACCAGTAGAAATCCCTCCAGCATCAGGATGTTAAATCTTTGGCCTTTATCCGATCTTCTCCATCCACCCCTTCCAACCATTCACTACTGATGTCTCCACAGCTGTAGATGTGTTTTGCTGTAGCCAAACTCAGTCATTTCAGGTTCCCACAGGAGTACTGTTTCTAGACCCTTATAATTTTCCATTGTGTCTCTGTTGAAATAGAGAATACTGAAAGCCTTTTATGGAGGAGGTTTATAAAATATGAACATCTGTTTGTTATGAAACTTAATGCTGACAGCTTGAAAGAGCCATCTAGAAAAGTATTTAACTCAAAGTGCTCTTTGTGTATATCAGAACAAAAGGCTTATATTGGTATATTGGAGGAGACACCTGCCTCAGGTAAGATTTATTTCAAGATAGTGTCATTAGGGACTTAGAAAGGGTTCAAAACGGAGAATATGAATTCTCCTGAGACTCCTCTCCAAGGTGCACTTAAAATGCCAGATTTTCTTGGCTCAAGACTACTATCAGTCATGTTACCTCGGTAGACCTGCATTTCTTAAGGTTTGGCTTTCTACTGTCTAAGATGGCTGCATTATGAAGTGAAAATCACTGGCATTTGCCAGCTGCAAGTGATGGTTGACAAGGTTACATGTTAATATTCTGTGACTATAAAGATCGGCCTCACATGGGCTAATTCTAATGGAAAGTTAACAATGTACTTATCTTTGAAGTAATACTACTGAATTACGTTTGGTGTAGCAGTCAGTTTTATACCTTGGTTTTACGTCAGACCACTTTAATAAGCAGCATGAGAACAGGAAAAGAGTAAATAAGAGCTTTGCTCAATACATACACATCTATGTATTCAAGAGGGACGAGAGAGTTACTCTTTTCTAAAGAATGCATCTGTCATAGTAGTAGACCATTTGGTACACTGCCGAATATGAGTGTCAGATATTGCCAATATGGGTAATAGTGGGATCCTAGAAATTAGAAACGGAAGAAGTCTATTAGATTTACAGCCTGCCCTTCCATCAATATACTGCTAAATGACTTTCTCTGGTGTGTTCTGCAATTGTATTTTAAATGAGGCCAAAGTTATACTCTATTAGCCAGTCATCAGGGCTGAGGAACTCAGAACCGAAGGAAGTGTGCAGGTTAAGTCTCAAGTCAGAAGAATTTGTTCCCAGTGAAAATATTTTTTTTTTCCAGAGACTACTTATTGTTTTGCATGTATTCAAATGAAGCCAAGAAGACAAATTGACAAAGCTGTGCATCAAAAATAAAGTATAAAACAAAACGTGCTGGTGGTTTTTTAAAGCAACACTGAAATATAGTTGGACTATACTGTGGCTCTATGTTCTCCAAGTATTATTGTATTTTTATCATGATTTGTATACTCTTTCCCCTTTTTGCTTTATAAAGAAGAAAAAAGAGGAGGATACAGGAAACACAAAATAATTGCATCACACGCAGTGAGTTAAAAAAGGGAGGGTTTCTTCTAATCTACTTAGTTGGATTATATCGGGTCCAACTTGAAACACTAGAAGACCTAAAGGAAAACTGAATAGAGAGTAAATTTAAAAGTGTCCACTTGAAGAAATGGTGCAAAGTATTTCAGTTTAAACTTTGACGAACCTTTATTTGTGTGCACATCGTCAGTTTAAACACTGATGTATACAAAGCCATTCAAACCTGTAAATGCAGCATAGCCCATAACAGATTGTCTTTCATACCATCGTATGAAATGTCAGCTTAGCAAATACTACTCTTTTGTAAAATTTACTAATTGTCTTACAAACCAAGATAAATCTCTGGTGCCATGGGCAATCTCACTTCAGAATTGCTGGACTACACGTGGGCAGACTATTTGTGAGATATGAGAGCATATGTATGCAGGACATACAACATCTCCTGTGGTTAATAATGCACTGATATGGTTATCCTTGGGTCTGTTTGGGCTTGCTTTTATTAAGCTTCCAACATATCATCTTTTATCTATCACTTGTAGCTTTGACAGTCTTAAATCCCTGAACACACTGAAGAGATTACTAGCGATAGGTTCATCCTGGAGGGTACCATAGCTAGGAGACCTCTGGAAATGCATTATACCCTCCTGCCCCTCACATGCCAAAAGATGCAAGGGTGTGAGGATGTCTGCTCAGGTCTCAGGCTTGCAAGCAGTAAAGCTGATTCGGGAAGATCAGGCCTCAGGGCATGCAGCCATTCATCTGCCTCATGCGTTGTCCAAAATGGCATAAAGAAAACAAAAGGCTGCTATCTTTCAGACAATTTGAGACAACAAAATGGATTACTGATTTCTTTGCTTTCTGAAGAATCAGTCTTGGTTATTTACAAAACATTCCCCAGGGACATCACTTAAAATACTACTGGAGTCTAACAGTGAAAGTGATTATATTTTTGGACTGTTCACAAAATTGCATCAGAATGATAATTCTGTACAGTTGGGAGGGAAATTAAGCTGTAGTAATAATACACTGCTTTGCTTATGGCTTTACTAATTTTCTACCGGCAGTATTCAGGTAATAAGGGTTGGCTTCCATTCCTGGATTGATGAACTCATTTTGGAGAAACAGAGTGTCCTGAACTAAACGTAACTCAGACCAATGTGAAAGGCAATTAGGACCATTTGGGTTTCAGATACTTCAGGAGTATTTCACAGAATCACACAAAATCACATAATATGCTGAGTTGGAAGAACCCATAAAGATCGAGTCCAGCTCCTGGCCCTGCACAGGACCATCCCCAAGATATTGCCCAAACACTGCTTGAACTCTGTCAGGCTTCCTGACCACTTCCCTGGGAGCCTGTTCCAGTGCCCAACTACCCTCTGGATGAAGAATGTTTTTCTAATATCCAACCTAAACCTGTCCTGACACAACTTCAGGCCATTCCCTTGGGTCTTGTCACTGGTCACCACACAGAAGAGATGTGTCTGACCCTCCTCTTCCCCTCACAAGGAAGTTGTAAACTGCCATGAAGTCTCCCCTCAGTCTCCTCTTCTCCAGGATGAACAGACAGAGTGACCTCAGCCACTTCTCATACAGCTTCCCCCTTAAGGCCCTTCACCATGTTCGTTGCCCTCCTTTGGACACTCTCTAATGGTTTAATATCTGTCTTATATTGTGGTGCCCAAAACTGCACACAATATTCAAGGTGAGGCCATACCAGCGCAGAGCAAAGCGGGACAATCCCCTTCCTCAACCAGCTGGTGATTGTGTGCCTGATGCCCCCCCAGGACATGGTTGGCCCTCCTGGCTGCCAGGGCACTGCTGACTCAGATTCAACTTGCCATTGACCAGGACTCCCAGGTCCCTTTCCATGGCACTGCTTTCCAGCTCCTCATTCCCAAGTCTGTCCATACATCTGGGGTTGCTCCATTCCAGGTGCAGAATCCGGCACTTTCCCTTGTTGAATTTCATACGGTTGGTGATTGCTAAGTCCTCTAATTTGGCAAGGTCTCTCTACAGGGCCTCCCTGCCTTCAAGAGAGTCAACAGCTTCTCCTAATTTTATTTCACCTGCAAACTCGCTTAGCATCCCTTCCAGTCCTGCATCCAAGTCATTTATGACGATGTCTAAGAGCACAGGGCCCAAGACAGAGCCCTGTGGAACCCCTCTAGGGACAGGGCACCAGTCATGTTACCCCATTCACTATTACCCTCTGCACTTGACCTGTGAGCCAGTTGCTCACTCATCACATGATGTGTTTATCCAGCTACTTGCTGGACATTTTGCAACATCCTCTCTTTTCTGCGGCTGTCTTTGCACACATCCTAAGGAAGAGATTGGGCCCAGCTCTAGAATTGTCTCTGTTCAGTGGAAATCCTGCTCCCTTTTCCAGATTCACAAAGCTCAGCAGGACTCTGCAGGGTGGCTCAGTATCCACCTGGCCATAAAGAGAAACTTAACTGGAAGTTAACCGTGGCAAATCAGCCTTGCTTCCAAGTTCAGGATATAAACTGGGACTAATCCAAACAAAGTGAACACTAGATATACCTACTGATAAATGCATTGTTTACAGAGGGTGATCCCTGCAGGCTCAGCCCCAATGGTTTGACCCCTTCAATATAGTCTCGCCACATCCTGGCAATGCTGGGTTAATGGTTGGACTTGATCTTAGAAACCTTTTCTAACCTTAATGATTCAATGATTCTATGCATCTTGCCTATTTGCAGTGGTCTAGAACTGGTACTTGTTTTGGCAGAACCCAAAGAAACAGTTCAAATTATGCTCATTTAAATACTCTCCGGGTAAGACTCTCCTCCAAGATCAGTATGTGTCACACTCAGCATCGATGTTTCGCCTTTCCTACATATGAAGATCTCTCACAGTTGACAGCATCAAAGAGCAGATATCAAAGCTCAGGGGTGCCTTCTGGATCCAAGAAGAGTATTTGCCTCTCACAGCAATTTACACAGGGTGCAATGTATACTACACATGGCATGGAAATGAAGCTGTCAACTTCATAATCTTTCTTCGTGATATTTCAAACCTCAAGAATGAACACTGAGAAACATATTTGTGTGACTGGGACCCCTTTGCACTTGTAGTTTCCTGCTTTCACACATTTTTGTGGGCTCATCAGGTATTACCCTTTCCAGTGAATCAGGCATTTCAGCTTTAAATGTTACAGAAGTGGAAGGGTATAGAAACTTTTTTTCTCTTCAAGTCTAAGTGTTCCTTTTCCCCCTAATTTTTATTGTTTTCCCCAGACCAACTTGTTCCTCAGTGTTTTTCAAACTGTGGTGTTGAAAACAAACACAAACTGGACAAGTTTCTCTCTGTTTACCAAAAATAAAGCCTAACCCATCTGGAAGGAAGAAGAAGGGGAAAAAAAGTAGCACAAATATGCTTCCAATCATACTTTAGGGCAAACTTCAAAGTAACTCCATGCAGGGTTCCAGGAGGTAGTTTCCTACACACATAGAGGCAGCAGTTCTGTGCAGAGCTGCATACATGAACATAAAAAAAAATTAGGCTACTTCATTAATTTGTCTATAACTTTGATGCAGCTAATGATATATGTGTCATGCCACTTGGGAACTGTATTTTACACTACTAGGCCAATATTCATTGATATGTCTCCTGGCCCTTGGAAGAGGCACTTCTATGAGAGGCAAGAAAAGCAGAAAAGGAAATACTATGTATATTTTTCATTTGAGTTTTTAGACATGTTAATATCTCCAAATACATCTTCTGATTACCTGCACTCACATGAGAACCTGCTCCATAAATAATTGCTCTCACTCTGTAAAAATTCTTTCATAATCCAATTTGAGAGAGAAATGGTGTTCATTTCTCACCCCAGTTTTTCCATAATAAGCCCCAGGAGAAAAAAAAAAGGAAGAAAAAAATTCCCTACCAGACAACTCTCTTTCTCCAGGCACTCACATCACTGTAAACATACTGAACTCAAGAGAAGAAAAATTATCCCCACTGGCTCTGCTCTCAATGCCTTACATTCAAAGGACCCGTCACTCTACAGATATTGCTTCTACTGCATCCTCAATGGATAGTAAAACACATCCCTAAAGGAGGAGTGAAAGAGAAGACATAAAGTTTAAAGAAGTGAGAAAAGCATGCAAGAAATTCATATGTAAGAATAGAGACAGCTATTTTAGTAAGCACAGCACAACAGGCACAAACTGATGCTGAGGGCAATGACAGGTATTGGGAAGGGCTAATTTTAGGACTTGAACTTGTTTTGAAGTAGTTTTGCCAGAATAGTAAGCACAAGCTTAGTTACCATCAGTATGATGCCTTTCCCTGGTAGTTTGACTATGCAGAAACAGTTGCTGAGGTCTAGGTTTCAGGTCTAGCTGAGATCCTGCACTGGATTCTAATTAACTTCACACTTGTTAGGCTTGGGAGGCATCTTCCCTGCAATGCAATTTGATAAAAATGAACAGAAGCGCAACATAAAATTCTTTTCTGGCGATGTTCTGCAACGTCAGGACTTACTGATAAAACATTATGTGCCATACCCATCCCTATCCTCTCTCTTCCTCTGTCCCACTCCAGTGGTAGAGTATATGAAATACTAAGTCTCCTCATAGGATCTGAGACTCATGGATCATGGCTTCCTAAGCTCCATGAGAAGAAAAGCATGCAGGCATATCATGGGGGAGAACTCCTTGGCAGATTTGTGTCATACCAACAGAGGCAGAAATGCTTCATTTCATATGGCCAAACTGCCACAGCAGAGACTTAGTAAAGCAGAAATCTGGACATCTTTTGTGTGTTGGAGCAAAAATAAGCGGATAAAAAATTAAGCAAATGCATTATATTAAACTTGAGGTCTTGATGCTGTGAAAGAAAATACAAATTAGGCAAACTGGGATTTTTTAATTGTTGTAGTTGAATAGATGATTCCTTACAAGACTGAGCAATAAAGGTCTCAAAAATGCTTCAAGTGTATATTGATTAAGAGAATCTAGGGAAAGACTAACATATTTATTTGTTGAGCGGAGATTTACTGTCTAAAACTGCTAAATCTCTTCTGCCTTGAAGTGACCATAATCAAACTTCAAAGAACAGATCAGGCGAGCAATGAAAAGGGATAGGAATTTCCTGGAGACACAGTTAGATTTTTTGGTTCTCATAGTGTTTTAATTCCTTTTCTTCTTAAGCTGTTATTAAAGCAAGCTGCCTTCTTCTATGGCCTGTAATCAACATAGTTCTATCTGGACTTTCTTATTTTCGTTAGGTTGACTATGTATTAGATATACAGCAGTAATTTGTTTTTCCCAAGTTTTAGAATAATACTTCTTCCTTCCAACAAACCCTCATACATTAAACTGCTGGTATTGGCAGTGACCTTCAAAGAGAGCAGCATCTGTCCCTTTCTTAGGCAGCTTCATCTTTAACTCTTGTCCTCTCACCTCCTAAAATGGTGACAAGAAAGTGCAATTCTACCTGATGTACAGTATGATGTAAACAGTGTAAATAGCTAAGTGTGAATACTGCAACTTAAGTCCCCACTGTTGCCTTTGCCAAGGATTTGTCAATGCTGGCAATTGATCCAGTTAGGCAGAAACCCATTAAACTGGTTCTGTTTGGTAGGATTTGTACAACACAATATCACCTTACCATTCGTCCTCCTGACAAGGTCCATGATGAGCTACCAAAATCATAAAATCATAGAATGTTTAGTGTCAGAAGGGACCTTAAAGATCACCTAGGTCATCTACTTCCAACCCCCCTGTCATGGAACCTGCCACCAGACCATGTTACTCAAAGCCCCATCCAGCCTAGTCTTGAACACCTTCAGGGATGAGGAGTCCACAAGTCTCTCTGGGCAACTTGTTCCAGTGTCTAACCACCCTTACACTAGAGAATGTCTTCCTAATATCTAATCTAAACGTTCCCTCCTTCAGCTTAAGGCCATTCCCCCTTGTCCTATAACTTTGTGCCTTTGTGAAAAATCCCTCTCCAGCTCTCTTGCAGGCCTCCTTCAGGTACTGGAAGGTGCTATAAGATCTTGCTGAAGCCTTCCCTTCTTCAAGCTGAACAACCCCAACTCTCTCAGCTTGTCTTCATAGGAGAGGTGTTGCAGCCATGTGATCAACTTAGTGGCCCTCTTCTGGAGTTGTTCCAACAGGTCCATGTCTTTCTTATTTTGGTGGCCCCAGAGCTAGACACAGTTCCGCAGGTGGGGTCTCACAAGAGCAGAGTAGAGGGGGAGAATCACCTCCTTCTACCTGCTGGTCATGCTGCTTTTGATGCAGCCCTAGATGCAGTTGATTTTCTGGGCTCTAAATGCTCATTGTTTGGTCAAGTTGAGCTTCTCATCCACAAACACCCCCCGTTCTCTGTTCAGCCTGTATTTGTTCTTGGGATTGTTCTCACCCAGGTGCAGGACCTTGCACTTGGCTTTGTTGAACTTAATGAAATTCGCACAGGCCTCACTTCTCAAGCCTGTCAAGGTCCCACTGGATGGCATCCCTTTCCTCCACCATGTTGACTGCATCACACAGCTTGACAAACTTGCTGAGGGTGCGCTCAATCGCATCCTCCATGTTACCCATAAAGATGTTAAAAAGTGACGGTCTCAATACTGACCTGTGGAACGTCACTCGTCACTCCTCTCCACTAGGACAATGAGCCATTGACCACAGTACGACCATCCAGCCAATTGCTTTTCCACCGAGTGATCCATCTGTCAAATCCATGTCTCTCCAGTTAAGGGACAAAATGCTGTGGTCGAGAAATAAAGAGAAGGAAGAGAAAGGAAGAGCAGCCCCATGATCCACTAGGAATTATTCCAGACCTCTGCAAGTGTGGTGAAAAGGTGGGGGAGGTTCAAATATCAGAGGTACACAAAAGGTAGTTACACAACTGAAGGTACAGAAAAGAAAACCAGGAAGGAAAACCGTAGTGATTGTCAATGGTCACAATATGTCAGAAAAAACTATCACTTTTCCTCTGCTGAGAATTATGTGTTTTGCTGTGACACAGACATAATTAAAAAGAGCTGGATGAGATCTCCAACACTTGGACATATCATCCACCCAGCTACACCAAACAGCATGACTCAGACCTGCAATACCATTAAGTCTCCAAGTCCCATTAAATAATATTAAATACAATTTTGAGAACTATGCCCTCACAACAAAATTTCCTTTCCCAACAGCAGATTCTCACCTGTAACTTACTGATGCTTTCCCATTCTTCCCCTCCTTGAGTTTAATTTCCCAAGCCTTTTTCTTTCTCTTCCTTATGCACTTACTTTCCAGTGGGTATCATTTGGAGGATGCACCATTCTTCTCAGAAATAATACAATATACTTCTGCGTATGATATGAGATGTCCAAGGGAACTCATTAAAGAACAAGACAAAGATGTTACTCTCCAACCAAATAAGCTAGGTCAAGTTTAGCACAGAGCAGTAACTAAAATGCCACATCCTGACTCTACTGCTCATGCAGAGAGTAAGGATATACCAAATAAAACAAACTTAAACCATTAACAGAGTTGTGAACTCTATTAGGCTTTGGTTTATTGCCTTTGCAGGAGCACACTGTACCAGTCAAGTACAGAAATTAGACGTACAGGCAAATGATCGGGGGTATGGTGGCAGAGTGCGATCTTTCAGACCTTTGGAGCTATTTAGCTGCTCTCAAAACACACACATAACAACTCTGATAATTACACTCACTGCAAAACCTAGGCATGGAGCACTGGAAGCCTTTTAGGGGCTCTTCATCATTTCCTGCCTTTGCCAGAATAAGGCAAATTTGCTCCTATTTCAGCAAGCTTGGGCAGAGTGAGAGAAGAGAGACTGGATTGACAGCATTATTGAAAAGATTCATGATTAGTCACACTCACTTGAAGACAAGTTACTTGCCAGACGCTACACCACTCATTAGAAGACCCGCAAGCTGGCAGCCCTCCAGCAGCTGCAAAACAGCTCCAGAGCTGGAAGACCCAAGAGGACCCCCGAAACCCCATGCTGTGCCACACGCTGGAGTGCAAAATGCCAGGTCAAGCATGCCTGGGTGCGATTGGTACCCAAGAATTCAGCAAATAACTCTCATGTTCTACAGTGAGAAAAAAAAAGAAAACATTTCATAACCCAGCTGTTGCTAATGCTAAGTTAATGCCTTTTGAAAATAGTCTGAAATTGTTGCCTTTGCATGGCACCCTTTTCTCACACTTGGTGATCTGGGAACTTGGACTGTTTCTTAACATAATTTAGCTCCAAACTGCTTCCTACAGGAGATGCTGTTGAAAATGCCTTGCTAGCATGGGCCCACAAGAGCTGGTTCCCCATTTGCAGTGTAACTTTCATGCCCTTGGCTTTGCAGTTGCTCTTATGTGAGTACAGAGTGTAAATAACATTTCATTCCTCTTCCCTACATGCTTAAGTGTGCTTCTCTTCAGGTTTGCTCCTTCTTGTTCAGTGCCACCTCAAACCAAACTGTCCAGATTTTTCCAGCTGTCCCAGCACTTGATAGATGCTGACTTCCCATTCCCATTCCAGAAGCATCAGAAGAACCAGATGTTCACATGCACCTTACTACATGTGCAGGCTAATTTAAAACAGGGGACGTAAGAAGCAGCATTAGCAACCCACGTTTAGCTCCCTTAACCGAGGCACTTCATGGGCATGTACAGAAGTGAGGGTTGGTGAGATGGCCAAGCCAGGCCTGCACCTCCCTGGCTCTCAGCTGCACAGTCCTTCTCCTCTCCCTCCCTCTCATCTCACCATCACCCAGTTCAGCTCTCCTATCCTTCTCCTAGTTCCAGCTCTTGCATTCATTTGATCCCTCAAATATTCAAAAAGCTAACTAAGCCCTGCTAGCTCCCACAGCAGTTCACACAGCAACAGCCCAACTGCATGATTCTCTTGGCAGTGTGTACTACCCCATTCTTTGACCTGCAATTGCACATTATGACTTTCCATGACAAACTTGACTAAGAGCTTCCTATACCTGCCCACTCCCAGCTGTTTGCTGCTGTGTCCTTCCCAGATGCTTTTCCAGTGAGCAGATTCAATTGAGCCTGTGGCTACTATCTAAAAATGGATGGGTGTTGTTTCTTTTTTTTCCTTTTTGGAAGGAAAGGAAGTGATTTGGGTCATTATGAGCAAACACACCAAGCTGAGAAGCAGTAAAATTGGAGCTGAGGGGAAGGGTTTGAGGAAGCAGGACAGAAACATATGATTAAGATAAAACATGAAAAGACACCAGGAGAGGCTTGGTCTTCTATATCAGTGGAGAAACACAAAAGAAATTAGAAAAATCCTGGTGTAAAGTGTAACACTTTTTTTTTCATTACTGGAGTGTCTTTCGACACCTTTATTCCATTTGCTGACTGAAATTAAGGTTGCAAAGGTTTTGGATTGAGCACATATTCCTTATAAAATATTACTATATTTCAAGAAGCGAAAGTTAGCTTCTTCTCTCTCTTGTTTCTAAACTATTAAAAAACCTCACAAGTGAAACAGCAGCCTGGACCCCTTCAGCTGACAGTGGTCTGATTCACATCCTATGTTTATGCACAGCATGGCTTCCACCTGGCTTCCACCACTGCAAAAAGCACCTTTTAAAAATAAAATTATCCATATTTTGAGGAAAATTAAGATTCAGTATAGATGTTTTCTCCAACCAGAACTTAAAATTGAAAGATTTTATCCTCTTCCTTCAGGTACACAGAGTTACTGAGATCTCCAGATGTGGGACTCAGGAGTGCAGTTACAGGAGTCAGGACGGTGGATAGGACCCATTCACTTCTGAGAAGCCATATTCATGCACATGTCCAGGGTATGCATATTCAGCATATATTTTAGACAGCTGTTAATGCTGGTGTGACTTGGACAACATTTTAAAATGCAGTTTCTCCCTTTCCTCACTACAGATGCATCCATTTACAGTGATAAAATTTCTAACCATTTCCCTGAAAAAGTGACCTTTACCACCCTTAAAACCCCCCTTCTGTTCCATCCCCCTTTGCTGTCAGCATGGATGCTGGCCACCTGCCCGCTCCCACACTGCCATTCTGGACTCCCCCAATCAGCAAGGACTCTTTCTTTCTGTATAGAAGGTCTCACTGGCCAAAGATGAACCTTTCAGTCATAGATTCATGTTCAGGGTTTTCTGGAGACTTCTGGAAACAACATGAAGCCTTCCACAGACCTGTTACATCCCATGGACTAGAGAGGGAACATCCAGCTTGTGTTGGGTGAGTGCTGGTACGTTTTCAGTAGGCGGAGGGCAGACAGCGAGCGTGAGAGCGTAGGATGTGTGAGCTGCGGCAGAAGGTTAGTGATGAATACCAAAGAATCCCAAAATCATGAGTTGTAACCCACAAGTGGTTCCAAGGGAGTTTCCATTCAGGACTGTGATTCAGAAAAGCTGCTGTCACAGGCAATAGTGTATCAGTCTAAAGCTGCCACTAAAACCATCTGTGACAATCAGCCTTTTCTCAGATGGGTGATTACCTTGCCCCCATGATTTTCCGTTAACTACCATCTTGCTCGCACATAAAATGTTGACAAGGCAAGAAAACAGAAAACTAGCCTCTGGCAGGACCAATCTCAAAGTTATAGCACAAAACCCATGGCAAAAGGCATCGGCTACTTCTGGAGCTGTAGAAATGATTCGTTGCTCCTCAGGAGCAACCTGGTCTGGAAACGGGCTACAGGGAAGGTGAGCTGAGAGTGCTGGATCCCTGCGAGGCTCACCATGAGATGGCAGCCTTCCCCACCGCCTTTGCTTGCCCTGAATGCTGGGAAGATGTGCCAACCCCAGCTTCAGCACAGAGCAGTTCTGTCTTCCTGACAAAGATGTTTTGCCAAGATTTTAACAAAGGGCTCCCTCAAAAAAAGTAATTAAAAAATAATTCAGCCTTGCTTTGCAATACATAGGGTGATCCCTTGGTGAAATCCTTTTTCTTCATTGAAATAAAACCCAAATCCAGCAATTATGTATTTCCAGTGCATGTTCTCCCCATACAAATCTACCCACTGCAGATTGGCTTCACAACTGAAATATGGCTCAGCACAGCACATCGCCATCTCCCTGGTACTGCTTTGCACATGGCAAGGGCCTCTGAACACTGCCAGACACATCTCAGAGAGAAGAGCTCCATCATGGGTTGAGGGGCAGGAGGAGCTGTGGTGGTATCCCATTCAAAGGTTCCCATGTCTCCAGTGCCTTCTGGAAGCACATTCAACATGATGTCAATTGAAAGTGCTGACATGAAGCAGCAGGAGTACAGGGCTACTGGCCCCATGGCAATCCACTTCTGGGAAACGGCTTGTGTTGCAGAGCCTGTCAGGACTTACATTGTGGAGCAACCTGTACCACTCCTTCTTTATGGACACAAGGAGACTAGGCAAAGCTCTACCTCATGCTGGTCTCACCTGTAAGTTATTATCACAGAGAGGATCCAGACGGATTTGGAAACATCCAAATATCTTCCAGGTCCTGGTAGTTGTGCTAGCAGAAGGTAGCCCAGGGGACGCAGACACTGCAAACCCACAGGGAAATAAAGGAAAAAATTCATCCACAGAGCTAACTAGTCTCTTTCCTTAAACAGATGGAGTCACTCCACATGTAGGATTGTGTCTATTTAAGCCCATTTCAATGAATTTTGATTTGAAAGTACACTAATGGGAACCTGGAGAATCAGCATTGCCTTGGATGAGTCAGAGAAACTCTCATGTGTCAGGTGCTGACTTCAGTCACACCGCTGTGACTCTGGGCTCTCACACCTCTGCAGGTAGTAGTGTGATTTCAGTGGGAAAATTGTGCAATTGTGATCAAAATCTGCCTCACTCACCCCAAGGTGATGTACTGGTCTTACTGACAGCAGCATCTGACCTCTTGCAGCTTCAGTTTTCACTGGGCTTACATGCGAACAGAGGTTGGCCGCTGAGCACACCACTGACAACAGGAGGTGACAGGATAAATAAGCAGGACTTGCCTCCAATATCAGCTTCACATATGCTGCTGTACAGCTGTGTCAGCAGGGATGTAAATGTGGCACAGCCTGCTCCTTTCTCCAGGTTCTCCGACCTTTGTTTTCAGAGCTAGATCCAGACTAACTTCATAGCCTTCAACAAAGCAATTCCCAACTGACCCTTGCATAAGGAGGGACTGAATCTGCCCCTTTGGTTTTTCATTAGTGCCACACTTGGTGGCTTTCTAATTGTGCTAGAGAGTTCCTGTGCCTTTCACAGCTTTCTTCAGGCTATAAGTACAGTGAACAACTTTAAAATCATGGGCAGCATCCAAGCTTGTATACAGAAAACATTCAAATATAGATGACTTTTCACCTTTACTTGCCAGAGGCCAAATTCTTTCAAACAATGATAAACCTTATTTAACCAGGAAGTCTTCAAATTCTGGAGTGGGCCTAAAGGTCACGAGGTCTGAGATGACCTTGAAAAGTGACTTTTATCTTGGTGAACATCCTGGGGGCTAAAGGCTCAAACAAATATGTTCTGATATCTAATTCTCCCAAAAGCAGGTCTCTGGTGACAGAGGTTATATACTTAGTGAAATATTCTCTGCAGACGTGCAGAGGTGGAAGACATTATATGTATTTCCTCATAATAACAAGGGATTACTCCTAATTAATAAATACAGGTCTTTAGGAGGAGGATGATTTGGAACTTGAAGGGTATGCAGGTTTCCTGCAAAATGCATGGTACTTGGTATGATGATTTCACAGTATCAGAACATGCAAAGCCAGAGGCAGAAGGATGATCACTAATCTTTAGGTCTGAGATTTTGTTATTTTGCAGGAAAGCAAGCAAATAGGAAGAATACAATTGCATTGAGGGAACTTATGCACAGAGCAGAAGCAGGCTGTGCGTGAAGCTACTCCTGCCCATTCTCACAGAACTAACATGCAGGCCAAGCAAACAAGGCAGCAGAGGCAGAAGGCAAATGAGTGAGCAGGGTGAGAAGAGACCTGCACTAGGATTGGAGATCAGAAAAAAGATGTGGAAAAAAGAAAAGCAGCAGCGGAGCTAGGAGGCTGCAATCCTCCAGTGTCCCAAGGCACAACATGAGTAACAGGCTAAGCATGCAGGGCTGGGTGGAGTGCCACTGGGCAGTCACCCAGACAGGGCAGCCCCACTGCAATTCCATTCATCTGAGGGAATTTACTCCAAGGATTAATAACAGCACGAACCACATGGGTAGTAAGGCACTTTTGAGGCGCCTGAGTATTGCTGGGCAATCCATAAAGACTCTGACCATGTAGATATTCTGGCATTCAGAAATCTCTACCTCTTACTGACTTTTAAAAGTGGCTTTCCTTTGCTTGTAACTGTAGCATCTCCATTTGCTTTGACATTGGTCTGAAACTCTGTGATACCTAACCCTACATCTTCTCCTGTATTCTTTGTCTTGAGCCTGGCCAGATGTGAGATTCCTGCAGTGCACCCAGCAGGGTGCACCTCTGCTTCATATCCAGAGGTCCTCTGTATCTATAACCCCCTCCCCGTGATTCCTCACCACCATGGGTTATAAATATATGTAGGTAACAAGCTGAGAAGTTAACCTCAGGACTCCTTCTCTGCAACAATCTTCCTTGCTTTCCTGAATGCTTTTTCTCCTTCTATTCAGATCTCTTTGGCTCTAACTCTGGTTTTATCACTGTTACCTGTAGACATGTAAGTGCATCACACATGTGAATATTGATATTTTTACTCCATAATAAACGCCACTTCTATTGCAGCCAGAGTAGGCATTTAGGAGGTGCTTTACTTCATCTTTCTTGTGTATGTTGGAAACAAAAGGATGCAAACCAGGAACCAGACACTAGTCTCAGTAGCTTGTTCATTTACTACAGAAAATAATGGAAAGGCTTGCCTTAGAACAGTTGTTCTGTTTCTGTAGATCAGTCCTGCATCATGTGTTTGATGCTGAGGGTGCCTTTGAATGGGGATAAAAGGACAATTGCCAGCAAGTTGCGTGGGGAGACACTTTATCTCACTAATAGAATATGCCACATAGAAAACTGTGTCTCAAATCCTGTTTCCGATAAGGACTTGAGTACTTTATTCTTGTCTGGGTATGTTTCCTTCCACTTAGAAACCGTAGTTCTAATTTTTTTTTTTCTTGAGTTGGTCATTTAAACCCTTTAAAGTCTCTCCCAAACAACATCTAACAGAGAAGGTGGGGTTCACACCCACATCATCCTCCTGTCCATTACTTCAACATTTAGAGCATAACTAAATACCTTGATTCCTCAGGAAGTGGTGGACACCAAGCCCATGCCCCCCAGGCCCTGACTGGACTGACCTGCAGGGTTGACTAGAAGGGGAGAGCCAACACACATAAACCTGCCATCACTACTGGTTGTGCTGAGCCCATACCACCTCAGTAAAACCACACCACCAAATCAGTAAATAAATAAATAGTGGTACTCTCACTAGCAAGTTGGGCTGGAAGTCAGACAACACAGGACTAGAAAGGACGACCAAGGCAGATCCTGAAGTGATACCGCTGTAGTCAAGACAGGTCCCTTACTGAGTACATGCAGGCAGAGCTGTGCTGGAGATATGTTGGTCCCATTTGATTAAATAATGGCTGAAATCAGATATAAGACTCAAACTATGTGTTACAGACTGCTTCAGTGCCCCCCTTCTTTGTTACCAGTCTTTTCCCTTTGACCACATCATTGGCTTTCATTTCAGGAGGCAGCTCCTTTTGCTCTACTCAGTCTCAGATTCATACACGAATGGCTCTGCGCCATTGTCTGCAGCTTCTCTTCATGTCTCTTCACTTGTGTCCCTTCCCCAAGGTCTATTTCTCCTTTTTCTTAACAAGGTGTTCTTGAAAGGTTGATGTGCTCCTGTGTGCAAAAGCAGATCCTGACGCATCTGGGAAAATTTACTCGAGCACAAAGGTTGCTGGGGATGGCAGGTGCCACCAGCGCCCAGTGGAAACACATCTGAGAATTTGAGATCCATATTTTTGCATACAGCATCTAAATCCTCTCGCAGCATTAGGCACAAATCTTAAAGCATAACCCCCCAGACAGCAGAAGCTCGCTTCAGAGGGACATTGGCTGTCTCTGCTACCTGTATGTTTCCAGGGAAAATGTGTGCTTTGCTGGTCCTCTGAGAAACACGGACATCCAAAGTAAAAAATTCTCAGCAAAGAACTGTCACTGAATTAGTGAAATAAAGCCTGATGATATTATTCTGTATAACCAGAAAATACCACCCTGATACAGATCGGTAGCCATATTCAAGGCATGCAAACAGCAGATTAGATAGGAAAGGCTTCACTTCATTTAATTGCGAAACTCATTCAAAACAGGTCAGGGTAAGATACTGTATTAATAGGGCAATGGGTGTACTTCATAATTCTGTATTGTTCATGTGTCACTCCAAATTTATATCTGTAAATTTCTCCTCTAAATTCTCCTAGCATTTCTATGAATTTTTTATCCTATCACTTGAAAGACTTGTGGGATGGAGTGGGAGGTGGAATAACTGCTAAAGTCGTCCAGTTTGTCTTATTAAGACTTCCATCCTCCCCCCCTAAAATCATTTCAGCTTTAGAGCAGGACTTGAAAATGTCCAGTATCTGTCCCAAACTGACTGAAACCTCATCTAGAGAGTTCATCAGCTTGTGATTCGTACTGGAGCTAGAAGAAGAAAGGCAGAGGATGTTGAATGCAATACCCTCAGAAGCCCTTCTGGCATATCCACATGGTTAGTCCACACTTAGCTTCTTTGCTGGATTGCCCTCAAAGGAATCACTGCTTAATTCTGGTAATATTTGAGAAATGGATGCTTATCAGTAGGAATTGGCTGGATAAGAGCTCATTTGATACACCTAGACAAATTGATAAACTCTGAGTGGGCCATAGTGTCTGTTTGGGAGTAGTCTGGTTCGGCTCAAGGATCTTAAAGGTCCTTTTCAACCTATCATTCTATGACCTACGGGGAAATACTCTGTTTCTCCCCTGTTACATTGTGTTAGGGTTGAAATGAAATTGCTCTGAATAAGTGTACTCCACTGATCACTCTGGTAAAGATATTGTATGTTGTGAATTCTGCCCTCTTACTAATCACAGGAGATCTTTTGGTGGCAGTAAGGCAAACATGGCTGAAGATAGATACATGGCCAATACAACACTCTGTGTGCAGCTTCCTGTGGAGCCTTGGAGTTCTCTCACAAGTTTTTGTGAGTGTTAAATGTTCTTATACAGGTGAAAGTTAGAGAAATTACTCATGAGAAATGTTCTTATACAGGTGAAAGTTAGAGAAATTACATAATGAAGATAAATTCAGATTATTTTCTCCATGAAAAATTCCATGTATGTTTTGTCTCTAATCAGAATGAAAAGTTAATGCATTAATATCATTGGAGGAATCTCAAGTTCCTCCAAAATACTTTCCTAAATGTGAAACTGATAACATTGATAACAATGTTATTACCTAAAAGAAAGTGTTTGACTACTTTCAAATCCAAATATTTCATTCTTATGCCAATGCATATCACTGAAGGTCAATTCAACTGAAGTCACACTCAGTGCCTTGACAAGGTCTTGGTAGTCCACTGCCTTCTGTTGTTCATTTTCCGCACTGGATTGAACTTCCTAGACAAACTATACTTCCTATAATGTGTCTGCAAGCTTTCCCTTAATACCCGCTACAGGTCTCAGAATGCACATAATGGAATGTTTCTAAATAAAATGCCAAAACAAAACATAGTTTAATTTTCCTGAATAACACATACAGAAGAAGAAGATAGTTATGAAAAATTAAGATTTTGTAGAAACTTCAATTTCAGTGGAAGTTTTCCCCATGAGCAAGAGCAAAAACAGCTATTTGTCATATTGACAGTAGACTGGAAAGCTAAGGAAATAGACCTGGACTGTCAGGTGCCCTGCCCATCCCACCCATTGTGGCTCCCTCCTCATTCTTATCTGTGGCAGCATTTGCCAGCCCTAGAGGGAAATTTTCCTCTTTTCCTAAGAGGAAAGCAGGCAGGTACCTAAATTACAGGGTAAAAGGAGGAAGAGACAAATGAACTTCCTGGAGATTTCAATTTCCATAGCTCTGCTTCTGAGCAGTCAGAGAGAGAAATGCAAATGCATGAGACAGAAGTAATAGAAGAAAATAAAGACAAGACTGCTCTGAGTTCTTCCTTTAATCTATTCTCTCAGGCAAAGGTTAAATTACCATTTAAATGCCGCTGTAGAAGAGCTAATAATGTTGCCTTTATGTTCTAAGGATCCTCTCTCTTGATAATACATTCTTTTCAACTCCAATTAAGGAAAGCTGTGGTTCCAATCGTCTCTATGCTGAAGATCCCTGGTTTTTGCCATCCACTAGCTGGTTGCCCTGTTGTTCCCTCATCGATTTCCTGCAGTGCTTCAGGTAGTGATTCAGAAACAGCTGAATGTGAGGATATATTCCTGTAGTTAGAGAGAATGGAGCTATACTTTGAGGTCTTTATGAAATTATGCCAAGTGGCTTGTGATTTCCAACTTCTGGACCCCAGGGAGAAATTTGAAGCCCTGGCTGAGAGTTGAACAAAAACCACGGTACTGTATTATTATCCAAGAAAGCATTTTTGGGCTACATTTGAAAGTACACTCTCCCTCCTGATTAGGAGATTGTGTTTTCATTGCCATTTTGAAAGGATTTAGCTACCTATGAGGTTATCCTGCAGATTTTCCAGGCTTTCCAATTGTAAGTTATGTGTACACTAAGGAAGAAATCAAATGCATATTTGTCTTCAGCACCGACAATGGTGTCAAGTGAAAGACAAACACAGCCAGAGCGGCAAAAGGAATAACAAAAGTACTCACAAAGAACTGAGCCAGTATATATAATGTTTTAAAGGGCTGGTAATTATTCAGCAGAAAAATCCCCATGTCTGCAGATTGCAGCGGGAAAGGATTTGCAGAGTGGTGTATCAGAGTCCAAGTGAGGATAAGGCACAGTCCAACATATCATTGGTGTTTGGTCCTGATTTTTCTCATCCTCACAGGTCACTATTGACACTCCTGGCTCAGACGACCCACTGGAGCTGTATTACCTTTTTGTGCAGTTGGTCCTACACTGTTTTGGACAAGCAGGGGAGAATGTGTCCAACTGACCAGGGACCCAGTAGGGGAAGAAGGCCACCCCAATTTCTTCTGAATGCCCTAGTCAGCTTCTGAGAGTTCTCTCTATTCATGAGTATCAGATAGGCTGAGCATATCTGGGGTGATTTTTGGCAACTTTGAGCCAGCTCTCTGGCTCCCCTGGTCCAGGAACATTCCTAAAGGGAACCTGCATCCAGAGGCAGTTATCTCCGCAACAGGCAAGGCAGAAGTTCATTTAGGTCCTTTCATATTTTCCTTCTGTCAAGGTCTTCTTCACTGCTAGCTCAGGGTATTTACATATTCTGTATTCCCAGTTATGAATCCTTTATGAAGATATAAGCAAGCAAGAATGAGACTCTATGGACAGATTTGCTGTAGAAAGCAACAGATCCTCACCCATAACCCAGGTGTGGTTGGCATGACCTCTTTCCCAGTGCTCAGACCTTCCCAGAGAGGCCATGGTGAAGCTGTGTTCTGCCTTTAGTACATTAATTAATGACTGGAGTTGATGTCACTTGTGGAAGAGGAGAAGGGCCTAAATCTACTTACAGTCTCTGTTCAGCTCTATGTGCACCCTCTGTAATTTGGGAAGCTCCTCCTATGAATACTGCCTCACTCATCTCAAAGTCCTGAATAGCTCCACACCTACACACTGCACATACAGACCGAAAGAAGCAGACTGGAGGGTTCCCAATTACACAAGATCACTGTCTAGCCCTTTCATGAATCCCACAAAGGTCTTGTGGTAATAGGTTTTGCAAGACAGTTCTGAGAAAGGTCAAAGACTTCTGTCCTGCAACTGAGTATGTGAAAAGATGCCTCCTCATAAATGCTGTCATTATTACATTGCAGTAGCATTGCAAACACTATGGCCTTGCACACACTAGGAGGAACTTCAGTGTTCCATGTCATGGCTCAGTTCCACCTTTGGTAGTATTCCTGGGAACAATTGAATCAGCAGCAGGGAGCCAGGCTCCTTGTTAGCATGTGGATACATGGAGGCAAACTCCAGAGAGGTTCAGGCAAAAGCAAAGCAGCTGCTGGAACATCTCGACACCTCACTCAACCTAAACCCAACTGGCAGCCAAGAGATAGAGGTTCCTCTGATATTTCCCCAGGATTGCTGACCCAGTGAGGCACACTCTGAACATCCTTCCCTAGGCTGATCAGGCTGGAACCCATGCAAGATTCAGAGACAGCTGCTCAGAGTGCCACTGAAGGAAAAGCACCACTTACCTTATCCCCTTCTTACATGCTTTAGCTAACTAGCTAGAAATCTCACTCTGAATGTAGCCAAGCAAAAATAAATTGAACTCCCAGTTCCTCCTTTATAAAGAAAGGCTTAAACCATCAAGATAAGAGACTGCTTTGAGCATTCTATGTGTGAAGAAATGGAGGTGAGGTGCAAGAATCCCCAGCCTCACATTTATTATTCTCCTTAGAAAATGAGACATCTTTTGAAACCTTTTTAGGTAGTGCATGGACTTGCACTGCACAACATAGTTCTCCCATGTCTAGTAAGATGCTTCGGCCATTGATGGAAAGAGTTGCTGACCTCTCCCTTTTCTGGTCTGTTTCAGTAATACATGAAAGCATAGAAACCCAGGAATTTATATCCTTATAAGGTGGCTCACATGCCTAACCTAGGTGTCAGGCATCACAGAATTTATCCTGGTAGCACTCTAGACAACCTTTGCATCTGTTTCACCTCCATGCGTATGTGAATCTCTGTTACCTGACAGCTCAGAGGAAAGGAAAAGATGCCTTCCCACAGGGAAGCTTTTTTTTTCCTGAAGACATTGTAGGATACTCTGAGCAGAAATTTTAAACATATTATCACAGAAATGGTCAAAAAGTTAAGTTCTCTTTAGGTTTGTATTGCAGTGAAGTAAAATAGTGGTTAGCCATATAGCAAAATGAGCATCAGAATTTATCTCTAAGCTCTCAGACTGATACAAATAGCTACAGACCCTTCAATTGTTTTCAGACCCTTTAATTTATTCTTTGGTTTTCCTGGTAAGTTAATCTACGCATCTGTCAACTCACAATGCAAAAACTCACAGGACTTCATGGCCAATTAAACTCTTCTGGCAGAGGAAGAGCTCCTAAAGTTGGAGTAAATTGCATTAAAAGCTATTATAAAGCCTTTCCACATCATCACAATGGGGGAAAAAACTGTCAGGTTGCATTTGGACCTGCTCGCAAAAATCTTATTGTATCCATTCATAGATCTTACATATCTTTGCTTTCTGTGATGGGTAGAGAAAGGAAATGAAGTAGTTATGTGAGAATAAGTATCAGTGATGCCTCATATTCCACAAATCTGTGTTTTGTGGTTTATGGTCATCTTCAGCTAAATTTGTTGCTGTGGCTGCGGCACCCGTGTCATCTCTCTTCTTTTGCTGACAACATATGAATTCATTTGCCAGACTTCTTCTACTTGGGCCATTCATAGGAAATATTTGTGGACTTTTGCACCTCCACCTAGGTACTTATGTTCTTGAAACAGTAACATTGCTCTCTCACGTTTGTTTTCCTTTTTTATCTAGGGTTCAGTTTGGCCAAGAATAGAAAAACAGTTGGTGAGGGATGACCAGAGAGACTGATGACAACACATGATCGCATAATTCTCATTTCACTAGGAAACCAGGCTAAAAAATGAACAGTTAATTAAAAACCAATACTGTTTCAGTGTGACTTCATAGACTGTATATTTCCTAACAACTTCAAAAATGTATCTGGAAATATGTTTGAAGAAATACATGGCACTAGATATATGACTCTTAGGAGTCACATTTACCTGGAATGAGGTAAGCTGATCTGCCTAGAATCATGAAGAACATTTTTTTTCACAATATGCTAGAAACAACTGGGGTTTTTTCCTTTTTTTTTTTTTTTTTTCTTTTTTTTTTCCCCTGGAACAATGAACAGGAGTTATCTCTTACATTCAAGTGAACAGGGCCCCAAAACATTTCCTGCATGAATTCCCTATGGAGAAGGCAGGATGTTTAGGAATCGTGATGCTGAGGACAAAGGTTGGTCAAAATACTGCATCAGTCCACTGCAGAAGTGGAATAATGGCTTCAGTGTTACTTTCCATCAGAGAAAACCAAAAATAAAAGTAGTTCAACTTTGTTCAGTGGTGAGCCAACAAAAATCACTTTCGCCTCTGACAGAAGTCTGTTTCAAGTCCAGGACATGTCCAGACAAGAGTGTATTTCTCACATCCTCGACCTCCAATATGAGACTAATAAATTTTTGAAAAATCTGTGCCACAGTCAGTTAACACATATATTGCTCAGTGACAAAGCAGACTGTTTGATCTTTGCTCTATGGGTAAAGCACCATTTCAGAGTTGCTTGGCAGCTCTGTTTTCCTTCCCTTAGAAAAAGAGATGGATTCATTTAGAATCACAGGCCACGAAGAAGGGAGCTCAGGTGTGGCAGAAATGGCAGGTGGCTAGAGCTGACTTGACAGCAATTAAATGTACAAATCTTTGATTAGGCTCACGGGAATGGAGTCATTAGCTACAGTGAATGGACCAGCTTGCTTTCCACTGCCTCATTAGCCATAATACTGATATTACTTTAAAAAGCCTGGAAAAAAGCCCTCCCATACAGAGTTAGGAAAGTTCATTTTCAGAGGAAAAAAATAAGCTAGTGTAAGCACTTTCTAGCCAAACAAACAGAGCCTGGCTTTTCTGGTGACTGACAAAAAAAGCCTCATGTTTGCTGTACTGTGAAATAGCCCCATATCCAGTGCTGCAAGCCATGTGTTCACAGAGATCAACAAGTTGCTTTTGGCCACTGAAATTTACTAACGACCTCATCAGGCAGTGTCCTGCTGTGCTAAAGTTCTGAATATTGGTGCCTTTAACAACATCCTACCCTGCAAGGGAAGACCTTCGGTCAGTCACACAGTGGAATTATTAGACTGGATATAAGTTGCACATAAATCTACAAGCCAGTGGGCTTAGCCTAGGGAAAGATTTGGCTTGGACTTTATTTATCTTCCTGTAACATGACTGGTTGAAGAAGGGCTGCAATAACAACATTCTGCTATAAATTAATATCCTCCCATCCCCAGCTCTACCCTTGCTATTTCATGGAAAGTTCATAATGAAATAATTTGTACCCACTTGCCCTTTATCTTCCGTTCTTCCTTTGATACTCTCTATCCCACCACATTAGTTTCTCTGACCTGCTAAACCACAGTCCTCTGAACAAAGTGAGTCAGAAGAAGCATTTTCCTCCAGGGCCCTCATTTAGGGGTTCACGTCAGCAAGTTGATGGTACAAAAGCAGTTTGGGACATAGTGAGGGCAGTGGCTTCTCCCCTCTCACGCTGCTCAAGGAACAGGCAGCACAGACGAAGCAGGGACAGAGGGAAGTCATTTCTGTGAGTTGGTGACCACACTGCTGGGCCAGGACTTTGCCCTCTACAGCAAGAGCAAGATGAGAAAAAAGATGCCACGTTTCCTTGGGATTAATATCGTCCTCTCATAACACCAGGCACTGAGCTGTTGTGGACTCATTACACCATCCCTCATTTTCTTGTGAAATCTGTGTTCAGGTTCTCCTGTCCCAGTAGTAAGACAAGTCTGCCAGTTCCATGACTTGCTCCTTCCAAGGTTGCAGAGGGATAGGATGCTACGAAAGAACTACATGTCACAAGTGACTTCCCCATACAGGCACCGAGTAGAAAATTTCAATTCTCACATAGGTGTAGTTTGAGAATACTAATAGTTTCCTTCCAGTAGTATCAACACATTTCACCTTCTTTAGGTGCATCTGTTCATCATGTGCTTTTTGGTATGTAAGAGCTAAATATAAAAGAGGGACCGAGTTGAAAGGGATGTTTCCTCTGAAAAAGTAAGTTCATGTTGTCAAAGAAGTCTAAATATACAAAGTCTCCAATGGAGTTACCTGTAGAGATAGGTAACTCCACTGAAACAAAACATCCAGCCTCGCCTCAATGTCACGCTGACACCCAAGGTCAGGCAAAACACATCCCATGTTAGTTGACTAACACTTCAGCTCGAAGATCCCCATGAGCATAGCCTTTCCCAAGACCATGACAACAGAGGCCTGACTGTACCTTTGTCGTCTGAGATGGTGTCTAAACAACTCACAGAATCAACAAATACAGATCAATCTCATCAGCTGTGCAGCACTACTTTCCAAAATAGCAATGTTAGAAATGCCAGGCAAGATTGAGTCGACAATGTCTTTGTTCTATTTCAATGAACAGTGAATTCCATGTCAAAACAAAGTGCTGTGAAGAAAATAGAAGTGGTCTTTGAGGGAGAGGAAATCCCGGGAAAGAAGGAATGAAGAAGAATAAATTTAAGAGGAAGGAGAAAATGATAAAAAGTTGCTAAACAGCTTCCGAATTGTTCTACTGTAGAAAATACAAGCTGCATTGCTTTTGCTTCCCCTGTGTCTGCCTCCTCTGCATTTTAATGACAGTTGAGTGTCTAGTCTGACAAGCATTTTTACAAGTCTTCCTCGAGTCCTACCTGCTTATGTATACATCCAATTTCCTTTGCAAACCTCGCCTTGAGTGATTTCAGCCTAGAATTAGACCTCTGATGGTCCTGCACGACACCAAAGGTCACTTTTTATGTGGACATTAAAGCCTCAACAAGCTTTGATAGATGCGGAGAAGACCAACCTAAGTTACTTCCACTTCTATGTTTCCATCTCCCAGCACCTGCTTTTTCCCAGAGCAGTCAGCAGCAGGAGGTTGAGACCACTTCAGCAGTCACAGTTCATCGCCTGATTTCTTAACTGTAGCTGCTGTGGGGATGGCACGGAAAAGACTTTGGTGGGCCACAAAATCTGAAATTGCCACACAGAATTTCCCTGGAAATTTCTCTGGTAATTTGTCAGAATGATAAGTTATTTAAAAGCCTTGAAAAAGTTCAGCCTTTATGACTTAATATGGCTTTTCCATCTCTAACTTCTGTGGCTCTGAAGAAAGTGCAAAGTTTGTAAACAGTGCAGCAGAAACTCTTTCCAGTCAACTTTTTTTCCTTTGCTTCCCATTCACAGCAAATATTTTGGTAAAAAGACCCACTGAAACAGAAGACGAAGATTAAGCAATACCAGAGCTGTAAGTACAAAACTTGCAGTTCTCTACCATTGTGCTGCCCAGCCAAAAGCTGTGTCACAGCCAGCGTGGAAACAGAAGGAAAATGTATTTTTCACCATGTGTTTTGACTCTGTTCTGGGGCTTAGATGACCTGTTGGTAAAAATGCCTGTGTCCTGTCTCCATAACAGATATATCAGTTGTAAATTATCTGTCCAGTTTAGCCATTGTGAGTAGGGCCCTGGCAGGAATTAATGGTACAGTATTATTGTTGGTTTTGGCAGATAGCCTCCAAAAAAATCCAGCTTCCCCAGGGCCAGGGAGAGGGCAATGCTGGTGTTGGGAATATTTCTATTTGGGGCAGTTGTGTGTATTGGGAAGAGATGGAGGGGTGGGGTTGCCAAGCTCTCCGGTGGGTGCCCCACGCCAGTGCAGGCGAGACCTGCCTGTAGCTCTGCCAACTCACTGCCATGCTGTTTGGTGTCCTGTTACATGTGGTGGGAGGTGGGGATTGGATGGGGGAAGCGAGGCAATTTGTAGTCATGTTACATTTCCTACTTCAAAACTGTTTTTACAACTATTGGCCCAGCCTGCCCCAGGAGCTCTGGCCTCCACAGCAGGCTATGTTGTTTCATTTCTGTCAGCAGTGGGTCTTTTCCCTCTGCTCCTGCAGGAAGGCTTTTGTTTCATGTCTTTCCTCCTTGCCACATGCTGTGTTGGCCAGGCAGCCTGCCACGTGCTTGAAAGCCTCCTTCCCACCCCTCTCCCTTGCACTGCCCTAGCCTCCCTCTCAGCTCATCCTGCAAACACTCATTAGGTGCTTTGGGCACAGATGCTTGGGACCTGATCCTATGTCTGAGTGTGTTGTGTGATAAGAGGGTGGACACCTGGACAACAGCCAGTCCAAGCATTACAGTACGTCCCTCTCTCTTATGCTGTTTACTTTTGTGACAGTTTCTCCTTTCAATTCTCATGTCTGCAATGTTGATCTAGGAGGGTGGCCATCTGGATCCCTGCCTCCACTGCTAGCCCCATCTTTGCCGCATCTTTGTCTCTACCGCTTCATTTCTCTGTCATTTCTCTGTCAACTGATTCTAGTATTTTTTCCTCCAGCTGTCCCCCATGTTGAGCCTTGCCGCAGGGGGACCCAGCTTTCATTTCTCACCCTTGGTTTTTGCCCTCCTTGAGTTAGACTGAACACTAGGATCACACAGAGACCATCTCGACTCTGTGCCACAGCAGCAGTTACAGCCAAAACAAGACTAAGTCTTAGCTGATAACAAATGGAGACCCGTCTAATTCTCAGTCCAAAAAATGGACAAAGCCATTTGGGAAGGGAATGCACAGACTCACATTATTATTAGGATTGCCATCTACTGAGAGACCCTGATCTCAGAGACACTTCTCCATCTCACAAAGGGTTTGAGCAGAGCACAAGTGTCTGACCTCATCTGGGACCCCAGGGCATGCTGTATTTTCAGAAATCATTGCAGCAAGTTAAAAAAGCAGAGAAAAGTCTGCATGACTTTTTTATTTTCTCTTTTCTTCCAAAAATTTGTCTCAGAAAAAAAGAAGCAACATTTCAGGCTGCCAGATCCAGCTATTCTCCTCAGTCCTCAGCTGCCCTTTCCATAGGTTTTGCCGCCAGGGTCCTGGGCTCCCAGGAAGCATTGGTGAGGTGTCTGCACCATGGCACGTATACGATGCAGATACATGCACCGACTGGGACCAAGTAAGAGCTGGAACCCATGAAAGTACAACTCTATCAGCGTGGCTCCCTGCCCAGGCTAATTAGACCTGCCAAGAAAGGCTAATTAGCTAGGCTCAGTGCCACACTGATGTGACTATATCGCTTTCAAGAACCAGCGACCATCATGTGCTGCTTGCTTTAGCACAGAGGTGCAAGGTGAAGCTGTACAGACAGAGTATATATTCTCAGGGCTTCCCCCTCCAGCATGAGCACACTGTGGTTTTAGGAGCCAATTGCACATGTCCATTTATGTGATTAGGGGGTTTACAGCAGGACCTGCATCAGTTGAAGCTTCATGCTGCCAATGGTGAAAGGAAGAGCACTAGGTCTTCTCCTTTGCTGGAGAGGAAAACCAGAGCACATCGAATGTGAGAGGCTTGCTGGAGTTCCCTGAGAGAGCCTCGGGCCAGGCTCGTCTGGAAGCTCAGCCTGCCTGCCTCGCCCTTCCCTGCCCACACACCCGCCCTGCCCGCCTGCCCAGCGGTGCTTGGCTGCCTTCCCTCCTCTCTGCTGCAGCTGTGGCCGCTCCTGCAAGGCTCTCACAGGACAACTACCTAACGTGCTTTGGACCCTGCTCAGGATCTCCTGAGGATCCCTCCCCCACCTTGACAAAGAGTCACATGTATTTTTCCCCTGACCTCTACTGCCACATAAAATGCTGTCTGCAGCCTCACATGCTTTGGGGGGATGCCTTCAGGAGGGCACTGGTTCCACCATGTCTGTGGTTCCCTGCAGACATAAGAGATTGGAGAAATCTGCTCTTAAGGTGCGTAAGAAGGTAGTGAATCATAGGAGCAGCAAACTCTCGTTTACCAACACCTCACTCTGTAAAGATTTCTTTAACATGGTAATTTGTGAGATAGCTAGAGTCTGGCTTCCAACTGAGACAAGCTCAGCCTCAGCTGGGGGAAAGGTTCCTCTTGGCTAATGTAGTGGGGACATTACCCATGGAGCAGGATGGCCCTAGCTCCTCTGGTAGATAGGATCTTGTGTGAAACAAACACACACACACATACACACACACACACACACAGAGAGAGAGAGGGACTCTTGCTACTAGAGGAAAGGCTCAAAAAATTATCCCTTTCCTTCCCAGGTCCAGATGACAATCTGACCAGGGTAAAATAAATGAGAAGGAGCATATGGAGGTAGTAATATTTCTACCTTTGGACCATCATGGAGAAGTATAGGAAGAGGAAAATATGGGTTACACACACTCAGAAATACCGTGGCATATATTACAGTGCTGCATAATGCACACAAGCATAGCAGCAACTTGTTCCCCTAACTGAAGGCCACGGTGTAATTAGCGTAATTACAATGCCGCTGGCTGAATTCACTTGAGAAGTATGCCATTCTTTGTGCCCTACAGGGTAATGCATAATCCCAAATACTTCATCAGTTGAAAGTGAGCTCTGAAACACATTTGAGCTGCAGTGCAGTCCCACAGTCAGGCTTTTGCTTAAAAGTATTTATCCTCAGCTCTCCAGAGGATCTGGCTACAGTTGGTGCCACCAATACCTTTACTCACTTTATCACTTGTGGTGAGAGATTGTGACACTTCCTTTTCGGGACAGCTGCATTGAGCTGTACCACTACTGCAGAGACTACAAGCTGAAGGGACTTCTGCCTCAATAGATATTAATGTGAAAATGTTCGCTTTATATCTGCCAATCAGGCCAACTAAAACGATAAAGCAGAACGTACAGTTGTTTCCCACATACCAACACACATATGCACTCCACATAGCCTGCAGTCCAAATGCAGCCATCCTGTTTTCTGGGGGTCAAACCCTCATGGTCGATAGGAAAACATGTTACATTGGGTGCAGAGCTAAAGTTGGGAATGGGTCAGGGAAACAGGCCAGGTGTTGGTGGTTGCAGGGCCACAAGCAGCAGCAGGTTCTTGCTTACAGGGCATAATGAGCAGAGCAGCAGTGCTCAGCTGGCCGACAGCTGGGCTGTGCCAAAGAAGCCCAGCCCCATAGCTGCTGTCCTGATGGAAAACAGTAACTATTCAGGGTGGCTTCAAGACCTGCTCAGTCATAATCCCATACTTACAGTGCTAGCTGGACCTTCATCAATTGCTAGTTTTCATTTTCAGCTCTGCTCCCTCATCACCTTCCCCCTCCCGCCACACACTGTTCCATGAAACTTCACCTCAGTTCCCAGAAAAATATTAATTCCCAAGAATTTTTCCTAAAGAGCAGTAGGAATAACTGGCTTTTGAATTCAGCACAGAAAGGCTACAATTGCAAAAATATTTTGGGTTGACAGGAAATTAAACTGTATTTTCTTGGTAAAACAATAAAACCCTAAAATTCCAGTTTGGATCAAGCAAAGTGTTTGGTTCAACCTGAAACAAAACGCTTCATTTTTGCATTTAAACTTTTCACCCCTTTTTATTTATTACAGGCAGGAAAACCTCAAAACAAAAACAAATGTTTCAAACTGAAAAGTTGAGCTATTTCCCTTTGAAATCATCACTCTGCATTGACTGCAATTTCTCAGAATTACCCTCTTTGTCTTTGGCTGAAACTGTTTGCTAGATTTCAAGCTTAGTTCGCAAAAAGTTTTACCCAACACAAAACAGCATCCCAAGGGTTTCACCTGGCCCATTTACCCATTGTTTGAAATCACACCCTGAAAAAAATTGGAATAATAATGCTATTTTGCCAACAATATTATTAAAACCAATTCCTTCTCAAAACCATGTACTCCCCAAGAATACACTGCTCTTCTCTTCCTAATAACTTATGTAGGGGATGAAAGAGAGACAGAATCTTGCCTTTGGCATGGTCCTAATGTGGCCTGAGGGCAGGACTGAAGAGCAAACGTCAACTTCTACCCCTCTGCAGGCTGCAACCAGGATCCTGTGGCTGAGCTGCCCAAAATGCCACTTCACACTGGGCATGAGGCAAGTGGGATCCAGCTGTGTGGTGCCGGGAACTGGGTGCATCTGGAAATGATCTTCAGACCTAAGTCCAGGAAATAACGAGCTATTCTCCCAGTCTGCTTTTGTCTTCCACTCCTCATCACCCAGTGGGAAAGTTTAACTGTATATGGATTTTTGGGTGCTTAAATCTGTCTATGGGTTTTGTCTGTTAGGAATAGAGGGAAAACAACCTCTTGATATGTTTTATTATTTCCATTTCTAATTTCATATGAAATAGCAGAAGAGGGAATAGGTTTGGCTTTTGACCCTAAATGACTTTAGGGCAAAGATCGCATCTGTTGTGCATTTTAACTGAACCTATTCACCATTTCTGGTAACATCTGGATATGTTAATGCTTTATGGAGTGGAAACAGCCTTCAACACAGATCACTCTGCCTCTCAGCAAAACTGTGTCTTCCTTATCCTTATACCTCTGCTGAATAACGCAGATCATAAAATGCATGTAAAGCTGCCTGGTCATAAGCAGATATGCCACAGAATGACTGGTTAAAAGGAGGAGTAGAAGTGAAAGAGTTAAAAAAATGCTACAGCCTCTCCCAGTGTTTCCTTGGGTGGAGTGGGTAAAGGTTAACGATTTCTAAATATTCAGGAGCAATAAATGATCTGAGTAGTTTTCTGGCGGTACCTCATGTTCCCAGAGAAACAAATGCTTCAAAGTTATGCACCATTTCAGAAGAATGTGACAGAGAGAGTGAGAGATTTATTTTAAAAACTTGTGATGATCTGTCTCATCACTGATAATGCAGGTGCAGGTTCTTTCTGTCCAGAAATACCACCAGCTAAATAATGAAGAATGCAGTGCCTTGGCATTTGTGTCTCTGAAAGGCTTAAAATTGTATTACATGAAGGTTTTCTGTTTCCTGCACATGTATCTCCATAATTTTCCCTTCCTCCATAGAGCCTTTCTTGTTCACATTGTTTTGACAGCACACTGAGTGTTATTTCATTCAATGGTAAAGAAATCAGCTGTAAGAATCAAACATGAGTAAAAAAGTCTTGCAGACATTTGAAGTGTGGTCACTCTTGTCCCCAGTTATGGGAGAGGGTGGAGGGATGACTTTTGTGGGAAGTTAATTGTCCTTTCAGGTGTCCCACTGCCAAGCTTGGACGAAACCAGTCAATCATGGGACAAGTTACCAAGGGAGTGAAAAAGAAGACATCTCCAGGTTGAGCTGTTGAAAATACCTTTTCTTACTTACTTGACAAAAGAGAAGATGACTTTTATCTTTTGTACACCATTTATTTCAGAAGTAGAGTAAGAAAAGAGCAAATGAGCGTGGGAGGTCAGGTTGAGACCTGGAATGCAGGGCAGCATTGGCTATACTTCTTCCCCTGCTTTTGGATGCGAGGTTGAAAAGGGGGAAGGAAAAGGGATGCAGCCTGTGGCCAAGATAAGCATCAGTAACATGATTTGTAAGTGATGATGCAGCAGCAGTAGGAAGCAGAACATATGGGTAAAGCAGCTCCTGGGAGAAAGAGCAGATAAGGTTTACCTCCCACAAAATAGGAGCAGGAGCAATGTGAGGATGGGTTGCAATAGGAATCTCAGGACCTGGCTGAGATTGTAGGAGAGGTACAAGTCAGTATATGTATTTATTTCTTTTAATCTGGCTGACACCTGGGCATTTGAGTAATGGAAAACCTGAAAACAGAGAGTTGATAATTTGACGTCTTCACAGCACATACCCTTTTTGAGTGAGCAGGGTCTGGTGACCATGCTTGCATTCACACAGGGATGCTATCTGATAACAAGCTGTTCTCAACCATGAGCAAGCAAGACTGGGGTTTCTTACAAGGAAGAAAGACCTTCAGAAGATTCGGGGAAACCTGATTTAAGTGACTATGGTTAGTGATGCAAATACTGGAGAGCCCAAGTTAGATTAGTATCCATGGGGAAGGACCCGTCCTGTCCCCTGCACATCAGAGCTTAGCTTCTTATCTGCCAGTTCCAGGACTTCATTCACCTCTAGGTGCACTTACATTGTATACTACAGCACATGAAAGATTGACCTAGATGGGTGCTAAGTAGTGACGCCAATCTGCTTCAGTACATGCTGCACCGTGGGTGTAATAACCTGTACCAACTATGCTGGTTCTGCAGACATCCCTTTAGGTCATGCCAAGTTCAGCAGCTGCTGCTGGCAAACCCTTGGCTGAGGATTTAGTGGAATACTGTGGGATCAGCCCCTCTTCTGACCAAATCTTTACCTATTGCTGGTATGGCAACCAGAGCAGTCAGGGACACCAGCCAAATAGCTCCCAGCTGCAGCTCCAGGGTCTTCTCATGGCAAGAGAACCAAAAACTGCTTTCCGGGAGGTTTGTTGGGACAACAAATCTGCCTACGACCTCACAGACCCCGCAGAAAACATAATAAAAGACAACCCCTTATACAGCACAGCCTTTTACCAGAAACTGTCTGATTGGCACTGAAATGCGTGTGGTGGGATAAACCCTTTCCCTTTGTGATCTGCGCAGGTCAGTCTGATAGAACAAGTCCATGGCTGAGTGCTCTGTGCATACCTCTCTTGGGTAACAGCTGGGCTGAGGTCCAAGGAATCTGTATAAAACATGCTCAGGATTGCTCAGCCAATTAATCTTTTGTAACTTGTGGGGGAAAAAGTGGCATGTGATCATGTAAGTAATGATTGGTTCCTAAGGTGTGTGCACTAATTAAGTTTCAGGCCTATGGTTGCACAGCAACTGTGTTTGCAGCATTTTCTACCCCACTGAAAAGCTCAACTTTATGGCCTGAATAGATGTTCTTTCAGGCCATTTTGTGCATCAGTATTCCTCAACCAAGAAAGGAAGAAGCAGACAGAATGGCATCCTATAGGATGGTCTATCCATGTTGGCCAGGATGAATGAGACCTCTTGTTTTCCAGTGCAGACCCCTGCCATGAGTGCTGGTAGAAAGCAATGAAAGGTTGTTGCATGCTTCAAGAGCTCATGCTGCTGGAGAGGTGATGCCTGTCCAGTGTGTTCTGCAAACCATTGCTGGTAGCATGAGAGTTTGGGGGTCTCTTACCAGCACCACACCGGGGCAGCAGCCTTCTGCCTGACTCTCTCCAGCCTTTTTTCTTTTTCTTTTTCTTTTTCTTTTTCTTTTTCTTTTTCTTTTTCTTTTTCTTTTTCTTTTTCTTTTTCTTTTTCTTTTTCTTTTTCTTTTTCTTTTTCTTTTTCTTTTTCTTTTTCTTTTTCTTTTTCTTTTTCTTTCTTTATCTTTCTTTCTTTCTTTCTTTCTTTCTTTCTTTCTTTCTTTCTTTCTTTCTTTCTTTCTTTCTTTCTTTCTTTCTTTCTTTCTTTCTTTCTTTCTTTCTTTCTTTCTTTCTTTCTTTCTTTCTTTCTTTCTTTCTTTCTTTCTTTCTTTCTTTCTTTCTTTCTTTCTTTCTTTCTTTCTTTCTTTCTTTCTTTCTTTCTTTCTTTCTTTTTCTTTCTTTCCTTCCTTCTTCTTCCTTCCTTCTTTCCTTTTTTCTTTCCTTTCTTCCTTCTTTCCTTCCTTCCTTCCTTTCCATATTGTCTTCAGCCTGTCACTGTTTCAGGCTTGTCTTCTCCTCCCTGCTCATTTCTCTCAGCCCTCTGCCAACTTGCTGGTTTTCTCTCTTGTTCACCCCAGGTCTCTTGGACTCCCCCCTCCACACATCCTTCTCCCTCAATGTCTCAGAGTCAGCAAATGGAGAGAAGTGTGGTGAGTACTGAAAGAAGGCAGGAAACACCCAGAGAGACCTATGATGACCCCAGCATATCCTGTGCCCATGATTGCAGGGAAGTGTGTGTTCAGTCCCTGCTTTCACAGGGAGACACGCTCTGCATGGTCAGAGTTCTTTGCTGCCAGCAGCCTACAAATCATTTTTCAAAGGTTTATAACTTGGCCAAATTTGGACAGATTATCCTGGATGCAACACATGGTGTATTTCTGCAAGGGAGGCCCCTCCTGTCAAATTTCAAGCCTTTTCCCCTTCTCTTGTGGGAATGCAAGCACTTTAGAAAGAAAAAGTTCACCAAGATATAATACAGAGACAGTCTTCCCTTAAACTCTCAGAAGTCCTTGGAACAGTGTGGCAATATCTCAGACAGACTCATGACATGGAAAATATCAACTTAAACAGCCCAGTGATGTAGTAAAACCAAATAAACAAATGCATTATAATGTGCAATGTGGGGGTAGTTGGGCATTCATATCAAGGTATCAACACACAAGATAATACCAATATAATTAATACTAAACTAAAGGGCATTAGGTGAAACTGAAACTGGGAATCATATACAACAGCCTTAAGGTCTAAAATTTGATGGAGCTTGATGGATGGGTCTGTTAATACATTGACAAAGAGAAGAGGTAACTCCTCCTCAGATTTCATTTTCATTCTTTGCATAATTTGCTGAAGTTCAATCTAAAAGAGACACTTTTCTCACCAAAACCCTGAACAGCTGGAGCAACTGGTACCCCCAGTCCCTTCACTGGACCACAGCCAGGGACATACTTCCACTGTGGCTCCCAGGAAGAGGCACGTGCCAGAGGCCAAGTTTCTCTTGTCAGTGGACTGTACAGCTAGTATTTTACATCTACAGAGAGTTGTGTGAACTAAATTACAATACTTTTTCATGAAATCATTGCAAAGCTCTCAGACACTTTGAACTGGAAACTCATAGTGGGAAATTAATGTTGGGATTTTTTTCCCCGTTCCTCTCTAGTACTCTTGGTGCTTCCCCACATTAAACAAAGTACGATCTGTACTTATTTTTGTTGTGGAGATGTACTCATTAAAGCTATCAAGTTGCTAATTTAAAAAAATTACCATGTTAAAAATAAATAAATAAAAAGAAACAGATCATTCATAATTATTCCATTAAATTCCAGCCTTCTACTATCTACATTGGAAATTTTATACAATTTATTTCTTCTACTGATTTATTCGAAACTCAGCATTTTGAGTCACAGAATGGAACATTTTACCTTCAACAAGCTGATTATGATTTTGCAAAATTTCAGTTAGTTTGAAATTATCAGTCATAATTTCTCTGGTTAGGAATCTAATTGAATTTTACAAATGTTATCAAATGATACGGAATATAGCCAATGAGTGCAACATGATGCCTGTAATGAAAACTGCCTCTCTGTGTGTTCAGAGGTTTGGGGGAAAGGCTCTCTAAAACTACCTGACAGGAGGTTGTAACCAGGTGGGTGTTGGCCTCTTCTTCCAGGTAACTAGTGACAGGACAAGAGGGCATAGCCTTCAGCTGTGCTGGGAGAGGTTCAGGTTGGACATTAGGAGGAATTTCTTCACAGAAGGGGTGATCAAACATTGGAATGGACTGTCCAGGGAGGTGGTGGATTCACCATCCCCGGAGGTGTTTAAGGAAAGACTGGACATGGCACTTAGTGCCATTGTCTAGTTAACACGGTGGTGTTTGGTCAAAGCTTGGACTTGATGGTCTCAGAGATCTTTTCCAGCCTACTTGATTCTGTGATTCTGTGGAAACCTATGATGAGAAATATGGGCATAACTTTTATGTGAGAGGCACAAATATTTACCTATCCTTTGTGGGAAAAGGTAATAAGACCTTGGTCCTTTATTTCTTCAACTGGCTCCTGTACCCAGATGTGTTATGTGTGAAAGTGCAGGTCTTCCTGTCCAGCAGGAAGAGTAAGTTCCAATCAACATGGGATGCAAATGGATGCAAATTATGCATTTATCAAACTGAAACCTTTTTCCATTAAAATAAGGCAACACATATACCCTCGCTGGTGCAGAGTATTTTGTAGCTCAATGTTCAGTACAGGTATAGAGCAGAACTTTGCTGCTGCTTTTCTCCAAACTTCTTTGAAGAGTATTATCTTTGATCACTTTTCAGCTGCATCTCATATTTCACAAGTCTGTGAGAGATAGTTATTCTGAACCTACTTATATAACTTGCTGAATTTTTGTAATTTATACTTTTTGCCAAGGAATACTACACTCTCAGTGAGCAAGTAATGGTCAATTGATTTCAAGAGCAAATCCTGTTGGCACTTAAGACAGAAATGATTAGACCCCTTGTTATCAAAGTTCCAAGGTCAAGTCATCAAATATGACTGATTACATTTTCTAATGGTTTTTCTATGCTCATTAAAGTGCATTCAAATATTCAGAATCACCTCTGATCATGACATTCAAAACCTACTCTGATGGCTCCTGACAAGCAGAAATGTATTCTCTAATCTTTAACCACATAAACAATAGATAACTGCTTGTAATTGGATTCAAATTGATTTCAGGTGGCTTCAGAGAAAAGCAATTTCTACAACAGATTAACCTTTTAATTAATGTTTATTAAGGATATTACCAGGTGCAGGAATCTTCCTAAAGCAGAAAATTACATTTCATTGACATTCATTTATGATAAAATAGCTGATCCATTCCCAGGTCATTATTCATGTATTTATCATCATTTCTTACTCTTCATGAAAATAGCTTAAACTCTAATTAACTATTGTAACACTGTATATTTTAAATACGTTGTTCTATGCTGAACAGGGGAATGGGCATATGAAGATCACAATGTCCTTTGGCACAGGTTTTTAGAGAAGGAGCCAGCACATTTTACCACATGCCCCTGTGTGCAGTTCGTTCAGCTATAGCACCGGCCTTCTTTAAATGCTTGTGAGGTACCTCATTCATGAGGGAAATGTAAATACATGGAGAACTCTGTCAGAGTTCACATACCATAAAGAGCTTCATCCACAGATGAAAGATAGACTGCTTTATTGAGAGGAATTCAACCTGGGCTACAGAGGAATTTGTTTTGCTATGTTTGTGGTACATTAATGCCTCAGTGATACAGCGTTTGAATTCAGATCACAAGGAAAGTGATGTCCCAGATACCTTCAGAAATTTCCAACTCTAACTGAGGTTTGAGATGATCCACCTGAGGCTGATGATAATGCCACCTCTGGAAATATCTCTAACACTACATTAAAAAAAGACCCATTATTTTCCGGATGTATCTGTAATACTATATTTATAAAGGGTCATTTATTGGTCATACTGTTCAGCTGTTAACTCCTTCCCTTGCTTTGCTTTGGACAGTTTCAGCTAGTTCTCCCCAAGACACATCTGCCATGGAGAAGGCTGATCCTGGCTAATACGGATGTAGACCAGGATATACATTTGGGTATGGGGCCAGGATTAGCCCCTGATCCTGTAACAGTGTTTAGATAACAACTCTGTGGCTATTACTAATTTGCTGCTGCCCAAGAAGTACTTTGTGCATCCTCGGCCCATTCTTTGGACAAATAAATTGATAAAACTTGTTTTCTCAGGGTGTTGACTTATTTTGTTTTGTTATAATTGTGGATGGAGTCACTCCCAAACATTGTACATTGCTTCTCTCCCCGTGGCTTCAGTTCAGCTTGCTATATACACAATTCAGGCACCAAGTAAAATTTTTCCCTGAAAACATGTCATTGTTCCACAATGTGCTTACAGTTCTGTAAAATTATGTCAATTAAAAATTAAAAATTGCAGAAGTCTTTTAATTCTCTTTAATGTTAAAGCTTGTAATTTTCAGAGGAAAACTTTGTTCAGCTACTGGTGATGTATGTTTTCCTTCCAGCATCCTTTCTGAATTTACAGAAAGGTTGATACTGGGTCGGGGGGAAGTCCTGGGCAAACATGGGCATGGGCCTTTGTCCAGAAATTGGAGAACTTGGTCAGTCTATGGCTAGACCTTTCTTCTACAAGGCAAGGAGTTTTCAGCCAGGAGAGTCAGACTGAGTTTGGAACATCAGAAGTCACACAAGAAGATGTTTGCAGGAGCGGACAACATTCTTCACATCTCTTTATGACTGATAACTACCTAGACCCCTCCCAGCAAATGTTACCTTTTCTCTCTTATCTCAGCGGAAGTATCCCATAAACTTCACTGAATATGCATTACTGGAGGGATGTCAAACATACGTACAGGCTAATTACAAATCAGTACAGGCCATAGAACCTTTCAGGGATCACCTACAAGTGTCTTAGAAGTTCAGGCAGAGGAAATCCCATTTTAGAAGTTGTCTGAAATTTATATGTACATATATATATATGTATCTTCCTACATTTGAGTACTTGGGTTTATCTATTTGCTAAAAAGGTTTTAATAAATAAATAAACTGTAAGGGGGCTGGTAACATTTTTGTTCTTGTTTTAAATAGGTTTCCTAATGACACAAAATTCTATCAACTTCCTAAAAGTCCCATTTTCAACCAGTTTAAAAGAAATTCCTCCTACCACTTTCATTCAGTTTCTTTGAGTCATGAAAGTTTGACATTTTTTTAGAAATCCCAGGAATATGAAGTTCATTTTCATCCACTGAAACCCAAAGGAGAGCTATTTTTTTCTTTTTGTTTAACTTATCTGAACTGCAAAAAGAGAAATGTGAACTCCTCTGCAAGACTTATACAAGGTGACTTAAATAGCACAAAGGAAAAAAGTCTATGAAGCTCTATTACTAGACTCTGCTCAACAATATGCTGCTTCCTGATTAATGTAATTCAACTGTAATGCATGAATAAATTGTAATTTAGATGATTGAACGAATGCACCATCATATCAAAGGCAAAATGAGACTCTTAGGCAATCATAGCTTTCTCTTTTTTTTTTCTTTTTTTCTTTTTTGCTCCACATCTTTCTTTCTCCCCTCTAATAAGGGGATATTTGTACGTCACACCTTATTCTAAGATTGTCTGTAAAGGCAGGGCTTGTTACAAGGCAGAACACTGACAAATCATGGGGAAAGGTACAAATACAACCAGTCATGTGGACAACCAAAAGCATGTTACAACCTGTTTTGCAAAAAGAGAAAGGAAAAGTAAGCTGCTGTTGTTAAGGCACCACCCTTCGACACACAAGAACTGGATTCAAGTTCCTTCTGTGCAAGAAAATTCCTCTGACTCATCAGACACATGCTTTCTGTGGTGATTTGCAAGATAGCAGGCTGAAGGAGAACTGAAATAACGTATCTAGACTTTGAGGATCTGTGAACTAGGTTACATACCTTTGCAGAGTCCACATATATTGCAGTGTCCTGGAAGCAAGCTCAGTTGTCCATCTTTTACCACTCTCATTCCAAAGAATCAGAAGTTATTTCGAGATCAATGCCTTGCAGTGCTGCAGGTACCCGAATAGGGTTTGGTGCAAACAGGCACCAGGGGTATAAGCTCATGGACCCTATAGTTGCTCAGCCAATGTGGCAAAGCAAAAGTTTACTTAAGAAAAACGGGACTACCCACCTGAACAAGCCCACCTCGCAGGTATCTGAGGCATCACCTCTGATAACCTTTTCCTCAAGCAACCAAATTCCTCTTAGGTGGGTAGCCCACCTTGAGCTTACTCCTGGTTCTGACAGCAACTGTGAGACAGAACTGTTCCTTGCTTTTCTTTTTCCTTATGCTGGTGTCCCCTTAGCCAACTTTTCAGTTTCTCCTAAGTGCCTTGAGACCATCTTTGATTTTCCCACACGGTCATTTACAACCATGAGAGCAAAAAAATAAAAATGCTTATATATTTAAATGAATGACTCTTCACTGAGGAAGAAGTGACATAAAACATCAGCAAAGACCAGTTACTTAATGGGAACTTCCAATATCATTATACTTTTCAAGCATAGAATCTGTAGTTCTCAGATAACAATATTTGGTTGTATGCGGAAAAAAAACACTAGAAGCCTAAACTGATGTTCTCTGCTCGACAATATGCTGCTTCCTGATTAATGTAATTCAACTGATGTTCTTTGTACATTTATTTTGGAATGGCAATTAACTGGTTGGTCATCAAATTGTTGGAGAGGCAGCAAGAAACATGATTATGGGTAGGTTACAACATAGCAGGTAGTATTGGGATGGTTCTTGGCTTGGACAGATTGTAGCTATTCAGATGAAGAAGTTGGTGACATAGGGCATCATCTTGGGAAAAATGGCTTTAATTTAGTGAATGCCACTAAATTTTTTGTGATGTTATAGAAAATACTCCATTTGTGTGTATGTTATATCTTGTGGTCTGCCAGGCACTTTACTTTAGACATGGTATCATTACAGGGAAAACCACAAAAATGCTTTGGAAAAGAGAAAGGGGGAAAAAAACCTCAAGAGATACAAGAAGGAGGGGGAAGATAAGGAAAGAATAGAAGATTTGTTATCCATCCTGTTCTTGGAATCTGAACCAATGGGGATAAGACAACAAAGACGTATATTTATGAAGCACAATAAAAGGCCTCTGTGCAGTCATGTCTGTGCAGAGCAGATGAGCAGTGGAGTTCTGGGAAGAATTACATAAGGCATCTTGTGTACACGTGCCTGTGAACACAGGAACATTCATTTGCACACATACCCTGAGTGCATGCTCAGATGATGCCCCTCTTCACATATAAAACCTCTCAGTCTTAGTCAAGAAACTCTACAAACTCTTCAGATGCAACACATGAGAAGTCCTGTTTACTGTAGTGCCAAACCACCGAAGTCAAAAGCAGCCTAAGAGCAGAACTGTGAGTAACTTTTCTCAGAAACAAGGCTATTTAGCCTGGCTTTAGCTCAAGAAATCCAAGAGTAATTATACATTTAGACATTTAAGTGTATGCTGTGGACTTGACAGGCTGCAAGAAAGGCAGCTTACATGCACATCTATTCAAGAGGACTGTAAATTAGAGAATCTGCTAGCAAGATGCTTTCAGATGGATTTGTTGTGTGTGTCCATAGCAGCTTGCCATGTGTCCCATTTGTAGTTCACACAGCTTCCAAAATATCAGTGCAAGACTAGTGTCCAAGTCTATACTAGAGTATATCTTCTCTGAGTTAATTTCAACAATTAGAACTATCTGGACAACCCAAAGCTCTTGCACTCTCATCCCCTCTCATATTCCTGCTGCCCAGTCTTTAATTATTCTATTGTGCTGGCTACCTAGCACAATAATTCCTTCATCTGAAACCTTAACCTTTTCTTTCCATATGAGCACTGTCTGGATGCATGTCATTGCAAACGTGTCCTGTTACACATCCATTTTCTTCTTTCTCCCTTGTACAAGCTTCCACATCTTTAACTATCTCCTTGCCAGATGTAATAATCTGTCCTAAAAGAGTTCTTGATTTTCTTTACAGCTTTTACAAAATTAACTTCCTTTTTTTTCCCTTGGGTTTTCAGAAATAGATGTTCATTGATATGTGATGAGATATGCTGAAGAATATTGCTTTTTCCCTCTCTCTGGGTGACCCAAACATTTTCTACTCTGTCCTCTTGTCTTTAGATGTCTTTAGCGAAAGAACTCCTCTGCCATAATATATTCATCTCTTATCTCTGCTAACATCTCCCCAGGAACAGAAACCAAGTCTGCGTCCGCACCAAACTCCCTTCACATGCGTAACACTCCATCCAGGTTGCAGAAGGGAATGAGAAGGACATGAGCTGTTTCTTGGTTAATTTCTTTTGGCACTCCAGAGATCACTGACGTGTGCTGTCTAATGAGGTAGCTGCAAGTCTCAGCTCCCTCCAACTATCAGAATTTCCCAGCATGATGTCCTCTTCATCCAGTAGTTAATAGATTTGTATGCTCATTAGTTAGGCTGAGAGAGCTATTTATATTGCTGGTTGGCTACCATCTCTTAGCTGTGCAATACCACTGTACAGTCTTGTAGGCCCTACAAGTGCTTCTGTGTTGTAGCCCTTGACCCCTTTCACAGCCCAGAAATGTACCTCTGGTCCAGAAGTGTAAAGGTGTTTATAAAGGGCCTCCTCTGAGCCGTCAGGGCTGATTGTAACAGGCCAGCATCAGATTCCTGGAAAATTAGAGTGAATTTTTAAAGCACTGCCAGACCATAGTTGGAGATTTGAGCTAAGTGTTTAGCTACTGGATATAAATGGGCATCTTTGTCTTAAATGGAGAGTTTTCCATAAGAGTTGCAAATTTTCACCTCAGAGTGTCTTAGCAACCTCCTAAAGCACAGCCTAGACAGTGAAAACACCTCAGAAACATTTGCAGAGGAAATCAGTAACCTAACAAGGTAGAACTCACCTGGCCAGTTGTAGGTATCTAAAACAAAACAAGCTTTCTTCTTAGCTAGTAGAGGACAATATGCAGTTACAAGGTGCAAAATATGTGATATTCATTAACATGGTACATGCTTGGGCACTGTGCCAGCCAAGATGGGTGTCTCCGACCTTAGGGACCACGAACCTCATTACTGATCTGTGATCCCATGTAACTAACCTGTGTCCTTTCTCTCTCTACACCTCCACTTGTGGATTCCCTCTTCTATCATCACTAGCTCACTGTGGAAGACTAGAGGAGGTGGTGTCTGCAACACATTGCAGGAAAGGAGGAGGTGAAAGAAGATGCTGATGTGTGTTGCATGGGAGGGTGCTGGGCAGTAGAGTATGATACTTGCTGTAAAGGAGTTGCAAGGCCCTTCATATACTTAGTTCTCATACAAGCCATAAGTAATTGTCCTGGCTACTTTCCCAGATGGTTGCTGCGGATGGCCTTGACACACAGGGTAGATGGCAGATCAAGGTGTACCCCAGCCAGATGTGCTGGGAGCATGGGGTCACAGGGTAGGAGGAAAAGCCCAGTGCAGCACTGTGTAAAGGTGCTGGACTGCATCTTCGTTGCCTGGGTGCTGGGGCGGGAGCTAACATCACCTCCATAGAGGGCCATTCACACAGATTTTTACTTTGTATAGGAAGCCAAAAAAATCATATTCCCTATGCTGCAGGCTGCTCCAGGCACTTTCTATCTTCCAGTGTTACCTTCTGTGAAGGATATTCTAAGGTAAGAAAATGAAGTATCACTAGCCAGACCAGTTCTGCACATCAAGTGTGGGCCTGACACACAAATGCCCAGCCCCATACACTTACCAACAGCTAACTGCAGCCATATGCTGTTTGGACTTTTGTTTTTTTAACACACAGGCCGGAGAGAGGATTTCAGTCATTTGCCTGGAGCTTGACTTTAAGGAGCAATTGCAGGAAAAATGAAGTGACTGTACCATAAAGAAACACAGTATTCCTGTATTACATACGCATGAACTACAGGGCCACATACACCCCACTCAGCTGCCTGTGGTTGCACGTAACTTACCCAGGCAGCGAAAGGTAGAAGTAAGGACCCATGTCAGACTCCCCAAGAGAGCTGGGTAGAGCAGGGACCAGCTCTAAGTCTGTGATAGGACTTTAGAAAATGCCCCAGCAAATGTCCTGAGAGTTCAGGCCTAGGCACAGACATCAACAGTTCTAGCATTGCGTATATCCATTCTTAACAGGAATTTGCTAGTTAGGGCTGAGTAGCCTAAGGAGAAGAGTTTTTACAGACACTGTCCAAGAATGACCAACCTCAGAAACCAGCTGCAAGTGGCTTGGCAATATGATTTTATCTGGCCAGAATTAGTTCATAATTGGAAACTGCCCCAATATTTCAATCAGCTGAATGTTTACTTCTCTTGAGGAGATTTCTATCACATAAGACATTCCTACATCCTAGGGTATGTGAAACCCCCTGCAGGTCTCCTCCTTGCATGGAGGGAGAGGAGTGTGAGAGAGATGAAAGACAGAATGTTTCCATCTGAGTCTCAGCTATCCACTCATTTAGAAAACTCAAGCTGGTACTCTGTGGACCAGCCAGCACCTCAGAGTCAGGCTGTAGATGTTGATCCAGAAACTTCAGTGGCCTATCCTGTGCCAAAAGCACAAAACCAAACCACAGGTTATGGGTACAGCACTTGAAAATGCTAAAGCGGAGGAAACAATCCATTGAAAAACCAAATAACTATAGACCTTTAGAAACAGCAATAGAAATAAAACTTTGTCTTGATCAGTTCTCTAATCTACATCACAGGGGCTTCCAACAATTGATTTTTTGCTGTGTGTCCTGCACCCACACAGGCTGAACAGAGCTCGTAGCATCTGGCCAGGCAGGAATGATTAACCAGGTGACTTCAGCTGCAAAGGCTCACGTCTGACTAGCAAAAACAGATGTGAAAGAAAGAGCCTAGTGTTCTCAATCTAAAATACTGGCTCTGTTCTTTCTGGGGCTAGTAATTAAAAAAAATGAGAAGCAAAAGTAGGCATGCTAAAGCTAATTTCATGGCTCAGAAGGGTCAGATAGCAGGACCTCAATTCTAGGCAAAGATCTTCCCATTTCTGATAGACAGAGGCTTGTTATTCAATTTCCAGCTCCACTGGCTTTCTTTCTCCATCAATTTTCCAGACACCATAAGTGTCTGAGGACTGAGCTCAGGTCTGAGTGCGCTGAAGGGCTACAAGGCTGACAGTGAACCAAGCAGTTGCAAACATGCAAATTCCTTCCCTAGAGGAACAGAGAGGATGGAGAATAGGATAAAATTTTGACTTCCTGAAGGCAAGTAGCCCTATCTTCCTTAATCCAGCAGACCAGCTCAGACCCTTGCAAAACATGCCACGGATTTTTGGGTTTTTTATTATTTTCTGTCACTCTGGTGTTTAGACAGACAACTGGAGCCATTTCTTGGTAATAAAACATTTGTGAACATTTTTGAACACGAGAATGAGTGTTCTTTGTCTCTAAGGTCTAGACAACATTGGCTTCAAAATGAAAATAGATGTGCCAACTTCACCAATTTCATGTAGACACTCACTGCAAAAAGTTTTAGAAGTGCTTTCATATTACAACTGAAATCAGGTTTTAGTATCACATATGTGTTTTGGGACTAGCTGAATAGGGACTAGCTAGTATTTACAATAAACAAGGGAATTAGTCTCCAAGTTAGAGGAATTACTATTTAGTATTCATTCTCCTGCTATAAATCTTACTCAACCAGGAAAGGGAAATAATTTCAAATGACATAAACAGCAGATGAACATTAAAAGTCAGATATTAAATTTGCTCAGATCTAATAGGTTTAATGAACTTTTACCAGTATTTTCTTAGCTAAACCTACTTTTTACTTACTAATTTCTTTGAATTCCCTACCATGTTTGAGAATTGCTCCTGCTTAATCTGCTTGGGCATTCATACCTCTGCCATCTCATACTTGTTGTTTAGCACTTGACTACAACTGGGATAAAAAAATCTCAAGTTTTTCCCAACAGCAAAGATAACATATTAAAAAACAACAGTGTGGATAGGCTCTAATTCTGATGCTGGTTCAAGTTACCAGGCCAACCATTTCTTGACTGAAAGTGGGAACAAGAAAATTTCTGTTCCTCACATATTCTTTGATTCAAAGAGCACTAGGAATTTTGTGAGACATTTTGTGAGACTAATGACTGGAACATGGATCCAGGAATCTTGGCCAGTGTTTAACTGAAAATAAACTTTTCAGACAGTGTGGTACCTAAGAGACCTACTTCTGTCTTTGGGTGTATAAGCTAGGGAAGGTTATGCAGAAGTAGGGAAGCAACATTAAGAGGTATTTGTAATGTTAGAGAGAGATTTATAAATTCTATTCTGTTTCAGTACACATATTTAAAAAAAAAATAAATAAATAAGATGGTGAAACTAGAGAAAGGAACTCTCAAGAGCTAATATTCTGGATAACAGTGATGGTGAGAGTCATCTAATTTCAGTCACCAAAAAGCTAGGTACCTGATCCAAAACAGAAGTGCAATTCATGGAGGCAGATATCATCTCCAGAGAATGATTCATCTCATTCTAAGAGAGGTGTCTAAAACGAGTTGGATGAGTCTTCTGAATGAATTGTCTTTCCTCATTTTCTGCAGAAGAACTGTGGAAAACTACCTTAGGCTAGATGCTTCTCATGTTTAGGTAGCAGAAGATACATCTCATCCCAAGTGACTACGCTTTCCTATCGTGTGTTTAATTTAACCAAAAGGAGTCTGTAGCTGAATTGATTGTACATACCACCTTGAGGAGGTATGAGAGTTTGGAAGAATCTTAATGAAGGGTATGGCGGGTTCTCCCTCATGTGAAAAGAGGTGTGCTGTGACTCTACAGCAGATTCTGAAGGTGGTGCAAGATACATCAATGTAATCACAAGCCCCAGATTATGGAAGTTGGACCAGATAACTGAAGCAGTCCATCCCAGCTTTTAGCTCTGTCTAGTGGTATTCTGAGCAAAGGATATAAGCAAAGCATGAAATAAACTAGAGGACAGTTTTTCAAATTAAAATCTATATGTCTTTAATAAAACTTCATTCGGGGGGATTTCCCTGACACCAAAATAAGCGTGTATATCTGTATGATGGTTATTTTAAAATACACTTACTTTACTCTACAATTCTAGTCCTATGTCCTAGGAGGAAATGACGCTCACCTGGGTTTACAGGTGGCTTTAGATTAGCTTTTCTGGTCTGAAAGTCAACAACACTTGGTGCCTTTAAGGATAACCAGCCACTGCTGAAGCAAGTTAATTATATGAGGGCAACTAATCATTATTAACTAATAATTTTGGGGTTGTAAATCCACAGATGTCATGTCCCTTAGTGAAAGTGTATTTTTAGTTGTGCAGCACATTGGCCTTTCCTGTCTCTGTTTGCTCTGAAATTAACATTAATCAACTTTTGGCTCTATGCATGCAGTATCACCCCAACCAGGTAATTACAGCAAATTTCCAGAATAAAGATCAAAAAAAAAGGTCAAGTTTAAAACTCCCTGCTTTCAACCTTCTGTGTTTGGTCACTTATTCCTTTTGGTATTGTGTCTAGTACTCATTAGTCACACTGAAAGTCAAGGACGTGCATGCCTAGAAATGTATCATTTTCCCTAGCACATCAATCAGTTAGTACAAGCCATTACCTCTCCCTACGCACCTGGCCTCTCATAAAAGTAATGTAAGATAGGCTGCATATAAAATGCTCTGTGAGGCAGGAAGATCATCCCAGAACTCTTCCATGAGCTGACAACTTTTGCAACAGCAGCCTTTCCTTTACATTGGTGAGAAAGGATATATTTAGCTGTTATGTTACAGGCAAATTATACGGAGAAAAACAATAATATTTCAAATTATTACCACTTAGAAACCCTCAAAATAGTTACAAACAGACACAAACAAACCTACATACGGTGTTGTGTTCTTGAAGTTTAGAAAAGAAGATGAAGCCTCAGTGGTAGAAGGCTTAGTTCAGTTGAAAGATGCCACATACTGTGAAAATCCCTGTACAGCCACAAAATATAGCTGGTAAGATGGATATAAATTATAAATGCTTTTTTTAGCAAAACTGACGAACAACACTACACTCCCATCACTATACCCCATTCCCTCAAAAAACCAAAACCAACCAACCAAACAAAAAATCCCCATAAACAAAACAAAACAAACAAAACTCAAACAAACAAAACAACAACAACAAAAACCAAACCAAAAACAAACAAAAAAACAACCAACCAAGCAACAAAAATAACCCAGAAACAATCCCCCCCCTCCCCCCAAAAAACCCAACTTGTTGCATTTTCATGGAAAATCTTACTTCCCTTCCCATACAACCACTGCAGGTAAAGGATGCTCTTCACCCACTGCTCATTATATTCACTGCAGGTTTTGTTTTTTCCCCATTTTTAATCAGTGAATGCAGTGCAAACTGATGTTAAGCAAGAGTTTCCAGCTCTGGTTCCTCTGCAGCACATATTTGCAGAAGTTTATGTGTGGAACAGGGTTGCTCTTCCTGATATCTATAGGAAGAGCATTTCCTACTCCAGAAAGGAGTTTTTTGACAGTTCAGAGGTGATAGTTTTTGTAGGGTCAGCCCAAAAGTGAGCAAGAGGACAGTAAAGCCTGCTGTTCCTCCAGTATTTCTAACTTGTCTCTCTCACCTCCCTGACTGTTGCACCATTCTTGGATTCCGCAGGCTATTCAGCAAGCTTTTCCTCCACTCTGACATATATCTAATGGCACAGGTCAGGAACCTGAGCAGCGTAGGCTAGTTTTGATAACTACTTCCCTACCTCTGCCATTGAGCTAATACCTGTTGTTCCTGGTATCAATTTTATGTCTCAGTAGTCCTCCTGCGTCCCACACATTATATCCCAAAAGGCCCCCCCATATCCAAGATAAAGAGAGGCAACACAACCTCCTTTTTTGAGAATAAAACTTGACTTTGTTGTGTTTAGCTGTAAGAAGCTCTACATCAGGTCTTCTCAGACTCACACCTGTACCAGGCTCCTCACTACTGTCACCACAGCCACAGGTGCCAGAGGCACTGAGCCTTGCAGGCGAATGGCCAGTCAACTGCAACAAAGCACAAATTCACCTCCAGATCTTTGTCTTTAAACAGCTCACTGTCCATGATGGACTTTCTTACTCAGTCCTTCTGCCACATTCCTTCCTCACACAGATTTGTGACAACTCTAGGTGCCACACAGTAAATTTTTGTCAGAGCAATACAGCATGTCAGAAGACAAAGTTCATAGCCTCACCCACTCAGTGGGATGCGTGACTCAGTGATAACTAATGAATCATCTAATAGTCACCCAGAGTGCTTTTTGCATGAGCACTTGTAGGGAAAACCTTTTGATAGTAGGTAGTTCTTCACTTTCTGTGTCAGCACCGAAAGTCAGCTAATGACTCTATCTGGCATAGAAGGAAGGGGGAGTTTGGCTGCTCAGTTTTCAGATTTGTTACTCAACTGAGACAGCAGTCATTACAGATCCAGGCGTTATCAAATTATTGTTTCTCTGAAGAATAACATTTTTATATGACCTTTTAACTCAGATTTATTAATAATGATTGCCTCCATAATATTTGAAAATTCATCTGGTAAGGGACAGTGTAGACTCTTGACCAGATTAGAAATGTCACAGAATATGATACATGTATAACGCCTTAACATTAAACTAAAAGAACAGAAATTTATGAGTATTGAGAAAATTAAGTATTATGCCAAATACAGGTAGGGAAAATAAGTGAATCTGAAATCTATCTCTAAAAATTACTAAAATTTAAGATTTTTTTCTTCATTGTCTCCTCATCACTTTCTCCAGCACTCAAGAACACGATAAGTTTCTTGTGAACCAAACTTACTTTTCCTTCTCTTAGGAGAAAGAAATTTTATTCACAGTAATCCTTTTTTGTTATAGGACCCAGAGAAAACATAACAAAACTTGTAAATAGTTCATCCTATCTGGAAGCATATTTGCATATTTCTTCTATTAAACTTGTCTTACAGATCTGCAAAGTAAATATCTTTTTCGCCACTGTCTTCCTTCAACATGGAGCTGCCAGGTTCCTTAATCCCACATGTTTAGCTCTGCCATATCCTTGCCACTTACACAATCATTTTTTGAAAATGGCTCACCAGACATTTCTCACATTATCTGGAATAGAACACCTATTTGTCATTTCCTAAAGTGACTGGAATATCTATCCTCAAATACAGTGTTTTGCCTCATCTTTCCTGGATTGCCCTTCAGCTCATCTCCATCTAAATAACTCATTACTGATGAACCCTTACCTTGCCTGCACCTCATTACAATGTATGTAATTCATTTCAGATCTAAATTTATCCCTCCTGCTCATAGACATCATATTATCTGACTGCAAACTACTGAAATCAGAAATGCTGAGTCCTAAGTCTGAGGTTATGGAAAATTTAGTACATGTTAAGAATAATCATATATAATTAAAGTTTTCTCTTCTATTTATGTCACGTTCCTCATTTAAAGTATCAGCTAAACATTTCACAGGTCAGTGTCAAAAACTAGGAGATTTTAGCAGTTTCTGAAAGCAGGATGGGCCACAAATCGTCCCACTAAGTAAATCATAGTGGATGGCTCACAGTAATAGGATACAAAAATAGTTTCTAGGTCACTCACCTCAAATACGCTCTGGTTGCCAATTCCTGAATTTCATTGCAATCTAATTATGCTCTATGTGCATCCAGAGGTAAACAATTTTGTCACCATACTCTGTGACTAAGGTTTGAATGATCATGTAAGTGGAAACTCAGCATCACTCCTTTCAGTGATAGAGATATTTTGACAGAGGTGAAGTTTTTAGAAGCTCTGTAGAGTGGACTGTAATTGTTGCAGAGATTGAATAGTATTGTAGTAGATGGTCCATTAATCCTTTCACTTATGTTCTCTTATTCCTTTCCTTTGTGACCCTGGACTGAAGTCCCCTTTCCCTACTCTTTTGTCTTTTCTATCATTTTCTGTTGGGAAAACCATCTCTGAGTTGAAGACTTCTGTGGTTGCACTAACTCCAAGTACTTGCCTGAGATGAGCTTTTGGCCCACACCTTAACAAGTGTAGTTAGGCAGAACTGTAATTTTTCTACTGGCATAAAAGAATTTGAACAGACAGAACTGCACATGCTGGGAAATGAAACTTTGTGAATGCAAGTGCAATTTAATTAAAGCTGTAAAGAGGCCTGAAGGAGAAAAATAACGTATTATTAGCAACTTGAATCCGGAGCTGGCCATAGGTCTGTACGACAAGCCAGCTGCACTTTTGGTGTGAAAAGGAAGCTGGCCAGCTTAGCTTCCAAAACACACCCTTTCTCATGCCTCCCAACCTTGTGGCACACCTAGCATTAAAAAAGCTTCCAGTAACTCTGTGCCTCTGGCCTGTATAAAATGAAAGAAATTCAAGTCTAAACTTGCCTGCTCTTGCTTTCGGAGGTAATAAATGCGCAGGGCTGTGCTAATAGAAATTCTGCTATACAACCACAAGGAGAAAGCCTACCACTTCTGAGCAACAAGCATTTTTCCCCTTTAGCTGTCTAATTATTTTTTTTTTTCTGATTGTTACCAGAAACAGAATCTACCAGCTACTTTCATGCTGTACCATGATGACAAGCTTTTGTCCTTACCATGGATATTCAAAAGGATATAACATCTTGGACCCTGCTGAAAAGTTAAAGACATAAGCTGGAGCCAGACTACACTATACTAACACTATTGGAAATGTATGGGATGTTAACCAACTCACCTTGATGTCAAAAGACACAGCTCATGAGAATCTACCTAACCTTTTCTGTATTCTCTGAATCAAGTGAATAGCAGAGTCCAGACCTAGCACATAAAAATAACAAAAATTTGCAATGATGCTTGGAAAGAAAGTTGGAACTGCAATGGTCATCAACAACTTTCATCAAAGAACAGCTCCAGCTTATCTTCTTGGCCTCTCTGGTCCAAACTCATTTATCTCCATCCTTTGTTTTGATTACTTTTAATGTAGTTTAGGAATATTATTGAAGAGAATGCTGTTTAAAATTGCATAACTTGACAGTTAGGCAGTTCTCTATTTTTTTTCCTCACTGATCATCTTGGAATGAAAGAAGATGAGGAGGACTGCAAAAGGAATAAATCTTTTATAAAAGAGTGTGTGGAAAGGATTCATTCGAACCACCCGATTCCATGTTCTTGTGTGTGTGTGTGTGTGTGTGTTTATGATTTATTGAAGACTAGAAAGAGAACTGGAAAGGGCAAAATAAGCCTTCTCTAGGATGTATAGGTTCCATAGGTTCTTGTATAAATTAATCCATTAGTGGGTAATAATATGTCTTTTATATACAGTAAATAACAGACATTTTCCTGAGTGAAAATTTCTGAAAAATCAGATCACCTGAAGTTCACACCTCAGCTAGATCACAAATCTGCAGGACCAAAAGGTGGCATTTCCAGCTCCAAAAGCAGAGGGTGAAGACCGTAAGGATCAGGGTTACCTCGTGGCTGGTCAGCCACTAAGGGGGACCACGTAATGCTGGTTAACCTGGTCTGTTCAGCCTGGAGAAGAGGAGATTGAGGGGGGACTTCATTGCAGTTAAAACTTCCTCATAAGGAGGAGGGGCAGACACTGATCTCTTCTCTGTGGTGACCAGTGACAGGACCCAAGGGAACGGCTGTAAGTTGTGTCAGGGGAGATTTAGGTTGGGTATTAGAAAGATGTTCTTCACCCAGAGGGTGCTTGGTCACTGGAACAGGCTTCCCAGGGAAGTGGTCACAGCACCAAGCCTGACAGAGTTCAAGAAGCATTTGGGTAGTGCTCTCAGGCACATGGTATGACTCCTGGGGATGGTGCTGTGCAGGGCAGGAGTTGATCCTTGTGAGTCCCTTCTAACAGAGTATTCTGTAATTCTGTAGTTCTGTAATAAGACAGAAATGCCTGCTTCTGTGCCCATCAGGCAGCGTTGACAAGACTGGACTGTTCCCAGATGAAAACCAGGAAGCTGAGGAGAAGCAAGCCGTGCTGTGCCATTTGCTCTGGCCAGAGAACAGGCCCTAGTCCCACATAATTTAATAGCATGGGCATAGCCAAAGATTTCAGGTAGTTTCCCCATGGAATCATGGGTCCCTCTTCCCTCTCTGATGCCTTCTCTTCCACTTTGTGGTACCTTGCTCACTGTAACTATTCTAAGTCAGCCTGTTTCTAGAAGAAGGACCATGTACTGAATTTTTACACAGGTGTAGCTCTGAAGGGCTCCCACATTATTTCTGTCCTTTTGGAGTCTGTCTCACTGTGAGTCACAACAGTAGTTGTCAAGTGGTCTATTAAACTAAAGTTCAGTTTACACAGTCAAAAAAGCCCCTAAGGTGTATGGAGCAAACCTTTTCATCATCACTTTTCACTTTGTGACCCTCTTTGGACTCTAATTATGAAAATGATTCTGCATGGGCTTCCCCCCAAAACTAAGTGTAATTTCTCAAAAAAAGAAAGTGAAGTATACACCAGTATGTGTTATACAGATATAGGTAAAACACCTAAGGCTGTAGAGCTAATGCATAGTATGGACTGTGCATTGTGAACATAAGTCCACTCATGCCAGTTCACTCCTGATATCTCCAAAGAGATCACAGATGAAATACAAAGGGCAAGAATTTTAAGAGTTACAAGGGGCAGGAACTGCTGAGAAAGAAATAGAAAAATCACAAATATCAGGGAAAAGGGAGGGAAACAAAAGAAGAGTGATGCAAAGCAAAAATTCCTTTGTTTCCAAATGAGTGCAAATTTTCCCACCAAATAGTTTCCTGTTTACTTGTTGCTATGAGATTCTGTTAACGGGAAATACAATAAATGTCAGTCCACTAGACGATGGAGAATAGGTTTTGTCAAACAACTTTCAGGTCATTAGAAACACAGAAAAATAAGTATGGAAGGAACTTTGGAGTTCATATTGTCACTGAAGCATTGTTTGATTGGTAATGTGTTTGACTTAGCACAACACATTCTTTAAAGAGAAGCATTACACAATAGCTGGCTCTAACTTTAAAGCTGGCCTTGTTTTGAGTAGGGGCTATATTCGATGAGTTCCAGAGGTCTCTTCCAAGCTATATTATTCAATGGTAATATGAATAGAATGATGATAAATGGGCAGAGGATTACTAGAGTGAAAATCTCAAGAAGTCTTGAATGGAGATGAATGCTGGTCATTGAATAAAGGTGGATGACAGATAAAATACTCTACAACATTTCGACCATGACCTAAGATCTAATACAGAACTACTGCTGGCAAAATTTGTAGGTGATATTGATGGGAGAAAGGGCAGATGATGCAGACCAAGTGCTTGGAGAATCCACCTAGCTTAATTTTTAAGGCACACTAGTACAGACAAGAACAAAATTAAGCGTGAAGCAACGACTGCAGGATGGACTGACAGAACTGGGGACCATAACGTGGACAGCAGTAAGGTTGGAAAGGACCTCAAAGTGAAAATGTGCAAGCATTGCTGCAGAAACTGCCTTTGTGAGTTTGTGATCAGAAGCACAGGTAAAAAAAAAACTGGCAGAAAGGGGAGAATAAGGATGGAACAAAAATTTGAAGTAAGGAAGTGAAGGTTAGTCCTCAGGAAAGTAATCTCTGGAATAGAAAATAGCTACAAAAATTACTTAAGGGCTGGAGAAAGTGCCTTACGGCATGAGTCTAACAAGGTCAATCTGTTTATCTTCTCAAAAAGTAGACTGAGAGGTGATTTTATTGGTGTGTAAGCACATTCATGAGAAGACAATACCAGATAAGAGCTCTTAAGCAGAGAAAACCAGAAAGGAGAAAAGTGTCTGCAAACTGAAACCAGGCCAATCATACTTGTGAGACACAGCCTACCTTCAAAATTCTTTCTTTTTTGACAGGAAAGGTAGAGGAAAAAAATTATGACAGTAGCAAGAGCAGTGCTTTTCTCTTCAGTGTGACTATAGAAGTTAAAAGGTTTGAAAAAGAGCAGATGGGAAAACTGTAATGGCCTATGATCTTTTACTAAGACTACTGGCCTTGCAAACTAATTTACATTTACCCTTATGCTCTGCTTTTTGCTTATTTCTTTCATAGCAGTAGTCTTTAATTTTAGAGTTGTTCGTTCCCATCAAACAACTTACTTCTCAAGTCCTTCATGATGTTGGGACTGAACTCCTAAGAGCAGAGATGGTTTTTGTTGCTGAATAGGAGGTTGAGTGCTACTTAGGGCACAGAATGGTGACTTAGGAGGCCCTTGCTTTGCCTCAGCTTTGATTTGTGACTTTGGATAGGTCACTTGGGTGTAAATTCTCAGAGGTACTCAGGTGTCTTAATGCCCTCTGAAGCCAAGGATTATTTTAAGGGAAGCTGAGTGTCTCTCTAGCTTTAAAGTCTTGTGTTTGAAATCTCTCTGTACAGCAACACACCTCCAGTTCAGACACTTGACAAGAAAACAGCACTGTGATACTATTTGAGCATCTCCAGTAAGTAGAGTATCCTATGACATGCTTTGTTTGTTGCGTAGGTCACTTGGTCATAATTCGGTACAAATATATGTGCCTTACATGATTAAAATCATAACCTGCCATTAGGAATTTCCTCTATCTTCTCTGGATTTTTTTGGAAGTAAATAAAAAAAAATTCTCTGAAAGTGAAACAGCAGCATTTATTTAGAGCTGTAATTTTGCCCTGGAATTTCTTACAAGGCGTCACTGGTTGCTTAGGTCAAAAGTAATGGAAACAGCAATATATGAACCACTTATTTGAACCCCAAATAATCTCTATTTTTTCATCATTGGCAGGCTTGATTATATTCTTTCAACATCATATATCAGATAGAATAATTTTCATACTAATGCCAGATTTTGAAAAACAGCTTTATTCCAAACTAAAGGGAAACATCAATGAGATACTTGGGCAGGAGAGTTGATCCCTAACTGTTGTTAGGGATCTGGTGCCTAACTTCCATGTCAGGTATGCAGCATCACTGACAACTCTGTGGTTCAGCTGGAAAAATAACCCCACTCCTCCAAATCTGATTAAGAACACATTGTGAAGTTTGCTAGAATTGAAGATGTGTTATATATTTTGCCGTGACAATATTTCAGCAGGGTTTTGACCTCCTTTGCTAGCATGCTTTTCAATTAATGTAGATCAGAAATCCATTCAAAAATAGCTAAAATAATGGAATATATGGAAAGTTAATAAAAATGATAGAGTATTATTTTGTAGCTGAGTATGCCTCAGTAATTTATTTTAAACAGATGTCTTCAACACAAGTTAGATTAAATCAAATATATATAAGTGTGTGATATCTGAATTACACCTTATTGACACAACAATTAAATGGCAAGAATTTCTCACCATGAGTTTGTGGGGGTCACATTATTCATAAGCTGTAAAACCAACAATGACTTGAAAAAATGATCCCAGACAAGAACAAAGTTATGAAGCAGTAGATGCAAATTTCAAAGTCTTTGCTCATGCTAGCAACCTGTTACTTCTCCATGTATTCCTGATGGTTTCAGCATAAGTCAGAGCTTGTAAAATAATCATTCCTGCACAAACGTAGCTTCATACACCCATTGCCACAGTACATGGTACTGGTTTAAAACTCTTGTATTAAAAGTCCTTTCAGGACTTTTTTTTATAATTTTCAAAAGCAGCGATTCTGATTCCTCTCAGTCCTGAGAGGAATTAGAGTTGGCTTGCAAGGAAAGCCAAAAATAATCTGAATCACAAAGCACCGTATACAGCTTGGAAGACATCAAGTGCATTTGTCCAGCTCTCCTTAGGCCGCTTTTCTAGTATTTCCCCCCCTTGTTCCTTAAAAGCTGTCTGAGTCTTGGGTTTGGACTCTGTAGAAGGGCTTTCACATTCCCATCTTGCAAGTTTCACTCCCAAAATGTAATCCTGATGTCTGGGACCCATAAGCAGCCCAACTCGTGGCTCAGCTAACTTTCCACAGACATTGAAGATGCTCCTTCTAAGAGACTTTACAATTCATCACAAGTCTGCAGATATGCGTCCTTACGTAATTTTGAGAACACAGTATCAGAACAGCTGCACTTGGCCAGACAGAGAGTCAGTTTGGCAAATATCTTCTGAAAATAGCCAGTGGTGGACATTAAGAGAAAGAGTAAACAAACAGCTTCAAAATAGAAAGCAATTCCACATCAGTCTGTATATGGAATTTCTCAGCCAAAGGCAGCACCTGGATTGCCTCTTAAATGCTGAAATGAGACTGGAGAAATACTTGATCCAAACAGGAAAATAGTCTGCTGATAACTTTCCTCTTGCATTTTACCTGCTTTTACACCTTTGAATTTCATATATTGCACAGTCTCTTCATTCTTACCACAAAGAAACATGCAATGATCTCTAAGACAACTCCAGAATGAAAAATATTCAGCTTTCCCAGACTACTCATTCATTTACCCTAATAAAAGCCTTTCCACATGTTCTTCTGAGAAAAGAATCACATTGTGATAGTGTGATCACTGTTTGAAGATGATGAGTTTGACCATCTCACTTCTTTTCATAGAATTGTTGTCAGTTTCTCTGGAATTTGATTATGTCATTGACATATAAGAGTGAGATCTTTTAAATCAAGATACATCTTGATATTGATTATATATATTTTTTTCTGAACTCAGCATGAGAATAGAAATGTTTTCTTTAAAGTTTTTCTCATAATTTCTCTTCTAATGAAGTGGGTTGTTCTGTTCAAGAATCAATCTCATTCTCCTTCCAGGCACTCGACTAATTCATTTATGCAACATCTCTATCCTCTGATATTTCAGAGGATAGAGACGTTATTTGAGATTCTTTCCAGTTTCATATGGTATTTACAAGCCAAGTCTGCCCTGAGGGTTTCCTTTCAGACGTGGTTACCAAATATGTTCATGGCCTAACACTTCTATAGGATTTCCTCCTGACCTTGCTGCAAAGCCAAAAAATTACTTCCTGGAAATATAACCAGAATAATGCTTTTGGTTGTGTTGAAAATTCCTGTATTCTGCACATGTTTTGTTTCTTCTGGATTTACAAACCTTCTTTGAGTTTCCTTTTCAGCCAATATAACGCTATTCATTTTCACATAGGCATCTCTACATAGGGAAGAGGGGAAAATTCTAGTAAAAGAGTTCAGGTTCAATCCAGGCAAAGACGCCTATATTCCAAGAAAGGAGATAAGCCTTTAGGAGAGGTTTAGAGACCTAAATTGGTGAATACATTAATCTACAACATGTAAGGAGAAGGCTACAGGGAACGGAAGAAAAAGCATCAGTCAACAAAGCAAGTTCTCAGTAGACAGAGAGTGCAGAGAAAGGATAGGAATTGCCAAGTTTTGAGATGAGCTAGGCCAGCAGAAAAAAAACAAAACCACAGTGCAAAAAAAAGAAAAAAATTCAGATAGTACTTCAATTAGGAGGAGACAGCCTAGATGTGATTGTAGAACTACAATAATCACTTTCACTACTGTGAGAAAGACCACCACTATTGTAAATTGGGCAAAGACTTTGGCTCACCTAGTATTAAAGCAAAAGCAGACAAGGGGTAGTACTTCTTTCTATAAAAAGCAAAGGAAACTTCTCAAGGGAAAACAACTTACATTCTTGCATTTGTTGCAGAGGAAGAATAACTGATTTATAAATGGGAAGAGGCTGGCTATGCGTACATTGAAAATGTCACTTGGGAATAAAGTCCCTAATCATCAGAAAAATAAGACTGCAGAATATCCTCTCTTTCAAAATACTAGGGTAAAGAAAGTCACTATTTTTCAGAAAGAGGTGAAAGGAGTCATATCTTTGATACAACTAATCAGGATATTGAGGACAACAGCCTAGCAAATTCCTTCAAGTTTTATACTGTGAAATAAAAGCAAAAGTGAGGAACAAATAAAGCCACAGCGTTAGTTGAGATCCAAACCACATTCATAATTTTCAAAAGCAGCAATTTGCAGCATCTCCTGCACAGATGATGTACTCAAAAGAGCATGCACACATTCTAGAGCTTAGCCCAAAAAATTATTTCCTCTTTACTGAAAGAGGAAATTTCTCTCATTGCTAAGGTAACTCCAGCTCTCCAGACACTAATGTGTGTTAATAGATACCTTCCCAGTGCTCTGGTGTGATACAACTCAGTCAGCCGTTTCCTACTTTTGTTTTTGCCAACCCCAGGCAGTAGTTTAACAGTGTCTGTGAACGCACTGAACACGTCTTGTTCATGTTGTAGTGTTGCAGCTTTAGTGCCCTGTGGAGATCGTACTGTGCTTAGCTGTAAGTCAGAAATTTTATGTGGCAGCTGCTATGGAATTGCATCAGGTGGAAATAACAGACCTGAAGTGTGTATATAACATACTTTGCAGAAAAGGCCTCCATCAAAGACTTGAATATCACTGAATACTATTTTCTGTTTGAAAAAAATCCCCCAAACTTGAGATACTGCAAACTCCAGGATTTCATCATAAATTCAAATATATTTCTAGCTCTGCAGTCAAAAATACAGACTGTATGGAATCCTAAGTTTCCTAACAGAAAAATCAGACACAGGCATCACAATTTTCATTGCATTAGTTCCAGCTCAAGAAAAGAAAGAGGAGGAATGTAATGAAATGGAGCAACTCTCATATTAAGCGGATAGCTATTAAAGCAAAAGAGAAGTAGAAAATAAGATGAGAGAAATCAAAACTACTCATTCAACAGCTTAATAACTGAACAGACTAATGTTATTTTGAAACAGTGGTGATTTTTGGTCGTGGGGATAAAGATGGCAAAAGGTTTTTAAGACTTTTTTTTTTTTCATTCCAGCATTCACATTAACAAATGAAAATTATGTGTTGATATAGCCTTACCCTGTTCAGTTTGAACACTGCCACCTCCATGGTCCGAGGCAAATAACTGCTCCTCCACTTCCAAAACCAGCTGTGTGTTCCTTTACTTTACACTACAAAACCTCTGGACTCCCCCTAATCTTCATTGGAAGACTGAAATAAGGTAGGGTACCATGACATTAAGTAAAATAACATAACATACTGAGTCAGACCAAGGATATAAGTGGCCCCATATCCTGTCTCTTAAGATACCTAACCACAGACCTTTAATGAAGTGCATAAATAAAGTGTGTAGTGTTATTCCTGTCACAAAATAACCTGTCTTAGGTTTTCTGCTCAGCTAAAGATAAAGCTTTTCAATTGTATTGGATGTCTTTGGCAAGATTTTGTTAGCAGGGAGAGGAAGAAGGCAATGCTGCAGGGGTAACCTCTATGGGAGGAGGCCAGGGGCTGCGCTGTGCCAACCACAGCTAGCTCTAGCTAACTCCTCGCCACAGCAGGTGCTCCATGAGCAGACTGTGACCAATGGAGGACCCACACCAGAGAACAGGAAAAGAGTAAGAAAGAAGGAGGAACAGAAGAAAAGAGTAATGTGGTGAGTTGACCTTGGCTGGATGCCAGGTGCCCACCCAGCCTCTCTATCATTCCCCTTCCCAGCGGGACAGGGGAGAGTGTAAGATGGAAAACAACTCGTTGGGATAAGGCAGTTAATTAAAGCAGCAGAAGCAAAGCAAAAGCTTGCATGCGCAAAAGCGAAGTGAAAGATAGCAAAGTTTATTCTCTACTTCCCACAAGCAGCAATGGTCGGCCACTCCCGAGAAGCAGGGCTTCAACACACATAATGGTTCCTTAGCAGGCAGCCACTGGAGACAACGAATGCCTGCCTTCCTGCTCCTTGCCTTAGCTTTTATATCTGAGCTGACATCATATGGTATGGAATATCCCTTTGGTCACTTTGGGTCAGCTGGCCTACTTAGGTCCCCTCCCAGGATCTCGCCCTTGATTGAGGAAGGAATATTACCATGCTGATGCTGTGCTCAGCAGTAGCCAAAACACTGATGAGTTATCACTGCCCTTCTAGCTACCAATGCAAAGCACAGCACTGTGAGGGCTGCTATGGGGAAATGAAGTCCAGCTCAGACAGACCCAATACAATCTCCACTCCTTATTCCCTACCATTTATGTCATACTCAAATCCCATATCTGACTATCTCCCAGCTTTCACAGATCTCGTTTTGTGGCCTTCTCCCACCCCTCCAGATCATTCCATTGGGATGGATACTCAGGACAGAAGAAGCAACACAATCGATCATCGGGCACCGACACCAGCCTGGCTCGAGTCACTGCCACACTGTCCTTGCTCCTCACAGAATTCGCTCTTCATTGTTCTGTGACTTTACTTCCTGCAACATACGTATTAGAACACAGATTATTTTTCCCCCAAGGTTAAACGTCCTCGAGGCACATACGGGGTCTCCCCATCTTCCCTCATTACCCACCCTGGTCCCTGAGCAAAGACAATCCCACGGATGGGTTTGCCTTTTCTCATGGGAGGAGAAACCAACACCGACCTCCCCAGCCACTTCCCTGTGTGTAGTACAGGGACTTTATCTCCTCCCACAGTGTGTAGGGGTTTTGTTTGGGCAGGACCAGGGCAGTTGGCAGATCCCCCAGTGTTGACCAGCCAAGTGGCTTCAGCTAAATTTGCCTCCCAATGCTTCCATGTCCCATTACCTAATGCTCTTAACATTGTTTTCAACAGTCCTTTATACCTCTCAATCTTTCCAGAGGCTTGTGGATGATAAGAGATTTGATAGATCCAGTCGATACCATGCTTCTTTGCTCAAGAGCTTATAAGATTATTCCAAAAGTGAGTCCCACTATCTGATTCAATTCTCTCTGGGGTCCCATGTTGTCACAGAATGTGCCTCTTGAGGCCTAAGATGGTCTTTCTAGCAGTGGCCTGGTTTACAGGATATGTTGCCAGCCAGCCAGTCATTGTTTCCTTGTACCTGAAGAAGTGACTTGTGCCCAAGAAGCACTGCCATATAACAAGTTACCAGAAAATGAAAGAGGCTATGCTTTGTTTACTGATGGATCTTGCCATGTGATAAGAAACCATCAGAGGTGGAAAGCTGCTGTGTGGAATCCTTGCCTCCACCATGGTGAGTATGTAGCTCGAGTGGCAGAAAGAAAACACTACACCCTGACCCTAATGTCCGGTGCTGCCCGTTGCTTTGCCAAAGGGACTGAATGTAATCTGTGGCAACAGCAAGGGCAAGAGACTGGGAAGGGGAGAAAAGGTTCCTTCTTTAAGTGTTTGAATGTTTGTCATCTTTGTTTTCTGATACCCGATTCAGTGTCTTTATGTAGACCCATGAGTTTTCTTGCTCCTCTTCTTCCTATTTTCTTCCCCCCATCCTACCTGGAGGCACTGAGGGAGCAGCTGGGTGGATATTTAGCTGCCAGCCAGGGTCATCCACCACACATTCAACAGCAGTAGGTTTTAATGAGGAAACACATTATTTCAAAAATCTAAGTGTGATTTTATTGATTACTCCAAAGCAGTTGAGTCTTTTGTTTCTTCTGCTCTTCCAGAGTTTCATTTCAGATGCCAAAGTGTTGGGCTGGCTCCCAGTTTTATCATAGAAGAATGACATTTGTGGTCTGAATGTCATTGTCTTGATAATAGATCTCTGCAACACAACCAGTGTCTAAAGATAAGTACAATAATAGCTGATATGATCAAGTAAGCATTGCTTCATGGTTGGATGAGTTCCTAAAGCAAATGTATCATATGGGTCAGATCCATGTATAGACTAAATGGCATAACTCCATTGGTAACTTCCAATTTACCTGCCAGTGGGAGCACATTTCACAACCTCTGTACTTTCAAGCTCACCATACAAAGCTCTGCTATTACAATAAAACTATTCATGTTCACTTCTAACACTAGTGAAGCACACCTTTAGATATAACATCACCAGTAATGAAAGGTAGATGGGGGAATGGGCATTTTGTCTGTCCTGAGTAGATTATACGTGTGCTCACTCAGCTCTGTGATGATCATTCAAAAACGAATGCTTCATTTTGGTGATATTAAGAATTTTTGGTCATCATCCCAGGGGCTGACTCTTTGGATTTACTAGCACTGAACTGAAGTCATGGGACTAAAAGTGACTTACTGGACAAGATTCTCAGCTGCTGGAAACTGGCATAGGTCCACTGAAATTAAATGGAGCCATGCCAGTTTATACCATCTGGAGGCCCAGCCCTGCATGAATAAATGTTAAACAAGCTGTTTCTAAACTAGGAAAATAATTTCACTTCTGACTTGCCTTCCAACACATCCTTAATAAATTGCCTAAACAAATTACATGATAATTAAAAGGAAAATACCTACCTAAGGAAACCTTTGCTGCTCCCGTCCTTTCAAATGTTATGAGGACTTCATTCTTGTAAAAGAGATCTCAGTTTCTTTTGGCAGACCATTCTGAACATCCTCAGAAAATTCACAAGCTCAGGAAAGTCTCCTCATGTCCTCCGTTGTGAGGGCAGCTAATCAACCTAAGTCTGACATAGGTTAATCTGGGATAAATACCCAGACTGTGAGGGTTACAGTGACTCCTTGGGCCCCAAGTCACTGAATTCAGTATTCAGATGCATATCATTGTCACACATCACAAGCAGATGCTCAGGGACATGCTCCTTCATGGGTAACATTAGGTTATCTCAAGGGAACAAGAGGGAATTTCAGAAAACTATAAGAGAAGATAAATTACAAGGGTACACATTTCACTCTCTTCAGGGAAAGCATCTAGGTTTAAGTTGCTTACCAGTAGTATTTTACAGCTCTTGTCAACGTAAATTTTCTCCAGTTCCAGTGACAAGCAGATATCAAAAGAAAGGTATCCTTCAAGGAAGATAAACCTGAAGTAAAAGCTATGAAGTATACAAAAGATAGATAGGCTTATTCAAAGGTATATCCTCCATAGTGAATGCTGACTGAAAATTAGCTACGCTCTGGGGAAGAAAAGGAGAAAAACCTCAACCAAATATTGCTCGTGGACAAAATATAATTTTAGATAACCACAGAAACACTCTGCAAATTGTCTGAAGGAGAAACGAAGATGATGACTGGAACTGGCTGACTAATCTATTTCAAATCTTGTCATCTGTCATATCAGGTAACTAATTATTCATGAGTAAGATTTTCTCCTAGCAGCTGACTTACTCTTTTTGTTATGTGGTAGTGCCAAGCCTCAGCACAGCTTACAACAAAATATTTCTAGATACTTTGAGGGGTTTTATCCAGTGAGTCTCAGTACCAAAGACACAAGACCACTAACCACACTAAGGTACTAAGCTGGCAAACTGTCTAGGATGTCCAGAAATAGAGCAGCCTGACACTTGTCCTTTCAAGTGAACCCTTCAAGCAGGTTATCTTTTTTTTTTTAATGAATACTTGGAAGTGTGGAAAAACATGCAATTAGTTCTGCAGTGTGGAGAATTATTAGTATTAATGTTATTCTTATTTATGCTTAGAGAGACTGTTTTCCTTGGTATTGTTATATGATAAATGACAAACAGATTACAACCTTGAGTGATAACCAAACAGTGATATAACCTCAGGCAACATTATAAGATGTGTTTACAACTTGACCTTGCCATCCCATGACATGTGAACACAGTTGTGGGCAGCACAGGTAGTAACTAGCAACATAATAAGGGCACTCACTTTTAGGAATTTGTTTTCTTTGTAGAAATGTAAAGAAATCAGATAATGCAATCATATATGCAAAACTCCCTGAAATAAAAAATGTCAAAATTTACATCTTTCTGACTTTTGTGGTCATTTCAGAACAATCTTAATGTTTAAAGCAATGTCAAAATAGAGGACAGTATTTGTTTTCAAATGTTTGACATACACTGTTTCTCCACCTCTTCCAAGTTGCAGTGATGTAAAAGCAACCCACAGCTACTGGCATAGCCACACAATCCAAAACAGTCAAATTACTGGGAGTTACTGCAGTATGCCTACTAGATCAGCAGAAGCAATGGTGTCAATGTCCAAGTTTTGCATCTTTTCTGAGGTTATATGCCTGAAATCAAATGGAGGCATCCAAAATGTACTGGCCTTTTCAAAGAAAGTGCCTAAATTTTCCCAGTTTCAAAATGCAGACTGTGCTAAATCAGGTTCCCTCTAAAATGCCCTGAAACATAAAAAACTATATCAAGGCTCCTGATTAATGAATTACAATAAATTATCTTCTCCCTTCTCACTGGCTAGTGTTTAGTACAAGATGTAAGATGAGGTTGAAACACTTAAAGGTTTAGAGGGAACAGATTAGTAAGGTATTACTTAAATGCCATTTCCTCAGTGTTACCAAGTGATAAAAACATATCCTATGATGAACTTGGTCAATTGCAAGGTAGATGTTATATGACTGCTCATTCAGATGTTTAAAAATAAACTAGCACTATTGCAAAATCTGTGTCATTATGTACACCACCAAGCTGCAGAACTATTTGTTTCAGCAAACGCCACCCGAGGGAACTTTCAGTAAAGAGATGAAAAATGTTATAGGGTTTTTTTCTTTTTTTTTATCTTTGCCTAATTGTGTCTCCATTTTACACTACACTCTTTATTCTCTGCCCTTTTGACATAGCCAGCTGCCTTTCAGGGCTCTGTGAAGAAGCAGGCTGGCTTCACGCTGTAACAGGCACCAGCTCCCAAAGCCTGGTCTATTGATGAGTCACATTGCTTGTGTGTGCCTCCAAGCACATCGCACAAGTTCCTATGCTGCTTCCTTTCAAACTGCTGGGGAGGAGGGGGAAAAAGTGTGCACAAGGCATAAACTACAAAAACAATGTTGGTAGTAAAATCTCCTGCCCCATCATAGAGCACAACTACCAGTGACACACAGTGGAACGTCTGGTTCAGAGTCGGTGCAGGTTCATCCTGTTATCCGCTTGGCAGCCAGGGGAAGTGACGTCAGGTTCACAGAGCTCTTGTTTGAAGGCAGGGAAACACACCAAGATGTTTCAACACTTCTACCAAGGCAGGAAGTTTCTTTGTTAAAGACTGAGTTGTACTCACATCAGTCCCTGATCCACTTCTTTCCCCAAATGGTCATCCCCATCTCAGCCTGGAACAGGGCTACGACCCTTGGCTCAGAGAACGCAGTGCCTTTGGTAAGGCTCACTGCCACCACAGCCAGGATTGCTCTGAAGAACACAGCCAAGCTGTCAGGAAGAAATATTCCCACACAGCCCTTGCTCTGCAAACTCTTCTTTAAGAATAAATTCCCTGAGCTGACTAAGGCTGAGTCGAGTGCATGCAGATCAACCTCTCTATTACCACACTTCAAAACTGCAGCTACCCAAAGCATCTAATCTCAAAAACAAAAACAGCACCTACCAGACCCTACTGATGCACTCTTCTGCATGAACATATATCCTGAGAACTTCCATTTTCTCTATCATTTGGCAGTATGCAAATATCAAACCAACATTATAAAATGGTCATTACTGAACACTCCCCTTTAATTGGCATCATGTGTGGAAATACATGCCAGAGTACTCTTGGCATTCTCCAAATTTTCCTGTGTGTGCTTAATTAGGTTTTCCCTCTCCTGTTTCCAAATGCCACTCCACTATTCTTTCAAGGATCATTTCATCTCCAATACACATGAACCCTCACTGATACCCTCAGCCCCATGCTGCTCAGGCAAGGTGCAGAACAACCTCTCAGGAGGCCAAGCCCTCTTCTGCTCTTTTGGGTGTTCCAGTTTGCCTCTAAATAGTACTGATGCTTTTGTCCTTTTCAGAGCACATGTCTTTGCTCACCTAAAACAGAGTTCAATTTAATAGATTAGGTTAGAACGAAATGAACTTCTAGTGACTAGGAGTGGCACTCCCTGTGTCTGCTCTGGACAGCCTGGTTCAGCTAAGCCCTCTATGAAATCTCAGTTATAGATGCCACTAGTGAGAAAACATAACTCATATAATCCATCTCTCTGGACTGCTTGAAACCAGGCAGCCTGGCAAGTGCTAGTGTCAACCTGCTGGCCAAAACCAGGTTTTAATGAAGTTCCCTTTTCACCATGAGATCAGTAGAGGGTCCAAAGTATTTCTGGAGGCCTTAAAGAGTTTTCTGTTGCTACACACTCCAACGGAGAAAAGCATAAAGTCTCTTCACTCTCCTCATCCTTTAACACTACTGCCAGCAGCAAGGTATCTGTCTGAGCTACAGTGAGGGGTCAAATCTTGAGTAAAGAGCAGCAAGGGCTGTTGAAAGTAGAGGGGTTTTTTTGGAGCAAAATTCAAAGACTGATCAAAGCCCCAATAGGAGAAATCTACCTTTAAAACTTCTACCTGTCCAGCAAGCCACTACAAGCTGTAAGTCAGGGCATGACTAACGTCTTGAAAGCCTTAGGTTCCTCACTGGGCCATCAGAACAGGTGAGGTAGAAAGTGTTCTTGATGGCATGTATGGCAAGGATGGTCATGAAGCAGCCCCACATTACACTCCGCAAAACTCTTGCTACCAAAGGGCCTGTAAATGCCTACACATCTTTTGGTCTAATAACTCCAGAGAAGCAGTGACATGTACTTCACAGTGCTCACAAGGGGTGTGCGGAGTGGTGATATGGATTTCCCCTGGAGTCAGAGCATGTAGATTGAACACCTGTAACCCATTCAAAGAGGAGGTCCTGGTGACATCAGCTAATACATAACTACATCAGTGCTTTCCAGTTTGCTCTTTCTTGGAGTGAAAACATCCTGCAAAATACCCACTGCACTCTGTATGGTTAGGCCACCAGCAGCCCTGTTCATTGAATTATAGAATAAAGTTGTTGTGGCATTTAAAAGAGACTTTATTTCCCCCATATAAACTAAAAGCTGGAGTTTAAAATTCCTATTGTATGAACATTAATATGAAAAGAATGCTGTCTCCTATTATGGAATTGTGTTATAAAACTGGAATGCTGTCCCCGCCCCGCCTGGCCCAGACTTTGCCAAAAATCATCCTGTACTACAGAGCGTGTGTCTCACAATGGGAACTGCCTCCTGACTCACAAAGACAAGAGGCTGCAAATGTGTAAAGCTGGCAGAGGGGTTTTTTAATCTGTCGGTAACAATCAGGCAACGTGCTTCATTGCTCTGAATTCTGATCTCTCCTCTGTGTGCAGCATCCTAACCAGCAAGCTGCAGCTGTGTGCCTCTGCTTGTGAACTGCACCCATTATCCCTCCCAGGAGACTAAGAGCTCCAGCTAATACGACTTTGTCTGCCCTTCTTGGTGCTCTTGGCTTGTAAGCAATGACCTAAAAACATTATGTTAAAGTTCAGAGCTTTGGAAAGCTGTTAGGAGCCTTCCTCTTTGGCGCTTTGAGCCTTAGCAGCGCACCTAGAAAAGGCACTGTGTCAAGGGACTTTCAAGCATTCTTTGCATGCAGCAGGGCTTGTTTCTAAAATCCCTCTTTCAGAGCAGCAACTGCAAAAGAAAATTTCCAAGGCGAAATCCTCACTGCAGCAGTGCCCATCTTCAGAACTGAGTTACTCTGGACATTGTCTGCTGGTAACCCACTGGAGTTTGTTTACTGCACTAGGGATTGATTTCCTCTAGCCACACACATTCTAGAAAATCAAGATGTATAATTTTTTATATGTCTAGGCATGTCTCTGCTTTAACAACTTGTTTCTTGCTTCAGATTTTTCCCTCCTCACCATTTCAAACCCCAAAGTTATCAAGTCAGCTCAGGAAAGGCCTCTTGGGAGGGCTTTTTCCTCTCCTGCCCACAGGGCTACATCACATACCTCATAACCCCAGACAAGAACTGGTAAAATTGCTGGGGTATTTTTGAGGGAACTTGTTCAATTACACAGAGCACATTCTAAGACATACAGCCAAGTCCTCCTCCGCACAGGGATGATGTAAGCACATCCAGGAAACTTGGGATGCCAAAAATCTCGAACTGGAGGAAATATTTGCAGGTCGACATGGCTGCAAATTGGGCAGAATTTGGGACCCTGGGGAATGTTCCACTCGCAGCTTCAACCCAAGCTTGAGAAGACCAACACAAACAAACACAGCACTGGTCAGGTCTCAGAACACAGTCTTGCTGGGATGGGCTGAAAAGCAGCTTCTCAGACCAGGGCTGAAGAAAGGAATATTTTTCTTCGGCTTATGTGTCAGGAGGGTGAACAAGGAAAACTCAAAAGGTTAAGAGGATGAAAATTGCCAGGATTTTGCCCTGACAAATCAAAGAATTTGAATAGAGGAACACTGGATGTAAATAAAAATAGGACTGTTCTACTCTGACAGCACTGGGATGTATGCCAATGGCAGATACCAGTGCAATAGATGGTCAGGAAATATGGCACATGGACCCACTTGATTACTTGACAGATGCTTTTTAAAGCCTCTAGTCTGCCTTCATTCAAAGTTATTTCCGATGCGGTTCCCAAAACGAAGGAATCTCTGGCAAAGGTAAACAAGACTGATCTGCCTTCCTCTGCAGGCTAAAACAAAGATCAGAAAATACATCACAAGCAGAGAAAATTAAAACACAGAAGAGGAAATGCCAGTCATTTTCCTGACTAATAAATGCTAGGAGGAAAAATCCAAGGTTCACAGAAGGACCTGTGTCTCTATGGAGTCTGTACATTTCTTCCCTCCGCGAATCTCTCAACTCCACAGCACTGAGAGTTCAGTTTTGCCAATTATGCAACTTCTTAATGCTTTTGTTGCTTTTATGACATATGTCAGCTGAGCGTGCAATCAAACCAAATAGGAGTACAATAGTAAAATAACCCATATTAACCAATTATCTTAATAACAACTCTGTTAAGAGTGAGACATCTGATAGGAGAGATAGAAGCAATAATAAAAGGGCACTGTCAACTGCATGAACAGACTTGTACTGCTTCCCAATGTGATGCTCCAAGGATATTAACCCTTGGAGTTCTGGGTGAGAAGTCTTGGGAGGCACAAAAGGATGAGGTTTTCTAGAGATTCTTAAGGAATCCAGATCACAGGGTTTAAAATTAGGGAAAATTTTGGGAATGGAAATGAGATAGGAAAGACAAGCCAAAACAGCCATTTCTTCCGTTGTCTGTGAGCTGCCCTCTGCAGCAGTGTGCTACTGAGCATGTGGTCTGCTGGGGATGAGCTGTACCAGAAAACAAACACAAGATTTATGGAGCAGACTACATAGTGAAATCAGACTTAATACGCGCAAGGCAGGAAGGGTCACTGAAGGAAATCTTCCTCGTCCTTCATCAGGCCCTGCTGATTTCCAGAACACAAGAATATTCCTGTACCCACAGCTTGCAAGTGCACCAGCTTCCCAAATCTGGGGGGAAAGCATACACATGTAACACCAACCACCTTTTCCTTCAGACCCGGAATGTGACCTGAATCAAGACAGAGACAGTGTCTCATTTCCTCCTGGAAATTCTTCAGAGATCTTCCAGGACTATCCCCATGGGTGAGAGTAAGTTTATCCTATGCATACAGCCAGTACAGTCTGTTCCACACTGTGGAGCTTAATATCATCCCTCAGTGGCTGAAAACTGACCTGATTGATGAAACAACTGAGCCATGCTTGTCATGACAAATTAGAAAATCTTGAACATTTCCAATTTTTTCTTCCAGAAGATCTGATCGAAAAGTTGTTTCTGCACTGAAAGCTAAAATAAGAACCTGTCCAGGTAAAGTCTGTTTTCTCTGACCAGTCTTCTTCACACTGCTCTAGTGGCCTGAAACCATCAGAAGGTCCACTGCGACTAAAAGCTCTGTTAGTCACATTAATTAGACTGGAGGATGATCTACAGAACCAAGCAGATCCAAAGGAACCACAATAGATCTGAGGGAAGAGTCACACCACCAACTTAGAGAATTCTGCTTAGATGCCTTCACCAAGCATTCCACTCTATACTCCACCTAAAGACATGAAGTCTCCAAAGATCAAGCAGGAGTAACTCATTGATGGGTTGCCGTCTTTCTCCATGACTATGGAGGGATACTAGGGCAATAATCACAAAGGCCAACATTAGCCTGGGAAGGCTAGTCTCCACAAGTTTCTCTTGTAATCAATGAAGGGTGATAGGCAGCTTTGCAGGAATTTCATAGTAACTTGCAGCTCTGTACAGCTGCTGCTCAGAGTCATCCTTTTCCCCCGACTGCTCAAAGAGGCAGGTGAGGGAGAGGGACATCCCTGGATCAAATATACTCTTTGTGAATAGCAGTCTCAGTTATTTACATCTGCTACCTTAGTCTGTAGGAATACCTCTGGCTCTAAATCCAGCACACCGTGGGCTGTGCCAGGGATGGCCAATTTTGATGACATCAGCAGGAACAGCTGCCATGCGTGACTCTGTGTACACCAGTTTCCTTCGGACAGGTAAGTAATGGATTGTACATCATATGTCATATTGCTACACAGCCCAGTGCAACGCAGCTTCTAGGCATTGAAATTAAATTTATGTCTCCAGCTGCTGCCTCTCCCCAGCTACCCCGTTGTTTCACACTGGTATAGTGTGGTCAGTTTATGCTGTATGTCAGAGGCAGACTCACTGCCATGGGCGGGCAGAGGCAGAGAAAAGTGAAGGGCCTGCATAGCACTGCCACTGTCACTGTGACTGCACTCAGCTCAGACAACCCCCATTTCCTGCATGGTTTTAGCGTGTTTTTCAGGAACTGGTACCCAGGATCTCCTCCTGGTTTAAACCATTTTCCAGATAACATGTGCATAGTGGTTTGAGGGACAAACACCTGAGTCACTTCTTGTATCCATCACATATCTGAATGCTGCAGGTACAAGCCTTCAAGTGAAATCAGATTTTCATGCAACTCAGGTTTGCTCAAGACTTAGACAAGACTTCTGTAAAATCACCTGTGCTGTTCCTTCAGCCCCACCCACGTTCTGGGGCTTTCCTACTACCAGAAACATGAGTGCACCACACTTGTGAAACTCATGAATAGGCGAGAGGCTTCCTTCTCTTCCTATGGAGCAATTTTCATTACGGTAAATGAAACAGGCTAGAGGAGCATTGATCTGCCTGCTTGGGACTTTCAGAAGTGCACTCAGCCCCAGGGCACAGCCCAGCAGTCCTTGAGCCGTTTCAGAGGCTGGCAGAGGTGCAAGGTCAGATAAAGCCACAGCCACAGTGCAGGGACTGCAAGGAGACTCCCTCCCAAGTCAGGCAGCACTAGCATTGGGACCAGTCAAGATTTCACCAGTAGCCCTAATACTGTCTATACGTCTGGATACATCTACACCTACCAGGCCATCAGATAGATTGGATATGTCACATTTCAATCTCCAATGGCTAAGCAAATGTAGGCTTTTGTCCCACAGAACCTCAGTTTAACTCATGAGAGAGCAAAAGTCAGCTTGGGTCTCATCCTGAAGTGCATGGAGAACCCACATGGGAGTGGATGTGTGAAGGGGAAAAGGATACCTCAAAGACAGTGTGAACTGAGTGGGTGAGAGGACTGGGAGTTTGCTTGCCCAATCTGAATTTCTCAATATTTCCTAGGTACTGCTGTCACTTCCACTTGAGAAGTGTTTTACCATGTTCAGAAAACACTAGGAAATGGAGGTGTCTAGTACAGAAAAAAATGCCAAACACTAAGCAGTGGAGGTCCAGAAATTTCTGTCTCACTTCAGACTCTCTATTTCAAGACACTTTGTGGATATTCTGTGGCCAGTTTGTAAAAATATGTATGTAGAAAGAAGCTGAGGAGTTAGTTTAAAGCCTTAGCCATATGGTCCTTCCTTCTTCTCCTTCACACAGACACCTCATCATTAACGGGACACAGCAAAGCCTTCACCACTTGGTGACCAGGCAGGAATAGGTCAGACATCACAAAGCACTTTCTTCCCAAACAGGTATCCCCCAGATGGGGTGTTATTAACGGGTGGAATAGACCCAATATCCTCTTCTTTAAGTTCCTTGCAATATTCTGCACGATGGCATTGGGAAAGAGCTCATCCTGAGTCTCAGAGGCTACACCTGTGTTGGGAAGCGGATTCAGGCCAGGGCATAGCTCAAACATGAGTATGAAATCATCAAAATTGTTTAATGGTTTCCATGCTCCCTAGTGCAGTTTGTTTGCATGCCAGCTAGTGTTCTTCCAGTTCCTGGGCATGATTCAGGCATAGACCTAGGATCCTTCCTAGTAGAGAATATGGTTGCAGCTTCTGGCAGCAAAGAGGTTTAGCCATACAGACAGCCACATGTAAGTCATGTGGTACCACTTCCCTTCGGAGTCAGGGTGGATCTGGCCTAATAGCCAACAGATTCATTTAACTGAGAGGCAAATGCTGCTGACCCAGACTGCCTGCAGACCCAGGCAGCCATGCATTGGTGACAAGTAGCCTACCTATCTACACTTTTTTTCACAGACATCAGGTGTCAAAACTTCTTTTTAAAAAGACAGCATCTCATGGAGAGTTCTCTTCCCCTATCTCAGCTTCTTCCAGTCACAGTCTTTACAGTGAAGCTATAACATCCCAGTGACACCAACAGCCCCAGATTACACGCAACACTAAACAAGGAAAGTATTTGCACTGTTGATAGCTGTCTTTCCTTGTTGTTTAAGAGTTGGAAATGGAAAGCAGACATATGAACAATCAGAATGTCTCAGGCAGACAAGCTTTGCTCCCTAAACTAGCATCTAAATGCCCTTCTTCTGTACCAACCAGTGAGGTGATGGGCAGCCTTTAACCAGAACCATGTGTCTCTTTGATAGAAGCATAGAATCTCCTGAGTTGGAAGGGATACACAAGGAGTCCAAATCCTGGATTTGCACAGGACAACACCAAGAATTACACCATGTGCCTGAGGGTGTTGTGCAAATTTTATCTTTCTTCTAAGACTTGAAGTCAACAGATTTTTACACTCCAGTAACTGCAGTTTGGAGTGTGTTGTACTGCATCACAAAGCATTCAGCACAGGAGCAAGCACACCTTTTCCCACATTACTGAAGTGTGATAAAGTGTGATAAAGCCTTTCACAGAAAAGGTCAGTCATGGAGAGAATAAATACGGTAAGTACAATTTACTCCCACCAGAATCAGATTTATACATACCTAGTAATCAGCCTTAATTATACAAAACATAACTGATAGACAAGAATAAAAGAGTCTACTCTTTTATTGTGGCAAAAGCAATGCCCTAAAAGTATAAATCTGCCCCCCACCCACCAAAGATTATGCATGGACCATCTCAACATGCATTCTGGCAACCCAGGTCCTTCCAATTAAATGACATCAGGGAAGCATTAGAAATAGTGTGGGCCCTTTTTCATTGTTGCTTCTGACTAACTGATGTAATGCTGAACTGTTTATCACCATAATCTCAACCTACATATCCTAACCACTAAGTCAGTATTTAACTGAATCTTTCAAACCCAGACAGTTGTATAGCAAATACTGCACGTGGTTTTCATCCCATGGGTTCAGAAACTTCAAATGATTTTTACTTATATTACTCTAACAACATAGGTCAGTGCCCATGTGTTGGCCCTGGGCAGGGTTGTTGCATTGGACAGAGAACAAAGATGCCTTGCACCCCAAATGATATATATTATAGCAGTTTCTCAAGAAAAAGGTAGCAGAGGGACATCAGGATGTTCAGAGACATCTTGAACCACCATCCACTTCCACCATCACTGTATTTTTCAGAAAGTTGAAATACAGGATTGCTCCAGGAAGACAGCCTGAAGGACAGAGCTGAGGAATTTTTTGCCTTAATTCTGTGATGTTTAAGACAAATTGTTTAGAGAGGAAGTCATATGAGGAGCAGTTAAGGGAATTTGAATTGTTTAGCCTCAAGAAAAGGAGGCTCAGTGGAGACCTTATCGCTTTCTACAGCTACCTGATAAGAGGCTGTAGCAAGGTGGAGGTCAGCCTCTTCTCCCAGGCAGCTAGTGAAAGGATAAGAAGAAATGGACTCAAGCTGCACCAGGAGAGGTTCAGGTGGGACATCAGGAAGAATTTCTTCCTAGGAAGGGTTGTCAAGCATTGGAACAGGCTGCCCAGAGAAGCATCGAAGTCACCATCTCTGAAAGTGTTCAAGAAATGACTGGATGTGGCACTTAGTGCTACTATTTATTTGACGCGGTGGCATTCAGTCGAAGGTTGGACTCGATGACCTTGGAGGTCTTTCACAACTTTAATGATTCTATGATTCTAGGCTGTTGAACTGCAGAACACAATAGTCAGCACACATCTGCTACCTTACGCATGGCAGGTCTGAAGTTAACCTTCTCTCTGAAAGATGGTCATCCTACAGGGAGCATATCTTTGCTGTGAAGAACCATGGTCAGCTGCATGTTATCAAGGTCTCTGGTACAGACCACAGTGGAAACTCAGGCTACATGCACCTCACATTTCTTCAAGGCTGGACCTATCCCAACTACTTGGGAGCCAGCAGGGGCAGCTGGAAGATCTGCAATAACTGTTTGAACCAGATATTGTTCCTGAAGCATCACAGGGGCATTCAGAAGAGAATGATTGAGGTTGCTAGCCCAGAAAATTCAGAGGTAAGAGGGCAGGCATGATTCAAACTAATCAAGGCAGGCAGATGTTTACAATCAAGCCTACACTGTCAAGTGGTACCACAAAACCCACAGGTTCTGGTCCCAGCCTGCTCTGAGGACCAGCCCCATACACTGTTCGTGCTGTTAACAGTTCATGGGAGGTGAGGAGCCAGAGCATGTCTGCTCCATATGTGGATCTGTGCTTTCCCATTCAGTCAGCTTGCAGGGGTCAAACACAGGCAACGCCATAAGATTCCTGCCCCAAGTGACCATTTTGATAGTGGCTGCATGTCCTCTGCTGCAAGACAGTGTGAGTCTTTCCCAACACAGAGGGGAACACTACACAGCTAAGCCATAAAGGCAGACTTCATTGACCATTACTGTGGCCAATCCAATGCAAGCCATGCAGGCAGAAAACACAAGGGCAATACCTTCAAACACATCTAAGGCTGCCCTCAGGCTTTCACCACACAAAGTGGTAGATATGTGTGTAAAGGTGGGCTGGAAGGAAGCTCAGGCCCCTGGTGTGCAGACAGGAACTGGTGCGCCTCATGGGGCATGGGAGGAAGGACAAAATCTGAGATGTGCAAATGATTAGTGTCAAGTGTCTGCCCTTGTATAAACAGGTTTCAGCTCTTCCTCAAGTCAATGGGTGTGCCCCCAGCTCTCGTCAGAGCCCACGGATGCCCCAGGCAGTGCAGCCCAGAGAGGATGACAATGAATGTGAGTAATTCTTGAAATTTGTGGGAAGACTATTCAGACGTCTGACTTCCTGCTTCTGCATGTACAGAGGAGATGTTTTTGTCTAAAGGAGTGGTAACAGCTTACACTGATACAAAGCTACATGTGCTAGGGCAGAGGAGCAAAGAGCTCAGGAGAGGTAGAAGAGGGGGATAACACAGCAAACTCTGCAAGAAGGCAGTGCTGACTCTGTGAAAAGAGGGAAGTAACCTACGTCTGGGAAAGAGTTCATATATAGGAATTCCCCTTGGACAGAAAGGGAACCAGCCACTGAAGTGAGACTCTGAGTCAGAGCTCGTTTCCCATGGTGCTGCTGGCCGAGGCAATCACACAGTTACCTCTGCCTCAAGGGTGGATTGCGTTACTTAAGTCCAGCCTAAAAGCCTTTTAATAAAGGTTAATGTGGATGAGAATGCCAGTTTTATAAAACAGTTAATCATTTAAACATCATCAGGAATTCTTGACAGAGTTTGAAAGACTGCAACAAAGGAAAACATTTTGCTTTGAATGAAGCCAAAGAATTAAAGAGGATTTCTGTCTGTGGAAGCTATTTGGCTTATTCTCCAGGGCACCATAGGTAAGAAGAGAACACTCGAGGCTAACAACAGTAATCCTTTTTACAATTTGAGCGTGCAGAATCTCTTCCCAGCAACTGGAGCCACTTTAATATGAAATGCATCATTAGAGCAATAGGACTCTGGTGATGGACGACACTGACAGATCACCAGAGTAACCCTGATGGGAGCTGGTGCTCAGAGAACACACCACATTAATTTACAAGCCTGTCATGATTGCCCTGGGTTTATTTTTAACTAAAATAATCTGACCTTCAGCAGTCTATGCCAGGGATACCCTGACTTTGCAGAATGTGCAGAGCAAGACCTGCAGCATCTGCTTTTGTTTTCATCAGCCAAAAGGGTTCAAGTTAGGAGTACTCAATATTAAAGTAATAGCTGGTTTTTTCCATCTCTGCTCTAATTTTAACAATTAGCAAGTCTAGATCACATATTATACAGTCATCAGCATAGTACTGAACTACAGAGTGCATAAGGAGGTAGAGAAAGATCATCTGGCCTAACACTGTTAGCCCAGTACAGGATCTTGTATATGTCACCCATTCCCTGCAGATTTCTCTCTAGTTCAACATATTAATACCACTGGGGTGGAAACCAACAAACACCTCACTTCTGTCTGACTTGTAGAGTTGCCTTCTGCCTACAGCAGAAGGTACTCTCCAACCTGTCAACTACTGCAGCTCAGCCATTAGCATCCAGGAGACCTGCCACATTATGACAGTGAAAAAGTCCATACAGGTGTAGTGCAAGTGCTTGGCAACTGCACAGCTAAGATGAGAATGCAAGCTGGGGAAGAAAGCAGGAAAACCAAACAACTGTTTCTCAGTTCATGGCACGGGTTAAACATTGGAAATAGTAAATGCTTGTTGATTTAAAGGCCCTGCTGCTTTCAAAGTGACCAGCTGGCAGCAAGTGTTGATATTTGGGCCATTTAAACAATTTTCAGATGATGACACAAAACATCAATTGCCCTGAGGACCTATTGACAGCTTTCTTGTATTTTAAGGAATCCCATTGCGAGTGACAACCAGAAGAAAGTCTTTGCAGAGCACAATCAGATGGCAAAAGCTATAGACCTATGACAAGGATGCTGGGACAAGAGCCAATTCACCCTTGTTCACATATGCTAAGGCACTTGTAAGAGGAAAGAAAAACCTCAGAAGGCCAAGGCTATATGTGAGAACTGGTACCTACAACTTACACCCAAAGCTAAACCACTGACTACATTATTTTACAGATCAACTGGACTGCCATGACTGGCCATCTGGTCCCTGAAGAGGAATGAGGTGGAAGTCCAAGGCCATTCAGAACAGGGCTTACTGCAAAATAGAGCTACTTTGAGACAAAACTTTGAGCCAAATTTGCAGATGACACCAAGTTGGGTCAGAGTGTTGATCTGCTGAAGGGTAGGAAGGCCTTGCAGAGGGACCTGAACAGGCTAGATTGATGGGCTGAGACTAACAGCATGAGACTCAACAAGATCAAGTGCCAGGTCCTACACTTTGGCCACAATAACCTCCTGCAACACTTCAGACTGGGGGCAGAGTGGCTGGAAAGCAGCCCAGCAGAAATAGACCTGGGGGTGCTGGTCGACAGCCAGCTGAACTCAAGCCAGCAGTGTGTCCTAGTGGCCAAGAAGACCAATGGCTTCCTGGCCTATATCAGGAATAGTGTGGCCAGCAGAACTAGGGAAGTGATTCTTCCCCTGTACTCAGCACTGGGGAGGCCACACCTCAAGTACTGTGTCCACTACTGGGCCCCTCAGTTCAAGAAGGTGAGGTGCTGGAGTGAGTCCAGAGAAGGGCTACAAAGCTGGCTATAGTGAGTTGACCCTGGCTAAATGGCAGGCACTCACCAAAGCTTCTGTATCATTCCCCTTCACAACTGGACAGGGGAAAGAAAATATAATTAAGGGTTCATGGGTTGAGATGAGGACGGGGAGTGATCACTCATCAAATACTGTCAGGGGAAAAACAGACTTCCATTGTGGATGTTAACTGACTTTATTGCTAACAAAATTAGAGCAGGATAATGAGAAGTAAAATAAATCTTAAAAAGACCTTCCCTCCACCCCTCCTCCCTCAGTGGCGCAGGGAGACCGAGAATGGTGGTTACAGTCAATTCATCACATGTTGTTTCTACCACTGCTTAAGGAGAGAATCTTTCCCCTGTTCCTATGGGAGACAGTCCTCCATTAACTTCTCCAACATGAGTCCATCCCAGAGACAACAGTTCTCCATGAACTGTTGCAATGTCGATCACTCTTCCATGGGGTGCAGTCCTTTGGGCACAGCCTGCTCCAGCTTAGGTCTCCCTCAGGGTCACAAGTCCTACCAGAAAACCTGCTCCAGCATAGGCTCCTCATTCCATGGGTTTGCAGGTCCCTGCCAGGAGCCTGCTCCAGCACAGTTTCCCACAGGTTCACAGCCCTCTTTTAGGCATCCACCTGCTCCAGTGTGGATCTCTTCTATAGGCTGCAGATGGCTCTTTGTATCTCTCTGGTCCTCCATGGGCTGCAGGGGGGACGGATGCTTCACCATGGTCTTCACCATGGGCTGCAGGGGACACAGCTCTGGTGATTGGAGCACCTATCCCCTCCTTCTTCAATGACCTTGGTGTCTGCAGAGTTGTTCCTCTCACATATTCTCACTCGGCTCTTCTCTGGCAACACATCTGGACAATAACTCTTTTTTTCCTTCTTAAATATGTTATCACAGAGGCATTAATATCATTCCTGACTGTTTCAGCCTTGGCCAGTGGTGGGTTCATCCTGGAGCTAGCTGTCATTGGCTCTGGAGGGCTGGCAGGACATGGGGGAAGCTTCTAGCAGCTTCTGACAGACACCGCCCCCCCCCCCCGTAGCACCCTGCTACCCAAACCTGGCCACACAAAGAGGAGCAGCTGAGGGAGCTGGGGTTGTTTAGCCTGGAAAAGAGGAAGCTCAGGGTGACTTATCGCTGCCTACAAGGGGGGGGGGGGGGGGTCAGCCTCTTTTCCAAGGTAACTAGTGAAAGGAGAAGAGGACACAGTCTTAAGCTGCACCAGGGAAGGTTTAGGTTGGACATTAGGAAGAAATTCTTCAGAGAAAGGTTGATTAGATATTGGAATGGACTGCCCAGGAAGGTGGTGGAATCCCCGTTCCTAGAGGTGTTTAAGGAAAGACTGGATGTGGCATTTAGTGTCATGGTTTAGTTGTCATGGTGATGTTTGGTCATAGATTGGACTAGGTGATCTCAGAGGTCTTTTCCAACCTAACTGAGTCAGTGTGATTCTGTGTGAAAACCTGGTCAGTAGAAGCTCAGAAGGATAGCTGTCTAATTTGCTTTCAGCAAAATCTCCATAGGGTGGTTTGGAGTCAGCAGAGTGGGGACTGACTTAGTTACCAACTGAAATAACCTTCTTTGCATGCTTCTGGCCTCGCTGTTCAACCCTTGTTGTTCACCAATTGCAATGAGCCAGACTGTGGGCTCCAGAGGCTCTGTGGTGTCACAAAACAGGAGGCGCCCACAGGTTTGCTAGCATTAGTGTAAAGAATAAACAGGCACTTTCATCGACTCATCTGGGAGTATGTACTTATCTCACTCTGCTTAACATGCCAACACCAAAGACACCTACATATGAGACAGTGACCTGCCATCCCTTCATAATCATTGGTAGAGGTATAGATAACTTTTTAGCATGCAGGTCATCTGGGCAGCTTTGGCCATCTGTGTGCGGATGGGATAATCTGGGTACAAGAATTACTTTTTCGCTCCATGGACAGCAAGAGAGAAGGCAGTAGTACTCATGGGGACAGAAAAGCAAGACCACTGCCCATCCACCCACCAGTTCCCCTGGGAGAGGGCAAGGAAGGCAACCACTCTGAAACCTCTTTGGTCACCTCACCCCAGCATGAATCAGCAGAACTAATGAAAATTCAGCGAAATTCATGGGTAGTATTTCTTCATGTCTACAAGTACAGCTCTCATTAGATTGGTAAAGCAGCTGGATATTTTTGGATCCATGACCTGCCAAAGATATACATACCGAGAGCACTTCATAAACAGGTGGGTGTAAAATAGATAGCGAATGCAAGAAAATCTCTATGTTCATAGGTGGTTTTTACTTTGTGGTGATATAAATGGTGAGAACAGCTGTTATATATGCTAAATCTTTTTAACAGATGGTAGGAGAAAGGAATGTATAACAGTAAAACAAAAGAAAGATGTTTGCCAAACTTACACACAGAAACCATCATCATGGCTAGGCTTCACGAACGAAGATTTAGGACACAAGAACCTCAAGAAAGAAAAAAATGTTCTTGCTTCTGCCCTGTGAATGAAGAAATAGACTTTGATAACCATATAAATGAAAGCCATGTGTAAATGGATTGAGTTTGTGGACCTGGAAGAGAAAAATAAAAATAAACACAAATAAAACTGATGCTCTCATCATGACTGGTTTCTGGTTCAAAGATAGTTCCCCAGCAGCATATCATTCACAGAAAGTGAAGCTAAGAGGAAGTCCAAGTTTCCATGAGGCAACAGGGAATACAGCATTGTGCAACAGCTTTTCCAAACTGAATGTACATTCAGGCATTGCCCAATCAAATGAAAGCCAACAATGTATGCAATAAAGAACTGATTGAATCTTGCTGTAAGATACAACCCAAATGACGCTATTAAATACCTTAATCTTGGAGCTGACAGAATTGTGGCATGGCATTTTGTCAGTAGAAGACATAATGAAGCAGTGGCATTACACACACACACACACTCTTTCAACTTCTAACACACAACTGGAGGCTGGAGGAATGGCATGTGGCATCACTGGCCAATATTTTTCAGGCATAGGAATTTTCTCACACAACCAACTGTAGTTTTGGAAACTGTCATTAATTATAGCATATAGAGGAGCAGTTCTCTTCATACTCAAAAATTTTCACTAATTGTGTTCAACAACACAGGGCAATCTTCATGTTTGGGATTGACCTGGTGACTTTATGTAAAAGCAGAGCAGCCCAAACCCCACAAAAACTGTAGACCTCTCCTATGTCTTTCTGTCAAAGTCCATGCAGAAGATGGGAGAGCACTAAGCCAACTTCTCTCCATTAGAAATTATCCTCACAGACATCAGGGCACACTAGGATCTGATCCTCCTCACATTTCCGTGAGCAAGTCTGAAGAGGATTTTCATTAAAGTAAATGAGAATAAACTGAGTGAAAATAATTAGCATGAAATTATGTAATATACTGAAGAGCAATATTCTCACAGGAAGGACAGAGGCATTTTGGGAAAATAGGAACTGGTGTATCACAAATTACTGGAATGCAGGTGGAGTGAAATGCACATGGAAATGCATAGTATTTATATGAAAGCACAAAAGCTGATCTGATAGTCCTTTTCAAGTCTATGAATCTATTAATTGTCTTAGTTTCAGGAGAGCACAGCAAAACGCTTTATTAAAAGAGCACGCCGACACTGTCAAGACCCAGGGTCAAGACTAGATGAGTAGCACACAGCCTGACTCGAGGGTGTGTGCTGAGCATTCTTGCGGGAGGCAGCTTTGCTGGCCCCCCAGTTCCCAGGGCACCTGAGAGCAGACCTGCCTTCTGTAATTCCTATTATACCCTCACTTACCTGATGCCAAACCTCTCAATGTTGTCTTGTACCATTTAGAATTGACCTTACAAAAGTGGTATTTGAAGAAAACTGTGTTTAAAAACAATCCACACTGCACGGATGAATAATGCTGGATTTCAGGCAGTTTTCTCTGCAAACAGGACTTTAAATTTCTTTTGGTAATAACCCCTTTTGACTTGCCCACATGTAGACGGTAATTATTACTGCTTTTTACAGCTAGGGTATTTTAAACCCAACACAACTCATTCCCTCTCCCACATAGACTGTCTTTGAAGCAACAATAACAAGTACCAGCTTCCCTAGGCCAGTTTGCAAATTTGCCTTGAGGCTGAAACAGTCAGAGCAAGCTTAGTAGGTCAAAATTGGATTTCCCAAATATGAACCATTCAACAAAGAAAAAAAAAGTCTTCCTCTTATTTTTAACTTATTAATCACTTGAGAAAAGGAGAAGTTTTGGGGGAAGCAGGGGCAGATGTCCCCCTGTATAAATTATGTATGGAAAATAACTACACAAAACGATCTGGCTGTATTGAAATCAATGAGAGTTTTGCCAGTGGCTTCAGCAGAGCCACATTTTCATCCAGTGTCCCCAGAGTGACATCTCATATATCACCATTTACTAGTAGCAGCAAAGAGCTCACCAGCAGGCCTTCCATTACCATATAAAACATAAAGGAAAGCTGAGGTATCTCTGTGGAGATCTGGCAGCCCCACAGAACTCATCCAGATTTGTTTACTTTTAATTACCATTACAGTCAAGGGCATTAAAAACTGTGTGGAGTCTGGGAACAAACTGTTTCAGTTACCCTCAGACACACACAGTCCCAGCACAGCCATGGAAGCAGCACGGTAGCAGTACCCGGTCAGAGGAGCTCCACTGGAGGAACCTACCTCACCCATATCCTACCTATCAGAAGGGAGACTGACACCTCAACTTCCTTACATATCCCTGGGCAGTCTCCTAGAACCCACATAGGGATTGATGTATCTCCCTGAAGATCCAGGATTGCTTGTTCTGGCTTCTTTCTAAATTCAGGATGAATGCTAGCTGTCGGTCCCTAGAGAGATGTGCCATCTGTGACTCAGCCATATGTGCCCTCAGCACATACCTTGGACACAGCAGGCTCAGAGAACATGAGCCTTTGGCTAAGCTGAAGTAAAGATAGAGATAACGGGCAAGCAGCATGATACAAGTCACTGGTGACTTTGTTAAAAACTAACCCACAACAGGCACAACTTTGTTATCACACCTGAAGGTGCAGCCATTCAGTCCCTTGCTGACAGACCCAAGTTAAAGCCTTCGTTCACCCTCAGCTCAAGCATTTTGTTTCTCCATCTTCTAACACAGTCAAATCTTCCCCATGAAAAGCACCCCCAGCAGATGTATTGCCATGAAAATGTTGCTCTAATGTACTGGAAGGAAAGAAGGTTTCACAGAAAAGATACCTGAACAGCCCCATTCACAATTACTTCTCACATCCACAGGCTCCCATGTTAATTAGGAGTGACACCTTTAATTGCCAGTATGGAAACTCACAAGAGCTAACAGATCACAGCCTAAATCCGTGATATCATCAATGAAGAAGGCAGCTCAGCAGCTGGGATTTTTTGAGTCAATGACTTGTTTCCCTATGACGTTTTGAGAAAAGGTTTTCTTGTGTAATGTCTACAAACCTAAAATAGCATGGAATATTTAAATTGAGGTAGAGGACAATTCAAAGCCTAGCTAAAACTTCTCTGCTGAAATTGCTAATGGTAGGAGAAATGTGCATTTCCAACACATAATTAGGAACAGACAAATAGAGGGTGTGGAGTCTTACTACGGAATGTTAATTACAAGCAGATCCTGAATGCCCAGGTTGAGTTCCAGGCAGTTGAGGATACATATTGAAATGTACTTAGTGATATACTCATTTCTACTTAATTACTTGTGAGACAAAGTGCTCACAGCCAAAGGGTATTTCTTTAGGCTGCAGAGGATAGCTCTGAGAAGAATTGATAAGTGTAAAAGATACCCAAAGCAATATCAATCCACCCACTTTCCAATGAAGGGTATTTCACAACAGCACTTTTTCTAGTGCTCTCTGTTGCCTATTTTAATGTCCTAAAGTGATAAGGTTGCCACCACTTCCTTTGGAACACTAGATAAGTCTCACAGCCAGGACTTTTTCTCCCTGTGATGTTCAGCTTGCACTGTCTTCTCTTTTTTTAGAGTTCAACTGTGTTTTTCTGAAAAAGAAGAAACTGACCTAAGTAATTTCTCTCTCCTCATTAACTACACCCAAAGGTTCCACTGCAAAGGGGGTCTAGGAGGACATTTTGGTTGAATCAAACTCACTCTTTTCCAGGCATGGGTGCTGGAGGAACAACCAAGCAGAGCAAAAGACCTGAGTGGGAAGAAGGAGAAGGTTCCCCTAATGTCTGTCACATTCTTGAGACCTCCCAAATTTCATAGTCTCTGAGATGCCTGTACCATGCACTCCATGGAGCACAGTGGATGCATCCTCTATGCTTCAGATCATACAACAGGACTAAGTGGCAGAAGATGGCAGCCTCACCTGCATACAGGTACCAGAGTCTCTTTAAAATATACCCCTAGATGTTCTCTGTCAACTGACCTTAAATGGTAGATGATGATTCTAGACAACAGCTGCATCAGAATGAAGTGATGATGGGGAGGCTGTGCTGCAAACACATGAACTTCAGACTGAGATACAAAGGGTAGGAGTCAGTTACATGGGCCTCAAGAGCATGGCACAGGTCTGCACTGCCTTGCACATAGATTTAGGCTCAATTTCACCTCAGTGCAACTCACTAAGGACTTGCTGCCCTCATCCTCCTTCCTACCTTAAACTTTTCTCCATGAATTTTTCTGCTACAGTTAACAGGACTATCTCCATGGTAAGACAGAGAGTCAAGCCTAGACTTCCTACTTAAAGGACACATGTATCTTTCTCATATCAAAATCAGACAGTTTGGAAGTGCGAATGCCCCACTAACCATAGATGAAACCTGTGTCCATAAATATATTCAAAGTCAAGTGGGAATAATTGCATCCAACATGATCAAAGTGCAGTATCAGCTGATTGCCACCCAACAAACAACATAAAAATACAGTCAATTTATTGCTTCCAAATATATCAAGGATCTCAGGGAGTAGTCAGGAACTGGAAGTAACCACTGGTATCCTAAATCCACTTGAAGACAGCAGGTTTTCATAGGCTGACAAGACAATAAGCTGCACTTTGGGACACAATGCATGATGGCTCAGCTGTCACGATGTACAGGGTACAATGTTGCCCAATCCTCCTGAGAAATGATGTGCACTGGCTGAGAATGCTGTCTTGCAATTGTGTTCATCCGGGTGAGGAGAGTCCTCTCTCAGGTCAAGCAGATTTGCATTTCTGCCTGTTGGTGCTGGTTGATAGAAGACATATAGAGGATGCAACTGTCTATCACTAAGTGGCTGCTTGGCTTTGAAGTAAATGCAAGATCAGACATCACCAGGGAAAAAGCAAAATGTTGGAAATTACTGAAAAATAAGAAAGGGAGAGAAAGTAGAAAAACTGTAGCATAGATAAAAATAATTATCAGTTCTTTCTCTAAATCTGCCACCTCTTAAAGAAGAGGATAGTGACCCTGTTGTCCATGTCATATGCCACAATCATCTCTGAGGTAAGTACCAAAGAAGCAACAGAAGACATCTAAACAAAACCAGGGAGAACACTGGTTTCTTTGACCACTAAGGCCAACGCAAAATCCCACTGGCAACAGTTTTTTGGTGACGGAAAAGGAGCACCCACACAGGCAGTGGTGACTTTGGGGCAGCACAGGAAAATGGAACTGGGATCTGAGTGTTGGGAATGTATCTCGATTCAGATACATACTATGAACTGAAAAAATTAGGAAAAAAAAAAAGTGGAAACCCGTGCAGATCTTGCCCAAAAAAAGGATCAGCCCCTCGGTTGTAGGTGCATTTTTCAGCCCTGTCCCTTTCTTTTACTTTCACAGTATTTTTTAGACATTCCCAGTCTGGGTTCATCTCTGCCAGCAGTCAAGACCTTCTATATCATGTTTGCATCTCTGTTGTTCCACACCCTAAACATGTGGGACAACGGAGTCCCAGTAAGGAATCACAGGGATGAAATGGAGACAGGGGAGGGGACATAAAAGGAGGTGCAAGACAGATTCATTTTCATTGCAATGGGGTATGTTGAAGAGCTGAAAGGATCATGGAAAAAGTGAGTACAGGCAAGCTCAGCAGAAAAGCTGTAGTGCCTGATCTAATCCTCTTCCCTTTGAAGAGGCCTGCATAAAGTTAATCTAGAAACCAGAAGGATTCTGTGTTCCTGACCTGGACAAGCTCAAGAAACGGGCCCAAGGGAATCTCATGTGGTCTAACAAGAACAAGTACAACGTGCTGCATCTGGGTTGGGGTAACCCCTGATATCTGAGACACAAGTATTTCCTTCAGAGTTTCCCATCCTCCTGCCCCATGTCAGAGCACCTGCCAGCAGCTCCTCTTTGAGAAGGATCATCCAAGAAATTACTTCGCCCAGAAGGGGGATTTTTCAGCCTAAAAAAATTTGCACAGAAGATATTTACTTTCCCAATAAAAAACTGAAGGTTTCAAGAACAGAAAAACTTCAACCCCAAAATTGCCAAATCCAGAGTTCTTGGTCTAAACCCATGACTTCTTTAACCAAAAAATACTGTAAACTTTGCTTTTGTTTTTGCCAAAACTCAAAAAACTAAATTGTGTTACTTCCCTTTGTTCAGTGAAAACCCAAAATCTTCTGCACAAATCTGTTCTAAGCAGTTCTCCCTCTACTCACAGAAACAGCAGCGTCTTCTGGCAAATCATTAAAGTCAACACAAAGAGGTCTAAACACACTGAAGGGGTGAAATTGAGAAAAGGAAATGCTGCACACTCTTCAGCGCTTTAACATTTGTCCTTGACCTTTTAATGAAGCAAAAAAGGAAGGAAGTGGAAGGGACAGATTGCTATTAGTGTTGTTTTATACTAAAGCTAGTTTTCCCAAGTTTATGACCAACACTGACACTGAACTTGTCTAAGGAAGGTTGGGTTTTGCTGTACCACAAAGCTAGAGACTCAGCAAAAACAACAGATTACTGTTCTTCCTGCTTCCCCCTATCACACCAGATGGGTCTCTCCGCCTAGATTCAAGTTACCCCAGCTACATCCTAACCCTGTAGTGGGGTAAGACTGGATTCTCTTTTGCCTTCCCAAACTTTGATTTCCATGGAAAAGAGGAGTCACTTTGGTATTATTTGGGACCCAAATCCCCAGGTAAGCTGCAGCAGGCATCAAAGGTACATTTCTAGAAAAGGGTATCTGAAACCATCTGCCCAACACTACAGAGTCTGTGGGAACTCAGCAGTGACCCATATTTCTTATTTGCATCCTCCCCCATGACTTCTCTCTTGCTTCCCTTGTCTGTTTCAGAATGACTCAAGCAACAGCACTTGCTTATCAAAGTGTTGCCTGGTCAAGTTGTATGCTATAATCTGGTCTCATACCCAGCACTTGCACAGGAAAGCATTTGTAACAATAATGCTTACACCAGAAGAACAAGAGTTTCACTTTCAAAATTCAGAAATGCCAGATTTATCTTTGCTTGAGCAACTTTAATTCTTTCCTTTCTGATTTAACCCTCTGATGCACGGTGTAGCATTTGTATGGGCACGAACCCAGATTGCAACAAAGTGCAGTGCTGAATTAAGTTTATTACAAATACAAAGAACAACAGCTTAAATACAATGTTCAAACTGTAACACGTGACCTTTCAGCCAATCACACCAAGGCACTGCACTGCACATGTCTGATAGAGTACTTGGGAGACTGCAACTCCCAGAGTGCTATTCGGCACCCTTAACATGGACACCACAGCACAGAATGAAGCCAGTTTTGCCCTTGCCCATGCAGCAGATGACAGATAACTTCATCTTATAGGAGAAACGCTCAAATGAGACACAAGAATGACAGATGAAAGCTACTACTGAGCAGAAAGGCTATGCCTATACCAATACCAAGAAATTCATGAGGGACATCTCTGCCTCCCCCTAGGTCAAGGGGCACAGTTTGTGAGTTTGGCTCACATACAGGCTGCTAATTGCCACTGCCCTCATCAGCCTGCCTGTGACCACCCCACCAAGTGCTTGGCCATGGGTTTTTCCTGGGCCCTACCTAATGCCCCGCTGGCCCTAAGATAAAACTATTAATTCTGCATAACCCAAGGGCTGTCCTGAATCCCACCAGAGTGCTGTTTCTATAGCACAGACCTGGGGGATGGAGGGTGCTGCATGCCCTGAGATGTGGCGGGTGCTGCAAGTGCTGAAGGCATGGTGTTGGCTGGGATGGATTGTATGGGAGGGCTGAGGGGAACCTTACCCAACGCTGGGTCACTTGTGGGTCTGTCTGGGAGCAGTCCTAGGAATAGCTGTCCCCAGATTGTCCCCTGCAGTGCGAGGAGCCAAGGCTGATGCTCAGTTTGTTCCCTGGCCCCCTTTTATTAAGGAATGTAGGAGCACCCTTGGGGATTGTGTACCAACTCAGATGTAACTAAGTAGGGCCATCTAGCAGAAAAGGAAACACTGTGAACAGTAATAATCTTCCCAACATCCAAAGATAATAACCCCTGACACTGAAGTACTGAGATTTTTCTCAAGCCAGGTTTTAGTTTACTTTTCCCTCTCTCAATAATTTGTCACTAGCTTAATTTATAAACAGGTATAAACTTAAGTAGCTTTTGTTCTCCATTATCCCTTCATAATCCCTTCGTCCAGGCTTGTCACACCACTGCTTAATCTTTGACAGCATGAGTTGCTTATTCATGCTCTTCAATTTTCAGTTTTCCTTTTTAATAGGCTTCTGTCTTTGAGCAGGCAGGTATAGTCTTAGGTCTCTCCTACTTACAAAGACTTAACAGGAACCTTTCTCTGTGTATAGTTCTTGTTACAGCACCCTGTTGTCACTGACAACAGACTACAGCAAAGGTGTGAAGCCACTTACCGTTTATTACCAGATCCCAGCAGAAGTGATTTTCCTGTTTGAATACAATGTGTGTCTTGCCCTCTGACTTTTCTGTTGCATCAGAGATGTGATTGAAATGGGGAGCAAACTTTGTATTGTAAGGTTCTTGATCCAGCCACATAACAACACAAATGACAATCCCATGCAGACTTATCCCCTTCAGAATGCAAAACTAAAAAGGGCAATCTGTTTTTAATCTCTAAAAATATAAATATTGCAGATCCTATGAGAGATCTTAAAAACTAATTTTCAGCACCACAAGCAATGCTTCCTGCCTGACCTCAAAGCAGTATAAATGGAGCTGGAAGTTGCTTCGAGGTTATTCAGCAAAGGAATATTTACAAAGGTATCTTTGCTTAACCTAAGCTACTTAGGACCCCTTTCAATTGAGTAAAACTACCTGTTGTGTTGGACAGACGTGTAGCATAAAGTTAATTAAAAGCACCACCCATTCCATCTGACTTTACAAATTTAGCACATCCAGTGTGTGTGATAAAATGAGTATATTCCAAGTGTGACCTAGAACTTACATCACACCCCAAACCAGCTCTCACTGAAGAGGGCTTGTCCTAGTTAGGACAGCTGAGACCAGTTCATCACTGGATAGGTGTAACCCAAAACTGTGTATTCTATAGCCTTCCATGCCATTTCCCAGAAACTGTTATCAATAGAGCATTTACACTATCTGCACATAGAGCCTGACCCTTCAGGCTATAAACTAGGTGCTAAGAGGCCTGTGAGATAGGAGTTGCTCTTGTCCTCACACCCATTAAGGAACCCCCTGCCCTGAGGGAGGTACTGAGCATTCCTGCCTGAACTGGAGGATATATAATCTTGGAGTCTTGGGACCTTTTTAACCACTCATGGGATCCAGAGGAAGACTGCAGACCACCGCTCTCAACCAGACTGCAACCACCACTCTCGACTGGACTGCAACCACCACTTTTCAACCAAACTGCAACCATCACTCTCGACTGGACTGCAACCACCACTCTTGACCAGACTGCAACAGCACTCTCACCAACAGGTTTTCCCCTCTCCTTTTCCTTTGGACTCAGGGGGCCCAAAGAACACCACTCTGTTCATGCCCCAGGGTGCTGGGTTATATATTTGAGTTTTGTGGATTAAAACCAATTGTTTGTCTGTATAATAATACTTATTGTATTATTTTATTAAATTGTTATTCTGATTTATAATCTCTCTTTTGAGTTGAGTTCATTTCCCCTGCTCCTTTACCTTTAAACCAGCACAGGGCTCTATGTATTTTTGCTGCTTTTGTGAGACTCTACAACCTGATTATTCCACTAGCAAAACTAGAATTAATGTTCTATTAGACAGTAATATTAATAAAACACCTTTAGATCAAATGAAAACTCTTCCTAGTGACTAACAAGATGACTTTGTCTTGTATGATTCCAGATAAAAACCAGCATTAAGTCTTTGCCAGTACCTGATTGTACTCTAGGTTTTTGATTTATTAAGAGCAGGGAATGGAAAGTACTCTCATGGGATCTATACATTACCTGCCTGCGATGAATCTCTGGATATTCCTGAAGCATAGTTGGGAAACGAGGAAAACTGCACATCCCTGTGAGAGTCCCTCCAGAGCTGTCACAGGTGACTGCAGATGTACCTGCTCTGTGAACTGTGGGGGATAGACAGAAGCCAGAGCAGAAACCAGCTACAAAAATTAGTCAGAAAGGCAGAAGTAGTCAGATTCCCCATTCTCTAGAGAACCTGGTCCAGTGCAGCACACAAGCTGCTCGATGTGCTCTCTGTTGGAAAGAGCCCTTCTCAGCTGCTTCATGAGGATGTCATCCCCACAGAGGGTCTCCTGAAAGCTCGGCTGATCTGCCTTTCTATGGGGGGATTGTCAGATGAGGATGTCAGATGAGGATGAATATTATTTTCATTTTTTCCTTGAAGCTATGAACTACTGTTTTCCTGACCCACATAGATGTCTGCATCCCAAGACTGGGATGAACCTGCCTTGTTGCTCCTAGGCCAGTTTAATTTATTCCAGTGGGTTTGTATCTGTCTTACACATAGGAGGGTAGACTGGTGACTTTAGCATTTGCCTGGCAGCAGAAACTCCTTTTCAGCAGCTAAAACAACTCACTGGAAAGGAAAATGTCATAGCTGTATGCCAGGCTTGCCAACAGCTGTTCCACTACTGCTTTTTGCATGGTCAAACCAAAGGCCATGGAACACTGCTCTGTATCTGAGGCTGAGAGCACACTTACAGATCACTTTAAGCAGATGCTCAGCCAGAGCAAGAAGTTCTTTCCTAGTTATACAATAAAGACATATTTTTATCAGCAACAAAAATAGATTTCACGAATGTCTTTTAAAAACAGATAGTATTTCATGTCCCTCTTTGATGCTTAACAGGGATAAAAAGTGCTGCGCTTTCACTCCTTTTAGTGTAGGGACCCTAAGTGCTCTGACCATGTCTGACAATGGAGAGTTGCATAACAAAATACAAAATAAACATCATGCAGAAATACCATTACCAAGGCAGCCTTTTTTTGACATAGGAACTCCCCAGACCATAACAGTGTAGCAAACCAGGCTGTGCATGGAGGCCATTCATTCTAGGGGTATATTCATAGTATCACAGAATCATAGAACAGTTTGAGTTGGAGGGAACCTTTAAAGGTCATCTAGTCCATCCCCTGTCAAACCAGATGTACATGTAAAGGGACTCGTGACCTCTAGAATTGAACACATTTGTGGATAGATCATTCCTCCGTCCCCTTCCCTTTCAGCCATCCAAGGCCAGGCACATTACCTTGAGGTCATGCTGCAAAGCCCATCTACGCTCTTGCTGGGTGCTAAGGGAGGATCCAGGCACAAGGGCTGCCTGCCGTTTGAGAGACTGGCACTCTTGATCTGTTGTTATCTGCGAGACTTGTGCTAGTTAGAGATTATGGCAGTGTGGGAAGGAGGTCTACAATAACAGCCCTAAGCTGAAAACCAGAGGAACTGCTGCAAAGTTTGGAGTCGCATGGAAGGCAGAAATCACATTATTTGAGAGCAGATTGCCATAAAGTCTTCTCTTGATCCTTGACCTACCTCTTTGAAACCCATGTAGGAAGGCACTAGGAGTGAAACATCCCTGCACTGATAAAAGGAGGTGCATCATCTGTCTTAAGAGCAGTGTTTTCAGGATTACAACTAGCCTGAGTTTAAACAGTGGCTGCAAAGAAGCAGGATGAGCTGGAAGATGGCACAAGGCAGAACAGACATCCCAGGACGACCTGTCATTGAGTAGCACTGAAACTGGAGGCCCTACAAACACACCAATTCAAAGTTACACCAGAAATAGCCTTATCAAGAGACCCATGAGCCTAGAGTCATGCTGGGAGGATACACAGGGTCACTCAGTTTTCAGTCAAAGATTTCTACATCATATTCTGCTTGGCTGTCCCACAGAGGAATTAGGAAAATGAGAATGATGAGGGGGATGTGGCACTTGCAGTCAGCACAGCTGTCTGGCAGAGGTGCAGAGAAACTTGTTCCTCAAGACACCTCTCGTGCAAGGGGTCTGAAGACTGAAGAAAAACCCCCATCCAAGCGATGAGCTCTTCCTCTGACTTGAGCAAAGAGAGAAAGGTGTCTGAATTAGTGCTGAACCGCTGCTCTGGGGTTGGGAACAGTGTGAGAGACCATGTTGTATGCAAGACTAACTTACATATTTTTTCAAAAGACTTTGTATGGGCACTAGTTAACTCTGCTAAAACAGCCAAAACATAAACCTGGACAATTCAACTCAAATGTATTTTCCCACTAAATAAACAGTTCCTCTTTGCTGTCTTTGTTTGACTGTTGTGCAACATTGCACAAAACACTACTCCAACTTTTGTGGCATTTCCCAGGGGGAGGAACTTGGTTCTTACATATTCTTCCTCCTTCCTCTGGTCTCCACATGGCCTGATGAAATGTACTGGCAGGTGCAAAGGGTTTCCACTCTTACCTGAAAGGGTCACTTCTAAGGACTGAGATGTTGTATCAAAACCCAAGCGTTATTTCCAGGCTGTATTGCCACTCTCTTGTGAAACAAGCAAAGCTTTCAAGCTTTCCTCGCATAGGTAATAAATATGCCAAACAGCTGGTGGAAACACAGGTTCACAGTGCTGCTGGGTAGATTTTATTCTGGTCAAAACATTTGGTAGGGCCAGTAAAAACAGAGGGAACTACAGGTGAACATTGCTTGAAAATGTATCTTCCCAATAGACAGAGGAGACCTTCCTGAAGCAGGACTCTTCCCCAGAACTCTTGGGGACTTCCTTGGCTTGCAAGCACAGACACATCTATTTACATATGCACACACACACTCACACACATATACGTGCAGATGCAGAGATATTGATATGCACATATTCATACACAGACAGATCACTACATATACACACATGAATGCGTGCGTATATATGACTGACTGCGCTCATGTCTCTGTATATATAATATATTACGTTCTGCTGTATTTTTGACATTTGTAATGACATCTATAATTTGTGGTCTGAGAAGGCTGAGCCATGAAATGTGGTGAGCCAAACTGGTGTGCATGTCTTCACTGAAAAATAGAGGGTTGATTTAAAAAACATTTTCTCTCAAAAAATGTAATTTTTAAAATCAGGAAAAAAAAATCTATCCTTTTTCAATTTCTGAGTTTCCACATTTCAAGGGGAAAACATGCTCCTTTGCACAGCCTCTTTCTCTCTCTTGTGTTTCAACACTGATCAAAGACAGAAAAATAATCAAAAGCTAAGAAGTAGATATAAGGTTTGTTCTTGGCCATTTCATTTCTTCACTTTCTTCTTTTATATTTCAAAATGAAAAATAGGAGGTGATATTTTAGGAGTTACAGAAAGCTGGCCTGCCAGTTTGTTTTTTTACCATCAGAATGATATCATGTTTTCCTAAACAAAAATAATTCATGAAAAATTTCCAACAAAAGAAAAAGTCTCTCAGTTTTTTTCCATTAAATGAGTGTTTACTGAGCAGCATTGAACACTCTCTGCTCTGGCTACCAAGGAAGATGTCACAGGAAGCCCTCAGATGAGTCGGACAAACACCAGACTTGGGACGAGTAGCACAGCTTCTGACATTCAGCAGTCCAGCATTCACAGAGGCCTCCAAGGGACATGCAGCTGAAGAAAATGGTGATTGTGATTTTCCTGTCATCTGCTCAGTCTTCATGCCATATACAAGCACACTCCAAAGGACAAAAATTAAGAACTGATTGCCATTGATCGAGTACCAGCCCAGACTTCGGGAAGAAAAAGTCATAAACCTCTGTTGCTCCTGGAGGACAGGAGAGCAAAGACTTATCATTTGTACATGCCAGAAAGCAGTGAGGTTTGCACTTATTCTGGGCTGAGTTCCACATTCTTTGAGGTACCCCTGAGAATAGCCTGACTCTTCCACAAAGATGATCTCTGCCTCAACAGGCAATGCTACCATCCTCAGAAAGGGCTCATCAGAGAAGTGAAGAATTACTTAGAAATTACATGATCCTTTAGCAGTCTGAACACTGGCCCTTTGACCAAGGTGACTACATCTGCCTTGTAGCGTAAGAGGCCATTGGAAGGAGCAGAAGACAGGTAAAGAGCACCGAGGGAGGTGTGTGTCCATCTCCCACATCACTGGTAGTGTTTTAGCCCTGGTCCTTTAAAGCTCAGAACAGCTCAGCCATCACTGGGCAGAAGACAGAAAAAGCTATGCACTACAGAACTTGGATGAGACAGAACCCCCTGTGCCATCAGGAAAAGCAGAATAGAAGTACACCTTTAAGAGCAAAAAAAACTATCCAGGAAAATAAATGTTAGCAATATATGACTCCCCTCCTTCATCAAGAGGAGAGTTTTCATTTTTTTCAAACTAATCCTTGTGTATTTGAAAGCAGAGGTAGACAGGCTCATCCCACCTAAGACCCCTTCATCCACATACTAAACATTGCATTTGTAACCTAATATTTGTGTATCAGCAACATATTAAACATCAAGGCACTGCTGTGTTAGGCATAATAAAATAGTTATTTATCCACCCAAACCACAAAACCTAGATTAATAACTTGAGAAGTAAAGTCATATTACTGGGATGGTATGTGGGAGAAGAGAAAATACACAGGAACAGTAAGTGCACCAAAGCTTTGAATTTTCTTTAAAATTTGTTCTCCCAAATAAAGTTTTTGAAGGATAAAAATGTTTTATTCAATACAATTGATTTATAAAGCCCTTTATTCTATTTTGCTTACTACAAAAGTTTTTTCTCGTTGAAAGAAAAAGTTCTGTAGGAGAAGAGAGTCATGTTCATATCCTCCCATTTCAATACCTAATTCATCTTCTATTCCTGTTTTCCCAGCTAGGAAATTAAAGTACAAGAACCCAGAGAGAAAATGACATTCAAAGAAAAGGATATCCTTGCATTTCTGGTCAAAAGAAGAAGGAGACATACTAATTAATGAATTAAAATGAGGCTTTTTACCACCTTCTGAATCTCTAAGAGGAATAAAAAATACACCCCAAATCAGAGCTGAGATATCGAGTAATCAGCTAGCTTTGTTCTGGCACAAGGGCAGATGAAAGTAAGATGTCAGAATTCTTTCAAGTGAGGAAAAACACAACTCTTTTCCCTAAGGGGAGAAATCAAATTGTTATATTTTTGTTTTTAGTTTGGCTCCTATGATGGACAAATTTATTTATGTGCAGATTATCACTGTTCCTACAGACATTTCAGCCCACGCTGTTTGGAGTCCACGCTGTTTGTACAGGGTCTTGGTTCGTGGTTGCTTTGCCACAGGACCTCTGCCAGCCAGCAAAGCTTAGAGTAGATGACACTTACTCCTTCTGTCCTACATGGACAACACTATCTGAGCACACATTCATCCCTGAGAAGATCTCACCTTCCTTGTCCTATCCACCTCATGCTGTACCAGGGCTTCCAGGGCAGAATTTCCTGTTCTTGAGTCCCCCAAGCACCATCAGGCAGCTGTGGCTGCATGGTGAATGCTTTGAAAAGTGCTCACAGAGATGTATTGGAGTCTGAGACCAGTGTGATCCCTAGGAATCAGTGGACTCCAGAATGCCAGGTGGCTTTGGGTGTTTCACAGAAGAGGTGACCCACCAGAGCCCTTGGAAATGCAATACCTGGTGCAGATATGTCTCAGAGATTAATTTAGCAGCTGATCTATTATGGGTTCTGGAGATGGGTAGGATCCTTCTCTATTCCCAGAAAACTCTTATCCTACAGGATCTATTCAAGACAATATTTCCTACCTGAAGCTGTGGGAATTTGCAGCTCTGAAAGGAATCATAGGCTTTTGTTCCTGAGGACCACGACATGACAAACTCCATAATGGAAAAGTAATGACTTTGGAAGAGGCTTATTTAAAAAAAAAAAAAATTAAATGAAATCTGGGCCCTTATCCAGGTAGAGATCTTAGCCTGGCATTCCATCTACATTCTTTCTGTTATTAAAATAATTTAGGAAACCGGGAAGCCTGTTCTGCATTCAATCATGTTAGCCCACGCTGTGTCAATTTGAATTCTGCCTGTGGTGATAACAGTTGAAAATCTGATGGGCCAGATACTGAACTGACAAAAATCAGCGTTGCTCCATTACCATCAGTGGGGTTTTGCCAATTTACCCTTGTTAAAGATCTGGACCTCTAATTCTAGGAAGGCATTTTTCCAGACAGCAAAACAGTCTCCTATCTCTTTGGCAAAGGAAAAAAAAAAAGGAATAATTTAGTGATACTTTGGAAAATGACATGACCATGATAATGCAACTTGAAAATTAAGTTCTAGACTCATTTTCAGCATATTTGAAGTTAACTAGAACCATGTCCAGATACTTCAAATATGATCAATAGATAAAATCTGGTACCATTTTTAAGTGTAGATGCCACCAGATTCCAAGCTGAAGATTAGTATTTTTCCATTTTAGTTCATTAAGATGACTTAACAACCCTGTTAGAAAACTCCTCTGATGATGAAAACAACATTTGCATGCATAAGCAGACACATGAAAATATTTCATCCTTCACCCAATTGATTTTTCAAGTCTAAAGGTATTTCTGAAGTTTGTCTTTGCTGGAGAAACTCCATAAGCCTGGGAAAATTACACTTTTGGTATTTGATCCTTAGCTGATCAGCAATCAGGGTAGCTTAGCCTTATCCTGTGCACCACCCTGCTATAGTTCACCTGATGAGAGAACGGGGCAAGGCAGTCCCTTCCCTATTCACATTATTTACTTCTATCCTGAGTAGTGTTGCTCTTGACCTTCCTCAAGATGACTCCACAACTCTGCAACATGGTCCTACAATAGTCATTACTTGGACAACTAGTCAAAAATGTTAGAGGACTGCAGTGTGGGTCGCACTGCTTTGGCCAAGAGGAAAAACCTGAAACACCTTTGTGGTTAAACCTCCCCTTTACCTGTTGACATTTGCCAATGCAGACAGGAGAGAGGAAAAGAGTGGAAAAGAGAGACTTCAAACTTCAGGGAGAGGTATTTTCATCTGAAATATGACAGGTAGTTTTTATTTGGGAAAAGAGAAAGAAAAAGCAATACATTTCCTACAAGACCAGTTTCAGGAAAAGGTTTGAGCTGGTTACAGCTGTTACACAGGAGTAGGGACTCAGTAGTGATCACAGTCAGCTTCTGCAGTGAAGTGCAAAGCCTGGTCTGACAGTTGAGCTCACAGAGCTAAACTGAGACGATACTGTGTAGTAGGTTAGTCTTCATGCTTCAGCAGAGACCATGAATCCTTCAGTATCTTTACTTGCTTTGAGGGACTTTCTGTTTTGTTCAGTTTTCAAAGCAGATAGTGATCCATTGATGGCATTTAAATGCATCCATCACAATGAACTCTAAGATGCAGGAAATAACATTTTCTTGTATTTAAGCATCCCAGGAGACTGCAATGATTGTATTAAAATTTTAATCACAAATTCCTTGCATTAAAATCACAAAGAATTCACTGTGCTAGAGAATTTCACAATATGAAACTCTTTTACAAATTTGTGGCAGATAGCAATTTTCTATCTAGGAGATGTAAATCAGTTATTAATGAGCCGAATTGCTAACATCAAGCCTGGTATCTACATACAAGAAAGAGACAAAAATCTTTCAGAAGCTTATATAGTTCTACATGTACTAGCCTGAAGAATTTTATTCCCTGTTTCCTGAATTGAGAGACATCAAACTACGTCTCATTCTACAGTAATATCTCCACCTGATTCATGCATGGTGTTGTAGAGCTTTGGAAGTGATGATCTGAAATTAATAGCTGAAAAACTATTCTGAAAGACCGATCCATTGCATTTCAGATTTTGTAACTACAGACTAGATTTTTGGTTCAGACGAATGTAGTTCTAGTACAGGCTTAAATAAACACAAGACAGTCAGGTCCAAGGTAAAGTCTACAGCATCCTCTAGAACCATGTAAGCTCCTCAACACCTACAAGCACGGACCAGAGCTCAGGACCTACCACAGCAATCTTGCCTTGACCTGAGCCACTGTTCTGAATTTCAGAGCTGTCCTTGAATGTACAGTTGCACAAAACAAAAATCTTTTATTTCAGCAACTTCCATATGTTAGGATCCTAGCTGAGCTCAAGCACATTGCTAGCAGTACTTGAAATCTAATTCTGTTGCTTTTTTTCCTGCATGTATTAAAAAATCCATTACCATTGTTAAAGAGTGCAAAAGGTGGTGAGTAATACAGAGTGGATTCTGGGGATGAATTTGCAATGCAGCTAGAAAACCAAGTATTTAGATTTTAAATCCCAGCTCATTATTGGAATTAATTCTGAATGCCTGCAACTCTTTGCTAATGCCTTCATAGAAAACTACATAGTTTGCATCACTACGAGATTACCCAATTCCTTCACTTGCACAATTGTTCCAATAATCAAGAATGGATTTAGCCTCTGCAGGTGTAAGAGCATCTCCAAATAACAAAAAAAGTTCAATAACCCAAATGGACCTTACTGCATGAGAAGTAATTTACAGGCTACCAGTCTTTCTGCTTACTGATTTTTTCAGCAGAGCTTAAGAGATTTGAATGGAATTGCCACAAAGATTTAAATTTAAATCTAGGGCAGAGGCAGATAAACTGATTAATTAACTGATCAATTCCATAAGGAGCTTAAAGCATATCTTGTAATTTATGAAGAAAGTCATGGGATGCAGTGCTTTCTTCACAGGGGTATCTCCCCACGTAGGAGTGTGTCCCATGAATAAAGCAGTTTCATTTCTCTCCCATCACTGATGCAGCTTCTCAGGCATGCAGATGGAGAATTTTCCTTCCGCAGTACCGTGCGTCCTCCATGCTCAAGTTTGCCTAAAACCAGATAGAAAGACAAAGATTTGTTGTTGGAGGCTCATAAAGAGCAGCTTCAAACCATGGCTCCTTCCAGTCATCAGCGTGCTAGAGTGTGAACTCTGAGCCAGGGTATGCACAGTATAGCTGTCTCGCTTGCACACAAGCTGTGGCATGTATTTGCAAGTCAGCCGGGACCACTTTCAGACCACCTCCTCTAAGTGCCTGCCTGTGTTGCCATGACAACTAGTAAGACAGTGATGGGCAATTCAAGCTCCATGTCTGCCAGACTGTATTCCTTATATAGACAATGGAAAGAAGTAAGCATCTAAGTTAGGCACCTAAAATCAACAGGCTGACTACACCTCACACACATCTACCCCCAGCCAGCTGCTAGATTCCTGGCTGGTTCCTGCAAGCAAGAGGGACCCACTACACACTCACCACTCCTGAACTCACTTCCTCATTTGACTTCCTCTTCCAATGTGTCATTCAGAAGTGACAATGTGACATCTAGGAAATGGTCCAAATTTATCAATTTTTAAAGTGAAGTGCTCAGTAGCAGTTAAGCAGCCAGAGCTTTCGGCTCATCACAGTATTAGAAACATTCAGATTTCTTTGCACTTGGGTAGAGAATGGTAAATTCTACCATTGCACCCAAAAGGTTTTTTTCATGCATTTCCAGGTCTTTCATCCTGGAAGTGTATTCCACAGATATAGAATCAGATAGACCTATTTTAAGCTTTAGAATAAAGAAGAAATATTAAAAAAAAAATCCCTTGGCACACCGCCCTCCCCACCCCCCAAAAATCCCACAAAAAAAACACCAACAAAATAAACAAACAAACAAAAAAAAACCCTCCAACAATATCAAAAAGCCCCCAGACCTGCTGTAAGTATAAGATCTTCAGATAGACCATAGTCCTGGAAGTAGAGAAAAACATTCCCTGCAACTACTTATGCAAATTCAAATGCATTCCAGGTCAGTTCACTTGTTTTGGAATGATGTCAAGCCTCTTCCTATCTTCAGTACCTTTTCCATTTTTATTGGTTCTTCTCTTGCACATTCATAATTCCCCACGCTTTTTCTTTCATCCCCTCTGCAGGTGAAATATGTGAAGTGTCTCACATTGTTAACCTGTGAATTTTTGTTTGTTGGGCTTGGAGGTTTCTGTGTTTTTCTTGTTTGGTTGTTGTTGCATGGGCATTTTTGCAAGCTGTTTAATTTTTTAATAGGTACACTGCTGTGCATTTTTTATAGGGGTGGCCAAAGAAATGACCTAGCAAAGAACTGAACACTTGGAGCAGAAGGAGGTGTGATTCATGACTTGCCTTAGCCTCTGGAGGAGTTTGTTTCAGACATTTAGATAACAGGCTGAAGCTTGTTTCAATGACCAGGAATTATATTATTCCAGCAGAGTGAAATCTGTGACAAGGTTGACCCCCTCGGGAACTTCAGCAATCCAAACAACCTTCAAGAACATCTGGAAAGGGCAAGTCTAGGCACTTCATTCACACTGACTTCTGGGATTCAGTCCTCTCTCCTCACATGATCCATCTAAAAGCTTGGTACCTCATCTGAGCTTAGGGTCTAAGCTTTTTCAACTGCCCATAGAGAGACAGGTTTATTTAGGGAATAAAGAAAGGAGATGCCTCTTTCTCTACCCATTAACTACGAAGAATTGGTTTATTCAAGATGACTGGCTATTTGACAGCTAAAGAGAGGAACAATAAATCTCATGCTTGGAATCAGTGGGCAGTAGGCAGTCTGTAGGAGTCAGTGATCTCAGTACTCTTCTTGGCCTCCGCAGGGGGTTTTGAGTTTGATTTGATGATACATGCAAAGACAGTGGAGAAAATGAAGAGCAGGTCTGACGTACTCTGAAAAGCCTGTGCTGCTGCAGAGGCTCTGTTCTGGAAAGGACTTGGTGCAGAGACCTCCATTCACAGACCATCTGAATTAGCACAATCCATCCAAGGCATGGTGAAAGCATGAATGGCTGAAGTAAGTTTATTATTAAGAGTAGGATGTGGGTTGTACACCACTTTAAGCTCATGGGGAGTGTTTTTCATAGAATCATAGCATAGTTTGAATTGAAAACAACCTTTAAAGGCCATCTAGTCCAACTCCCCCTGCATTGAGCTGGGACGTCTTCAACTAGATCCGGTTACTGACAGACTGACCTGGAATGTTTACAAGAATGGAGCATCTTCCACCTCTCTGGGCAACCTATTCCAGTGTTACAACAGTTATTCACTGATGCTGCTTTGTGTATGGAGGAATTCAAGAGTATTCTTTAGCTATAGACAGATGTAATCAGTCTCCGATATCCCCTCTCATCCAGATGAACCTTCGCAAAGGCTATGAAATATAGTCCATCTGCTCAGCGATACTCTTGCTCAAACCCATCTTCAGCAAACTTGTGGCTGAGCCCTTCCAAGACACAAGGTTACCAGAGTGACAGTAAATGTACTTGTGTTAATCCCCTGCTGCTAGCACTTGGGTTAAAGTTAAAAAAGCCACTCACATTCTGAATATTAAAAAGAGGTAAGAAAAGGAATGGTTCTTATGGGAATCCACCAACAAAAAGTCTAGTGAGAGGGACATAATTTCCCATCACTGCATCTTCTCCTTTACCCAAGGATATCCACCTACTCTGAGTGCTTTAAGCTGTGTGAGCTAAATCAATAATTTCAAATTATATTTTCAAAGTCATCTGTTGAACATCTGTGGGACATTTTTTAATATTGGCTATGTTCAGGAATTGTAGAATAAATGGAAGGGTAATTTGAAGACTGAAAAAAGACAATTTTTTTGTGAATGTGTCAGTCACCTTCATCCACTTTCTCAGCATGCAGGGATCACTTTGGCACACCTGGACTGAAATCAGTGACATCCACTGCTTGAGCCAATATTCTCTGAAAAGAGTGGAGGCTGCCGAGTCAGGTTCTTTGATGTTGCTATTTGGTCGTTGTCTTGCTGAAATGTCATTCTCTTTGATATTTGAGGCAGATATGCAAATAAATTAAAGGAAGAGCTTATTTATACTGAGTGCATTAAAATGGCACTTGTGCACTGAAATGGACGTGGAAACTATATTTACACAAGCATTTTATCTGCAACAGACAGGGCTTCGTAACAAGATGCCTTCCCTGACACAGGAACAAGGGGCTAAGGCAAAAGGCATATTCATCTATTCTAATGTATAATTCCAAGATATAACCTTTCCCTTCAGTTATTATTTGTGTAATTGCACAGCCAAATTTAGCTGGTGCATTTGAAAGCATAATTAATTGCAGTGCACTTAGTAACGTTCCATTCTGCGCTGCCTGTAAGTCAAACTGCTGTAAGACAGATTTGATTTTTGGAAGGCTTTTCATCACACTGTGTGCACTGAAAATAATTAGTGATTCAGGAGGGCAGTTACTTTTGTCCTACTAACTGGATATGCTGGCAGTCCTTTTGGCCTTGTGGTCAGATGTTAGCCTCATTTGCACAGTTCCAACCAGTGGGATTACCTCACTTGGGTGGTCATGTGTGTATTTAAGAATATAATTCACACTTTTCAGTTTTGTAGGAGTTGAACTGGTTTGTGTGAGCCATGACTTTGCTCTGAAAGGACAAGAATCCGTGTTGTCTTAGTACAGCACTGAAAGACTACATATGGCTTAGGTTAGTGGGTACTTCTCACAAGCCTTTGCAGCTACCATCAGGCCTGCAAAAGTATCCAGCCCGGTCTGGAGGAGCATTCTCTACTGATTTTCACCACTTGTTAATGTCTAATAAGGTTTGGGAGAAAGTGTTTATGGAATGTGATGGTGCAGTTTCACAATAATTTGGTTTTGGCAGAAGAATCAGCTTAAGAAATTCTTCTCTCCCTTCCCCTGCCTTTGCCTTGCAGGTCACAGACCTCTTGGTTGTGCCAACACAACTGTTTGTAAAACAGTGTGATGCCCTGGATAAATTACATAATCCAGGTTAAACTGCCTTCTTTTCTTTTTCCCTGCTTTTGGCTTTTTGAGATGAAAATGCCATAAGAGAAGGCAAATTTTGGGGAAAGAAGGAGTGGCTGCAGAGAGAATTGTCTAAACAGGGATTGCCACTAAAACCTTCGATATTGTGAAGCTGCTGTTCTGAACCTCACTTTTGGTGGTTTGGTTTTTGTAATGGTTTCGGGGGTTTTTTCCAAAGCATACTAAGTAGAAGGAAAAAGTTGGCGAAAACTGAAAGCATGAGACTCTTATGTCTTCTTACCTGCCTCAAGTGCAGATTAGTTGTTGGAAGACTATGATGCTTTCTGTCAACAGTTCTCAGACGTGATTTGGGCTTTTCTTAATTCATGGGATATGCTCAGCCAGTAGCTTTCTTGTCCCATGATTTGAGAACTGCTGCTACAGCAATTCAAACACTGAGCACGTGGATCCATAGAGCAAGGCTTTGGTGCACACTATGGGGACAAAGCCCTTGAGAGAAGAAGCAGGACTGAAAAGGAGAAGGAGGACAGGGCAGGGGTTGGGACAGAGGGGAAAGATGCCAAAAAAGCTTCAGCTCAGAAGTCAAGGACCGCTGGGCTGCTGAAACATGTTAGGGCATGAACCTCCTCACCGTTGGAGTTCATGGGAGAGAGTACATCATGGCTGGGTTGGTTGGAAGGTGACACTGAAGCTGATGAGATCCAGGAGGTCCACGTGCTATAAAACTGCTTACTAGAAGACTGATAAACCTGAGATTTTTCATCTGATTTTGAGAACTTACTTCTTTTGAATGAAAGGGAATACACAGGTCATCTGAAATAGCCAAGAGGCAAATTAACCAGAAGGGACAAAGAAAAGGAAAAAGAAGAATATGGAATAAATATGAAGCTGAAGAAGTTAACACAGTTTCAGTTTGCTAGAAAACAGCTGTCAGTATGGACAGCTTAAGAAAAATGTGAAGCAAGATCATCACCTCTTATAAAATAGTAATACTTTTTTTTAAGTGCCCACACTAAGGATTTCTTTTACATTTTTTTTTTCTACTGGAATAAAACTTGACAAGTCCAAGAAAACATACCTATGAAGATATTCCTCAAAGCCTATGAGATTTTAGCTGGAAAAGGTGCATAATTCCCCCCCCAAAAAGCAATATTGATTGCAAAAAGGAAGGAGAAAAAAGTTTCAAAAACTCAGAGCAAGAATATGCTGGTTTTGGGGTTTGGATTTTCAACAGCAGTTAAACACTTTTCAGAAGTCCAAAGACTAAATCTTCCCCCTGGTTTGGTTTGTTGTTTGTTTTTTTTTCACAGGGGAAATTAAATCTCTTTTCCAAACTGATTCTAATACTGGTGATTTGAATGTCATTTACAAGCAGAGCAGAAAAGGTCTATGGCAGATTTTGGAATGTTTAGGATGTCGCCCCAAGTTTCTTAAAAAGATCATCTCACTTCATAAGGATCAGCGCAGCCAAGTCAGATATAGTGATGCACTTTCTGAGCCCTTTCTAATAACCAATGGTGTGAAACAAGGCTGCGTTCTTGCACCAACCCTATTCACAATCTTTTTCAGCATGATGCTCCAAAGGGCCACGGCAGACCTCAATGATGAAGATGGTATCTACATTCGATATCATACTGGTGGAAGCCTATTCAACCTAAGGCGACTGAAGGCCCACACTAAGACCTTAAATCATCTTGTCCGGGAGCTGCTTTATGCTGACAACGACGCCCTTGTCGCCCACACAGAAGCAGCTCTGCAGCGTTTAACATCCTGCTTTGCTGAGTCTGCTGAGCTCTTTGGGTTGGAAGTCAACTTAAAGAAGACAGAAGTTTTCTATCAGCCTGCACCTCAGGAAGTCTTCCATCATCCCCATATCACCATTGGCCAATCAGAGCTCAAATCAGTCCAGCAGTTTAATTACCTAGGTAGCCTCATGTCCTCAGATGGTAAGATTGACGGGGAGATCAGGTTAGCAAAGGCATATAGTGCTTTTGGAAAACTCCATAAAAGAGTTTGGCAAAATAAACACCTGAAGAAAAGTACAAAGATCAATGTTTACAAAGCCATTGTGCCGTCCACTCTTTTATATGGATCCAAATCATGGATCATTTGCTGCCACCACCTGCGACTCTTAGAATGCTTCCATCAACGCTGCCTCCATACAATCCTAAACATCCACTGGTCAGATCATGTGATTAATACATCTGTTCTAGAACAGGCAGCACTTACAAGTATTGAGGCCATGTTGCTGAGAACACAGCTGCGTTGGGCTGTGTCTCCAGGATGAAGGACCACCGCCTCCCTCAGACCGTGCTCTATGGTGAACTTGCCACTGGCTGCCGCAAAAGAGGAGCCCCAAAGAGGAGATACGAAGACTCCCTGAAACAACATCTCAGCCTTGGCCACATTGATCAACATAACTGGTCTACTCTGGCCTCCAATCGGGAGGTCTGGAGACACACCATCTATAACGCTGCTGCTTCCTTTGAGAAAGCATGCAGGATCACTCTCGAGGAGAAAAGACAATGCAGAAAGAATCGCATCTTGCCGATACCATCCAAGGAGTCTTTCCGCTGTGCCTTTTGCAACTGGACTTGTCTATCTCGCATTGGCCTTTTTAGCCACCAGGGTGCTTGTAGCAAATGTGGGTAGAGCTCCTCCCAAATCTTCGTTTGCGAAGCCTAGCCATGAAAAGCTGAGCTCTCTGTGCATGAGCTATTTCTATCAATGAAATAAGAACATAATGAAAACCAAGACAGATATTCATGTGAGCTAGTTCCAGTGAAGTATATAAGCAATGGTGGTGGTAGAAGTACTGGTAACAGTCATGTGTTCTAGGTTATCTTGGCAATGACATCCATTCAGAAATCATAAAATGTTACTAATTAATCCTAAACATAGAGCAGTTTTTGAATCCCCAGTTGGGTTTGAATGGTGGAGATAATCAATTTTTAAAATGTAGTAATCCATTTTGCAGAGAACAATTTCTTTGACATAGATTTAGACTCAGTAGTTTTGAAATGCAATAAAATTGAATAGAATAAAATAAAAAGCGTTAATAAAAATATTAGCTGGAGGATTAAGGACAGATGGCTTAGAAGTCAAGGAAATAGTCATCTTTTTCCAGTAACTGGAATTCATACAGAATCAAGGTTATCAGGAACAAGAGTGAGGTGAGCCACTTGCATACTATCTAAGATAGCCTGTTCTTCTGCTTGACTTGCAATCACAAAAAGGGCATAGATTTTTAAAAAATAGCATGTTATCTGTAACGTCCCAGCAAATATTTTCCATAAACAAATGTCAGCCTGCTCTCTGGGGATAGGGACTTAAGAATTCATGATGACAAGTTGCAGAGAGTGACTGGCCTTCAAAGACTTACGATGGTTTCCCTCTCCCTGACCTGGATGGTAAGAATTCCAGAGTTCCTCGGCGGGGCAGGGGTGGGGGGTAGAGGTGAAACCAATTTCTTAGAGCCAGCACCAGGGCTTGCAGACTTCAACTGCCAAGCTTTCACCTGCAGTTTGGCAGGTATCACACAAGCATTTGCACCACAATAACTCATTTGCTTGTAAAATGCTCCCATACAAAATATTACTTGAAATACTGTTTATGGAAACCAGATAAAAGGTGTTCTGAAAGCCAAAGCAAGTTTGGGAATCTTTGTTTGCAAATATTTTCTTTGGTATATATCCAGCTCTACTGGGAGAGATCAGTTTCACTTTAATGCTAGTACTGTAAAAGTTAAATACTTAGTTTAATCATGGAATTTAAAAGAACTTTCTGCAGATGATGGAGAGAAATAGGCACTATCAGAGGGCAATTCATTTTGTTTCTATTAGACACGCCTTAGGGGATGATGAACTACCCCCTGGAGGTACACATATCTCTTGATTGTAAAGGGAATACAGATGATTTGTTTGAAGAAGACACTACTGAGTCAGATTGCTGTTGTTAATGACCTACCTTCTTGCCAACTGACACACCTTTGACAGGACTTCCTGGAAGAAATCAGATGCTGTGTTCCCTTTTCTTGAGGCCAGACATCATTCTCTTCCATTTGCATGCACATTCATGTGGTAGGTGGGCCCAGTTTAATCACATCTGCTTTGGTCAGGACTTAATGTTCCTCATAAAGCAAAGGAGAGAGACCTCCACTAACAAGGATCCACATTCAAATCATCAAACATCCTGTCAGACCTTGGTTTTAATGGAACACTTTAAGTTTTTATGGGAAAACAAACAAACAAACAAAAACAAAACAAAACAAAACAAAACAAAAAAAACCCCACCCTATGTTAGGAAAGCACAAAAAACACAATAATACTGTTGAGGACCAAACTAGATGCTGAGGCTGTGTCTAGGCATACATGTCTAAATAATGCCAGGGAGCTCAAGAGCATCAGAACTGACTCACCTTTGCTGCTAAAACAGTCCATGGCATGGCTCACACCGTGGGGTCTCCATCTTGTACAGACTTCAAGGCTTGACTGAAGAAAGCCATAACCAACCTAACATAGTATCAGTAACAGTCCTGCTTTAAGGAGGCAGCTGGACTGGATGAGCTTGAGAGGTCCCTTCCAACCAGCACTTCTATGAGAGGCTGAAAGTGTGTCAGAAAATTCTCCACTTGGTAGTGCTATGTGTGCTCCCTTCCTGTTCTTTCCTTCTGTGGTCCACATAGGTCAAGCAGCAGCTCCCAGAGGTCATACAGGAAGGATTATTTCCTCGGTATGCCTTCCTCTTCCTCATACTCCTTCTTCTGACCTCAGCAGAGCTGCACATAGTTGCCTAAAGAAAGAACGTGACCTTTTGACAAGAGAGTCATCCAGTAATTTGTTCTAGTCTGAAGCTACTTCCCCCAACTCCCTCTTGGTTTTTCCCTCAGCCTCTTGGCAATGAAAAGATTTGCTAAGCCTGGAATGCAAAGTTTTGGTCACCACTTACTGCAATATAGTTCCCAGTTCAACAATATGTACTTGGTTTCAACCAGAGCTGTGTTTTTTTCTCTTCAGCAAGGGGCTGCGATTCAACAGAACTTCCCAAACTGTTTTTGAGGGTTTTTAAAACAGAAATGGTGGAGTAGGGTAAGTTTATTAAAAATTATGCATTGCCTTACAGAAAAGCAAGTAAGCTGGGCTGAAGCAATAGTGATGGCATAGGTAAACATATTAGCAGTTATGAAGCTCATAATTTATTTCATATTACAGATATGAGTTGTGTACATTTATAAGTAAGCACATACACACATTTTTAATTATAGGGAAATATGTGTTTACATGTTGAGGTATGCATATTTAAAAATTAAACTGAAATATTTTTGCAGATTAATTGATTTCTAAGCATACACTTTGTGGTTATGGAGGGATAAGGCAGATATTGTATAATAATGAAACACATAGTAAGCCACTTGATTTTAACTGCCTCACCTGCTCTTTCTACAATAATTCACTTATATAGCATTCGTACTAAAATTCGGTGTTGACAGCTTCACATCACTACTATTTGATACACATACAGAGCAGAATAATCACCTGTCAAGATTTGCTTTTTTCCATTTCAGTGTCTTGCACTGCCACAGAAGTCAGGCAGTACTCAAAATCCACAATGCACAAGCTGCAAAGTGGCACTAGGGTGAATTCTGAGATCTTACTCAGAGCTGAGATCAGACGCCAGTGAAAGATGCAAATTCTTTACTTCACAGCTCATTTTCCCCCTAGAAATTCCCAAAATACAATGGAGATTCTTTAAATGAATTATGAGTCTATTTTAATTAGATATAACTTCTCACAAACCAGTAATGCCTTTAAGAATGGAAGACACTTTTCCAGGTGACTAATTTAGTGACCTTAAAATCATAATCTTAATATATATGTACAAAATTGTGATAGATATTTTGAGCTATTATTTTTACTGACCGTAAATTATTATTCCCTGCCAGACAGAGGTAGTTAGTCTGAGGGGAAAAAATATTTCACTCTTAAAAAGTAAGGCACACGAAAAAAAATAGTGGGAAAATGTTATTTTTAAACAGACTCTGAGCATTTTTCTAATAGATTTTTTGTAAAATATGTTGCAGTCACTGAGCACATGGTGTGTCAGAAAGCTTGGATTGGCGTTCTTTTGGGATGTCTTGCACAATTTGCTCTTGTGGGTTTTTTTCCAATACAGATCACTACAGTTTCCCAGAAAAGCAAATTACCTCTGTTAAAAAAAGGAGAGGGAATTTTACTGTTAAGTTTTCTTTTATTGCTAGAGCAAATATTAATGGTATAAGTGGTTGTAATGGATGGTCAATGCAATTGAGTTTCATTCACCAGAAAACCCAGATCATCTGGAGGGAAGTTTTATGAGCAGGAATTCAATGGAGCACACCTGCTGTTGCTGCTAACACCTTTTCTGGTTTTTAGCTGTAGGCCTTCCTTGCACCTGACCCGGCACAGAGGACCCGGCCACTGTCAGGAATTGGTCTGTCCAGCCCCACCAGGAATGAAGTGCAGATATCAGACATCTAGCACTATACAGACAGGGACCTTTCCTAACACTCCCTCATCTCCCTTAACACACAACAAGGGTATTGCTGGGTAGCTGCACCGTTCTTGTTCAATTTGTAGTGTCCTTCCCTGAAAGGTGACAGAGAGAAGATGACCCACCAGCTCCAGTGCAGGCCTGTGCCATTGCTCACTGTCCCTCTCTAGCAGCTCTAGGCCTGTGGAAACCTCCCACGCTCTTTCAACATAGGCTAACGCTCTCTTACTGGCTGAGCAGAAGCACCAAGATTCACATTTTGTTCTCCCGTATTTTGTCTTCCCACCTACGCTGCACCCTTCTAGGGCATTTTTATGAGAACAAAAAAGCACATGGCTTCATCAGCCTTTGATAATAGAAGAAGGAAGAAACAGGTAGATACATATGACACATCTTCTGGGACCCAGATGTTGCCGTTGCTCCCCCTCTATGCTAACTGCAGAGATAAAGGGTAGGTGCCTGTGAGAGCCCACTCTTAGTCCTCATCATGAGTAGCTGTGTGCTGTTTTCAACATTGACACTGCTTTGTCTGGTGAAGACATACTCTGGAATGAGCTGTGACATAAAAATGACTCAGGACAGAAACAGACACAAAAAACCACCCATCTTCAAAGTCAGAGACTTAACCAATTAAGAAAACAAATCCAGAGTCTTGTCGTCATCAGCTGCTTCTAATTACATCCTGCATTTCCAAAACATCGCCATTCCCACCCACAGAGTGGATTGAAACACACAAGCCATCATGGGAGGAGCATAAAGGAAGAATGGGGCATTAATGGTCAGTCCTCTCTGGAGAAACCAGGGGTAGAGGAAATGGAAACAAACCCTCCAGAAATAACAGCTAGGGCTGGATTATGGTCCACAGGCATCTCAAAATCAAATTCTTCTATTGACTGCTGTTCTTTGTAGGAGGGCTTTTCCTACACAGAAGAACAAAAAGAAACCCTCCCACGGGAGAGGACCTTCCTTTATCTGAGAGCTTGTGAGTTTCTGCAGGCCAGTGACTTGAACAATGTTCATTGGTGAAAACAGTCAGAAGCCAACAGTGGTTTAGGAACCTTTCAGGAGACTGTTTGATCCGTTGTGGTGTCTGGATTTCCTCCACAATATTTTGATGCTTTAGATTAATATTGGTGTTCTACACAGTGATGCCTACAACCCATGGCTTAGTTTGACTAGGAACACCACCAACAACGAGGAAAAACTTACAATGAGCTGGATGGTTATTGATGTAGCTTCCTTATGCATAATCTCCACCCACTTCTGCACCCCATCAGCATGAAACAATACCCTATTGTATTATTTCAAAAAAGGCCTCAAAGACAGATATCTATCTCTTGAAGCACAGGGATCTGCCATTCTGCTACAACCACAGGCAATTGGTCAAGTTCTCATTTTATCCCATTCCAGTTTTCCTCAGTGCATTTGGCAACAGATTAGTAAGTGAATCTGAACAGGGGTGTTTAAACCTCTCCCTAGTGTCTTAATCTTCAAGATAATTAAATTTTGTGCACATATTCAGTATTAACATTGGAACAAATATTTCCCCCTTCTAATGCATTTTCTAAACAGGTGTTCCAATATCCTGAAGAAAACTGAACTATAAGCCTCAAGTACGTCTATATTGCGATATACTCAGAGCAGATTAGAAACAAAATATTTTCCATCTAGCAGCTTCTGCTTGTCACAGAGGCAAAGGTAGTTGCATGAAATCCTTTGTACAGTACCCACCATCATTTCCCACCCTAATGACAAGGTACCCCAAAGCATGACGTCCTTTATTGCTTGCAGTGAAGTGCTGGGGCCTCTGTCCTGCACCATAGCTTGTAAACCAGGCAGGGTGGTAGATGAGTCCCATCAGGACCTGCAGCTAAAAGGAAGGTCGCAGCCCAGTGCCACAGGCACCTGAGGGTCTTCTGCACTGCAACACTCAGTGTGATAGGCATGCCGTGGCAGCATCAAAGCTCAGGACGTAGGTTGCTAGCTTTGGTCACCCCCTTTCAGGTGTCAGTAGACTGCTTTGCAGAAGTTTAGTCAGTGTCTCAAATGGCTTTAGACTGGGTTTGGCTCTTAATTAATGTCTGTCATCTAGGAGGTGAATTTGCTGGGTCAGAGTTTGGCAACAGTGTTGTTCCCATCTGCCCCAGTGAAGACAACACTGACATCTCCCAAGCCCTCCAGACACTAGCAACTTTGTTCCCCTTTCTTGCACAAACACAATCCAAGCTAGATGTTACTTGAGAATCCTGTCATGGGTAGAAACTCTGCGAACACCTTACTCTTTGGACTTAAGGAGTAAAACAAGACCAGAGATGACTGCAGAGTATAAAACATCGAGTTTTGCCTTGGAAAACATGGCAGGGTGTTTTGCATTTCCAACAAAATACTTAGAAAATAACCTAATTCTCATATGCAGTAAGTATTGGGGATTTGTTAGAGGTAAGAGCATACAACAAAGAGAAGGAAAATCATTTACATCTTACATCACAGTCAGAAGAATTTGTGCACAGATAAAACCAATATTCTTATACCTTGTTGTGCAGATGACTCAGAGAGATACCTTACAAAATAGAACCTTTTTTCTCTCTTTCAACGGGTCATTATAGAGTCAGGTCATACTTGACTTTTCTAGGTAGATTACCTTGGTTAGGGACTAACTGAGCTGCAGTCTCTTTGAGGGAGTAGCTCAGGTCTGGAGCTAGAGCAGACACCTTCACTCTGGGCTTCCCTGTGTTTGTGTCCAGAAATAGTTATGTCCCTGTCCTCTGCTTCCTTTACAAACACTCAACGCATCTTCAAATTACTTGCATCTGTTCTGCCCAATTTCCGGCCATGTTCTTTTTGCGTTAATTTCCCCTTTTCTCTTCCCATTGAATCATAAAATAATAGAATGTCCTGAGTCAGAAGAGACACATAAGGATCACTGAAGTCTAACTCCTGGCCCTGAACAGGACAACCCCAAGAATCACACCATGTGCCTGAGACCATTGTTCAAACGCTTCTGAACTCTGTCTGGCTTGGTGCTGTGACCACTTCCCTGGTAAGCCTGTTCCAGTGCCCAGCCACCCTCTAAGTGAAGAACTTTTTTCTAATATCCAACCTAAACCTGCCCTGACACAACTTCAGGCCATTTGCATGGGTCCTACTGCTGGTCACCTGAGAGAAGAGATCAGTGCCTGCCCCTCTTCTTCCTCTCACAAGGAAGTTGTAGACTGTAATGAGGTCTCCCCTCAGTCTCCTCTTCTCCAGGCTGAACAGACCAAGTGACTTCAGCTGCTCCTCATACAGCTTCCCCTCAAGGCCCTTCACCATATTTGTAGCCTACAAGTGAGATGTGTGGTAGGTAAAGCAGCGCTCTCAGCAAGGTCTGTTCTGCAGCAGCCCACCAGCTGCCCAGCAAAAGGACAGCAAACTGGTCACAACTAGGTGCTGTCAGGGGAGGTGCTGGGAGCCTGGCAATCAGGCTGATCCATCAGGTCTTTATTTTAGGCAGATGGTGTTCTGGCCAAGCAGAGGAAGATTATATTCAAGCACAAGCCTGTATTACTTTTTCTGTCCGTAAGGCAAGCTGCATACAGTTCAATGTAAAAATTTGCAGGAAAAAATTTCAGTCACAGAATAGGTTCCAAGTTAAAATTTCTCTTGGTATTTTGTAACTTTTCCTCTTACAGACATTTGACTTTTGGCCTCCTCTAGCACTAAGCACTACTAGCTTCATTCTGGATCATGAAGCTGTGAGGGGAAAACACTTAAATACACATGTAATTAGGAAAACAGCCAGCAACATCTCTAGCAGAAAATCTCCAGGTTTACCCAAGAGCTGTATTCTATCCGGGATTTGTGATTTACCTGTACCCATAATTTCACAGGGAAAACTTCCAGAGAGCATGTCAGAAGAAGCTACACTTTGGCTTAAAATAAAGTATCCAAACTTTCTTCATATACTTTTTGGCAACAGCTAGCCCTCTCCTGAAACCCTTTCTATGACATGTCCCAACATACAACCTGGCTTTTCTTTCTTTCTAAGTGCTAATACTCCAGATTAACTCCCAGCACATAAGCCAAGAAGACATTGTCATATTCATGGGAGACAAAAATACCTCACTGGCCTTCCACTTTAGCAACGCTTCCAGAGAAAGGGATGAGACCAAGTTACAGAATGCCAGCTCCTAGTGAGGGGACCACAGCCTGACTACACCCCTGAAAAGCCAAACCAGTGTGTGGTCCCCCTCTGAGGAGAAGTCAGAGCACAAGAACATGAAAGTTCCTGACACTGGTCCTGTCTATCATGCTCCACATACTGAAGAAATGCACCACCAGTGACCCTTTTGGTCATTTGGAGAGATTTAGATTAGATATAAGGAAAAATATTTTCACTGAAAGGGTGGCAAGGCATTGCAGTAGGCTACAGAGAGAAGTGGTGGAATCACCATCCCTGGAAGCGCTCAAAAGATGTGTGGATGTAGCACTTAGTGCTATGGTTCACCGGTGAACACAGCAGTGCTGGGTTAATGGTTGGACTCAACGATCTTAGAGGTCTTTTTCAACTTTAATAATTCTGTGATTTTCAAACCACAGACTTGATCACAACCCTAAATATTGTCCATTTGTCCTATGTTATAGGAGTAGTTAGTCTGCTCCAGTCAGGTCAAGGAAGCAGCAGAGGCATTGGCAGGTAGAGAGAGTGCCCTCTTGCTGAGCTTCAGATTATGCTTCGGGCAAGATCCAAACCAACGTTTTTATGTTTTTCTCTTTTCCTGGTGGAGAACAAGGTAAAAGCAGTATTTTCAGGGTCCAGTTTCAAAGCAGCAATCTAGTATTCCAAATGAGACTTATGCTGATGAACTAAATCCTTCCATACATTTGACCCTCTAATGCCACTCTAATTCCTGACAAAATGTAAAATAGTGTCACCTACCACACTCCTACTCTCATTCGAAGTAGCTTGCTGGACTGTCTTGTCCCATCTGGCCCTGTAAACACAGCACCAGCACTGGCCACCTTCATCTGCATGAAATCAACCACTAGAAGGAAGGACTTGTATTGCGATATAAGGGCAGCAGCTCTACTCTGGCCAAGCAGAAGTATTTGATGATTCCCCAACACTTCCAGGAAAAGGACAAAGGACTGAGCTTGTACAAGTTCAACACTTTCTTGTGTATCATAGTGTGGGAATCCTCTTTACATGGCAGTAGGTGAGTCAACTCTCTTTTGCAAGCTTATCAGTTTAAATCGCTATTTTTCTGCATCTCAGTAAGGTTTGCTCAATATGAAAACAGGCTACACAGAGCATTAGCTTGTCTGTCCTGGAGCTGCTCCAGCAAAATACAGAATTTCCAGCATGTGAGAAAAATTCCAATTGGGAACACTGCTCTTTGAAAAATGGCAATATCAAGTGTTGGTCTGTTGGGCTTTTTGTAATGAATGGGTTTAAGCTCCATATCAAGTTGTCAGCTGTGCATTTTTGCAAAGATCAGACCCTTCAAGTAAACATTTCAGTATACGTTGAATTTCAGGCCTCATTCTGTAACCTTCATGAGGGAATATTCATTGGTCCATCCTTACTAACTCAAAACTCAGAAGCAAGTTTCCCCGTGGGCAGGTTTGTATTGAATTTTCTACATAATATTAGAGAGTAAAAGCTGTGAGCTCAAGCCCAAGTTCAGGTCACCTCCCCAGTGCATTATCAGTTAAACTGGCACCTTTGGCCAATGGCACATGCAAATTCATCTGACTGAATTCTGTTTTATTGTGAGCTAAGGTTAGATAATGAAAATATCTTGCATTTGTCAAAGGCTGAAAGTGCACTCACAGATAGTTACTTTCAATGACTTGCAGTAATTTATTATGGCACTGTTCAGTGCTATTGCATCTGAGCTCCAAATTTTCTTTGTGATTTTCAAATGTTTCAATTGCTTGCAATAAAATAATTCACATATCACAAAAAGAGAAAAAGTAATTAGACATTTAGCCAATGAAGAGGCCCATATGGGCCCATTAACTCCTCAGTGCTTTGGAAGCCATGCTGTTTTACAGAGTAACAAAAGTTAAAGTTTCAGTAGTTTGTATTTGAAGTTTCAATGCACTGTTGTTGATTGCACTAATCAAGGGAAACTCTTTTGGTTAATAATTGGATTTTCTGGTAGTAGTAGATTCACTGCGAGTCCTTCCCATTGCCTGACCAGGAAGTTGTACCAGAACGGCTCCAAACGATGTGCAGCACGCTATGTGGCTGCAGACGAGCAGCCCTGCTGTAACCCCAATCACAGTAGGGTTGTCTCCAGCCTCATACATTGCCCTGCTCCCAACAAGCGAACATGAACCCCAATTCCCATGCCTCACTGCAGCCTTTGCAACACAGTCTTTAGTTAAGATGTGGACATGTTTCCTTCTTCAGTTTGCTTTTGCAGTGATTTGTGGTCACACCCACCTGCTCCTGACATGGCAGTGACCACACTGCAATTTAAGTTTCCTCCTCTCAGGCCAAACGCTGGGCCAGCTGAAGTTGGGATACTGGCAGTCTGAACAGCATAGGGACCATCTGAGGAGGGAAACCTGTAACTGACAGCATTGGCAGCTACTGTGTGGCTAGCCCTGCCCAACTCTAGGCCTCACAGCCAGATAGACGCAACGCACCTTGGCCCCAGGGGTCTCACTGACATCAGGTCCCAGACTCACCTGTGCATCCTTCATCTCTCATGCATTCTTTCTTTCCCCCTCCAAAGTCAAACACACATGAGGACAAAAGTGCCCTGGGCAGCAAACTTCTGGGAGCTTGCTCCCCTACTCAGATGGTAGAAAGCATGCAGATTTTGTCACCTTGCCCCATTTCCCTCAAGACTGCCAGACCACTTCTCTCTTATTGTCTTTTTTTTTTCCCCAAGGCATTACAAAATAAATAAAGACAGGTGTTAGAGTCTATTTCCTCTTGCCTCTTAATCTTTTTGCATTTATCCTTACCCAGACCAGTGCTTTTCTCACATAGCCATCCCATATCTGAACGTCAAACTCTCTGCCTAGAAAAACAAGTCCAGGGCAAAAGCAGAAAACGTTTCCCTTTGCTATTTTAAATCCATGGAACAAACACCAAGAGCTTCACCTATCCCAAAGGGATAAAATTAATTTAATATTTCCTAGGATAAAAGGCCTTTGTTCAAAGGGTTCACCCTCCTGCTAGCCCTGAGCAAGTAAAACCTGATCTGGCCCAAGTACTTTCTAAAGTAGTGCAAGATAAAGGTCTTTAGTCATCTAGGAGCAGAAAGAGCTCAGAAAAGGCTATTGTTTCCCTTTCAAGAGGAAGACCCAGGCTGAAGATCCTCCTTTCAAAAAGACAGGAGTCTCCTATAGATTGAGGTTCACTTCCCAAAAATATACAGCTGGTCTTCAGGCTGGTGTGCAGCAGCTGTGCCTCATGCTGGGCAGTTCTAGCAAGTTTTGCTATTGTACTGGTCAGAGGAGCATCTCCTAGACCCTGTCACTCATTGCATGGCTGCTCAGCAAGGACGCCTGACCTTACTGGTGTCCACTGGCTGTGGCCTTGGTTTGCAGAGACTCCAGCCCTGTGCAACTAGTGCAGGCTTATCCACGGCCAATGCCACTGTCTCAGCAAATCAAAAGTCCCATGAACCTCACAGGGATGTTCTTGCCCTGGAATTCCCCTACCCCTTCTCAGGCTAATTCCACTTCATTATCTGTAAGTAGTCTCTCTGGTTCTTCCTGTGCTGGAGGGAAAAGAGATTTCCTCACATTTCAATCTGCTTGATCCAAGACCACACCAAGGGGCATATCACTAGACTGTGTGATGAAGGCATTTCCAAGAAGGGGAATGAAGGAGGTATCTTCAGGCAGAGATGGTAGCTCTGCTTTGCTGTGACTACCAGCACCAGAATTTCATATGTGATACAGAAAAACTCACACTGTCATGTAAGAGACCAATTCTGCCTCTTCAATGGCCTTCTGTCTTCTTTCATAGAATCATGAAATGGTTTGCAGTTAAAAGGGACCTTAAAATCATCTAATTCCACCCAGCTTGCCATGGGCAGGGACATCTTCCACCTGACCATGATGCTCAAGGCCATCTTTGCACTGAAAGCCTTCAGTATAAAACACTTGTGGACCATCATTTCACTGAACCATTTGCCTGATAAGCTTCAGCCTTTCCACTATTTCAACCCTGAGAACTTGATTCATTTGCCTAAGCACAGGTGAACAGTGCTATTTCCAGCTGCCAACAGCATCTGGGGATTTGGCAAAAGGACAACTGTGCCTTACTGAAGAGGCAACCAGAGGCCATACCAAGTACTCAGGGATGCCTCAGATGGCACTAGATATTTGGGTTTAGGCAACTGTATCAGTTCCACAGCATGAACACAGCACAGTTCTTTCCTCAGGCAAAAATTACAGCCTTGTACTCAACTCACTACAACCTCAGTTTGGAAAAACTAAACCAGAGATGCCCACATGCTTTGGAAGGAGCATGTAGGGAAGTCCTAGCCATGGTCATGCCAGTGAGGCAGAAAGACCTACATCCCCAAGACCTTCCATTTGAGGGAACACAGCCTGAAATCTTGGTACACATATACCACAAAAAAATACAGGGGCAAGGTGCTGGACTTGGAGCTGTAGGCTGATGCAGCAGCCTCCACTTTGGTTTCTCTCACTAATGGGACATTGATGCCATTTTAGAGCGCTGTCTTATATTTATTTCTCTCTTTTATCTCTGCAATGAGTTAAAAAATGCCATATGCCTGTTTTTATATTCCTTAGGTTTCACCCCCACACACCCCATACACACACAGAGTTCCCAGTTGACTAAGGAATGCTAACCACTTATCTGTGGCTCAGCACAGACACCGGTATACCAATGCATACATCCAGTGTGGGTGTACTGAGAGATATAGATGCCATATGGAAATCGCATCTGACACATACAGCTTGGGACAAATAGGAAAGAAATATGTGCTACTCATGCACATCATGAAAAGAACTTTTTCTGAAAATTGTTGTTTGTTTGGCTTTGTACCCCTCTGATACACCAAAGCACAGATGCCAGCTTGTTATCAGAAGGGAGTCGTAGGAAAAGATGGGACTTGACTGTGGCACAGAAGGAGAACTGGTCACCCTCAGCTTCCTCCCCTAACCCAGATTTGCTAACAGGCTGGACCCAGTCTAAGGAGGCAGCTGCGCTACGCCCACTCACCGACTGGCAGCTCTGCATCGGTGTTCCCATGACTGCCAGGAAAGAGCTGGCTGCCATCCTGCCTCCTAGAGCTCCCTCCCTTCGGGGGACAAGATACACTTCACCTTCTAAAAACTGGATTGCCAGATACTTTATACAGCCAAATGATAACTGATAGGCAAAGAAGATAAATCAAGCATGGCAAGGAGTTTAAGGTGGGTTGAGAAAAAGATAAGTAAGAAATAGGATTTAATTATACAGATGTTATGGTGATTAGAGTCATCCAAGTAGGTAGATGAATTTGCAAATCCAGGAAGTTTTGCTCCAGTGACAATAATTTCTTCCCTCTCCATTTTGCGTCCTAGCCAGCACAGCCCTCAGAGCGCCTAGAGGTAAGCGACCTTGGCAGCCCCCCTGCTCCTAATGACAAGAGAAGTTGTACCAGCACTGATGCAACTTGTTTGGATGCTCAGGACAGGCTCAGCCCCCAGCAGCACTCAGGCAGTCTAAAGAGAGGCTGCTTTTCCAGGGTGGGGGAAGAGGAGAGACATGATTTGTGGAGGAGGCTGGCACAGATCCACTGATCCAGAGGTTTGCAAGTGGGAGGTTCTAACACCCACTCTCTATGCAAAGAGACTCAAACTGCCATCAGTGGAAGTCTGGCTGAACAAAGACACAAGGGCTGGGCTGGTGGAGGGAACATGTTGTTCTGTAGTGTGAAATGAATGTGGAGTTGAAAAGTTGGTTTTGGGTGGAGCTGGGGTGGTCATGCTTCCCAACGGCTGTGGGAGATGCAGGCAAAGCCCTTCCCTCAAGCCCCACAAAACCAAAACTGCAAAACCAGGAACTGAACTGGGCAAATGCATTTGTTTAACCCTTAAAATGCAGCTTCTAGCTGGCTGCAATTGCTCCTAAATCATCTCAGTTGAAGTGAATAATGAAAAAATGCCCCAGTTTTTTAGGTCTCCAACATCAGAGCTGTTTCCAGTACTTACAAACTGCTTTGAGTGGTGGTGGTGGTGGTGTCGGTTGTTGACATTCCCATACAAACATTTCCTGCAGCAACCATTGTTCTCAGTCAGTCCAATCTGACCTGAAACCCTAACACCTACAAAGACCTAGAGAGGAGACTAATTCACGTCCATCCAATGGCGGTGGAGGAGGAGGAAAAGGTCAGAAAACAGAGGCAGGCCAGGTTACTAAAACAGAAGGGAACTAAAAAAGTCTCACAAAATAAGAACCAAGGAACATGCCTGCACTCCTTCTCCTTCAAGTAACTGCACAGCAAGATACTGACTGTAAAAACAAATACAATATTACAATTCACAGGCAGGAAAAACCCAAATCCCAAGAAAAAAATTAATTAAGTAATGCCAAACCTAATAATAACATAGTCCTCACCATTAGCCTCCCCAAAAGAGAGGAAAGGAAAACAAAGGCACTGAAACATTAAACATAGGAATTAATGGAAAATATCAAACAAATGTAAGAATAACAAGGAGTGCAAGACTGCACACTGGCCTCCATTTCCCTTTCCCCCCTTATGCATACAGAGACAGAGAGAGAAATCAAGCACCATTGCCAACCGTGGTAATTCTGGATTTGGTAGTAGTTTGAAAATTATTTGTAAGCCAGTTGAATTAAGATAGTTTAATTTTGTTCTTCTTAAAGCTCTTGACTTGGTAGAGTCATTCTATTGAATGAGGCATGAAATCAATGTGAATGTATTTGAATCCTGCTCTGAACCCTTGCAGAGATGGGACCTGCATGCCTGGAGCTCAGGAGCTCTCTGGGAAAAGCCTGAAGTGGAGCATGTTTCTTCCTGCTCTTGAATGGCATTTTCCAGCCAGGCAGGGGGACAAGCACCAGCCAGCTTCTGCAAAGCTGGGCTGTCAGGTCTGCTGTGTTTCATCCCACCTAGCATGGTGCCCAGGCTCAGGGAAACATTTTGCCATGTCTTTGGCACCAACCCTGACTGAGAGATGGGATTCATTTGACCCAGCTGTAAACCTCTACAGAGCAGACATTCCAGCTGAAATAGTCACCCAAGGGCTGACCTTGGCATGCACAAGCCTTTCTAAGGTGAGGTTCACCTCACCTTAAACAAGGTGTCTGAAATAGATCAAGTGAGTCCACCTCAACAACTGCCAATTGCTCTCCATTGCCTATTAAGGGCCCATAGATGTCTTGTTCAGGTGAAGGTATATGGTTGTATGAGATTAGTTCCATCCCAGGTTTATTTCCTGTGCGCATATTCAGGGAATGTATTTATTTATATTTCATTTATTTTCATGGATAAAAGAAAGAGAGAGGGTGAAAGAACCTTCTCTTCAAGCAATTAGAGCCACAGTTCATATTTGCTTTCCCTGCTAGCTCCCAAGGCTCTTTCCAACCTCAGCCACGTCACAACCCCACAATTCTTTTAGTCATGCAGTGATCACTCCTAAAATGCCACTCTCCTCTTCAATACCTTCCCACTGTCTATCCAGCCCACCCAGCCCAGGTTTTCTCAACCAGCCCATTCCCTCAGCTCTCCCAAAGCTTGCCTCTGTTCCCCCATTGCAAGAGGATTGAGACTGCAAGAGAAGTCCAGTCGCTGATCCCAATGCCTGTGTTTGGACATGGACATAGCAGGGGAGGCAGCAATCAGGCTGGGGGAAAATCCCTATTCACTCAGTTGTTCCTCTCAGCATGACTATGCAGAAAGGAGCACAGCCTTTATGGATGTAAGTCACAAAGCCAGTTATTTATAAAGGGATAACAGTTTTGCAATCACCGGCAGATTTCCACACAGATCCAAAGATACATCCTTAATGCAAGACCACCATCCTGCCAAATTTTGAATCCATGTCACAGTGTGGGGGAGGCAAAAATTCTCAGAGAAAAGGCCAACAGAGCTTTTTAATACTGATCAAATAATATTTATTTTCCCAGTGTTCCTGTCTGGCTGGGTTTTTTCCTTTCTCACATCCCTCCACATCAGCGTAAAACACTTGAGGCAGGTGAGGAAATTCTGACATGGTTATGAAGACTGTCTCCAGCAACTTTTGTAATAGTGAGGCTATTCGCACTGACTGTTCCCAACTAATAAAACAGAGCATAACATCATTTACTCACAAACTTCATTCAGCTCTGAAGCTCATATGACTGCTTCTAAAACTTTCCATGCCTGCTTTCCAGTAGACAAATTCTGCTCTCACAATGAGATGGGCTTCACATCCAATCATGCCAAATCTTACATAAACAAGGTCAAAAATTTACCCTCACTGGGTCTTCATCTGATTTATTCCTGGCCCTGATTCAGTAGATGTGAGTAAGCTGAAACAGTGCATCCATACAACCCACATTTTGGGGAAGTTCAACTCAGTACCCACACACAGTGGTTTGTAACATGCCTTTCTTTTTCACAGAAGCCACAGTAATGTTCCTAAAACTTGTTCAGAGTGCAAGGATGACATGAAGAAAAAGGCTTTAAAAATCTAGGGGGATATCCTCATATACTTTTAAGGACCACTTCTTGTATGTGACCATGTGAAAGGGTTCCCTGCATCCTGGTCCTCCACCCTGGTCAAGATTCTGTTCACTTCCTACAGCTATAAAACCCTACATTCAGTGTCATATTGGCCATTTTTCTCACACAGCCTCACTGAGCCAGGCAATGTCACCACTGCCTGAATACTTCCAAGTGTCTAACTTATACTGAAAGTTGGGAATTTCAGTTTCCCCACAAAATTTCCTGCAGCATTTCACTCTCTCCAATGCTAATCTAACCTCAACATTCCTTGTTGCTCTTTAAACCCAAACCTATCTTCCCCACTATGGATATGGAAAACAGATAGCTTCCTTCCACTTTACAACAACCTTACAGATATATCTGTAGGCTGTTTTCATCCCCTCCATTCCCCAATGCTCTTTTCTCTCCATTAAATCAGGCCTGTTATTCAGATTTTCTTCACATCACAGGACTTCTAGATCATTGACTAATTGACCACTGGCATGGCTCTCTTCTGAATTATCTTCTGCAGACTGACTTTTGCCATGAAGCCCAGTCTTCAAAACCACATATATGTCATAGCTGAGGATCCACTAGCAGTGGGCAGGACGGACAACTGATGGAGCATGTCAAGCAAGACTTCTCCATGCACATAGAATCAATTATAGAATCATAGAATGGCTTAGATCAGAAGGGATCTTAAAGATCATATAGCTCCCACCCACCTGCTGTTGGCAAGGACACCTTCCATTAGACCAGGTAGCTCAGAGCTCCATCAACCTGGTCTTGATCACTTCCAGGGATGTGACATCCACAACTCCTGTGGGCAATTTGTTTCAGTGCCTCACCACCCTCACAGTAAAGAATTTCTTCCTAATATCTAAGGTAAACCTACTCTCTTTCAGCTTGAAGCCATTCCCCTTTGTCCTGTCACCACATGCTCTTGCAAAAAGTCTCTCTCCATCCTTCTTTTAGGCTCTTTTCAAGTACTAGAAGGCCTCAGTTAGAGCCTAATTCATAGCATGCAGCTTGTCATGAAGTCTGTGTACTGTTACCATGATCCTTACAGCTCTGTCAAGGCTGTATGGTAGAATTTGAGTTCTAATGTTGACTGAGGCACTTAAGTCAGCCTCTGCAGGTGGAAAAAGAAACAAGACATGCCATTCAGGAGGGGATGAATAAGAACAGGCAGACTGCACCCTGGAACACTGTTGGAAAGAGCTGACAAAGAGGCCCAAAGGTGTGACTTGTGATTAAATTGTTGGAGGACAGTAGTTTTTGGTTCATGGCATGTAGAATGAGTGCCCAGCAGACAGGATACCCGCCAGCCCTCTCCTGGGAGCTGGTAATCCCCTCCCGATGGCACCAGTCAGGCTCCTACATCCTTACCACAAAATGTAGAAGGGCAGCTTGCCAAGTGGTTTTTTCAGGGTGTCCATATACTTGGCATGCCTACACTTACCAGTTTTCAGCAGGCTTCGAGCCTTTCCTCACATCATCCCCTCAAACCACAGATCCTGGAATATCTCTTCTTCTGCTTATATAATGCTCCCAAATTGGCTTTCACAGTCTCTCTGAACCACACACAAAACCTTTGCCTTAAAGCAAAACACTCTTCTCAAGCGATGAGGAACCAGAACAGGCACTGGGGCTACAGGGCCAGATTCCCACTACTCAGCAAAGGGCAGCCCCGTGCTGCAGCATTCCCTGTGTGCAGGGGTTAGTGAGGTGTGTGAGCAGAAGCAGCTTTTCCCAAAACACCTACTGCTCCCCCAAACTCCCCCACCTCAACCTCAGCATGTATATAAATTGTTGCAACTATGTCAGAAGACCAGGAATGCATCATGGAAACCCTTCCCCTGTAACCATAGCTGGGTCTAATGTTTGCAAGTGTAAAGTGCTTATGTTTGTGCAGCAGCATTTCCGTACACTGTGTTCCACCTGGGCCGCGGGAAGAGGAGTTCACTGTGACCCTGTCACAGCATCATATTTAGGCACAGTCACACTCTCCTGCCATGAAGAAGGTGAGGGAGGGAGCGGGGAGCTGAAAACTCTCGTTTAGTGCCAGCTGAAGAAGTAAGTGTAAGTGACAAAATTCAGATTTCCACCCACTTTCTTCTAAATTTGACATTTTGCAGCTATCATTTTCCACAATTTATCTCGGGAAAGCGTACTTTCAGGAATAGTAGCATGACTCCAGTCCATAAAACTCATAGGAATCAGGTCACTTTATTGATGAATGTGCCAAACAGCATTGAAGGCAGTTAAGAGAGGACATCAGTAAGAAAACCTCAGAGGTTAGTGTAATGGGATTGCAGGATGAATTACACAGTGATGGTCAGGTTGTCAACAAAAATACTCAGGTGCACCTCAAAATCCTTTGTTCAACAGGGAATCTGGTATTATTCCAATAAATATGCAATAAACTCTACTTATGTAAGGGATAGGTAAACCTCTATTTAATCTCCCCTTGTTTTTGAAGAGCTAAAATCTGCTGGCAGAGTGGCAGGGAGTTAATTACATTAACGAAAATGCTGCATGGATGGAGTGACCTGCAGTCTGGTGTCGTGTGGGGTTTGAGGCCAAGACATGAACCACACTCCAAGGGTCCTGAGACAACTATGAGGAGGTCTTTCTCAGTCCCTGGTGGAGATACTCCTCACTGTGAAACAGCTCAGTGCTCCATGGAAAGAAACAAAGCCCAGAGACTGACCGTACATCAGATCATTTAAGAAGGATCCAGACAGCATTCATTGTTCAGTTGATCACTCTGTGCAAAGTGGAACAGCCCGATCATAAGAAATAAAAAAAAAATCCCAAGATGCTCAGTGACGTGGTGACTGGAGGAACATTCAGGTCTGATAGGAAAGCAAAGGGAGCAATATCCAAAGCTACCAGATTAAACTGACATATTACTCCTTCATCATTTTGTGTATTTCTCAAGGGAAAGGTATCCATCACATCTGTTCCACTAATTTAAGTTAAATTTACTGATTGTTGGAGTCAGCTCAAATCTGCATTTCTGAGTTATTAAATTATTGTTCACAAAAAACCCAAAACAGGTAGGGGAAGGGAGGGGGGATGTGTAGTCCCAACCTGGAGCTCCTGGAAACAGATGGACCTGAAGATGACTTCAAGGAGCAGAATCAGACTCTTCTGCTCCTGGGGAACTCAGCAAAGTGGAATCAATGTAGCAGTGTCCTATAGTTGCTGCTGCTGCTGCTGCTGCCTCACGTGACAGCAAAGACAAGAGCTTGTGATCCTCCTGCTCTGCTGCAGGTCCAGCTGCAAAGGTGGGTGATACTGGATACCTCTGCCAGGGCTCCATCAGTGCTACCACAACTAATCAAAGAATCATAGAATCAACTGGGTTGGAAAAGACTTCTGAGATCATCAAGTCCAACCCTTGATCCAACACCGCTGTGGTTACTAGACCATGGCACTACCTCCCATCCTTGCCAGAAGCATTTTTGCAAAATAGTTTGGAGTTTTGTCCTCCACTTGACATTTATCCTGTCTCCAATGCAGTAACATTTTTTTAAGGTAAATATGTTTCCTCAGTTGGAAAAAGAATCATAATCAGAGTTTGTTACAAGCTTATAGATGTTGCCAAACAAATCCTAAGCAAGATCACAAGAGTTTTGTAGAGGAAATCAGAATTTGCTGCTTGACTGTGTAATGCCCTATGTTGTGGGGTACCAATGTATTTGAGGCCTCCAGATGCTCTGAAAAGAAAATAGGATACTTAAAATAGCAACATATTTCATTAAAGCTACTAGTGTTATTAGTTATATTGCTCTTATATCAATACTCCAACTGATTATTAGTACCAATACTTACAAGAGTAAAGTAATAATAAGCACAACTGAACTAAAACTGAGTTTTTGAAGTGGAAATTCCTGAAACCTCTTGTATTTTGAGCTGAAATTCAGGAAACAGTCTCATCATCTTTGCCAAGCAAATAGATGTTAGTCTGTGAAGAAGCAGCTCATTTGTTAACAGGTCATCAGAAAGGCTGACAAAAGTCAGTACACCGAGCATTAATGTATTTGTAATAGTGCTACAGGACAGTATCTGGATAAACAGATTTAAACCTATCTTTGTAGTGCCTTTTTTCCTAAAAATAAATTAAAACTGTCTCCTTCAGTAACTAAAAATAGGTGCTTTCTAGGGTTTAAAAATCTAGTATTGACCTAGACAGTCCAAACGCAAGAAAAAGTCAATACTGAGAGGGTCCCATAGCAAAACCTCAAAGGTAAATAACTCCAGTTTTAGGGAAGCTCTAACTCTGGTTCATACAGATGTGTCACATAAGAGGGAGGTGCTCTCTGAGCTTCCTTTGTCCTGAGGACTTTCATAGTCCTGCCAACAGAGACATGCAGGTTGCACTTATATAACAGGGAAATTTCCCAGGCACGAAACCTCCATCACCTACACTGCAAGGATGGTTTCTGGCTTGCTTTTAACTCAGCATCCAGCCCTCAGGCTGGCTCAAGAGCTGTCTGTGTTGTGGAGGTCCCTGAATAGGAAAGAAGAGTACTGCTCCTAGGGGTGACCTTGCATGGCATGCACCTGTGTGTGTCCCCCACCCATCTGTCACTGCAGAAAAGAGCTCCATGATGTGAAGACTTGCTCAGACCTCCCAAACACTTGCAGCCTCAATGCTCATTTCAGCCTCCATCAGTCTCCTGTTGTTGTTGCTGCTGCTTCTTTGGAGGAGTGTGGGAGATGTCAACACTCATGTATGAAAACAAAACTCACTTTATGTTACATAGTAGCCTATTGACATGGAACAGCACAGTAAGCTTTCTTGCTGATAAATAAAAATCGTTGGTTTAACTGATTGTTGTATATTCATCATTCTTGATACCTGGCAAACATTCTGGTTGTCAAGCAGGTAATATCTGATACATCTGCCTTGTTGTTTATCTCTCAGGCTACACTAACTCAAGCACTTCATCCTTGTCTTCATTCTTTGCCCACTCTCTCAAAAGGCCTGATTTAAAGTATGGCTATATTTGCATGGTTTTGAATGTACTCTTTAAAATTCTGACAGTACTAGGCTAATAGTGGAGTTTTGAAAGTTTATAAAAACTGCAGCTTACACTTAGTACCATTGTTAAATCCAACCATTTGCTACCTGCTAATATAACGAACACTTGCTTAGGGCTATTTTCAAACTGCCCAAAATAGCCCCTAACACTCTAACTGTGAAGCCAAAGCTCAGGGGAACAGGAGTAGTTTGGCTTGGCTCCCCACAGAGCCTTTGGAGACAAATAGTCACAGTGTCCACATTAGGCACTTTATAAGTACTGGTTAGAAAACACAGCCCCTACATCTCTGTTGGCTGGACAAAAAGCCGGCCCTGTAGCCCTGGGTAGCAAGCAGCTTGTTCAGCTCCCTGCTATCTTGAACTTACAATTTGTAACTGACACGTAAGCACAATTTGTGTGAGCCTCTCTAAAAGGCGGACAGGATGCTGCTTGAAGGGTACCAATAGAGTAGAATTTTAGGCAATTTTGTATCTAGAATCAGTAAAGTAAATCAGGCACCCATAAAACGTTTTCAGACCAATTTAGAGAACTTACTCAAGGTGCTGAGGGCAATCCTGCTATGTTACTGACATAGATTCAGAAGGTAAACAGTTCTTACATCATCAAGACCACTTCTGATCAACTAAACTATATTCTTTACATCTAAAAGTAAATGAAACCTGCCTCTGATCCCAGCTTTCAGTTTTCACAATCAACAAGGACGAAACTGTGGTTCTTCACCCTTCAACCAATATTTAATAAATTTTCTTTTGGAACTATTAAAAGCAAGAAGAGCAACCGAAATATCAACCCTATAAGAAGATTGGTTTACACCCTAATTACTTTAGCAACAACTGGAAAGAACACATACAAAACCAGAGAAGATCTTTGATGCTGGGGCTCAGACTCCCAAAATTGATGCAATACCACATAATTTTTCCCGGGATCATTAGTTTTCCCTGTTCTTTCCTCCAAATTGGTACAACATATAACATTACCTCAACCTAAACATTGAAAGAAAGAGACAGAGGAGAATCCTGACATTTTTGAGTGATGAGCAGACAACCATTTGCATCAGTCCACAAGCAGTAGGGCTGCAGGATAGGCAGGAATAGAGTAGGCAGGGTTGTAGGACCAAGTGGAGATAGATAGCCCACACTACTCCCTGCAGAGGTAAAGCTTTGGGTAGTGGTGCAGGAGAAACAGCATTGCAAATTTCATTACATAAGTAGCAACTCTTGTGCTATGTGATGCTTCACTGACCGTGTAGCCCCCGCCTCTGACATGGATGATTTCTGCCAGTAGAAAACATGCAGATATGCATCCCTTTGCAGCCAAAGGGATTGTTCATGTCAGGCAGCTGTTCTGCACAAACCTCACACTACACCGGGATCCTGGGTCTTTGCTTACAGCTTGGCCAGATGGGTACAAATCACAAGGAACCCAGAGAATCTGTGTAGCATTGGAACCCATGCTTGGTGGGAAACCCAACCCCTTCAAGCAATGGGGAGAATCGATTGTTTTCTCCACTGTAAAAAGTCCTGCTCTTTCCATTGCAAGGCTATACCAAAGTTCCCATGTCTTGATGACCAGAATGAACAAGATCGAGACACAGTACCTGGAAGTGTGTAGAAAAATAGGAGGGACAAGTGGGAAAAAGTGAATGACAAAAAAGCCTGAGACTAGAGAAAGAGAGAGGGAAACCCCTCCTTTCTCACAGTTGACTATTAAATGGATGGCTGAAGGAAAACCAATGAACAACCTGACAAAGACCCATGTTGCACATGAGAACTGGGCCTAACTGGGCAGATTCATGCTGTGCAAAACTCTGACATCAGACAAGCAGCCCAGAAGGAGATCAGCCCATGGAGCTAATCTGGAGAGATGATCAGGAGCACAAATGAAGATGGAGAATGGCAGAAAGGAAGTACTCATCAGCAAAGAGAAACTGATGACAAAATGAAAGTGCTACAGTGCCAAGTGGGAATCATAGAATCATAGAATTGTTTGAGTTGGAAGGGACCTTAAAAATCATCTTGCTCCAACTGCCATGCCGTGAACAGGAATACCTTCCACTACACCAGGTTGGTTCCAGTCAAAACCAACTGGGGAACTTGCAGTGAGAAGTCATTAGAGGACCTGCTGAATGAGGAAACTGGAATTTGAGATAGGAGAACTGAAGGTTCTGGAATGAAGCTGGATGGTCGTGGAGAAAAAGATTGGAACAAGCAGCCAGATTTGGCACAAGAGGAGGCAGGAGGATGTGTTGATCCTGTACACTGAAGTAAGCAATGCTTCAGAGCCCTCCATCAGGAAATTAAAGACTGTGCCAGGAAACAGACATAGAAATTCATTATTAAGTTAAAAATCCAGAAAGAGCCTTCACTCTTGGTCTAATTTGCAAGAGCTGAATTTTGCAGCCTTGGAGTTCTTGTAACATGCTTTCTGCATGTATGTGTTTGTACTTTGGAGCACACGAGGGGTTCAGTCTATTCCATGCCAGAAGCCAAGAGTGAGAAAGTAAGGCTTTCCTTCTTTGTGATCTACCACTTCTGACTCTTCAGCTGGAAAAGCTCATTGACCTGTCTTGTTTGTGCTTCACAATACAGCACCTAATCTAACATCCGATCAGTTGTCAGACAGGGTTCATCAGAGCTGTCTCATCTGCATTACCTGTCCCTCGTCCCAGTTTTTCAAGCTTACTAATCCACCAGCTTCTCCTTTCTGTGGGAGGAGATCTTACATCACCTCTAGAGGACTGGCTTATTTTTACCTACATTGAATTTCGTTGTGCTATGTTTTCCACATATTTTAAACACTGATATATCTCCTACTTTTTGTTTTTCTTTACTCAGATCATCAGTTTAATTTGCTCTGGAGATGTCACCTTCAGTCATTAGCCACCATCCAGCAGAATTCTTAGCAGGCCACTCCTTGGGGGTGCAGCTCTCGGAGGCCACCGGATAGCCAGGTACTACTGAAGTGCTAGGATAACAGATCTGACAACAGTACTAAGAGGAGGGTAACAGTACATACAGCCCCAGTTTTCCAGTCCTGCTTCACAAGCAAGACCAAGCTTCTTGGTGTGGTGTGCAGTCACATCCCAGATTGAGCAAAGCACTTTTCCTGGGACTCCAAGCAATTCCACACAGATCTAGCTATGGATTAGTGGTAGCTGAGTAGACTTAATATTGCCATCAAAATGCTCATGGGATAACAGCCTTTTCTTCTCTCCTGCCTATTCTAGTGGAAGCCTTCTTCTTACCCTACTTCAAATGCCAGCTCCCCAAGCCAAGATCCCCAGCCCATACCTAACAGGATTTCTGATTCCCTCATTTCCCAAGCCACATACTGCTCCACACACAGCCTCAGTGGCTCAATTTCTGTTTCCCAGCTCTTCCTACAATTACTTCACAGGTGGAGCACCCACTGCTGACTGCTTCCTTAATCCATGCCCACAGCCCCTTTTCCTTATTTTCTGAGCCCATCCCTCTCCCATATCTTCATCTGAAAGCATTGGCTCCAAAATTTTCTAAATTCCCCACTAAAGTTCTCCAAGGATGGTTACACAGATATCAGAGCCAACCCTGCCATGTTATAGAAGATGAAACTGATCCTTGCTCAGCCGTAAGAGCTCCTTTGCTCACCCACATCATTGAGGCACAAGAATTTCTTCTTTATCGCTACCTTAATGTTGCTAAAGTCCATGCAGTCCTAAGAGACTAGGCAGGAGCAGCTGATATCTCCCAGCCACCTCAAAACTAAGACATATGGAGAGAATTGCTGATGAATTTTGAGATTATCATGTGACAGGTGCTTTTGGCTCTGATTGTCTGAAATGAGGGGGAAGAAGTGAAAAGGGTCTCAGATGGATAGTTTTCTAGTGGAGGTTTAAATATGCCTATCCATGAATCATTCTTGTCTATGATGACCACAGAGCATCACATCTGTTGTTTTTATGGTCAAAAAATAAAAAAAGAAAATGACTAATGCATCCTTATATAGACAAGCCACTTGGGTCAAGCCTAAAGCGGAGTCTGCTAATTGGACAAAACTGTGGCTCATAATAGCATTTTAATACTTTTCCTGCTTAATGTTTGTCTTTTGGTTAGTTACTGAAGGGTGTTAACCTAGAAGTGGTCACCATGAGGGTTTGAAGTTACAGCAACCCCCCATTAAGCAGTATATGGCAAATTCACTTCACACCTGGCCTGCCAGTGGTAGCATTTCACACTCTGAAGGCTTCCAGCCAAGCTAAACAGTAGCATAGGCATCCATGCAATGACTGACAGTTTTACAGTCAGGAAAGCAGGCAACAAAGTTCCATCTTTTGAAAAAAGCATGGGGTGTCCAAGGCACAGACTGTAAATTGACCATGTCTATATCTGCAGCTTAGATAGGTCTTCTTTGTCAGCACTCATTGTACAGAAACATGCACACGTGCTCCACGGTGGGCATAGCTGGTGCATGTGACAAGAGCATCTTCATACACTGTATGGAGCTCAGTGCATACAATCATATCCCAGAGGTTCTAAAAACGCAGGATAAAAGCACACAGAACACTGAAGCTGCAGCAATAGATCAAGTGAAAGTGTTGGCTTGTAGGATTCAACCTCCCCTTCCTTTTCTTCCTTTGTCACTGAGTTAGAGTCTACAAGATTTCAGTCATGCTCTGGGTAATGCTTCTGTGCACTCCAGAACAATCTTCATGGCTAGGTCTTTAGCTTTCAGTCCCCTTTGCCCTTATCCCTACTGATACACTTGACAGATTAAACCGGTGTGGCCTCAAATCTCCTCTGCTACCATTCAACCAGTAAACATACAGCAAGGGAGAAAAACATATTTCTGTACTCCTGTAGTTCCCCAGGCTATGCTCCCAAACTTCTTCTGAAATCATGCCAGCTGCTTTACATAGGTGCTATTCATGTTTTTATTTATGTATGAAAATTTATTTAACCTACAGGGTGGGGTTAGCTTCTTGTCCACCAAATAGTGTCATCTTCAAACATGCAAATTTGATCTGTTTGCAGCATCCAAAATAGAAATTGCACTAACAGTAATTAGACCAGAGTTTAAAAGGATCAGATCCTCATTAAGGCTTTTCCTCAAAGACTTTACAAGCTTAGAGCTTGAAGCTAAACTTCAGTGTCAGCTGAAAGGGAAGCTGGGGGGTTGACGGAGGGGAACAACAAACATAACTTGCGTTGATTGCTGCTGCTGAAAAGAAACAAGAGGTTAGTGCTGCAAATAGTTAAATCCATAAGATCCTTGACGGAAAGCCACAGCCTGAAGACTCTCCTAAGAATCCTTGCTTTCAAGAAGACCTTGGTGTTCTGTAAAGAAAAAAGCTGAACTGCTGAGTGCCCTGACTTTCCCACCCTCCCTATCCCTCCAAAGCAGCTGACACTGCTTGAGCATGTGGAATATCTTTGGGGAAAAAATTAATAATGAGGGTGCCAAACCAGCCAGATTTCCTCTGGCTTGCCTTAATTTAATCTACCAGGATTTTCATTCTCTCTCTTTTTTCTCTCTGTTTAATCTTGATTGTTTCTTCCCTTCTTCCTGCCACACTGGTGACCCTTCTTACACATCCTGTTTCTAAATAGCACAACTGAGTCACAAAATACCCTAATGAGTTAGCAATGGTTTTATCATCCATGTTTTCCTGATAGAAAAGTGAGGGACAGAAATATTATGTACCTGACCAAATAATTTCTAAGAACTGTCAGGGCACAAACCCAACCTACAAAACCACCTTTCCTGTCTCTATCCATTCATTCACACACAACCCTTACACAATGTGTTTCTTGTTTACTGTCCTTGCAACCAACTTTCTTTCCTTACCTCCCAACAAAATCTTCAGTTTCATTACATCTCTGCTTCGTAATGTTCTCATTTACTTCTTGACCTTTTGCTACAATCCTCAGTCCCATAGGGCTTTATTGGTACCCCAAAACATCCTCTTAGCAGGGTTCAGTAGATTGTGTCAAAGCTTTGCACATCCCAGAAAAGCCTTACATTTAAGAAGTGTGAAAGGCAGCAGGAAACTTCATAGGCAATGGCAGATTTATTTCAAACTATAGGGATGGATTTAAGATACAACTGATTCTTAGGGCCCAGGTTTTAAAATGAAAGATGAGATGGAAGAATTAATCCAATTGATCTAAGCCTTAAATATGGCCCAGGTCTGCCTGTAAATTAAAAGCAATAATTATGCATAACCTATAAAAGCATTTGATTTCATTTTAATTGCCTTTGCAAATTGCATTACCGGATCATTTGTTTACAAGGGTAACAGATTTAAAAGATCTATCACCTCTTACTCCCATTATAACACTGAGTATGACAAGTTGTGCAGGATATAAATCTGAGTGGAAATATATTCGTATGCTTGACAATGATGAACTTCAAATTTCTGTCACATGCAAAGAATACCTGTTACCTCTTTAATACCCAAGATCCTTATGACCTAAATCTTCCAGTATTAAGAATTGCATTTGTACCAGAGGAATGATGTCAAAATGCTGGTTCACAATGAACTCATTATTAAGATTCGTAAGATAAACTGCAGTCTATAACTAGGGGACACTGGTCTACTATGAAGTCAGGATCAGAGCACTGTGCTAATGAGCCTGGAAGTACGTGTGATCTCACCCCTTGTCTTAGCTCTTGAGACCCCTCAAATAAGAGGGAAGAATCTTAAATGTTTTTTCAGTGTTGCAACAGTACTTCTTCTGCATTACACTTCACTTCCATTTATTAAGATGGGTTATCCACTTGGTGCTAAACCCTGACATCTATTTAGTCACCAATTAGCTAAATTCCCATCGGACCTTCTGCTACACAGTTCTGAGATTTGTGTTATCAGTTAGGCCTGGCCTAATCAGAGTGGTTTCATTGTACAATCAGACCTCAAAGATATAAAAGGACATGAAAGGATAAGAAAGGAAAAATAGAGTGTTGCCTCATATTGATTTCAGTGAGTCAATGGGATGTCTCAATAAAGACTGGGTAAGAGCCAAGGAAAGAACATGATACATCAATACAATATAGAAGAAATTGTCAGTTTGTAGAAATTCTATTTTAATAAATAAAAAGAGTGCCACCAGCACTCTGAAGAAATATTTTAAGGTCTTCCAACTTAAACAGAAGCAACAAATAAAAAGATTATGCATTCTGTACAGAAGGTCAAGGATCTTGGATGTCAAAGCAAAACCACAGTGAAGAATTCTCTAGTTTAGTGGTCCTCATAATGGAGAAGAAGGGGAAAGAAAAATAGATTATCCAGACATCATTCTCCACCCCTCTTTCCCTCTCTCTGATAGCCCTCTGAGGATCATAGAATCATAGAATATCATGAGTTGGAAGAGACACATAAGGATCACTGAAGTTCAATTCCTGACCCTGAAGAGCACAACCTGAAAAATCACATCATGTGCCTGAGAGCATTTTCCTAATATCTAACCTAAACATCCCCTGATGCAGTTTCTTGTTGTTCCCTCAAGTCCTGTTGCTGGCCACTGGAGAGAAGAGATTGGAATCTGTCCATCCACTTCCCCTCTGAAGGAAACTGTAGTCCTGATGAGGTCTCCCCTCAGTCTTCTCTTCTCCAGGCTGAACAGATCAAGTGACCTCAGCTGCTCCTCATATGGCTTTCCCTGAAGGCCCTTCACCATCTTCGTAGCTCTCCTGTGGATGCTCTCTAACAGCTTAATATATTTCCTAAATTGTGGTGCCCCAAACTGCACACAATATTCAAGGTGAGGCCGCACCAGTGCAGAGCAGAGCGGGACAATCCCCTCCCTTGACCAGCTGACGATGCTTTGCCTGATGCCCCCCAGGACACGATTGGCCCTCCTGGCTGCCAGGGCACTGCTGACTCATTTTCAATTTTCCATGGACCAGGATACCCAAGGTCCTTTTCCAAGATGCTACTCTCCAGGTCTTGTTCCACATTCTGTTTGCATATTCATGTTTGGCCTGTCCCAGGTGCAGATTCAGTCACTTGCCCTTGTTAAACTCGATACAGTTAGTGATTGCTCGGCCCTCTAATTTGTCAGGGTCTCTCTACCAGGTGTCTCTTTGAGGGAGACAAGAGCTCCTCCCAGTTTGTTGTCATCAGGATTAGCTGAACCTTGGGGAGCTGGAGGTAAGCAGAATGTGGATGCTGCACTCAGACTATGTACCAATCCAAACTCCCACCTTCCTATGAGGTCTGGAGCCAGACCCACATAGAGATTTGGGCCGAGGCCCTCATAGGGATTTGCCAGTATCTCTGCGGGGGGGAAGGCAGTGCATGTAGACAGTACTGACTGTTGCACTCAGAGAAAGATAGAAAGTTTAGAGGAGGGGTTAGTTAGGCAGAGTAGAGGTTATGTACCTGGGAGGATAGGGACTGTAGGGGGGTAAGAGGAAGGAGGAAAAAAATCACCGAAATGGAAATAATTATCCAATTAAACTATCACTGAATTGAAATAAATTCAGGTGGGTTGGTTTGTTGGGTTTTTTCAATTACTGAAATCTGTGTTGAGAAGCAGAAAAAGGAAAACATGACTGGGAATTGCTGGTCTGCCTTACAGATATGCCATTATATCTGCTGAGTAAAACCAAAGGGAATAGGACCATCACCACATTCAAGACAAAAAGATGCACCTCTTAAGTGAAATGTTCCGCTCACACATCCAAGCTAGGGCTCTGGGCTCAGATCCAACCAGTAACAGAAATAATAACTTCTTTTTTGCTTCTGACTTCTTATTTCACTTTTAAATTATGAACAAAGGTTTATGCCTTTGGTTTGGTCATGAATCTGGCCCCTCCAAAATAAGCCTTTTAGATTTAATAACTTTTGAAATTTACACCCAAAGAAGAGAAAGTAGTGTTGTGAAAAAGGATGAAGAATCTGTGTAGTGAGACACCATCATCTGCACAAGTCCCCTGGTTTTCTGCGCAAGGTGAATTTTACCTCAACTGCCACATAAACAATCTCAGTTCTATATTTTAATATCACACTTTGGTGCCCTTGGGTTGTCAGAGCACCTTGGGATGCATTATAATGCTTTATTTCATTCACATTTTGAATAAAAGGCTCCTATAAAGGAAGCTGTGAAATAAATTTCTGTCTCCATCATGTTCTATGTTAAACCATGGGTCTAAGGCTCTGGAACATTTAGCCCTCTATGTCTGGAAGGTCTGGGTAAGAGGTGAAGGGCAGATATCCTTGTGTAGCCTAAACATACTTCAACAGACCATCTCAAAATACATTCTCCAAGTGCATATTTCTCCCTTAAGCCCTATAAATGAAATCCCTTAACAGTAATTAGGCTTTCTCCAGTTGGTTTTTTTGTTGGTTTTTTTTTTCTGGAATGAGGATTCTCCACATTTGCACCTAACTTCCTAGGTCTGTATCTTTGTAAACATCTCTCAAATGATTCTTTTTTTTTTTTCAAACAAAATGTCACATACAAAGTGTGCTTTTTATTCTATTTTTACTTTTAATTCTTACACAAACAAAATATTTGTTCCAATTCCCTTGTAATTTCTTGTTGATTGGTTCATTGTTCAGCTATAAGCTCACAGATCAAAATATTCAGAGGAGAGGGCTTTCAGGAGGTCATCTAGTGGTGCCCAAAGGCAGAGTTGACTATACATCAGCTGTTCTTGGCAGCTGCTTGTCTAACCGGTTCTTAAAAACCTCTAGTGATGGAGATTTCATCATTTCCCTAGGCAACCTGTGCCAGAGCATAACTATCCTTATCATTAGAAAGCTTTTCTTCCCAGAAAGTAGGATCATCTACTGGAAGACATATCGATCACTGAGAAATGCTTTGAGATAACGCTGCACTGTCATCCAAATCCACCAGGTGCTTACTTAGGCTTAACGTTTGGTAAGGAGTATGCCATCCTTGAAAGATACAGAAATGTTTTTGAGCCACTCCCAAGACAACAACTGATAGCAACTGATTCAGATTCAATTAGCTATTGGATCCTTAGTGGCAATAAATATCTCACTGTCTGCTCCTGGATGACCTCCACACAATGAATGAGTGAACTGGGAACAACACTTCTCCAAAAAACTTAATTCTTAAAAAATAGCCATTAAGGGAAAAAAACATTTCCTGGATCAAATACGGAGAGCATCCAGCCCATGATGAGATCCAGATGGCATTGTAAAACAGATCAGATTAGACTGGATTAAGCCAAATATATATTCCAAGTTGTTTTGCCAACGAGCAAAAAGAAGAAGCTTCCAAGAAGGCCTACTGAGTTTGCAATTTAAACTGGCACTCCATGCAACATAATCAAACCACTTTAGTGAGAGGCAGCCTTGTGAATGTGTGGCTTATTTCATGTGTGGCTGTTCTAAAGAAAAAATAGAGCAGTTGTTTAAGGGCATTTTCAGTGGTGTTCTGACTAGCAGCTTTTATTTGCTCTGCACATTTCAAGAAGGAAAATGGAGGCCAGGAGAAATCAATCCATTTTGGCTAATTCAATTTTCCATGCCTGGGATTTTTGACTTCAAAAAGAAAGAGACAGAGATGCATCTTATTTCTTTATTAACTTCTGTAAGAAAAATATTGAAGCTGTTCTCCAGCTCTATTGAAAAAGCTTTCCATGGAAACCAGATAATGAAGGTTAAAATAGAAAAGAAATAGATAAAAAAACAAGCAGAAACTCCAAATCTCAATCACAAACCCTCCATTAAAATTTTATTCTATTCAGATCCTAACATTCACTTGGTCCCGACCCAAATGATACCTGAGAGATGCTGCTGAGTCACCTACTTTTTTCTTCCATTATCTGTCAAGAAAATCAGCAAGTTCTGTGCTAGTGTGGAAGCTCAAACACATGCAGGGAGGCTATGTATAAGGAAATCCTACAACCCCAAGAATGAACCAGACAGCATATGAAACACTACAGGTGTGAAAGCAGATGAACATTACAGTGGTTTTCAGTGGTCCCATTCTGGATTTCCAGGGCGCTTGTGCTTGAATTCACCCCCTCTAACTCAGGCATGTAATTGAAGTGCCTCTTCACCCTTGGTGACCTCATTAGTCAGTGGAGGGAGGTAGAGATTTCCAGCCCACCCAAGCCTTGTGTTACTCTCAGAGATCTCACTCTTACACTATTGCTGACAGTAGAACTTTGGAGCATCCAGTTCCTAAATTAGATGCTTCCTTTAAGAGGCAAAAATTAGATAAGAATGCAACCAGAGTTTACAGCACAGTGGAATGCAACAGGGCATCTTAGCTAGGCAATTTCATGTCTTTTGCAACGTATGGTGGAATCTGGGGGATGCATGAACCTACGAAAGAGTGGGGATGCCTGTAAGCTGTTCTAAGAAATAACCTCTAAGAAAGTTTAGAGCTTGACTCCAGAATGCAGAAAGGGCTTTTCACTCCTCTGAGATTCTCCAGGACATGGACAACATGGCAATCCTGAGACTCAGTTGGAGAAAGGCAATGCAAGAAACCCCTAACCAGAGTACTCCCTGTTGACACCAGACAAGGAGTCCACGGCAAGCCCTCCTCCTGCCTGAGGGCATTTCAGATCACTTCTCCTACAAAACAGCTGTAATCACAAAGGCATAGAGCACCCAGAGGAGCTCCATTCGATTTTGGCCATATAGCCCGCATCTTGGCAGGCCAGGTGATCATTTCTGTAGCCGTGATTAGAATATGTCAACAAGGTAGGTCCTAGAGCAAAGCTGAAGCAATACCTAGCTGAGGGTCTACTTTCTGACCCTCTGTGGATTTGCACACATAGGCATGTCTACATTTCCCTGTGGATTCCTTACCAAGGACCTGAAAAGCTGAAGTTGAGACTGTCCCAAAATAATGCACCCTAGGTTTTAAATAAAACCTCTCATTTTCTGGCAGTAGGAACTTAGTCAGCATTCTGTTAGTGTTCGCACATTGCAGACATGATCATTAAAAAAGGCTTAGGGTTGTCTGCAGCCAAGACTCCCTGTTAGACCCCTTCATCTTGCAGTACTGAGGCTGTGTCCTGGAGAGACTGGCAGCATCCCCTAATCCTTTAAACTCAACCATTCCAGACCACCAAGGACAAAAAGGATTAGCTATGGTTCAGCCTGTGTTTTTTCAGTTGCATGTTAGATTACCTTGTTTTCACTGTCCTCAGCCCAAGACTGATATTTTAGGCTGCAGCAGCTCTGGTGTTTATCTTGCAGAGGGGGCTGCCAGAAGGGCAGGCACCATCTTGCCCTGGAGCAGTGTGGCCTGGGAGGAAGCAGCAGAGCCACTCTCCCCTGCCTGTCTGGGGAGCAAGCACCTGACTGAGCCAAAGGGCTTTCACCCCTCAGGCACTGTGGTAGACCTGTTCCAGTAGGTCTGGGAGTACTTTACCTGTCATCTCCATCCTTCGTCCCAAACCAGTCAACTCTTTGAAGCACAAAAAAGAATAGCAACTAGACATGAACGCAGGGAAAGCAGGATGTCCTCACCTCTGCACAGATTTATTTTCCCCAAACCATTCAGTCTGTAAGAAGAAAAATCATAACAATTCTTTAATCTTAGTTTGGGCATGACTAGTAATGAAGATAAGTGTTTTATGACCAATCCATACTTTGTCACGAGATTCAATTTCTTGGTGATGAACAGAACTAGAAATTATGCTTTGAAGAGATATTGAATTTTATTGATGAAAAATCTAACTAAATACAATATAACTAATCTATAAGCCTAGAGTTGTCAGTTGGCCTGTTTTCCACGTTTTGAACAACAAAATTGCCCTGGCACTAATGCCTGGGAAAAGAAGAAAAAGGAATTACTCACATTGTCTCTCTTTTTCCTTCCCACCACGAAGTCATCCAGAGCCAGTTCCTTATCCTAACATGGGCTAGTTAATAACTCATTTTGGAAAGAATAAGTATATACACTTTAATCTTGTGCCACGATTACTTGCTAATGATAAAAATAAATCTGATCAGGCAGGAACGTAGGAGAGTTTAGAGTGGCCAAAAAAGTCATAATGTCCTCAACTGAACAACTGACATTGAGTTATTTTCCTAAATCCTATGTGAAAACCAGCCAGCTGCAGGTCTGACACTTTGAGGTGGTCCAAGCTCTGTGGTCCACTATGAGTTAAGATACATCCAAATTATAAAAGGTATATCCAAAGGGAAGCCAGTCAAGTGGGAACTCAAAGATTAATTAATGGATCTGGTAACTCTTAGCCTCTAGATTCCTGTCCCGCAGATACGAAACCTGTACAAAGCAAAAATCCACCTCAGTATTTCCTTCTCCCTTTGCTCCTCAATGAAGACAGTCAGTCCATATGACTGCTTTCTTGTTTGATGTTATTTCAGTGACACTGAATCAGGGATTCATATTCAACATTCATTGCCATGATGATCTTGACTCAAATCTGCAGGGGTAGTTTTTCTTTACAGCTCCAACTAAAAATTGAGGTGCCTTTATGAAAAGGATCTCTCAGCAATGAAATACAAACATCATAAACTTTGATGAGTTGGGAACTTCCACCATTCTCTGCTCTGAAGTTTGAAAGGACAGTGGGTTTCTGACAAAAATATATTCAAGCAGATACAGTATTCAAGCTAAGATTGGCTTTCAGGAACTATAAAAAGTTTTATTCCTTGGCAATCAAACTGTTGTTGTGATTGGCTGGAATTTGTGTGTTTCCAAAATAAATGGCTGGCTACAGGGGATGCTCTAATGGGCAGAGGCTGGTATCCAATCATAACAGAGTATCCATTTTTACATAAAATTATATACTTGTAATTGCACTTTGGCTCTTATTCCCAATGGACCAAACCACAATAATTCTCAATAAGAAATTCAACTGTCAACTACTGAGCCTCCAAAACTTTGGACCTCCAATTAAATTTGCCCTGAAGGATTAAGCTCAGGAGATCACTTCTGCTAAGAGACAATGCTATTAAAATGTTTCAAAATACAAACACTGGGACACATAAATTCAGCTTTGGGGCAATCTGACAAGCAGGCTTTACTTTCAAAGCCTCACTTCCACTTGCCAAGCCAGGGAGTGTCTGATTTGGTGTAGATGTTGCAGTTTATGCAACATCACCCAGCAGAAAACCAAAATGCACGTGTCGCACACTGACTCAGCAGAACATGATTACAGGGATGTGGTCTGATGAGGAGGGATCATGCACAAGCTCAGGTCACTGGTTCCCCCTTCCTGGCCTTCCTCCTCCCAGGCAAATAGTCCATGAGCTGGCAGCTACTCAGGGTGCCATGTAGCCTACAGACAAGGCAGCACAGCAGATTTACAAGCATTCAGTCACTACTGACTCCAAAATACACGTATGGGTATGGGACCAACAGCCTAGACACCAGAGACCCTCTTTGTGAGCTCAGGGATGCTGATGCATGTGAATGATATCATTCTCCTTTCCTCTTTCTGGGTTATTCTTTCCCTCTTCCAAAAACACTGTCCCTCTGCCTTCCCTCTGCACTCTGCTCCCACCAGACCTACAGCAGTAATGGAATTTCTTAATCCTTCCTCATAGCCCCACTTCCTGCACTCTGAGCTATGATCTGTAATGTGTGAGTGCCAACTTTGACATTTCTAGTGTGTTTTGAATTCATGCTCATCTCTGCCTGAACTTGAGCTCAAAACTCAGCTGGTGGGGAAAATTGTCCTCTTTCTTTTTTCTTTTCAGTTACTTGTTGAGACACCATGCTTCAAGTCTGACTGACCACCTCACAGAAAGACCCAGAAGGAGTTAACTTCCTTGTCGCCCTGCTTTGAGGTTTCCTGCTTTGATACTGCAGAGACTCTTCATATCAAATGAATAAGAGAAGGCAGAGGGGGGTCACAATCTGCTTGCATGAATAAAAATTACACTCCTCTCTCTTGAGTTGAAGATAATCAGGACTATTTCCCTGCAACCACAATTAAATAAGCATACAGCCAGGCTGAGAGGGGAATGAGGAACTGCACATCAGTCAGTGTCTGGGGTCCAAGCTGCTATTGGCTTCAGCAGCTCTGCCTGTATGCTGCAGTGGGGGGATGTACAGACCAGCCCACATTCACGATTCTTTGGGACTAACCCTTCGATGGCAGAGAGGCTATATCTGTATTATGTAGACATGGCCCTGGATCTCTGTCACTGTGGTCCCCTATAAGAGTATCAGATTCATAGAATCATAGAATTTCTTGAGCTGGTAAGGAACCATAAGGATCATAGAGTCCAACTCCTTCCTCCTCACAGGACTACCTAAAGCTAAACTACATGACTAAAAGTGTCTTCCAGATGGTCCTTGAACTCTTGACAGGCTTGGTGCCATGATGCTTTCTCTGGGGAGCCTGCTTCAGTGATTATTATTATTTTTTATGCATTTCTTAACTGAAATTTTCTGAAGTAATAAGGACTTTGCTCCAGCCCAAGCATATGGTGTCATGGAACCAAGAGTCCATGTTGCACACTCTTGGGGTGACAAGAAGGTGTGCAGGTATGTCTGAGGACACAAAGCCCTCTGAGGTAGCGCTGGATGACTGCGCAGGGCATGCACACCTGATGCCCTCCTGGTGGACAATATGAGCTGTTCCAGGTAATCTGCTGGGACTGTATCTTGGACTCAGCTCACTAAGAGAGCCAGGGAATGAGTTAAACTGTAGAGTCAGCCATGACTTCAGCGCCCACAATTCTTTCTCTGACTTTTCTGTTTAACACTATGGACATACCTGATGTGGCTGAGGGTGTGGAGTGCCCATGCACAGACACACCTTTCTGGGAATGTCCACAATGGCATGCCTGCAAGGCATTTGTCACTGGGAAACTGGACCTAGCAAGGATATAGGATCCACTTAACTCAAATGAGCCAATCCATGTCAGTTGGGTATAAGTCTGCTGTCTGTAAATGCAAAGAGGGCCTGTTTAAACCACAGTAACAAGGGGTTAAGCTGGGTCAGATTTCGTCCCATGTGCCAAAGAGTAGGAGCATGCACTCAGTTACTGCACCCCAGCTGCTAGTCAATGTATTTATTGTGCTACAATATGCTGATCATAAGTCTGAGCCTCAAGAAATGATTAACATTTCTGGTTTGATTAAGTGAAGGTCCCTTTTGAAGCTGCAAACGATGCTGCTACAATCTATCAAGCAAATATGTATTTATGAATATTTAAAAATGCTAGTTATGCAAATGTGCACTTCGGGAATTTAAAAATACATGTAATTAATCTCTTTGGGGTTGCTGTGATCTGTTGAGTGAATATATATCCAAGGAGAATAATCAAGTCAATAAGTCAACAATGACTATTGCAGAAGGATATTCAGTTGTACCTCCCTTCTCCACAGATGATGGTAACACACAGTGGTTCTGGAGTAGATAGTTATCTTATGTCTTCAATCATTTATCTGCTAGGCTGATGAAACATTCCTTGCCACAGCCATACTTAATCAGGGCATTAAGACTCCCAACAAAATCATTGATGCAAAAAAGAAAAAGGGTATAAAGAATCTTTTCTAGGCTAAACGTTTGTGTTCACATCCTTCATTCCACCATTCATTTCAGACAAAGTCCTTGAAGTGTGCAATGCTTATTTTTGTGATATGTGACCCCGCAACACCTCACTCTCTTGTGGAATCTTCATCCCTAAGTGCACGCAATACCCGAGGAGCGTGGATTGTCTAAAGGAAGAAATCCTGGAAAACCAGCCAGGTTGGGATTCACTTAAGCTAGCAAAGACATAAAGGAAAGAGATGGTGCTTAAAGTATATAAGGGTTGTTTCCCTTACCTAATAGCTTACTTTCCATGCTTACTCCTGCATCTTGGTCCTATCCTCCATCTGTGTTACTTCACACCTAGGATCTCTTTTGTAGAAGTCAACAAGATAAAACACCAACACAGTAGTAGCAGGGCAGACTTAGCCTAAGAGGCTGAATGTATCAGCAACGCCTGTCTCTGATCACTTAGCATTCCCACACACTAGCTGCCCAGCTGCTCTTTTATGACTTGCACCTAAGCCTATGAGTCTGTCCTTGTGGAGCAAACAAACAGCTCTAGGAGCCACACATGGTCTCTGGGCTACACAGTGTAAAGGACCATTGGAGAAATCTGGTATCTTTGAGACTTCTTTCTGTTTGCTTAATTTGACTGAAATTAGATAAAGCATTTAAAATTTATTGGGGGCTGGGGCAGGGGGAAGAGCTAGCAAGAACATATGTGCAGAATGTATTCGCAGAAGACTTACATATCATTTTCTCAGAAGACAGCATTTTAAAAAGTATATTTGCACATTAGTCTCCTTGGTTACTTACCTGGTGAGTAAATAAGAATCTGAGATTCTTCTACCTGAGTTGGACTGGACCAAACACATCTCCTCTTAACCCTTCAGACATCCTGGGGTGAGCTTCCAGCTAGATCTATTTCACTTCTTCCCTTATCCATGTCAATCGATAATTGGCTTCATATTCTGTTCAATAAGGCTTTCATCTGAGGTACAAGAGATTGAGGATCAGATCCTTCTCGTAAGCCATTTGTACAGTGTTCAACAGCCAAGATTAAGAAAGCCTCACACCATAATTCTCCACAGACAACAGTTCACCTTGTTATTTAGATCAAAGAGAAGAATTTGAACCTGATAGAAGAAGCTTTTGACTGTCCATGTTCCATTCTTTCTGCCTGCTGGACAAATAGCCTTCATTAAGACGTGGTCTGAGTGCACACTTTAGGTTTGACTGGAGACCATCTGCCCCAATGACTGGAGCCAGCACAGCACCCATCCTGTGTGCATGCTCGGCATTTGATTTTCCATATTTGGTAGCCATAATTTTCAAGACACCAGGAGAACTTCATTGAAATATCTTCAGATGAGGCAGTGCCTCATGCATAACTGCAGTAATGGCGGAAAAGTACTGTTCTCCTACCTCCATGGTTTTCATGCCACGCTTTGCCTGCTTATTCAGTGACAGAGCTTAAGTCCTTATAGGTCCTGTCCTTGGAATAGTCTCACATGGAAACATATCCTTTCCACAGCTTGCAGAGGATTCAGTGTGCAGCAGGCCAGTATTGAATACTGGGGGTCACTGGCATCTACTGCTGGCCTGTCCTTTAAGCCCATCAGCCCGTACTGCCCACATGCTTGAGCAGTTAGGCTCCAGGACCAGAATCCAAGAAACAGAACAACTATTTAGTCCTCACACTCAGAGGATAACACTAAGCCCCAAATATTACACACTGACAGCTCTGTATAAGCAGCATAGTTAATTTTTTATTTATTTCACATATCAAATAAGACAAGCAGTCAATTTCCACCTCCAGATTTGCCAGAATAAAACAGAAAGCATGAAAGAACCAGCTAAATTTTCAGTGACAAAAATGAGAATGCAGTAAAGGTATTTAAAAATAATTGCTTTGAAAACATGGGAGCTGGATCAATTCTTTCTGGAAGTGAAAGGTATATCAGGATCCTTCAAAAGGCATTGAACAGGCTACAGACCTGGGATACAGAGAGTAAGGGCAAAATTGATTCTCATGAAGATGTCTGCAATAAATTTGGGCTGTACTGAAGCCCACAGTCCACACAGTCCTAAGTACTCTCCATCACACACATCATAACACAAACTCTCTGCACTTACAGTAGCCACCCCACACAGGAGCAGTGCTGGTCCCAGAGCAGGTTTAGGAAATGTAAGGGCAACTGGGTACCAATACAATGCAGCAGATGATACTGTGGATGGTTACACTGACTTAGCAATTCCTTTCCAAAAGCGTGTAAAGGCAGCACAGTCTTTCACAAAACTGGTGGTGAATCTAGACCTAGGGCCAGGCTTGTGCAGAGAGTTCAAGCTTGTGGTTCAGCCTTTAGGGAACAGCATTAGTTTCGTAGATACCTTTATTAGTTTCATCAGAATCCATCACTACCACACTCGTGACCAAAGGAGCAGCAAATGTACCTTTAAACCCTGCGTGGAAATCTGATCAGTGTGAAAGGGACCAATGAACCTCAGCACAGTTCAGCAGACTGACTAAAGTTTAAGAATTGACAGCCTGTTTCTGGTTTCAGATGTCTGTGAGAAAAAGGCAAAATCAGGACCGTCATGTTCAGCAGTGCACAGACTGGCATTTTCATATGCTAAGTTTCAGTAACAAAACCACTTACCTCTAGTGGAAATAGTGACACAAATAGAGTGACACCAAATACTGTGACACCAAATACTTTTAAAAAGGCATTTTATTTCTGAGCTTATGACTTACTGTTTCAAGCGGCCATGACTAGTAGATCTCTTAAGCAAATTAAGTCCAATTAGCTGATGTCTAAATTAGAATCTTCTCCCTCCTCAGCTCCATTTGCAGCAATTTTTAGCACAAGAGCAATAACAGTTACACACACTTACCTAATTATAGATAATGATCTTTATAAAGAGCTGCTAGAATATGCTAAGCATCTTAGCATAAACATACTCATTCATTCCTACAGGAAGATTATGGTAAAGCCTAGTGATTGTGGCACATAGTATCCCCATGGAAGCTCAGTACAAAACACTGTGTTAGTTGAATGACCTATATCCTCCCTTTCTTACATCCCATCAGCTGCAGGTGATCATTCCCAGGTCAGAGAGAAGATCTCAGTCCTTCCCTTACACCAACAGTTTTGTGGAAAGCATCTTTTATTGCCTCTGATTTGTGACACTGTCTCTTACTGATGCCATGAGGCAGGCCAGTTTGAAGATCCTATTTTGTCCCAGACCTCACACTGCTCACACTGTTAGACAAAAATTAATGGCCAAATTCTTCTACTAGGGCAGATTAAAGTCACCACTTGTCACAAAAGGGCCAAATTTCTACAGTATGATTGGAACAGTCAACATAATAGACCTCCATTTCTCTCCACTACTACTCCTTCCCTTCTTTAATCTTTGTATTCTGATTCTGATGTCACATAAAAATAATGTATGAAGAAATCTTTTGGCACCAAATGATTGTGCATGAAACTATAGCTGCACTGTATCCCATACACTGAAATTTAACCTGCACATTATAGATTTTTCCTCACTGAAGGGTTCTTTCTACTAAGTACAGCTCAAAGAAAGAGATCTCCCATCCACTTGTAAAATAGAAGCCTGAGCCCAAATGTGGCACTTGGGGACCTGTGGAAGGCTATGGTTACATGAGGAAAAGCCCTACCTCCAAGCAGCTCTGTGTCCCAACAGTGCTCAAGGCACAGCCCTATATCCCTGTGATGTCCAGGACTCCTCAGCTGCTGCTGTTCTCCAACCCACAGCAACCCTGCAGGTAAAGCAAAAGGCTCCCCAGCAACAGTAAGCTTTCCAGATAACTTCAGGGAGCTGGAAAGGGAGAGGATAAATACATTATAAATACAGATTCCCCAACACCTTGGCAGTGGAGCAACATCAAGATCATGCCTTTGCCTCTCCTGACATTGCATCCTAGGAGCTCGGGAGCAAATGCTGCTGGTTGCTAAGATGGTCAGTGCCACACTTTCCAGCCCTCCCTGCATGACAAGACCAGTTTCATCTCACTGGAAAAACAGTATCTCCTTCTGCCACCACGAACTCCCATTGGCACGTCTCTGAAAAACAGATGTGCTGCTAGCAGAGGGCTAAAAGGAACTGAAACACAGTCCCTGTGTGAGCAGGAGCAGCTGCTGAGGTCCTGGGATAGTCCTTTGTGCGGTTTTGGAGCACCCAGATCCTAACATGCTGTCTGGAGCACACACACATTTTTATGTCTGAGGACACAACTGCAAGATCTAGGGAAGCAGGCAGAGCAGCAAGTGCATTTCCTCCCCTTGCTGCCAGCAGACCTGAAAAACCACAAACCATGGGGCTGGGAGGGACTGTGGGAGCAACCTCTTCACCAGAAAGTGGTCTAGCATCTGCACCTGACACTAGAGCCTCCCAAGAAAGATCGTACTACTCAAAAAGTTTTGCCAGAGTGGTCTGTGCTCTTGTAGCTTTGATAGGCTTACCTCCATAAGAAATTATTCCTGCTTTGTATCCCAATGAAATAACAAAAGAGAAGAAGCCTAGTGCAGATCTTGGTTCACAGTTCTGTGCTCCCATCCAACAAACTGCCAGCAGCTGTCTCAGGGTTTTATGCAATGAGGGTATGACAGCAGCCTGCAGTAGAAAATTTTGTTACCCTCATCATCTAGCAGAAACAGAAATTCCTGCACAGGAATTTGCTTGTGAGAAGCACCACAATTGCTTCTCACAATTGCTTGTGAGAAGCACCACATGGGACACTTAAAAGATGTGTTTCCATGAGTTGTTAAAAATATAAATAACCCACTTGTGTCAGGAGAAATACGCAAGGAAAGCACCTTTGCTGCTGTCAGTAACAAGAAGAGATGCAGCAATAAGAGAAAATTAGTAAATGACCCCATTAAGGCCTCAGCTGTTCAATGCTGCTAAATTATAAGGTCAACTCCGAGAACAGCACGATGCTGAAACAAAACTGCTTTGAGAGGCCAAACCCATGCTTGGGAGAAGCAGTAGAGATGAGAGTGTTACAAAAGAAGTATGTTTGGTGAAGGACCTGCTTCTACATGTGGTACTCTATCTATGTGAATATCAGCTCCTATGCCAACTCATATGACAAGTTACTGTGCAAAACCTTTCGTAACATAGAGGTGAGGTTGCAAGACTGCTAACCTCACCATCACAAACCCCAACACTGTAGGTAAACCCATCTTGTAGCTGTTCCTTGTAGCCTACAGCCAGACCCTCCCCACCATCTCTGTACAGAGCAACCGTGCAATGTGTTTTTAGGAAACTCACACTAATAGTGTGCAGAACGGATGAGCGTGTAGCTGGTGTGCTGGGTTATGAAGATTTCCTGCCTCTTACCCAGGAAGGGCATGGTCTGCAGGTGTCATCTGGGGTGAAAAATAAAGTGCAGTGACTTATTCCTAGTTACTGCTTTGACTTTCAAGGTTTGCATTACTGAGAGAAACCTTGTTGTATTTATATGGAAATATAAATGTCTAGAGTAGATGTGATAGTAGGGAAAAGAAGTACCATACTGTTTTGGGCAGACAGAGTGCAATTGCAGCTACACATACACAAAACTCCACTCCTTGCAGTGATAGAAGAATGTACAGGCCTGTTTCCAGTGCTTGAATATGTGTCTGCAGTGCCTTTGCATGACTGATGAAAAAAATAGAGATCCCACAATTGAGGGAGACTTTCCATCTAAGCCATCTGCACCATAGCAGCTCTGTGAGAATCACCCAAAAACAGCCTCAGCTGGGTGGATTTAACTGTCAAGAAAACAGGCATTTCCTGCTGGTATGAGCAACAGCACTAACTCTTTCCTGTTCAGAAATTTTTTTTGTCCCATTTTACATATTAAGAAATGAAGAAAAAGAAAAGGGCTGTGACTCACCTGGCCTAGAGTCAGGCCTAGGACTCATCTGCATTGGTGAAGAGATTGCAGTATCTATTCCTGGTTCAAGACTTTCTCTTCAAAGCAACACACCAGCAGAATCAATATTAATAGCATCAGCCCGGAGCTATTCTCTGGTGAGTGCACACAGATGCACATTTTTCAGTACCTGAAACTGCAGATTTTCTCCCAAATGAGCTCTGAAAAGTGATCTGAAATACTCAATCAAATACAGTCTTGATTAAATGAAGCTTTCCATAAAATAGTTCCTTTGCATAACTAGGAAATGTGAAGGGCATGTTCTCTTCTGCATACACAGGCCTCCTGCTGCACGGGTCCAATAGGCTTTAACAATCCTACTGTTGAAAACTACTTGCCATAAACCTAATCTTGAACAATAATTCTAGCAACTTCCTTGAATAGTTTCATCTCATTTATTACAAAGTTCATTCTTTACTTTCAATTGCTAATCTCTTTTTCAGCATCTAGTCCTATACTTTGCAGAAAAGATGATATGCCTAATTTATGTTATTACTGCAAGCATTTATTAAAATAGTGCTTTAAGGATATCAAGGCACAGTGGGTCAGGTTTCCACCTCCAAGGCCAGGGCTGCAGAGCACAATAACATCTGTTTTACTAAGCAAAATCTAAGCTAGCAAGATGACCTGGAAACATTGTGAATGGGCATGAGGCATTTTCTTTCTCTTATCCTGCCTTTTTCAAAAGAAAAGCAAACCCAGCATGCTCTTCTAACTAGCTGAAAGAATAAGGAAGTTGTTCTATAGTGGGACACATCAAGGGGCACTGTATTTCACCCAGGGACAGCAGAGAATTTGACTTGGTTACAACATTATCAGCGGACAGGACAAAATCCTTTTATCTGCTTCTAAGCACAGTTTTCATCTCTCTTAGACAATGAATTAAAAGGAAGTAAAGAAGTAGAACCCACAGTGATTTACAGACTGATGATGATATCAAATGCCATTGTTCAGAGCAAGAAGGTCTCCCTGGCTGTGCTGAACTTTCCTGTTATGATGCGCCCAGCACCCTTCAGACCTCATTCCCTGGTGACCACCTATTTATCCAGTCTCTGGAGATTCCTCAGACAGGCAGTGAGGAGCAAAATGAGCATTTCTTTTGCTACACTAAGCGGGAAAGTTCTCAAGCGCTGTTCTCTCCTTTTATGCTCTCACGTCATGTCTGCCCTCACACAGGCATGTCCACCAGAGAGGTAGAGCCAAGAAAGACCACACAAAGCTGTGCAGCATACTGCACAGTGACGCATGAATATCTTGTAGCCCTGGAACTCCATGCCTTCAGGCCTAAGCAAAGTATCTTTAGCACAAGGAAAAGAGGATCATGGCAGACCTACATTTTGAATACTGTGGCATATTTTGGCCCTATCATTTCAAACAGTATATAGCAGAATTGAAAAGAGTAGAGTGAAGGACCGATACGAAGTCAAAAACTTGAAGCTACTTCTGTGTAATCAATAGTCAAGGATACAAAAACACTTCAGTTCAGAAATTATTTGGACTTGTGTGAAACAGGACATACTTGTCTCTAGACTGGAGAGACATGGATTTGACAGATCAACCACTTAGTGGATAAGGAATTGGCTAGATGGTTATGCTCTATAGTTGTGGTCAAAGGTGCAATATTCAGGCAGAGGCCAGTCATGAGTGGCATTCCTCTACGGTCGGTACCAGGACCAGCGCTGTTTAACGTATTTGTTGGCAACGTGGATAGTGGGATGGAGTGCACCCTCAGAAAGTTTGCAGATGAAACTGAGCTGTGTGGTGTGGTGTGGTTGACGTGCTGGAGGGAAGGGATGCTACCCAGAGGGAGCTTGAGAGGTGGACCTGTGTGAACCTCATGAAGTTCAATAAGGCCAAGTGCAAGGTCCTGCACCTGGGATGGGGCAATCCTAAGCACAAATACAGGCTGGGTGAAGAATGGATTGAGATCAGTCCTGAAGAGAAGGACATGGGGTTGTTCGTTGGCGAGAAATTCAACATAAGTATGAACTTGCAGCGCATAAAACCAACCATACTCTGGGTTGCGTCAAAAGCACCATGGCCAAGGGGTCAAGGGAGGTGATTCTGCCCCTCTACACTGTTCTCATGAGACCCCACCTGGAGTACTGCAACCACATCTGGGGCTCCCAACATAAAAACATGGACCTGTTGGAGGAAGTCCAGAAGAAGACCATGAAGATGATCAGAGGGATGGAACACCTCTCTTGTGAAGACAAGCTGAAAGAGTTTGGGCTGTTCAGCCTGGAGAAGAGCAAGTTCCAAGGAGACCTTGGAGTAGCCCTCCAGCACCTGAAGAAGAGCTAGAAGGCTGGAGAGGGACTTTTTACAAGGGCATGCAGCGATAGAACAAGGGGTAATGGAACTGAGTGAGGCTAGGTTTAGATTAGATATTAGGAAGAAATTCTTTACTGTGAGGGTGGTGAGACACTAGCACAGGTTGCCCAGTGAAGGTGTGGATGCCCCATCCCTGGAAGTGTTCAAGGCTACATTAGATGGGACTGTGAGAACCTGGTGAAGTGGAAGGTGTCTCTGCCCATGGCAAGGGGGGGTTAGAACCAGATGACCTTTAAGGTCCCTTCCCAGCCAAGCCATCCTATGATTCTATGAAAAACAGGGACTGAGGGGGAATATGACATTACATATATATCAAATATGCATGTATCAAATACATGTATCAAATGTGTACATGTATCAAATGTGTACATGTGTAACAAATACACGTATACAATACATACATGTATCAAATACACGTGTATCAAACACAGATATTAAATAAACATGTATCATATCTTGAGAGATATGGAAGAAACAGAGAACTTTTCTACATTTGTCTCCTCATATGCAAAGAATTAGGGAGCATTTTATAAAATTAGCAGATGGCAGATTCCAAACAAATGAAGACACACTTCACACAAAGTTCAGCTGTGCTCCTCACAACTGGCTACTGTGGATGTTAAACAGTTTAAAAAGCAATCCTACAAGTTCACAAAATTTGTAAAAACTTTGAGAGCCTAGGAAAAAGAAATAATCTATTGAGAGATATTTAGCACAAGGCAATACCCCTTCCTTCCAACTGAGGAAGTGCCTAGAAGGATAACTCTCGGAAGTCGGGTAAAATTTCCCAGAAAAAGGTGTCCACTTTCCCTTTGTAGCCTCATCCTTAGGTACCCACTGAGGAGGGAAGGGGAGGAAAGGGGAGGGGAGGGGATAGCTCAAGCATGTTGACAGACTGCATCTGTTCCTAAAGTTTTCCATTTAATTCCTAATTGTCTTGATGCGTAAACCTTATGTATTACCTTACATATAAGATTTAGTTTTGCACCTGCTTGCAAAGCTTATTTCCATTAGATGTTGCTTCCCTCTGAGGTTCTGAGCTTCATCCACTTTCATCCACTTAGGAGTTGAGCTGCATTTCACAATGAGAATGAGCTGGAGGTGATGGCAACTGCATAAACATCAGGAAGCATGTATTTTCTCTCCAGCACAAATCACTTCACTTGACTGGGTCTGTGTCAGCCTCATTTATAGAGGTGAATATATTTACCCTCTTTGGAAATCTACAAACACAAAAACATGAGGTAAGTGTTAAGTATTAGCTGCAGGATGGTAACACTACGAAGAGACATTGCCACCAGCTGTAACTTCCTTTAGCAATAAGTAAAAGACATTGCTGTGAGTAGAGAAGGAAAATAAAATTCCTTCTTATTCACTCATCTAAAGTATAATTGTAAATCATCCTTGACCAGATGACATGAGAGGAAGAAATGCTGTTTCTAAACCTGCTTAGAAATCAGTGTCACTAGCACCAAGTGTTCCAAACAGGGACAGTAAAACTACAGTCCTTGCCATGTGCACTAGCAATGACAGATAATGTAACTAAACAGCTTCTATTCTGCAAATTAAATGCAAGTGTTCTCAAAGGGATGTGTTTGTATTCATTTGTATTCATTCAACGAACAGCCACAGGGCAAATGATTACTGAGTGTACTCAGCAGAAAAATTCCCTTTCTTTGCAGGCAGGTGATTTAAACTATAGATCCTGCACTGCTACTAGAAGGTGCACATCCTAAGACCTGTAACATTCTGTCCATTTATGCCAATGGGAAGTCCATCCAATTACAATCAATGTGCATATCATTGTTCAAGTCTCTGTAAAACACACACACATACCACAGGTTGGAGGAAATCACAAGTGAGCCATTATAATGATTAAGTAACCGAGCAACCTCTTGAGAAGTTCCAAGTAATTTAGTTTTCCCTGGGGCCACGCTGCTGAGTCCATAGAGAGAGCAGTACAGCAAGACAGTGAGGGGCTGGCTGGGAGGGCAGCCATCCTGCAGCTCTGCTTGTGCATGCAAACACTGTTTCTGGAACATTCACCTCCTTAAACACTCATCCACCGAGTACACTTTTCAAAACTACAACTATATTACATGCTTCTGCCAAAAACACAGCTGACACATGATGAAATTTTAAAGAATTTTATTTGCTGTCTGACTACAGTGCTTGACCGGCCCCACATCACTTCTCTTGGCAACTTCATGGAAAGACAATTTTTCTTTGGCCAGTTTCTGTAAATAAGGGCTGGGGGAGTGAACACTTGGATGGCAGATCCTAGGTCTGCCAACTTTCTTCCATTAGAACACTGATTTTCAAGAAACAGGGAACATTCTGCTGAAACAAAGAGAGACACTGACTTCATTATATTTAAAGTACTTATTAGTCCAGTCTGGGTGATTAAGAAATGAAATCTTAGAGATTGGTTGCAATTTAGCTAGGAGCAACTCCACAGGAGAGGCACATGGAAATGAGTATCCAGAGAAACCCGGCTTAGCATCTGGAAGTGCCTACACTGCTGTGGTCCTCTGAAACAAACCCATAAAGCACGGGTGTGCAAGTGGCACTACTCCATGTACACAGAAATAACTGCACAGGACCTACACACAGACCTATTAGACAATTTCAAATGTGTCTCACAACACAGAGAAGTATCTAAAAGGCTAGAAGGAAGGAAATGGGTATCCATCACAGAAGGTGTTCCCTGCTCAGTGAAATCAGGTCCCTGGAACCATCATCTCCAACACACAAGTGCATCTTCAGGTGCTAGATACTTCTACAACTCCAATCCAAAACAAACTTCAGTCACTGGGGAATCTCCGCAAGTGCTGTCCTCATCTTCATCTGCAAAATAATCAGGCTCTGGTCACCCTTCTTTTGAGGGTCACATGTTCTCAAAAATATCTCTTAACTTGCCAGAATATAGCAATAGCCTTGTAATTTACCTCACATTACATGGAAAAATATCAATGAAATAGCAAAACCTTATGACTTTAACCACAGACTGCCAATTACTGTTCAGAAGCAAATGAAGTCTTAACCAAAGGTAATGTGTCATTGTGTCATTTTTCTAAATGAGACAGAAGCGAAAACCAAAATTTGAAACTAATACAGTTTTCCATCTTTTTCATGAAAGAAAACAAATATTTGGCTATGAAAGTAGATTTGCTCTTTCAAAAAAAACCTGAATGGCATTTTTTTGTTATACTAATGCTAGTCCATCACCATCATCACTGAAGTCAAAGGCATGGGGACACAGCAGATGATTTTGGTAGAGCTAGGTTCAACTAGTGTTACCTGTTTTTAAAGACCCAGACCCTGCCCAGAAGGTCTTCCACATGCACAAGTTGTGCAAAATCAGGGCCCAAATAACAGAACTTCAAGTGAGAAGGAAGTAGGTAAAGAAGAGACCGTAGTGAGTTTTGATGAAAGGGGAACTATCAGTCGGTAGAGAGGCTCCTAACAGAAATATTCAGAGAGCAGCCTTGGCTCCATTCTCTTTAATGTTTTTGCAAGTGAGCATGATACGCAAAGTGAGTGCGCTGCTGGTATTTTCTCATAGCATAAAGGAGACAGGTCCCATTTTTGTAGGAGGGGTTTGCAAAGCCAAGAACTGGAGGAGCAAGGTGACTGGAGACAGAAAAATGGGAAGAAATTCAAAGCTACTCAACAAAAGATCATGTATTTGTGGAGTAATATTGAGAACTGCTACCATAAGCTCAGAGCTCATTAAATGGAGATGACTGAGGAGGAGAAGAAGCAGGGAGCATTAGGTAATTATAGGATGACTTAAGCTACCAGGTGATGCAACTATGAGAAAAAGCAAATGTGATCCTACGATATGTCAGCCAAGATATTTCCAGAGAAGACATACAGTGGTTGTCATGACATAAAGCAGTGATGCAGCATGGAATGGTAATAACATAGAAATGGCTGTACTAATTCAAATCAAGAGTCCTCCTAGCCCACTATCATTTCTTCAGCTGTGGCTAGAGTAAGAACAGGAAGAATAAGAATAGGACAAGCACATTTAAGACTTCCTTCTGATACTCTCACAGCCTTGAAAAATTTTCAGCTCAGGGGATTTCCTTCGTTAGGAGGGTGGTTTGACTATTAAGCAACCCACAATGGTTTTTAATTCCAAATTATTTTCAATCTACTTGTGAGCCAATCTAAATTACTTGAATATACTGTGTCCTCCTGCAAGGACTTCCTCACATTTACTGCTTATCACATGGAGAATCACTCCCTTTCTTTTCCTTTTGACCTTAGTTCCAAAGTTTCGTAATGTGCCCCCTAATTCTTGTTCAGGATGAAACAGTCAATCCCCATCAACCTTTTCCCAAATTTTTTAATCTTCTCTCATATGTTCCCAAGGGGGCTCTCTTCCAGGCCAAACAGGTCCCATGTCTGCAGTCACTCCATACTCCTGATCATCCCTGCTGCCCTACTCTCAGTTTAAATAGACCCTTTCTGAGCTAAAGAGAGCAGGACAGATTTCGACAGTGTCATAAAGATGTTGTGTTCTCTTTCTGCTCCTAATAGTTCCTATATTTGATATGGATGAGGATTTTTCTTTTGCTTTCTGATGAGTATAAATCTAATGTTTGTATGTCTAGTCCACTCATCCATGCCCAAGAAATGTTAGCTTCACCTTGAAGAGGAGTAGAAGTACAAAATCAAGGTAAGATAATGAGTGACATGAAGATTTCATCATATGTGTTGAGTTTAAAAGAAAAGTTATGACTCCTCTCTGTACATATCGCTGAAAGTACCAGGCAAGGAGCAGAGTTATTGGAAACGAAAGGCAATGTTAGGACAAAGATGTAAACTGGGTTTAGATGTAAATGAAGCTTGGATATAGTCAGATTGGCAATTAGAACAAAGCCTGGAGACTGGGAGACTCTGGAACAGCCTCTCAACAGAAAAGGATGTAAAAAATTAAATTAGTTACAGGATGGGGCAGAGTCAGTTTGTGAAAGGATGGTTACCTACAGTACCAGGAGATTCATAACACAGGAAGGCCCCACCTAGGTATGCATTTAATAACATAGGAGGTACTTCACACCAGCTCTCTCTATGGCTTTGTTTAGGCCTTCCCAAGGACAATGCTGCTTGCTTGCCTTGTAGGACAGAGTACAATTCTTTGCACATTGATATCCAGAGATCTACTGAAAGCATTCACAAAGAAGTAAAGGTAGACAAAGACTGTAGAGCTTGCTGCTGGTTAGGGTTACAAGCCATTACAAGATGAAGAATTAGCATGAGAAGATTCATGAGAGTAAGAAACCTACATTAATCCTACTGCAGAGCAATGTGGTGGGAGGAGCAGGCTACATAATCCCTAACCATTTAAATAATACAGTACTTATTAAACAGTTAAATCATTTAAGCAATTATTTATGGATTGACTAATCCCCTCATTTATTGTTCCTTGTGTAGACAATCTCGGAGTAACCATTACTTCAAATACCCGAGTTTATAATGGGTCAGGTAACAGGAGTGTGTAGCTAGGTATTGGATGGACAAAGAAACTGATTTGGTTTGGGATAAGGGGCTTTTTGGTAGGGTTTGGTTTTTTGGGGGTTTTTTTTAGTTGGTTGGTTGGTTGGTTGGTTGGGGTTTTTTTCACCAACCTCAGCATTTATAAAACCTCAGACTACTACCACATTAAAGAGAAAAAAAAAAAAAGACAGAGCTGCCAGATGTCTTCAGGATCACTGTTTTCCTTATCACTTGATATATGATTAAAACACTAGAGGATACATGCTGGAAAGATAACTAGTTGAAGGTGTTATTGTATACACTGGAATAACACAGGCACATTTCAGAGAACTGTAAAGCAACTTTAAGACATTTATTTCTCTCGCAAAGTCAGAAAACTTAGAGGATCATTTCCGTATGCTCAAAGAGATCCTGTCTCACAGGCACGAAGATTAAAAGTCTTCCTTACTAAATTACCAGTAGAGATGGCAACCCTGATTCAAAAGGGTGAGATTAGTCCTGTAAAACTCTTTTTACCTCAGCTGTCAAACAACTGCTCTTTAATATCAGAAGATTCAGCCTAGTGACATTGGTTGTAATGGTCATAATGCTATGTTTTAGTGCCAAAGTCACCCAGGCAAAACCAGTGACTAGAAGGACAAAGATTTAGAGCTGGTAGATCTGGTTAAATAATCTTAAATAATATGAAATGTGAAAAATAATGTCACTTTTCTATAAGGTACTTGGAAAAGAAGCATGTAAAGGTTGTTGAAAATTATTTATTTCATTACTTGGTGTATATATAGGCAGTGCACAAATTATTCTTTTCTCAACAAAAATACATATTGCCTCTCCCAGAAACACACAAATGTGATTCTAGTGATTGCCCTCTCTATTGTTCTTTAAAGAGTAGAGGAGGGGTGTATCGCAAAGGCAGCTGCAGAATTTTGGAGGTAAGTATTCACTTCACCCAGCTATTGACACCTCACAAAGAAGATCCAGCTTGCACATGCATAGAGATCAGCAGAGCACAATAAAACCTCTCTAAAACACAGTCCTAGTAAATCAAAATTCCTGAAATCTTGTTTGGAAAACAAACAAAACAAAAAAAAAGATGGGGGGGAACTAACCAAACAAAACAAAAACCCTCACAATTTCTGTTCTATTCCCACTGGGATTGTGTCATCTCATCATCAAGAATAACAATAAAATCAATTCATTATGTTCCATTGAAGGCAGCCTCAGGAGAGAGATCAAAGAATGACAGGAAATGAAAGATGACCGACTTTATCACCTTTGGAGCCAGTCCCAAAGATCTCAAATTAATTTAGATTGGTGGGGCAGTGCATAAAAGCTGGCAAGCCCTTTACCAGTGCAGAGTCTCTATACAAACCAGTGAAGTGCTGTTGTCTCTGGGGTCTTTCAGCAAGCAAAACCTTTTTGTGAGTGCTAAGTACTTTTTCCTTTGGTCATTTCAAGTTTATTACTGGATACGGGGGGAATACTTCCACGTTTTCCTCTCGAATTCTGCAGGGAGCCATCTCTCTCTCCTGAAAGACCCAGCTGTAACATTTCTGCGAGAAAACCCTTCCCCTGTGGGAGGCTGCCGGTCGTCGGCCCCTTCTGCTCCCGGTAGCAGCCCTGACTGGCCAGCGACCCTGGGAGAGCATCCCAAGCAGACAACGGCGCCCGCAGGAACTGGGGGCTGCCTGCAACGAGGCTTTCTCTCTGCTCGAGAGAGCAAAGCAACTCCACAAAGCTGCAAGTCACAGGGAGCTTGCCAGGGTTGCTGCGGTGCAAAAACTCTCTGTGGGACACTGTGACCCGAGGGTGCTGCTCACATGGGGAGCGGGGATCCCCCCCTCCACCGACTACAGTAGGCAGCACAAAACCCCAACCTCCCTTCCCTCATTCACAACAAGTCCTGGAGATGCCTCACCCTGCTCTTTATTTTTGCCCCTTTCCTACAAATTTGATTTCAGATGCTTGAGAACAGCCCTCTGAGTACTAGTTTTCCCTCCGGACTTTCCTTCCAATACCTTGTTGTGTTTCATTTTCAAACCAGGTCACTATTTCCTTTTTAGCCTTTGATTTATTACCCAGGCCTTAGACAACTAGGGCAACTACCCTACCTTATCCCAGGCCAAATTTCACAGCATCTGTGGTACCACATGCCAGAGAGAGAGAGAGAGAGAGAAAGATCCTGGCAGATACCTTCCCTTCCCTCTCCTCACTTCCTTGGCAAACAGCTGCTTCTTGGAAACACCCAGTTAGTCAGTGGATCCCATTAACCCCAGTGATTCAAAGCAGTGTCATCTGCAGCTGCAGACAGGCACTGCCTTTTTCCCCTCCACTGCCGGCAACTGCCAGCAACTCTCTGAATGGCATGAAAGTATTAAGCATCTCTGACCTGATTTCTTAGCAGCCCGCTACACAGAGTCTGAGCCTACAACACTGGAGCATCCCCCTCAAAATAAGATGTGTTTGATACCTTAATACCTTCTACATGAGCTATAGGAGGCTTTGAACTGCATGTTTCAGAGAGCCTTCCAGGTAGCTACGCATTCCTCACCATGTGATAGAGCCCCACCACTAAACTCAGGGCCCTATGAAAGGATTCTTTTTCATCTACTCACTGAACATTCAACAAAAGTTGAATTCCTTCATTCAATCCCAGTTCTACTTTCAGAAGAGGTAAAACCTCATGAAAAAATGTATTTTATGGAATAGTTCCTGAATTCCAGCTTAACTTACCACCTGAGGACTCCCACAAGGAGCCCCACAGAGACTGTACAAAGTTTACACATCCTACTGCATCAGCCAATTTTGAAGGCTCAGCCATGAAAGAAAGCTGCTATGAAGAGTTAAGAAAAGATGTATTTATTGCCATCAAAAATCTCTACTCTTCACAACCAGCTTGAAAACCAACACTTTCTTTTGCTAGTCCCCTCACCATGTTGCCTCACTGGAGAGCAGCTAATATTTGTGGAGGGTCTCCCTGCCTGTTATTCCTAAAGCATAGTGGAAATACATCATGAATAATCCTTGTCATGAGTTGTGTGCTCCCATAAGAGAAACTCTGTCTTGAGTCCATCTCTTGATCCACAGGCATTCAAATTTGTGTGCAAATAAAAAAAAAAAATATTTGAGACTTTTTTTTAAGTGTCTGACAGCTGTTCCTTGACTTGAATGCGAGGAGGAGTCACTTGTCTCAGAGTAGCTCCTGATGGATATATGCACATGATCAAAACCAATTCCAAAAGCAAAGGGTACTCAGGCTGCTGGTAAGCTCAGAGGACAGAAGGGAAGAGAGACAGAAGGACTTTTCAGCTGCTTTTCCTTGTGGTCAGCTGAGTGTCAAAGTACAGTGACAGTCTAAAGCAGAGATGCTGTCACTGGCGCTTGCCTGCCTTGCCTGTAAACAAATAAAAGGCATCATTTTCCTCTGCAATGAATCTGGCTCTTTTCACCAACACTAAATTGATTTAAAACCTTCCAAAGGAAAAGCCTCAATGTTTAATTTCTCTGGCTAGCCTTAGATTCTTGGCCCTACTTTTATTTTCCGTAACATCCAGTTTATTTCTTTTGACATTTGTTATCCTTCAAAAATGCTATTGTAATTAGATCATGACACTCTACAACTATCTCCAAACTTAAATATTCCCTTTCAAGACACTTCATGTGTAAATTTCATGAGATTTTGAACAATGTTATCTTGAAAGTACACTGTGTTCAGAGCCAGGGCGAAAGGAAAATAAACTCATAGAAAATAAAAAGCAATTCTTTTGATCCTCCAGAATAATTTACTTGATTTTATTTATTTTCCCATTCTTCTTTGCTTCCTCTGTTCAGACTGGGAGGGAAACACTGAAATATGGCATGAAAAAAATTATTTTTTACTGTATTTTCAGCTCAGCAGGGACTGGAAAATTAAAGAGAAAGCAGTGTGACCTGAAAGTAATCTCCATTCATTCACCTCAGGAAAGTTGTCCGACTAAGGGCTGTTATGTAATAAATTATCTGAAATATGGATCTGTCCATTTCAAACCAGTGTGATTCCACAGACTCACCTAAGGTCAGTGGCTGGTACTGCCAAACTCATTCCTCCCCAAATTACTTTGAGTTCATCCTCACATACTTTAACATCAAATAGTTCTCTTTTTTCCAGAGTGACTGTGGCCTAAAACCAGAAGACTGCTTTCTTTTCCCAATGAAATTAATCTGCTAAGGAAACCTCTTCAAAAGCAAGCAAACTAAATTGGCTTTTTTTGAAAGATGAAAGATTCATGGTCAGCCTCTGTTTGTCTCCAAGTGCACACGACTGCTTGGAAGTTTGGCTGGAACCTCTCTCTAACTGCCAGCTATCAGCCTTGAGGGCCCCTTTCCACACCATCATCCAGGGGTGCATCCATAAATTTCCCCTTGAGTTTATGTGTGGGCCAGAAGCAGGTGCTGGCCTTGACTTGGCAAAGCTGCATGACCAGTCACATAAATACACCCTCAAAACACTGAATACAAATGAATGCAGGGAGAGGAATCTCTGAGCTGCTCTCAGGTCAGGTGAAAGAAGAAAGAGGCAGAAAAGAAAAAAAAAAAGCATGCAAGAAAAAATATTGGAACCAGGTCCAATAATGTTCCCACTGCCTTTGTATATTACTGGCACCAAATTTCTCCAAACTAGTGATCCACCAAAACAAAGAATGATGTTATGGGTAGGGTTATACCAAGATCCCAAAGCCTCAAGACAAGGAACAGAGTCCTAGAGGTGGTTCCTTTTACCACAGACACATTATGGGATCCAACCACAATAACCAGCAGACTATCTGACCTACTTGATCCTGATGCTACACAGCAGCCCAATGTGCTGGACAGGACTCAGATTTTATGTTCATGCTCTGGGTATACAATCTCTACACAATCTGCTCAAACTGCCATTTAAATCACAGGCTTGCCATGTAGGCTTGGTTTCCATGAAGTTTCTGACTACACTCAGGCTCCCAACTCTCCCACCCAACCCTTGGAAACAAATCCACTCCATGACACGGTATCTAGAAATTAGCATTTCTAGAGCCTGAAAGGATACCAAGCTCATTTCTTAACAAGTTAATAAGAGAAGAGACCTCTCTTTACCATTGATGTGCTCAGCCTTTAGGAGCCCAAGCTCCTAAAATTTAAGGCGCTTGGCTTTGGAGCAATTGCCGTAGAAATCTGGTAATTTGGTGATTTGTTTCATGTTGATTTGTAGGTTTCAAAGCAGATGAAGGTACCTTTCTGGCACGTTTTGTATGTGAAAAGCATATTTTTTGGGCCTGCCTGTGAGGTCATCCTTCCCCTTCCAAAGCAGTCTGCCTTTAACAGCTGGGCTTCGTTGCCCAGACCATGAGCTGTTCCTCTGAAATTGTTTCTTCTCCCTGTAAAACTTCTTAGAGTATATTAAAAAAAAAAAAAAATCCTCAAGCATGTTAAGTAATCAGTTCAGAATCATTAGGATAAAGCTGTCACTGAAACCCACAGGCGTTTTGTCTCAAGGGTCAAAAGGAGTGACCATTACTAGGTTCTTCTGAAGGCTTCCCCTTTAAAACCTCTTTGTCATAGTCCAGTCTAGTCCCTAGGAGCAAACACATGGTAATAGCATTAATCCCCTTCTCTGCCAAACAGGTTTGTTTCCTTCCTTCACTGATATGCAGTACAACTCCCAACATCAATTCACCACTAGAAGGAAAGGTTGTGAATGAGCGGTAGCGTCAGAGGCTTTAGCTCCTCTCACCTTTCAGGGCACTGGGGTACTCTTCAAAACATAGTTCCACACCTCCCAGTTTGAATGCCATCAGAGGGTATCCTACCTCCTCTCTTACTTCTCCTCTTCTGAAAAAAAAAAAGCATACAGGGAGGAAATTCATTCAGGCTTAACGTCCCCAGTATAAAACTTGATAACACTTTGGGTGTCCTACGAACAGATCAGAGGGACTAAAAGTGTACCTTGTACAATTCAACTAAGTGCAATTCAAATCTTAAAAATGTGTGAAAACAATAGAATTGCAAGTTCCTGGGATAAAACTGGCCTCCTTCTTCTGCTGTTGAAGGAGTTAAAGGGGCTGCTCTTTCCAATTAACAATGGTAATACACTCGGTGTGTCCTAGGGTCAAAATTCTCCTTCAGTTCCTGCAAGTACAAGATGGAAAGAATTTCACGAGACATTATCAGAAAGAATTCACAGTGAGATAAACACTTACTTCTTCCATTTGTTTTCATTCAGGCTTGACTTGTCACCAGTAATTATGACAGAGGATGTGATAAATGTCCGCTCAACATTCGTAAGAACAATATGCTTTACCCAAACAAGAGAACAGACAGGAAAAAAAGGCTAATCATAAGCTAATTATTTCTTTCACTAATTGTTACTGTTCTGAGTCACTGTTTCTACGAATTGCCTCACTTTTTTTTTCCTTCAGGAATGAAGCAAAGGAATATTTCAATCTTGTTGTGTTTCTTACCTTGCATCTTTTTTTTTTTTAATGATATGTATTTTATTTCTCCTTGTCAAGAGTTTGTTGATGTTCCAAAACCTACATTTGAGTTTTACAGCCTTCAAAAATCTATTTAATGGCCAAGAAAAGCAAAAATACCAAAATGCTGTGTTTTCTTTCATCCAAAATGTCACTCCTGGGAGCTACACTCTTTTCATGGACTTGGATGGAGCTTGAATGACAATTTAGACCTTTAATTCAGATGCTTTACTCCTCTTTCACCTGCCACTTTTCCAGGGGGTGGAAAAGCTCTTTTGACATAGAGATAAGACCTGTTCTTATTTTGGGCCTCTGCTTTGCATTCATACCTTAACAATAGGTGAAACATCTTGAGCAGGCCACTTTCTCACCATTTCTGAATGAAAAATAAATATGATACATTCAAAGTCTTGACACTGCCTGCTTCCAGGAGAATGAAAGTCATACCAACAGCCTTGGAGAGCAGGTGCCATAGGTAGGTGGTGAAGAAAATGACACAGGCTCTGTTGGAAGATTACATTTGTTGAACCAAATGCATTTAGGAAAGTTGACATTTCACTGAGTTGACTATTTCCTTCAGGAACTGTTGTAGTTCTTTCATCAAAGCAACTGTGTAAAATAGCAAAACTGAACAAACATTTTGGGGTCTTGTAATTGCCAAGAGAGTTTTACAGACACTGATACTTGCCCTTCTTCTAGGTTCATTCTGTGGAGCCTATGTGGACTCTCAAACCCACCATCACGCTTTCCAGAAATGGAACCAGGTATGCTGCTGGACATCTCCAGGGTTTTGTGCTGCTAAGCAGGTTTTCTATGTATCTTATTATTTCTTCTTAAATGACAAAGTCTAGATTCTGTAACTAACTGTATAGCTCCTGTGCTACTGAGTGCTCTCACCTTTTCTTGGCTTCCTAAGAAGTGCAGGATTCGCAGTGCTTTACGGTGGATTCTCAGCAACCCGCTGGATTTACTCCTCAATAAAAATTTAGGAAAGTCAGGTTTGTCGTTTACTTAACATTTGAGAGATGTGAGAAGTTCTGGATAGTCCACAATCTCCGGGGAAAAGAAAAAAAACCACCAACCGCCAACAAATGAACTGGGGAAAAATTAACATATTGCTCTTTAGAAGCTGCACAGACTGACAATTACATAGCAATTTGGAGTTATTATCAACAACCCTATCACCTTGGAGACTGGCTGACGCTGCACAGAAATATTAGATGGGAAATTAAGGTTAACAAAGGGTTTCCTACTGTTGTTCCTAGTAATATAAGCACTTTACACAGCAGTTCTAATTCTGTTGAACTGAGAAAAAGGAAATGGGAGAAGACAATTTAAACAGAGACCACCGATTAAAATTAGAGGTACCCTGTCCTCAACAGACTCACTTTCCCAGCAGAAAATCACAGCTGCAGTCTTACTTTACCTTGGTTGACTTCTTCAGAGGCAGTCTTTTGATTGCAATTGCTTTAAAGTTCTGTGATTTTGCCATTAACTCAAGTTCAATAGCTGTTCTTCAGCAAGGTCTTGATTCTGTACAGGTAGAAACATGATATGGCAATGCCCTCAAAGACAGGACAGATTGTTTATCTAAAAGCTATGTCAGGCCTGATGCTGAGAGGCAATGGCAAGCCTGACAAGCGGTGCCATTGATGCAATGCTGTCTCAGCACTGCTCATCACAGTGTACATCAAATGTTCCAACTGAATATGAACTAAAGTCTCTTGATAACAGCTGTGTTGTGTTTTGCTTTCCAGCAAGACTCTGGTGTGAATCAAGTGAAAGACAAAAATTCCCATTTCTCTTACATATATGCATCAGCACTAATAAAAATATTTCAAGAGATCTAGGAATTCATTTCCAGTTAGACAGTCTTTTCTGCTGTTTTCTCAAAGTACTGTAATGTTGCCATCTTGCACTGAAAAACCCTCAGGTGTTCAGAGATCATACTGCCAAATCCACATTAATATGAGTGGTTATGGTTCCCCATGTTCTCACATGCTTGGGAAAAAAAGTTGGTTATTTTGAAGTAGAAGTAGCACAGCATGCCTGCTTAGTGCATCTTTCATCAGGACCCTGAGATGGAGTAAACATTTCCCAGGTCAGAATCCTGTCCAAAGAGAAAAGCCTTTCAGCTTTCTCCTCATTTACGTGGAGAAGAACACATCCAACCTTGGACACTGAATGTTCCTAAGGCACCTGGGCCAAATGGACCTCAAACATCAAGTCTTAAGTTCTGCTCTCACTCAAAGACTCATGGCCATCCTGAGAGTGCTGTTAGTTGCACTCTCAGGAATAAAGATGTTTGCAGAAAATCAGGACAGGAAAAAAACAAAACCATATTTGGCCTGCAAAACCTCTGTCATCCCTGGCTGCAGTCACTGCTGACATGTAGTTTCCTGATCCTTTTTGTTGTATTAGCCTCTCACTTCATTTTACCTTTGGATTGAAAGAAATTTGGAGATGGATCCATCTATTTGTACAGTATAGCATATGGCAGGTAGACAATTACACACAATAAACTTTCAGATAACATCATTATAATTTAGACTTCACGATACTGGAAGTCTGAAATTTTTTAGAACTTTTACTTCTTTTGAACAGTATAAACCTGCTTTAAAAGAACTGTGACAGAATGGAAACCATGAAGACTGGATAGCACAGAAATGATCTGCCAGTAGCAAGAGAGCTAATAAAATTCAGGCATTCTTGATACAGACCTACAGCAGGTTTGTATTCCTTACCCCTTTCTCAAGCTACATCATGTTCAGCTACCTAGTCCATGCCTCTGCAACCTAGTCTATATTCCAGACCTCCTCCCTCCACTTGACTCCAGTTTTCCTTGTTCAGTCAGTCCCAGCCTCCCCTTCTCTTCAGTCACATATCTGATTCTAGCTGCCTTCCCATCTACCTCTCTCTTTGCTAAATCCTTCATCCACTTAAACTGAATTTATCCCCATTTAACCTTTCAACACTGTTTCCCTTCCCTCTTACCACCTTTACCTGCTGAGGTCCTTATAAACCTCCCCATAATTGGATAAGACAGCTTTCTCCTCCATGCTACAGGGGCATCAGGAAAAGATCATGTGCAGAAGAGCTGTTCTCCATTTTGTTCTCACTTCCAGCAGCTGCCCACAGCAGTTCAAAACACAGTCACAGGAGTTCTTTCCAGCCCACCAGAGACTCAGATGGGGGGTGGAGCATGCACAAGAAACAAGAGCATTAAAAAAAAATCACTATAGGTATAATAAATTATTTTTTTTTTCTCTTGAATTCTTCTTTGGGGAAAAAAAATTTAAAAAGCCTTTTTGGCATCATTTGCCTGTTATAGTTACCTTATGGCAATATACTGCTTTGAAAATTTCAACCTACGTGGTTGAGAACGTGAGCAATAATTTAAAACAGAATATTGAGCTGCTAGGCATCACATGATAATGATAAGGATAACCAAAGCAACCAGCCCCACCTGTAATCACATTTTTAAAAGAATAGAAATGAACCAGCCATTTCTAACATCTTTTTGTTCATTATTACTACACCTTCATTTTTTTTCCCATCTGCCACTCATCTCCAGCTCGTCCCTCCCAGCCTGAGTACGTTGTGAAAAGACCAGTCACAACCTGCAGGCTATGATTGTTTTCTAGGACATGTACACAAAAGATTTCACTACATCTGGCCATTTAATGCTACAGCACATTGTACAATAACATCATAATATTTTCAAGCAACTGTGTAATACTCTGTTCTTTCTGAATAAGTCAAGAGTTTCATTATCTAAATCCATGTGAGAACACAGGAAGCTGTGTTTCCCCACCTCCTGAAATATCTGCCGCAGGAAGGAAGGTATATTGTCTTTTTGATGCCCCTGTTTTGCCTGTGAGGTGGTTCTGTGTGCCTGTTTTGCAACAGTACTACAAAAGCAAACCAAATCAAATCTGCTATGGAAATGTCATGTTTGCTAGACACAGTTTGCATCCTTATAACTCAAGGGTGACTGGATCTTGAGCATATCTTTAATGTTATCAAAACCTCTATGATTTGGGGAGCTCCAAAGTGTGATCATTTGAACAGCAGTGGGAAATGAAAAATATGAAAATTATACCCTGCATTTCAATCACTGCTTGTTTTTGTTTTAAGAGAAGGAAACATACTTCCTGAAAGTCCTTTGCTAAGTCTAGGACAAAAAAAAAAATACTTTAATCTTTCCTTTTACTGTGTGAAAAATAATATCTGTGGCAAGGGATGATTTTTATGACCTCTGAAGGCATGAAATCAGAGCTGAAATAATAATGATTATCCAGACTTCAATCTTCCTCATTCTTTGCCTAAACAAATCCTACTTCAGGCACCAGGATTTTGACCTAACTAATAAAAAGTCATTCATGGCTAGGCTTCGCGAACGAAGATTTAGGAAGGCTCTATAGTGTTGTCTACTCTCTTATATGGTTCCGAATCATGAGTCGTCTACCGCCACCACCTGCGTCTCCTAGAACGCTTCCATCAACGCTGCCTCCGAACAATCCTAAACATCCACTGGTCAGACTATGTGACCAACACATCTGTTCTAGAACAGGCAGCAATCACAAGTATTGAGGCCATGTTGCTGAGAACACAGCTGCGCTGGGCAGGACACGTCTCAAGGATGAAGGACCACCGCCTCCCTAAGATCTTGCTTTATGGTGAACTTGTCACTGGCTGCCGCATGAGTGGAGCCCTGAAGAAAAGATACAAGGACTCCCTGAAACAACATCTCAGCCTTGGCCATATTGATCAACATAACTGGTCTACTCTGGCCTCAAATTGGAAGGCCTGGAGACACACCATCTATCTGCTGCTTCCTTTGAGAACGCACACAGGATCACTCTCAAGGAGAAAAGACAACGCAGAAAGAATTGTGTCTTGCTGAATATACCACCTAAGGAGTCTTTCTGTTGTGCCTTTTGCAATCGGATATGTCTATCTCGTATTGGCCTCATTAGCCACCAGCATGCTTGTAACAAACGTGGAATAAAAAGTAAAGATATAGAGATTCAGCACAGCGAGGAAAGTAATACTAAGCAAGTGCAAGTCGCTGACATGATAAATCTCAATTCGCAAGTGCAAATCATCAAAATATCTCCGTGAAGTTTGATTTCTTGGACTTAAAAGAAGACTAGCTTTATAAGGCTTCAAAATAGTTTTTGAAAATTATCCTCTTTTTTCTACTCTCTGGTCTTCCCTCCCTATGAACAAGAGACATGATTCAGAGAAGCACTTACACATGCATGTACAATGAGACACCATCAAGTCCCACTATCAAGTCCCACTACTGGGAAATGAAATAGAATTTGCACAACTCTAAACTATCCCTTTGACTGTTTCTCTTGCAGCATTCTGTCCTTACTGACCATTCATGTCCACTCCTCAGGCCTTGACCTGCAGATGCTTCAGTTTAGGTGCAGGAATAAATGAAGATAGATAGATAGATAGATAGATAGATAGATAGATAGATAGATAGATAGATAGACAGATAGATAGATAGATAGATAGATAGATAGACAGACAGACAGACAGACGGATTTATTTCTGCAGCTAAACTGCGGTAGGGATGGATATAGAAAATATATAAAACAGAAGGCTCACAGGCTGCTATTGGCTGCAGAAGTTGTGGGTTTAGACCTGGGAAGACTACCACAAATGCAGGCAGAGACAAGCAAGCTTTGAGAGAGTGGTCACAAAAGGCTGGCAACTCCCCTTCTGGGCATCGCTTTGGTCACTAGGGAGTAGCAAGAAGAACACAAGTGCCCAAGAAATAAGACAGAGCAGGTAACTGAGTCCACCAAAGAGATATCTCCCATGACAAAGTGGGATGTGGTCAGAAAAAAGTCAATAGTCAGAAAGAATCTTTACACAAGGAAAAGGAGCACTGGAGATCCTGAGCCATACTGCAGCCTGCCATACAGATTGGCACTTATTCTTGTGATGAGAACACAAGACAGCTGTAAGCAACAGCTTAGCCTTGTGCTCACCAGTAATTCAGGAAATTTCATACCACATTTACTGTTCTCATATTTATTGGTCTAGGAGAGCTGGTATGTTCTAGCAAGGCTGGTGGGAAAGCATAATGCCTGAAAAAAGGTGAAGAAGGGGGGGTTCTCCTTGGGCTAATAAAAGAATATTTTTAGAAAGGCAAGTTGTTACTTAAATTTACAGGATAACTTTTCCCTCCACTATTCATTAGTTTGGATAAACATTTCACAGCAAGAAAATAAAGCCTAGAAATTGACCCAGTGGGCTCTGGTAGTCCACATCACTTGTTATTCTCTCTCTCTGTCAGCTTACAGAGACAACTTGATTTTTTTTTCATTTCACATATCCATCTTCATATACAGTCAACATTGGTCTACTGGTATAAAATAGGGCAAAAAAAAATCTGAAAGTTTAAAAACAGTGCTTTTGGGTCACGTATATTATTGACTCAGAAATCTTCCCCACAACAATCTACAGTAAGAAAGGAAGAACAAAAAAGAACACAAAAGGTTGCTGAATAAGATAAAACACTCATTCAGGACTCAATAATATATTCTCCCATGGATATAGTTGTACTTCATAATTCAGTTTCTCCACTGTCCAATTATCTACAGACAATTTAGTCTTGGGTGGATTATAATAGGTTCTGCTTCAGTTCAGCCAAGACAGAATCATAGATGGTTGGTACAAGGCCAGCAGCAAAGTAGTAGAAGATTGCAGAAGTATTTTCAGGGTCACTTCTTATTCTGAGCTTCCTACAGTGTGTTCAAGCATATTGTAATATTAGCTTTTTATGTTCAGCACAGATCCAGCTCTGAGGTAGAAGTTTTTACTTTCCTGCTTAATTCAAATGTCTTTGAGATGTGAATAATTACCAGCTCACCTCTTGTGCAGGGCCCAGGTACAGCATGCCTTCCCACTCTCTGTTCTTCTAACATCATTGTTTCTCTCATTTTTTCAAGATTGAATGCTAAATACAGTGTTTTCTACTGACCAACATATCCGATGTACAATTAAGCATAAGAGCTTGGTTTTGATTATTTTGCTTCAACCTTTTTACTGAGGAGGACTGGAACTTGGGGAAAAATTCTCTTTAAGTGCTTTTTAAAATTACAAGTCTACACTCCACAGTTCAACCAGTGTTATACTCTATGTGCCTCTGAATATATTGAAAGAGAGATAAACTGAATGCTATGAGATCTCAGTTATTACACTGCATTAATACCACAGGCCTTAACTTCTCTGTAATTCTCACATGCAGCTTCCTGTAATGTCATAAAGTCCCTATTGTCTTGTACAGAACAGAGTCTGGTACTTTCCTCCTTCTTACAACATTGACATTTATAATACCATCAAAAGCTTTGAGGTTTTCTGACAAAAGCTCTCAAACCCTTGCTTCCTGTTCTGATCTACAGGCAGATGTAAAATTCACAACAGAGCAGTATGTGCACTAGCAAGCTCTTGGTTTCAAAAGTGTTTGTGTGTTTTAGGTTCGGGGGTTTTTTTTCCATTTTGCCTCTCCCAACATGTATTACTGGCTGATACTCTATCTGAAAATCAGCATCAAGGTGGTCTTAAGCCCCTCTGTGAGTGAAGGTAAGCTTTCAAAGTATTATCTGCCAGACATCAACACACACTTCAAAGCAGATTTTTGGAGGCCCTGTACAACCTTTCCATTGCCCGGTTTGCTTTTTCCATTATCTCTTCATCAGAGCTAGAATCTGCTTTGGGGTGTTGATGTGGCAATCAACACTCTACAATGTGAGCTGGAAGAGACCCAGGTGATAAAAGTTCTTACCCCAAGCCCATAGGCTCTCCCTGCTAGCCCTCGATCTTTCTGCCAAACCATGGGAGCAGTCCACCTGATTCATGTACACAACACAAGTTCGACTTCAGTGGCTTCACTCTAGACTTGGAGTCCCCAGCTGGCAAGAACATCCTGCTGCGTAGGTGTTCGGGGTGACGAGCTTTAGATCCTGCCAGCAGAGACACGCCTGGATCCTCCCACAGAGAGCACCCAAGCTGTTCACAAATAACTATCCTGGAGAGCAAATGTTCCATTCCATCTACAGGTTTCTCAACATTTCTGAATTTCCTATTGTTCCCAGAGAAGCAACTCCTGGATTATAACCCTGTTTGGTGGAGTACCTCTCCCTAGAGGTAGGAATATGTTGATCACATGAATAATAGAAGTACCTTGGCAATAGCTTCCACCATTTCCTCCCACTAAACAACTCATTTCCATCAAAAAATATCTTCAGAAAGATATTTTTCATTTAGATAGTTGTGCTGCCTCCAAGATCAATCAGTCAGACAAGTCTATAGGTTTATTCCTTTTTCTGAAAAATCTTTTTAACCTGATATATCCTTGTAACCCAAAGGCACAACTAAAAAGCCAATATCCACAACATCATTAAATCCTTTGCAAAAGATTTAAGTTCAAGACAATAAACTAATATAGTCAGTGGGCTAGCATAAGCTTGGTTGGTTTCACTATCTAGCTTCTGGCAGCAACTCTGCCAAATTTATTTGAACTGTTTACATTGTAGATGGCCTCTTAATTATGTCTCAAAAAATCTAGCAGCTCATCTTGGTCCACACCTTTTTTTTATAGCAAGCAGCAATGCCTTTCAATGCCCATGAGTGACTGTTCTGTAATAATGAAGCCTGTTTTGCAGGAGAATCTGGGCTGCAAACAGCTAAGGAGCCCTCAGCTCATTCCTCTCAAGAGCTCATCCCCAGGTCGGAGGACAACCCCCAAGCAGCTCTTCCACATACCTAGGTTCCTGGGCATTTTTTCCTGTGGAGTATTTCATAGCCATGAGGAGTGTAGCAGCAGATTCCATCATATCCAGTGGTCTGAGAAGTACGTCAGAGAAAAAATTACTGTGCTGTGATCCTTTGCACAAGGGGAGATTGTGGTCAAAGGGGCTGAAAAAGTAGGGCTACTCCCAGTGTGCGCAGAAGTCAAGACATTCCATTGCAAGTGGCAAATCTGATGTGCTAGTGAAATACAAAGTGTTCTTACCATGGTCTTAGAGATCATTAAGATCCACAAACTGCAGCTTAAAAAACCACTAACTTTAATAATACAGACAGTCCAAATATGGCTTAAATTTTTGTCAAAACTATTCATCTTTACAGGTCTGCAGACAACTTTTCTTGCCATCATTACTCATGTTCTAAAGCCTGGTTTCCAATGTTCCCATCCAACATTTTCAGGTTACCAAAGGAAGAAAACCCTTAATACTACAACTCTTAAGCAACAACATTTGTTGACTAAGAAAATCGAGATACACCAAATGCTTATATTTCTGATTCCTTTGTACCACAACTTCTATGTGACTACACTCAGAATATTAGTGCTTTGCTACACAAAAGCTGAAGACAGTTGAAGACAGACATGCATCAGGACTTCAAAAACCCTCAGCATTCAAGGATGGAAGAAAACTGAAAAAAAGGAAGAGCATGGACAAATTGTAATGTCATATTAGGAGCCCAAGCTAATGGATAAATAAATAGGTCAACTCCATTCTATCACTATGACACTGAACCTCGTAAAATGATTGGCAAAAGGATTGAGAACTATGTAGAATTATATATAGAAAATTATAATCACCATATATTTATGGAAAATAAATCTTATCAAATTAAATTGATGTCCTAACATGACAGTTTTTCATACCAGTAATAGGCATGGTAGAACAGCTTAAATATATAAAAAGAATTTTGGTGGGCACTAACATTTGCACCAGAAAGATAGAAGATGAAGAACTCAATAAAATGTGCAATAAGTTTAATCAAAACTGTATTGACAAAATGTCAATGGTAATAGTCATCAAGCAACAGTCTTAAGGGATGCTCCATAGGCAGAGATTTCCCTCAGGCATCCATGACTCTGACCGATCATGGGTCATGATTTGATAGCAAATTTGCAGTGCTGAACTTTGGCCAAAACACAAAGGCAATCTTTGGATGTTTGAACAGATCTGTACTAAATCCATTGTGGGAATCATAGGAATAATTCTGTGTCAGTGTACCCATCTTTGATATCAAGGGGAACACTGGAAATCAGAGAGGAATTCAAAGAATGGCTGAAGAGTTTTAAAGATGTGCCTTATGAAGATTCCAACCAATCACTCTAATTTGTTCCTCAAAAAGATTAAGGGATAAAATTTTATCAGAGAGTAGAAATTCACCCACGCTATCAGAAAACATGAGGACAAGATTCACAGGCTGAAGGCAGAGGTTAGGCAACCAGCACAGCGTCTTCAGCAGGGTTGGTTACTTTGGACTCCGTTTATAGTCAACAGACAAAAATAGGGTGTTATGGGGTGCAGTTCATCTACACCCATTTTAAATGCCTAACTTCAGATGAGATACATCATACCCCAAAAGTGCCTATATCTCTTTGCTTACCAGAGAGAGAAACTGGAGTGGAGTGAAACAAGTTTGAATACTCCTTCTGCAGAGATCTGAAGCTGGGAGTGAGATAACCCACACAGCCTAACAGATTCACTTTTGACAGCACTGGGACAACGTATCAGTAGTCAGAGTAGATTTTCTTCAGCAATGGCATCTAAGTCAGGGTCAAAAAGTGCATTGCTGTTATGACAAGTCCCCTGGCTCGCATTATGCAGGCGGTCAGGCAGTGCTATTGCAGTGTTTCCTTCTGGCCTTCCATCAATCTACACTTGGCTAATTGCTTGAGAGGTGGCTTGAATTCTTCACATGAGCAATTTCATTTATGTAAACCATCAGTCTTTTTTCACTGCACATTGCCAGGTAACAATGGCTATACTATGCAGGCTTAAATAAACATTATGTGTACGCTTGTGTACACCTACATAAATAGATAACACGTGTGTATGCATACAAACACAGAATTTTTGCTTTTATGTCTGGATCTTGACCCAGCAACGAGCAAGCTAGAGATTCACTACAGTATACTTGGATCTAGGCTGTTGGTGCCTTTCTGACATTTTCTTCGGTGACCAGCAAGTCAAAGGAGGTGATTCTCCCCCACTGTTCTTCTGTAGTGAGATCCCACCTGGAGTACTACAACCAAGTCTGGGGCCCCCAACAAAAGAAGAACATGGACCTGCTGGAGCAAGTCCAGAGAAGGGCCATGAAGATGATCAGAGGGACAGAGCACCTCTCCTATGAAGACAGACTGAGATAGTTTTGATACCAAGACCCTCAAGATTTGAATAGTGGTTTGAGTCAAACTTTGCAATTTTTTTTAGTTGTTAGACAGTTATGATTAAGAAATTGCACTGTGGACATCATATGCTTGGCTAATCTTTTGTTTTAAGGCAAAGGGAAGACAATCCCAAGATGAATAAATAGGCTGTCTGGACAAGAGCCACCAGGAGTGAAGTCAGCAGGACTGAGCAGTGACTGGAGAAACTGGCTCATTCAGGCGATGGGAGATCGTGACCACCAACTCATTGACCAACTACTCAAAACAGACCCCAGACCCAAATGGAGGGAAGAACTGCACATGTGGGCTATTCCAGTGGAGAGCACAAAGCAATTTTACCTGGATTTTCCTTCACACAACAGCTTCTCATTTTCTTAGCTGCCTGCTGCTGAGGTTTGCATGGGAATCAGGCCCACTCCCTAAAAGAAGGAGTTCTGGAAACCTAGACTTCTATGAAAATGCTGATATTTGCTTTATTGGTGTTTCTGAGTAACCAAGTATTAGAAACGCTTGGAAACTGCTGAGCACGTAAAGAGTTTAGAAACTAGAGAAGACCAGAAGAGTCCTAAAGCGAGAGATACAACAACAAATAGGGGATTGAGTAATAATAATTAACAAGTTATGCAATATGTAACCAATGAATGCTGATACATTTGTTAAAATGTATAAATGGTGTAAAGTTTTGATGATCGGGAAGTCAGCCTTTTGTGGGTTATCACCAGCTCCCTACTTTGCAAAAACTAGGATAAAAAATTGAAATACCTTGCCTCGGTGTGTGAGTCAGCACTGTGCACCAGGTAATGAACCCATGTTCAGGAAAACATTTTGGGCTGTTCAGCCTAGAAAAACTCAGGGGAGACCTTACAGCAGACCTTATAGGACCTAAAGGGGGGCTAGAAGAAGGTTGGAGAAGGACTTCTGACAAGGGCATGTAGCGATAGAACAAGGGGGAATGCTTTAAACTGAAAGAGGCTATGTTTGGATTAGATATTAAGAAGAAATTTTTTACTTCTGAAGGTGGTGAGACACTGGCACATGTTGCCCAGAGAAGTTATGGATGCCCCATCACTAGAAGAGTTCAAGGCCAGGCTGAATGGGGCTCTGGGCAACCCGGTCCAGTGGCAACCCTTGTCTCTGCCCATGTCAGGGGGTTTGGAACTTTTATATCTTTAAGGTCCTTTCCAACCTAAACCATTCGATAATTCAATGATTCTGTGATTCACTAAGCAGAATTCTGCTTTAGTACAGTAGAAGTTTCCATCTAGACACAGTGGTGAAGAGTCACCAGTTTGTCAACATACAGTATAAAAAAAAATAGGCAAGGTTAGTTGATACTGTTGATACAGTTGATACTGATCTCCTGTGAAGCAGTGACCATTTTCTTCAGTCCAGAGGGAAATGAGTAACAGCAGAAACATATGAAAGAAGACCATTTAAATTGTTTTGCTCAGTAACTAGACGTAGTGTCTTGCCAGCAGTTCTTCTTGGTTGGTCCATGCTACTGGTAAAAATGGAGATTTTTTTAAGAAGATACCTAAAAATGCCATCCTAGCATCTCCACTAACAGCATTCACACCTCTCACTTGTTTTTCTGCTCTTCAAGTTCTGCCTTGGTGAGAAGCAGAGGCCAAATGAAAGGCAGGAGTTAGGTAGGCCAGTTCACATCTTGTGTTGCAACTTTGTGGGAAGGAACGCTTTCTCTCCCTATTGTAAATTAGGGAGAATAATTCCCTCATCTCTGTCTGGGGTGGAGCTGCCACAGAATTGCATACCTTTGCTTTCCAAAATCCAGCCAAGGGCTCTTATAGTTCCACATGTGACCAGGAAGCAAACAATCAGCTTAACCCGTCCATGCTAGTTTGGGTCTGGGACTCTCCCTGTCCTGACAGCCCTAGGAACAATGATAATAAAGCAAGGGGAGAAGAAATAGAAAGTGACATGGCTATTTTCAAACTATCAAGTGAAATCTGTCCTTTAGTACAGCACATAGCTTAGTTTTGTCGGGTCACTGTTAAACCAAATAAGAACAGCTGCCTAACAAGAATCCAACCCACTGACAAATGGTCGAGCTAACACATGGACAGAGGATAGTGTTACTAAGAAAAGTTGCTCAGAGTAGAGGGCATCTGGTCACTTTCTGTAGTACCAGGTGACCAAAAAAAAAAAAAAAATATTGCAAGATGAGTTTTTCAGGCACTTTTTAAACCATGTTTGTTCTGAGTCCAAAACTCCAAGTTAGCTCAAACACCTGCTGTTTGTGGAACTGTCAGCTCAGTTCCTCAGAAATATTAGGGGATGGCCAAAGGGCTCCTCCCATTTTCCTGTGCAAGTCTCTTGTACACACAGACTTTCTCTTTACAGCGTGCACAAAGGTAAAAGGGAAGCTCTAGCCTAAGTAAACAGCCTCTGTAGGAACAACATTTGGGTGTTCATATGTATTTTCATCTGAAGAGCTCAAAATATTTATAAACTGTCATTAACTACCTTCCTAAAATCTCCTGTGAAATAGGTAGGTAGCCCCATGGGTTTGGGGACATGGTATAGAAGCTCTGGAGTAATTTTTTCTCTTATTTTTATTAAATTTTACCAGACCATTTCAGCTAAGTGAGATATCTAGAAGCTAAACAAATACTGAAGCCGAAACCTTAAAACTGGAAGACATTTTTGGATTCAGCAGGTTAAATTTTCCAACAAATGCAGGGGTTTTTTTCCAACGCTGAACATCTCAGACATAAAGACATCAGGCTTAACCTATGCTTAAAGGTCCCTCAGCACCTGATAGACTTCACAGCTGCTGAGTTTTATTGCTAGAACCAGACAGTTCAAACTGGGGACATCAGCCAGTTTAATAAAAGCACAGCAAAATATCTCAACAATGACCTATTCCACGTATCATGTGTTATGGGCATGCTCATGCCTTATCACAAAGTCATGTTTGAACAGAACGTTGGACTGGAAGCAGCAGATTGCTACACCTGGTTGTGGAGCGCTTGTCAATTACAAGGAGAAGCTGAACTCCCTGGAAGTGAAATCCACTGTACACCAACCACAGGCTCCGAAGGAACTAACATCACCACATAGTCCAAGAAAAAAGGAAAGGAATAGGAGAAGGAAAAATCCTGTCTCCTCCTCCAGACTTTTTTCTTCAAAATAATTATGAGATGAGAGTAAATTTGAGCATTGGAATATGTACATATAGTCTTTTTTTGCACAGATCCATCCATGTCTAAAAGTAAAGGGCCTCCTGGAAATCCTTCTATACTGTAAATTATGCATATGTCAGTTTCTGCTAGTTTCTCTAGGGGCTTAAACCACGAACGAGAGCCACCAGAGGGTGGGAGAGTGGATGGAGAAGACATGCCAATTGTTCTGAATTCTCTCATATAAGTGGGAATATGGTGGCTAGCACCATAAATGGGGCTAGACTTCTCAACCAGAATTGAAAAAAAGCAGCACTGGGGAATTTTCACACCAGAAGTAAGTTTAGACTCCAAGTCAGACAGGCCTTTACTGCATTTGTTGGAAAATTTAAGTTGCTAAATCCACAACTGTATTCCAGCTTTAAGGTTTCTGTTTCAGCATTTGTTTATCTTCCAGCCAGCTCACTTTCAACTGAAATAGGTTTGTAACAGGATAAAAAGAAGAAATTATTCCTAAGTTCTAGGCCAGAAGCACTGTTTAGAGTTCTGTTAATCAAATGAACCTGGCTTTGCAGAGAAAAAAAATGTAGCTGGCATGAACAAAATAACATTTAAAGTATGGTCCTTCAGGGCTTTCTCAAAAGTGAAAGCTTGGCCAGTGCTGTCTGCCACTTGTGTTCACAAGCACAGTCAGTGGTGTAGATCCCACACCTGCCTTTTAGGCTTGATAGTAATGTCTGGGTTTCCCTGGGCCTTGCTTTGGAGGAAATGCTGACCTAGCATAGTTCCATCTCTTAGCCACAGCTGCTAACTCCTTAATTTCCAAGATCTCTTTTCTGGCAAGTTATTTTTTGGCTGAATCAGCTCCCTGAGCCGGTTCCTTGAGCAGCCACCCTGCATGGTCAGCAAAAGGATCAGGACAAGTAGCCAGTCTCTGAGTCTCTGCATGTGGAGTTGCAAATGGTGTTGGGTTTGGCTGGAGCTGAAAGGTGTGTCTCAGCTGTTTGTTTTTGCAGGTGACTGCTGGTTTGCAGAGACAACTAATAGCCCCATCTCAAATCTCAGCACTTGGCTAGATGAATCCCATTTCTGGTTTCCCTAAAGACGGGCAGAAAACCAGCCCTTGCATATAGCCTTGGCAACAGGTGTGCATGCATCCCCCATTTTCTTGAAGCTGCCTGCCTAGACATCACAAATTCATCTGCTTCAGCCCAATCCTGTGACCAAATAGGTGATAGATTTAGAAGCTGATATAGTAACCAAAGATGTATTTAGCAAAAGCTGAGAGCAGATTTGATGTCTTGGAAACGAAGCCCAAGGTATATCCCCACTTGTAGCCCTAGGGGTTCAGGCAACATTTTGTCTTTTGAAGATTCCTTTTGGTTCTGAAAAATCTCCATTTCCATTGTCATCTGCCTCATTTTGATTCCTCTGCTACCAAGCTTGCACTGACAGTGGCTCTATCTGGTGTCAGGCTGTCCCAGTGACTGACAATGTGTTCATTTTATGGGTCACACTTGATCAGCCACACAAATTCCATTAACTACTCCTCCTGGAGCTGAAAGTCCATGGTTCCCAGCAGCCTGGTGGCCTAGTCTAGACCATATGTAGTGTAGACTATTAATTTTATACAGGACTTAAAATACATTCCATAATATTACATAGGTATTCATTCAGCTATCAATATCTCCATTAAGCTCATTGCTTTGACTTGCTTTATCAGCTTTGGCAGAAAGAGCATACACTGTCACACAGCACAAATTGGCAGAGAAGCTGCCTGGACATGTGACCGAGAACATGCTCCCCAGCAATGTTTGCTGGCTCTGCACCACAGTGACTCTTAAATCAGGTACATCCTGCCCAGCCGCTAGTTCAAATGACTGGTAACTCCTCCCCGTCTCTCTGCTCTGCACTGAGCAGCAACTGAGTCTTCTCTTTGCCATTTCTTTCTCCACCTGGCCCTCCCCTCTCCTCCCCAATCCCCTTTCATTTACCTCCCTTCCTTTTTGCAACTCCTGTCCTCTAGGTTTTCCTTCCCCTTACTTCTCTCTTGCTAAACCCATCAAAATCAAAGATTTGGATCATAATACTGGTTGCCAGCACGCTATTCAATCCATTTTTTGTTTTCCCTTTTCCCACCCTGCTTCCCTTTTCACAACAAAGACCATAAAGGCTGCAAATCAGAGATGACTTCCTGGAGAAGGTTTTTCCAACACCCAGCCCAATAGGACCCCATTCTGCCATATACAATGCTGATAAATAGGAGTATAAATCTCTTCGAAGAGCGGAAGACCATATAAATGTAATAAAAAGCAGCCCAGAAGCCTCTCCCCCCTCGATTTCCATCATCTGTCAAGGAGTATGTTTATCTCTATGCTCCACATTACTGGATTTCTTTCGGACTGTGTCTTCTTGAAACCAAATCAGTTATTTCTCCACACAAACCTAGTAACTAAGATATGCCTTGTTCAAATGTATAGATGAAATGTGTTTCAGTATTGTCTATAACCTAAAAGAGCATGAAGGAATAGAGACTATTTTTTTTATTTAAATTCACTGATCAGAGACATGTTTTTGTCTTGCCTTTAAAAAAAAAAAAAATAAGTCATTAAACATGTTCCTATTGGTATATCAGAATCCTTTCTCAACTGAGCAATAAGTAGATAATTTTCCAATATGGTTAATATATCTTAACCTTAAAAAAGTAACACTTAGGAATTTTTAAAACAGTATTGCCCTAAAAAAAATGACAGTCCCCTAGAGAAGTGGGTCACCTTTTCAACGGATAGAAAGCACCCCAAGTAAGCACAGATGCTGTTTTCATATGGTTTGCAGTGTCACTGAAGTTAGAGTCTGCTCTTGCAGCTGCTGAGCGCAATTTATTATGTCTGCACCACTAAAGCCTCTAGGAACCTGAACACACAGAATCAGAGATCACCCTCCTGCCTTTGATGAGTGTTTTCCAACTGGGTAAACCAAATCCTTAGAAAAACCCCAGAAAATCAGTGCCATTGTGAGCACCACAAGGACCGCTCCCTTCATGCAGGGGGGGCTCAGGATTCTCAGTGGGCAGCTTAGAAGCACTTGCGATGCAGCAGTGAGTCACCTAAGCAGAGTAGCCTTCAGAGTTGGGGGCAGCCATGGGCTTGGCAATGGGCTAGGCAAGCCTTTCTTGGCCAGGGTTCATGTTCTCCCCTTGTGCCGAGGGTAGGAATCGCATTCCAGTAATTAGCACAGCAGCCCCAGGAACGCAGAGCGTGCAGGGCTGGCTGACTGAGACCCTGCGCCAGCAGGTCTGCCAGCTGGATTTCATCCCCTTGGCTGCCAGAAACAGCTTTGTATCATCACTCAGTTAACTAATGCGCAAAAGGCAACTGTGATGTTGGTATGTAACTGCCTCTTAAATTACGGAATTATAAGGCCTTCCTCAGTCAGATTATGAGGATGCACAGTAACACAGTGAATAAAGGAGCTGTCAGGGTCACTTATGTTGTGTGTTCTCTTTACCCAGCCAAAGGTGCAACAAGTCATAACTTCTCCACAAAGATGCAGTAACTGTGTAAGTAGCACCACATCATTGCACACGAGGGGGAAAAAAATAAATAAAAAGAAAAAGGGAAAAAAAGAAGTTAAAGAAAAAAACCGAAAAATTAATAAAAAAAAAAGTTGATACAAATCACCTCCAAATTAAGTTTATTCAGAGGGAGTAGGCTTACATGTTTCACTTTGCATTTGTAATAGCTTCAGAGTGTCTGCACAGCTTCTGGAATGGGTGGCAGAGAGCTTCCTGAAGTTCTCATAATGACCTTAACATATCTTAATGTTGCTAATGGCTAATGCAGTCAAAACAGGGTTCAGGACAAACTAGGAAACTTTGAGGAGAGACATGGAAGCCTTCAGAACCGGTCATACAAAACTATTGCTTACTACGAATTGTCAGTTGCAAGTTTTTTCAGAAATAGCATTATTTTCATCATGTTTGGAAAGTGCTACACACCTTGAGAACACTACTAATCAAAGCAGGCAAAAGAAAAGCTGTTAAATAATAGCAGATGCCAATATAAACAGGAAGGAACTCTGGATGCCCAGTTTCGGACATTGCACACATGATTTGAGTGCCACTAAACAGTTGCCAAACCTATCACCAACGAGAAGGTGGGTGAGAAAAGACAGGAAAGAGAGAATGGATCTGCTTGATAATAAAGCCTAACCAATGCTTTATAAAATGCATGGTCCTCTATTATCCAATTTAAAATATATTAAAACACCCAGGTTTCAGTCAGTTGAGGTACCAAACATTAAGTTAATTTAAACACCTTACAGTTTGCATTTATGGAGGTTTAGATATTTCCATTTTCTTTTAATAGTGGAAATTTAGAGAAAATAACCATGTAGTTTTGAAGAGGAACATACAGAGGTGACAGCTTTCTTAAAAATTCTTTTTGAATGTTTTGAGAAGAGTCAGTGTTGATCAGACTTCACAGAGGAAGCAGCTTTGGACACAGATCTAAGGAAAGAAAGTGACGTTTGGAATGCATACAGTAGTCCATTAGCATTATATTTTCAACACGTGAGTGAAGTCTGTGATTTCCTGCATGTTGACTGGTGAGCTACAGCATAAATTCACTCTCACATGGTATTTATAGCTGCTGGCATTCAAGACTCAGTTGCAATGTCTACTCAGTGTCTCTTCACATGAAGTCCTATAATGGGCTGATTTAAGCTCCAGACAGGATGAAATTTACCTTTCCTTCACCTTTAGGTCAGCATCTCTTAATCAGTTACTGTGAGTTAACAAGCCTGGTGTCATTCTGTTAACATCCAAAGGAAAGAGCTCAAACTATCAATCTGGCAAGAAAATGCTGTTTTGTCCTCCACTGGAATTCCATTATACATCATTAAAATATTTAAAAAGCAATAAAACTGTATATTTGACACACATTTCTCTTCTGGCTGACCCTGGCTATCAGCACTGGAGAAGCTCCTACCACTGACACACCATTACTTCTGGACCAGTACTGCTAGGCTCACTGTCCAGTATCACTGTTGAGTATCTTTGAAAGCCTTTCACACGCCCACATGAATAAGTTTAACCCCTTATGTAATGGTCTGGTTTCTAGGCCTTCCTTGGTGACCAGCTCGAAACCAAGGAAGTGCCTCTGTCTTGGTATTCCCTCCTATTTTTTATGTAAGTAAGGGTATAAATAAGAAAGAAAGGGGAGGTTCTCCCCACTTCTTTTCCAGTGGATTCTAGAACGGCAGGTCTCTGTGGCTGGTCTTGCTCATCTGGGAGTTGAGGCCCTGCAGGGCCTGTTGTTTCTGCTGATCCAGGAGGCGGAGGGTGGCAGGGGCATTTGGCACGATTCTGTTTTCTCAAGGGGAGTATTAACATTTTCTTTTGCTAGTTCTTTATTGATTGTGTATTCCTGTTTTGGTTTTTTTTTTTGGTTTTGTCCCTTGTTCCCTGTCCCTTTGAGGGGTGTTTGGGGTTCTCTTTTTATATGTACATAGTATTGTAACTGTATATAACTGTGATATATGTAAATATATATATTTTGCTATAGTTCTGCTATTTCAGGTTTTTCATAGTTTTTTTCCTCTCGCTCTTTGCCGGAGAAGGGGCAGGGGGAAGGAGGCTTTTCACTGGGTCCTGGGGACTTGGCGGGGAGCCAAACCAAAACTAAGACACCTTATCAGCCAACAAAATTAAAAAAAAAGCAGTGCTTTAGTCATGGGTGTGGGAGGAGGCATGGGATTTCTAACACACTGTCTTATCCTTGCCCTGAGCACAGCTTCCATATAGCTGCTACAGAAGAGCTGCTTGGGATGAACAGAGATTTTGTTTCTCCGTGCTCTGTCTTCCTCTGACATATTTCTGTGCATTTTTTTCTGCCCTAAAAGCTTAAAAAAATCTAACTGGCAATTTTGCATTTGTTACATCATAATTTATTATGGTGAGAACATAATTCCAGTTGATGCCTCCCAGTGAAAGTATCCAGTAAGACTCCCAACACAATATCCATGATCACTTACAGAGAATTGGAAAGGGACACGTGGATGTTTGAAACCTCTTCATGGACGGGTGTTAGGCAACTGTTTCTGATTGTACCTATTCCCAGCATAACTAAGACTCTGAAGACAACTCTTGTAAGGTCAGATCAAAAGGTCCGCCTACAACAATGTCCAGTCACTGATAGTGGCCAGCAGCAGATGCATAGGAGAAAAGAGCACAAGGGACCAGCCACAAACTGAGTAATCCCTTCCCTGGTATATGCTCCAAGCTTCCAGACTTCCTGAGCTATGGGCCGCATTTGGACCACTGTATTTAATTGGATGGACATATCTTGTATTAATTTTTATAATCTTTTTTTTTAACCCATTTATACTTTTGGCCTTCACTACATCCCATGGCAACGAGTTCCAAATTTTAATTATGTACTATGTGAAGAAGCACTTCCTTTTGTTTGTTTTAAACCTGCTGTCTGATCATTTCATTGGGTGCCCCCAATTGTGTCACAAGAAATACTGATTAATCACTTCCTATTCACCTTCTCCACAGCATCCACAGTTTTACAAACCCCTATCACTTTACTCATCTATACCTACCCTCCCTCATCCTTTCTCCTATTTAGTCCTGCTATGAACTCTGCTAGTCCTACTATTATTTCTACTGTGGGGTTTTTTGTCCACAGCTAATTGTGAGCTGAGATCTAGAAGAAATACTTTCAACGACTCCAAGATCTTTCTCATGGTGGTAACACCTCATCCAGAGTTCACTCGTCCCTCCTCCCCTGTGCATTTTTCCACATTTTTCAACACTTAATCATATCTGCTGGTTTATCAACGTATCACAAAACATGCTGAAACCCTTCCGCAGCTCTTGGCACATCCTGACATTTCACTGTTCTGCATACCTGTGCCCTCAGTGATTTAGGTTATCAACTGCTTTTGCTGACTATTCAAACTCATTGAACAACACAGGTTCTTGAGGAAAGGCAAGGTTCCCTAATATGGAAAAGCCAAGTATTACTCACATTTGGATGATCAACCCTTTAAATCAGGGTAGGCACTGAGGACTTCCGTTATATCCCAGTTGTCTGAGGAACTTAAATGAGGAAAATTCTGAAGCAACTGAAAATCCAAACAGGTCACATTGATCACTCATGTTCCCATGCTTGCTGACTTAGGCACATTTGTGAAGCACAGCTTCCTCCAGCAGGAACATGGCTGCCATTTTCCTCGAGTCACTCCACACAGCTACTGAGTCTGTGTCACATGTTCTTTGAAGTTACCCCACTTGGAAGTCAAGCACAGCTCCTACGATTGTGCTAGCACCCCTTTCGAAGACCATCATCACCATTTTTTTAACTTAATTTATCTGGTATGAAGTCCTATTTAAGTAACAGATCACCCAGTAGTTATGTTGGAGTCTAGCATATCCAATATCATTATATTATTATTCAATGTTATTTTTGGAGTAAATAGTAGCCCCATCTGGCTGATGTTCCTCTCAGTCACCAGCAGACTCTTGGCATTCTGTACCTAGCACACCAGGACCACTGAGATGAGGACAACCAGCTGCTCAAAGAGTCCGTAGGCAAGAGGACCATACTTCCTATTTTTTGCTGAAAATAAACTTCCAGACAGATGTGCTTATACTAGCAGTGTTTGCCCGTGGCAGAACAGGACGTGGAAACCCTACTCAGAAAGCCCTCTTCAGAAAGCCTTGCTTTGAAGATCAACAAGGGTGTGAGAGTTAAAGGACACTGAGGCTGGGTGAGACAGGGCCAGTAGTGGAACAACTGAATAGCTCCAAGACAAGTCCCTTTCCCAGGGCCTCCCCTGTCATCCCAGGCTATTTTCAATTCAGAAGCCTCCCAGCAGAAGAGTCACAGCAGACAAAACTTCCCACCTCAAAGGGCTCCTGGTGTTATCCACTGAGTGAATCAACTTTGGCTTTGGGGCTCATTTGGGTGTTAAATTGAGAGATCTGTTGTATGGGCTGAGGAAGGAAGAGGCAAAGAACTTCCTAGCACAGCTCAGCCTTTGGCATTGGAGATAAAAGGAGGGCACAGGGCCTTGCCTAGTCCAACTCTTCTGAGCAGAGTGGAAAGATATTTTAAAAAGAAAATACAAAAAACAAACAGGAACACTCCTCTCAAGTGCTGTAAATTGGTGGGGTGCAGGAGGAAGAGAGGGAGGAGCAGGAAGTGGTAACTTATTTGGACTCCTGAAATGAAACTCCAGTTCTCACAGCGTTTCACAGCTCATCACTTGTTTTCACCTGGTCAAAAACACTCAAGCAACAATTCGGGCCAGGATTTTGTGGCATCTGTGGCTGTTACTGGACACTTCAAAATCCAACAGAAAGGAAGCTCTTTTATTTGCTGCTTTAGCCCTTACCCCTGAGAGGTTCTTCAGCCTTTGAAGCAACCGCTTAATGTGCGTCGTCATCCCAGAATCTCTCACACATTCCCCCTTTCCAGTGCACATACGTTTCTATAATGGGCTTTTCCATTAGCTCTTCTCACTTGATTGAAGTTGATTGAATATTTCAGAAACAATTTAGACATTCCTGCCAAACACAATTCTCTGAAAAAATTCTAAAACTCTTGTGCAAGGTCTGGGTAGTTGCCTGCTCAGGTAGTGTCCCTCTAGGGTACTGAGAAGGAAATGTAACCATAGAATCATAGACTAATTTAGGTTGGAAAAGACCTTTAAGACCATCAAGCCCAACCATTAACCCAGCATTGCAAAGTCCACCACTAAACCGTGTCCCTGAGTGACTCATCTACACAACTTTTAAATACTTCCCAGGATGATGACTCAACCACTTCCCTGGACAGCCTGTTCCAATGCTTGTCAACCCGTTTAGTGAAGAAATTTTTCCTAATAACCAATCTAAGCCTTCCCTGGGGCAACTTGAGGCCATTTCCTCTTTCTTCTTGTTACTTAGGAGAAGAGGCCAACATTCACTCATCTTGCATGGAAAGACCTCTTCATTTAAGGGTGGCATGAGCAACTGTAGAGGAGCAGACAGGAAGGATGTAAAATGTTGAGGTTCCAAGTTATGAACAAACTCTTTGTCTGCTTCTTCACTCTACAGCCCTATTATACCCATCAGAAGCTTCCTGTAATGCTCCTCCAGTTGTACTGCCCGAAGCCCTCATCCATTTTCCCACCACCTCAGTGATAAACACCCACACAAGAAGTTTACTTGCAAAAAATACATGCAAAATTTCTGAATGCCCCAGGGTCCAACAGCAAGTAGAAAAATATAAAATAAGATGGGGCGCTGTCCCTGCCTCCTCATTTTAGCTATCATATTGGCACATGCCAGAACATTACCCAAAGCAAAACATCACCAGGTAACAAACAGAGATTTGCATGCAATCCAGCAGTGGGCATGACCCCAGCTCTGATCACTGCAAGTTATTCCTTCCAAGGATCTTCACAAACCACATCTTTGCACACCAGCTGCACAATAAATGGCTGCAAGATTTAATGTCATTTGTAGTTTTAATTGGATTATCAATTGTCATGACATAGTAGTTGATGTTTCTGCACAAAAACATATTTATTACCATGACGTAGAACTCACTCAGAGCACAAGTATGCTTTGAGGTTTCCGTGCTTGATCAGCAAATTCAAATCCCTTGTTGCCAGATTGGCATAAATTGCTAGCCAGTCCCTTCTCAAGAGACAAGCTTTGACTATCTCTCCTGGCAGCAGTAACTAGTCATGTACCAATTAAATGTGCATCCTTTCCAACAACAGCTTCACGAACACCCAAATAGAGTCTCTTTAGATGTTACAACCCTCTCATTCCAGAAGTCAGCCTTTTCAAAATGTCAGGAAAGATATCCTCAGCTTCCCCTAACATGAAAAAACACTTCCAAAATGTGCGCTGAAGAAAGAAGGGTGAAGCTAAAATAAAGATGGAACTGCAAAGTACAAGTAGAAATTATTTTTTTAGCGATCTTTAAAAATTTCTATTTTTATGTGCAATGCGTTCTTTCATGCTCTTTAGGTCTATCTCTGCTCACTTTAAGATCAAACTGGCTTTTTTTGCCAGCAATTCACTTAAAGCCTGCTTTCTGCCACCACTCTCCCTCCCCACCTGCAGGCAAGCAGGAATCTGGGCCTCACAAGACAACTGTGGCGTGGGTGTTATTGGCTGTCTGTTTTGGCAGCCTCTCATCCTTTCTTCCAGCTCTGTTTTGAAATACAATCTAAATTAAAAAAAAAAAAATAGAAAAATTAGACATTCCTGCTCTCTCTACTCACATCAGCAGTGCTCCCACTGCCACAGCATAAAGCATGGCTGCCAAAGGAGCGGCACCGTGCAAGTTGGCCTATGTATCACAAATGTTCGACAAAGAAAACACATACTCTGAGAAAAGGTACATACTTCAGGAGGGGCAGACGAAGGCAAGAGGTGAAAACCAGGGCAAAGAGGGTCAAGAGGGCTTTGTGGACTGCCTTGCTTTAACAGGGGGAGTAGAGGGAAGAGAAAAATCTCGCTCCAGAGCTGACTCTCTCCCGCATTTAATAGCATTAGGTTCTAACATGTAATTTGCACTCAAAGCCTAATTCTTTCCTGTGGTTTGATGGATGTTAGCATCCCTTTTTTTTCTTCTTTAATAATGTATTACATAACATTCTGATACACTAATTACCATCTCATGTCATAGCAATTTTATTAAGAGCTTATACTTACAAATACCCATTCTGAAAGGATTTCAGGACTTTTTTGTAATTTTCTCTGAACTACGTTTGTTGAAGCATTGGCAACATGGTCTGATGCCACCTAATGCAGCTTCCAGTAACAAATGACACATCTCTACACAAAGATCTCAAGAGCCCTAGGAGTTAGGCATGGATTCTTCTTGCGTTTAGTCTCAAAGACTTGTAAACAAGTTACTTTTAGCACACTAGGTTGTGATAGAACACTGGTAACACAGCCCTGTTAGGTTCCTGTACCCGCTACAGTTCCAGTTCCAGAAGCAATGCCAAAAGAGAAAAATTCCTTTATACCAAGTAATGGAAAATTTGCTAACTATTCTGCAGTTAGTGTTTGCTCATTAATATGTTATCATCTCACCAGGCAAAACTTGGTACCATGAGGTATTTTTCTGTATAAAATTGCTAATGCCATCAGGATTGTCCAAATGGGATCATCATCATTAAAAAGATTACATGGTAAGGAAAGTGATTACAACAAAGTCTGAGTAGAAGGATTACTAATCACAAGTAGAATACTGATACAAATCTCATTCTCTGTATACAAGAAAGGACACAAAACCTTTTAAACATAATTTATATACATTTATGGCTTTATACAACAAATTGTCAGGGATTGTTCTCATGTGTCTGTAGAAGTACATCAGGCACTTTTTCTGAAAATATCCACATATGAATTTTAATTTTGCAATGTGACTAAGTAAGAGCAGTGAAGCGTTGAAGAGCTGTCACACCACTCACAAATAGAACTAGCAGTATGTACATGCCAATCTTTCATAATATTGCTGGTTTGTGGAACACCTTCAAAAAAGAGGCCAGTTTTAATGTCGAATAATTTGCTTTTTGCTTGCATAAACCATGCTGCATCTTACATTATGATTACCATAATAATAATAATAATAATGAGAATACCTTATTTAAAATCAGTCATAAATTAAGAATTCAAGCAATTTCATAATGAAAATAGGAATTTCAAATCAGTAAAAAAATAAAAAAGTACTAACATACATCCAGTGGTTTAACAAGTGCAAATTTTATACTGTTTTATAATTGGTCCAATTTTAACTTCTCAGGGATGCTCTGTTGATTTAAGCCAATAATAAGCAATATGATTTTTGCTTATAAGTGTAGGCAAACTGTCAGTTTATCAAAGCAGAGCTTTCCAATTAATGCATCTACTACCTAAACATATATCATATAGCTATATTATGGAAACCATACATCTTTATATTTAAAATATCTGAACAGCTCTATAATACAATAAACTTTTAATAACAGTACAAACCAGAGAAAAGTCAAAAACAAGGCTGCATAGGTAAGATCATCTGCACAATTCACAAATCAATCATTTACAACAATTCTGACAATTACTCCAGAAACTTGGTACTTTTACTGAAAAAGGATTTATTACTAGAGGTCACATAATGTTTGTTTTCAAGGCAGACAACATGCTCCTTCACCAAACTTCACAGTATTCCAGAATTACAATTGCAAAATAATAGAATGGCACCACCAAAAAAAAAAAAAAAAATTGATCACACATCCAAACCTCTGATTACCTACAACTGTTTTCTCACAATAATTAAAAGGGCTTCCTACAGACTGTTGTAATTAAGGAACGGCTACATTTATGTTATTCATAGTTATAAAAGGAAATGAATAAAATATATGTTTACAGGAAGTTATACAGTAGCAGTTAATAATAAAAAGGAGGTATATTGTTAAATGTAGCATGTTCAGCTGCATCCCCATAGAGTACTGCTTTCTTTGCATGCAGATGTGAATTTTACGACTACTTTGGCCTATGTGTATCAGTGCCTATTTGGGAGCAAACATTTTTGCACACGCAGCAGAAAGAAGGATCTTCAGAAACCTATATGTGAGACTTTTACTTGCTCCACTGCCAGTACTTACTATCACATTTCAGAGATAATGAATTTGATAGCGAAGATCCTACTAGAGATATTTGCCTGTAAAAGCAGGTGGCTTCATTGAGGCTTTGGCACTAAGAACATTTGATTTTGCTCAAAGCAAGTTCAAAGACTGATTTCACGCTGGGGGAGATCCTGTATCACAAGACAGCTTAACATCAGCCTCTGGAACTGCTGACAACCATAACAGTATATCTAAAAAAGTAGGACCAGTTGTAATTAGTAGTGATTTAAGCCCAGCAGGGAGCTAAATGCTAGCACATCAATAAATACATTGCAGAGCCCTAGGAAAGTCATAACAGGATCATTAAATATATAGCTTGTTACTAAACTTCATTTACTTGGCACATCCTGTTTCTTTCTGCACCATACACCATCACTACAGGGAAGATAAATTTCAATTAGAACGTTTTCCAGTTATGAGCCATTTAGACAAAAGAAAATTCAGTGTAAAAATATTTGATTCTCCCCTTCATAAAAGCCAGCCCTAGCACAAAAGCTGTTCATCCTGTCAGTGCATAAAAAAGCTCCAAGGATTTCTATAACACAAATGTTGTGTAGCAACCAGTGAAAAGACAGGTGAGGCCTGTTATCCACACATCCATAAAAACTGCATCGTGCAATTACAAAAAATCAGAAGTCATGTATTCCAAGACCCACTCCTGAAAATGCTCTGGTAGCTGTCAGTGTGCCTACGCCAACAAGAGCAAGTTTTTCCACAGAAACAAGATCTCTCTCATTAATGCTTTCCCCTACCCTAAATCTCATGCATTTGTATAAGTTTGCCACTTACTTTATCTTTCTTATTAAAAAAAAAAAAGACAACATAATGTTTTGTCTTGCAATAAGGTGTCACGGAAATTTTAGCCTCCCACTCAAAGGTAGCATTCTTTCCTCTTCAAATGTACTACTTTACAGAAACACTGATGAACCCCGAAACTAGTGCTAATTATGACAAATGACAATTTTTTCATTCATTTTACTACAATTATGAATTTTCCACAAAAAGGTCCTGCTCTTGAGTGCACAAACATTATGAGACCTCCATGAAATAAATATAAATGTGAAGCATTGTACAAGCATCTTAACAATGAATACTTAACACTTTGTGGTAGTCAGAGTGAAAATGATAATAAAAGCAGATGACATTTCTAAAACTGCATATATAAAACTGATTAAATACTTTCTAAACATAAAGTTGTCTATATTTATACATCACACAACAAAAAAAAGGGATGTCAAAACAGAAATGTTTTGTATTCAAGATCCTTATTAAGCTTTTTCTTTATTAGCACTCCCAAGTGCTATGGAAATTTATAAAAACATGTACTTAATCCAGTTAAAATACTGTACAAAATTGAGAGGTTATGAATGCTGCCAGATCTCAGATTTATTTTTTTTTAAGTTGCCTATGTAACAAAAGTAGATTTTAATTATAAGAAAAATAGCTTGGAAAGTATTCCAAAATTATCTTAAGCCCAACAATAAAGTCATTAGTCTGACAATGAAATATATTCTTGCATAAATTTACACGAATACGGATAACTTACCAAATGGCATTTAACCTACTGTTTGCCTTGAAAAGTCAATGAGTTTAGTAGGATCATATTTAACAGGCTATTCTATTCCCATATGAAATGTGTGGCAATTTTGAGTAAAATAATGTAGTTCATACTGCTGCAAGGCAAGTCCACAGTTATCTCAATTCATCAAAACACAGGTAACATCAACAAAGGTTAAACTCACTTAGGGCATGAGATCATCACAGTATTCTTACAAAAGTTTATAAATTTTTCTTGGACCAAAACAGATAGTCTTAGAAAACAATTCTTCTTCTATAGATCACACTGTACAAAACCGAAAGCACGACATGATGTAAGTAAGAGTCTTTGCTGTGATTATATGGTGTAGTGAATTTGGCACTTCAGAGTAATGAAATTTCCAATGGCACAGTTCTTATCTACAGCAGCACATAACCTGCAAACCTTGGGCAAACATCCTGTACAGGAAAACACTCTCTCTGCTGCCAACTCTGACGAAAGGAAGAAAAAAGAAAAAAAAAGACCCCCCAAAAAAGTCAGTGCATGTGCACAGCTTTGTCAAGAAAATTAAAAAGAAAGGTGAAGGACATCTTTGTACTGCTTTTCTCAGTTCCTGCTGTCAGACAAGTCTGGAGAATTTAACCATAGCCTAGGAAGAAAGAAAAAACAACAAAAAGAACAAATTAACATTCACACTAGAAGATTAAATCTATTAAAATATGCTCAAACTATATTTAAGATACCTTAAACAGGGGGAAAAAATTATTCATTACTGGCTAGTTACCAGCAAGTTTTTTGTTTAAAACATCAATGACAAAACGTAAGTGCTCCACAAGAAGTAACAGAAGTTGGTACACAACAATCATAATGCACCAGTGGAAACCTGATTTTCAAACTAACAAAGGACTGGAAAGTGACTGACTGTTATAGAGGCAGTTCAAATGCCAACACAGAAGACCTCCTAGATTTTAAGCATTTTGACATCTTTTTTCCCTTTAGCTCTTTTGCAGATTTATCAGAAAAAGCACAGCTTACCTCCTACTACATCCTAGCCTGACACCCAACTGTGTGTGGTTGTCTTTACGCTGTGCTGAAAACTTTGGTTAGGCAATACACTGTCAAAGTTAAAATCTAATGTTTCTCCATCCATAAGGTCATTACGGATAATCGACTCCATGTCACAATCCAACCGTTCAATTAACATGTCATCTAAGTCACTGGGAAGCTTCTCCTGGTGGAGGGAAACAATTCCCACCCTTCCGTAGCCGTTGCAACTGTTAACGGGGGCATACGGATTCATAGCATTCATCTGCATTGGGTGACTCATAGGCACTTGTAACGAAGTCTTCACTGTTGACAAGCGATTTAGACCTGAAGTGTGTGACATGGTGTTCACTGTGTGTGACAAGGCACGGCCATTAACTGCAGGCGTTGGCTGGTTATGTCCTTGGTGAGGGCGGGCATTAGGGTTCATCATTTTGTTGTGGGGTGGTTGGCTGCCATAAGTTGGCATCACCGAGTTAGTGACCATCAGCACACTTTGGCCCAGCACCCTGCCACCAGCCTGGGAAACACCAGTGTCTACTGATGCCAAGATATCATTGTGCGGTGGAGAATCGGAAGTCAGTAACTCCTTCAAAAGTCCAGGATAGTTATATTGGCTCATCGATCCATAGCTTGATTTACTGTCTTGGAGAGTCTGCATAGGAATCTGGGACATAGAGTTCATGCTAGCTTGAGCATAAGTAAATTTCCTGTAGTCTGGATTTGCTGAGCCTATACTTGTGGTTGAGGACGCAAATGAGTAACCTGGTGTTTGCTGCATCAGGGTAGCAGATGAAGACTGGGTTGACACAGTCATTGATGTATTAGGTGACAAGAGATTAAGATTATCCAAAAGATTTTCCATGTTCTCAGAATTACTCATCTCTGAAAGGCTGGGTAGAGTAGAAGTCATTTTGGTAGCTGATGATGGGTATACCACGGAGTGCACATCCCCATCTCCAAGATCATCTTGCTCCGGCAAAATAGGAGAAAGTCTTCCACTAATTGTACTAGCATTAGAGCTAGTTCTAGGTCGAAATGTACTCCAGTTATCAAAGTCATCGTTACTGTGAGAGCTGGGACTTGCAGGCCACTTTGAGAATTGTGATCCAGGGCTGTCACCATTTCCCTCTTGACCAGACTGAAGGGCTGCTTTTTTCTTGGCAGCTCTGCCTCTGCTCTTGGCAAACTTGCTGTTGTTATCCATGGACGCTGCTCGCCTCCTAGGAGATTTGCCACTCTTTCCTCCTTCAGGATTGAGCATCCACCAGGAACTCTTCCCTGTTCCCTCATTCTGCACTCTGATGAACTTACTGTGCAGAGACAGGTTGTGACGGATTGAATTCTGAAAAACAGGATAACATGTAAGAAATAGAGAAAATATGCATCTTTTATGGCATACTAATATTTGCTTTTGTAAACATACTATCATTTTGTTAGAAACACAGGAGTACTCATAAAATAAGAAAACATGCCAGTATGGAAACATCTTTTATCAGCTCACCACCTTCAACTGGCTGAAACAAGCTTACAAAGTCATCATGTCAATTTGTCTGTCATCTGGCCCGATCACATCTGACATTATAGAAAGTCAAATAAAACACTGAAGGAACTTTTCTGAAATAAAAATTCCTCATAAAGGAGACAAAATAAACCAGAAGACCAAGAAGATGACTGAAGATCTCATTATCAGCTTCACCCTAGTGAATTGAACCTGACTCCATTTATGGATTTTTTAATTATTATTTTACACTAAGTTCAGGAATGCTAAATCCCGTTCTATGGTCCTTATAACGGACTCTCATCCTGCACATCACTAAATCCTGCAAACCTGCAACATGCAAACTGTGACTGTTGCCACTGAGCATTAGTGAGGTTTATATTACCTGTGTTATATGAGAAAATACATATAGAAAACCAGTTGAGGCCTAAGTTCTAATTTTTATAAATAAACATCACAACTTGCCTAAGAAATCATAAGAGAGGAAGGAATGCAAAGAGCACAGACATGTAAACATGAAAACCTCAGTCTTCAGACCATCTTTTTCTTTAAAAATCAACATTTTAAATATGCAAAATTGACTCTTCTAATACCTGAGGGCATCAGATACCTGGTGCCAAGAACGACCAGTGGTACTGGAGCTTTTTGTTACCTCCTCAGCTATAAGTAATGTTCCACGTTTTTTTCTTAAATACAAAAAAAAGAATAAAAAAATAAATAATCCAAAATGGAAACCCACAGGCTGACCTGTTAATAAGAGACTAATCTGTGCTTTACCAGGCTGTAGATGAACATATTTTTCCTCATAATTTTCTGCTGAGCACATGTAAAAAACATTGTATCAACAGAAAAGCTTTCCTATATCTTGACACTGTGGCTAAAAAGGCCACAAGTTCACAGAGTGCTGAAACAAGCAGCCATGGATATTGGTAGAAGGGTGGGACAGCAGCATGGTCTACATGGAGATCCACCTGGATGGTCTGTGCTAGGACAGTGATTTATGCAGAACAAGTACGAGGGAACCACAAAACAACACATGAAATGTATAAACAAGAAATTAGACCTCAATGGCAGAGAAATCAGTGATTCGCTACTCGCCTTCCATCTTTAGTAATTTTTAGCAACTTGTCCAAAGAAACTTTTGGGAGAGCCAAAATGGAAAGACTTTGTCTAGAAAGCACTAGAGTAAGGTTGATCTTCACCAAAAACCCAGTTGACCAATTATGTCAAAACAAGTAAATGGCTGCCAGACCTACAAACACCCTGTTCTGTATTTTCTGTTTTCCTATCTATCTATTAACTCCCATCTATCTTCTCCTAAGTTTTTAACCTGACACCCAACACCCACTACAGCATCAAACCATGAGGATGATACAGCTCATGGACCTTTGTATGCCTTGTGAGGCAAATCAGAGGATGAGGGACACAGCCACTGCTCTGGTCTGTGCTGAATTTGCTGAATTTTCCAGCCCAGAGTGCTGCTTCTGACAGTAGCATCTTCAAAAATGTCTTCCTACCCTTTCACTTCTCTACATCTACTTTCTCAAAGATGCACATCTTTCCCCATACATCTCGCTGACAGAAGAAAGGAGCAAAGACCATAAGTAAGCATGCAAGATGAGAACAGTTATCTCATGGGCCCTGGCTCAAATCAGAGACAACAGGCTCAAATTCCCTGCAAGAGGCATGACATGTTTTGGACCACAGAAAACCAATCAGCCAAACCAGGACTGGCCACCTGCAGAGCTCAACAGCAGAGATTACTCTAGGGTCAAAGATGAAACCTTCAATAGGTGAGGGCAGCAAGGAGCTCTTACAGTCCTGCAACACCTCACAGGCACCAGCGTCTTGAGACTACCCTCCCAAAAAGTGCAGCTTCACCCCAAACAGGGACACGAGACATTCCCTGACAGCAGATGATGGCAGAGCATGGCCTCAAGGCTAGCTGTTCAACCAGCACAGCAACGAGTCAAATCATGTGCCTAGACTCAGAAGCGTTTCCAACCTCTCCTCCAAAGAACCATCTTTAACAATTTATCCCAGTTAAACAAACACCAGAGACAAGTCCCCTTCCCTGGCAGTGTTCAGGGCCAGGCTGGATGGGGCTTGGAGCAACCTGGTCTAGTGGAAAGTGTGCCTGCCTATGGCAGGAGAATTTGGAACTAGATGATCTTTAAGGTCACCCAAACCATTCTACGACTCCATGATGATTCTATGATTTGAGCGCTTCCTCACTCAATTTCAAAAGGAAGCCATTCTCCTACAAATTATCCAGTAGGACTGAATCTCTTCCCTGCAGGTAACTCTGCAATCAAAATATCATCCTCAATCTAGCAACAGGGTGTTAGGGAAGGCCTTGGAATTTTATTTGCACCAGGTGCAGCTAACACATGGAGAGGGTAAGCCTGAAAATCCATCTTTGGACTTGCCCACAGCCCCAGGGGCTGGCTGAGAAGCCTTGTGAGGCTGGCCTGGCTCAGCCTGTTGTTTTCACTCAAAGGGCCACAGCCAAATCCCTGGCTGACACAAGTCCAGCTCTAGAAATGTCGCAAGAAAGTTGTTCTGCACGGCTGTTGATTAAAAAACCTCCTGTGCCAGTTCATTTTTGTACTGTATTTTGTAAACATACCCAGTTGGCTAAGGATCACTGTTTACTATCAAAATAGGCATATCAAACACACGAAACATCAGGCAGGGAAAACACCATGATGAGGTTCAGCTCCCTTTGCTCTGCAACACAAGTGTTAAATATTTAAGATGCTGTTCCTTAGTCATCAAAAATGTTATAATCTGGTATTATTGTAACGAGGACATTTGAGGTCGCTCTTTGAGTAACAGAGCTGTCTCCTACCTCTGCCAGCAATGAAAAAAAAATTTTCCTAACAGGAAAAGGTTTGCGGCCCAGAGCTTGTTACATAAATTCCTGTTTTTCACGCAGCCAGCAGGACATTAGAGAAGCTATGATTTACTAACTTGGAAAAAGTGTTGAAGAGGTAAATCTTGTGAAAATATGCACTGCTGTTAATGATGTTGTGTCTACAAATCTTTGCCAGATGTAAACACAACCTGATAAAAAAGTATAGTTTCAGCAGTGGATCTTGGCTGCCAGAGGAACAGCGTGGCTGTCAGTGGCTGGGGCACACGGTGGCACCATCAGCCCCAGCACACTGCAAGATGCCCTCAACCGTGACTTTCAGTTGGACTTTGAAGCAAAGCCTCCCAAAACCTGGCCTGAATGACTCCAAAAGCAACCATCTGCATTTTGAGGTGGGTCTCTGCGCAGCAGCGATGCATGACAGATCACACTGAGAATAACCATGCTGGAATTTTATCCAAATCTGGGTCAGGATGGCAGCAGGGCTGCTGCCACCTGTGAAGTGCTTCCTGGGATTGAGTTTCTGCCTCTGGGATAAAGTGAACCTACTTCATGCCATACTTCAGTATTCAGACCAGAAACTGTGGATATGCTTATTGTTACTTGCTGATTTAAGATTCCAAATATGCAAAACCAGTATCTGCTATGTGAAATGTGATGAGCCCATACCAGTTAATAAAACTTGTGAAGCCAAGAAAATTATTCCTTGAATCTACACATTTATATCATTCATCTCCATTTCCTACATTTCCAACAGCCCTACTGATATCTAATACTGCATTTAAACCCAATATTAATACTAAAACATACAAATTAAGTTTAACTTAACTAATTGCTGAAAAAATTATATCCCTATCACAATTGAAGTTAAGGTATTTAATTACTTTTTTAGTAAATTGTTTTGGGGTTTTACTAAACATCCAAAAGCTTTTTTACACTTGAAAACATTGTACTTACTGAAGCAAGACCATACAGTCACACTGGCCATCTTTCCTTCACACCAGCCCTTGGAGCACCCAAAGGAGAGGGAAGCAGAGCAATGTTCTGCTGCAGAGCTCCTGTTTAACCCCACTTTAACCCCTGACTCTCAAGCAGGATCTAACTGTGAGGATCTGTGGGTATCTGAGGAGCTGCAAGATCCAACATTTATTTATAAAAGCACCTATAAGTGCTCATGGTCTCTCCCACCCTCTCACCCGTGGGCATAGGCAGCACCCAGTCATTCACAGTGCCATGATAGCCACCAAAAGGGAGAGTGAAGAATGGATGCATCAGTCAATACACTTTAGAAAACAAGTGGATTTGCTATCAAGGTGCATATGCTGACAGCATTGCAATAAAGCATACCATGGCATCTCAGAAAGAGATCCATAGTAATTAGTAACAAAGGCAGGAGTTGGTCTCCGGAGGCAGATGTAGCCATAACAAACTGGGAGGCCATAGGAGCAACACTGCTTCCATAACACATAGGTCAAGGATTTCTATTAAAATTAAGTCTAATGACTGCCCACTAAGTTTTCATTTAGAAGACATCACAGCAGTCCACTGCTTTCTACACCCCATCCAAGGGGGTAGTCTACAGAAGTTGTCAGTCAGTTTATTTTACCATCAGCTGAAATGACTTCAAATACAGATTGCATCACAAGACTTGACTGTAGTTCTCAGATCTCTTCAAACAATATCTGAAATAGATTTGGAGGTTGAAGAGAAACTTTCAGGGAACATGATACTCAAGACTGCTTCTGCAGAAGAGGAGAGGCTGCTTATTTATGTATTTTAACTGATAGCTGGAGGATACTGCAATAGGAACATGCTCAGGAAAGAAAGGGCTGAGGATGGGTAGGAGAGAAGGTCAGAGATCCACCAGCTAACATTATCACTGTTGAGATGTGTCTGCTGTGATCAGTGGTGACTGGCACATGAGCCAGCTGTCCTGATGCTGAGGTCCTGATATTGACAGCTTACAGCAGGATTCTGAACCAGCAGAATCTCCCTGTGGAGATACCACCAAAGCAAAAGCTTTGCAGCAGAGAAGTGAAGACCTCAGGATTTCCATATGCTATTACAGAAGACACCAGATCTGTCTCTAGGTCTTTGTGTGGGGACTCTACAGCAGATCCAAATGCTAAAATCATCCTCCTCTTGGAGCCTCAGTGGCAAGCACCACTCCAAAAAAGACGTCATTAAAACTTCTAGGAAAGTGTGCAAAGGACAAGAAGTTGTCTAGCACACTTTCTCTGGGTTTGTTCAGCATTAAAAGCCAGATAGCAGCAGCAGGGGCTAACCATGGCAAGTAGCACCATGTAGCATCTATCCAAGGCTAAGTTAGACTGTGCCTGGCAAAACAGGTAGGTCTGCCTGCACCCATTCTACTGTGGTTTCCAACTATTCTGGCAAGTTTGCAGGGGCTAGGTGAAGAGGCCAAGGAGGAAAGAGAACATTGGTAACTCCAGACCTACCAGAATTCCCTTTGGTATAAGAGTCTGATGTAAGGCAGTCCTGTTTGTCTTATCTAATGACAATGAAATACAAGAAGTTCAGATGTAGATGCTGCACATGAAGCTTGGATTTCCCTCAGAGCTGGTGTTGGACACTCAAAATTGATTCATCAACAGACAGCACATAACATATTCATAAATCAGCCTTAGTGACATTTTTCTCGAAGAAGGGTTCCTGATACTACAATGTTCACCAACACAACCACACGTTGGCTGCTGTGTCAGAGGCTTCAAACGCTAAGGAAGTAGCTAATTTTGCCACCCAGTTGTGGCATACTTTGATTACCACTCAGAAGCCTTCTCTGTTGTACAATAAGAGCATGGACAGAAAGCATGATGCTTACACTCAGGTCAAAGAGTTGTATTTAGAAAGATGCTGGAAATTTGCCACCTGCAGCTGCATGCAGGTGGAAGAGCAGGATTTCCTCCCAAACAGGTCATGCTTTTTTGGGTCCTTTGTTCTTGTGGAGGTGCTTTTTTTTTTTCATTTTTTTTCTCCTGCACTGTTATATGGTAAAGAAGTATCAGCTGAAAATGTGAAGAAATACTTCTGTCTTACTAGAGGGACCTTGCACTGTTTCTATGTGTTTTCCATTACAGATGGTGGCATAGTGAGAGTCTTTGCCAGACCACCACCTATGAAACATCATCTCCAAATATAGACATACTTCCATAAACTGTTTCACATGATAAGATTTTGGCAATGCATCCCTTATTTCATGCATGAATGTACAAGAACAGGACAGACTGCATCTTATCCCTATATGGTTGCTATACATACATCCAGCACAGAGAGAGGCTTCCTGTGACCAAATGTCAGTGGCATTAATATAAGTCCTGTACATTCTGCAATCAAGTCCACAAATTTATACTATCCCACATTTCCTTCTCATAGCTGCCAAAGACTAAAAAACTTTGAACACCGAAGGTGCTTGGCCATCCTCCAGGTTGCATCCTGCTGCCACATATGGCACAAGGGACGCAATTACTGGAGTTTTCTCCAATGGAGCATGGTATGTAGTAACAGAAAATACATACCCAGCTGCAGACGCTGATGTTTAAGAGACTTGGCTATGCATTCCTACATGTCAGAACTGGCAACTCTACTAACATGCATTTGAGTAATTTCCAATTTCTATCCCCAGATATCCTCCTCATTCTAGGTAGACTCCTTGGAAGCACTTTTCCATAATGGCAGTTTGGACATTTCTACTGAGATGGTAACACCTGCCTACTTGCTCTACACAGGCATTTAGAAAGAATGAATGTAAAAACCATGAACAAGGTTCATAGTATGAGAAGTATGCACACAGGGCAAGCACACTCCTGAATAGTGTTCCACATATGATAACCCCAACCAAAACTTCTTATGACCACTCTTATGTTTTCTGTACCTCCAAAAAAGATAGAGCCACAACCAGGCTAACAATGTCCTATGTCAATGCCAATACTATGTTTTATAACTACATTTATATTTCTATGACCACAATATAGGTGTGGTATATCATCAACACAGTGTACATCAAATATATAAACATTTGCTAGAATTTCAAAGCAAAGGAAACTAAGTGACATTGACTAAGAAAAACAGCAGATAAAAATGCACACAAATATCTGAGGTTTGTTGGATGGACCTTCCTCCCTCTGGTAAAATCATTTGGGAAGCCAAGACAGCCAACAGGTTTGTCTAAAATCTATCCATTTTCAAGTGAAAGAAGGGAACAATAGGAAGGAAATATAGTGTTATTTAAAAAAAGGTAAATAGCAATCAGGATAAATGATAGCTTCATTTATCAACTTCATTTATCACAACTTTAAAAGTTGTGAAGTGTAAAATATTAGGGAAGAAATAAATATCAGATAAGAGAATTTAAATCTAGCAGGAATAACTATATTTGGTGATCCAGAAAAATCCTAATGCTGCCATTACAAAACTGATGCTGCAACCTTTCTATTCCAACAGACGGAAAACAAGTGTTTGATAAATATAGGAGTTTCATATTTATAAATAAACATTTCTGTTTTCCACAAATATAGAACGTATATATATGCATATGTACATATATAGCTTATGACAAAGAAGCACTTCCCAAGTTCATTAGTGACGCAGGGCCTCACTGAAGAGGAACGTTTCAAAGTCAAGATACCCTTTTAACTGGGGCTTCTTCTCCTCTCTCTTTAAGCACTCCCAGACCTCTGGCCTTCACAAGCAGCCGTGCAATTACGTCAGTAATGCAAAAACAGCAAAGCAGGAGGACATATGCATAACCTGCAGTCCCAGGTCCTATCATAGAAAAGCTGGTAAAGGATTCAATTAATAAAACATCAGAGGTCAGGGAAATAATTAGTCTTTCAAAACAGTCCCATGGAATACAGGCCATTGCATGTACAAAAAACTATCTTTTGTTCAAGAAAGGTAAGCGAGGGAACACTTGCAGTTATGCCAATGTCACACTGAATGAATGACAGGGCAGGCAAGATTGGCACCATGCATCACTGCTAAGGTGTGCTCATCAAAGGAATTAAGAGCATTAGAAGTATCTATAGTGCAGTAAGCCATGAGGAAGGCTGATGTGATTCATGACAGCCAGGTAGCCCTCTCACAATTATTCACCACGGGCTCTAACAGGAATGCAACTCTAGAGGGATGCAGGCACCACAGCAGTCATAACAATTTGAGGCAAAACTGTCCTGGAATGCAGAGCACAAGCAGGTTATTGCAAGGAAAACATTATTCACAATTATAAGTAAAGTTTACTAAAATTATTTGAAAAAAAATTTGGAGGAATAAAGTAGCAGTTCATCCATACAATGTCAGAATGACTAATAGCTTAAAATTTTATTATGGGACTAGAGCAAAGAGAGACTAAGGAGTATTTTTTTTTTTCAGCCAGTAGGAATAATTATGATCAGTAGGACAAAAAATGTTAATCACTCATTTCCTGTTTAACAGAAAGCCTGTTTCACCTCTGCCACTCTTCACCGTTACACCCAATCCATCACAAAGACTACAGCACTGTTTATAGATAGCTTCAACCTCCACCCCCCTTTTTGTCTTTCTAAAGCTAAGCTGTCTTTTATTGACTTTCGTTAGCTCTAATGAAGAGGTACAAGTGTGTATACATGCTAAATATATCAATACTAATTAGACCAGCAGATCATCTTAAAACGAGCACTGGAAACACATTTTCACCAGTAAGAAGCAATAACTTGAGAAATAGGCCAAGGTCTCCGTGCAAATCACAGAGGTGAAAAACATCACAGGACTCATTTTTTGCATTGGCCTTTGTGGACACACAGAGACCTTTCAAATGAAAAAAAAAAACAAACAGACAAACAAACAAAAAAACACCAAAAAGAATGGGGAAAAAAACCAAGACACCCAGATATGATTACTCCAAAAGCTTTAACGGGGGAAGTGAAATAACTAGAAAGATCCCTGCCTGAGAAGTCACATAAGCTTTACATGCTAAAAGCCCTGCATAATGACCAAAGCAGTCCTTTGCCACTTGTCTAGGTAAAGGCACAAGCAAACCTAGCCCTAAATGTTTGGTTCCAGTTGGATACTTTACTAAGGAGCCACACATCTCTTCATTTTCATGGATTAAGACTATTTGCTTTCACAACATCCCTGATAACCTAAAGGGTTGGAGTGATTGTCATGAGCTGACGGATTTACAAACAATGTGTTACCCACAACAGCTGAAAATAAGTTTAAACTGAGGCAGGTAAAGCAAAGCAGGGATATGCTGGAGACATGGGCTATGTCCATGACACTTGCCCATTCACTGTACTGCCTTATGGGCTAGCCACTACTGGAGAAGCTTGAGGACTTACTGACCTGCAACAATGCCTACTGCCTGACCATAGACCTCTCCTTAGAGACACGGTGAAGGAGCAGATGCCAGTTTGCAGTCACGGTTCTGCAGACAGAACCAAGGGTGCCTGCACTGCACCCACAGCTCCTACAATGCACACTCATCTGACAAGGGCAGCAGAGATATGTTTAGGAAAGGCATTAAGCCTGTCTGTATTTCTTACCTTGGGAAGTAATATACCAAGGGTGATGTACAGATCCAATAATATAAAAAGTTGTGTTGACTGAGCCTTTGCATAGATTGAAGAAAAAAAAACCAAGGAAATATATCTCCTCATTATCCTTATTACACCTGTATTGCCTTAGAAGAGGAAGTCTTTTCCTTTAGCAAACAAAGCACTAAAGCACTCAAATTCTCTGGACATGGATGCTACTGAATACTAGCTTTTAAAAAACAAAGAGTCAATGAAAGCAGCAAGCTTACTTTGCAGCAGGGTTAGCTGTGCCCCACAGGAAATCCCTGGCTTGAGGAAACTGCAAGTCTTGTAAAAATAAGGGCAAAGCCTTTCATTTAGAGGCTGAATGATATCTTACGTACATCTCACTATGCATTTGATCTTTATTTTGACTGCAGCAAGTGAAAGGATAGACTACCAAAATTTTAGTGTAGTCCCCAAAACTACAAAAAGAATACTAAAACAATTGAGTGGAACTTTTTGTTTGGTTTAGGGCATCTTTAGAAACTGTTTAGTGCATCTAGTGGTTAAGATGCTGAAGGTTTCACATTTGTAAGGGGATGGTGTCAGCTTAAAAATAAGAACCACCCTATGGATTTCACCTAATGTTGTAAATATCTGATATGGATGTAGTAACAAAGAGAAACTTAGGAAAGAAGAGATAGACATTCCTATTTCCTTTAGTTTCTTATGTATGTGAACACGGTCCAGTGTATAAGGCACTGTTTTACTATTTATTTTTTCCTCTAGTCAATTCACCCTTTATCTGTCTCATACATAAAAAGAAAATAAAATATAATTTTCTTGTTAACAAAATATTAGCATGAAAAAATAGATTTCTTAAGTTTTTATTAAAATAGCCTAAACAGGATCATACTTAAGTTCTCTTTAAACTCCTGCATATCTACCAATCTGTAGAGGATGCTGCCTTATGCAGTCAACATTTGTTCATTTTCTCTGTGTTCTATTCTTTTACTTGTTCTTTACTGCAGAGTTACATGAAGTCATTATATATTTTCAATTACTCCTCTTTGTACATCCCAAAGAGGCACCACATAGACTAGGTATTGTGTTTTTTCTCACTTCTTTGAATGCAGTTTGCCTTGGTACTTTTCTCCCCCACCACAGAAGAAGAAAGTCAGACCACCAGCGCACTCTCTTTGGGAGAGCACTTTTCAATTCAAGTCTGCTCCCACCGCCTAACAGATTTTACATAACATGATTTACTACTCCAATGCCAACAAAAACCCTCATCCAAATTTCAATAAAGCCTTGGGCTATACTCTAGTGTGCACTGCCCCTCTCCACTGTCTGGACAGTTGCATCCACCCTCTTTCAAAAGGTGTGGTTTACTTAAAGGGATTTTAGTTGATTTTCTAAGGACTCTGAGGACTCATGACAGGTGGTTGCACTGTTCATGCCAGAGTTTTCCTCTCGAATGCTGCTTTCTGTGACGTTCTTCAGGCTGCAGTTTCAAGAAATGTTGGCGCTCATCACTGGTTTTTAAGACATCTGTTCAGTATTATAAAGCCAGAGTCATCCAATCTTGCAAAACATGTAGCACCAACTCTGAACAATGACCCCTGGACACAGTCACAACTTTCAGCAGCCCGTGGGAGGCAGAGTACTGTTTCTCAAAGCAAGATGGGCAAACAGAGAAGGGAAATCTAAAGAGCAATTTCTCCCCTCACACCCATTTTGGAAGCATTCCTATTCCCTCACTACTGGTAGGCTGTGTTCTGTACTTAACAGACCCTTATTAAATCAAAGGACTATTTACAATCTACATACTGGCAATTCTACATTCCCATAGAATGTCATCTGGCAAGAGTGACTTAAACCATCAGCTCTTTTTATTGTTTTCCTCCTTCCCAAGCAAGAAAAGCAAAACGGACAAGAAAAAGCTATGTTTTTAATGACATGAATGGAATTAAAAGAGTAAAGCCCAAGAGCTCTGGTGCACCAGCACTCATCACAATACCCAAAGTGAGGTTTTTTTAAGCAGTAAAATATTACAGTGAGGACAATGAAAAGGAAGATTAGCAACACCATTGTGGCTTGAGATCTTTTACATTCACACCTGCTGCTAAAGGTGCAGGACCATGCTGGACACAGAATAGGACAGCTTCCAGAGTGGGACACTGTTATGCAAAAATGAGCTTTTTTAGGCATTTGGGTCCTAGTTTTCTTGTGACAACTAGGTCTAATTATTCTCCTCTCTTTACTGTTTCCCTCCATTTGATATATGCAAGGAAACTGGCCTCACCATGGCTGCCCAGAGACCAGACCTCATTCATTCATTCATTCTCCCATTCCCCTGAACAGAGACTGTTCAGACACAAGGAAACTCTGGGTTTAAGGTGCCCATTGCCAGGTACAATAGGAGATGTCCCATGAAGGACATTGCTATAACTCTCATCAGTTCAGAAAAGAAAACATTGCTTTTGAAAAGCCTCCCCTCCTCTTTCCTAATCCCTTGAACTCAAAAAGCTCTTATCAATTTCAGATTAGGCTCCCTCCTCCTGGAAATCACAGCCTTCACTTTGTGCAAACTTTGCCATCATGGTTCCCATCCCCCCATCAATGAAAATCCCACGTGTAACTGGACAGCCCGAGCCTGCTGGCCTACTTATTCAAATTTAAGAACTGCAACAGCCAACTTCACAATCACAAAGCTTGCCATAGGCCTCCCATCCCTCCCATTCTTTTGCCCAAAGATGAGGAAGGTGAAGGAGCTTCCCTCCAGTTTTCTCCAGATATGCATTAGACCGCTATGGCAAAAGCACAGCTGACACAGGGAGCTAAAACGCCCTAATTGATTCAAAGGGCTGCAACAAGGAAGTCTGAAGATACTCTACAGGGACTTGCTTGGTATTTGTCTCCTTCTGACAGCTTTTGCTTCTTTCAAGTACTGCATTTTAGTTTTCCCTCCTGCAGACATTCAGAGAGAGAAGCAACACAGCCCCTCGTGCAGCTCCAAAGACACACAAGCTTTTTTCTTGAGTGGGTCAGAATGGGGCACTGATTTCAAAAAACAAAAAATAAAAATTACGGGACATAAACTTACATCAGATTAAAAATAAGCAGGAATGCCAGCAGTAGGAGCTGTCATTTGTAATAGCTACCAAGACACAGGGAGTTATTTATTCTGTGGATCACATAAAGACCTCTTTAAAAACAAGGATGAAACAGAAAAAAAAAAAGCATGTTTACTGAAGCATGTTTTCCAATACTATTTATCTAGCCAATTTTGTTTATGAAGTTTTATAATAGTTTGTCATTGATACATCTATGAGTTTATGTCCACAGATTTGTTAAACTGCTGGCAAACTCCAGCAGATACTGCAGCCCTTGCTAGTCTTGCTTAAATTTTTAGTTATTTTCAATTTTGAAGATATTGAAGGGAATGTTTACACATTTTTGTTTGTTTTTAAAAAGAAATTAAAGTCTTCCCCCAGAAAGTCAGGTGTTTTCAAGTATTTTGTTTGGTGATTATTCATGTAGTCATAAATTATGCAGAATATTTGGCAGGCCATGTCTTTCTCTGTTAAAATATTTGTTTTTACTTTTTCAGTTATTGTTTAGATCCTGGTCATAACACGCTTCAGGTTGTTTTGAACAGCAAAGAGGAAATAAGCAATATTTTAACTTATATCACACTGTAACAACATTAAGTGCCTACGCAGCAATATGCTGCCTATTCAGTATTTTCAACTTTCTTCCTGTCCACTGCTGACTTACAACAGCAAGATAATTCACAATTTTACAGTTTTGCAACCTGTAAATACAGACTCACAAGCATGCTCAGAACAAAACACAAATAAAAAGAAGCAAGAAACAGGACATCAAAAAAAAGAGGCAGAATATAAAGTAAACATATTTGCTGAAGGTTGGTTTTGAAATCATACGAAAACCAACAAAGCTCTTCTGGAGTCAGCTCACATGCACCCAGGCATTGAAGGTAACAGAGCTGGACAAGGCAGAGCCCCAGCAAGGCACTGTTTGCCTACATTCACCCTGACACTATGGCAGAGAGTTAGAAAAGAGACTTTGAACTACATGCCATCCCCGCTGCTCATTAGGATCACAGTCTGCAGTGTATGTGGTTAATAAACCTGTCACAACTCCTAAGAATACGCCCTATGGATTAGAAAAAAGAGACATCATTCCAAATGCCACACAATTCATACAAAACAGTGACAAAGTAGAAATTACAGAGCTACATTTCAAAAATTTCTCAAGGATTTTTTTTCTTTAGGTTTAAGTTGGACACTATATTTCAAGCATTTAATTCTCATGAAGAAGGATTTCCATCTCTCCTCTGTTAGAGAAGTCTTAGGAATTCCTCATTTACCCAGGAAGGAGAGGGAAGTGAAGAAAAGAACATAATTTCTTCCAAGACTGGCTTTGTAAAAAGTCAGTTTTGGATCAATGAGTGAAGGAATCTGGACTAGTACCTTGAGGATATCTAAGTACCAATTGCAATTTTAATAAAGTTAGACACTCCTTTTAATGAAATTCCCAAGTCATCAGCTAAGTTCAGGACCTACCACCTAAAAACATATTCCTCAAATAATGGAAACTGGCAAAACAGCCATGGGCTCAATCCTCCTTTTTCCTCCTCAGTCAATTATTCAAGTACCCCTCATTCACTGATCCAATGCTGTCTACTTCTTTCAATGCCAGGCATTTCTGGGGCATCTGATAAGGAAGGCAGAGTTATCTTGCCCAAAGTTTGCCTAACAACAGCAGCCATCCCACACACACATATATATTCAATGTGTTTGACTGATTTTTCAAGGAGAGTAGTAGCTGACAAGAAAAAATACAAATCTCTGTGTTCTACAGCTCTTTTTAAAAAAATAAATCATATTTTAAACTGAAAAGATTATTTTTTTTGCAATTCTCACCTATTTCTGTCTGTCTTTGTGTTAAGTTTTTAAATGTGAAAACATTCAAGACTGAGCGTAATCAACCAAAACATTAAGATCCACATTCACCTCAAAGGAGAATTGAAGAGAAGCCTACGATCCGTACAAATCCTCCAGCTGCAGTGATTTCTGTGCAGTATGTTGGCAAACAAACACCCCAGAAACACGTTTAAAGCAGATTTAAAGGCCTATGAAAGAACTTGTCAGAGAGCAGCAGTGACAAGGAGCTCACTTTCTGGCACAGCTAAAGGTACACCATCAGCTTGCACGACTCCTCTACACTGCCACAGAGGCTCCCCACTTCTCAAATACCCTTAACCATATAGATTTCTATTTTTTAATCGGGTCTATTCACAAATTCACATGCTTTCTACTGTAGCTGTTCTCAGCCTGTAGTCCACATACTCTTAGGGGCTCCAAAATATCTGTAAAATCCTTCAGAAGGCAGCCAAGGGAGGTAGTGGCAGTCAAATGTCCCCTCTCTGTTTGCACTGGCTTTCCTGTAATCCTGGCTTAAACACACATGCACCACAGGAGGAAAATAGACAATTTTAAATTGCTGACTCTAGAAAAAGAGCAAGAACCATCTAAGATTAAATCTGGACCCCAGACTTTGTCAAAAGGCTGACTTAAAGGATAAGGCCAAAGAAGATTAACACAAGCACGATGTCAAAGTACACTCAAATAGCAACAGCTTCTTGACAAACACTGACAGGTTGTAAAAACCAGAACATTTAAGAGGAGAATTCAAAATCCTGCAGTCTGTGTCTGAAGGAAAGCTCCCCCAAACCAGGTTCTGGCACCTCGTAAACTCCAGCAAATAGTTTTGGTTGCAGTGATGCAGCACAACTCACCAAACCCATAACCAGAAATGCAGACAACCCAGATGATTTCAGAGTAAAAAAATCCTTCAAGAGACACACTGTCCAATGGAGGAGGTGACATTCTCCTTTCAGCTGCCAGTAGTCGAAGAGAGATGTAGTAGTGAAGAAGCGCACAGTTCAGCAGGGGACATCCGCAAACCCATCAGCAATGTTAGTAAAGTACAGGGAAAGAGGTGGATTCTTTGGCTGCCTCCTCTCATTCCTGCTATGAGGGGCAAGAGGCTTTTGGATAACTTCTACAGAAAGACCTTTCGTCTCCTCACACACAGAGACCAAATAAGAGCAGGTCACAAGTTAAGAAACTGTACCAGTTTGTGGCTGTCCTCTCAAAAGAGTGAAAAGACATGATGGGAATAACCGCCACTAACAGCATTAACAGAGAAGGTTTTAAAGACCATGACCCGTATTGTACAGCAGTTTCATCATAACTGCTCAATAAGCCACAGTAGACACCAGTCACTCAAGTGACAGTGAGAGAAGGAGTACTGACTCCTGAAACAGGGAATACTTCCCTGAACACTTTGGGTTGTTCAACTTCTCTGAGGCAGTCATAGGATTGCAGGGTGGCAGGAGCACCTTCCTCTGGTAGGGGATCTGTCACTCAAGTTGTTTCTACTTCAAATGAAATCAGGAACCTGCAACCTCAGCAGCAGCTTCAAAATAAGAAAGCTACTGCTTCAAATACACAACCAGAGAGCACCTCTACAAGAGCTTCAGCCAAACACAATACTGATTCCCAAGCACCACCCACTAAGAAACAAGTTTCTTGTCAATGCAATGAGTTTCCCCATACAGAGGATACTTCTCCACAGCTCAGCTGCCATCCCCTGAATCTGCATGTTACTGAACCCAAGCCTGTCACTGACCAAACTTTTCTTTCTCGTCCTGCCCACGCCAAATTTAGCTTATTTCTACCGGAATGATGATATCCCAGCATCAGGACTGAACACTGGCACTTTCCCCAGTAAAAGAACCAATACCCCCACACCAATTCCCAGTAGCAAAAGCTGCCAGTAAACAGGTCTCATTGATTCAATATACAGACAAAACTTATCCTATTCCGGTCCACAGAAACTTACCATTTATTTCTCTGTGCCCAACACGTTTTTCTATTGATGACATTAAAATACTAAAATTAACATTGCTAGTTACAGAAGGCTCCAGGGTGGCCACATTGCAATCTTTCAGTACTTAAAGGGAGCTTATAAGAAAAGTGGAGAGTGGCACTTTACAAGGGCTGATAGTGGTAAGACAAGGGGGAACAGTTTTAAACTTAGAGGAGAGATTTAGATTAGATGTTAGGAGGAAATTCTTTACCCAGAGAGTAGTAAGGCTCTTCTGTAAGGTTGCACAGAAAAATTGTGGATGTCCTATCCCTGGAAGTGTTCAAGGCCAGACTGCATGGTGCCCTGGGCAATCAGATCTAGCGGGTGGCATCCCTGCCTATGGTGGGGTGGTTGGACCTATATGATAGTTAAGGATGGTTGGAACTAGATGGTCATTGAGGTCCCTTTCAACTCAAGATATTCCACAATTCTATGATAGTTCTACCAGATGAAGATCTGCTCTGCTTTGGTGCTATTTTTCCTTTGCCTACATTATGTTCATAATGCTTAAATCTTGTTGTTTCCTTTTTGTTTTTAATCCATTTATTATCCATTCCACGACCCCCAAGGTAGGAGAAAAGGCAGTAAAGGCAGTATAAAGAGTACCTGTGAAGATTAAAGACCATAATGACAATGACAAGTCACACACACAGAAGAGGCTGACACCCTCACTGGTATTCTGGTTGTTGACTCTCTTAATTGCTTTCCAAAAGTCTGACAGACCAATAACAGGCAGCCATGAAAAATAACTTCCCCTCCCAGATGCAGCTCTCCCCAGTGGGTTGAGACACAAAAACCTGTGACACACAGTAAGCTGACCTCCCTTATCTACAGCACCACGGCAAAAAGGCGCTCCTGCCAGCCTGGTGCCTGCTTGAGTGTGGAAAGGTGGAAGGAGAGGAGGAGGGAGACAAAATGGTGCCTGGCACCTTTGTCAGACCTTTTGGAAAACACCATTTTCTCTAGGGCAGAGAAGGAAGCAAACAGCAAGCACTGCAAGCACCATCCCTCAGCCATGGCAGCACGCACGCACATGCACACGCACTTCCTCCGGCTTCAGGAAAACAATGAAGTGTGGGGAGGCCGGCTCTTATATAAAGTACATGCTGGCTATATATAAAATAAGGAAAGCAGCTGCTTCAAAAGCTCAGTCACCCTTTTATCATCAACAAGGCTTTAATTAGTACCCATCTGCTTCCTGTTTTATACTACAGAACTGACTTTCACCTGTTTCAGCAAAACACCCCTTCCCCCAAATGGAAGTGTGTGTACACACACGAACATGCACAAGATGTTAACAAACACCTTTACGCTTAAGTAATTAACATCTGAAATCCTTATTCTGAATGTGTGGGCTATATATTTGCTTATTTAAAAAAATTAAGCCTTGCACGATCTATCAAATGTCACAGCTCACACCTTTAAATCAGGCACATTATATGCTTCACTACTAATATTAATTCATTGGCACTCAGGGACCCAAAGGAGACTGGAGCCCTGTTGTACTGGCACTGTACTACAGAGAGGCTGCCCAGAGTACTCACAATGGAAGTGTGGGTTTTTCCTGAGGTCCGTCACACACATGAAAGGATTTAAATAAACAATGGCAAGGCTGATAGTTTGAATCCATTCTTAACTCACCCCATTGTTTGAAGAGAAGAAACAACACGTAGAAGAAAAATATTACTGAGGGAGGAAATAGCTTCACCTTTGAATTTCCTGACATTTTTCCTCCCACGCTTTTCCCCTTCACACGTCAATTATTTATTTATTTTGCAGGGAGAAGACAAGTGAAAGTCAAGTACACCAGCAAAGCTACGTGCTGTCAGACCTGCCCACCTCTCCTGCAAGAAGGAGCTACCAGCACTTGAAAGTTTGCCAGGCACAAGGTAACCAGAGAGCAAAACAAGAGGAAGCAAAGCACTAGGAAAAAGAATTGCTTGGCAATGACTGAGCAAGGAGCACCACTTGCCCGCTCCTAGGCCCAGCTGTAGAAATGGGAAGAGGGGCAAGTGTCAAAAGAAGCAGTACTCATAAGGGCTCTACATAAATTTTGTGACTATGCAAAGCCTTCTCAAACTTAAAGTCACTCATCATGGAAAGGAGCTTTTCTTAGCACACCTTCAGCATCAGCCACCACCTACAATGCCTATTCTGCCAAAGTAAACCTGGCAACCACTCCACTCTAGCTCCAGTTTTGGAGTAGGAGGAGATCTTTCTCTCTTTACATTTAGAAACCTCATCTGCAACAGCTTTCCCAGATGCACAAAGCTGACCTAACTCAAATAAGAGTTTTCTTCCATAGCATCTTGGAACTGCTTCCCAAGATTTTGGATCTGCCTGTCTGCAAGGTTCATTAGATTCACACGCAGAAGGATATTTCAGAAAACTGAGATTTTTTTTTTGTTTTCCATTCATTTGAAATCTTAAATAATTTGCTAGGTTGGGTATTTAACTTTTAAGAGATTGCCAACAAAGCAAGAGAGCCATGAGAACAGGTAAATATATACACTCCAGAATCAACCATGGCAAGTATATTTATTCCTCTTTCTTTCCCCTACAGTAACCAAACCCCAATTCTCCTGACGTCTTCCTTATTAGAGAACTTTTCCATTTCATTTTATGGGGTTGGAAGAAAAAGAGAGGGATAATTCAAACATCCAAAGACTGAAAAAGAAGGAAAAAAATAGTCATTCCAGTAAACAGAAGCACAGCAGTTACCCCTTTGATGTGGCTACTCATGGTGCTAGCATGAGTAACCACCATACAATATCCTCCTGTGCCCCCTACACGATCAGCCGAGGGGAGATCACATTGTTGGCAACACCAGAAGGGTCAACACTAACAACACAACATTGTTGGTTGTAAGACTCATTTTTCAAGGAAGCCTACAGGAAAGATGGAGAGACACTAAGGGCATGTAGTGGCAGGACAAGGGAGAATGGTTTCAAACTGAATGAAAGTAGGTTTTGATTAGATATTAGAAAACGATTCTTTACTGTGAGGGTGGTGATGCACTGGAACAGGTTGCCCAGAGAAGTTGTGGATGCCCCATCCCTGGAAGTGTTTAAGGCCAGGCTGGACGGAGCTCTGAGCAACCTCATCGAGTGAAAGGCATCCTTGCCAGTGGTGGCAGGGGGGTTGGAACTGGATGATCTTTAGAGTCCCTTCCGACCCAAACCATCCTATGAGTCTGTGATTCAGACTAGGAACCCTACAAAATTTATTTGTAGCATACTGCCATTTGTTATTAAAACAGCACGTCAAAGTACCATCTATCTCTGTATACACAGAGAGACTTGTGCAGTATCACACAAATCTCATACAGATTAATAATTGTCATTCCAAAGTAAAGATCGAACCTTGCTTTTAAATCTCCAACTTCTGAAAGTTCTCAGCAACTCTTCTGCTACATCACTGTCTAGTAAAGGCAGGATTTGGTATGCACACTAAGGGAGGTCCTAGTAAAGAGAATGAGCTCTGTTGCTAGAGGAAAAAAAAAATCAAATGAAAAACAAACGGGCTTTCAGGCACAATGAATGCTCTGAGCATGTGAAATAGGTGACAAAGGCTGAAGCAAAATGAGCACCACAAGTGAGAACTCCAAATATTTCTTGGAAAAGAAAAGGTGGCTCACTTCTAACTCAATTGCTTCAGAGACAGAAAAAATAGGTGCACTAGTCTCTTGGTGTTTGTTTTGTTTGGTTTTTTTTAATGTATAGATTTTATTCACTGGTAAAATTGAATAACTAGTTTTTTCCTAAAAAAAAGAAAAATATTTCTAACCTTGTGTTTTCACCTAGAAGATTACACCACTACTTAGATATTTTTCCGTGATATCTCAGGCAACATATTACAAAACTTCATCCAGGACTGAAACAACAGATTGTCTCAAGAGCAAATGACAAAATATTTGTACCAGAAATCCTGGCAATGTTGCATGCAGATGGGTTTCTGAAAAATGGGGTTCCAAGAATAAGTCACCCGTGATTCCAAAAATAAGAGTTAAATTCAAACAAAAACTGGATGTTCACTTTGCACGGTACTGTAGTCCCTCCCCAAGGTCCCACCCTCGCCACACTTGAGACACTTGCTAACCACAAGCCTCTGAAGTCTGAGCTTCAGCTAAACACACAAGACTGGGGAAATGCAACTAAGTCCAACATCCTGGCTGTGTAAACCAGAAAATGGCACACTATGGGGTGGTCAGCCATTTCACTGCCAACAGACTCAAAACTGAGTATCAGGGCAGTCCCAAAATTCATGGCCACCATCTACAGGGGTCTGAGCTACAGCCGGCGTGGGATCGTCCTATCAAGCAGAGCCAGGAACATTTTTGCCTGTAGCTGTGGGCATGCTGGTCAGGTCTCTCAGCCTGCCACAGCACAGCTCAGACAATCTCCACAACACTCACCCTCCCCAAAGCACTGGGGCAGGCACCCTGTGAACTGAGGCACAGAGACATGTCATGCTTTGGTGCGGGGAGCACCAGAGCATGACTGCACCACAGCAGAAACAGATGTCTGACACTACACTTATAAACAGGAGTGGAGAAATTTAAAACGTGTAGGTTACTTCTCCACCTCCCCTTTTAAAAGGGGAATGAGCAGCAAAGTTCATTGGACAGTACTGACCTTTTTTAAATTATTTCTGGGGTTTGGGACGCACTGCATTCAAAGCTCTGTTTGGTTTTGAGAACCTTACTCAGCCAAACAACCATGTTTACTGTATTTTTTTGTTGTTTTTACTGTCAATAGCTACTGACTTGATAGGGAATTCCAGCATATTTTGAAACAAGAGTAAGAAAAAGGATCCTTGATTTAAAAGACATATTTAGTCAATATGTTTCTGATCCCTATAATCTAGAGCCTTCAACAAACTTTTCACCACTAGCTTGTCTGCCTTAGCAATGGTCAACTTCATATATATAAATACTGTTCATAAAGGCTATGCAAAGCTAGTGATGTTTGGCAGGAGACAGGCACACACTATCAGTTCCAGCCTGATACAAAGAAGTTAATACAAATTTTATGAGATTCGGCACTCATTCAAGACCAAACTTTTCCGTTGAGATGACTAAACAACTGGCTTGATGTATTTTGCATAAAAGGCTTAAAAAATGTAATATGGATATGGGGGAAGGAGAAGTGAAACAAGAATGGGATAATGACATTTCAAGATAACAGAGAGCATTACAGTCTGGTGCACATAAACAGTGTCCTCCCTTTCCTTTCTTCCCCTTCACATTTCTCTCTATATACGAAATTAATGGAACTTTTTCAGCATAAAAATCAGAGGTTTAACTAAAAGTTTCGTTGTACTCAAGAGTTGTACTCAAAGGAATGTGATAAGAGGAATACAAAAAAAATTCAGCATCTCATAACATCAGCAGATACAGTACACATCTATATTTTTGGTTATAATAATTACAAAGCCACACGCTGAATTTTATTCCTTCATATGACATAGCACATATTTTCAACTTAAAATCCTGAATTTTCAAAAAAAATCAAAGCTGTTGGTGTTACCACAGCAGCCATGTAGGTTATACACAATTCTCAACATATAATTAGTTCAAATGGCAATTAGACCAAAACTTACTTTCTGAACCCCAAAAAGTCAACAATAATCCATCAAGCTGATGACTTTAGAGATTCAACCACTTTCCAACATTTAACTGGCTCTCCATCATATTTGTCTTACTTTGAACAAATACATTTACTCACATTGGATTGTCACGTGCTGTGATTGTTGCTTCAACACATTTAAGACTTACTTAAATCACATTGCAAATTTATCTTAAAAAAAGACACACATAAAGGCTTGAATTAATGTTCATAAATTATATATAAATTCATTTTGAGCAGGTCAAATCAGAGGGCAGATCCTGCAGATGACCATGGAGACTACTGCTACCAAGAGATATGCCTGAATTAAGGCCTATCAGAGCAAGGCACTCTGTCACAAATACTGTGTTTAAACAAGTGTTCATTGGATCTGTTAAACAACCTGCTTACTTGGGACAAGCAGTATTACATGCCAATTCAAAGTTTTGGCAAACAAAAGTAGTCAAAACTTTCTATCACAGTTAATTTATCGTCTTTAAAGATATTCTCTTTTATTTCTTAAAAACTTAGGTTAATGAGAAAAACAAAACATGCAGCATTGCAGAGTTCAAATAAGGAATAAGAGAACTACCTACATGAGCACAAGAAAACTTGCTGGGACTCAAAGACCAGTGATAAACAAACAACACAACTCCACCTGATATTTTTTTCTTTAGAAGAGAAGCATGGGAAGGGCCATTCAGTGACAAAACACAATCAAATGACAAGTCTGCAGTCCAGCTGAACCCCACAGAAATGCAAACTCTGCTTCAGCAGCTCTGGATTTCAAGGGAAGTGGGAAAAAGGTTCCCTGCTAAAGAGCAGAGATGGCAACATGATCAAGTCAGACCTCATTCCATACTGCTCCTTTCATATCACACCTGGGGCCAAAGTTCAGCAAAACTGGATGAGGTTAAAAACTGGCAAACCTAAGACGATTTCCTTTGGTACAAGGAAAGGCAGAAGACAGACCCCTGAAGCCTGCCTGTGAATGCAAATAGCAGCTGTAGGACACCAAGAGTTTCACACTCCTCCTGAAACCTAATGTCCATACAGTGGCGGAAGACAAGCAAGTGAGGTCCTATATGCTTGGTTTCTAATAGGAAAAAAATCGCTCTCTACCACCTTTTTTAATTTTGCGTCTGGGCATTGCAGTAAGAACAAAAAAATAACAAGAACAAAGAAATTCTTAGAAATTCCTGCCTTCTAAAAATACTAAGTAAATTAAAACTAGCATTTCAGAGCCAGTGTAACATTCAGTAATCTGAATGATAAAGCACTACTAACCCTCGGTCCAGTTATTCCATCATGGAGAGTAACCCTTAAAAAAGACCTCAGGTATTCAGAGCCAACATTTAACTGTCGCTGTGTCCCTGTGACTACTAATGTATCCTGCAGGTTGATTTACTGCTAGTAAAACTCTTAAGCACAGCTGTGATGAGACATCTTTCTGCATCCAACTATAAAAATCACATTATTTTTAAATTGATTCATTTAACTTCAGTGTCAGTTACTTCTGTAGTATCTCAATTATGGCAAGAACATGCTACTGCTTTAAGCCACAGATAGATGACACATTATAAGAAGGAAGAGGGAAAAATTAATTTTCTATATTAATGCAACAAGACCTCTCACTTTTTTAATATAGTGATGTTACCTATATTACACCTCTCAAAAGGGGGAAAAAGCGTCTTCTAGAAACTATTACAGCAGTCACTGTACTCATAGACACCTAATCTTGCCAACTGGTGATTGCTTTACAAACACAACCACAGACAATATGGTGCCCAAATTCAGCTGGTCATGTCACCAAAGCCAACAGGACCACAAAAACCCATCAGCAGCTACATTACTTCTCCCTGCCTCCAACCCAACCACTGACAGCTTCTTGCCACCACAAATGCAAGGATGATTTGGGTAGTGTATTGCCCAAAAGCCAGGGATGGAGTATGCTGAAGTAGAAACACAAGGAGTTATGTCAAAATTCCCAGCAACCAAACCCACGCTATTTTATTTTTTGTGGGCTTCATCTGGCTGATCTTCCTCGATAACCTCAATAACCCTGCCTAAACTGATGTTGAGCAGCTTTGCAAAAAATAAATCACCCCACAGCTGTTCCCCTCCCACCCAAACCAAGGCCAGGTTGTTTAAAGAGTTCAGACCTCTTCATCTAACAGAGGACAACCTACAAGATTACTTAAGATGTTTCTGTTGTCCCTTTTTATATGTTGTCACTTTAGTACTTAAACCTGACTGTACTCTTTGGACCATGAGAGTCCCTGTACAAAGGAGCTGTTCATCCAAGTTCACCTAACAAATCAGATCTCTACATCATAGATCCACCATAATTTTCTTTGTTGTGGATTATTCTATCAACACAGGTATTGCATCACATTCTACCAGTCCTTCTGCAGAGGAGGAAAAACAGTAGCCTCTCAGTTAGGATGGTACAACCTGAGACAGGAGAATACAGCCATAGACAACCAGTGATATGGGAGAAGTGTAACGTTAAACCCATGAGGAAACAACGCATCTGGCAAGGGAACAGCATGAGCACACAAGCAGCCCAGCCTGTCACCAAGGTCTTTAAAACACTACAAATAGTTAAATAGACTTTTGAATAAGAATAATGAAGGAGTTTTGTAGAAAGCTTCTCTCCAACAAGAGACCACCAAAATTTAGGTTTTGTACAGGTGCATCCAGAAGGCAATGGAGACAGATACTGTAGGCAAACTAGAGGCTGGTGTGAACACCACAGGAGTGAGTAAAAGTGGAAGAGAAAACAACAATAAGTTTAATGGGGACCTAAAAGTTAAGAGGAGACACTCAGATCAGATGCGACAGACGCAAGGGAGGAGGAGGTGGTTAGTTTGGCAGGATGCGGCATGGCCTAGTTAGGAATGTGGGGTGTTGACTTTGCAACCACACTGGGAATGGACACAAGTACGGTGCTTTTCTCACAGCTAGAAGCACAGTGCAAACACAGAGCAGCTTCTCACTTCTCAACAGTGATCTCCAATTTGTTTGAAATGTGCTTCAGAGCCTTTAGCAAAATAGAAAGCAGTCATCTGCTTTCATAACAGCACCGCATCTGGCACTATCTCCCCTTTTCCCTAGAGGATCGCCATTTCCCTGTAAAAGGGAAAAAAACCACCTTTACTCTGATGGTAGTCAAACAGTGGTAAAAGTTGCTCAGAGAGGCTGTGGAGTCTCTACCCTTGGAGATACTAAAAATCTAGCTGGATCTGGTCCTGAGCACAGCCCTAGCAGATCCAGCTGTGGGCAAGGGGCTGAACTAGGCAATCTCCCAGAGGTACATTCCTGCCTCAACTGCCCTCTAATTCTGTGGTCTCTCCCTCATTCTGTCTCCACTGATGGTCTTCTTAGAGCCTAGAAACTCTACACTGCCATGGGAGGGATGGCCACATACACTGTCTTAAACAGCACTTTGATCCATGCTGCCTCTCTGCTCTTTTGACAACTTGGCTCAGAGCAATTCCAAGGGAATTGCACTCTCTGCATTTTATGAAAAGCATAAAAGACTTTCAAATACTTAAATGACAGATTACAAGGGGCCTCACGTTCCCAAACTATCTTGGACACTGACTCACCACTGTCCGAGCTTTCCAAAACCATGTCACTGCTGCTCCAATGTGCTCTATCTACCCCTTGAAACAGAGTTGGCCCAGCACAGCTTTGATTTACACTGCTTTGGAGCAGGTTTGGGTGAGACAAAGGAATTTCCCTGCAGAATACAGTCATCAAACAATGACTTCTCCCTAAAACACAGGATGGATTGAAGAGCAGATGGGTTAAGGAGATATTACTGTTTCTGTTCTTTGGAAAACAGTGTTCAGATGCAGTCACTGCTGTATTTCAGCTACTGTACGGATAAAGTTTAAATCACCCTTAATAGGCCCAGACAGCCACAAGTGTGCATCTGAGGAGCTCTGCTCAGAACAGCAGAAAGCCTCTCCTCGCTCCCTCTATGCCCCAAAGGATGTCTCAGCTACAAGGCTGCTCTTAGAGGATCTGGGGTGCATTGTCAATGGGGCTGTCCAGCTCTTTTAGCTTCAACCTGCAAGGAAGGTGTTAGGAGGCATCTGGCAGCTGGGTAACATTGTTTGTGATACTTTGGAGATGCAGGACAGCTTTATGGTCAGAGGCTCTCGTTCTGGCAAAAGAAGGACTTCAGAGAAAATAATACACAAGTCAAAAAGATAAGTCATTAGCAAAGCAACTAGTGCTTTAAGTAAAAGAAGGTAACCTAAAATTGTATCAAAGATTGCAAGTATTAATGTTATTGATGTTTATACTTTTAAACTTTTTTTGCATGTGAATTTCTCCCTCCTGAAGAAATTACAAAGGCAGAAAACGCAGAATGATTACAAAGTAATATCCTTCAAGAAAGACAGCCCAGCAACTTTCTTCAAATTAATTTGCATTAAGCACTCTGAAAGCATTTCTTTTTCTGAAGAAAATGTTCAGTGTAAATTCTAATTCATTTTCAGCTCATTACCTCCCGATACATTCAAGTGTCATCAACAAATAAAGACAAGAGAGAAGAAATATCATCTCCCTCTTCTCTCATTTATCATTATGGAAGCTTGGTACAAAGTCTGTCCTTAAAAAAAAAAAAAAAAAGGAGGGGGGAAGAAGGAAGGGAAATCCAATACCACAAGCTGTAGCAGTCCCCCAGATCATCATACAATTCTTAATGAAAAGAATGCAAATAGCTGTCGCAGCGGACAGCTTTCACAATGGACTAATTACTTTATTTTTAAAACAAGGCCATAGGATAGAAAAAGAAAATTCAACACTGAAATGAATCTATAGATCATTTTGATGAACCATAACTAAGACTGTGTAGTATTACTACAAATTTCTGAAAGAAAATTCCAAACGTTCACAAAAATCAGACTATTTTGATTTTTTGCCAGACAGGCTACCTTCCAAGAATAAAAGTGTGGGAAAAAATGCTAGTACAGTGACAGAACAACATCCTTACTTCTCACTACTAAAAAAGAGACAAACTGAAGATAAAATGAAAAGGTTGACAACTACTGGTGGATCTTAAAGATCACGTCTTCCAAGAACCAAAGTGTGATCATAAGTGATGTCATCTGGAGAAAGGGGATGAAAAGATGAAAAAGAGTGTCTAAAAAAGCACTAGGATTTTCCTGAGTGTTTATCAATGGCAAATACTAAAGGTAATGAAATTTATTGATAAAGGCATTTTTCTATTAATTAATAGGGATTTTTTTATTTTTATTTTTTTGGGGGGGAGGTGGGGGGAGGGTCTGATTAATTAACTTCTCCCATTTCTTTTTCATGGACAATGAAGAGACATCTTTAATATGCAGACTATGTAGGTTCCACCAACCTGCACTAAATGTTTTAAGTGTAATCAAATTAACATGGTCTCAAGCATATTAAGTCCATAAATTTTTAATACGCTATAAAGCAGGAGGCACTTAATGCAACTTTCTGTTTGTAAGGAACCGGGCAGTACTCGATGGTGTAAACACGGCCACCTGTCTCTCTCTAGTCTTCACGTACTGCACAAGAGCCGGCTTGAACATTTGTTTGCCTAAAACGCTCGGCATATGGTTGAACTGACAATTTAATAATATCTCGATAAGGATGCTGCCAGATTTTTGGCGGGAGATAAGCATGTTTTATCATTAAATATTTGTACTGCAGTAGCACCCAGAGACCTTGAGCAGAAAGGGTCTCACTGTGCCAGAAGCAGAGGGTAACCGAGTCAGTGACCCACAGAACTGACAGCCCAGGACAACCAGGCTACAAGACTGAGCAGAGTATGTACTACACGTACGACACTGGGAAAAAGTCTTCCTCCCAAATTCACCTTCACTTACCTGTTAAGGCTTCTCCCACCAGTCATAATTGACCTGGAGACAGAAATTGGAAGGATCTACTCCACACCAACTTCCTACCATGCTGAGGAACCACCACAGTGACATTCATGGGGGAGAGGACTTGTTTATCTTTGAAAACTATACTTCAGAGGCAAAATCAACATGTACATTTGTTTTCTGGACCTAACAGCTAGAGTCTTCATTAACAGCACCACACACTGAAGCTTTGCCTCCTACATAGTTTCCTTTAAAGAGCTGCACGTGAACATTGCTCAGTTATTGAAGATCATTCTATCTGCAAAATTTATAGCATACCCTTATTCATGTTCCAGCAGAAATATCTCTTCCTACCTCGATTTCCATAAATACTTTTTTTTGTTATCAGAATATCTTCTATCCTTAACAACCAAGTGCAAAGTGAATAGAGGAAATGGATTATGCATGAAATCAGGCCTTGGGATACCTTCGCTCCATTCACACTGCTAAAGCTGACTTCGTGACATAGACATTACCAGAAGTTTTCCCAGGCTGGGCATTAAATCTAGTGGCAACCCTGTAAGAACAGAAAACAATCCCCTGTATACCACAGCTGTAGAAGTCTTATCCTTCAAACAATATTTCCTACACAGTTACTTCCTACAAAAATGGGCTTCATTAAACCATGTGCCAAGAGATTCAAAATAACTATGACCCGTGGTACAGAGAAAATGAGAGAAACAGAAGTTTCTATTTAAAAAGAAACGGTGTATGTGGAAACTTAGCAGTAAGAGTATAACAATGAAAGACCTCATTAACAGTAGAAATGTCTCACATCTGATTCACCTTAATCTTTAAACAACGGTACAACACATTTGCTCCACCTTTAAAACCACGACATGAAAATAACTGCTGCAGAAACAGGATTTGAGCACATAAATCATGCATGTCTCCTAAAAGTTCTGTGCAATTAAAGCATCTGCCTTTGCAGCAGCACCAATATTCGTGTATTGGCCATTCTACACAGTTCTGTTTTTTTTAAATATACACACATCATACACAAATTAGCAACAGAAACACTACTTTTTAAATATATAAGTTTTATACATAGGTATGTACTATATATATATATATGTGTGTGTGTATTTCCTTATATGTGCGTGTATATATATCTAATCCTTAGATGTTAAGATGAGACAACTCGCAGTCTTACATTTCACTACAGCTGGTAACACCTCCTTTTCCTGGGCTTCACTCCCAAAGGAATAAGCAGAAACAGACTCAGATAATTTACTTTCATCCAAGGCTCATTCCAACACACGTATTCTTGAATACTTTTGCCTGGCATGTGTTTTTAATTGCTTTTTCTGTATTACATTTGCTCTGACTTCATATTTAACCAAAGGTTTAACTTAAGTGACCCATAGTACTTTAATGTGCCTTTACAAGCCCCGTTCACAGCTGACGAGTGAACTCTGTCCTTATTGCTATTTGCAGACATGTCTGCACGTGCCTCATTCTGCCTTCTTGCTCCTAGGACTTGGGGCAGCATGCAGAAGATATAATTTCTAAGAAAGTAGTAATGGTTTTAGTGGAAGTTATTCTAAAAGATCACAGAACCTCACCGCATTTTTTTAAGGAAGCTGAGGGGATTCACAGTTTTATTTAATATTTTTGTGATTTCTTCCTCTTAACAAGAAATGTGACTGAAAGCTTCAACAGTATCAAGAATCTTCATCAAGAAGATTCTCGGCTTGCAAAATTTAACAAGTATTTTATGCACATAAATAACAGTAATAGTACATCATATTTTAGGAGCCCAATGCAACACCATCAGCATTTCTTATTCACTTAATCTGATAAATTAAAAAAAAAATGAAAATGTGATATTTATGAAGATACATGTGTAACTTGAAAATTCAGTGTGCTCCAGTTATCCATCTACTTTAAGTTATAAGTACATGCTTTCAACAAAATACACTTAAAGCCCTTGTTTGAACATGAAGGTGTTTCACTGGACAGATGTATTCCTTGATCTTGAACTCTAAATACAGTAAGTCCCGGGCAGAGAAAAGACTGGAGCAGAAGGATCTTAGGTCTAATTCCCTAAGGGCCATTTTTATATTCTGAAATTCACTTTTAAAACACCATTTGACTGCAATCAAGTAGTGAACAGAGCCTGCGGGCAGTGATAAGTGCATTCAGACTAACTGGGTTTAATCCTGGCATTAGGCCTGATAGATCAAGTATCTCCTGTTTTCCCCAGCTCCATCTCAGGGACCCCCTGCCATGGGGTACCACCTGCCTCCTCCCTGTACATCACTCCTTCCCCCAGCAGGTTAGAAAGCCAGGCACAGCTTTCCCTGGACAGATAGCAGTAGTAAGGGGGGAGAAATCCTTTTACGACTGGACCTCCTCCCCACTCGTTCCTCCCTGTATTTGCTATCATTGTGCTGTAAAACAAACTGGAAGGGAGATGTCAGGATAACAATCACAGGAAGAGAGTTTGTGACAGCCTGGCCTCAGAATTATGGTGCCCCAAGACAGGAGGGCAAAGGTTCATGCAGGAAACGATGCTGAGATCAGGACCCTGCCCTGGCTGGCAAAAGGCCTCTCAGGGCTACAGGGTTTGGGAGGAGGAAATGTATTTTGCTCTTTACCATTTTAAAGAGCCACTGTACAGTACAGGATGCAGGATGTTTGCATTTACAAAAGATCTCAAGGATTTGCAGTTAGAAAAGCTCACTGTGCATGGCTCTACGTGGCGACACAGCTCACACCATGCTCTGCTCCTCACCATCTGAGCACCACGCAAAAAATCCAAGCATCTCTCTCACTCGAGTTGTGAAAAATTTCAACATCTCCTCCCATAGAGGAAGGACTTCTCTGGCTCCCAAGATGACTTCCAACAGTGGCAACAAGTTAGACCATTAAAGAAAAGCATCTGCCAAACCAAAACACAGACTTGTGGTTTCCACGGGACTAGGGTGCATTTGAAAGCTGCTGCAGTTTCCAACACCATTAAACACTGACTATAACAGAAATCATGCAATAAGGAATGCACAAAAAAGTATCTTTGAAAAATAAATACATTTGTTTTAGATGACTCAGAGTACTGTGTGCTCTAAGTTAAAAAACTCCTTGTGAGAGGATTTCAGATTACATTAAACCAAGGCATACTAGCTTCTTTCTAGTGAGTCTCCCTTCACCTTCTGCTGGAGGAGAAACAACAACATCACATGCTGCGCTGCAGGTCTGGGGTGGGATAGATGTTCATAAACACTCAGTCATGTGTCTCTCCTGTTTTCCACATTTGTAACTTCATGCCATTTATTTATATGTTTTGAAATTCCAATATAAACTTAAGTTTAGGATCCTCCAAAAGCTGCCCTTTCTGGCAATAACAAAGTTTCTAATTTGTTTCCCTATATATATATATATATATATATATATATATATATATATATATATATATGAATAAAAATGCAACTTTCACTCATGTTTCTCTACCCCATTTCAGTCAATACTCCCATGTGGCCATTCACAGCAGAAACACTGGGCTTTGGCTGTGCATACTCTCATACTTCTGGTAACAGCTTCCCTTATATTTCACCGTCCCACTAGTGTGTTACTGCAGCCAGTGACTTCAAGGGTGTTCTTTGAACTCAGCCTGCCCACATAAATGCCTCTTTGAGAAGCTCTACCCTGGCACCACTTTCATGCTGATGCACGTGATAGAGGCTAGAGTCTCAAAGCTATAAAACCCAGCAAGTTCAATCACCCACAGGAGCAGGAGGCACAGCATTCTGCCCACACGTTGCTGTGGAAAAAAAGCATACCCAGACGTCCTGATCCGATTAGCAATTCTGGCATCAAATCCTCACCCAGACAAAATATGTGTGTCTGATACTTGCCTAGGACCAGTTCAAGATTTCTCAACAGTGTAGACAAAATTGAATCTGGTGGCATTACCAGGTTCATAGGTGGGAAGTTGAGAACAGCCTCAAAAAAAGTGTTTTCCACTCCCTGCAGCATGACCTCCTCCATCCACCTACTTCATATGCATTCATAGGCAGCCGGCCTATCCTCTATCTTCTGAAACCCAGATTCAACTAACCACATCTGTCCAAGTCTCATTCCTTCTACAAAAGCTATTAATCCTCCACCTTGTCCAGCTGCAATCCTTATTCATAGCCAGGCAATTTTCAGGCTGCTGCGGCAGGGAAGGAAGCACCAGCCAGGGGGTTTCTGTGCCTTGGGGAAAGGAGGCAGTGGGATTGGGCAAAACCACACGGACTGAGAGTTGGACATTTTTCTTTTACCACAGTCCTACAAGCTGCAGTGATGACTGATGCTGCTGAAGAGGGCTTCTCTCCCACAAATATGTGGGCTGCTCCTCCCAGTGCAGCAGAGGGTGGTGTGAAAGAGAAGTCAAATAAGCCATCTGGGTACCAGTTCCATCCTCGCAGGCTCTGGTTCAAGTAACACTGGCAGTCATCGCCCTGCCAGCTTCACACATGCCATAGTATGTTCCGACACCCTCCCATGGCACGCACAAGGGCTGCTGTTCAAGGATGCAGGGACATGTCTTCACCCTATGTAGAAACCATCATTAGAAGGTCCATTCCTGATCAGTGTAAAGAAAAAGACACTAGATGCAATGCAGAACCTCTTTCTGAGAGCAGCTTTTTCAGGGTGCTTATTTTATAACTGAGGGATGGTAAAAGGAATACTCTAAAAAGGAAGAACAAGCCAGTATAAAATTTAAAAAACAAAGGGTATGGGACCTTGTTGTACAAAGCAGTGGAGATTAAGAAAAGCTCTGTGTGCAGGTAATACACTTAAAAAAAAGGGATTGTTTCCATCTCCCAGAAAGGAAGAAGACTCAAAACCACACCTAAATACTTCCTACAATGCAACAGCTTAAAACCTCTTTGCTGCCTTCTCTGGTTTTCCATGGTTATCACCTTGGGAGGCAGAGGCTTCTTGGCTGCATATTTAGTGGTTGGTTCACAGAGCAAGCAATGGCTTAGAGAAAGGAGTTGACCAAAGACCCGGAGGCAATAAGGATCACACTATGGTTTATGACATGCTATGGTATGGGTTTTCTTTGCAACATGAGCTCACCATAATCTTTTTAATTAAATAGCACGCTTCCTAGAAAGACCCTTCCTATTAAATATTTGGGATAACTACCACAAATAGGGTCTAGCAAAATACTTCTCACAGAATTTGTTCAGTGTTTATGTAGAACAAATTCAGAAGTGGTCCAATAATAAATACTTGTTCTTAGAGGAAAAATTCAAATTTTTACTATGAATGTTCCCAAGTTTTCCTCAGAAATATACAGTAAAATATACACATATATCCAGCTAGAGTTTCTCAACAAAAATTCTTATCGTAAAGCAAATGATGATGGAGGCACACATACTTGAGCTTAATACAAACCCAGCTCGATAAATTGATGGTAATTCATTCTTAGCCTTTAAGTAGTCTTTGATAGTAAGTGTGAAGCTAATAATACTAAATAACTGTAGTAGAAAGATGGTTGGCATATGTAAAGTAGAGTTAATCACCTATACATTCCTGTTTTATGATTACAAAGATGCTAATCATTCAGCACTGTGCATCTAAGGGGAGATGAAACCACTGTATGTTTCTTTACTAACCTGGATTTAAGTACTTAGAATTTAGTCCTGCAACTCTTATTTTTATTTCATCACTTTTTCTCCCAAAACATGTGCTATAACATCTTTGCTATTTCATAAATAATTATTTGCATGAGTTTTTTGAAGTTTAAAGGAAAGTATCAAGCAGCAAACTCTCTCAGCTTGATACGGTTTGCCTAGAAAAAGCGTTGTGGTAACAAACACCTAATGCAGTGCCACATCCAGACCAAGTAACAACAGCAGAGTATGTATTTTGACAACACAGTGATCTTACTTTAAAAAACCACCTTGTAACTCCCAAGGAACAGCTACTTATACTTTCTTTGTTGATACACATACAAAGGTAATTTCTTATTCTAAATTATCAGGCAGCTCTTCCTACTTACATGACCCCAGTGAAAGCACCTACCAACTACAATTCTATCTCCAAATACTCGTTAATCCTGTTCTGGGAGAAGCTCTCTAGTTCTGCAAACAGCATAATCAAACTCTGTTCAAAACCTATGTTTTCCAGCTTTCCCTTCAACACAAGTTCAGGCCAAATTAAAAAAAAAATATATATATAATTGTTAAAGTAAATGACATTACCAACATAGTCCATATGATAAATAAAGGGTTAACAATACAAATTCTCTCTTGAATCTACATCACTTTTGTGTACTTTGTACAACATTTTCCCATACTGTGACTTTTCAGATTATATATGTCAGTATTTTAGCCTAGAATCTAGTATTTCCTCTCCATCTTGGAAAACCTGTGCAGACCCGTGGCATTGGTAGCTGATAAGCCTACAGAAAACAGGTACAGTTTTGGATCCTTGGACAATTTAAGGAGAACTACACCAGTCACATACTTCAGTTTCTCCTACATGCAAATATGGAAAGATTATTCTTACACACACTGGAGCTTCAGCATAGGTAATGAAAATTCCTGGGCTCCTATGATGAACTGTTATACCTCCGATTTTGCCATTGCCAAGGAGCCTGAAGCTATCAGACTCTCTCTGCTAAATTTTAAACCATGTGCTTTCTTGCATCCTGATTTTGGTAACACATTAAGTACCACATACTCCATAAAGATGATTTTAAAACAAAACACACAGCGAAATTTGCTATAAAAACATATCAAGCAGTTTTTGTGATCCCTTGCTCAAATCACTGCACAGCTAAGTGGGTAACCTGCATTGGTTAAGCAATAAATTATTGTTGCTTATTGTTGTTGCAACCAATAAATATCAGATTTTGCATATATCCAATATTGCAAGACAGAAATGCTGCAACACTGGTGTACTTTCTGAGCAACCAGGGAGAAAAGAGACAAAACAGTAAAATATGTATTGAATAGAGGATTTAATGGTTAACTACAGAATTCTGTTAAGAAGCAGTCTTCAAGAAGACAATGATGAGTAGTCCTCTCATGAAGAGAAGGTGGAAATATGCAAATAAAGGGCAGTTTAAGAGTGGGTCATGCAAAGCCTAATTTCCTCAGGAGAATAAATAGCAAAAATTTAGCTTTTATATGCACAGGAAAACTCACTGAATCTTGATTTAGTATTTGTACTCAAACCTGTACTCAGTATCTGGCAACCAAAAGATTATACAATCTCTGTAAGATGAACTCAACAGCAAACCTCAGCATAAGCTGAACTTTGAGGTTAACTTCTCCATCTTCCTGATAAAAAATCAATTCAAACTGTTATGCACATAAGACTCCACATAAAATCAAGGGGCTAGGATCTTCAGCCATTCTACCTGCAGTTTGTCTTTTGCAAGTAACTTTTGCGTGTGCTAAATGTGGAAGGGCACATCTGAATCACACTCCATTTGTTACTCACTGACAAAAACCAAGTCAGTACGAGAGTGTCTCACCTCTGCAGCTCAGGGAATATATAGCCAGATATCAGATTAAACCAAATGACCAGCAAAAACCAACCTATAGAATCACCAGTCACTTCCTCTCTCAGAAGCACCAGACCTCAAGCCTCTGCTGTTAGAGGAAAAAGTAACGGCATATTGGCAGAGCTCCTGTATGTGGAAGGAGTTACAGTACCCACTTGCATTCAGGACTGGTCCCTCTCATTGAGCAAACCTTCCTTCCTACCAATGCCCAGAGCAGGGCATTGGCTACACTCTTATTTTTGAAGACACTCTCAAAGTAGACATGATTTTCTGACCTACATTTCTACTTCTCTCATCTACTCTGTATGTCTGTGATTGAGTAGAGACATCCAGCCACAGGTTGTCCACTGTGACACTTATCAAAGAGCAAGACACAACCTAATGTGCTTAAATAGCTACATGGGAGGAGTCTTAGCTCATCCACTAATGAAGATCTCTATTCCTTTCCCAGTCATCTTTCAACATTTAGCTATCACAGGGACGTGAATTTCACAGATGCCCCAGTTATCAGTAAATGCAATAAATAGGCTGATACTGAAGGAGAAGAGGACAAGATGATGTCACACACATCACAGGAAAAGGAGCATTTTAGGAGTTGGCTTGGCCAGTCAAACACTTGAATTCTGGTTACTTTTATTCCCAGGCCATATAGTTTGAAGTTATTTACACAAGCATCAAACACAATGGGATAGATACTTTTACAAAAGAATGAAAAGCCAGGGCTTAGCATCCACAAATGCACCCAAGCATTTCTCAGGCTACACACAAATGCAAGAATAAAGCCACTCACCCGATGGCAAAATACAGTTACCTCTAAGGTGCGATAAAGGAGCGGCTCCGCTTCAACACTGCAGGATTGTTTACAAGAAGGGAAATGAAGCTCAACTTCTCCAGCTGAAGCTGCAGAGGAATTCAAGGCAGGCAGAAAGTAATTATTCAGCTGGAGTTTGGCCAGGACAGTGGAGTTAGCACTGCTGTTCTCACAAACTGTGTTGGGGGACTATGCAATGACCACCAGCACCGTCTACTGAGTCATCAGTGCCACTTTCCGCAGAACCCAGGTTCTCCTTGGAAATCTCCCACTTCTGGATTGAGCAAGCCTATCCCTGGTCAGTTTGAGAACAACACTGGACAAGGAGAAAGGGCGAGAAGTATAACTATTAGTGTCACTTTCAAGAGCAGTAAATTTTACATGGATTAAAAGGATGAAATCTTTATATATAGTAAAAAAGATAATTATAATGAAGGCATCTGTCTAGCTGGCACCACCTACAGCAAGACCTGCAAGCAGTAATTGTACAATAACAACGTGGTGTTTAGTGTGAGGTTTAGGACATTCTGCCAGAAAACCTAAAGTATCCAGGTTGTAAAACACTGTAATAAGTAGGTAATCCCCAGCCTGGCGTCCAAGTTACTGCCCTAACCTGTTCCTTATGATTATAAAATGTCTCAGTGTCAGCAGGTTCACTGTGAGTCAGAGCTGAAATAATAAATGGCTTATTCTCCATCCTGATGGAGGAAATACATCACGGCTCATTGTGGCTCACTTACTGAGGCTTTTTTTTTAAACAGGAAAATGTAAAAATAACCAAGTCATTCCGCCTTATTGCACTTATTTTTGATTAACAAAGCCCTTATTACAATCAAATTAGAAAAGAAAAAACAGCATGTTTTCAATAAGGTCTGCAAAAACAATATCTTAGGAAAAAATACAGAAGAAAAAATACTGCACAAACAGCCAAAGAATATGAAATTTGTGACAAATAGCCTCTTTGCCAAAGTGATTCCACCACTTCGCTCCTGTAAACAACAGGTTGCCTGATCTGAGGTAAAGGTCTAGACTCTAACCTTGATGGCACTTTTTCTCCCTAAAAGCTGTCTTTAATCACGTCCTAGCGTTCACAACACGCTCACAACTCAACTCATGCGCTTGCATACTCAGGCCCTCAAACTGTAAACTCCAGAGGAAAACTGCTATCTCTTGCTTCCTGCATTGCTAGCAAGCAAACAGTGCCCTACTTCTCTCAGGTCTGCCCCAACACTACACACAAGCCATACAAAATGTACCCTTGAAAGCTATTAAGAGACCCATGAAACACCAGCACCCCAAAAATACTCATGCTTTACCTAACACAGAAATATATAATAGCAGGAGTATTGTAAGCAAGTTCTGCAATCAGTCCTTAAATCTTTTGTAAACTAAAAGAACAGTAACAAGTAGAAGAAAATAAGCATCATTATTTTATGGACTTAGCCAAAAAGTACAGACAGCTTAAGATGACTATTTCAAGCTCAAATTTGGAGTACATGTATTTTTATACACATACAGAGTGGCCTACATACATAGAACACTTAAAACAACAGAACAGTATAGAAAAACCAGATCAATATAGAAAAATGTATGAGCAAGTTATATATTAAAGTCTTAAACAACATCCATTTTCAAAAAAGAAATAAAAATACCTAAAATAGTAGAAAATACAAATAGACAGTATTTGCACAAATTATAAACGAAAAAATCTGGGGTGAATATCATGAAGACAGCCCTAGCTGTTTCCAGGGAAATATCTGTTTGAAAGGATTGCAAGTACTGTGACTGCATGTTCAAAAGACACAATAATTGACATTAGACATACAAAGAATACAAAATTCTTTGAATTACAATAACATGCACTAAGACTACAAATTTTCTCCAATATTTCATGGTAGGAAAAAAAATCCTGACATCTTTTTGCATTATATGTAGAAAAACAAGTTATAAACCAATAATTTAGACTGGAGTATGAAAACCAAATGTTAATTCCCAGACTACTACTGCTAATAAACTGGTAATCAATAACTACTAAGTTATTTATGACCAATACTGTACCAAAAATGCAGATTAAAGTACGACGTCACTTTTAAAGCACTGTGTCTTGACTGCAAGTTTTTTAAATGTACAGTTTAAATGAATAAATTAACAATTTCCTTCTCTTGCATATCCCTTTCTGCAGCTTCTTATACATGCCTTAGTAACTCAAATTTATCATGACCTTTAAAACCTCAAGATCCTGTGGGTAACAGCGGCCAGGACTCAGAGCTACAGGACAGGCATTTTCATCCTATGCATGTTTGGCCATGCCAGAGTCTGCCTGTGAGACACACTGTAGTGTTGGTTTCCACCCCATGCTGTTTTCTAGCTGAAAACCCTGAATAATTTGAGTTCTGTTCTGGTGCTATCCATCAACCCTAATTCTTGGCAGCTACTTAAAAGGACTAATGGTCTTGCAATGGAGTCATGGGACTTTGACTCATGGTCCCAGACTCAGCTCCTGGTTCCACCACCAGCCCCCACGCTGCTCCAGCCCTCTCCTCTGCCCTGTGCTCCTCCTCAGCTGCACCACCACTACCAGTGAGGATGCCAAACCTCCTCTCCTCTTGGGCCTCTTCCTAGGCTTTAGATGATGTTTTGAAGGTTCTTGATACATTCAAGGTTGCCTTTGCTTGCAGTTGCTCCTCTCAGTTGCCTTTGATAGAAATGCATGTCAAAATATGTGAAAATACTGTTGTGTGAAAGGTTGATACACTAAATCTATGCAAGCACAACAAACCATGTCATAGTTTCCTCCAGATATACCCACATCACACCCCACACCACCATGTCCCCCACAGCTTCCCATGGGCATAACCTCAACCCCACAATCTGCACCCCTCTTCCAACTTCGCTACTTTCACTCCTTTATCTTTAGCAACCCCCAAATACTGCAAGCCTCCAGTGAAAGGCCCCCAAACTCCACAGCATCCTTAAGCCCCTCCTAAACAACACCCCTTGGCGGGGTCCACCATGTCCAGAGTTTGGACTAGCCAGCAAGTTGCTATCCACCAGGAGGAAAACAGGAGATCCCAAGCATGGTTACTTAACTCTTGAACTGAACCTTTCTTTTTTTTTAATTATGTTTTATGACATTCATAATAATGAATATTCCAATGATGAGCACAGAAGCTGGATTCATTACTGCCTTGTGACTCATTAAAGGTTTCTTCTAAACTGAGTAAAGTTTCCATATTTTTTGGGCCACATCTCATATTAGAGCTACACTTGAAAAAAGTGTTACAAATCAAACAACTTCAATGACAACACTACAAAGAAGAACAAAACACTCAGCATTTGGAATGGCAAGAAATTAGGATTTATAAATATCCCCCAGATACATTTAGAATTTTTAATGCCTTTCACACTTTAAACTTCAACCCTTAAATATACAGGAAGAATGTTTCATTTTAAGCTTCTGGACTTTTCTTTTTAATTTATTTCCGTTTTGGCTTGTGATGTGAACAGATCTGTTCAGTGACATTACACAACACTGCTTCTGAAAGCAAAAGTCTGCTCTTTTCTATCCTACACCAGTAAGAGAAAAAAACCTCTTCCTTCTGACCCAAAGAGCACAGAAAAGAATACATGTATCTAAAGACAAGACTTGCAGACAGTTGTCATAGCTTGTATTGAACAACAGAGTCGGAAAAAGCACACAAGTCTTGAATTACAGAAGCTTCTCCTTTAACTCTTTTCATTATTTTAATTTATTAATGGGAATATTTATTTTCTTAAATACCATTCACAACGAGTTATCTTCCTTATTAATTGTTTGTAACACTCATTTAATACTGTATCTTTTTCTTTTATTCTTATCTGCATTTACCATGTTAGTGAAGAATTGATGCTTCCAGGTAAAGATTGCGGTTTTGAACTGATAGGAAATCCTATAAGGTCTTACGGTTGTAGTTTTTCTCCATAACAAACTCTCCATTACGTAGTAGATTACCTACCTTTAAGATATTCCTTTTCTTTGTGACACACATTGTCTTCTCTCTAGAAAGTAAAACTTTCCTAACTAAGCCTCAGCAAGAGAAAGCAGGATTTTACAAAGCAAAAAAACCAGAAAAACACAACTCATGGCACTTACGATTTAACTCACATTTCAAAGAGTTCCCATTTCCTCTCTTGCCTTTTCTTATAAACACCACAACCAAAACACATTTGTTTGCTTTGGTTTTCAAAACCCTTCTACTCCAAAATATGAGAAAATTTCTCTGCAACCCACTGAGCTTACTGGCAAGTTATAGCTTTTGTTCCATATCAAGATCTTTCAGCCTTTACAGACTTTCTAGACAGTACAAAACTTGCAGTTCAGATACACCTTACATCTGTCCTGGGAGTTGGTAAGCCCAAGGCTGATGGATGTCATGACAATCTCTGGCTCAAAGAACATATTTCACCACACAGAACTGGGACACATGGCATACTGCTGTGTATCCCTGGTCTTGCTTTCAAAATGGAAAAGGGTGACGACCTTCTTGGGCTCCATAGGCATGGAAGTTATGCTATTTATTCGAAAAAACCCACACCTGTGCTGTGCGTGAATTGTGTGGTTGTGCTCAGCCTTTAAGAGCCCAGACTTCCCAGTGCTGGCAAGCAGGGAGTTAGGTGTGGGTTAAACCCCATGTATGACCGTCACCTTTCTACCTCCTCGGAAGAGTAGACTGTTGCAACCACAAGTGAAACTCATGATTTCTCTAGTGAGTAGAAGATAGTTGCTTTTTAATCCTTCTTACAGAACCTTCTTCCCAGTCCTTTAGTGGCCACTGTGGTATTAACAAGATGTCCAGAGCTTGGTTGCTAAATCAGTTTGTCAAACTATAGCCTGTACAGAGAGAAACCCAGACGTTTCAATGTCTGCACAACAGGGCAAACTAGGCCAGTCCCCTATAGAGTCAAAATGCAAAGTCCTGAGATACCATCTTAGTCCCATGTACTCAGGACTATACTTAAACTCATGGTGTCTCCTAATTTGAGTCTAAAAGGAACTCTAGGGATGTGCAAAAGGGCTCTCTCCTTTCTTGGCAGTTATTCACTGTGCCTGATGAAGTTTCTCCTTGTGAACATTTAGAACAGGAACCTATTCTTGTTCACTGACTACCAATCTCAAATAGACCAGCCTCCTAAGCTAAAAGCAGACTACGTAACCCTCTTCATATCCACCTATCTTCTTCGTCTTTTACAGTTACCCAAGGGCTTTTCTTGCACGACCAACAGGTACACTTTGAATCACAAAAGTCAACAAATGGATAGGAACCACGAGACATAAATAAAGGCAACTATTAATCCTACAGTTAGGAAGGAACCTGCAGGCAACCTCACCTGTTGTTCAGAAGAGGACTCTGGTGTCCACACCAGCTATTCAGTCAGGGGCAAAGGAGAAACCTCTATTTCCTACTTTAAAGCTTCAGTGCTGCAGAGGAACCTCAGAACCTTATTGGACTCTCGCACAACTGGTTTCCATAGCAGTTACACACATGATCTTTAGGTTGCCAGTACAAAATGAAAAGTCAAATCTTAAACAGTAAGCAAGATCTGTTTTTCTTATTGGTGCAAACTATGTGAACATTAACACAAGATTTACATGGAAGGGGAAAACAGGTGTTAATGGGGAGAGAAAATATTCAGTACAGATGTGTTTTGCTACTCTATTTCTATTCCTCATGTAATAAAATCCACTGTAAGTGGCACTTAAGCAGATCAGCAGCACTAGCAATGAACTTGGTCAGAAGTTTCTGACAATAAAAGCATATTCTAGCTTCTGGCGTTTTTTCCTTAAATTTGGAAGGAAGTTTAACATTTCAGTGTAACTCAGTCCATGTTACAGACATTTCTATGAAAAGGCACATGTCCTACAGCAAAGCTCATTTAACAGTCACTTCCCGGCAACAAACTTAAAGCCTTTGTTGGCAGTTTCAATTTCTGCTCTACATGATTCATTTATCCCTGGGATAGGCCTGAGCAAGGGATTCTCCCAGCAAAAGACAGACTAATCAAATTATTTCAACTCAGTAAGGTATTCACTTTATGCCATCCAGCCCTGATGGCAAAATTACTTGTAATAGCAGATCTCCCAACGTTAGAGGAAAAAAAATTATCTTCACAGGCTAAACACTGGCTTAATCAGAGCCAAGAGGCAAAGCTCCTACAGTCAGAAAGATGTAAATGTTACCTCTTTCTCATTCTCATTCCCAATCTTTTACGCTGCTGGAAAGTGGCTTATATGCATATACACAAAGGTCTTTTCCAACCTAAACAATTCCATGTTTCTATGACATGCACCCTCATTTCAGACATGCACTAGACAGAACACAAAATTACCCCACATGCAAGGCAGCATTGCTACATTGCATTCCAGTAGCTGGCATGGAGAGGACAGACTTTTATAAGATGCTGAAAGGTCCCAGCACAGTGGCCAGGACTGAGCAAAAAACCTGAAAAGGCTTGAAGCTTTCCACTCCTCTTTCTGAGCAAATGGGCCATCCACGTGTATCCAAACATACGTACTACAGAAGAGCAAAATTCTCCTTTCCATTTTCCTTGGCCTCCAGGAGGGAAGGGAGGTAGAACTCAAGTTGGTCACCCCAAAATTTTATAGAGGACAGCACAGTAAGGTCTCTCATGCCCATGTCCCCTGCCTTGTGTGCTGCCATTAGGCAGGGACACCAGCCACTGGGCCATCACAGGGATGCTGACTCAAGAGCCAGCTCACGAAAACAAAGCACCGCCCTGGGCCACAGCTGCGAGTTCAGATGGTGTGTTACTAAACCCTGTTGTTCAGGAGAACAACTGGAACAGTTTGGAAACTTCTACCTCAGAAGAAATCTCCACAGCCACAGCACTGCCTTGGCTACCAGGTAGGTTAATGCAAAAGGCCTGAAGACCCTGGTGTAGTTGTATTTCATATTTCCATCATTTGTTGCTACTTTTATACATCATGCCTCGCTAAAGGCACCTAACCTGGTGATTTTTTGTGTCAATTATCTCTTACCTCTGTCTCACCCTAAAAGATAATCTGAAAATTAAGAGGTTTAATGTACTTTCCCTTTAGCCTGGTTACTGAAGGACAAGCTGCAGCATTAGTTCATCTGCTGAGCACCTGCACAGCACGGCATGGCGGCTGGCTAGCAATGAAAAGCAAAGGAAAAACCAGCTCTTGCCCCAGGAGTAGACAGGAAACAGGGGTAAAAGATCAAGCAATGGTGCCAATAACTATGGTGGGTTATTCTCTTCCTCCGCTCCCACCAACCCCTCTAAGCACCAACAGCTTTCATCTGTCTCCCTGAGGAGAGCCATTCAGGCCTCCACCTCCCCTGGTGCCCCTTCTCTACATCTGCCAACAATGTTCTTGCTCTCATCATCTTTGAAAATGGAAGTATTTCTTCTCAGCTATACAGTTTTTGATGTTGACAGCTTTTATTTCACACATGAAGAACCTCCTGCATGCCCGAAATCTTGCCAGCCTCTTCCCATGGTTCCCTTAGCCCTAAGAAAAGGCACTGCCTCCTATAAGAGCATCATGACGCCACCATCACCACTATTTCCTATGTTCTCAAATCCAATGCAGAAGGCAGTCACATGCTCCTGTTTATACATCCCATAATACAAGGCCGCTATTTATCAATAAATGCCTTGAGGTGCAGAGCAAAGCTCAAGCTAATAAAAATCTGCTGGGATAATCTGCTAGTGTTTCACATCAGCAACAGCAGTGGACAGGGAAAACTGAAGGGAAATTGTGGATGTAGCAGAGAGTGTCCAAAAAGTAAAGAGCAAAAGAAAGGGCTGCTGCAGGTATTTGAAGAGTTGGGGAACGCTATAGCAGGGGCACCGATTATTAGTGGGACTAATCAGTTGCCAAATCCTCCGACTATAATTGGTATAACTATAAAAAAGATTATTACAAAAGCATGAGCGGTAATGATCATGTTGTAGATTTGGTCACCTCCTAAGAGAGTTCCTGGTTGTCCGAGTTCTGCTCGAATGAGAAGGCTGAGGGTGGTACCAATCATGCCAGCTGGAGGAAAAGGCAGCAGAAGTAGAGGCCCAACTTTTTTTTCCCTTTTTTTTTTTAAACTCAAATCCAAGGCATTAAAGAATGACTTAAAAAATACACAGGCAAACAGATATACGCTATATTTTGCTCAGTAAATAACTAACCATTGGAACCCATGGCTGCAGGATAACTGCTGGAAAAATGACTTGCAGTGATTAAAAAAGGATTAAATGGGTTTTATAAGCAACAGTATCTGTTGTTAAACATGCTAAAATAAAATTACAAGAGTTAATAATCCGTTTGCTTCAGGGCATAAACTAATCCTCATCTAAGGGTAGCAGAGATCTGCTTGTATGTCAGCTCGATATCTGGTGCAACAACTCCCTTCCACAGGCAAGCAATCCTTGCTTTTAATTCCTGGCATTTAAAAATTGTCTTTCTTGCCTCAAAAAGAGAGCACGCTATTGCTCAGGCCTTCAACTGACCTCACATGATTAAGTGGCGTTTACTAGATACACTATTTCCTTGAGGGGCAGGGGTGAAATGCATGAAAAGGGAGGAAAACAGTTTAATTGCTCCACATTTCAATATTCTGCTCTCAGTTGCTTTAAATACAGTTGTCAGGGCACTAAAACCAAGCACAAGAGCTAAAATTATTGTAAAAAGCTTAAAAACATGAACAAAGCATTAGTACTTTCTATCAGTACTTTTCAGTGCAAACAGTTCATCAGCCAAATCATTTTGTGAGAAAATTAGATGTTTGAGACAGGCAGCAAGGGAAGATTTTTAATGTCTTAGAACAGAAGAATTTACTCTGCCTGGTAATAATTAAAGCATTATCTAACATCATAGCTTGGTTCTCAAAGATGGAATAGGGTTGACGTACAAAGTCCTTGAGATTATGATTCCAGCCCTCTCCAAACCCAAATCTAAATTCATGAACCTTACTAACAGATTGGCTAGTCTCCCAGATAATTGCTTCTGGACAAAACACAAGATGGGACATGACGTGCCCAATGCTCCAGTGTGGTTATGAATTTTTGGTTTCAAACACCAGTTTGCACTTTCCCACAGGTAGGATGGCTGCATGCTGGGGACACTCCTCCCCTAGCTCAGGACAGCTCCTAGTAAAACAAGTCTTGAACATCAGCCCCACCGAACTCATTCCACAACTGACCTTTCCCTCTACACTGTCAGGCTACACCCACCAGTTTTATCTCTCTGCAAATGTTTTATTATCATCTTTGATTGTTAGGGGGGTTGCAAATTATAGCTGGCTCGGTTTGATAACCTAAAAGATCAACATTTGAACTGTGATTTCAAAAAAGGACTTTGCAATTAATCACTTCAAGTCACTAGCAAGTCAGATCAAGCATGTCCAGTGTGCTTCTGAAAAGTTTGGCACTGATCACCCAAGAGAGCCCCATGTTAAACTGATAACTAATGCAAGAAATATAAAATGCCGGGGGGGAACTAAAGACAAACAAACAAACAAAAACCAAACCAAACAAACAAACAAAAAACCAACCAAACAAACAAAAAATCTCTGAAACTTAAATTAGTTTTACTAAGAATGCAAACATACCATTTCATACCACTGTATGTATATATTCCCTCTCCTCCCCTACTGCTGAAGCAGCAAAGCATGCATGGCAGATGGCATGATTCATCTGAAAATTACTCTAGCAGCACTCTATTAGCCTCTAAGGAGTAAACTAGGATAAAAATATTCTGAATGTTAACTGAAAGTAGGCAGTTGTCATGAGGAGTCATCAGGTCAGTCTTCTTGCTTAGTTTGCAGAATTTTCCTTTCAATCAGCAATAAGCACTACACATGAAGATAACATCACTTATTTGTTCTACCTATCAGGAGTTAATACAGAAGCAAGAGAAGCAACTGCAGGACAAAAAGGTTTGTTTTCCCACACATAAGTAAAAATGTACCAGCCACAGTCAGGCCAAGAGCCACAGAACATAATGCTAACCATGGCCCCAGCCATTTCTGGGGTGAGATGGGATAGATTCGGTTTCTAGAGACTGCACATCTTAGCTAGGGGAGCAACTTTCCACATGCCCAGTAGCTGAATGCAAATCTGCTCAGTTGAAAACATGGAAGGGACCTCGGGAAGTCTATCCCTGCCCAAAGACATCAACAATTATGCCCACCACCCCATATGACACACAGAGTAACTTACCACGAAGTGACAAAAGGCCTGCATCACATTCAGTGTCAAGGCAGTCTTACCAAGCAGCCTGCCTTAAAAATTCAGTTAGAGCACTATAGTATCAGTCCCCCTGCTTCACTCAAAAGACAGGAGTCAGCCATACGGCATGTCTTCTCCCAGAGGAATTAAAAACCATAGGAAGTAAGGAATTGGGTTTCCAGATGCAAGGAATACTGAGCATTCACTCACTGACCTGTTGGACTAGCACAGGTTGCCTCCAACTGAAACAATATCACCCATTTGAAAAAGAGAAAGAAAAAACACACTTAGGTGGTTCAGATTATGCTGACAATAAAAAACTCATTACAGTGCAGGATACTGCCCCAGGACTGACCACTGTAATTGCCTGGACTCTGGGCCCCAAGCTAAAAATCTCCTTCCCATATAAACAGGTCAAAAGAACTGATTTATTTTTCTGCTCCATCAACAATAATCCTCAGTCAACAGAAGCTGAGTATTTGGTGGGTTTTAATATGCAGGTTAACCAACCAGGGGGTGAAGCCAGTAACAGTTGCCCTCATCTTTGGAGAGAAGGTGGTGAAACTGTGCTTAACGTCATCTCTTCAAAAAGGTGTTTTCTACATATGTATACGCTACCACGTCAGCCTTGTTGCATAACCAAGTTGTGCAATCATTGCAAATTCATTTACATCTTCATTTTTGTTCCAGAGCTCCAGAAAGGGGAAGGAGGGATCTCTGTCAAGGGATGGTGTGGACTTTGTAGAAGTCCTTGGCCACAGGAGGATAGTCTGAAGAGGGGTCAGAGGCAGTGGGAGGGCACCGGGACACCTTCACTAATGCCTCTACTGCTCACCCAGAGCAGATGTTTGGAACAGAGTTTTAGTTAGAAACCTCAAAGCAAAGAATGACTTCATAGCATCAGGGGATGACTAGCGTTGGCTTGGGCTGCAAGCAGAGAAGATTATGGTTTCTCCTTTTAATGCTTATTACTATGTCATTGCCACAGAATTGTAAAGAAGAAAATGGCAAGAGTGCAGTATCAAGTTTTCATAGACTGAACAAACTGGATTATTCAAGAGTGACTCAAGTTTCCTAACGAGCACAGAAAAGTCGGCATTAAGATAGTATCTCTTGATTTTCCCAAAATCAATTGCAACAGGCTGCACTTTTAAATTCTGCTTTAAACTCCTATCCTTGTTTGTATTTCAAGAAGGTATTTACTGGATTTACTGCATTTGTACATAAGGAGGAGACAACACATCAAAAGTACCAAAGACCAGACCCTAGATCAGCACTAAAACTCCATCAGCTAGAATATATACTCACACAATGTTGAGTTTACCTTGTAGTAAAGGTAAACCCTCAGCCATAAAGATCTGACACAGTTTTACTTGGAGGCTGTGTATATTCATCAAGGAAAAAGGAGAAATAAGGCAAAAAAATTAATCCCCCAACTTGACCCAAAAGTGAAAGCTCCTGGTTCAACCCTATCCATCCAACTCAGAGGTTTACAGACATCGTGCCACCTGCATTTAAAATGCTGAACTGCCTTCCAGCTCTGCCTTAATTTCCAACTGAATGATGGCAGGGACAAGATACTATAACAGTTGTGAGAAAGTAAAGCTGCTCTGAGTTAAGCATGCAGTCACACTCTGAGTTTTCCCATCTAACAAAAAAAAGTATACTTTTTTGGTATTGCTTCCTTCACTACAGATTTCTCAATATTAATCAAGATCTAAATATATCTAGCTAGATAAAAATATATAGTGCGTTTTTATTTATGTCTAAATTATATAACACAATTTGATCAGATCACATATGAGGTTGCATCCTCATCCTGAATTTCAAATACCTTCTGGTTTGAGCTGCAGACCTGTCTGCCGAGCAGAGCTCAGCTCAAAGAGTCCGGGCTGAAGCAGGACAAGCGTAGCAGTGTCAACAGGCAAACAGCAACTGCAAATACCTTAGGAGCCTCACCTGGCTCTGGCAACTGAACCTTCCTAAAGGTCACTACAAAGTTCATTCAAAAAAAAATAACAGTAATAATAATGAATCTAAAAAAACCTAGTAGTAATAATGAATCTAATCAATAAACATTTACCTGGGAACAACATTTCATAGAATCACGGAATCATAGAATGGTTTGGGTTGGAAGAGACCTTAAAGACCATCAAGCTCCAACTCCACTACCACAGGCAGGGACATCTTCCACTACACTGGGCTGCTCAAAGTCCCATCCAACCTGGCCTTGAACACTGCCAGTGATGGGTCATCCACAACTTCTCTGGGCAACCTGTGCCAGTTTCTCATCACCATCTCAGTAAAGAATTTCTTCCTAATATCTAATATAAACCTACTCTCTTCCAGTTTAAATCTTTCACTTTAGCACAGGCATTGGTTTCCTCACCTGAACCTCCAGAGACATTGAAAGACATTACTGAGGAATAAAGCCAGCAGCACAGTATCCTCCAGAGAGGCCAAGGGATATACCTTAACTGATTTAAGTAGTGAGGTATCTATTTAGTGAATCACTACAAACTTCTCCGGTAACTGCAAAGAGGAAATGCGATTCCTTTCCTTGACCTCCTCTTCACACCTGAGCAGCAAGCAGAAAAGTACTCACAAATGCACCTGGAAGACAGAAGCATTTCAGCAGGACTCTGCTGGCAGGCTTGGCTCCTGCACGAGGCAGCTGCCAGGTCACAACTCACTGAAATCTGCACAGCAGCACCCTGCCAGCATCGAGGCAAAACCCAGGCTCTAGGCTTTCCCAAAAAGCCTCCTGCTCACACCTCCCCACACCTCCCAGTGCTCGCACATGAGAGGGCGGCTGCTGGGGCAGTTGGAAGCAGCCCTCAGCCCCACAGTCCTTAGATGCTGGAGCTTCATAGGGCAGTCCTGCAGGGGAAGGGTGTGAAGCGACAAGGAAAGAAGAGAGGGACTAACCAAACAGTTACAAGTTACACCTGCTTAATTACGCTTTTCCAGGCATAGACAACAACAGCAGGTATAATTCCTCTTCCCTCAGAGCACCACCAGGATGCCTTCAGAGAGCCAGGTTTTCTGGAAGAAGGGACTTGGGGGGTGGCAAATAATTATATTTAATTTGAAGGTTCACATTTGAAGAGAATATTTTTGGAAAGAGAAATCAACACATTAACAGTGAGCAGGAGCACAGAGCACATAATCCTTTCACATCATGACAGGAGAGAACTGCGGAGGCCTGCTATGAAGCATGTCTGACTAACAGTATCTTCATTTTTTGAATATCAAATTAGGAGTTTCTATATATTGCAAAGCATTGCTATAAGATATAATTTAGTTGGCAAACATTAAAGATCTCTTAGTCTGTAAGTATGCTTTTGGCAATCAAAATTCAAATCTGAATATATATCCAAGATATGTATGGCACTGGTACCTTTTTTATTTTTTAATTCTAACAATTACAATCAAATTAGCAGATTAGTTCAAATCAGTTTTAAGCATATACAAGCTACAAGCAAATGAGCCTACACCACCGTCACAACAGTATATTTTTGGATTATTAGTATCCTTACTCCTGTTAGCAGCTCCAAATACATTTAACACATATTAAAGGGCAGTAAAAATCTAAGAAGGCTACAGATGCCAGAACTTAGCACCAACTTGAAACTCACATATGCCAAAAAAACATTTCCAATTGCACTAATTCCCACTGTGGGAACCGAAAGGCAGATTCATATAACACAATGGGCAACAAATCCATTCCTTTAATTTCAGTCGCCAAATTTTAATTAATTTCCATCCAGGCAAACATTTCTGCTGATCTTGCAGGATGTAAGCTCATTTGCACAATAAATGCGGTCTAACAAGTCACCACATTTATAGCAAGTTGCTTCAGTCTTATCTAACTGCATAGTTTGAAAAGTCAGTGATGGGTAAGTGAAACCCCACCCACGTCACAGTTTCTGGAGTTAAGCACAAGAAAACTGAAGAAGTTGCTACCTTCCCATTGCTAGTGAGACCGCCAACAGTATATTGAAAATTAGAGTCCATATTCTGAATTATGTGTATACTCCTTATTCAGGAAGGGAAAAAAACATGCACTTTGATTTTCTCCTACAAAATTAATGTCCATATTCCAATGCCCCAGAGCTCCCTTTTCAATAAATCAATCAAAATCAAAAACCCTCTGCTGTATAAACTTAAATAGGTCAGCATATAAGCAAAATGGCCACAAGTTCTGCCTGTGTCAGGAGGCACATATCACTACAGCGCTAAAGCAGACACCACCAGAGGTGGATCTGCCAGCAGAATGGGTAAGTGGGGCAGCTCAGGACACAGCCTGTACATAGCAGCTGCTGCCCATCCACACGTGGCCAGCTCCAACACGGAAACTTACGGCCAGGTCCAGGCAACCAGGAGTGGTGTAGGGCCCTCCCTGACACAGTACTTTTGCTCACTTGCTACCCTCCTCCTCTGCAGCATCAACAGTGGAACAAGAGAGCAGTGCCAATAGTGCACGGCTACCAAGCTGCAGGTCAGCCTCACCAGCAAGCGGCTGCTCTCTGCATCTCCTGTCCTTATGAACCTTCAACTTTGCCCAAAACTACAGTTTCCATGGAGAGCACAAAGCCTGCTCACACATATCACTCCATATATACACACCATTCATTTCATTACAAAAGGTTTTAATTTCCTGATTTCCATGCATGATGAACATTTCATTCTGGTAGTAGCTAAATTACAGGAGGGGTGTCTCTAACATTTTCAGAGGGAGACACCAACATGCAAGAAACGCAGAGCAGCCCACTTCAACATTTCACATCCTGGCACAGAAGCATGGAGGCCTGGCACTAAGCAGCCTCTAAACAATAATTATTTAAAAAAAAATTGAGATGCTAATTAAATAAGAAAACATATATTACAAAGCACAGCTAGAAGATGTAATTTAGTCAGCAAATACTACGGGTTAAAGGCATCTCTGCTTGCAAGCACTTTTTTGGTAATCAGTCCAAATTTAAATCTGAATATGTACTATTTCAGAGACCATATCCCCAGTACGTTCTCTCAAGTACGCATGTGCCAGGCCTCAGAACCTACACCTCTTAGACCTCTGTAACAACAGCCTTGACAAAATTAAAAAGGAGCCCCTCATGCTCACACCAACACAAGCCTAGATTGCACACACCAGTAAAGTACTTGGAGAAACATAGGCTATTTAGAAATGCAATCACAGCCATCCCTGGCATGCTGTCTTGAAGCAGCAACAGGACTGAATGCAATTCCAGCTGCATGGATTCCTAGCATTCCCAAAAACTAGATTTCTAAGATTAGAACAAGAGAAGACTTGTACCTTTAAGTTTAATTAACTCTAGAATAAGATGTCTTTTGAAACAGAACTATAACATCATTGATACTATGCAGTGATGCAAGATGCCTGTAACAAAAGTAAGTTGTCTAAGCAAACCTAGTGTTGCCCTCCGCTAGTCCAGCGATTCCTAATCTCTGTCTGACACGGCAGCTGTCAGAGTCCCAGGAGGTTTTAAGTGACTACATTTTTAAAGCTAGAGCCACTTCTGGTCCCAGGTACCACAAACCAAAGCATTGCTAAACCTTTACCATTCGTTACAGAAGCGCTTCAAAACTTAACACATTTGCCTCCTTAGATATCACTTTAAGCAATCTAGTAAAGACCAGTATCCACTACTGAAATCTAGAACAAGCATGAGGCCTAATGAACTTCTTAGAAGATAATCATCAACCCAGTAAAAGCAGCTGACTTAGTTCTTTTTATTCCTCCACCTTCTACGTTAAGAATGAAGACCTACCAAGAAACCTCATGATACAGCTGCTGCACTGCTCACTTAAGACATCTGCATATTACAAACTACACAACAGGAATAAAGCATCTTTGTTGGATGAACACAAGTGATTAATGTTTACTAAGTATATTTAGAAATAATAGTTAAATGTGAATAGCACGTGTCCTCATAGATCAATTCAATTCATGCTGAAGCTCTCTACAGAACAGCAGAGATGCTGTTCTTCTAAATGTGAGTCTTCCCAGTGCACTTTATTTCTGAAGTACAACCTGTCATCATGAAGAGCAGTGTTTCCCCAATATTTAAAACCCATTTTGGCAACCAGACTTACAAATAAAATGCTAAAAAATTCATTAAAATATTAGTATGCACTACCATATGCTTAACTATGACTAGCTGCAGCCAGCATTCATGAATTTGAAGTTCCTTCCTCACAGGAGTTGACAATAAAGTAAATATATCCATCTTCTACATATTTCTGAAAGAGGAAAACAGTAAACTATTTATCAGGTTATCTTCACTATGTCTTACTTTATTATTCATTACTCAAGGTTATAAAATCATTTCCATTAGGAATCCTTGTTTCATATATGAACCTTCTCCCAAAACAGAAGGGGCTGAGGGTTGAATCTCTGTAGCCACAGCCTTACATATTTCACAAACCTGTGGGTGCAAAACGTATCTGCATTTTTACTCCTAAAGCCAAGCATTCATTTTACAATATATTCACCAGTTGAGTAAACAGAGATGAACATATTTAGATAGCATTATGCTCTGAAACTGAAAAAAGCCTGAGTAGACATCTCAAGACTACATAATTTCAGCAGCCTTATTAAAAAACCCAAAATATTGCCTATTTTATTGTTGATCATTGTATTAAAAAAAAAATAAACAAAAAACAAACCACCTCACATACCTCACCTAAACGTTTTGTATCTTGTACCACACCGCTTCCCCTTTCCATCCCAGGCAACAAAAGCCCCAGTTCCTGAAACTACCAACTTCACCAATAACTTGTAAAACCATGTAAGTGAAGCAAAAATAATGTTAATAAGGAAACAGCTGACTGTGCCACAAAGAATACATGGCAAAGAGAGCAGTTACCCCATTTTTGTATTGAAGTTCTTTAAAGTCAGGCACTTCAAGAAAATTTAGTTAATTATGTCAGTATACGAAGCCACTCGCATGTTTTGTTTTGTTTTGGTGTTTAGTCTTACTTATAATCTTACAAGTAAATGAACAGATATCACAGCAAATAGAAAATGGGCAAAGAAAATTAAAAGACAATTAACACATAATTCAAGGCCCTGATGGGAAGCTCAAAACCACTGATGAATGCTGGGGCACATTGGACTAGATGGCAAAGCCACTGGCAGTGGGCATATCTTGAGCATCCCACCTGCTGAGAGGTGGCTCAGTCTGTCCTGGCCTCGGCCTGCCTGCAGGACAGGGCCAGGGAAGCCCACCCCCTGCCCCAAAAACAGGGCAGCATCATACAGGTTTGAGGCCAGAACAGACTTTTTCCTTCAAACAAGAGCTGAGGTCAAAAGGACAAACGTAACAGAAGAAACAAAATTTAAGTTTAAAAGGAACAAACAGTTTGTTTCGATAAACGTTGTGATATAGCTTCGCCATGAGTTACTCGGGCACAAGCAAGGAGATCACCTTGCACCTGCAAAGACTAAGTTGAACTTTCATATCTGAAACTAAGCAAAGTGCAAGCTGGTGACTCACAGACAACGTAGGCTGCTACAAGAGACATTTCGTTGGCAGTAAGCAGGTATGCAGGACACGAAATAGTTTTCTCCCAACAGGGTCGGCAGAGGTTGGAACTGGCGTGGCCATTTCTCTGAGCATGCCCCAGCTGAGGCCAGGTGTCATGGCAGAGCAAACTCAACTACAGCTTCCAGCTGTCGAGGCTATTACTAGTGCCACATGTAAAAAGGTATGACTGTAATAGCATTTACCTTGACAGAATCCATAAACAGAAAACCAAACATACACACTTGTATCTGCATATGCATGTGTGTGTGCTGCATGTATGTATAATACGATGCATGGTGCTGGGGGGGGGCACAAATCACCTAGGGAAACATCTAAAGGGACAGAGGTAAATGACTACAGGTATGCAACCAGTACTGAGGGAATACACAGCAATTAAATGCAAACTTCAATTCAGTTGAGCACAATTCAATTGTGTTATTTCCACCTAAAAAAAAAAAAGCATAATAAAAACCTCACAAAGATGATAGTTAAGGTCCCTTCTAATCCAAACTACTCTATGACTCTGTGATTCTATATAGTCACTTTAAATAAATCATACAAATTTTCACAATTTAAATTGTTCATTATCTAAATTCAAAACCTTCAAACAGCTTCATCGAAGATTATTCTTGATTTCTCAGCCTTTCTAACATTTTTTACTACACGTGGCTTTCAAATCAAATACACCGCAACCCAAAATTCATTTTGCATAGAGACCAATCCACTACAGAATAGAGTGCTGACCACCAAGTACTCCTATGGTAAGGCCATGTCCCATGCCTGTTTTGTCCTCAGGCTTTGAAGCTTACATACACTCATCCTTCTGCAGCTAGATATCTATTCTCATTCCTTCAGTAATGGCAACAAATGCATTTAGGTGATCAAGTTTCCTTGGGACTAGAAGTCAAGGAGGTATACATGCTCATGTGACCTTAGCACCTGCCACTGTGAAAAATCAACAACACATTCACCAACAGATGAGTGACATCAAAACTCCATGTTTTCTGTTTAAGAAAGTTACAGGTTTTTATTTGAACCCATTTTCAAAAGCAGGTTAAAAGGATGAGACCATTCAAGGAAGCTTAACTGTGACAACACCTTTACAATAAATCTCCACACCTGCCATAAAGCAAAGACATCATGAAATATGCACATCACAGAGATGTCTTATATATGATGATTAGCCAAAAAGTTATCAGATTTAGAAGAGTTATCTACAGCTGCATTGAAGTTCTTCTCTCTTGTGTCTTAAGCCCTGTGTCTCCCACTATCACAGGAAAGGAAAAATGTTGCTTTCACTTGACTACTACTAGGAGAAAAGTTTCATTCTTCTGTGCAACTTTCACAACAATTTCTTTGTTATCTCTGAAACACATCTTGTTCTTGGCTTCTGCTTTCTCTGAGCAACACCAGTCACTATCGGCACTCATTCACAACCAACAACGAAGCAGGTCTGGCAGAGCACATCTCAAGTGCTTCATTCAAGGCAGCTACACCATGGAAGTTCATGGGGACTTTGCTCCCTTAGAGTTCATAAAGCAGAGTTTGTGACAAGAACGTCTGGAATAAACTACTTTGTATGTATAAATGAGAACAATTTTACCTACTTAAATAAGCTACTAATAATTTTATGTTAATACCTTTAGCTTATACTCTTATTTTAAAAGTCATTTTTTAATGTTTTTATTTGGAATAAATTGGATGCTATTTCAAGCTCCTAACAGATAATGTTGACACTTTTGAACTTCTTTATTCAGTAAAAAATGAAAAAGTAGCTCAACATCAGGTATTAAATCAGGACAGTACATACTCACAAGCATTTAGCCCTCATCTTCTAGATGAAAGAAACACAGCCTTGCCACTATGCAGAAAGTGTACATTCTTTTTTAAGTTCTTGTGTGTTCCATATATTTTTTGTATAATTAGAAAGGTGCCTTATTGCACTAATAAATATGCAAACCCCAACAAGACCAAGTATCTCGAAGTTTTACTTCAGGGGAAAAAACATACCGCCTCTTTCTCAGACTGCGTCACACCAGTGCACAGTGTACTCCCAGCCCTAAGTCAGTGCCAGGCTCTAACGCGAACCCGCGCTCCCTCTGTCAGCAGAAAAGTCGGTTGCTAATCTGTGCTCATCTGCCGAGCGATGTTCCTCCTCTGCGGGGCCCTCCGCTGACTCAGGCTTTGCTCCCAGCCCTACGCCTGCACCTACACCAGGTCCCCAGACCACGAGCAAACCAACAGCTCCCAAACTGCAAAAAATAAAAATAGTCGTTTCTCAAGATGAGCCGTGGAGAAGCGGTGATAAACAAGGCAAACGGGCTGCACGCCTCAACCAGATCGGTTATGGCATTGACACCCAGTGGCAGCTGGTAACTAAACCTGAAAGTGTGTTTCAGAAATGCCACGCTTACTTAGCTTAAGTGGTAAAATCTGCAAGTATGTAACTTTCAGGGCAGCCTGGCAGTGATGCAGCCAAAGGAAGGGATGAGAGCAACATGAATCCGATGCATAAAACAGTGACTGTTTAATTATAGAAGGAGAGTACATTTGTATTTACCTGCCAGCAGTGGCAGGGTACGTACTGCACTGTACCAGAGGGTACTACAGCCAAAAAACATACCAGTAACAGCTCTCCCTGTCATAGCAGAGGTATGTGAGCATAGGAAGAGCTCTATCAGAGGGAGGTGTGCAAGACTTCTTCCTTTCTGAAGCACCACAGGACGAGCAGCAATAAAAATAGGAAGAGCCTAACAAATTATACAGCTATCAGTGTTTCTTGTTTGCTCACTTGAATTTGGGAGTTCTTTTATTTTGGTTTGTTTGGCTTTTAGTTCTCTTCTACTCCTTCTGAAAAAGCACTTAAGGAGACTAAAACACCACTGGAAAAAAACCCCAGCATTTTCAAGTGACAAGTTACCTTATTTAAAAGTTGTCAGCTATCAATCACTTCACTCCTATTAAAGTTTTTCATGACAGATGTCTTCAGACAATTATCCTTAAAATTTTTTTAGTCAAACACATCGATAGAAACTAACAAACGACTTTTACGAGCCTTAAAAGCCTTCAGCTAAAATGAGTTACAGATCAATCTGCATTGCCTTAGCACGATGTTGCTTACCTCTAAAAAAAACCCCAGGAATTTACAAAAATCGGATGTAAGAGACATTCCTAGCGATACAACTAAAAACACATAAATACAGGATTTGAGTTGACGCTTTCTTTTTTTTAAAAAAGGCAAATAATACAAATACTTCAAAGCGAAGCAAAGAGTTCGGCTGGCCCTAACTGGAACTAAGGAACACAGCGGAACGCGCCGATGCCGTGCTGGGTGCGTGCACCTCACGCATTTACTGCCATCATTTAATCCCTCGCAGGGCGGAGGAGGCTCTGCCTGTACGCAGACGGCAAAAACTCGCTCTGACACTCTCATGCAACAGTGTCACGAAACCCGGCATGCTTCTGCCGCACATAGGGGCATGGGTGGGTGACACGTTCTCGACAGAGGCCTCGGAGGAAGAGGATTCGTTCACAGCAGCGTTAAGACTTTATCACCCATTGGGAATACAAAGCTGGAGGGTACCACGGGCCTGGCACTGCCACACAGCCTCACTGGAAGCTTCGCCTGGCTCGCCCTCCAACCGTATGGGGGGCAGCCGGTGCCCACGGGGCCACTAGGGATCTGGCAAACGGGTCCCCCGGGAGCCGGGGGTGGCAGCGCCGCAGCCGGCCCCACCGCCTGGCTCTGGGCAGCACCGCCCGCTCGGCTCCGGCCGGCGCGGGACTGAGCACAAATCCCGGCCGCCAACAGGTTGCTCCCACTGGTCTGCTGCGACGGCAGGAACTGCGCTGCGGGAGGGAGGGAGAAGCTCCGTCTCACCACGTAACACGAGAAAGACGCACCCCCACAATCCAAGTTTAACAAAGCCATCACGACAAATATTGCGGCTTACTCATTAAACACACGGTATTTCTGCAACCCTTGTCCTGCCTCCGCTCTTTCCCCATCCCTGTTTGCCTCTGTCCCGCTCCGCCGCCCGACGGCAAACCCCTGCCGCGCCGGCACGGACTGGGGCCGGGCAGCCCCAGGGGCCGCGGCGGTGCTCCCACGGCCACCCCCAGCACACGGGTGTTGAACCCCGGCCCTGCCGGCCGCCCCAGGGGAGCAGGAGGCGGCGGCGCTCCCGCCGGGTTTGCCCGGGGACTGCGCCGTGACACCGCGTGAACTTTTGCTTTCGGCGGGGCAGGGCTGGCGGGGGGAGGAGGGCGGAGAGCGGGGGGGCGGCTCCGGCCCCTCCAGCGCCCCACCGGCGGGAGGGCTAGGACGCTTTTTTTCCTCTAGGAGTTTTCCCTCTGAAAAGGTGGAAAAAGAAGTAAAAATTTAAGGTTAAAAGCAAAGCGTGGAGCCGGACCACTGCAGGCTGCGCGGCGGGCAGCTTGCAGCCGGGCAGAGCGGCTCGCCCGGCCGCCTGCAGCGCTGCGGCTCCTGCCTGCGCGGCAGCGGAGCCTCCCGGGACCCCCCTCCGACGGGGCGTCCTCCACCACCCGCCTCTCACCTTCCAGCCGGCCGAGCTGTTGCTGTCGCCTTTATCCTTGAAGTAGGGGACGCTCTTGACCATCCACTCGTAGATCTGGGAGAGGGTGAGCCGCTTCTCGGGGGAGCTCTCGATGGCCTTGGTGATGAGGTCCGCGTAGGACAGGTTGCCCCAGGCGTTGCGACGCGACGAGCTGCTCTTGCGGGGCTGCCCGGCCACGGGGCCCGGTGACAGACCGGCCACGGGCGGCGGCACCGGCGGCACCGGCGGCGGTCCCGGCGGGTGGAGGCGGCAGCCGGCCTCGGGCGCCGGGAAGTCCCCGCAGCGGCAGGCGGCCGCCTCCGGGGGGGCAGTGGCGGGGGGCAGCGACGCGAAGTCCTCGCTCTCCTCTAGCAGGCTGAGGTTGCTGATGAAGTCGGCGCTCAGCGCTCCAGAGGCGGCAGCCCCGGCCGCGGCCCCGGCCGCCCCCTCGGGCTGCCCGCCGCACGACGGCGCCGGGCTGGAAGTGGCCGAGCTGGGCGGGTTGAACTCCGGCCGCGGCAGAGGCCAGGTGCAGGAGCGGGGCCGCGGCAGCGGCTCGAAGTCGGGGTCGATGTCCACCAGCTGCGGTGCTTCGGCCATGGCGGGGCCGGGGCGGGAGCGCGGCAGCGGGGTGGCTGGGGCTCAGCGTCGCCGCCCCATGCAGGCTCCGGGCGTGGATCGGCGCGGCCCCGACGGCGCGGCCGCCAACTCTCCTGGCCCCGCCGCCCTAAACCTCCGGCCTGACCTCCTGGCCCTGCCGCTCTAAGCGCTGCCCCTGCCCGGTTCCCGGATCCCTGCCCTCCGCGGCAACTGCAAACAGAAGCGACCCGGCCGCCCGGCGCACACCGACTGGAGCGACCGCCCCGCGCGGGCCCGCCTCCAGCCTTCCTCCTCCTCCTCCTCCTCCTCCTCCTTCTCCCGGCGGGGAGGGACGGCCCGCGCCGCGCCAATGGCAGCGCCGCACCGCCCGCCCGCCTCCCGCCGCGGGGCCGGTTTGGCAGGAGGGTGTCGGTGCCCCCGTGCTGTGTCTGGGTGGTTTTTGTTTTCCGGCGGCGGGGGGGGGTGAGAAGCGGCGGGCGGCGGTGCCCCCCGCGGCCGGGGCTGCCCGAAGGCAGTAACTGCCTGCACGGCGAACCGCGGGGGATTGCCACGGAAAATGCACCCGCGAGTGTTTCTACCTCAGCCGCTGCCGGCGGGGTCCTGCCGCCCGCATCGACGGGCCCGGTGCCTGACGCCTCCGGGGATCAGCGGGGGCCGGGGAGCATCCCTCGGATGCAGCGGGGCGGCTGGAGCAGTGCGCGGAAGCGGGGAGGGGATGTTCCCACAAGCATCCCGGCAGCGCTGGCTCCGAGCGGAGCGCTCCTACTCCCCGTCCGCCCGCCCGCCCGCCCCGCGGGGGCCCTGGCAGCCCCCGCGCACGGGACCGGGGGCTGAGACAGCTGCCCTGGCTCCCTCCTTCGCTCCCTCCCTCCTTCCCAGGCGGGCTCCTCGCCAGAAAGTGTCTGCGCCTCAAGAAGTGATAAACCTCCCCTTCGTCTGAGCGTGTTTTCATACCGTGAGTTGGTGTTTTATTCCATGCGCAGCCGCGGGAGCGCGGGATAATTTCATTTTAAGTCAACTATTAAACATATTTTATATTTTTCCCGGCAAACCCCAAGGGCACACAATTTATTAAAGCTTATATTCCTCCCTTTCAAAAAGGCAGAAGTCACCTCTACCTCCCCAGCTCATCGACATACAAAGATATATAGAGAAATATATATAGATAGATACATACATACATACGTTCGAGGCAACTCAGAGGTGTTACTCTGTTTAAACTTAAAAAGAAGACATTTGCTTGAGCTAGGGAAATGATCCCGGGGATGAGGCACGACTCAACACCTTGTTCGAATTGGCAAACCCTACTTTTCAGAAAATCTGTTTTGTTCTCAATAGGAGGAGTGCTTTTAAAAAAACATATTTCAGACATGGTTTAGTAAGTGACAAAATTCACAACCAGCCACGGCATTTGATGTTGCTTGTCAAAGAACCACCGGAGCTGGGTAACTGTCAAAGCTGAGCCAGAAAACCTGTTACTCTTCTTCCCTCCTCTATGCATCAAGGCAGAGAGTGTTAATGTTATTTAAATGCAGTTCATTGTTCATATAAAAATATTTTCTGAAAATGAGTAACAATAATGAAGGGGAGAGAGTACAAGACTGGATTTAGGCCCACAGCACGTAATTTAGTGGCAGATCATACATCTAGATACACACGCTGTCTATTATGAAAACACTCTTTAAGACATACACAATGACACCCAACTATATAGTTTGTGCAAAATATGCATGAGTGCATATTAACTGCTCACATTTTAAAGCACTGTTTTTGTCATGTTTATTTTACCAAATGCCAAAGGTGATTATACCTTATTATAGGTTGGCTGCTTGTCAGATTTCAGAGTTGCTTTGCCTCTAAGTCACTTCTATGTTTTGTAAATCCTTTAAAGGATTCAACCCACAAGTTTATATTGTTTAGCCCACAGATTTTAGAAAACACCTAAACACCTTTTTTTTTCCAGGTTTTTTTTCAGTTAAAAAAAAAAAAAGCAAGCAAAATAGTCACAGTTCAAGCTAATAACTTGCATGCCATGTTCAACTTGGAACAGCTTTATGTGGCAGTGTTACACAACTCGGCTGCAGTAGTTGCCCTGCAATAGGGGAGAGCACCCTGCCTAGGAGAAGCAGAGGTTATATAATGGTGAGAAGCAGCCAGGGACGTGCAGCGAATGGATGTGTTTAAATGGGAGCCAAAACAAAAGAAGTGCTCAAGAACACAGAGCACTTTTTCTTTCCTGGGTTCCTGAAAAAAAGAGATCTAAGAGCCAGACTGGCACCCATCCTGCTAAAGGAAATGGATTTATTACCCAGGCTTTCTTCTAAGGACTTTTTTTAATCTTGTAGTCCTTGCTCTTTCACTTTGTCAAAAGCAGAGATGTTATTCCCTGAACTCAATTAGTATACATAGATGTTGAAAAAAAAACCTTTCATTTTTCAGATGCCAACTGTGAAAACTGGGAAGAAAGCTACTGCTGGGGGATTTTTAGGAAGCCCTGGTGTGTCCCTGGTTCAGCCCAACTCATTCTGCAGGACAGTGGTTATACTCGCCCTTTCTTGGCCCTACATGACATTGCTGTTGCTCACCTCACCTTCTTGGTGGGGCTCTGCCACATTTGTGCCTGATATCACTGATATTCTTGCAGCTCAAAAGTTAGCAGTGTATACAGTGAGTACAGACAGCAGTTTGCAGTGAAGGGCGAAGGGCATGGAAGTAGAGAGGGTAAAACCAGAATCTTCCAAATGCTGCATTTGCTCAGCAAGTGGGTCCCCATGACTCACAACACAACAGGCAGGGCTGAGCTCTGCTGCAGGGATTTTGACTAGTGCTTGCTAATGGCTGGGACCAGGTCTGCTGAGGTTTGGAGGAAGGATGAAGGCTGATGAGACCTTTCCTGGGATGAGTAATGCTGGCAGTTTACTCTGACTTTGGCAGAACTGCCCAGGTGAGTGAGTTCTTCTTTAAGGCCCCAATCCATGCATGCATGATTCTCCACTTTTCTTTAGGATTTCTTCTCTCCATCAAGTATTTGGGGATCAAATTAACAGATTTTAGAGTCAAAGCAACAAAGTGACATGCATGCAATGCACAATACAAATGTCTAACCCTGTCTACACTGCTCTCCCATTGCACTCCAACACTGTTGACCACACTTAGGAGACGCCACAGTGAACAAACCCACCCATTCTGCTGCTGAAGGGGAGCTTCCAGCTCCTAAAACAGCTCAGCACAGTCATGGCTCAGTACAAGAAATTTTCCTGCATCTACAAATGACAGCATTAGGTTTATCTCATCTCCCACAATGCTGAAATGCTGATGGATGCACCACAATTCATTTTCTACTCCCACCCTCCTCCTCCTACACTCCACCTTTTCATTTCTCTACTCCTACTCCTGCTCCTGTTTTCCACTCCTCTACAATACGTCTCCTATCAACCTTAGCATCAACTTGTATTTTTTTTTCAAATTTAAGACCTGAAGATTGCCTTTTATCATCACTGGAATAAAGTGGAGCCTTCTATTCATATTCTGGGTCTGAGGAAGCCAAAATAAAGGATCTGTGCTGTCTTTTTACTACTGTCTGTATAATTCACTTCCTGAGGTTTTGATCAAATTCAGCAGGAGATTACATAAAGTTGAAAGCACTCATACTCTATGTACAGCTCTTTTTTTCTACATGAGTGTGCGTGGTGAGAGAGTACAAATGTTTTAACAGAATAAAAAGCAACAATGAAATACCAATTTTTGTGTGGTATCATAAGAGCTGGGAGAAACCTCATTTTCTGAGGAAGGATGGGGAAGTTCAGCCCCTCCAGTTTCCTCCCATGTCTCTCAAGAAGGGACTGACTTTGATTGGAAATGCATGTTTCCAAGGAGCCTAGGTTATTGGAAGGGTGCTGCGGGACCTCAGTCACATCTGCTCCCAGCCCAGGGTAGCTGAGTGCTGCCCCACACAGGAGGGTTTGGACATGTCCTGGTTGAATAAGGCATTTACGTTTCCCTGCTAAGAGAGTTCAAAGTGTTTGAAGCTCTCCCAACCCATCTGAGGCTTCTTACTGAGCCACTGGAGAAAGGCAGTGCCTCTGCACAGCATTTCAGAGCAGGAGCTTCACTGCTGTGAGTTTCCTCCTGGCACTACTCATCTCTCCCCACCAACCAAACGAACCGCAAATGGAATTTAAAGATCTGCTAAACCCTCACCACAATTTGGTAATGCTGAGCTCCCACTCCCTTTTCACCTGCCCTCTGCCTCCTGTCTCACACAGCAGCACCCACAGGCAGGGCAGGGTCCATCTGGGAGAGGTGGAGGTCAAGTTTAGGATCACACTGTGGTCAATGGAGAGAAACACATTCTCCCTGTGAGTGATTCACCACCCCAGATAGTGGAGCTGACTGGCCATTGAGAAGCCAGGCACCACACCCAGTGATTCCCACTCACTTTTAGCTAGTTGCCTTCAGGCCAGCAAATCCCACTCGTCCCACTTTATAGTGCACAGAAAACACATAATCTCTGATCCCTCTGTCATTGCAGCAACAGTAAGAAAAAGGCTATGCCACACAAAGTCGGGCTTACGGGCTAACTGGGCACTGCAGAGACAGCAAAAGAAAGGCAAGATGACTAGTCCTGCTTTTCAGGGGGAAATGTGACCACCATGAACACTTATAATGTGCAGAGGGCCTCAGAGAGGATGCATGGGCAGAGACCAACTTGGAAGCCAGGTCTACCAAGACCCAGTCCTTAGGCTTAAAAAAAATCCATGTCACCAAAGAGTTGTCAGGTACTTGCTGGTGAGGGTTTTGAAATCACCTTGGTTTAGGTCCATCTCTGCCTACACACAGGCAAAAATCTTGAACACACCCCATAGAGGCAGCAAGGCCCTTCTGGATTTACATCTGTATGGTTAGAACTGGGGCCATGTGCTGACTGCACTGGTTGCCCACCTCACTGGACATATTTCAGACTTGAGAACTGACAGATCCTCAGTGTGGTGCAACTCCAGCCTCCAAAAAGCCTTCAAGGAGCCCACTTCTTCTTCTCAGAGGAGATGGGGAACTGTGGCTGGTGATGGGAGAGCTGCCCAAACAACCAAATACTGTCTCCTTCACCTCCTCACAGCCTGCTGCAGGGAGCTGGACTGCTGTGACAGAGGTTTGCACAGCAGCTGCTGCATCCTTCTCCTTCTCTCCAATCTCCTACTCCTTCTTCTCCTTCTCCCCCTCCTCCTCTTCTTCACCACCAGCAATTGACAACAAGCCTTCAAACCAGACAGCAGCAACCCAAGCCAGCCCCTTCCTCCTCCACCAATTTCTCTGTAGCAGCTTTAGTGGTAGAGAGCAGTCAGAGGGCTTGGCAGGCACTGCTGCCAGGAGGAAGGGTGAAAGGGAGTTGTCAAGAGGGACAAAGGTGGGGTCATGCTTCCCAGACTGGGAGATGGAGCTGCTGGATGTTGGGCTACCAAAATCTTGGTGCAGACCTAATGGCTGATGATATTGGACCACCCTGGCTTAAAAGAAGTGCTGCAATAAATATTAAGTTACAAGAATAATTTAGTATTAAAAATATTTTTTACTAAAAATAGATAGCAAAAATATTTACTATGTGTTTTGGGACAGTTTCCTTTGATGTTGCTCATACTTCATTTTTTCTCAGCATCTGCAAAAATGTAAACAGTTAAGATTTGAGGGCAAGATTTCATGGAACCATTTCTAAGTTGCACTATTATAAGGAATCAGAATTTAATTTTACATTTTCTTGTGCAAAAGCTCATGCTAGAAGCACTTGTATGTTTTTTCAATCAAAGAAAAGAAATAATAATAAGACAACTTTACCGGTTGGTGTGATTTATGCAGCTCAAATTCCTATTAAGCATGGCTCTTAACATTTGGACAAAACCATACTCACTGAATGAGCTCAAATGAGGCATAAGTTACTGGGAACCAGAATCTGCTGCCACAGTTTGTAAACAGAAGCTAAACAGAAGAAAATATTTGACACAAACTCTGCTCTCAATTCTGTCACAACCTAGGCTCAAGACCTCCCATTTAAACACGTGTCCTCTTGCACCCACACGCGTAAGTGAAAGATTGAGGTACAGTATGACCAAGAAATGGTCCTTACCTTACAATAAATAAATACCAAAGGTAGTGTCAGCATAGCGGTATCTGGTTTTAATGTGTCATGTGCAATCACTGGCTGTGATGTAAAAACAGAAGGCAAGAGTTTATCAGGCTTCAGATTCAGCTGAATCACCTGGCCCACCCCTATGCAAAGGCCAATGTGCCTGGAAGTAAACACAGTTCAAGTGCTGTGTGTGTTTTCCAGGGTGTTGAGTTTCTGTTTTGTTGTAAATATGATCTATTACAATATTCTCCCACATCCTACTGTCAATGTTTAAATATTTTCAGGTGCATTTCTCATTTCTTGGTTTCCTTTATATATCACTGAAGGAAAAACTGACTGGCTTCGCATGATAGCTTTTGTATATTAAATAATCTTATTGTGTTTGAGCAACAAGCTAAAAACAGGACACTTGACAGTTATGATATAATTCAGTGATTTCCCTTCAGCCCTTAGAAAGGAAAATTCATGGCACAGTACAATGCAATGCTTGACAACTATTTCATCTTCTTTTCCCTTGTTTCCCTGGAAAACTGATAGCTACCTGTTATCAAGGAGAAAAATAATTTATAGCCAGAATCAGCAGGAAGGCTGGCAAAACAAATATTTTTTCCATTGTTGAATTTGTGCTTGAAAAGCATATTTATATATGTATATAACTGGATTTGCATACAAAGAGGTCATTATGTATATGCCACACAAATACATATGCATGATAACATTATATGCATTTTTTGCTAGATTTATATAGATGCAAATATGCTCAGACAATAATAGTAAAACAGTATTTTGGCATATATGCATATATTCCTATGCTGCTGGTGACTAACACACTACAGAAGGCAATGTTTGGGCAGGACACTCAGTAGGTAAAGTCTGTAGTTAAAAAATATCATCCATAGGGTAAATGTCCACAGTAGAAGGACAGCAACCCTAGGCAACCCTATCAGAAGGACAGCAACCTTACACTCTTTTATCTTTCTGCAAAATGGGTATAATAATGTCTATCCATTGCAAACCTGATGTTTGCAATGTTAACTGGTAACTGTTGTAAGTGCTTTGAGATCTGGCGCTGCAAATGCAAACCTTGCTCATGCCTGGGCTGTGAGGAGAATATACTGATGAAACTGAAACCAGTACGGTTCTACCTAAAGGCAGAGGCACACCACGTACCAGCCTGGAAACAGATAAGAGCAGCAGCCAGTAGTTTCAATTTTACAATTGCATCTGCCAAGCCCCAAATAGTGAACCTCAACCACGATCAGACAAGTTTGTGCCATGTGAGCAGTAGTGGGAAGACACATGTTGGGCAGCAGTTTGGTGGCTTCTCTTTTTATGCAAAAAGGAGATGGGGATCACCAATGAGATTTAGGAGGGGGATTGAGGCAGACAAAGGCATGGGCTGCAAAGGGGCAAATGGTGGGGCTATTCAGATCCATCCACCCACACATTAGAGAAATGCTGCTGCAGCTGCACAGAACTCAGCAGTGGCTCCCTGAGAGACACCCACTTTCACTCTTTGCTGCTGTTGTGGCTGATAAAGCAGCTTGCAACAACAACAACAAAAAAATCCAAAACCTCAAAAAAGACCCAAGCAAACACAAACTGAATCTGACAGCAACTGGACTCTCTGGTATCTCTTCACTGTGGTGCGGACGTGTTCATTGAGGCATAAACCCACAGGAGATATTCTGTCCTCTCCAACAGGTGCCCAAGCCACTGGAGGATGGGAAATACAATGAAGGGGAAGAGGGGAAAGAGTGAGAATAAAGGAAAAAATTAGAAGAAAGAAAGGATGGGGGGAGATAACGGAATCACAAAAAGAAGTCACAATGAGGGAAAGACCCTAAAGAAAGGAAAGGAAAAAAATAGAAAGGAGGAAAAGAAACATGGAACGAAGAGAGGAATGACCAGTGTATGAAGAAAAAGGATGTGTATCAGAGCACCCCGAATTGAAAATTTTGCAAAACAAAGAACCCTCAAAGATACTTAAAAGACACTGAAGGACTGTCATTACAGAGCTGTGCCTCCAAGGGTCAATGGGTAACCTCCACAGGTGTCCAGAGCAGGTCTGCATGGGTTACTCCTAGAGAGCTCACCCAGGCCACATTAACATCCCCACCACAATGTGCATTGTGGAAATTTAATGGGCAAATGGATCCAGAGTTTCTGCCCTTGGTGCAGTTAGAAGTAATACTGCTTTTCAAAACTCTGCACTGTGGTGAAGTTCACACGTTCGAGTGTGTGCTGGAAAGCTGGACCTGCACCTTGGTTTCTGCCATGCATGAACCAGTCAGCATTTCCTTTCCCTGTGATCCTGGGGCATGGCTGACGTTGCCCTGCAGCACTCACAAGTCTAGAGTAACTACCCCAGGCTACAATTCCCTGTGATGTATCCAGCAAAATCAGGCAGTGCTGCAAAAAGATGGAACATGTGGAGTTGACAAAGGAGTCCTTGTCCAGTGGTGCTCCATCCTGAGCAGCTGGGCACAACGCATTGACTGACAGGCTTGGGGATGCCAGGGACTGACAGCTCCTCATGAAGTGGTATATCAGGCAGCCAGCTGCTCTCACACCTTGACCCACCTGAATAAACAGCAAGGCAACCTCAGCAATTCTTGCAAGCCATCTACCCAGGAGGACCCAGCAGTGATAGCCACTGGGTGTTTGGATACACACCTGAAGAAGCACTCAGGAGTCAAAATAAAATGGACAAGGGATAAAACTGAATTTTAAAGAATTCCTTAACATATATGGGTTTGTAAAAAACTTGAACATTTCATAGCTTTGTTGTAAAACCGCATTTTTACATTACAGGAAATTCAGTGCTGAAAAGCAGGAATCCTTGTTTATTTTCCAGATCTGTCAGATGTATTTTCCTTTCAGTTGATATCTTCTTGTAATGTTTTTTTTTAATGAAACGTTTTCCTTTTATTTACACACCTCATCCTACTCTCTGTAAAATATCTGCCGTGCGGTCACTTTGCAAACAAGCAAGAAGCACCCTGTTCTCACAAGACTCAAAAAGCACTACTATCCCTAAACATGAAACTTCCTGCAAAATAAGACTTCTTTAATGAAAAACAAGTAATGCAATTCTAGATGCTGAAAGTGTTAAGGCTTTAACACAGCCAGGCAGAGTTGCCTTCTCTGTTGTTCCTGAACAAGCCTTTCCAACCACTCGTGATGTCAGGAGGCGCCATTCGGACAAATAGCAGCAACCCACATCTCTGTGGATTTTCCTCAGCCTCCATAAATAGACACTTTCTTTGCTGCTCCATCATGTGAATCTAATGAGTGAGGTTTTTTAAACACTGAAACTAAATCAGCAGTGCAGATACAGGCACCAGTCTGAGCCTGTCTAGATCCTTTCTCCTCAAGGCCCTGTTAGCAGAGGGGCACCCAGGTTGTGAAGCAGATGTACAGCCTCCTCCAGAGCAACATTCAAAATCCTGCACAGCAGTATGTAACCATTCAAAGTCAGTTCCCCAAACCAATAAAACTCCATGCCTCACACTTCTGAAAAGCACAGAGGCAAGGAAAGGACTTTCTCCAGAGCCACAAGGCTGTGGAGAAGGAAACTACAGAGGCAGAAGCCCAAGGCCAGGAGATGACTTGGTTTGTCACCAACAGTCTCTAGGTTTGTCACTGACCAATGGACAATAACTGTGTTTTACGCCTCTTGTCTTATGGGGTTGGCACCTACATAATTCAGACCCCTCCAGGGCAGCAACTTCAACCAATGATGAACATCTGGAAGCTTGAAGAGAGGTAGAAAGGGTGAAGAAGGTGGTATTCAGTCATCTGTGGTCTCTGTGAAGAGTGGAAAGGATAAGAAAAGGAGAAGACAAGAAAGAGAGAGAACAAAGAAGGCCAAAATGATGTCATCATATTCCTAAAAAGCATCAAAATCTGGTAGCTGAGAGAGGAAATTGTAAAACTCACTGCTGAGTACATAGAATTTCTCAGCAATTGGTTGGTTATCAAGGGTCGTAGTTTGCAGATAGTGATGACCAAGTATTTCTGACTCACCAGAACAGCTCTCAGTTTTATTTTCTTTTCTGACAGATCTTCAGGAATATGTCTTGTCCTCCTGCAGTTTTTGAGCATTACAAGTTGGCATTATAACCTTTCACTTCAATTCTTGTTTCTCCAGGGACAAGACAGTACTTTGTGGCCCAACACAGCCTAGAAGAAAGTCCTTACAGAAACAGTAACCCAGATCACTTTCAGCCCCTCTTTGGTCTTCGGCTTGATCCAGCTGTAGGTGAGAGAGGAGACTCAATGGTTGCTGGTGATATGACAGCAGCAGCCAGAGTAGCTTAGAGGCCAGATGGGTGGTTAGCAAAACATCAGCTGTGGATCATTGACACATCAGTTACACAACTCTTCATCCCAAACACCACTGTTACACCATGGGTAACACTCCTCCTCCATGATCAAACCCAAGATTTTCTTACAGTTCTCAGAAAAAAACATCCATTTGAGCAACATCTTGGAAGTCGTGCAAACAGGTCTACAAAAACACCTACATCAATAGATTCTTTCTTTGATAATTTAATCAAATTCATGTGCCAATGTCAGATGAAATCAGCATATCTCTTCCTCAGTGGGGTTACTGTCTAGCTGTGTGTGCAGCACTGTTTTAGCCAGCCAACAGGATCTGCAGATGAGCGAGGAAGTGGGTAAGTGCCACGGAGGTAAACACAAGGTCAAGAAGATGGCTAGAGAGAGAGTGCAAAGTGCTAAGCAGAGCAGTGACAGGCATCCAGAAGGGATTTTTCACAAGCATGCTGGCATGTTCTGTTGCACAGCTTGCTCTGCTCCGTAAGTTTCAAGCAAAAGCAGACTGTGACAAATATTTAGAGAGTGCTTCACAGGAATCGAAGTTGAGAGATGTTGAATCTGCACTGGCAGAGCCAAGCAAAAAAAGTGGCGAGTGAACTTTTTCCTACACAGATTGCACAGCAGAATAAGTTCTCTGATTTCCAAAGACTTTTTTTCACTTCTTGTCATAGGCAACCCTGCTGTGAAAAAGTTTCTGGAAACCTCTTTTGCAAAACCATAGTGGCATATCTTGTTGAATCAACTGGGATGAAAAAAAGGCCAAAAATTTTTGAAAGTCCTATTAACGACCCACAAAAGCTGTTGAATGCTCATGTTGGGCATCATCTTGCAGCAGACGAGGAGAGCAGCCTGGCAGCTGCTACGCTCAGCACGGTAGCAGCGTTGTGTTGTTCCCTTGTGGATGATTCACAAGGGCTTGGTGGGGGAAGCAGACAAATCGTGAAGGGGATTTCTTATGATGCAGTGAGTTTAGTTAGAAACCAAAAGAGCAACCCAGGCCGTTGGAAACAATTCAGAAATATGATTTTCCTTTTCAGAAGACAACAGCTTTTGTTAGCCATATCACTGTGGGCACAGCAAGAATGTGGGAGAAAAGCCCTGTTTCACAATATAGTGCACGTGGCTTACATAAAACCTTTGCTCAGCTAAGTTGGGGGAAAATAGAGTTAATTAACTTGTTATGGTGGTAAAACGGGCCTCTGCTCCCTTCTAACAATATCTTCAGGCAAAGGGGAAAGTACCTGCAATATTCCCAGTCATAAGGTAGAAGAGCAGCTTTCAAGTCCTTTTTCTCTTGTCCAAGGCTTCTGGGGAGATGGGCGTTTAAGAATCTGTGTGTGGCTTCATTTAGCAGTTCAACATGTGTGTAAGATTCACCTGCCATGACTCAGACATCTTGGTCCTTGCCAATCACCTTTACCTCCATTTGTAGTTGAGGAAGAAAAACAGGCAGAGAAAATTCACTTATCCAAAACCTGGCCTGAGAGACAGAAGAGCTGAGCAATTCTCTGTTTTGACTTCATAGAATCATGGAGTGGTCTGGGTTGGAAGGGACCTTAGAGATCATCTTGTTCCAATCCCCCTGCCAGGGGCAGGGACACCTTCCAACTGACCAGGGTGCTCTAAACCCCATCTAACCTTGGTCTTGAACACTGCCTGCGATGGGGCATCCACAGCTTCTCTAGGCAACCTGTTCCAGTACCTCACCACCCTCATAAAAAAAGAATTTCTTCCGGGTATCTAATCCAAATCTACCTTCTTTCATTTTAAAACCATTATGTCTTGTCCTACCACTACATGCCCTCTCCAGCTCTGTTGTAGCCCCCTTTAAGTTATGGAAGGCAGCTATAAGGTCTTCCTTCTCCAGGCTGAATAACTCTCACACTCTCTCAGCTTGTAGGCAAGGTGCTCCTGCTCTGATCTTCTTCATGGTCATCCTCTGGACTCTTACCAAAAGATCTACATTGGACTTGTGCTGAGGACCCCAGAGCTGGACACAGTACTCCAGATAGGGTCTCATGAGAGGGGAGTAGAAGGGCAGAATCACCTCCCTTGACCTGTAATAAAAGTCTAATAATAGTATCTTATTAATACCATTATTACTATTATTACACATTACTATCAAGCATACAAATTTATATTCAGCTGTGAGTCTAAGAGATCTTTAAGGTCCCTTCCAACCCAAACCATTCTATGAATCTATTATTTAAAACCATCTTTATGCTTCACTTTGATAAAAGCTACATAAATTAGTAATCTGTGAGTGTTGTTCAATCTCTGCTACTAAATTTACTTTAAAATGCCATGCCGGTGTTGTAGACTTAATAGCAATTTAAAAATGAGTATGTTGACTGAAAATGGGTTGATGTCAGACAAGAGGGAGAGAAGATTGATAACAACTTTAAAGTCTGCACGGACTATAATCAGAATTACCAATGGCCTTTAGAATACCAGAATATACTTGTTTGGAAGAACCACAGATGGAGTCAGCTGTTATTGATACTATGGGGTAAGGTAGATTTCCCCCCTCTCAGATTGCTCCCTTCACCTGTTAACCCGTTATTATAACAAAGACTGTTTTCATCAGCCAGTCTTCTGCAGGGCTCACCTTATCTACCAGCAGAGAATGCTGGTTTCGTATCAGAAGTGGGGGCAGGGCAAAGAGCGATGGCGAGGCAGGGCAACGAGTGGAGAGGGAACCTTGTGGCAGCAACCAGGGATTCCAGGGTGTTGATGTATCTTGGGAATGCAAGGGATTATTTTGTCTTTTCATGAAGGTAGGAAAAACTACTTTAAAGCAAACTGATACAAAATGAGGGCCCATGGAGACACTGGCAAGAAGCACCGAGGATGAACTTTCAGAAAATGGCATGGAAGTCTGTCAACAGCATGGAAAGAAGCACATACTATCAGTGTCCGGCTCTCCAAAGATCTTTTTCACTTAAAATAAACAAAACTTTCTAGTACTTACTGAGAAGCAAAGCATGCACAACCTGCACAGTAAAATAGAGAAAGATCACAGAGGAGCAGGAGAGACCTTTCAGAAGACAGTATGTCCAGTGCCAGAAACATCATCTTCACTATAGATAGGACTCTTCACCATTGAAGTGAGACACTGATTCACAAAGCGACAGTGCACTAAGAAGCAGTATGAAAGGTTTTGAAGAGCAGACCTGTGTTTGCTGAACACGGCATCTCATGGTCTGCTGAGAGGTAAAGGATTTAATTTCATTTCAGCAGTGACTATTTGATAGAAAAGCAGAACACAGCCTCAGACATGCAAACCATAGAAACGTTTACAGGAATGGAGAAGCAGTGCTAGGGTCAGGTGCCAGGTTTTATCCCTGTATGATAGGACAAGATGAAGGTAAGAATGAACCTGAAGGCTCTCAGGCAGCCATCCAGGTAACCTCAGATGAAAGCCGAGGGTGAATATGCTCTGAAGTACATACCTTTAGCTTAGTAAGTAACAGCTAAGGGTAAAAATAGGGAAATCTTACAAAGACTGTGAAAAAAAATGGAGCAGAAAACACTCTGTGATACCCCATGAGCTGTAGCTCTGGCACACACAGAACCATGCACACATTTGTAGGGATGGATGTAGGCTTACAGAAGCATTAAGTGCTTGTGGAGGCACTCCTGAGTCCTTTAGGGAGAGTGTTAAATCAAAGCAGACCTACCAGGGAGATAACCTTTCAACTTTTACAATAGGAGGATGATGATTGGCCTCCATGACCAGCTGACCCCGTTGCCCTATTAAAATGTGCTGGTTTGAATCAGCTGCAGCTCATATCAGCCTGTTAGCCAAGCACAAGTATCCTGACACCATGAGAAATCACCATGTTTTAACCCCAACTGAAACTAGGAAAGAAATACAGATTCTTTTTCTCCCCTCATTATTTTCTTCCTCCTCAAATGTTTGCGTAGCTATTGTTCTGCAGAAGATACAACTATCAGTCCACCTCATCACCTCCTTCACCAACACCAGCACCACTAGCAAGGAGATATTTCACGTGACTTTTGGCCAGAGCCAGACGGGTGGTCCTGCAGCACCTGGGGCCACTGGCCATGTGGAGGAGCAGGGTGAACCCACCCACAGCACTGACCTACAGCAGAGCAATCTTACCACATAGGGACTCCTGATGAAGCTAAAGCCACTCTTCATTAAAACACACCTACCTCATTCCTGTCACTAAGAAGCAATTGCATCAAGAAGTGCCACTTTGCAGCAACACCCTTTGGGGAGATGTGATGCACCAGATCTGGGTCACCTCCTCTTGCCTTTGAGGTACATCTGTGCTGTGTTGGGATATGGGAACATCCTAAAGCAACTGTTGACATCTCTTCCCAGCAGTGCCTCTTTCAGCAGCTGCAAACCCCACCAGAGCTGATGCTGCTCTCAGTGCTGCTGACACAGTGTGAACACCCTTTATTGCAGCACAGTGGCTGGAGGAGATGACCTCAAAAAGACACTTAGTAGAAGAGCAGTCTGGAGGACATCTCCTATGGTGCACAGGTTTCCTCCTTACATTGGGTATCCTCACCGTCACCTCTGCCACATGAAGGAGAGCCACACAAAGCTATCTTGCTACAGAGGTGTTTATGGGCTGAGAGAATCTCTCCTCTAAACAGGGAAAAAAGCACATAAAGTAGGTGTACATGGGGAAGGAGTCCAGAACATGACAAACTGGTATTCACCACTCAGCAATTACACTGCTGATCTGCCAGGTGCCCACACTGGTGTCTGTAGACACATCTGCCTCCCTCCTAGACCAGGTGGCAGACATTCACATCTGTCTCATGAGGGCCATGGACAAGTGAGTGATTGGTCATCTGGGACTTTTTTTTTGTTTGCTTTGGCTGGTTTGGATGAGGATAAAACACAGGGACATTATAAAAGGCTTCTATTGTGCAGGCCAAGTTCACACCAGTGCAGTAGGCATGGAAGGGGTTGTGTTCTGTCTTTGAAGGGCTCAAATTCTCTCACATCCCATCAACTACATGAGCCTTTCTGGGCTCCCAAGGAGATGGATTAAGGATTACATTTTACAGGGCCTTCCTCAGATGCTGTCAGCATCATATGTCAGCAACATACTTAGGGTCATTCATCACCCTTTGATCCCAGAAAGCACTGGTGACAGTGGGCTTCTGGCACAGCCACATATTGCCACCTCACTCTGCAGTCCCAGAAGAGCAGTCTCCACCCTCTATCTGCAAAGCATCCTCTGGGGTGTAATTCCTCATCTTCTCCCAGCTAAGAGAGCAAGTAACCTCTGGAAATGATGCATTTCAGTGCCATGGTGTTATGGCCTTATAATCAGCATGAAGCAAACATTGAGTTAATGAACAAGCAAAATATCATGGACGAGGAAGAAGAATTATCCTTTGTGAGCATTTTCACAGGAGGTTATTGAAACACCGAATAAACATAGTCCAAGAGGCTTTTTAAGCTTCAAAACATTTCTGTGATGTATGTAAAAAAAAAAGATAAATATATGCTGGAGATCCCTGTTCACATCTGGGGTGGGAAATTGTAGCTTCTTTGCCGTGTACAGCAACCATAGCCCCAGCAGTTAAGCACAGGAAGTTAAGAAGAATACCACAGACATTTCTCATGTGAAGAGGTAAGTCAGCTAGTCTGAAAATATTTTACCTGAGTAAGGGTGTGACTAGTCTATAGGGCTTAAAATCTTTTTAGGGTGTAACAAACTACAGTGTTCCTTCTTTCTCTGGGATAAAGGTCTTCAGTCCTCTCCTGGAAATTTCATCCAAGATGGAAAAGCCATTTATCAGGACATCATCTCAAGGGAAAACCTTCCAACACATCGGGTGAGAGGGGTGATGAGACATAACATTTGGCTGGGACTAAGAACCGCAGTGCCATTTGCACGCAATTTCACATTTATTAATGCAACTTCAGGAGAGATTTCAGAGCTTTAATCACTCCGATTGATTGTGATTAGTAATGATTTGTTGCGGTGATTTGCAGCGTATTTCCTTATAATGCAGTTTAAGTATAAATCTGCCTTGACTGGTTCTGGATAATTCAGATAGTCTGTAAGAATTGTTCCTCTGGGAGCAAAAGCCTGGATGTTATAACACCAATTTCCATCATAAGATGCTTTTTAAATAAATCAAAACAATTGTTTTCACTCAGGTCTTTGCACTAAAGTGACAAATGTTTCTTGCCCAGCTGCTACAAACTCTGAACCCATTTTTAGAAAGCCTATTGTGACAATAAAATTGATACATAAGCTTTAAAGGAATGAGTGTTGACCAGCTTGTCATACCACAACATTCATAACACCTTCAGGGAGCAGAACAAACGGTTAAAAGGAAAGTTAGCTGACTCATTTCGTGAGTAGCCGGTGTTACTCGCAGTAGCTTGGAAGTTAACAGATAAAAATGTTATCACAGCCAGCAGCAATATAGCCCTAACGACAACAGACAGACTGGTGTATAAAATAAGTCCAATTAACTGTCTTAAGCATGGGTGCAACTTGGATTTTTGTATTAATATTCCAGTATATTGGAGACAACTGACTGCTGTAGTATGCTTTAGATGAAAAGTCTTGCATTTCTGCATCTTCCGCTGGAGAATAACTTTATTTAAAGACATATAGAGACTTCAAAGTGCTGCTCCTTTCGGGTAACTAGGCCAAATTTTTTATTCAGTTACACTGATATAACTTCAGTTTACAGTAACTCCATTGACTTCATCAGCACAATTAACCACTGCGACAATTTACTCAGTGATGCTGTGGGCTTCCTGTTGCTGGAAATCATTAAGTCACAAATTTTTGGCTCATTTGTTTGTTTTTTTCTGAAAGAAGGGGAAAAAATGCTCTAGTTGAAATTAATAAGTCACACGGCTTGCACTGCACATTATATCAGATTAGAGGGTTGTGTTGCCTCACTTTGACTTCACAATACATGAACAAGACTCCCAGGTCTTGTTCACCTGGGAGATTCAGGAGTTCTAGGATGGCATGGATAGCCATACATGGGATGGCATGGATAGCCTTACCCCAAAGCAAGCATCTTGGTTCAAGACAGCTATCTCCATTTAGGACCGTTTTGATGGGGATCACATTGATCCCAGAGACAAACCCTTTTAAGGGACCTTTGAACTGACTTAGCCCTGAATGTCCTGGATTCAAATCTTTATCTCCATTCCTGCAAAAAGCCGGACCATGCACCCTGATACTCACAGCTCATTTTTCACCATCAAAAACCCAGCATGAGAGTGTCTTCCTGTAAGTTTCTAGGCAATTAATCACCTACGTCACTTGGATTATCAGATACCACGAGTTATTTGTTGATTTGTTACATTGGCTTCTGTGCAGTAAAGTCATGTGTCACTGTTAGTGGAGGTGAGCAGGTCTAGCAAATGGTTCAGAAAAGGGCAATGTCTTTCCATAGCCCAATTAAAATCAGAGAGTGCTGCTAAAAAGACTGTCAGAGGGGAGCCACAGAAACTACTCAAATTAGCAGCTGCTCTATCTGGCCTAATTATGAGAATCAGAGTGGGGAGAGGTGTGTTAACAGCAACAATAATTTTTTTATTGCATTTACTTGACAGCCACCACAGTCATTTACTCCTGGGCAGGGTCACACCGCCAAGGCAGAGGAGGCACTGTTCATCCCACACCGCAGTTACTGTTCATCCCCAGACCACAGCGAAGTAAGGAGTTTATGATCTAAATAGGGTAGGTTTAGAGCCCACATCCCAAGGTGAATGCTTGTGGAAGGCCCCAAGCCTCTCAACTTCTTCTTTTTAAGTATGGGGAGAGCAAAAAATGTAGGGGAAACTTGCCACAGGATTTTAACTTCTTCCCATTTTATGCCTGAATTTGCATCCTTTTGCAGCAGTAACAACTCCTTCCAGCTTGAGTACATGAGGCTGACAACCTCAGGCCACACAGCAGTTGGACACACATGGGGTGCTCTTCCAGTGCCGGTGACTGTTCCCATACACCACAGAGGCAAGCCACAGCCATAACCCTAGAGCTGCCCCCATACCTGCTGCCTCAAGTGACCCCCTCCAGGATCAGCATATCCTGTTTGGTGTCCAGACCCATCCTGTCTGGATGGAAGGGTTGTTTTTCCTTCTCCAAAAGGCTCTCACCCTGCACCAGGGATCCCACAGAAACAGGTAGGGGCAGCAGGGGGCTGCGCTCCCTTTGCCAGCTTCCCTATTGCCTGCTCCCTCCTGCAGTCCCAGCACCCACAACTGTGGCACATACCTCTGGTGCTTGTTACCAAGAAATTTTTTTAATATTTCTTTTTTTATTTGCCAAGCATTAACACAGACTCACCTCCATATCTCTGTGTCTCTCCACCATTCCTTGTCTTTTTAAATGTCATGCTTAACTGTCATTCAGGTGAGGTACGTAGGAAATCTCAGTGATGAGCAAAGTGAGAATGCCAGAATAATTTTTAAAAAAAAGAAAACAAACAAAAAATAAACCCATAAGAGTTTAGCTCTGTTTTACCAGTTTAAGATCATGTTCTTTCCTGAGCAATGGCTTGAGTGACCTTCTCTGTCTGGGAAGAATTGGGACAAGTAAAAATAATAATTAAATGTTATAAATAACATCCAGCAACACCCCTGACACAACCGCAGATGGGACAGATTTTTCTCTGGGTCGCCTTCCCAGTTTGCCCTGCACTGTTACTGTATGACTCAGTAAATGCTTTGTCTACAAGTGGGGGTGCCACACTGTAGACTGCCCACCTTGTGTGCCCATTTCAGGTTTCAGCAGACCCCAGTGTGGTCACTGATGGGCATCTCCACACCCCAAGCCTCTCCTTTCTCCCTTTCCAAATTCTTTTTTCTCCTCCTCCTTCCAGCTACGAGGCAGTGGAAAGTAAATACAACTTCTCTTTCCCGTTGTGGCCAGGAGAGGAAGGATGGAAGTTTTTCCTTCCCCATTTCCCTCTGGTGAGAGGAGAGAGAAAATCTGATTAGCAAGTCTCAGGGCTTTTCCCAGCACTCATCCCTTTGCTCTGGATGATGGCCAGAGAGGTGATGATGCTGAGTCTCAAGGCACTGAGTATCCTGGAGAAGAGCAGGGACATCCTCTGTACCCTCCTGATCAGGCACTAGCTCCATCTTTGGCCTCCTTGGCCATGCCCAAGTCTGCTCCTGTCACCAACACAGTGCTTTGGCAACTGAAGGAGACATAAAATGACTCAGGGAGGGATGCAGTGAACCCTCCCCTGCACTGCAGTGTGGTTGAAACACTTCAGTGCTGGTGATAAGATGGGTGAAATCTGTCTACTTCTGTCTACTTCCTACCTTGGATTCTGATTAAACACCCATTTGGAGGATGTGCTGCAGAAGAAGAGACAAAGAATAAGTTAATGCCAATGTCCACGGGGAATTGGGAATAATCCTTGCGCAGTCTCAATCAAACTCTAATGTTACTGCTGGGACAGAAACCCAGGTTTCTTTTAAAATTCTGGGAAATTCGGGGCTCAAGGACCTGCAGGAGCTACAGCCCTGAGCCAGTGGAAGTGCAGCTGGGTACACCAGTGCTCAGGGACTAGGGGCCTGCAGGCCAAGCATCAGCCAACCCAAGCCCACTTCCCTTGCTCTCTGCTGCCAAACTAAAATGTGTCCCTTCAATAGCACAAGGCCTGCTCCCCTCCCCTCTTAGCCATCACTTTTCTGTGAAGAAAATGACCCACCATGCAGCACAGCACAGAGTGAGGCTTTGGAAAGCCAGCCGTTCCCAGCCTCTTAGTTCACAGAGGCAAAATGTCAGGGTTGGGTGTTTTAGCTACAGTTCTGGTGAGTCCTATTATCATCATGTTGCAGAAAAACTGCCTCGGGTGTGTCGGTTAGGTTCACACCAAACCTACATATTACATGGTACACACGTACCCAGGGATTCGATGCCTCCTGGAAGAAGGTGCAACCCCTCCAACATTTCTCCTTGTCAGATGCACAGCCCCGAAGTCTCCTCCAGCAGGGACCTGACCACAGGGGGGCCCCAGCCTGACTTTCCAAACAAGGCTACATGTCTTATCTCACGTGGGAATTGACACTGGAAGCAATAGCACTAACAGCAAAACTGCCGTGGAAGCCAACACACAGGGTCAGGCCTCCATGGCTTCTGTGAGTAAGCGACAAAAGGCAGCTCTGAACAAGCAGAAGAGGCATGGCAGGCACCTGGAAAGACAGCCAAGCTTGTTTCACCAAATTTTTAGAATTATTAGATAGGGAAAGGAGCCTTAGCTTTATTTTTCATATTTGCAAACACCCATCAGATTAGGATCTTTTCTCTATGGATGGGGAGGATAGAAGCTGGGCAGCCCCCACAGCAGGGAAGCTTAACAGTCACTTTTAAAACATCTGCAGAAGGCACTTACCAAGGAGCAGGAGATGTTTCAAGTTTGGGAGGAAGGGAAGAGGATGATTGTCCTCTGCAGAGCACTGAGGAATTCCTCTTCTCCCTGCTGCATCCTGGCAGTGGGGATGCAGCCATGGTGGTGCCCTGAGTGGCTTTAGGCAACATTCATCCCTCTCTGCCACTCTGGTTAGTAAATCACACAGCCTGCAATGACAGAGGAACCAGTTTGACTGCAGTTCTGAATTCAGGCAAGCAACCTTTCATGTGCCTGGCAGCTGCTCCTGATTTTGAAGCAATCGGAAACTCGAATTTACACCCTCATGATACCGGCACAATCTGTGTCTGGATATTGCTGCTCAGTATCGCTGCCAATCTGATATAGCACTGCCACACTGAGGCCTGTATATCTTGTGACTGTCCTAAAACAACCCTTTTTAAAAAACAGCAATATTAAGTTGCTTTCAGAAGAGAGGGGGGAAAATAACTTTTTATAATTTCATTAGAACAATGTTTGCCAGGGTATGAAACAGGGCCTTTTGAGCTGATCACATTGAGACCAAGACTGCAGAAACGTTCACTTTCATCTTAAAATTAGGCTAAATTTGAAGTATGTCTTATGTTTTATTTTCAACCTTTTCCGTTTATTTCCCCACTTTTTGTCTTACAACTTGTGGGCTTTTAAATCCACCTTTTAAAATAATCTACATCCATTTTAAAATAATTTTGCACTTGCTGCTATCATATCTTACATATATATATATATATATATATATATATATATATAATAAACCCTGGTCTAAGAAACCAGGAGGTTTTCAGGAGCAGCTGTTGGTATGTGCCTTCGGTTCGGGTTTTCCCCTTGGAAACCACTAAGCAAACATCTCCTCACCAGGTAAGCTTAGGTTTAGTTCACAGTAAAATCTTAGATTCAAAATGGCAACTTGCTTGAGCAATCCCATTGATTTTAGAAGGTAATCACTAACATAAGGAACAAGATCACAGCTTTGCTCTTAAATCTCGGTGGCTGCTTTGTTCACACCTTTTCACTTATCCAATGTGGTTGTGGTGTGCTGAGCAACAGGATCCATTCTATTTAAAAATTGTCTTTAAAGATAAGATTATCCCATCTTCGAAAACTGCTCAGCTTTGCAGAGCACTCTGGGTAGCCCAGGAGCACATCCCAGCCTCTGGCCCATTCCAGGGGCAAGCTGCGGGCAGAGTCCAGCCCTTGAACAGGCAAAATCCCTTCACTAGCAAGAAAATAAGAATCATTCTCCAATATGGTCACCAGTCAAGTGGAGTCCAGCAGCTGCTGCGGCATAGAGAGCAGGAAAATATGAGTGCCTTCTTAGGGAATTTCCCTTTACCCCAGAAAGTCATCTCAGCTGTCTGCAGGGTGAGCTGACACGACACAGCAAGGGGAGAGGGAGTTTGTATCCCACTCTCTACCTGATCTGCACAATGCAGATGCTAGGAGTGGTTCGGATACCCTCAAATTTAGGTGGGCAAATGCTTGCCCATAAGGAAAATAGGGCACTGCTTTCCCCCCCACACCTGGCTACGAGGCAGTCTGAGAACGGGGCTGAGCATCACACTGGTCTTGATCTCCCTCTCTGCCTCCCCACCTCCCCAGTGAAATCTGAAACGTGGCTATTTCTGCCAGCGCTGACAAATACCGTCACCTTTCGCTCCCTCCCTCCCTCCTCCCTCGCGGGTGGCAGGGTGCAGCGCCCGGGACCACAAATGAATCATCGGTCCCGCGGCTCCCGAGCACAGCGATGGGAACGGGGCCACCCACGCCACGCCAGCGCCGTCGGGCCGCAGCCCCAGCTGCAAGGAGAGGCGCCGGGGTCTGCATTGCATTTGGCTTTTATTGGGAAAATGGGAATAAATACCAGGGGCTGCAGGGGAAAAAAGAGGAAAGCTGGCTCTGAAACATCCCTCTGGCTGCTGGCCATGCTGCCTCTTTTCCTTGCCGTGGTCGCAGCAGCTGGGAGTTGGCAGCCTGGGGGAACCTTAGCTGTCCCAGCAGTGCCCAGGGTAGGGTAGTCCCAGGAAAGGCTGGGCAGTGCAGGGGCATGGAGCGGCAGAAGCTCAGCCGGGCTGGAGAAGCTCCCTCCCACATGTGGCCATAGCCAGGCTTTGGTCATCATCTCCACCAAAACGGCCCACTGCCAGCACATCAGGGGATTTTCTGCCATGAAAAAAACTCCTCTTTTGTTGGCATCCATCTCAGTTCACCTCTACAGGCATTAAAAAGTCTCTGATAGGCAGGGACTGCTATGCGAAAGAGCTAAAAGATGAAGGGGAACTCCCTTGGGCTAGATATTATGTCCCAGTTTCTTTGCAGGATCACAGCTCATTGGACATTGCAAGACTATTTTTCTATGTAAAGAAACCAAGCAACCTTTGGATACCACATGCCAGCTTCCCCAATACATGACTTGATCCAACCACCTTCACACCCTTCCTGCCACCCAGGCTGGCCCTTCTAGTTTTAATTCAGGCTTCCAGCTTTTCTTTGAGTAAATTGTAGAGCACTTTATCACACAAGTGCATATGCAGCTTGTCCCCAAGGGAATAAGGGCACCCTGATATGAGCAAAGCATTGCATGTTTTAGCCAGGAGCTGTGCTCCCATTTCAGGGTGTCACTCGCTCTCCTCCCTGGATGCCAACCCTCGCCACCTCGCTCCTCCATGGGCAACACATTCCAGAGCACAATCAAACCTATTGTGCAGCTCTAAAACAGTTTTTGCTTTAATCTGCTGGAGGGAACAGCACAAGGATTTTTATATCTAATCCAATAAATCTACACTGACATCTTGTGGAGATCATGAGATGAAAATGCCACAGCCACTGGGCAGGGTTGGATTTACACCCTCACCATGTCGTGCTGGACACCACTGCAGTGGCGGCCTGACTTCCCAAAGCACCTGTAACTGTGTCTGTGGTGAAAACCTGGCAGAGGGGCTAAAATGAATGGAGTGGGTACAGAGGAAAATCTTGCCTTTGTCCCAAACTGCAGGCTCCTTGTCATCTAGAAATACATGGTTTAAGCAAAAACTGCCTGCATTTTAGCCCTTCTGCCAGGTCCAAAGAGTTAAACTAAGCCACTGCCATCTTTCTTCCAGTGCTCAGATAAGTGTTTCTACAAGCCTCCAGTTAGGCACAAGCCACAGCAATGCTGCAGCATAATTGCTTTCTAGGGGTTAACACCCTGAAATCTCAGCACGGATAATCTCTCACTCCAACCATACAATCAGTCCTCCAGCTTCTTAATACCTCACTGGGGAGCAAATGCTGTCTCCTCCAAGATGACCAGAGACCCTCTGGAACCGCTGTGGTAGCACTAGACAGGTGGAAAATAGAGATTACCCAGATGTAATAGAAAGTGAGGGAAATGGAACTTGTACTTCTTCATAGTATAGCAGCCAAGCTGGGAAGCCGTGACCATCATTCACAGCACTAACAACAGCTACCACTGTCTCCAACAGCAAGTCTCTAAGCCTTTGCATGCAACTTTGCAGTAGTTCAGCCACCTCCACTCAACATGAAATTCTCCTTTTGCTACGTACCCACTGTAGTCACCTCAGAGGAAAAACTGTCACCTGAAAGTCGCACATGGACAACATTCCCTGCAATTATGGCTCTGGGTCAGTCTGCTCCAACTTCTTGCTCTCCCAGGACAGCATCAACCCTAGCTCCCCCCAAAGCCAGATGACTTTCCAGTGTGGGTGTCTGGGAGGTACAGCACTAGCAGTGCATTGCAAGACCTCAGCTTCCCGCATAAAGATGGAAATGTAAGAGTGCAGAACACAACCAATACTCTTTTGCCTCGGAGAGATCCTAATGCTGAGTCCATTGAGTTACCATGTAATACCACCTAACCAGTTACAAGACATGGAAAACCAACCATCTAAAGAAAAGCCCAAATGATTCCCAGAGGGGAATCAACAGCTGCAGCACTGGCTCCACTCTGAACAACAGCAGACAGCTTTTATCCTTTGTGCTTCAAAAGAAAAGGGGGGATTTTTATGCTTTAAGTGACTAATCTGTAAGCAATGCTTTAAAAGGTAGTAAAGCCTACCACCAGGCAGTGTACACCCCAAAAAATCCACACACATAAAAGCTCTGCCACTAGGGCTCTCTTAATGTGCCGTGAGCGTTCCCAGTAAGCATCCATACATATGGGCAGCTAGGTCTGATTATTCAAATCCTGTTGCCTAGTATTAACTCTCAAATCTATATTTAAGCACCTAAGTAGGAATTACTACAGCTTTCCAAAGATCGTAAGCATCAAGAGCTCTTGTTAAGAGCTTGCCAGAGGACTGACCTCCTAATGAATCTGTTTAAACAATAACATTCACCTCGCTCCCAGTGCTGGGAAACTCAGTACTTTCATATACAGCTTATGCTCCTGAACCTCTTCCAGCAAGAGCCAAGCTTCTGAGTATCTTGTCTTTCCTATCAAAACACAGACTAGATGCAAATACATAGAGGCTATTTCTAGAATCCTGCACTGACTTCAAAGTTACTGTACCTTGTTTTAGCAAAGGCTTAAATACAGCAGAACGCAGGCTGTGTGCTATAGTTTGGTAGAAATTTGGGAAGAATGATATTTTTTAAGCAAAACATATCTGGGCATTGAACCAAAATCTATTTGAACCAAACTATCACAGTACCAAATACAGATATTTTGATGTAATTCTTACTCTCTCCATTCCATATCCAGAAAACCTCTGAAAATTTCTGCAGAACTTGAACCTTTCTGTTCTTACATCCAGAAAGTCAAAAAAGTTGCTTCTCCTTTCCACACTCTGAGTCTTTCCTTTGCCAGACATGCAAACTAATGTCTTGGAGATGAGTGGATCACAGCAACAGTATTTCAACTCATAGAAAAAGGCCGACTCTCTATTTTTCATTCACTTTCTTGTAATTCCTATTTTAAAAACAATTTGCATATGAAGCTAGTGATTTACCTTCCTTCTATAATGAATTCTATATACATCTTCCTTCCTGCTTGAGTTACGAGGAAATGTGAGAAACAGACAGAAGTGCATTTTATAGGGCCAATAGTTGCTAACATGGTTGGAGAGAAGAAAGAAGAACACAATATGCAAGACTGGAAATGTTCTGGAAAGTTAAGCAGCAAGATGGTCATTCAGAATTCCGGATTATGAGTGAGTAGTTCTGGATGGACAGAATTGAAGTAAAATATGTTGCAACGGCTTAATAGATGCAAAGGACCATACACATTTAATTAGAAGAAAGTATTATCTAGAAAATATGAAGTTGCTTCACCAGCATCAGAGAACTAGACAGAAACCAGCAGTGGCATCATGAGACAGCAAACTGTAGGCAACAACCCTCCTTGTCAGGAATGCCAGGTTCTCTTCCTAGCCCTGCAGATGCAGGAGAAAAGTCTCAGCTCCAAACACTGCAATAATTGGTGGAACAGAATTTTATGTATCACTTGACATCCAGACCCATTTTTAAAAAACAAATACCAATGGGAAGTTAGTCAAAAGCTTCGGAGTGGATGTATAGATGGCAAGAGAGACTTCATAGAATCACAGAATCTTAGAATGTTTTGGGTTGAAAGGGACCTACCTTTGAGATCACCTAGTTCAAACCCTTCTGCCATGGACAGAGACACCTTCCACTAGACCAGGTTGCTCAAAGCCCCATCCAGTCTGGCCTTGAGCACTTCCAGGGATGGGACCTCTCTTCTCTGGGCAACCTGTGACAGTGCCTCACCACCCTCACAGTAAAGAATTTCTTCCTAACATCTAATCTGAACTTGCCCTTTTACAGTTTAAAGCCATTGGCACCAGTCCCAATATCAACCACTCCCTTATTATTTTCTATAACTTACCGGTGTTATGCTGTTCACACATCTCATGAATACAACAGCCTTTCATTGAGCAGATGAACCAACAAGCATATAATCCAAATGACTTGGTCTTTACCAAAAACTTTAAAATGAACCAGTAAAGATAATTAGTGAAAGGAGGAGAGAAATGATTAATACTATCCGAATATCAGTGTGGTTAATGAATTAGCAAAATGAACCCTTACTATCTCAGTAACAGTTTTTCAAAATTAGAGCTGTATCAGAAGTTTCAAATTTAAAAGACAACAATTTTAATAAACTAAATTTTAAATGCACATTCTACAAAAGCCTTACTTTTCAGTTCCTTCTTTTGTTGTCAGAAGTATCTACATATACATGGACACGCAATTAAGAAACTATGACCTTTCAGTTTATTATTTAAAATACAACTTTCAGGTCACACGATTACTATGCACTGACGGTATTTCCATTACAACAAATCGTCATTCGCGACACAATGATTCTTCATTTCAAGGGTAAGCACTTTCCCAAGTCTCAAATCTCTTGAAGAAATTCCTTCTTTTCCTCAAAATACTTCTCAAACCACTCAATATGTTCGATCTTCTGCTTAACACTGAGGTATGGGTTTTTTGAGAGCCCACAGATGACTAGTTCCATGAAGTGGCGAATAGGTCCTTCCTTGGGAAAGCCTTCGAGGTGTTTGTCCAGAAAGATATGTTCATGAAATTCAGCATCATCATCCATCCCTAGTAGAAAACACAAAAAAAGACAAAGTTATTTTCATAACATAACAGAACAAAGTAAAAAAATATATAGTTTGCAAATAATCTTAAATCAGTAAAATTAATGGTTCTGCTCACATTTATAGAATATGTAATATTTAAATCAACTTTCTGGCTGGTAATCTCACTAAAAGCTGACGTCGGAATAGGAGTAGGAATAATTATAACCATAATCAATCTTCTTGCCAAAATCCGGTTTGTTCAACACCTGAAAATTTTGATTCACCAGTGGTACCTGGTTGGGGGCACTTTCTTAATAAATTCTTAAAGAAAACACTGATTGCCTAAATTCTGCAGAGGATTAAAGAATACAAGCTAGCCTTGAACAAATGAGGCAGCCTCATACTGAACAGCTAACACACACTTACTTGCATGTCTGTTCCGAGTCACAGTTTTAACATCCTATTGCTATCAAATGGGCAGAGAAATTGTTTTTTTCTGACATCTTCTGAATCTGTGAGTATATGCTGATGTAAAAATGTTGTGTCTCTCACCAGCTGCTACTTTTAAGTCACGACCATGACTGAAGATGATATATTCAGAAGCATCCACAGAACAGGGCATAAGGGATTATTGGAGATCTCTAATCAAGCACAGCTCAGATCCTACACCAAATTTTTGTTCTCTATCCTGTGAATTTCTTTTGCCATTGTTCATACCATGATGCTACAGACAAAGACTCAGAACACAAATTCCTACATGCAGAAAAAAGGCTGCTTTTGCCGTTCCCAATTCCAAGAAAAAAAATAATGAGGCAAACTGGGATTTGCAAAGAAAGATTTTTCTTCAGTTAGATATACATGAAAATTTTTATTTGATCCCCATTTGCTTGCACCTTTAAATAAAAATCTGGTATTAGAGAAAAACATTGTACCACTTTCAGATGACAAAAATGTGAAGTCTACACCAGAGACATAAGTGTACATGTTTTCCTAAATTTCCTAGTTTCATGGTTTTCTATACTATTTGACAAAATTAAATCATGAGTATTAATATGGAGGTAATTAAGCCATTTTAGCTCTAGGCTTCCTCCTCTGTTAGAGCTTCTACAGTTTTAAAAGAGATGATGCGCATCTCTGGGTTGGAGAAGTCTCTCAACTTGTTAAGTTCGTATTCTTTCCTGCTTTAAGCTTTAGATACTGCAATATCTGAAGGAGCTGGGAAATACCTCCATTTTTCCCCCAGATTTTTCCTAGAAATGTGTGAGTGTATCCATACCAGTTACATATCACAATTATCTCCCTTGTTCTTGGAAAAAGAAAGCACATTTCCTTCTTCAGAAGCTCTCTCCTTTTTCCTTTATGTTGAAAGTTAAAATAAAAAAACCAGGCAATGTCAGCTTCAGAAGGTGTATTTCTGCTGTGCTTGGAAACCTATGTCCTCTTACAGAAGCACAGTGATGATCCTGTTACCATGCCACCTGTGCTGACTTTCTCTCACCAAGGGAAGGTGGAATCTCACTGTATCTAGATGCTACTGGTTGCTTTCTCAAACTAACAACCTTTCCAGACTTCCATACTTTTGCTGGTCTCAGAAAGCCAAGAAAACTAAACCAACAAACTCACTACTGAAAAAATCTGAGTAATGCTGACAGTAAAATCTGGCCTCCTGGATGCTCTTATTTTGGGGATAGATAGAGGGTGTCAGGAGAGATTGTGTCTAATAAATAATTTCACCATTTTCCTCTCTAAGCCAAAAGAAATTAAACTATTTATAGTCTAACAAAAATGCAGGTCAGAAGGAAATATAACATCATGTATTCTGATCTCCTTTTTGTTGAAGACATGATACACGGTTTGGGGAGGAAGTGTTAAATCCAAATATTTCAGTTAGACCACATATTTCAGTCCTCAAAAAAGTAAACAAAAGTGCGTGACAGAAAATGAGACCACAACTACCCAAAGCATCAGAGACTGAAACTTCTGGTGGGAACTGATCAGATGAGATATGCTTGCATGACTCCCCTCGCCCCACCCTCCCCCAGTAAACCCTGACTCCTGCTGCAAACCTGTCCCTCAGCCTCTCTTGCGCTATCCTCAGAAACTTAATCTGAAATAACACGCATAGTAGGAAATCTAAAGTAGAGGATTTTCTTTTTCAACCTCAAAGCAAAAAGTCATCTACTCTCAATATCCTATTTCCAATCCCCAACATATTACAAAACAGAAAGTCTGGGGAATTTCTCTACCTACAACATTAATCCTTCCAAGACATGACCAACCTTGTCTTAAAGATGTCATCTCAAACACAGATGTCCACCCCTTACAAGGAGTGTTGCTGACATGCTACAAAGATGACTATTTTGATTCAGTGAAAAGATGTCCCTGTCCTTGGCAGGGGGTTTGGACTAGATGATCTCTAAAGGTCCCTTTCAGCACAAAGCATTCTATCCTTTTAGGATTTTTAGAATGAGACAAATCATGCTCTTCAGTAGGTCCCTAGAACAGATCCAGAATTACTAAAGCAACCCTGACACAATGGTTGTGTAACTTTGCCACTTCTCTTGGCAAGCTGATCCAATATTTCTCTTCTGGGAACAGCATCTCAGCAAAACAGACAGAACAGGACTTGGTGAACTTTTGCCTACAGAGAGACCTTCCTATCACTTGTGCAGTAACAATCTCTGGCCCACCAAAGGCATTTGCTCCTCATAATGAGGTGTTCAGGCAAAGTAGCACCTGTAACCTGCACTGTAATTTTTAGCTCCTCAGGTTTTGAGTCATCAATATGAACAGAAATAATAAAAGAGGCACGAATCAATGTTTTTCCCAACTTTCTGCCATGGCAATCATGGAGGAGAGTTAAAGCTACTAGAAACAGGAGAGGCAAGCAGAAAGAAGGAGGAATGAGAATGGTGTTATGCAAGCTGTACTAATGGTTTGCTAATCTGGTAAAAATTAATCAGAGGCTGGAGAGATAGAGAGGAGAAAAAAAAAGGTAATTTTCTGCCTAACGGTGATTTCAACTGCATCAGACAAGGGAAAGGACATGCAGGGAGGAGCAGACGACAGGGCCCCAGGGGGTGTGGGGGGGAAGACTGCTGCTGGCTGCTGCAGCAAGCCAGTATGTCTAGCCACATCTTCAGATGTTCACACCAAAATCATTCTAAAAATCATGACCTTGTCGTGATGCCACAAAGCACAGCACAGTGCCTTGGTAAAGCACTCTAAGGAGATCACCAGAAATGCTCTGGAGCCAAGAAAAAGAGGTATAAGCAGTCATCTTCCTTTTTATATTTAGTTTAAAACTTTAAAGGCTATTGTAATGCTAAAAGTTGAGTATATATGCTTCCTCAACAGAAAATTTAATTGCACTTACATTTTTAAATCCACATGCTTGTGGCATAACAGAAAAATCACACCTTTCTTGATACAAGCTGAAGTAATGTCCTCCCATTGAGGGAAATGGCTGTTACAAAAATGCAAAATTGACAGCAGAAAGGGGCATCTTTCTTTTGCAGAGACACTGAAATTACAGTATGTTGATATAACTGGAGTGAGGTTCTCAAGCTTTTTAACCGTGCTTTGACATACCTGACATGATTAATAGCCTGTGGCTGGCAGTTTGATAGGATGGAATTTACTGACTTGGTATTTCAACCTGAGAGGTGATAGATTTTGGAAAGCTCCACTGGAATTTTCCCCATGACTAGTCTTTGAGGACAAATCAATAAAGATTCTTGTTTAAGTATATGTAAAGACTCTTTGTCCATCCACCACCCCATCCCAGACAGCGCAGCTCCAGCCACATTGCTGCAACAGAGAAACCACCGGCCACCAAAGACACTTTGTCAAGGGCCGGCCCCAGACAGCAGGGTTCCAGCCACATTACAGCAACAGCAAAACCATTGGCCACAATGGTTTTAAGCTTGCAAAAACATGACTGGAGTATACTTGGATTTCTACATGATGGAACAGATCAATTCTGGGAGCAGTGATTAAATTCTGTGAAGAAACTGCCAAATAGGATGAGAATAAACACTAAGAAACAATGAACCACATTATTCAACTTGCAACTCAGTATAGCACAGATTTTCAAAGACTCCCAGCTTCAGATACTAACCTGTTTTGCTCTCAGTGACTGAATCACTACAAAGCAGTTCTGTTTGATGTCTTTAAAGTCTTTAAAAAAAACCCAAACCCACAGCCAAGCTCTCCCTGAAGTTATGAAGTCCCCTTTCCTATACTGTAGACTTTGAGTAGTTGCTCTTGCTTCCTTTGCATTCATTCTCTCTCTCTGCTGGCTTAACTTCACATGAAGCTTTTTTTTTTTTTTATGGTAATAGAAGAAAATAAAGTGCACAAAGATGCCTAATTTACATAGATGCCCAGAGTGAGTGAATATTGTGACTGTTTATTCTTATGAAACAGACAGAACAAAGGGGGCAAACAACTGTTTAACACTCAGCCTGGGCAGATATGGAACTGGCAGACAGCAATTTGAGATCCAGCTAGACACTTGTCAGAGACCCGCACCAAAGAACAGAATCAGCATTATAAAACACAAACAGTAGTTTTAAGATTCCCCAACTTCTGCCAGGAGCTTAATTTAAAGAAGTTGCATAGTAAAAGGTATTACGTAATAGACTCGAATGGACTGTTGGTGTTGAAAGCATCAGGGAGGGAGAGAGTTCTCCCCTTTTTGGCAGCAGCCAGTCATCAGATCAGCCAAACCACCTGCAGGACTTCACCTGAAGAGTGCCAGAATGAGTTCATCTGAAGTATCTCTGATCTGGGACAGTCAGGGAGTTATATTTGTTTACTATCAAATGCATGACTCATAGCTGAAATGCTATGTTGAAACAGTCAAAGGTCAAATATGCTCTAATTTTTAAAAAAGATAAATTGAGATAGATAATAAAAGTTAACAGTGCACATACCGACTTCGTTGTCAATTGGGAACTCCCACAGTATTCCTTCTTTTGTCCACTGGATCATCTCCTCAAAACCATTTCGGGGAGGCTGTGCAGTTATTGCTGCAATCTCCTTTGCAAACTCCAGATCCCAAATTGTTGGTGAAGGTACTAAAAAATAAGTTTTGTAGAGATCTGTCAGCAGCCAAAGACTTTTCACTAGCTAAAACAAAGTCCTTTAACATTAATCTTTAAAGAGACAAATTTTTTCTACTTCAGATGCCAGCATCACCTTTCTCAAATGAGAATTCTGTTGACATGAAAGCTCATTAAATTCTCAAATGTATGATGAAAATGTATTCTGAACTGCTACGGGAAAGTTTATTTTTAAGCCTTCCACAGAGCAGGAATTTAATTTTTCCACAATCTGTTTTCCTTTTTGTCTTTCACAAAATTGTGGATATGACAAACTCTGAATTCGACTGGTGCACTCTGCTAAAAGAATCTTATTCTACAGGAGTTCTCAGGTACTTCATAACGATACTCTCCTTCAGGGAAACAACTCAATCTACAAATGATGGCAATTCCTTCCCCAACACTCCCAAGTGTCCCAGTTTTTGTCTCCTGGGCTTGAGAAATTGTGATTTCCTATACTTTTCACAAATACACAAATTATATTTTCCTATACAATTTTCACAAAATTGTGATTTCCTATACTTTCACAAAGGAACAAACAGTTTCTTCAGGGATGCATCTTTCCTGATGCATATAATTATTTCATTTTTTTTTTAATCAAAGTTTACTCATATGGCAGTAGTTACTCTTAAGGAGTTCCTGCCCCTCCACCCAGGAGAACTGGTCATGAGCCCAGACTGAGCCTCTTCGCTGAACTGAAGGGAACAGTCTGTTACCACAGGACAGGGAGAAATCACTGGGAGTGCCTTGGGCTGCTGTCTCGTGAGCTGGCCTAAGTTGCACTCTCCTTTGGCTTTTTGCTTCCCCCGTTATCAATTCACCCTAATCTCCTTGGAACAGAGATCTTCATGTGAATTCAAATGTAAGAGTCAGCTTGAAGTGGATCAGGGCCAATCAGCTATTATTTTACTACTCACAAGTGTAAGTAGTTGAAGCCAAGATATAATTTCATCTTTAGCTCAGCGGCTTACAACTCAAATGAATTAAAAAAAAAAAATCTTCCTCCCCCGCTTTAAGACAAAACAAAATGAAAGGGCAAACAGTAGTTTTACATACTGAAAAGTGTTTTCAGGTTTTTTTGTGTTAAATCAGAAGATATTAAAATTGTTCCTTAAGAGGGAAATTTCCAGAACTCTATTCCCTACCTGACTACTTTGATTTGAGGGCTGGAGGCAAGAATAAAATACAGCTAGAAGACAACATGAGAAACCATACCAAAATGAAATTATTGTCCACATCTTTAAGAAACTAGTACATCTTCTAATAGAGGAAAGCAGAAACTCATTTTTCAAGCTTGCAGTAAGGGTGATAAAGATTATATTTTCACCTCTGTGAAACAGAAAATAATACTGACATTTTATGTTAAAAGCTATGAAGAATATTTTCAGGATGCCAATTTACTTTCCAGTTAACGTGCAGGTTTTCAAAACCAATACTTAACAGGAAACTTGCTTTTCTGTCATGTATAAACAATATTTTAACTCATTATCTCCATTAATATGAGCCAAGACAATGAAAACAAATGAATCAAGGTATCAAGTACCACACCAGTATTTCCCAAGATTAACACAAAAAAAATGTCATCAGGCTTAGTCAGTAAGCCAAGTAATCAGCTTCCTGGCTTAGAATATATTGTAGATTTCCTCAAGGCTACCTGGAACCAAACAAGGAAATACCACATAAAAAGCTGAAAGAAGCTTACTTCTTAATATCTAATTACAAATCAAATAAGGTCCACTCGCTCTCTTACACAATTGTGTACATTCCAGTTTTGTGTTTAAAAAAAAGTGCATCTCAGCTTTTTATCTAGCGACTACTATAAGCCATTGTGTCTGCATTCTGCTCATGAGAAAAAGAAAGCTTAAGTTCTCACCATTTTACCTGAGTAAATTTGAATCAAGTCAAAAGCCAGCTTCTTCAACACCACACTTGTTAAGATGGCTAAAAACAAACACTGCACAATTTGTTGTTTTTATATGTAAAATGGAGACTTTAAAGATATTGGCAGTCCTAAAAAATTGAATTCCAGTATAATAAGCAAATTTCAGAGGTAGCTGAATCCCAAAACCTCACAGCTGCTTGAAAATATGCAAACAGCACTATTTTACATTTTACTAAAGAAATTAAATAAACAAATTAATTTCTCCCTGCAGTTTCAAGTGTAAAAAAAAAATAAAAGTACTCATCTAGAATCTGGCAAAAACTAAGAGTCCTACTCTTGAAACAAACAAATATGCATCATTCTCTAAGATATCAGAGAGAGGAGTACTATTTCTTCTGCCACTGCTGGCTTTACACAAAGTTCTAAGTCACCACAGTGGAATAAAGTCTTTTTTTGAAAGGGCCTCAGAATACTTGAGGGAAACCAGCATATTAAAGATCAACAATGCAGTTTCATTGTTCAGAAAGAAAAGGGAGAGAAGGAGTTCTTTACACGACTTGACCATATTCACACACTCTTAGCCAAACACAGCCTGTAGTAAAGCTGAGCCTTCAGGCGTGAAAGCTATCCCTGTCATGCGTCATGAAGACTGTTCCTGCAGAGCTGTGCCATTCAGTGAACATGAAGGTGGGTCATACCTGTTTTGGCTTTGTGTTTTGTTGGGGTGTTTTTTATCTTACAGGACTTTTGGCATGTATAGTTGGTGGGTGAGGAATTGGTTGGGTGGTCTCATCCAGAGAGTAGTGACGAAGGGCTCAGTGTCTGGATGGGGATCAGTGACAAAGTGGTGTTGCTCAGGAATCTGTAATGGGACTGGTATTGTTCAGTGTCTTCATCAACACCACGGACAGAGGGATCAAGTGCACCCTCAGCAAATTTGCACATGACACCAAGCTGAGCAGTGTGGTTGATACACCTGAAGGATGGGATGCCATCCAGAGAGACCTGGACAAGCTCAAGAAGAGGTCCCACAGGAATCTCATGAGGTTCAACAAGGTCAAGTGCAAGGTGTTGCACCTGGGTCAGGGCAATCCCCAATATCAATACAGGCTGGGAGATCAAGGGACTGAGGGCAGCCCTGCCAAGAACAATTTAGGCATATTGGTGGATAAAAACTGGACATGAACCAGCCACATGCATTTACAGCTGAGAAAGCCAACTGGAATCGTAAAATGAAGTATGGCAAACAAGTTGAGAGAGGAGATTCTGCCCCTCTACTCTGCTCTCACGAGACCCCACCTGGAACATTCCATCCAGTTCTGGGGTCCTCAGAACAGGAAGGACATCAATCAACCTGTTAGAGCAGGTCCAGAGGAGGGCCATGAAGATGACTAAAAGGATGCATTGAGAGAGCTGGGATTGTTTCTTGTGGAGAAGAGAAGGCTCCAGGGTGACATTATTACAATCCTTTCAATATTTAAGGAGAACTTGTAAGTAAGATAAGGACAGAATTTTTAGTAGGCCTGTTGCAACAGGACAAGGGAGTAGTGGTTTTAAACTAAAAGAGGGTAGATTCAGAGTAGATAAAAAGGAAGAAACTTTTTCCAGTGAGGGTGGTAAAATACTGGAAATGGTTGTATAGAGGGCTGGTAGATGCCCCATCCCTGGAAACATTCAAGGTCAGGTTGGACGGGGCTCTGAGCAACCTGATCTAGTGGAAGACATATCTGCTCACTGCAGGGGTGTTTGAACTAGACGACCTTTAAAGGTCCCTTCCAACCCAAACTACTCTATGATTCTAAACATACATGAAGAGCTTTACAACACGTAAAGCAAGGTGTTGTTTGTCAGTCACTGACGGGATCTTTCAAGCTGCAACTGGAACACTAAACAAAAGAAGGCCACAGAGCAATCCAGTGTGTAATCTTGGTTTTATACTACCCTGCTTATACTTAGCCACCTGTAGAGTTTGTTTTCCTGCAATCACAGCCTCACATTTCTTTGCAACTTGACAAATAAGCTGGAGCCAACATACCCATTCTCCAGGCTGGCTTTACACTCACAGGAGTACGACTGACATTTGTGACAAAAAGCCCGTTATACCGTTCAAGTTCAGTAACAGAATGCCCTGATCACTACAGAAAACAATCTGTATGGAAGTTTTGCTTGGTAAAAATCAGAGTTACATTAAAGTAGTCATTTATCAGTCTGAAAGTAGAAAGTGAACAGGTCATAAGTCTCCTCACAGCAATGAATCTCTTGATATTCTAAAAATGCAGAACTTGGCCTCGTTGGGTTTTTCATTATTGAATTTCCACTAACCTGTTTTCAGTGCGTGTTCTGGTTCTGTAGAAGCCTTAGTGAATATATTAAGTCTCTTTCCTACTTTGAGACTTCTATAAACAAAAAAGAAAACCGATATTTAGTATTTCACAACACCTCACAGCATTGCCAGCTAGCAAATTAAGAAGCACAAAATATTTTCATGAACTAACAGATCTCTGGAGAAAAAAAAAAGAGATAGTGCCTCTCACTAAATTCTCAGGCTTTAAACCAGAGGAAGTGTTTATGACTTTATTATTCGTCTGTAACAGAGCCTCTCAAAACATTTCCATGCAAAAGAATGAGCATAAATCAAACATTACATTTGTAGTTACTTTTTACTGGAGTATTTAGGAATCTGAAGAAAGGTAAACAGTATCAAACCACAGTACTTAAGTGATTTTACAAAGTTGCAACTATCTGAAAACTTGGGTTTTTTCCCTGTAAAAAATATTGCACAATTCAGGAACAGAAAAGGCAACAGCAACAGCTAAATCAAATAATTCCTGCTTTATGACATAAATAGCCTTTTTGGAAGATTACAAAGCCACCTTCTCTGTCATATGGCAAACAGTCAGAGTATATCCCTATGATATGTTTTAAGTAGCTCTCTCTTCTGAATATAAAAATATTTCACTCTGACCATCTATTTTCAATCACATTTAACATTAGTATAAGCTTACACTAAAAAAGAAAATTTGGAAATACAAGAGTTCAAGCAGCAGTCAAAGTAAATTCTTATAAATGAAAACAAAGAAAAAACAATGTCTTTAGTTTAGAAACAATTATGCTTTTAATCACACTATCTTCCAGGTTTCCACTGAAATTCTAACAGTTACTACTTTTTGTTATTGCATATCCACTGTTACTCTTTCTGACCTTAAAATTCCACCTATCTGGATTTACTGGAGATTTCTAATGGCCTCGACTACTTCTGCAAGCCTGCTCTTGTCATATTCCATTTCAGTGATGAAACTACCCCAGATCTGTTTCAGCATAGAGCAATCTAGTTACAGAGCCTTAAAAGAATGTTGATTTAGGATTATATTTTCCTATCTCTGTGTAACTCCCACTCACATTGGCCAAAGATACAAGCATGACTTGGAAGAACGTTTATTTTAAAATTACAAGTTTAAATTACTATATGCAACATCACTCATTTCATTGAAACCTACTAACTCGACTTAAACTAAGATATTCTTCCTAATCCATCCTTTTCATACTGTCAATTGATATGTAAATCCATTAGATTTTCAGGTATGCAGAAGGAAACCCAGGCCTGAAACTGGATAGTTTACTCATTATAGGGATTTTAAAAACAATTTTAAAGTACTGATCCTGAAGGTATATACCAAGTATAGTTTCATCACACAAAGAGGGCAAGACAGCTTCTCAGGTATCACAAATTTAATAAATTTTTTCAAACATAAGTGAAATTCACTTTGCAGTATGTTATTAAATGAGAAGTTTAGCAAAGGTAAATAATATACACTGTATGAGCATATAAAAGCTCAGGTTTCCAGTTTATACTTCTAGATCATATTATTTCTGTTCTTTCATACTTTGAAAAACTTTTAATCCAACACCTTAAATAAAGTATTTCTCACAGTCAGCCAAGAATTGCAGCATAATAACAAAATTACTTTCATGTGACTACTACCTCTGTCTGAGAATTATCCAAAGAATAAAAATATCTACAGAGGTATTGTTCATCTGATAATGAAGTCAGTTTCTTCGCTCCTCAAACCAGCAGCCTGTAGCTGAATGAAAAACCTGCGACAGAAATATCTAAGTCGGGAGGGCTTGGTCAAAACCTTTGTTCCGCTTCTTCTCCCTTCAACTTTCATTACAAAAAGCCCCTCTTGCACCTCCTACCAGCTTTGCACCAGAACAGAAAACACTGCACACTTATAGCACTGAAGAGGCCCAAGAGATGCTTCCCTAACACACCACTGCAGTTTAGCAGTTCAAGAACAAGGAAGTTACTCAGAAACATTTCAGCAGGCTGGTTAAGTTCTTCTAATGACTTCTAATGGCCATAAGCCACTTTGATGTTTTTGCATGATCTACACAGCCAATCGCTGTGTTCCAATTTGTTCCTTATGGGAAGTCACAACTCTCTGTTCATGACATACTGAAATAGATGTCTTAGATAACCAAGGAGAGCAGAATACTCTACATCTACTCATCCACAAACTTATGCTTTTTTAGTTATCCAAATTCTGTCTTCAACACAATCTATCTAAACACAAATGATTCCCTCAACTTCCAGCCCCTAGCCCCAAGAAAAGAGGATTAACTTGTTAAGTAAATTAATGACAAGAGAAGTTAATATTACTAAAAACTGCTAGAGAAAGAATATACTGAGAAGGAATGTGATGATGAGCTGCCACTGAAAAATCAAAAGACTGCAGGTAAGAAAGCACAGCTTACAGGAGTAAACCAAAAATGTAAGAGCATTCCTTAATTCATTAAGAAATATACTGGCCACATAATACGAGATAACAGCAATAACAGCAAGATAAGGTTAAGGAGTTTACAATGTAAATTATAAAGTTAATTTCATGGACAATGTTGTCACAGACAACAGAGAAATAAATTACAGAATGACTTATTAATTGCAATGAGGTGGTAAAATTAAATAAATAAACTTTATTTAAAAACCCCAACGGAATGGACGAAACTTTTCTCAACGTGGAACATTATCAAAGTTTTCCAGTAGAGGAAAGCAAACCTTCAAAATTTCATTTCCCAAAAATTTAAGGAAGTGACATGAAAGTGTATTAGGCATAAGTGAGAAAAATTTAAACTAGTTAAAACAAACACAATTACATTTCAGCACCAAGTATTTTTAATTATCTAAAATGTAACATTAAAAAACAGCACATTATTTGATTGTTGGTTAACATTAACTACTATGTTCTCATGGTTTATTTCAATGCTAACAGTACTTTTCTTGAAAAATAGTTAAGTGATTTCCTTAAGCTCTCACGTATGGCAACTAAATTTAAAATCTTATCCATTAGTAATTGCATGCTCCTTCTGTTCAAGTGGAACACAACAAACATACCTTCTGGAGTCAAAAGACTGAGACAAAAATCTTTCAGGCCTTATTCTTTGACCATCATCATCCAACTCCAAGGAAATGCGACTGGATATCCTCGCACCCCTCTGAGCTGGGGACTGCCTTTTGACTGTCATTTCTGAAATCACGTTGCTGAAATTAAAAACATGAAAAGTAAAACCTCAACAAATTGACAAAGCGAGGAAGTTTGTTATATGTATTAACCAGAAACTCTACTCTCAATTGGTTTCATAAGCCTCTATGAGACAGACTTATACATTCCTCATAAAATACACCCATCTTTAAACCATCAAACACTCAACTTTACCTTTTCAACCATTTTGTTGTTACATGCTATATAGGAAAACTGCTATTTTAACCTATTAAATCTACAATGAACACTTTCTTTGAAATTATTTAGTTTCCAACTTAAAAAAAAATCATATATCTGCATACTAATATTCACAGAGTGTACTAGATATGTTTTGCTTAAGCAAATGAGGAACTTCTCTGGATACAAGAAATAGGCTGAAACAGGGAGGTAAAAATCACCAGTTTTTTGGACAGGAACCAACACTGCCCAGGGACAGAGCTGTGCTGCTGCAGACCAAAAGGAAGCTTGACTTCACACATCAGCTGACATGAGCCAATCATGCCACCCTAATAAGTAGGTCACCTTTCCTGATCCACTGCAATCTGTTGCATTGCATAATCATATTATAGCATTAACAGACCACATCTTCCTTCGTAATTCTCTAGTCAAAATCATATGTGAAGAGTAAATGCTCCGATCTCTTCCAGCACCGTGTGCAGCTCATTCTGAACGCAAAGGGCAAAACACACCACCTTTCTGCCTCCCTTAACTGGCAAGTCTGTTGGTTGGTAAAGGCCAAGCTGGTAATTCTTCCTCACAGCTGTCCTCTCCACCCAACGGCTGCCAGTCACATGCAGGCATCCAAAATCGCAGCACTCAAGTTTTAAGACATAAATATGGTCTCAAAAAAGTAAAAATAGGCCAAGTCAAAAATATTGCACATCCATTTTATGACAATTTGAACGAAATTCAAACTATGCTTTTGGCAGTTTAATTCAAAGGAGATTTTACTGACGAGAAAGAAATACTTCTGGAAAATTGTAAAAGCTAATTGCCACAGCAACACAGCAGGATTTCTCTTCAGACTTAGATGTGGTTTCAAATGGCAGAACAAGAACAGCATAGCTCTTCTAGTACCTACTCTGAAAGGTATCTAAAGGCAAGTTTTAAAGAATTTCATTTTAATCTTAAATAAAAAACAATCTCAGATTAGTCACATATCTCACGTTAGAAATTACTCTCTAAAGTGGCTACTGGCATTAGTAAGTTGGTGTTGGGCCAGAGGCTTGACACACTTAGGAGGGTCAAAGGGACATAATTTCTAAGGTCAGACACACACAGCCCAGCCCACTGGCTTGACTTGGCTGTGACCTAGAAGGCTGGAGCGTTCCCGTGCTTCAGGGGAGGCAGGATTGCTCAGAGAACCTCTCCTTAATTTACTTGCAGTTTTGCACAGTAGGTTTGGACAGACTACACTACAAATCCATCAGAACATGCAGTCAATGGTATCATATTTCTCACTGGGAAATCCTAGTGTCACCCCATCACTGGCATATCAATGTTTCTGGCAGCAACACTCATCACTCTATCATTAAAAGTACCCCTGCATCATCAAAAGTACCCCTGTATTAACAAAAATAAAACTACAAAGATTCTTTTAATGCCTTTTGTAACAAGAAATGTCAATTTACAAAGTCACACTCCAACCCCAGTGTACCGATAGCGGTTAGATATTACATATTACCTCATGTCCCAACACAACATTTTAAACCTACGTTCCTAGGCACTTCTGCCATTCAGAAATAGGAAGAGGTAGGACTTTTCTAACAACCACAGATTCTCTCTCCTTCCTGATTACCAGGCAATAATTATCATACTAAAAATGAAGACCTACAGAGCTTTGGATATATTTTAGTCAAAGCTCTGAACTACTTTTCCTCTTCTTCACCCAAAACAGGAGCTGAAATTTCAACTTGTAGGTTGAAACCGCAGATTTTATTTTGGTGTAGTGCTGTTGTGATTTCCATGGAGTGAAGCTTTATCCCACATTGAGAAAAATAAATTCTGGTATCATTAATATTTTCCCCTCCTCGCAAACACACTGCCCTCATGCTGTCTACAAAACAAGGTGATGAGATGACTGCATACAACAGTGACCTCTGGAGGTCATACCACTATCCTGGTAAAAATATTTGGTACAAAAGATCTGGAAAACGTACAATTTATTACATATTATAAATCACAATAGCACCATTTTTTACAGTTCAGCTCTATATAGTCTACTGCTTGTGAAAGTATCTCATTTTTAAATATTTTAAATAACTGAGGAATATATATTGGCTTTTAAAATGTGTCAGCATATTGAATGCAAAACCTTTATAGAAAAAAATTAAAAGTTAAATTGCCCGTATTCCCTTTTCAAAATAAAATTCAACACAAAATAATAATGTATAAACAAAAGTAAATGTTTTCTAATATATTAAAAGCATTTTAGTGTGCTGTCTGGATTGAGATATTGTGGAGTATAAATCATGCTGGATCAAGTCTGAGGGCTGCTGGGCTTTGTAAAATCAACATTTTTAACACTAGTCAGAAACCTGAAAGTACTACATTGATCTAAAAGAAATGAAAGGTCACTACTAACACTGAAAGGTTACAATAACCAAATTTTCTGTCATGAAAATCAGCAGGAGTTGCTGGTCTTTCTTTAAAACTCATCCACTGATAAGAGTTGCAAACTGTTACTCAACTATTAAGGAAGAAAACTAAAACTTTACAGCAAATAGTGGGGCGGGGCTGGGGGTGGGGAGTGTATTCCCTGGAGGAAACAAACTAGGTCACAAAGCTGCCTCAGGGAATAGAATTTGCCAACTCAAATCACACCAAGCCAGCCGTGACATTCTGGTTGAGGAAAATGCATTTTTCTAACGGTAGCAATTCATCCACAAGCATGACATAAAATACTGTAATACCACATTTCAATCCACCATCAACAGCATAGAGGCACTATATAGCTGCAGCTTTTAAATTTCTAATTTCAACTCACTTTCAAGAGAAAAAAACCCTTTTTGCTTAGACTACAAGCTCCTTAGTCATCATCTTTCATTCACTGCAGCCAGAGCTGGGTCAGTGCTTCAGGAAAAGTGCAGTAGGTGACAAGACAGTGAGCCCTTGATGCCAGCAGTCAGACCAACCACACCTAGACACGGGCATGTACACCTCAGGGAAGGGAGACAGCACATATGACGTTAGCCCCTGCACATATTAGCTCAGTGAGTATCCCTACGGTCCTCCACTAGGTACTCAAGTAGGTTCTAATTACATTTAAGTTGGCCACCCACAGCCAATGCCACTATGGAGATGTTTGTGTACTCTGGTCTTCTAAAAAGCACAGTGACAGAAAGGACACAAGCCCACTGGTAATTAACAGTTTAATGAACATATGCTTTATATAAATAGTCCTTATAACTGACGAACAGGTATTTTGCTTAACAAAGTTATCACTGAGCACTGTATACCCCACACTCTGGGCAATCATTTAACTCAACCTGATTGCAAGCATCTGTCACGTTCTTCCTTAACTTCCACTCACTTTGAAAGCAGACATCAGCCACAAACATCATTAGCTTGTTGGCTGCTCTGTTTGCAGTACATTGATAACCATACCAAGCAGATCCTTTGGGACAAATTCATTTTCACAGAATAAATTAAAACTAAAATAAGCAGCTTGCAGTTCACACTGCAAACAGGTGAAAAGAAGGGTTTCACATTCATTTTCTGCTGAAGATGCAGTTTTCTGTTTGGTTCAGCATTTCATCTGGATTTAATGCCTTATTTTCTGAGTAGTTATCTGAATACTAGCTGAAAAAAACAGAATGAAAAACCTGTCTTCAGCCATCATCCAAAAGAGCAATATGCACAACTGTGTCCGTTTCCAAACAAATGTTTCTCATCTGTTTGAAAGCCGCACTGGAAACAGAGTTAAGCCAAGAGATGAGTTTCTTGGGTTGACTGGAAAGTTTTGAAAGGAAGGGTGGGACTATAAACAGAGCTGCTCTAGTTCATTTCTGCAGAGCTGTCATGAAAATTCACCAGTCCAGACAGAACGTCTGAAACGTCTACAAATCCATCCATTGTGTGAGAATCTTGGAAGCTTGTGACAAAAAAACCCAAACAAACTCACAAAAAGAGCTGTTATTTTGCTAGCCTGTCCAAGAAAGCAATGATCCTGGGCAGGAAAACAATTCTGCTTCTGCAAAACCATTTTAGAAAGACTCGGCAAAATTTAGAGCTTGGTATAACCAGACCAACCGTGTTACTAATATACATTAATCCCAAGGATACTCTGTCCAAATGTATCTTTTAGGGCCATCTTTCCAACACAGAACCCACTCACCTTCAGGATGACATTGCAAAATTAGAATTTTGAACATAATTGAGAATAAAATTCAATAAACAGACCGTATGTTAATAGTTTCCCCCTTCTTCTGTTTATCTGTGGTTTCTTCATGTCTTCTTAGTTGTGCAAGTAGTTCCGATTCTGTCTGTTTCTTGTTGAGTGGAAGGGAAGATGCGACTGCAGAAGCAGCCTTCACCAGTTCCGGATTTAAAGGCTTTCCTCTGTAAGAGTCACAAGAGATATGAAATTAAAAAAAAAAAAAAAGCCTTTAATATCTTTAAATTGTCATTTCTGTACTGCCATTTTATGTCTTAATAACTCAGAAGTTAGTCAGATATTTTCCCAAGGGGTGGCCACTGGGACAGGTAGGTTTGCCCTATATTGCACTAATCATTAAATGCTGAATGACTGTGACAAGCTCTTGTTTTCAAACCTGGGGAAATGGCAGCCCCATGCCACTGCACAGCCCCTCAGACATACAGCCTGAAAACCACTGGCAGCATAGACCTGTGGGGTAATAAATATTATGTAACACATTGTGGAGAGGAGCCAGTCCGAAGACCTGACAATCATGATGCCATTCTTAAATTTTTTTTTTCTTTTTTCTCAGTTTCATTGTATTTTATCCGAACAGTATTTTCCCTCTCCCATTAAAATAACTTTCCACGAGCAGATGCTAATGTTACCTTTCCAGATTCTCAGTGCAGAAGAAGGTAGCATGTCATAGAAAGCAACTGGCATCTTTTGTCCAGAAACTCTCCTGTGATTTACTCCAAGCTACATCTGTACACCACACTCCCTTACAAAATTCTTTTTGATAGGTGGAAATGGCATTTGATGTTTTGTTTTGTCCTGAATAATGAAAAAAAATGAAAAAAAGGATAAAACAGGGCAAGAAAAGTTTGTTACACTTTACCGTTGGATGCCTTCTGCAGTTCTCTGAGGACTTTCACTGTCTGGGCCTTCCAGCCTGTTCATGGCTTGCTTTTTGTTCTCACTGGCTTTTAACTCTTGGAGTTTCTTTCTGTAGCTCACTTCCACTTTCATATTACCAATAATGTCTAACAGCTTCTGCTTTGGTGTTTCTGCTGTACCCTTCTGCCTCTTTGATGCCCCCTCAGTGGTGCTGCCTTTGGAAGTGGTACACTCATCTTTCTCGGCAGAAAGCACGCTGCTTGTGCTGAAGGGTTTCTGTACTTTGCTAGATGATATAGAAAGTTAAAATACAGAAGTTAGAAATAGGGTCCAAGACTGAATTTTGTAAGCCTACAAAAAAACCCCCCAAAACATCAATTACAACTGTCTAGGTTTAACTGAGTGCATTCTGAGTATGCTGAGAATATGCCAAACATGTACCATTTGACTTTTGAGGAGGACTGGGACACCATTTCAAACTCTTGATTATTTACAGTTTCCTCATCACAAAAATCAAGTAAATAACTTTAAACCACTGTTTATTTGTGGAGAAAATAATCTATGAACTTAAAACTTTCAAAGTATTTCTGCATTAGGTAGTAGAGCAAGTTTGAATCTACTGCTACCTTATACTTAAATTTGTTGGTAGTGAGAAAACTCAACAAAACTCTTAAAAATAAGTCAATAAAGACAACAGTCCCAGCCATCTGAAAAAAGACTGTACACACACACGTAGCTTCACATGTTTTCACTCTTGTGGCACTACTACAGATCACATTCCACTACCCTGCAATATAGCAGCCAAGTGGGGAAATGGATTCTGCTGAAAGATAACACAGTAACAAACAAAAAATTATTTGGGTTATTTTTCCCTTTGAAATAGCTCCTCTACTTAGTTTACCACATAATTGCAAAGAAGCTGAAACTGACAGTGCAGGTGAAGATGTGAAGCCAGGAACAGCAGGGAGCTGATCAGGAGATTGCTGCAACACAGACACAACTGCATTCTCTAGAAAAGTTATCATAAAATCCAAAGAACTGTTCTTTTTAACATTCTAAAATGAAGTTTTTAAATCTCTAAATTCACAGCTGCAAAGAAAAAAAAATGAAAATTAAATATTTATTTTGATTCAAAATAAAACACCTCAGCAGATCATAAAACATTTCCACAAATCTGAAGGAATTGTGACATACCTCCCCACCTCACACACATCTGTCTTTGTGTAAAAAAAAGAAAATCTGCCAGTACCAGAAGGCATTACACTTCAGTCACTCTGTACTTCATAAACTGTCAGCATTAAACTCTAAATTTCAATGTTGAGAAGCAACAGGAAAATTTAAGGAAAGCTTCAGAACCTCATCACTGGGAAGAAGGCGGGAGCCCTGTTGTTTTACACTGCGTTGTTCTCCACAGGTATTTGCCAAGCTCATTTTTTTATTAATTCAGGCTGCATGCTCCTTAACACTACTTAACCATTCAGAATTTACAGAATCATAGAATGTTGAGGGGTTGGAAGGGACCTCGAAGATCATCTAGTCCCAAGCCCCCTGCCGTGGACACCTCCCACCAGACCAGGTTGCTGAAGGCATTATCCAACCTGGCTTTGAACATTGCCAGGGTTGGGGCATCCACAGCTCCTCTGGGCAACCTGTACCAGTGTCTCACCACTCTCACAGTAAAGAATTCCTTCCTAATAGCTAACCCAAATTTCCTTTCTTTCAATTTGTATCCATGTTCTATCACTACCGTTCCTGAGTGCCTCTTTGGCTTCCCTGTAGCCCCCTTCAGACACTCCATGCAACCTTCTCTTCTCCAGGTTGAACAGCCCCAACTTTCTCAGCCTAATCTTTGCTTACAAAAATTCAAAAAAAAAAAACCGGAAAACACAGCAAGAGTGCAAGCCTTAGACATTTAAAACCAGCAGTGCATTGCATTTTGCATCGCTATATTTCACCTACCCTCTGGTTTGCCTCCTGCTGGGAATCTCGGCCTGAGAAAGCAAATACAGCTACCAAGCAGCCTGGGCTGTTTTGTGCATGAGGCCATCACAGCATCGGAGCTCGTGCTAAAATATCGAGGAGCTTTGAAACTAAAAAAATTAAATAAATAAACGTACAACTGACCTGCCATTAAAAACACTTAAAAATCTGATAGTAAAAATGAAAACGAACTCCCAGATGTTGCTCTTAGCCGGTGCTTTGCGCATGTACAACAAGGCCCAGCAGGCAGCACCGCTCTGCTGATCCACACGGTGCAGAGTTACGGCCAGGTCACACATGCGGATCGCTCACACCGCTCCACGATGGGAAGAACGGCAAGGAAAGCAACGTGAGACACACAACCCATGCCATTCCCTTCCACTGACCCCAATCCCCAGTCCCTGCTGGTGTCACTGGCTCCCAGCCCCGGCGGCACAGGCGGACCCCGGCCCTCAGAAGGCCGCGCTTTGGGATACGGCCCGGCCACCGCCGGTACACACACACCCCCCCGCCCCGCCAGGTGAGGATGTAGGGGAGCGAGGGTACCTGTGAGGGCTGCAGTGCAGCCGCGGTGCCGCCGCCGCCGCCCCGAGGAGCCGCGACGCGAAGCCACCGCCGCCCCAGACACGTACACGGCCCCACATCGCGCCCGCGCTCCGTGCCCGCGCTCCCCGCCGCCGCCGGCCGGGAACAGAAGCCGCGCCGCGCGTTCCGCGCAGCAGCGTTCCGCCTGGCTCCGGCCGGGGTCTGCTCCTCCGCCAAACAAACCCATCCAGGCCACCGACAGTCTCTCAGAGGTCTTTGTGCCAGGATTTGTAGGCGCGTTTGAAGAGCATTGCCAGCAGGTCGAGAGAGGTGATCCTGCCCCTCTACTCAGCCCTGGTGAGGCAACATCTGGAGTGCTGTGTCCGGTTCTGGGCTCCTCAGCACAAGAGAGACATGGAGCTCCTGGAGCAGGTCCAGCAGAAACAAAGATGCTACAGTCCGGAGCATCTCTCTTACGAGGAAAGACGGAGGGAGCTGGACCTGTTCAGCCTTGAGAAGAGGTGACTGAGAGTGGACCTCATCAATGTCTATCAGTATCTAAAGGGTGGGTGCCAAGAGGATGGAGCCAGGCTCTTCTCAGTGGTGCCAAGCAGTAGGACAAGAGGCAACAGGCAGAAACTGATGCAGAGGAAGTTCCACCTGAACATGAGGAAAAACTTCTTTCCTGTATGTGTGACCACACACTGGAGCAGATTGCCCAGAGAGGTTATGGAGTCTCCAAGAACCATCTGAATGCAATCCTGTGCAATGTGCTCTAGGATGACCCTGCTTGAGCTGGAAGGTTGGACCAGACGATCCACCGTGGTCCCTTCCAACCTGACTGATTCTGTGATTCTGTGAAACCAAGACTTAGGGTGACCCTTCTGAAGGATTTAATGGTAGGAGATCCCCAAAGTCTTGGGGAAAGCTGCAGCTCTCACGGCTGAGCAAGAGCAGATAAGTGCAAGGGTTTCTGCTGGGGCCAAAGCACTTACCTTTAACAATTTTGTGGAGGGAAAAAAAAGATCTGTGTTTACTAAATTCATGTGTCTCATTGGGTTGTTCCTGTTTTTTCCATCGCTAAATAATCACTAAATTGGCTCCAAATTAAGATACCAATCCTGCCCCAGTGGTTCACCTATGTTGGTTTTCTAAGAGTGAAGTACATATTTTTTTTATATTTAAGAAATGGATTTAATAGATTTAATAGATTTACATTCCCATAAGAGTTGATTTTTGGGTTTGGTTTTTTTTTAGAGTCTTGTCTGCAGTACAGGTGAGGACAAACAAAATAAGTAGCAGTATCCAGAACTGTGCTGACAGAGTATCTGAAGACCAAAGTTACCTCTCTGAATGACAGATGATCTTGTATTTCAGAGCATAAATTGCTTTAAGAAACGTAAAAGTAAATTCCTTTACAGACAGCTAATTCAAGTGTCTCTCACCTCTCTCTAAAGTTTGTGGTACTGAAAATATTAAGTATAAAACATAGGTTTCAGCCCATACAGCACTTTTGGTGTGTGGCTGGTTCACAGTGATGTTTCAGCATCCAGCCATTTTCCAAGGAAGGTCAGGTGTCCAAGGAGTGTGATATACAAAAGCCCTAAATTCCCACTTTGCATCACAACCCTCCTTTGCTGTGAGCTGCTGCCTGGTAGTATCACATTGCCCCAGCTGAGGCAATGTACCAAGACAATTCCCAGATTGGTTCATATTCAGTAACTAACTTTCTGTAAGTCCATTGCACACCTCAACCATGGGTTATTTTTTTAAGAAATGGATAGAAGTGTTAAAAAGTTGTCCAAGAAACATACCATTTTCAGCTCTGCATGTCGTTTTTATGGATTGCTGTTTTGGCATGAGATTCAAAGGGTAAGTATTTGCAGTTGGCTAATAAACAGGAAGAAAATGCTCAGGGTACAGCATAACTCCATGGCAAGTGGTAGTTATGAAGAATATTAAGCAAAACAGAAAAAAATATTTTTTGAAAACAGAACCTGGAAGTACAATTCTTACACTACAAAGAAAAATTCTGCCAAAGACCTGTAGCAACAACATGAGCTTTTTATTTTCACCTCAAACTTGCATTATCCTTCATCTCTCTGCTTCCAGACCAGTCAGGTCTTCAATCTCCACACTTACTAGGAAGATGACACAGTTCAAGAAGTTCTGGAATCCCGAAGGGAATGGGACTATCTATGCTAGTAATGAATTTGATGCAATGAAAACATACCAGCAGACTGAAATGTCTAGTGCTGAGGCTGCTCACCTCCAACTCAGGGAACCTGTTTTGCATTAGGTTAGGGCCAAACATCCTTCTGAAACATGGTTCAAAAGTGGCCCCTAAACCTTCACTTCATTAGTAGAACCTACCCTGGAAAAGGCCAACACTGTCCTCTCACTTGCAGTTGACTGTGGTACATCAGTACACAAATCATTCTCACCTTTGTACCTGCAGAATGCATCTTACTTTTCCCCCATGTACAACCCCCACGTGGTACTGTCCTGCATGACCCACCTCTCCAAACAGTCTGAACAACATGCACTGCAAGGAGCTGGGTGAGTTTTGATGGTCTTGTTTCTGCAGCTCTGGCTGCTATTCTGGAACAATACTTGCCAAGAACTGACATTCATCTTCTTGGGCAATGAGGATTTCTGTATGGATTAGGAAAGGCAAACTGGCTTACAGGGAGAAAATGGTTTATCTGTCATCAGCTAGAGATGGTGAAGGACCCGGAAGATAGACTTGGACTGGTGGTATCCCACAGGATGGAAAGAAACATACGTTGCAAGGAAACCCTTTCCTCTACTGCATCAGACTAGTTTCCACAGCATCTCCTTACAGCTTTTCACCTCCCAGAAGTTATGCATCTGTCCACTGCCAAAATACTCTCCTGAAGAGAAGTTGTGCCCCTCCATTGCACAGCGGACCATCACATCCCAAAGTCAATCACACATACCTCAAGCCAGATCCCTTTAGTCCCAGAAACCACTTTTACATTCCTGCAAAGGACCTGCAAGCCAAGCTCTCTGCACACGTCCCATTTCTGTCATGCTTAAATCCTTTGAGGTGAAGCATGAAGTTAAACTCCCCCTCAGATAAACAGATTGACATCTCATCTTAGGAGAGTGTCTCAGTAATTATGGCAGTTCTGCTATGGTTCCCCTGTACACACAAACTGCTGTTATTTCAGGGTACACAATTCCTAAATAAATCCCTCTTTAAAACCCAAAAGTCCTCCATGCCAGCCCAGTGCAGGGACAAAAGTATGGTTTGGCTGAGTAGCCACGGGTGCAGGCAGCAGAAATAGCCACGTGGTGGCAATATGCTCATTGTAGTGCTGCATTCCATGGCTATAAAATCTCCCACGTTTCAAGTGCTGTCACCATCTCCATCTCTTGTACAGAGTCCAAACAAGAGCAGATGGGTCCCGGTGGTCTGCTCGAGGAACGTGGCTATGAAGAAGCATCCTGAAATACGCAAGGCCTGATGTTTTAGCTGGCAAATGGCAATGGCAGGCAGCACGTGGTTTAATGACATATTAATCACAAGTTTCACTGCATTGGGAGTTAGATGGTTTTCACCGACTGGATCTTCCAACAGTGCTGCCATCCTGCTAAAAAAGAAATCACCACACAGATCAAAATTCTTTGCAACTAAACAGTAATCTCTTTAATATTGCAGGTTATTTGAGCTGTGCAACTAAATCACAATCATTAACTGGTTACCACATACCCAGCAATTTTTTTTTTTACATTAAAGAAATAAAATAATTTATAATTCAATTTCTAAAGCCATTTATAACCTAGCTTGTTGTTCCTTCACAATTGCCACACCTTGAATACTGAATCCAGCTCTGGGGTCACAAGCACAGGAAGGACATCAACCTGTTGGGAGCAAGTCCTGAGGAGGGTCACCAAGTTGGTTAGAGGGGAGAAGCACTTCTCCTACGAGGAGAGCCTGAGAGAATTGGGATATTCAGAATGGAAAAGAGGAGGCTCCAGGGTGACCCAATTGTGACTTTCCCGTACCTGAAGGGAGCCTACCAGGGAGACGGAAAGCAACTATTTAAAAAAGCATGTAGTGACAGGACAAGGGGGAATGGTTTGAAAGACAGAAAGTTTAGATTTTAGGAAGAAATTCTTTACTCTGAGAGTGATGAGGCACTGGAACAAATTGCCAAAAGGAGCTGTGGATACCCCATCCCTAAGAGTGTTCAAAGCCAAGCTGGTTGGAGCTCTGATCAACTTCGTCTAGTGAAAGGTATCCCTGCCCACAGCAGGGGAGTTAGAACTAGATAATCCTTAAAGTCCCTTCCACCCCAGGCCATTCTATGATTCTATGATAAACCATTTAAAATAAATATTTCAAGAAAATAACCATATAGAAAAATCAAATCTGAACTCTACAATTAATTAAAAGTGATGGGGAAAAATAAACACTTAACTTTATGGTATTTATAATGCTTTTGCCTTGGTTTGGGTTTTGAAAGTAGGAGCCATCAGATTTATTTGGTGGAAAAAAATGGATCTAAGCTCAAATATGTAGGTCTGGGTATCCAATCCACACAAACGTGTGCAGCTCAACAGGGATTACAGGCATACATTGTTTCCCAAGTATGACTGACCACTGATATACATGATGTACTGCTTTCAACTGGGCATTGTTTCTGACAAGCCTTATTGCAAGCACTTCAGTTAACTGCAAATCAAAAGGGGAAAAAAAAAGTGCTCTGTAGTTTCAGCTGAGGAAAGTGATATTAGCACTAACCACAGTGGTTTAGGCCACTATATATGCGACAGGATCATTAAAGTGACAGCTTAGGAGAGTGTCTCAGGAGTCATAACACAAACTGCTGTTATTCCAGAGTACGCAATTCCTAAATAAATCCTTCTTCATAACAAAATTTAAAAGAAAACCCAACCACGCAACAAAAAAAAAAAAAAAAAAAAAAAAAAAAAAAAGAAAAAAAGAAAAAAAGAAAAAAAGAAAAAAAGAAAAAAATACTACGGTTGTAATTCATAGATTCGGCTGCATCCTGCTCAATGAGCTTAAACACCGCCCAGCCCCAGCTTAAACACAGCCCAGCCCCACCGCCCCCCCCCGCCACTACCCCGGCCCGCGCCTTTCCCGGGCCGCGGCGGGGCCGCGCCGCCTCCATCGCCGCCTCCATATATATATATATGGGAAGGGCAGCGGCGGCGGGACCGCTGCAGTGGGGGGACGGCGGCTCTGGTGAGTGGCGGTGCCGGGCGGGGGCAGCGGGTCGGCCAGGCTGGGGGTCCCCCCGGCTCGGGAGCCGGGCGGGCAGGCCTGGGATGCGCGGCGGGCGCGGGGTGGGGCCCCTCGGGAAGCGGCGGCGCGTGCGGCCGCAGGGGAGAGGCGTTGTCCGGGGTCGGGCGGGCCCTGCTCCCCCGGGCCTCCGCAGAACGCAGGCCAGGGCGTCCTGCTCCGAATGGGCGGGTGTTGGCGGAGCGGGAATCCTGAGCCTTCCTCCCCGAAGGAGCCTGAGCTGCGGTGTGGCCCCCGCCCGGCCCGCCCGCAGCGGCCGCGAGCACGTGTGACAGCCCGGCGCGGTGAGCCCCGGCACCGCCCCGCTCTGCTGCGCCGGGTGCCGGCCTGCTGGGACCCTGGGGAGCGCAGTCACGGCCTGCCCGTGCGGGCTACGGCAAGAAGCAGGACTGCCTTCTGGGTTTAGCTACTCAGTGTTTGGAGAAGGCATCAGCAGAGAGAAACATCTAGGGCTGCGGGAGGAGGACCCAGCAGGACCTGTTACACTAACTAATGCTTCTGTTTTCAGATTTGACGCTTGGGTTCGATTTGGAAATAACAGAGCAGTTGTTGCCTTGCTTTATCTACAAGCAGCTTTTAATCTATTAGTGTTATTACAAATAAGAAAAAAAATAGGTATGTACATATATAATACTGGTTTAGTTTTGACTAAGACTTAAATTTGATGAAAGTGACACTGTGATGATATGGATCAGGCAGCTAGACTTCCTTTGCTCTTAAAGTCCATGTTTTTATAGGCATATTTTTTTTTTCCTTCTGCTGCCAAGTTTTCTGTGGGTGATTTGGCATGTGCTCCCTTTAGGGACTGGCACAAGTCGATAAGCACTCAGCACGATGAAAGCAGTGTATATTTTACTGAACACAAGCAGTTGTTGCTCTCTAGTAATTCCCTTCATTCAAAGTCTGTCTCACTGGTCTGTTGTTCTTTTCCTCTAAATTAGGTGCAAAACTGTGGAGTGCTCTGTGAACACTAATGAGGTGTATAGGATAACAAAGTGCAATTTGGCCTTGGAGTCTCCATTGTGAAATAACACCTAGCATGCTATGGTGTCAGTAGCAAAACAGTTCAAGTCTGAAGCCACAATTTGAAAACTGAATGTGTTAGTGCCATTTATTACAAGAGTAATTATTTATTTTGTTTTAAATCCATTATGTTTAGATTTATGCAGCACATCTGAAACAGATTGGATGGGTAAAGTCACTGAGTGACAGTATTTGGCCTACTGGAGTATTTTTTAAGGTTCAGGAATAATAAATCTGTTTAGAGACAGGTTTTCTTAAAGCCTTGCTTGTATTCAAGTATCTGTGCTTCTTGTACAACGGCTGTGTTTTGTACAGTATGATTTTTTTATTATCCTTTCAATGTAGCCTACTGGAAATTGTTTCCCATTCGTATTACCCCAAAATATATTTTGAGAAGTAACAGGCTTCAAAAGAAGTACTATAGTAGGTAAAAGAGTGAAAATTGTTCTGTTTATTGATATACTGTGCTTGAAGCCAGGCTTAAAAGTCAATGAGGTGCTGATTCACGTGTGTATTTGTGTGGTAAATTTTAAGACTCCTGCAGCTTTTTGACAGCACTACCAGCCAAGTGTCTCACTCAGCAGCATGGTTCTGAAACAGTTGGAGCTCTTTTGTCCCAGATATATAAGCTTAACTGCTTGCCCAGTGTACCTTGCTGCAAATTTGAAAATTGAATTCATTTGAATGCTTTATTTCAAAGTGTCACCTTTGTATTTCTGCTTTCCAGCTCCCTTACTGAGAGATGAGTTGCAATTCTTATTTATAATATGCTGGTGTGTGGAACTTGCACTGGGAACATGACAGCCAGACACAATTCAAGATGTTCATGTTCATTTCCATTCTACTCATCTTTTGAGAATCACTTAATGTACTTGTATCATCATGGATAGTTTTCTTACCTGCTCTTCACCATGAGGAGAGGAGATTCTCTGTTTTGTTTTATAGGTGAGGAGCTGAGACAGGGGTGAAATATTCCTGCCAGCTAGCCTTAGACACCTGATGTGAGACTATGCTTCTATAATCAATATAAAGGTAATGCTCAGCACTGTTCCCTGGATGTACTCCTTGCTTTCATTTGAGATATCCAGGGAAATTAGAAGCTGGAAAGCCCAAGAAAGATGAAGCTAGGTGTAATACTCCAGAAGACATGCTTAATGCAGCAAAATTGGTCAAAATACAAATATGCTAAGTCTCACTCCTGGGCACAGGAATTTCTGGCTCTAAATGGAAGAGTGGATGTGAAAGCATTCCTGTGATGCTTTTGCCTGTCAAGTTATTGTAAATTGTGTATTTTTCTCTTCCCTCAGGAGACAACTATCTCCATACCTACGAGGAAACAGGAGACTTTGCTCTGAAGTAACCGGTAAACAAGTGTGAAGCATGAGGATTAACTCTGCTATTCAGGCTGCTATTGACCTCACAGCAGGAGCTGCAGGTAATGCTGGAGAGAGCTTAATTGCACAAAACTTCTGAGAGACAGTTTTAATGCCTTTAACAAATGTAAAAGCAGTGTCCTTTTGCTATAAAAAGCCTCACCTTCTGCACTGTAAGGATACAGAGGTGAAGCAGTGACCTTAGCCAGTGTTGTAACTGTATCACTATTGCTCTTCTCCAGTGAAACCCCTGCCACGCAGTGAAGGCATAACCCCTTATTTCAGACTAATCATCTTCTGTGAGGAGGTTTAAATTCTCCTGTTTACATGAGTCCAAGAATCAAGCAGAGTTTTGGAATGAAGTCAGTGCATGAGTGATTGAGGTGCTGCTTTTGTCACAGGAACCCTCTCTAATTGAAAGAGACAAGAAGCTATCTGACGGGTTACTGGCTCAGACAACATCCTCTAAATGCTGTGCAGCTCAGTAGTAGAACTGATGATGAATTCACTTAACTGACTTCCCTTTCAGTCTAGTCTGTGCCATAAAGTTTTACTGGACTAGTTATGTGGAAATGGTTGTATTGTCTCGCTGATATTGCCATGTTGGTAATGTCTGTGTCTGAGGGATGTGGCTTTTAATTCTGCCAGGGAAAAGGGGTCTTTTTTGACATTTCTTAGCCAACAGTGTTTATACAGAAAAGGTGGAAGATTTGTCTAATTTACTGTTGTAACAAGTTGGACAATTTTATGGATTTTTTTCTTTCCCATACAATGACTATTACAGTCAGTCCTTTTATGACTCTGTTAATGCTGTGAATATGTCAGTATTAATGGTGTTGTGTTCACTGGTAGTTATTTGGGGTCATTTGTCATAGTGGAGGTTAACAGTGCAATGAGAAAGCAAAGGGTGACAGATAGCACGAGACCAGTGTGGCAGTCTCTGCACTCTTTAGAAAATGTATCTAAGTAAGCAAACAGCTTGTTCCTCCAGCAAATTCATAACCTGGTTTTACCTTCCTCTCCAGATACTAGTCTTGACTACCTGTTAAGTAACGACACACTGGGGCAAGTAAATTCTGAACAAGAAAAAATAAGTCATTTAGCTCTCTGTGGGTCATAGTCCTTTGCCTAGGATCTAAGCAACATCTGATTACTTCTTTGATTCAGTAGGACTCTTTTCTCATTATTGCCATGTTGTTATAGAACCACACTTGTCTAAATGTTCAAACAGATTTGACTTTTTTTGTTTTCTTGTTTGTTTTTGTTTTGTAGTTGGGTTTTTTATGACTCTTTACTGCTGGCTGGAAGAATTATTTTTTTCTTTAGTATTTTAGATAATAACTAGGACCCTTGGTCTTTATCTTGAGGCTTACAAAGTTCTTTGCTGTAGTTCACTAGGCTTTTTGTACCACCTCCAATGACAGTCTTTTTGGAACAACCATTCTCTGTCAACTCCCAATTTTTCAGCTTTACATTTCCAAGACCATTCCTGGTTTTCCTGGGTAGTAGCCATTATTTTATTACAGAAACCTAGCATTTGTCCTGTAAATTAATATCTACCTTCCCTGCAAATACCATTGGCTGAGCCTTTCCAGCTCTGCTTTTCATTTGAAGCTTACATGGATGTTACTGGTCTGATCCAGCTACTTTTCTCCTTGGTTATCCTTCCATAACAGGAAACTCTTTGTGCTTCCTTGCATGATTTGCTCTGAAGCTTTTAACCATCTGGTTGAGAATGAGGTTTTATGGCAGCTAGACTTGAATTTCTCCAAAAAGCCTGAAGTACCTCTTTGCAGAGGAGCAAGAATGTAACACAAATGTGTTTGCAAAGAGTAAAACAGATTGTAAATAACATTCCTGAAACAAACACTTGCTTACTCTTCTCCCCACATAAAAGACACAGAACTAATCTTAATTGGATTCACACATTTGTTTCCATTTCAGTTACTTTGTTATCTCCATTTACAGATAATTTAAGGTATATGCCTGTCAACCTTGCTTTGGTTAAAGATGAACTTCTGTTTTAGGATGGTTCTCTCTTTCTAAAAAAAGCAAAACCATAAAGCCTATATAAGGCACACGTATCATGTGCTTCCTGGCAGGTGTCTGCTTCTAATAGATTGCTATCACTGTACACTGTTTCTTACTGAAAAAGTGTAACATTAGCTCTTTCTGCAGGCTACAGAATTGAGTTAGATCTTGTGGAGGGACACTGCACTGTGAGCGAAATGGTTACTGATGACGTTAATGGAAATATCTCACAAGTCTTCAGGGTATTGACCTTGCAGTTCAGTTTGGAAAAGATATCATGTTGAGAAACTTTGCCCTTTTGTCCTTTTTCAGCTTATACTCAACACTTTCTTCCAGTATGTGGAAATAAATGTACTTAAGAGCCATCTGGAGTTTTGAAGTAAAGGGTTTGAGTCTTTGGTTATCAACTTATTATATATGATCAGTTTAGCACTCTCAGCAGTGTTCCTTCTGCCCTGGAGGAAAAACTTGATTACTAATCTTTCAGGGGGTTTTTGGTTTTTTATTATTGGAATGTAAAATCAGATGGTTTCTGAATCACATCACAAATAAGCAAAGGAAAATGCTACTCAACTCATTGACACAAGTGACTTGATTGCAGAACAATACTTCTAATTCAGCACAAGTTTATACACGTGAGCTGATTCATTTAGATGCTTGCTTTTCCTGAGGTAAAGAAATGTTTAATGATAATCGTGCTATTACTGCCCCTTCGCCTGATTTTAATTTCTTAGGGTAACTAAATTCACCACTGACAATTGATGCTATTGTGCTAAAATCAGTGCACTTTTCTTTTCCTACAGAGAATTAAATTTATCTTTGCTTTTTGTGTGATTTTGCTAATACTGGTGCTTGAGTATAGATGTCAAAGTTGTGATAACCTTCAGCCACCCTCTTAACTTCCACTGCTTGCTTAGGTGGGACAGCATGCGTGGTGACTGGCCAGCCCTTTGACACCGCAAAGGTGAAGATGCAGACGTTCCCCAACATGTACAAAGGACTTGTTGACTGTTTTGTGAAAACCTATAAGCAAGTGGGGTTTCGAGGCTTCTACAAGGGAACCACACCAGCCCTTCTAGCCAACATCGCAGAGAACTCTGTTCTGTTCATGTGCTATGGATTTTGCCAACAAATTGTGAGAAGAATTGTTGGAGTCGACAGGAAAACAAAGCTCAGGTTAGTAATAAAAATCTGGCTTGTGTTTTAAAATAAATAAATAAAAAATCATGCCATTGTTACTTGCCAATACTGTATTGTCAGGGTGCAAGTGATGTTCCACGCCTTTCTCTGCCAGTATAAAGTGGAATATAGACCTTTATGTGATGATATGGTGTCTAAATATAATAGAGCCACCTACTAACCAGTCACTATAGCTGGCTGGTTTAGATAATCACAACTTAACTGGAGTATTCAAGACCTGGAACATTTTTATCAATGGAACTGAGCATTGCAACACCTTGATGTCTAGGTTGTTCTGATTTTGAAGGGGAGCTAGTGTTTCTTCTTACAGGGAGGCATACTAAAGGGAAAAGACAGTTTTCTAATATTGCCTTGTTTTTAAAAATTATTTATTTAAGTTTCAAAAGCTTGAATGTAATGGTGGTTAGATGAAAGGTCTCATTTTGAAGAGTGTGTTGTGTACTACACTGGCAAAAAGTGATTGCCTAAAGAATAAGAAAGAAGTGTTTAATACTTACTGAGTCCTCTGCCAAGTTTGTTCTTAGTTCAGAGGACTTCTTGATTCTGGTTTGATCCAGTCACTGACTTTGGATCTTTTGAAGACTTGTTCAGTCTCCTCTTGAATTCTTCTAACTACCTTGCCTCTGAAGTACACTTTGGCAGGGAGCCCTGCAGAAGATAGTCATTAACTCCGTAACTGTTGATCCTTAGCCACTGGGATTTTGTAGATCTCTATCCATTGCTCCATGCCCCTCTTCCCCACCTGAATCTTTTCTTATATGGGAGAACTGCAGCCCTCCTAATCAATGAGCACTCTGAAGCTGTTCCTTTAGCTGTCATTGCTGTCTTTCTCTGAAACTCCTGTAATTCTAATGTGTCTGGGGATTTAGCTTATGAGACCAGAGTTGTGCAGAGTATTCAAGATGTGAACAGATTGTGGATTTATGCACTGGCACAATGATTATGATCTTCTAGCTAGGATGGCTGTTCTCCAGATGCATCACTTTAGAGCTGTCAGTGGCCCAGCAGTCTCAATGTGCCTTACTGTTATGCATTTCTTAAGGTATGTCTTCTGTGCAGCACTAAGATTAGCTGCACCTTCTCCATCCTTGTGCTATGCCACAGGATGCAAAAGACTTCTCTTACTGTCCTAACTCCATTCATTCAAAGGGTAATGCAAGGCTAACCACATTCAGCTTTGTATTAATAGCTTTGTTCTGCCTCTGTCATATGTGTCTCCAGTGGAAGTAGCAGGCCATGATTCTGCATTTGAGATCTCTGACATGATACGGGTAGCTTCCTAAGTGCAAGACAATTATCTAAAAGTGACATTAAGTGAGGTGTTTCTCCTGTCACACTAAGACATGCTGTATCTTAAAACTGAGGCCTTCTATGAGGGGAATATGAAGTGAAGAAACAAATCATCTCTACTTGCATTATTTTTCACTGTTTTCTGACAGTTAAGACCCTTCAGCTGAGGCAAGACTGTTTTCACCTTTCCTTATTGGTTTCTTAAATCAGAGGGTTTCTGCTTGCTCAGCTTACAGATTCCTTACCATTTCCTATCCACTAAAATGTTGGCGGTAGGCCTACCAGCATGTTTCACTTCTTAACCTTCTTTTATGATCATCCTGGGAGGTAGACCACAGATGTGCAGAGGTCCTAGGATTATCTCATGTGACTGAGACAGCATGTTTATGCTGTGTGCAATGGAGGTAGTGCAGGAAACTTTGAACCGTACATTGGTGTACTACTGTCCTTGGAGTCAGATACAGAATGGAAATGTAATTTGAGTATGTAACAATAGCAAGTTGCATTTGGCATCTGATCCTTCTTTCCTTGGTCAGATAATGGTGCTTTTCAGATCCAGGGTGGCTGCTTAATGTCTTGTTGATTCAAGATCAAATAGCGTGAGTGTAGAGCTGTCACTGCTATATCTGATTATGTCATGAGCTTTGCTTCATGTCACAACTTCAGTTTCGTGATGCTTCTGCAAGGTGAAAAATTGTAGCTTTAATCTCTGATACTATAGATGTATCAAACTGCTGGACACAGGGCAAACATCTCCCTTGTATGGAAAGAATTTCTGTGCTGCAATGAGGTTGGTCTCAGCTGTGCCGACTCCCCAGCTTCTGAAAGAAGAGAGAAGCTCCACTTCTGTGCTATTGTGCAGCTCCTGTCTAACACATCAGAATCTGAAGGAGCCTGTTTAAAATGCATCATAAATCAGTATGACCCTCGAATACCAGCCTTTTGAGTCCTGGCAGTTTAGCAACCCCAGAATTTGTAAATTGTATGTGTAAAATCACCACAAAGTAAGCCCTAGTTTTGGAATACTGTGAGTCATTGCAGATGACAGTGCTGTCTTGTTCAGTGTTGTAGTTTATGTTTGTCTGTGCTATCTCTGATTCACATTGTTGCATTCATGGTAATACATCCATAGAAAGATTACAGTGATCCATTGTGCCTTGCTTTCAGTTTTCTATCATCTTTCACTGAAATCCTGTATTAATACTGGTAAAGTGAATTTGAAAACACTGACATCTATCTATACGAGGTGATTGTTGCTCCTGTTCTCTTCGAGGAAGTAACTAGTACCCAAAAGTTGCCCAGGAAAACAAGTCTATGGAAATCTTTATAAAAGCCAAAAAGGGGAATATTTGATGGTGTTTATTGTGCTGCAATCACTGAAGTACAGCAAAAAGGGTAGAGGTTGCAATATATCTTCCTGGGTGTCAGAAGGATGTCTTTGTGTTGCAAAGAAGATAGGATGAGCTAGTTTTTTCCTCTCTCTAGTTCAAGTAACTGCCCTTTTCCCTTGAGACTCTTTCTACCAGGATTGCCAGTTTTTCTTGAGGATATTTAGAGTAGAGGTTCAGGAAGCTGATTGCTGGTGTGGTGGCTCCACTGCACTAAAGGTCATTGCCCAAATACCTTCTTCAGTTTCTTTCTTGCAGTGATCTGCAGAATGCTGCTGCAGGCTCCTTCGCCTCTGCCTTTGCCACCCTTGTCCTCTGCCCCACAGAGCTGGTGAAGTGCCGGCTACAGGCCATGTATGAAATGCAGTTGTCAGGAAAGATAATCCAGGGACACAAGTAAGTATACACCTTGCTCAGTATCTCTGAAACCATTTTATGTGTATTATTACTTTAAATTCTGTATTGGCTCAGTGTCACATTTGTAGTTCCTTGCTAATCAGAGCAGAGTTGTGGCTGGAAGGGTCACAGCCTGCAGGCCTTTTGGGTACTAGTAAAGCTGGATGCCAGTGAAGGGCTCCTAGCAGAATCTTGTTCTAAGTCTTACTTTAATTCTGGTGTTTACACAATAGGTCTAGCCCTTAATTGTCACTGCAGTTGCCTTTGTTCTGTAACCTCTCATTATCTGACTATTAAGCATCACTAACTGGATCAACCTCTCTATTAGTACAGTTTGGTCAGTAGTGAAGGGTGTTATTCAAAAGGATGGCCCCCTTGGATTTTACCGTGGCCTGTCAAGCACTTTGCTGCGGGAAGTCCCAGGCTATTTCTTCTTCTTTGGAGGGTATGAACTGAGCCGGACATTCTTTGCCTCTGGGAGATCAAAAGATGATTTAGGTATGGTGACTCTTTTTCCAGGCGTGTTTTAGCATGTTGTTATGGGGGACATAAGGGAGGGCTTATCTTCCATGAAGATACACTAACGATGCACAGCAGTTGTACAATACATGTAAAATGAAGGAAACTGGGAATAGTAAATATGGAGGTCTGCATTTTGTGTATATATAGTAATGAATTATTGAAGTGACTGCTTTCTAATGAAGCAGGATGTATTATAAATGGAAAATGAAAACAGTGAGCTAACAGTACAAAACTGCTGAAATATCTGACCGTACAGTGTAAGACAACTCTGAACTATTTCATTTCAGCAGCCATTTAGAGTGATTTTGAAGTATTTATCTGTATTCTCTTGAACAGCATGCTCAAGTGTATGCTGAAATGTATGCTGACCATTAGATGTAATTATAATGATAGTAAGAGAACACTGAGATTGAAAATTAGACGTGAAAAAAATGTGGCAATGCCAGAATAAAGACTGCCTATGTCCTGTTGAAAGACTGAACAGTAATACTTTGTCTTGCTGGGAGTCAGGATTTCAGCTGCATGCATTCTGGACTGGTTTGTTACAAAATGTTTATAAACATCTGATCTGAAATACAAAATCAGGCTGCATCATAAAAAAATGACTGATCACAAAATAACTCACTCTACTGTACCAAAGAAATCTCTGTATAGGTGATTAGTAACACTATATGACATAACTCTAAACCATTTCACAATTAGCCTTGGAAAGTAGTTACAAGTGTTAAAGCAGTAAATTTAGTTAATACAGACAAGACAGAATTCTGAGTTATGGTTTTTTAGCATGGCAAATAATCTAAGAGGCACTCTTTATAACCTTTGAGCGTCTAGTTAAACTTGTAATTTACCAGTGGCTTAAAATTAACTTAAAGGCTTGGGAGGGAGAAGAAACCGCTCTTTTGTCATAAGCAGGTTGCTCTGTTCTCTTTGCCTTTTGTAGATGAAATAATGTTATATTTGTGCTGGTGAATATTGTGGTGTGTATAAAAGGTTATTTGTTAACTTTAGGTCCTGTTCCTTTGCTACTAAGTGGAGGTTTTGGAGGCAGCTGTCTGTGGATTTCTGTGTATCCTGTGGACTGTGTCAAATCTAGAATTCAGGTTCTTTCAATGGCTGGAAAACAGGCAGGCTTTATGGGAACATTTATAACTGTTGTGAGAACTGAAGGTAAGTATGCAAGCAGAACAGCTGAATTTTATAGGGCTACAGACTGAAATCTATCTCTTCAACACTTGAAATTGCATAAGAAATCTAGTCCAGTGACAATGTGTTAGAGATAGACAATAACTGTTTCTAGCAAACACAAATATTAATGCTTCATCTAGTCTGGAAAGCTTGGAATCTAGGAATTGAGACCTACTGCATCTGCCCTGCTTCTTGGTTTAGGAGACTATTCACTTAAAGCTAACAAAAGCTCAGGAGGTATTAAAAGTAGATAAAGGAATGAGGTCCGTTACCTATGACCAAACCTAGGTTACATGAAGATTGAAGGAACTGGGTAAGTTCCATGCAGAATTTTTCTTCACCTCTAGAAGTTAATATATGGCTGATCATTGATTTATCAAACAGCCCTGTCCAGCCTGGCATGGAGACATCTACCTCAGCATCTCATCTCTGGAAAAGGCCTGGGTCAGGCATTTTGGAAGATGGTCTAAGAATGTACATGGCAGCAAATATGAATTCTGGCCCCAGTGCTAGGGAAGATACTCCTCAGAACTTAAATTTTACTTGGGGCACAGCTCCAACATAGTCCTGCTGTTTTTTCTGTCTCCTTGCCAGCTGTGGTATATCTGCTGTGAAGTGTCTCTCAGGTGACCAAGACCTTGTCATACCTGAAATAAGCTTCTAACATAAGCACTTACATGGCTAAACTCGTGTTACAATGCTAGATACTCCTATATCAATATCCAGTAACACTGTGTTAGCAGCTACACCACTGTTCACGCTCCTCTAAGCAGAAGCTTGCTTCAGTATCCCTCAAAGGTGGTTGATGCAGACAGCCAATGTATTAAATGACTAACTGGCTCTGATTTCATTTCCAGGTGTACTTGCCTTGTATTCTGGACTAACGCCAACTATGATCCGTGCGTTCGTGGCCAACGGGGCACTGTTCCTTGCCTATGAGTACAGCCGGAAACTTATGATGAAACAAATAGATTCTTACTGATACCTTCCAGCAGATAAAGAACAAACGATTATTATAAATAAATGATCAAAAATATGTAAATCACATGATGGTCTGAGGAGGGCCAAATCAGTGACCTAATTTTAGGAACTCAACTCCAGTCTAGATTTGTAATCTTTCAAAATCAGGTGATTTTATAGAGCTGTGTACATACTGCCTGAATTGCACAAGCAGAACTATCTCCATCTTGCAGATTCTGCACTAGGTACATTGCATGTCATAAATGTATTTCCTGACCTGTTATGGTGCTAAAAAGACTTATTAACCTGTGGGGTTTAATGTAACATGAGACAGTAGGCTATGATTTGCCTACAGCAAAGCACTGGTTTTACATCTCTGCTGTCATAGTGACCTTTACCAGTTGTTGCTGGTGTGTGACTCAAAAATAACATGAGTCTTGTCTAATCATACTGATTATGGATGACTTGGACATAAACCTCAACTAGACCACTGTTCTTCTCCAGCTCCCAGCTGCTCTGTGACTTGCCAAGGTCTTGGCAGATGGTGTCTGACTTACATACTCTGTCCTTCTGAATGGACTTATAAAAGTAGGAAGTGTTCACCCCCTACTACCTTGTACAAATGACATGCATGCGTTTTTGATAAAAGAAACCCAGTAACAATGATAAGGAATCTATGCAGCATTTTATTGTTTTCTAAATCCTTTCAAGCAGTGGTAGAATATGCTAAGCACTGCTTAACATAAGGCACAGTGCTGGAAATAGCTGCTGGCTCTGAGCACAGAATTGTAAGTTTGTGCAGGCTCCTGTTTGGGCCGCCTTGTCATGAACGAGTCCATGTGCTGGAAGGACAGGAAGCTGAAGAGGAGCAGAGAGCTAGAACTGTTCTTAAAGACACCTGACACTATGGTCTCTTGTATAGCACACTCTTACTTGGGCTGAGTCCTGCCCCTTGCTGTGCCTCTTCAGCCGAGTGGAAAAAGCTCATGTGACTGGATAGCTTGTATCACCTTCAGGCCTGGAGGGCATGCCTGCTTAGTCATGTTCCTTGATTAACTGTGTAGTTAGTGTTACCCAAAATAATGCAGTGACACCTATTTCCAGATGCCGCTTTTGTTCTTGAGGTAGACCATTCTTTGTACAAGCATGCTCTGCCTTGTAAGAAGCAGCTACTGTCTTATCCTGGAATAAGTCCAAGCAGGTCTCAGGTCAGCACAAGCTTGGGCCTGGAGTTGTACAGCGATGCTGTGTGCTGTAAGTGCAGCCCAGCAGTGGCGGGGGGGTGGGGCACAGACAGAGCCCTTTGACTCTCTGATAGCATCACAGCTACACAGAGAGTAGCAGCTTCTCACAGCAACCACCTTTGTTAGAGCTGGAACAGCCTCATTTTGCATGTTACAGCTTCCCTTTCAGATCCCAGAAACAGGAAGAAGCTTTAAGCCTAGATGAAATCATCTCAATACCTGCTGCCTCTTGCAGTGGAGCCAGGGTGCACCTAAGCTGGCTAATTTCTTACATTGTCACAGCCTCTGATGGAAAATGGTTGCTGGAGTTCCACAAACTCTTCTTGCTCCTCCAGCTTTCAAGTGCAGAAGGAACAAGTCATCTCCCTTTCATATACCATCAGAAAAGGTAGTTAAAGCAGGGCATGGCTGAAGAATCTTCAGTGTCTATTGCACCACTTTACCTTGATTGACTAATACAGGAGGAGCAGCAATACTCTGGAGTGCCAGTACTTTAAAGGGAATTTATACCAAATGTTTAAATAATTCAGGTAGGAGGGTGAGACTTTAAGAGTTGTTAGACTTCTCCTTTTCAAAGTTGTCTAGCTAAGAGAAATAGTATATTTGTACATGGTTCTAATAGTTACAAAAAGCTGAGGACTGACTCCACATCAGTGGAATACTTCAATCTATTTCTTAGATTTGTCTTTGCTTTCATTTTTTAAAGCTCATGGTTGCAGTTTTTAATATAGCAGTTGAAGCTTCAAGAGAAGCAGGATATTTAAAACTGAACCTACAGCAAGAAGCTGGTGACATTTTTGAGAGTTTACCTTCTGAAGTTGATGTAAGCAGGAATTTTTCCATTCACAGCTGCTTAAGCTGTACACGTGTATCAGTTGTTCAGCTAAGAACTTCATAATGGTATAGGAATTCATGGGAATAAAGTTTCATTTGATTGACTGAGTACCTGATGATTGTTTATGCAACACCATTTAACAAGCTTATCTAGCTGAGAAACAAAGAGAGATTGGAGTCAACATCACCACCTCTCTAGAATTAAAAGAAAAGACTTTTTACAACCAATGAATGTATAAAGCCCTTAAAACCAAAGGGAAAGTGGCAGCTAGAGCAAGGTGCTGTGAAACAACTGCTAATTTTATATCTTCTACTATGGAAAATGAAGCCCATGGTTCAGCGCTTGGCCTGTTGCTTCATTAGTACCAAAGACAGTTCTAGCATTAAGGTTCACCTCAACTTCTAAGTTTTTACATTACCATGATATAGGCTATAAGGTTTCCATCAGAAGAATACCAGGAGTCAGCATAAGTCACAAATTTACATATGTAAGGGATGAGAGTCCACTACCCTGAACCCAGTGAAGGTCAGTGCAACAGGGAATGCAGGACCTGTTGTTACCATCTCCTGAGCAGTGGTGCTTGGATGGCCCAAGAGAAATGTAGTATATCCCTTAAACAGCTATTTTGTTTCTCATTCTTGCTTACACAATAGTTTTTACTTAACTGCATGTGCTTCAGCTAGAAAAATCTGACTTACTGTTACAGCCTTTGCTGCTGCTACCTGAGAAAACAGGCTTACTCCATAAGCAGGAAGAGGTGTCACCTTAATTGCCCTGCCAACTGCTAGAAAGGGCATCAGCTAGTAGAAAGGGCATCCTAGGACAGCGGTATCCAATTGCCCGAGCTAAGCCAAAATGAACTTGGTCATCAGCCACTTCTAGCTGTAATAAAAGGGCGTCCTCTTCCAGCTCCAAGCACATTCATAGGGACACTGAGACCTTACATGCCTGCTTGCCCTGTTGCCCTCTAGTGCTGCAGCTGGGATCTCACAACTGCGTAACTGGGTATTTCTTCCTTTTCAAGCCAGAGATGCGGGGGTTGTATTAACCTTGCCAGCACCACTTAACCTTGAGGGGCAATTAACTCCAGAGCAACACCACAGATTGGGGAACAGCATTGCAGAAGTTGAACATGAGCCAGCACACCCTTGCAGCAAAGACTAGGCTGCTAGAGCTGGCTCTGGAGCCAGCAGGTAAGGCAGTTATGACAATCTGCTCATAGCTCTCACATCAGTCAGAGCAGACAGAGAATGCCACATCCAATTTCTTGTTCTCCAGTACAAGAAAGGCTGTGACAGACTACAGCAAGTTAAGCAGAGGGCAGTGAGAACAGATGGTGGAGAAAACAGAGTTTGTTCACCCATAATAAAAGGCTGAAGAGTCTACAGTTACCTCATTCATGGGCAGGGACAGAGCCAGGCTCTTTGCAGAGGCTTACAGGGCAGGACAAGATGCAACAGGTACAACTTAGAATCAGGGAAATTCCAACCAGGAAGGAACAGTAGTTACAAGATTAAGTACTGTGTGAAAAATGCTATCTGTGGAGATACATAGAACTAAACTAGATTGGGTGATCTAGCTCTATCTGGGCCTGTTTTACACAGGAGCTTGGACTACATGTACTTAAGTGACCCGGGCTCACTCTATCCTGCACCTAGGCCTGCAAACAAGTGATAGGACTCTGTTGGCCATTCAAGACAGGCTTTAGCCTCCACACTTGAAGTACAGTGCTGATAGAAGCAGCTTCCAAGAGCCTGGCTCCTAAGTCCTAGATAATTACACAATAGCAAAAGTTCAGTCCACATGAGTACTTCATACCACTATCCCCAAGTGAGCACATGGAAGGTATGTGACCTCTGCTTACCCCATTAACTGTAAAGCTACATCACTTCCCTTCTACTCTTGGTTCCTAACAATTTAAAGACTAAGGAAGCAACAGAATCAAGAAGCTAACACCTGAACATATTTCACATTGAGGAAGATATAGTCTCCATAGAAGAGCTGCACTGCTGAGAACATTTGGAAGCAGAATAAAAGTCTCCTGGAAGTTGTGAATTACAGGTCTTAGTACAGCTCAAGAGGGGTCAGTGAGCATTTGCACTATTAGCTCAAATGGGCAGGTGCACAGATCAAACCCACCACATGCAGATATTAAGGCAAGCCTCACTAAGTGATCCCAGGCAGCTGTCATGCTCCTGAGCTGATGAGACACAAACTTAAGTCTTAGGGCATGTGGCCATCGCAGCCCTTTGTGGGGAGGTACAGCAGTAGAAAAGCAGCTGTGCAGTCTCCAACCCCCACAGGCAGCTCCCAGGACACATGTTGCTCAAACTCCTACACCAATGACTCCTGATGAAGAGCAGTTTAATACCAAGGCTTCTACTGAAGCAGCAGTAATCTGACATAGGAAGACTAATATTTCTCCCTCAAAATTCCCATATTCTACTGATCTGTGGAAAACCCTGGTGCTGAGGGAGATGTGTCAGATTTTTTCAGTCTCATGGCAGATTGCTGGTCTTCACCCACCCTTGGGTTAATGATATTGCTTAAAGACCAGCAATTCGCTTAGATTACTAAAACAGGAATTACCTGTATGCAGAGATACCTAAACTCCTAAGGATGATGTGACAACATTTAGCTGATACTAAATAACTCTTCAGAGTATTATTTTCCTGCACAACAGAACTTCATGTAACTTTATTTGAGAAGTTGTATCTACACAGATATACATTAAGTACATGAAAATTAGACTGCATCACTTTATACTGAAACAGCAAGACATTCTCCAGGAAAGAGTTTTACATGTTTCCCTTCTTTCAGATTTCCCTTATGAATCAATAAAGTTCACCTCCACAGCAAATGTCTCGCTATAGACTTTCCAAGTTTTAGACTTGTGAGGGTTATCCAGCTCATTCCTAGGAAGGTAAAGTCTGAAAGACAAAATTCAGTAATATATCTTAACAACCTAAGACATGCTTTTCCATTCAGCCATCCGCAGAAGTTTCAAGCTCAGCCCTGGAATATGAAATATAGCCCCAGATCTTGAATTGAAACACACATCAGCCATGCCTGCACAACAATTTGCATCTGAAATAGTCTGAGAAACAAAGTCAACCTGATGGGTTTTTGGGTTGGTTCCACGTCCACCCCTCCCAGAGCCCCACAATGCAAGACTGTTAGAGTAAAATTAATGTTGCATTCAGCTCAAGGTCTCCCGATAGGTTGCGAGTGTCACTAATTTAGTAATTGATCTTCCTAAAGCTAAGGATTCAATTCAGTGCTCAACTTCATCGGGTACATTCTCCAATTTTAATGTTTACTAAATTCACGTCTAGTTATCATTTAAAAGCACTTGCACATCAGCTACAGCTGAATTAGAGATATAGAAATAGAAGTACTGCCTTAAGAGCTGTTTCACTTCTGATCAGACCTAGTTCACTTCAGGTCTACCAGAATTCTCTGGGCAGGAAGGGAGAAATGAAGGCCTGGTGGGGCATCCTCCCTAGTTCTGGAGTAAACAAAGCACTTCAGCAAAACTCTCAAAATGGCAATGTTTCAGGGCTGTCAGACAGTAGGCATACATTTCTCCTGGCACTGGCTTGGTCTAATGAGTGTCTGCACCTAGATAGCAAGGTGCATTGCTGGTTCAGCATATTAAGTTTACAGTTACAAACAGACCAGAGGCTACCTCTCCTCATACTCTGACAGGATCAGTTCAGTAAAAATTGTTTCCTTTCTATTCCAGTCATGGAGAACACAGTAATTTTATTTCCTATGTCAAGTTCACTGTTCCTCTGCCTAAATCTGTCAAAGCAGGTTAGACAGAAGATAAGGATCTCCTGTCTCGCATTTCTACATCACTCCCCAAGCAAGACAGACAAGTCCAACTTTCACTGGCTGGAGCTTTCCCAGGAGTTCTAGTCTCAGCAAGCAAAACCACAGTAATTTCTAACTTTATCAAAAACATGAGAAGCCATAAGAGAGCCTTTCTTTGGATGCCAAGCATCAGTACTTCCAAGTGTGGTCTTAATGTTTGCCTGCTAAGCTACTGAGTGAGTTCCAGCCTTTTAGGCAGCCGTACGATAGAGGATGGTAGATTTGAATAGTTACCATTAGATTTTTGACTTCAAATTCATTAACAATGCTTAGAGCACTGAGGAAATAGTCCAGTGGCTTAAGATAAAAACCTCACATATGTTTAAAATACTTAGCACAGTGCGAGAAGCTGCCTGCTCATAAGTTACAGCTGAGGGTCAAAGACCAGTACCAACTTGGAAGTTAAGACAGCTGGCTCATCAAGCCTATCTCAGCTTTACTATGTTTATGAACTTTCAGCTCAGTTCAGACACCAGAAGTTAAGATCTGGAGACAGTTACAATGATCATTTACCTGTTATTTTCAATAAAGGAAGTGTTGAACCAGAAGAAGAATGGGCAGTCATCATAGCCTTTTGGGAGATCCTAAACACAAAGGATTAAGGACTTGTTAAGGAATAAGTGCCAGAATCAGTACACTTGAAGATTCCAATGTCACACACAGATCACTATTTTCACTGCAATTATTTCAGTACTAGGTCACTCAATACAATGAGGTAAGAGCCTCATGTTAGAAGCAGGTACTCAACTAAGACGTCTTGATCACACTGCTGTATGAACAGCCAGATGACTCCCCTGCTTGCCTAGGCTGAAGTAGCACCACTTGCTGCATCCCTCAGTGCACAGTGAGACCACCCTACACAGCAGGAGTCACTGGGGAAAAACAGGTTCTGCCCCACACCACCCAGCCAGCCAGGACCCAGCTGCAGTGTGCACTGCAGCCTCTCCCCAAACCCAAGTGAAGGTCTTCACACTGTTATACTTACAGAATCTGATTCAAATCTGACTTTCACATCACCACTTAAAACAGGGCAGTCTTCCAAGCCAATGACTACAGAGTCACTTTCAGAATCAAAGAAGAGCTAGGTAACAGAATAAAGTTTTTTTATGAGAAGTTACTGCAGAGAGACAAGGAACCAATTCATGACAATACCTAGCTATTCATTCATGGTATACAAACACAACAGCAGTGCTAGAATAACAGCCAACAGTTTAAGCTACTCAGGACAGAGTGAGCTATTTGTGTTTAAGTGACTCCTAGGGAAATCTTCACTATCTTACCACTACTTTTCCTAGGACTTAGCAAAGCTTAGCTTTTTCATCCTCTCAGAATTTACCTCATCCATCTAGTTAGATAGTTTTATGTCAAGTATTCAACTTCTGTACAAAGACACTTTTGACCTGTAAGTCAGCTTCCAGCTTCTGTGACTCAAATGACGAGATTTCACAGTACTCACCCTGCAGTTTTTTTGACTGGCACATACACATTCTAGTACAACCTGCTTCCTTGTTATTATCTGCACCTTCATATCAGTTCCATTGCCCTTCCCAACTCCTAGGAAGAAAGCATTGCATTATACTAGAGCACCCATATTAGCTGGAAACATAAAAATGGTCACAAAAACCAAGTGCAATCCCATTCAAAAGTGCCTTTTTTCCAGACTGCCTTGTGAAAGACTTTAGAGAACTCAAATGCTAAAGGTAAATCAGGATTCTGTGGTTGAAAATTGTATACTGAAGTAGCAGTGAATCCCACTAGTGAAACAGGCTAATGTAGAGTCTAGTTTCACAGACTGAACAAGAACTGCAGTTTGAAGTCTTCTAAAACAATGAGGGATAAACTTCCAGCCTTTGATTAAGATTACCTGTACACATGTACAGAAACAGGCATGTATATAAAGCTGAGAAACATTAGTGGATCCAGTTCCACATGTGGAGTTAGTCAAACTTGAAAAGTGATTCTCTTTCCAAAACAGAGCAGGTTGTATGTGAGCCATCATTTGACCAGACACACAGAAAGCAAAACACAGAGCAACTGACTCCAAAATACTCTTCACTGTATTCTGTGTCATTTAAATTCTCAAATCCAAGTAAATCTACATTCCTATCATGGGCTTAGCAGGAGAGACAGTAGATATCAGCTCCCTGTAATAGGAAATAATTATCAGATAGAGGAATGCCCAAGTTCAAGAGTTCTTACCATGTATAGTGTGGATTTTGAGGTTTTTTATTTTGAGTTGTCTCTCTGGTGGGAGTTTCAAGTTATACTTGTTTTTCAGGATCTCATAATACCCAACATACCTACTCTGTAACACAAAAAAACCAGACACATTATGCAGTTCCTGTACCCAACACAGATTAATTCTAGGCAGAAGTAGGATTTAAATATGTCTTCCACTCTAAGTTTTTAGCTCTCCAAAGCCCAAAAATAAGAAAGCCATTTGTTATCCTTCCCCTCCCCAGTTCAAACAATCCTCTAGACAAATTTAACACCTACATTTTTAATCAGCATTTAAATTTTGAGAAATTCTGTACTTTTTAGTTCAGCAAGAAGTGAGGAGCTTTTTTATTGTAGTTTTAAGAGGCTGAATGTTTAAACATACAAGATACTTCCATTTTACTGAAGTACATTCTGAAGGACAGTTGTACTTCTATCTTATACCATCAACTACAGTACCTCTGTCACCAGATTTACTTCACACCCCTCCATCACACAGTACAGTGAATTAATATGAGCAAAGCCCCATGGTCTGAGATAAAAAACCTGTGTGGTATTTCCCAGTGAATACAGTCTGTAGAGAATGCATTCCTCCACCCAGCCACATCTGTGCCATGGCCCCATCGCAGGCTAGGCTGCAGGCTTCTGCGCAATTGTCTTACAGTGTCATGCTCCTGTGAGGGTGCTCAGACATGTTGTGGAGTCTCCATCTGTGCAGATATTCTAGACCTGACCAGACACATCCATAGGCAACCTTTTCCAGCTCACCCTGCTTGAACAGTGGGGTTGGACTGAAAGCTTTTCTAATCTCAAGAATTCTGTTATCTTAGATACTATACTTCAGATTTGATGTTATTAGGAAGAGAAAGGCATAAGGGGAGAGGGAAAGATGCAATGCAACTCTATCAGTTGTTAGCCTTCCAACTCTTATAGAAAGAATAAAGAAAGAGTACAGAAAGTTAAGGAAGTAGTAGAAACCTACAACTCTGAAACAAGGCAGTGGATGTGGGGCAGCACAAGCACTCACAAGGTTAGTATTGGTTTGGCTACTGTTACTGAACCTGCTCAAGCTTACCTGGGATGGAGTTTCAACTCCTTGAAACTTAGTACTTGTGCTTCTATCAGTTCTTCTCTCCCCAAAGTAGTCCAAGCTTTCCTACACAAGAAAAAAATTTCAAGGGTTAAGATATCCATCCCACCACTATTCCCCTTCCTGAAAAGTGGATTTTAAACTAGAACTACACTACTCAAGTCCAATATGGGAATGCAAGTGAAAATATGCAATAGTTGTTTTGGTACCCTCTAAAGGAGACTTTTAACTAGAATAAGAAAGTACTAATTCGGAAGTCAGATACATTAAATCTGTAACCCATGAAAGAGTGAGGGAGAGCAATGACTTCTAAGCAATTTCTTTAGAACCCTCAAGTGGTCTGCGGCAGACAAAGCCAAACATTAGTTCAGATCTTCACAAACCAGACTCTGAGGAAAACAAGTGATTAAATGAATTGAGTCTGCCCAGACTACCTTGATTGACCTGGGCCTTCTGCATCCCAAGTCTCCAGACTGATATACCAGACCTGGTATACTAAAGCAGCATAAGCACCTGTCCTGGCTGCGGTTTGCTGATCTTTCTGCCTTTCCCCAGAAGAGCTTTCTGCTGGCTGTCAAGACAAGTTAAGTCTTGATGCCTCACACTACTTGGAGGGAGACTTGGGAAAAAAATTGTTTAAGACCACTTAAAAACAGTGACACTATCATTAGTAGAGTTTGTTCAGAAGTCACTTACAGTTTACATTGTTACTCAAGGCCCTAGGTCTATTATGCCTCCAATAAGAGGGCTTCAAGTTGGTATCCTGTTAAATGCTACTTTCCCAGTTCCTGCTGATCAAGAATAGACTGCATCAGAATTTACATAGTAGCAAGATTTGCAAGAACTTTTATTAAAACAGATTTTTCACTGAATCTTTTTTTTAGTATAGAATTTTCTGCAGACTATTACTGCATTTCACCAATTCAGTAGATTCTAAGGAGCATTTTGTATACTAAACAAAAATAAACAGCTTTTACCTTTGCACTTTCAAACTGGTCACTGTCTATTAGCCAGGTACAGACCATTGTTCCAGTCCTGCCTGTATTAGAAGTATGAGACAAGTTAAATTATAGCAGTTCAAAAGCATTTGGGATTTGTGAAGGTGAAGTCATCTCCTGTGATCTCATCTATTTCAAGAGTTGTGACAGTCAAGTAGCTGTATTTCAGAGAATAATGAGTTAAAGACAAGATACTACAGTTTGTTCACTTGTTCCTTGAAAGCAGTCCCCACATTTCTTTGTAATATTACCAGAGACACTAAGGATACTGGTCAGTATCTACATTCTCCATTCAGCAGGGGATAGAGGATAGCACTCTACTAAACAAGGCTATAAACTAGCATTTCCCAATGCTAGAAGTCCCAGAGTTGTTTCTCTGCCCCAACTATTTTCCCACAACCATACTAAGAAGCCATCAAGTCTGCTAGCATGAAAATCCTGTATAGTTTCAGTTTTTAATTTAAAATCTCAGAGGTCAAGTCACCCTCCCTACATTTGTTCTTCAAGCTGTAGCTTCAACATTCAGTTTTGCAAAACCTTTTAAAACAGAGCTTCACCTTGGGGCAACTTTTTTTAATGTTAAGGAACTACCTGTTCCTTAACAAGTATTTGCTTAACAGATAGTAATAGCAGGTGCTTGGCATGTGTTTGCAGGGAAGTTTGGCTTACTTGCAGTTATTTATGCATTTCAACAGCTCCCACACTACTACTGGTTGCAGATAGCACCTGCAGGTTAGCTCATATAAGGTAGCTTTGACTATCTTTTTTCCATAAGACTTCATCGCCTAATACAGTGTGCATCTTAAGATCCAGCAGCACCCAGAACATTCTAGGGGGGTAAGGTTATGGAGGAGATCATCTTGAGTGCCATCACATAACACACACAGGACAACCAGGGGATCAGGCCCAGCCAGCATGGGTTTATGAAGGGCAGGTCCTGCTTGACCAATATGATCTCCTTCTATGAGAAGATGACCTGCTTAATAGATGAAGGAAAGACTGTAGATGTTACCTACTTGGATGTTAGTAAAGCCTTTGACACCATTTCCCACTGCATTCTCCTGCAAAAACTGGCTGCTCATAGCTCAGACAAATGCACTCTTCAGTGGGTGAAAAACTGGCTGGATAATCAGGCCCAGGGAGTGGTGGTGAACGGAGTTACATCCAGTGGTGGCTGGTCACCACTGGTGTCTGCAGGCCTCAGTACTGGGGCCAGTTCTGTTTAATATCTTACCAATGATCTGGAAAAGGGGATTGAGTGCATCCTATGGGTTTTGTAATACTAAACACAGTATTATACCGTTGCTAGTCAGTGTCTGCAGAATTTATTAAGTTACACTGTAACCCCATCTCACAGTATGGTTTAGGGCCATACTTACGTCAAAGAAGCTATAATAACAATGAAGTGCAATTTGTAGCACACACAGACTACACATGAGAAATTCTACCTTTGCCTCCTTTACAATGAATTGCTATGATGTTCTTTTCATCTTGACTCATCCATTCACGAACACTGCCAGTGAATTTCAGCATGTCCCTAAACAAGAGGAAAATTAGTGCATCAACGTAAACACCTACACAGAACTATTGCAATGTAGTTCTTGGCAAGACTCACTGTAGTGCTGGGACATTGTGGTCATCAATAAATATCCTTTCCACCCTGTAGTGAAAGTACTTGGGGTCATAGCCTTTCTCACCTACAAGAAAAGAACTGAAGTTATGCCAGGAAGGGGAAGAGGATTGCAACAAAGAAAGTGGCTTGTGACACACAACCGCTGGTTTGAGCATATACTAATTTCTAAAGGACAGTTGTGTAAATAGAAAGATCAAAATGAAAAAAACCTGTGAGGTAATTTGGCTACAGCCATGATTGTTTAGCTTCTAGTTTAACACTTCTCACTTTAATTTTATCTCCAGGTGCAGAGGGTCATTCCTTTCCAGAGAGATTACTTGGGATCTGAAAGTTAGTGTTCTGATGTAGTGTCAGGGTCAACCACAGCAACAACCTGCAGGCAAAGTGGTAAAAAGCCACTAACACCGCATCCCCCATCTGACCTCCCCTATCCATCCCTCTGCTGGCCAGAGGACAGTTTTACTTTTTAATGACTTCAAGTATCACTGCTTCTAGAACATACTTTGCTTCCACCTCTGACACACTGCTATGAAGCAGGAACCTCAAAATAGTTGTTTATGAAGAATTTTTTTAGCCACTTCTAAACAGAATAGCTTTTAACTATTCTCCACTTCATTCTTCTAAGCCTACATTAGAAGATTCTCCAACATTACCTCAAGTTTTAGCCCAGGTTTAGTTTTCAACTTTTATTCTTAATAAGAACTTTGGAACACTGAAGCAATTTTTCAGCATGAACAAGGAAGTCAAAACTGCAAGACATCCAGTATCTCCTTTGCAAGCTTCAGTACAATATTAGATTAGCTTTGCAAGCTCTGGTACAGTCAATAGCCACATTCAAGACAAAATGTAGTCAGAGACAGACATGCACTTTTTGATTGGATATACATTTTTTGAGATCTGCTATTGGCAGCAGAATACCTTGAAGAGATGCATTTCTCTTTACCAATATTTCAATGTAGTCAGCAGCTAAACATACTTACTGCAGAGATTGTAGACTTTATAGTGGTCTGGATGTTTGGTGTCCAAGAATCTTGCAACTTCCTAAGCAATAACAAGATAAGAGTTCAGAGTAGTTAGTGCTCTACTCCTTATTTCCACTGCCACCTCAACCCCCCACATGGGATCAGCAACTGCATTCATGAACAGCCCCTGGACTGTTCAAAGCAAGCCTTTGCAACTCAGGTTCTTGACTGGAACAAAAGTACTACTGCAACTATCTTCCTTACCCTATATATGTTTCTACAAAATCAGGCAGCATCTCTGGAAAGGACATTATGCAGACCTTTTAAACAACTTTTAGCTGAATAGATCTTATCACTATTACTAGCCTGGGACAGAACTGCCTTAATTCTCCAAAGCATTCCCAAGGAATGGGAGCATCAGAATACCAATGTGTCCACACTGAGATACATCCCACTAGGCTTAGCTGAGGCACTACAACACAAACAGCACAGTGGAGACCATCAGTCAGTCATTCCAACCATCCACACCAGCAGAACTAGGACTGACACAATCTAGCCCACATGTAAATTAGAGGGAACCTATAAAAGAAACTAGTTTCAGAAAGACTGAACTTGGTAGATGAGATTTTTACCTTTATGGGGTTCCTGTAGAAAGACTGCTTCCCAGAAGATGGAAATGACATCGCAATGATTCGATCTGTGGAGAAGACAGCAATCAGCAGTAACAGCAGAAAGCTCCCCTACACGTAAGAACTACGTGATTGAGCAACATCCTTATAAAATGTCTTATTCCTACCCTAATTATAAGAGCAACCTACTAATTTCTGAGAGGCTTTCCTCTACATTTAGCATAACTAGAGCAAGACAAATAGTGCTTCCCAAAGCATCAGACACCATTAATGTCAGTCTGCACAAAATCAGAAGCAAAAATACTCTAAGTCAGTAGTTTCTCAGCGCTGATTCCCTAGGCCTCAGGAGATTTTCTGTCATTACATACAGCATGTTCAACTCTCTCCCAGAGGGCTAAGTCTTGAGAACAGTGCCAGAGTCATGAATCCGTATTTCAAAATCCCACAAAAAAGGAGTAGGCCTGGTTTGATTTCATACATAAGTTTCCTTAGTCTAAAACATTGGCTGTATGTCACAAACTCTTATTAAGTGAAGAACAAGGCTTAGCAGGATTAACATGCTGCAAAGTGACATTTGCTTATACAAACCAGTAATATAAGTGAGATCCAGATCAAAGCCATCTTTCATATAACGCCTTTTGTTTTCAGAGACCTGACAAAAAAAAAAAAAAAAGAGACTTAGTCTGCCACAGGAATGCCAAAGATCACCGAATATTACCAGGAAAAATCAGCCATCAACTAGACTCAGAAGTTAAGCCTGAGCAGCAGAACCTCATTTTGCTATAGCAAAGTGTGCAGCATCAGCTGAGAGTAACATAGCTTTTAGGTAGAAGCTCTGGACAGAATTTTTACCCTGAAGTATCAAAGCTTATTCTATTAAAAAGAACACTCCAAATTCTTCACAGATTGCAGCATGCATCTATCATTGTTATTTGAGTGTTTGGAGGCTGAAGGAAGAAAGAATAAAGGTAAGGGCAGCATAACTAAAATGGGTTATTGCTGAGCAATAGGATATTCTTGAAGCTTAAAGTACCACTTTAATGTCCCTGATGAAAATAAGAGGTATTTACAGTGGATAGGGCTTCAACAGTAAGGTTGTTTTGTTTTCACCCAAAATAAAGCATCAGAAGCATTCAAACTCCTACCTTCCCCCACAAGAGGGGAAACAGTCTACGTACCACACAAGCTAGAAATTGCCAGTTGAGACACATGGTGGTGTTGCAATCACTTTGATATGCCAGCCTTCCAGGTCAATTTTCTGCTTACTTGAGCAAAGTTAAGAATTACTAGCTCTGCTGAAGTCGGAGATAAAGCTCCAGTAGCCTGTCAGGGAAACTGAACAGACGTGCTGCTTGGGCAATATTATCAATAGCAGAGCAATAGGCTGTGGCCAGTCTTGCTATTTACCATCGATGGGTGCCTGGAGAAAGAGCTAGAGTTGGAAACAGTAGTGATAGCCTAGATATATTAAGAGGCAAACTTACCATTCTCCTGGTCACCACTTCAAGTTGCTTCTTTTGTGAAGCCAGGCGAAATATTCTTATCAAGATGACAATTCTCAGAACTCGGAGGAAAGTAACCATTCTAGATGCCAGATTCACCATGAAAGGAAATGAAGAGAAATAAACTTAGAGGCAAAGGATAAAGCTATTTAAAAGCTGTTTCAGAGACAGTTTAAAGCTGTGTTTCATATATTGAATTAGGACTCCTCAGGCTGATTTTGGAGAAAGTACTATGCTTGAAGAATACCATGGTTCTTTTGTTAAGGGCTTCGGGGAGTACATTTTCTGAACAGCTAACAGAACTAGGAAATCCCCTACTTGCTAAAACAGACTTCCACAGGCACCTCTGGCCAGCAAGCAACTAATTCCATTAACATCACTTATCATAACAAAATTTTTGTTCCTCGAAGCTTATTCTCAATTCTACATTTAAGTGTATGTAGCCACCTGAAAAATTACTGAAAAGAGTAGCTAGACAGTCTATGTACATCATGACTTGATTAAGAAATCTGAGAAAAGATCATATATCCTGTGTTTAATCATTCAGCAACTTAAACACTTGGTTTGGTCTGAGGAACTTTGAACTGCTGTTGAACTTTGAAGCAGGCAAGACGCTTAGGTGAGTGGTTCTACCAAAACAACTGAACAGGGGCAGTTGCTTTCCCACACCCCTAGGGACTAGGGCAAACTAACATTAATTTCATTCCTTAAGGAGGTATGTGAGCAAATACCTTTAAGCAGCACACACACATATTTTAGGTTTTGATACACTTGTAAGAATCCTGGTGAATACCAACAGTAAGGGAGACAAACCTTGAGCTGAAGACACAGTCTGCTCTACACTGATGTGGAGCTTTAAGTCAGCAAGACCAGGTTGTCCTGGACACCTGAAGGAAAATTTCAGTTTTCCCCTCAGCATCTTCCTAACTCAGCATCACCCTCCTCTGTTGAAAACAGAATTTCCTTGGAGCTAGCAGCAAATTACATGAACTAACGCCGGGGTGAAAACTCCACAGTCCCTCTCCCCAGCCTGAACCACAACTCTAAGAAGCAACTCTTCAAGACAAAAGCAGTTTGCATTCTGCCCTTCAGGAAGTCAGCCAGTTAACAATTAGATCCCAGACTGATACCCAGCTTTCATTCCTCAATGTCCTTTTATAGGTTATACTTAAAGGAAAGAGTTAACTCATCCCAACACACACTCAGCTAGACCAGATTAGAAATAGAAACCATACTTCTCTGTCAGGGCATGTTATCTCTATGGACTGTCACTGAAGTGTCACTTGTCACATATTAGTTGTCACCCATATAAAACCTGCTCAAATTCTAATTATTCTAAAATGTATCAGATGCTTTAAGACTGCTGTTTGCTTCTTGAGGAAGGGCTATGAGGAAAGAAAAGTTATAAACCCCACTTAGGCTACTGGGAATTAGCTGGATTATATAGACACTACTGGAGTGTTAAGTGGGAAGACCACCTCATCTCCAAATTTGGGATTTGGTCAAATTTGAGGTATCATCTAGTGTCAGGTAGTAATATTTTGGTCAGAACAGGATTTAAGAATCTTTAATAAGAGAAGCCTTACAGAGAGCCTTAAGAATTGAACAGGTGAGATGACAGGCCTCAGCTGAGTGTCTTCTGACAGCATGAGCGTGAACTCCTCTTTATGCAGTCAAAAGCCTATTCTAAATTCCCATCAACTGCAGCAAGCCAGAATACAAGGAACTTGCACACACCAATTTATAACCAGATGGGGCAGTGCAGGATCAGGCCTACTACTACCACAGCCTAGTAAAGATAGCAATGCACATTACCCTGTCACAGTGTTCTTTCTCCTACCTCTAACTGGATGCTGCCATAAGATGAAAGCTGCTTTAGAAAAATGTGGTCATAGAAATGGGAATTAATCATTAAAAACTCAGATGAATGTTTAAGACAACCTAGAAGGAAAAAGGTTTTATGACTGAGGCTGCAAAAGCTATTCTTTGACAGTTTTACTTTTGAAACCTGAGGTTAGCCAGCATTTGAAGAGACAACTAGTACTTACAGATGTTTGTCCAACACTGGATTCTTCAATAACTAAACTTTGAGTTGGCTTCTTCTGGAATAATGTTCCCCCCTTATGCCAATTAGTCAGCTGAATATGGGGGGTGTTTGATTTTTTTTTTTTTTTTTAAAAAGAGCTCAACTTCTTTCCCTGGCTGATGCAAGTAAGTTTCACTAAATCAAACTTTGTGCAAATAAACTAATCTTAAAGCTGTAGTTCTGTCTCCATCAGGAATGGATTCCTCTCACAGGTTATCTGATTCAAGCTACAGAAATCAGAAGGAAATAAGACTTGAATTAGCTTATGCACATAAACAGCATGTTTTCTCTCCCTAGGATATGGCTGAAAAATCCAACATATGTTACCATAAGGATTTTCGGAAAGCAAAGTGAAGGAAACCAGACAGTTTGGCAACTCTTTCTATTTCAAGACCCATTAGATGGAGATTGTTGTCTGTTGTTGTCTGTTTCATTTCCTATTATAATCCAACTTTTCTTTCTGGCCTTCAGACCCTCTCTATCAGGGCTGCTGAACACCTTTCCCCAAAAATTACTCGAGTCAGAGCATTTTATGGCCTCACTACTCACTTTTAGTTACCCCACCTGATATGTTCATATCACCTCTGCCTATGAGACAGAGACAGCTGACAATATAACTGTGGACCAAAGTTACATGTGTCTATCCTTCATTAGTACCATGAAATGGTGATCTAGTATGCATATGTCTAGCTTAGAGGTGCCCAAGAAAATTATTAGAAGATTATCAAGAAAAGAGCTCACACTTACCAGCTACCATACCATTCTTACCTTGGTATCTGATCTGCTGCAGCAAGGTCTGAGAAGGAGTACATCATATTAATTAACAGAGTGCCCACCACTATGAATGCATCCAAAATATTCAGCTTGGACAAGAAATAGTTCCTGAAGCTGAAACCAAGGAGAGGTTTAGACAGGTGTCCAAAGACTGAAATACATCTTCAGGAAGAGAATCATCTATACAGAGCTACTGCTAGAGAGAAGCTCTCCTAAACTAGTTCTTAGCACTAAGCACTGAAGTTTCACTAAAAGTAATCTTACACCTGATTTACATATGTAAGATACAGCAAAGCTGATGTAGTTTCCAATCACTCACTTATACCAAAAGCACTTACAGATTATTCTATAGAAGGGTAACAGCCAATATACACAGCCAAGAAAAGATTTCACTATTGTCTTTGACCAGAAAATTTGCCTACAAGGCATCCATGTTCATAGCTCTAGCCTGAACTTTTGCTTCTTTCCTAGCCTGAGGATTTGCCATTCTGACTTAATTTCTGCCCATGTCTTACCCTTCAACAAACACCCTCAGAAGAACATCGATGAGAAAGAAGAGTGCTATTGCCAGGGAAACACCTTCAAGAATCTCTCTAACACCCTTCTTTTTCTCACTGATAGCCAGATCCACAATAACGATTGTAATGTCCACAATGATAAGTGCTACTCCAAATACTCTGCAAAGAGAAAAATACAAGTCAACTTGAGAGGTAGGAATGAATTGCTGACGTTTATCAACTGAATAGCACAATCTCAGATTTTTTCTTAAGCTGTTCCAGCAAGAGTTTGTCCTCTTACATAGGTTGAGGCCTGCTTAATTAGCAGCTGAAGGATTCCAATTGCATTTTTAAGTGACCTGCACAGAAAGCATCATCCATGTGGAACTCTACATTTACCTCAGACACAGCTGTACTTATTACCTTATAATTCTGCAGCTACCTAGAAATAGTACAAACCCGAATGCTTTAAGGCACACAAATGTCAGTGCTTTCATCTTACTCAATTTCCTTCCCACTTGTGACTTAATGCAGTCCCTTAAAAATAACTGTCTTTAATAGCTTACCTTGTTCCAGCACACAGACTGTATACAGCTGACCAACTGTTTGCTCAAAGGCTGCCAGCCTAGAATAAGCTGTTACAGGCATTCTATCCCAGTCAATGGCATTTACAGTTCTGACTTTCAGCTCTCCTTGGAGAATTAAGTCATATCTGCTTAAGACTTATTTTTCAAACTCAGTACTTGTCTCAAGTCACCCTTTCTGGGGTGACAGGGCAGCCAGTACTTTTCAGAAAAGCAGGCTGGAGTTACTGTTGTAACTCTCCAAGTTCTTACACCAGAAATGAGGACTATTTTTACCTTGCCCATATATCATTACAAGCATGAGCTTTTACCTGAATCCAAATGACATCACAAACGGGGAAATTCTTCTCCTAATTGCACTGAAAGACAAGAGAACTGACATCAAGACAAGTGACATTTTGCTACAGGTATTAGTCACAAGAGCACTGTTATACCCTTTTGTTCACATTCTTTTGGTTTCAGTATTCTGTACAGTAGTGGTTTCTTTAAGAGGAGATTATTCAGTTGCAATCACGAAGCATATAGGTTAAGAGAGTACTTGATAATAATGCTTTCACCACTTGTTAAAAAGAGTATTAATCAGTTTACAGACCCTAGAAGCACAGCAGTATGCACTTATCTGTAACATTATACAGTGTCACAATTCCAGTGACACTAGAATTCTGGCTTAATAAGCTATAAGAAGTGGGTTTATAAAATAACTATTGGTCAAGAGGAAGACTGGAGGCTAAACATCTCTTAAGGGATCTTTTTTGATACATTAGGTCATTATATCAGATCATTTTTTTTCCTAGGTCCGGAAAAAGCTGCACTTGTTAATAGCTCCTGTGCTCTTGGAATAGAGGAATACAAATCCCACTTCTACCTTTAAAAGGAAATATCAGTTTGGCTTTCAGGTTGAAAACCCAAGTGCCTTTTAAGTAAGTTTCTGAAGTCAAATTCTTCCAGTTGTGAGAGTTATCTTCAATCACAGCTCCCATTTTCAGATACAGTAGATTTTGTTGCTTCTTTGGTTTGTTTTAAGCCCTCTGGTTTAGAGACAGGCCTTTATGTAACTCTCTCATTGACATGAAGTCTCTTCAGGTTACACTGAGAATTAAGGTAGAAGTTCTTGGTGCAGAACCTGGACAACCCCAGTTCTGAGAGTTCAAAAAACAGATTGCCAGTCTGCTAAGTAATCCCAAGATTACTTAACTACTGTAAGCACCAAGTCTTGTCTTAGACACTTAAAAGAAAACACCTTTTCCAAGCATATTATTAATAGTAGGACTTACTATAAGTACTAGCATACTGATGAAAAGTACTGGTAGATGTCTTTTGCACTTTTACAAGAAGGTTTTGTCTGCTCAATAATGCACATTGCACCCCAGTGATCCTGTCTAAGATACTTGTTTCCTCTAGAATAACTTCAGCATTGCATTTCACTCGGTACATCTCAATAACTCAGTTTAAGACACAGCTTTGAAGTTCTGAGGCAGCATCTTGCTGGGGTTACTGAATTCACCCACACTCTTCATTATTATGTTCTTATTTTAAATTAAGGTGCAAGATCTAAGCAGCAAACATCTACATCCTCAAGCAGGAAGGCAATACTTGTAGTAGCCACTTTTCTTACAAGAAGTCAAGGATGTTATAATATGTCTTGTCCTAGAAGCAGCTTAGCATATAGAAGGTTTTCCTTGCATTTATGAATGTCAAATATCTAAGGAAACACTGCCATAATTACACTAACTGTTTGTTGGTCTCTGTCTTTGTCCAGTCAACTCAGAATGCAACTGAAGTAGGTACAACAAGACTCCAGCTTCCACAGTCTATGGACAAGTATCTCTACTAGGTACACTACAGACTGAAATATATATACATACAACTCCAATATTGCCTGCCAACATGTTAAACCCATTGAAGAAAACATGGCACATTTGCTTACATATTTACCTTAAAGCTTTTGTGAAATACATTAGTAAATGTCAACTCCCGAAATCTAGAAAAACATGTCACATAGAATAAGTAAGATAACAGGCTTAGCCTTGCTGTTCTTGAGCTGCAGGAACAGAGAAACAAGTCCATCGACTTGTAACTGACTTGACAGAGTTTGCTATAAGAGTCAGTAACATGGTGATATGAGCTAAACACTGTTAGAAAATAACTACTTCAAGAACAGAGTTAACTACGAGAAAGTTTAGACAATTTAGTCTTCATGAGGGCCATGAGGCTTATTGCTTATTCCAGATACTCATTCACCTCATTTTCTCACCAGCACTTATTCTTCTGTGCTCCCACAAATTCATTCCTTTGCAAAAATTTAATCAATGCAGTTTGGACTACCCATTCTCCATAATACGACAAGCTTGGGTTCTTGGGTTGGGCTTTCATCTCCACGGTCATAAAGAAGCTTCCTCAACTTACTTGTCTTAACTACGTACTAGAACGAATATCAATATCAAGCATTTTACTGGGCTTATTTTTACTTCAGCAAGGCATCTGCCTTCTTATTTTGGCTCTGCAGATTCCACTTTTGCAGGTAAGCAAGTAATTTAGTATATCATTAGCTTACTTGGAACAGCTGTCAGGTTCGTTATCCTCATCACGACCATCATCAATCTTTACTGTGGGCTCTTCTACTGTCGGAGAGCTGGTAAAGGAATAACACAAGTCACACAGTGATACAGACATCAGCTCAATATATTGCTACTATTTGTTGTTCCAGAAAAAAGAATTAACTGTCACCTGGGCAGTGAGCAACAGCCTGAGTCAGAGTATAGGCCTAGGACCAGGGGAAGAAAGACTTTCTCCATATTGACACAGCAGAATCCTTTGGCTTGTAGTGACCTATTTCCCATTAGCAATCCATCTCTCAAAAGTTTTCCCTTTTTCCCCCCCAGAAGAGACAGATGTGTTCAGCAGTAGGATAAAGGGCTTTAAAGCAGGGCATTCAAGAGCCCACTAAGGACTTAACAGTCCAGGCTCTAGAAGTGCCGGAAATGTACATATGAAAAATGGCTTCAGAGAGTCCAAGTGACACTAATGCTACTACAGTAAACTTCTTGTTCAGAGAATGAATGTTTTCACCAGGAAAAGCCATAGCACAAAGATTTTTTTGTACAGAGCAGGATACCAAACCGGAAACTGGAAGACGAGAGTAGCAGCTGAGCTAGTGCTAGAACAGCATATTTTCAGGGTAGTGGCTGCTTGCCATAACTTCCTTAAAAGGGTCTCTTTAGATCAAGGTTTTGTTTTTTGAAGGCCACATGACAACTTCAGAGAAAAAGCGTAACATCCAAATCCAGAAGTTTGTATTTCAGCCTTTTCCACAGAAATACTGTGGTGCATAATAGGACAGACACAGTGTTTGCTGAGGCTCTGCCTCTGGTATCATTGCTTCTTGGGCAGGAACAGCTACACACACATATTCAATACTGATATTTCCACACTGTTCTGAGGCAGCCTAGCATATCTGAAGCATTAGTGTGGATTCAAGTATTCTTCATCCTCCACTGCCTCTGCAGTCTGGGCTAACCACCTTTCAAGCAGGAAGTTTAATGATGCTTTTCCTACAGTTTCAGCAGCCAGCACTAGTGTTTTGCCACCTGCACTCAGTATAACCCTCAATAGAGGAATGATTCTACCACAACAATTTCAGTATTTATGCCTTATTTTTTAGCTCCAGTATCTCCAGACACCAGTGTCCTCATTTTGCTCCTAGAGCTGAAGTAAAGCTCTAGTGATGTGTAGCTGTTCAGGTTTGCTTCCCAGCTATTCTTATGGAATATCCACTTGGGCATTTACACTTATTGAACAGCAGAAATGCTTCACTTATTAAAGCACGTTACTGCTGTTGCTACAGCAATTTTGCTGCAGGTCACTTGCTTATACTTGTGGACACATGAAATGCACTAAATGCCACCTTCTTATCCTCTACTGTGAATAAAATAAGCCACAATAAGAATGTGAAACAGAAGTGTTTTGAGTTAGGAAGACATTCTTTCCCACAACAACAAAATAAAAGCCAAGTCCAAGTACAGTGTTTCCATTGTGCTCTCACACAAGAATTCAGTTCTAGATAATGCTTTCCTCAGAGGGAGTTTGTTTTGCTGATCATTCTACATCTACTTCTCCAAGCCAGAACAAGCTGTCTGCCACAAGCTACTACAGTTAGCCCTTGACTACTGGGGCAGGAGAGAAGAAAAGGAGGACATAGTAGAAATTATTTTCTTCACACACATACTCTCTCTATAGAGCATAAGCTTTTCTGACTGCTCACAGGTAAAGGCAACTTCAGACTTGAGGCTTTTAAAGATAGCAGAGCAAGAGCATCTTGCTCTACAAGAAACCTTGAGAATCTCTGGTAAGTCTCTTGACACACTGGATGCTAAAAAAGAGCAGACTTTACTGCCATGAGCTTATTATACCAAGGGGGGATATTCATTAGCCACTTATTAACTACTTACAAGAAGTCAATCACAGCAGCATATTTTTCTCAAAGATATCCTTCCTCTCAGACAACAGCATTGGCAATGGGGGGGGGGAGATAAAAAGGCTATATGAATTTCAAACACTGCATCATTATTCCTTTTGTTATATTTGAAGCACTAAGAAACTAGAGACAGGGGACCACACATTGAATATTGGCATATTCAATCCCAAACCCCCATGCTAGCACAGTTCATTTCACTCACCCGGATGCTTCTGTCGGCTCTGCCCCTTGTTCATACCTCACAGCTGTCATTTTGCCTGTTGTTGCCCCACTGGTCTTAAAAGAAGAACACCTAGTTAGAGAGACAAGTACAAGAAACAGTGAACATCAGCATCCTATAGGAGCCTCACACTTGCGTAACTAGCAGTGAGGCTTCAGTCTAATTTTCAATTATTTCCTCCCTACAGTTGACAAAGCTCAACCTTTAACTACAAGAATAGAGTCAGTGCACTCAGCACTGTGGTGAAGGTTTTCTGACCATACGAAATACACCACAATGATAACAGCATCTTTACCTCAGACTAAACATTTCCCCCAGCTTCAAGCTCTGAGCCCCAGCTAGCACCTCTGGGATGGCTGCAGGCCCAGGCTGCTCCAGCAAGCGCAGGCTGAACCCGAGGAGCGGGTCCAGGAGCTCCCTCCCTGCTCACACAGACCCCTCCGGAGCTCTGTCCCCCTACCGCCCCCACTTCACCTCAGCGCGGCCGCCGGGCTCAAAGTCGAGCCCGGACACCCGCCCCCGGCGCCCCGCGGACTCAGCGGAAAGTTGCGTTAAGCTTCCTGAGGGCTGTACCCCGGCCCTCCCGCCTCCCGGCCGGGCCGCCACCCCGCTCACCCACCGAGCCGAGGCCGAGCCGCGGAGCAGGAGCACGCCCCGGGCTCCCCGGGCCGCGGGTAAATGTCCCGGCGGCGCCGCTCGGCTGCACCTGGGCCGGGCCGGGCGGGCCCACCTGCTGCCATGGCAACGGCCCCGCCACCACCGCCCCCGCGCCGCCCGCGCAGCGCCCGCCGGGGGGGCGTTCGCGGGCGACACCAACTTGGGTGGGAGCGTTGGTCTGGTGGGAGGCACGAAGGCTCTGCAGAGGGATCTGGACAGACCGGGTCGATGGGCCGAGGCCAGTTGTATGAGGTTCAACAGGAACGCTAGAGGTTGGGGAAGTGTGGCTGGAAAGCAGCCCAGCAGAAAAGGACCTGTGGGTGCTAGTCGACGGCGGCTGAACATGAGCCAGCAGTGTGCCCAGGTGGCCAAGGAGACTAGTGGCATCCTGGCCTGTATCAGCAATAGTGTGGCCAGCAGGATTGTGATTGTCACACTGTACCCTGCACTGGTGAGGTCACACCTGGAGTACTGTGTGCAGTTCTGGGACCCTCAATTCAGGAAGGACATTGAGGTGCTGGAGCATGTCCAGAGAAGGGCAACAAGGCTGGTGAAGGGTCTGGAGTGCAAGTACTGTGAGGAGCGGCTGAGGGAGCTGGGGTGTTTAGCCAGGAGAAAAGAAGGTTGAGAGGGGACCTTATTGCTCTCTACAACTACCTGAAAGGAGGTTGTAGCCGGAGGGGGCTCTTCTCCCAGGTAACTAGTGACAGGACTAGAAGACATAGCCTTAAGCTATATGAGGGGAGGTTCAGGTTGGACATTAGGAGGAATATCTTCAGAGAAAGTGTGATTAAAGAGTGGAATGGGCTGCCCAGGGAGGTGGTAGAGTCACCATCCCTGGAGGTGTTTAAGGAAAGACTGATCGTGGCACTTAGTGCCATGGTATAGTTGACATGGTGGTGTTAGGTCATAAGTTGAACTCGATGGTCTCAGAGGTCTTTTCCCACCTAATTGATTCTGTATGATTCTGTGTGGGGCCATGCTGCCCTGGCCCACCAAACTCCATCCAGCCCGCTCCAGCAGAGCCATCCTCCATCTTCTGAGCCCTGGCCACTTGGGTTTTGTAAACTTTGCTGCTGTGGTTTGATGCCTCTTAATGCCTTTCCTGCGTCACGGCAGCTTTGTGGGGCTGCGCTCAGCATAGGGCTGGCTGAGGTCTGGCAGGGGCTGTGGGCCAGCCAGGCCCCCACAGCCTGTGGCACCACTTGTTCCCATCCAGTGCAGATGCATCACACTGAGCACTTGGGGTTTTCACACAGCATCGAGCACTTACGTTTTTGCAGAATCAGAGCCTCCAGAATGCAGCGTGTTACCCTGTGTTCTGCAGAGGCTTCACGCCTACCTCATCGCTTCCAACAGCCAAGTGACAAGCAGTCCATGATCATCCCACGGTACAACAAGTGCTGCTCCTGCTACTGAGGCCAGGGCTGCGCTGGAGAGGCCTTCTGCAGGATGGTCGGCAGCAGAGGGAGCTCAAAGCGAGCTTTTGGGGCCTGCTCCCATGACTGCTGGGGCTTGGTCAGCAGGGATGCGGTTAACCGATGCAGGAGATTTTCAGGATGCTCCCTGCCCAAAAGAAGTAAAATCTTTAAGATGAATGATGAGAATAGGAAGCCTTTCTGGGCAGCAGACTAAATAGAAATTTTCCCTTCTAAATCTGTATATATATATAAATGTATGGGTAAATAGCTAGTACAGACAGTGGCAGCAAATAATAGAAACATAGAATCATGGAATATCCTGAATTGCCAGCAACCCATAAGGATCATTGAAGTTCCACTCCTGGCCCCGCACAGGACACCCCAAGAATCACACCATGTGCCTGAGAGCCTTGTCCAAATACTTCTCACAGAACAACCTGTAACAACCAGTCAAAGGAGGGGCTGGAGGTGGGAGGCTTCCAGTTTGGCAACCAGACTGAATGCCAGGGCCTTCAGCTTTCTAAAGGCTGCAGATGCACTTTAAAAGAAAAAACAGTTTTTCCCATTTTTAACCATTGCCAGTGATACTGATTGTCACTAACTACTCCTTTCAATGTCACTAATCTTACAGCATTGGTGATGCTGTAGAAAATTTGCCAGCTCTCATGTGTCATCATGAGTTTCCTGGTGGTTGATCTCTTTTCTTAAAACTCTAACTTCTGAAGTCAGATGACTAAAATAAAAACACCACCTTTTTATTAATAAAATTATACTTCTAGCTCTCAGCTGGTGGAGAAAAGCATAGGAACAAGATCTAAGATTCATAAAGCTAGAAGTAAAAAGGAAGCATTGAAGCTATTCTGGTTTTTAAATTCAAGACTTTTAAATAATTTTCATTATATTTTGCTGGTTAACTCATTATACTGATATTTCATAACCCTTTAGAATCCATTTCTGATCCTCTGATGATTATTCATCAGTGTAAAATAGCAGAATTTTCAAAAAAAATGCAGAAAAGATTGAAATGTTCAGTAAATAATCCAGTTACATAGTGGGTAAAGAGTAGGATTAAGTATGCCTTTCTCAGAGCGCTGATGACATACTTTACATTCCAAAAATAACAGAGAGGGTGGTAAACAGAATCTCTTAACTTGACAGATTTTAAAATTGGTAGGTATGGCTCTTCTGTATCTGATACTTTTAAGAGAGAATGACAAGAAAAATAATTATAATTTTATTAAGTTTTGGAATAGCTGAAGTATGAAGATAGGTGGGTACAAAATCAATTCTCTGCCAATATTAAAAGCAGGTATATCAGATAACCTGATGGTGATAGATTATCAGCTTGGCTTTGCTCCCAGGAGAAACGAGAACAGAGTAGACAGAGGGGTTTGATTAATAAAATATTAAAGAAGTTTAGTAGTAGTAGTAATAATAATAATAATTGTAGTTGTTGTTGTTATTGTTATTACTGCAAATCAACATGGGATTAAGGAAAGTAATTGTGTCAAACATATTTCTAAAACAAGATGGCAAGTGTAACTACTAAAATAAAAGTATTTTGTTGCTTCTGTAAGCAACCAGCTGGCTAGAAAATGACTTTGATTTAAAAAGTAGAAGAATATAAACTCGATTTGGTTCACATTAGTGTAAACCAGGCACACTAGTCTTAAAATAACTGAAAAAGGAACCATCTTTAAGCAATTCTTTTCCTAAGAGGGACTGCGTGTTGTCTTACACTGTTTAATGTGTTGTTTTGTTTTAAACCATGGCCCAGATATAATCCTGAGTGATGAAGTTTGCAGCTGACACAAAGGTTGGAACAGTGGTTGGATGGATAGATTAAGAACAACTGCCTAGCACTGAGTAAATTGTAATTTACATCCACTGTCCATCTCAGAACAAAAGACCTCAGGATGATGTTTTTCATCTCTCAGTACCTGAAGGACCATGCAACATCTTTTCAAAAAATCCTTAGTCTACTCACAGTCCCACTAATTCGCTGCAAGGCACCTGCCACCTGCATGTCATATGTGTGTACATGTTGAAAAGCTGGCAAGCATTTCTGGACTAACTTCTCATGTGTTGCAAATCACAATCATCCTGACTGCAGGGAGTAACACCATGCAGGTCAGACTTGGAGCATCAGTGACTATGATGAAGACAGGTAACACTGAAAAGTCCTGGAGCAAACAGTAGGGATTAGCGAGTGACATGTAGCACATAAGTCTGTGACAAAAGGAATAGCAAGATCCTTGGGTTCACAAACAGGAAAGATTTTGGTTTGGAAATATTGCTTGTACTTTTTACACAGCCCTTAATGTGGACTGTAATGCTTTTACGTCAAGCTGAAGATGAAGCACCACACAGCTGCTCACTCAATCCTCCCTCTCTCCCCCCGCCCCTCCCCAGTGGAATGGGGAGGAGAATCGAAGTAAAACTTGTATGTTGAGATAAGAGCAGTTTAGTAATTTATTATAAAGTAAAATGAAATAATAATGGTAAATAATGATAATAAACAGGGAAAAAAACCCAAGTGATGCACAGTGCAATTGCTCACCACCCACTTCCCAAGTCTAGATTGGCCACCATTGCAGGTAATTTCCCCCAGTTTATATACTGGGCATGACATTCTATTGTGTGGAATATCCCTTTGGTCAGTTCAGGTCACCTGTCCGAGGTATGCTCCCTCACAGTTTCTTTTGTGTACCTCCTCACTGGCAGAGCATGAGACAAGAAAAAAAAAAGTCCTTGACTTCGGATAAACACAACTTAGCAAAAATCCAAAACATCAGTGTGTTATTGACACCATACTCATTCCAAATCAAAAACACAGCACTGCAACAGCTACTGAGAAGGAATTAACTCTGCCCTAGCTGAAATCAGGACAGTGACTTAATCAAAGTCAATCAAGGCTGGATCTGAAAAAAGATGTAGGTGCCCTAGAAGGTGTGTAAGCAGACTTACACCATCAACATTTAGATTTAGAAAGGTATTTGTTCAGCAACTGCCTAACACTTGAGGCAACTACATTGACTTGGCACCTCTCTGTTGGGCTGCAGTCATCACCCCAGAACCTGCAGTTCTGTTCCTGTGCATGTCCTGGCCACATATCCCTGCTGCTTGCTCCTGCCTAGACTGGATCAGGCTCCCAAATCCAGGCAGAGGATTGCAGTCCCTGCAGTCCTCTCAACATGCCCGTTGAGACCGCCTCCACCACACACTGTCATACACCACCCACAAATCTTCTCACTTCGATGTACACGTTCTACATCAAACAGCCCTGAATGAAATCACTCCAGGAGCAGGACTTGTTCCTCCCCATGCCAGCCAAGTGCCCTACTCACTAGTGTAATGGGCTTGTGCTGTGGTTCTCAGCCTTGCCTAGGAAAAGCTCCATGCAACCCCTCACTCCATGACCCTGCTGGCTTTCCCCTGCGGCTGAAGTAGATAACAGGGGTTTGGGTTCCCAGACAGGAGCAGGCACACAGCTTGCATATACCTAGACCTAGCCTTCAGCAGGGAAAAAGACATTTGGCAGCAGAGGGCTCTTCCCCTTCTCAGAATAAGGCCTCATGAGATTAAAAGGCTGCAGGATGAGACTTGGTACATTTAGACTCAGGGCAAAAAAAGAATAATAATTAACAGTGCAAATAATTAAGCAATTGGAGAAGCATGCTAAGGTTTGTGGCTGGTTCTTCAGCATTTAAGATGTTTCTTTCTCAAAGAAATGTTCTAGTTCAAATGGGAGGAAATTAGGTCAGGGGAGTTCTCTGACCTGAGGTAGGTAGAAGATCATGCAGATAATCTACATATTCCCTCTGATCTTGTGACTAATTCCCTTTGGTACAGCTATTCCAAGGGACCTGTGCTTGCCCTCAGGAACTTACAAACTAATTACGTTTGTTGTGTCAACCCATTAGATACTCATAGGCTGCATGCAGACTCATTAGTTAAACTGAATTATGTATTTGCTCTTTGAATGTTATCAAAACATTCAGATCTAGCATGTTTCATGGTCTGCCACTATTACTTCTTCTTTGTACACAGATTTCTGTGGTTACTCCTTGCTTAAAAACCACAGACTTCTCATGTGCATATACTAGTTTCGGTTATTTCATAAATTGAAACTATGGTCTCTGATGTCATCCCGATCTCTTAAATTTATCTTACTTTTGATGAAACCCTTTATTGTTAGATTAAAAAACAGTAAATATTTGTTTCAGATCTCATATATTAACTTTGTTTTAAAAAACCTGGCAGCACAAGATTCCTACAGAAGATGTATACCAGCTCACGCATCAAAGGCCTGCAGGCCCCTGGTAGGTACCTCCACACTTGCAGTGCCTGCGAAAGATCATGATCTGCAGTCCCTCCCATTGAGCAGGATGTTCATGGATGGTGGGATTTGATAGGGAAATATAAAAATAATGCAAATGCATAGAGCCCCTGGATTCACTGCAAATGATCTGTTTTGCTTTGAGCTGAGTCCAGACTACCCTGAATTTTCCTAGAGCACAGGTAGGCAGTGAGACTTGCTCTGAAATCCTCAGTCTCTGTGCCTCCTTTGGAGCCTGAAGCAGTCTGCCTCATTTCTTCCCTTCCACCTTTCATAACAAACAGACAACAAGAAACTGGTCTTGGAAGAGTTTTGAGATCCCACGACTGTCTTCCATCTGCAGTGATGTTTCTTTGGACTCTGAGGGTGAGTGTATCCTTCAGGTGTCATCTTCATGTCTTCATCCCAAGCCAATTTTTCAGAGGGACCCCAGTGTCCAATGACTGTAGGAATATCAAGAGCTACCCCAGAACCATTCTCTTCAGCCACATTTATCCACCAGTTTGCATGTGCTGGCTGTGCATTTAATGTGTGAATAATAGTTTTTTGTGACTGTTATTCAGCAACCTAAATACTTTTGCTGAAAGGAAGGTGGAGGACAGCAGGGTGGGGAGGTTTTTATTTAATGATACTGTTAGTATTTGCTGACAAGAATCACTGACTATCTTAAGAAAAGGGAATCTGACCTCATTCCAAGTAACTAAACAGGAATTTGCACTGCAGAATATGTGTGAAGCATGTGTTTTCCAGGAAAAAGAAAAGAGCATTTACAGTCGCGTTGACTAGGGATTTCAATATCTGTGAGGAAACATCAGTGATCACACAGTGTCCACATTCTTTATGATGACTTGATTATTTTAGCTTCAAGCCAGTGGAAGCAGTACATGAACACACCCTCCTGCTAGACCCACCTCATGTGAACTTAGCTTCATGGCAACTTCTCTCTTGTGCTTCAGATATTCCTAAAGCTTCCTCTAGCCTGGGAAAAAAAGTTAATCATGAAGCAGGTATGCAAGAATCCTGTTCCAGCTGACTGGATTTTCACATGCAGACATTGGTGAGGTCAACACTAGTGGAGTCCTACAGAGAGCATGAGAATGCTACAGACATCTTCGCTCTGAGAGATGATTTGGCAGTCACTGAAGAAGGGTTGGAGATTGAGTCCTGTTCCTGCAAAGCTGCAGTCACATAACATACATGTATGAGTCTCATTGGCACTGTAGCTTCACCTCTCCCTCCTACTCAGGGACCAGCAGGACTTAGTGACATGAGGCCTGATGCTCCCTAACCATATGTCCCTGCAGACAGCTGCAGGGACTGACCATGCTGCCCACACCATGAGTCCAACACTGCCACCACAAACTCAGCCCTGCCGCAATCCCATCTGGGATCAGGAGGTGCTTACGGGCCAGTGAGAATGTTGGTCTCCTAGGCAAGAGCATAAATTGTTGTGCAGCATCTTGAGTGCTGTCTGGATGTGTCCAGCTACGAAAGATGCTGGTGTGAATGAAAGCCCTGGCGGATGATGTGTAGCCTCCCTGTGCTCCAGTGGAGGTAACTGAGTACCCTGCTGTAAGCTGCAGTCCCTGACCAAAGGGACAGAAGAAAGGGCTAAGTACCCACTAAGGAGGAGATATGGAGGTGTTTCGCTAATTTAATTTCATAGCTGTCAACACCAACCTAAAACTGGGGGTAGAAAAGAAGTGAGAAGAAAAGCACTGTTTGCATAATCCTTTGGCAGTGAAATGGGCCAGGGTTCTTGTGGGAGAAGAGGAATTCAGTTTTTAAGAAACAAACAGCATTGCTGTACTAGGTAGTAGCTGGATAGTCTTGCTTTTCTTGAGAGTAGCACAGAAGTTTACTGTGGGTTTATATGCCTTGTCTTTTGTCCCTGTGGTCTCTCCTCTGAAAAACACTCTGTAAAATGGAACATTCTTGCTGTTTTCTTTAAAGTAATCTGTAATTCTTTGACCTTAATGCAAAGGGAGTCACCCATCTGTTTGGTTTGGGGTTTTTTTTCTCTTTTCCACAAATGTCTTTGTTTGTGTTAACAGACAAATCTAATCATCCAGCTCAGAGGAGAGTTACGCAACTACAAACCTCCTGAGATTTCAGTCTAATAGCAAATCTTGCTTAATACCCCCGTGTTCACTTCTTGCTTCAGATTTGCAGCTCCTTTGGCATTACAGCTGTGTTCTTATAAAACAGATTAAACAGCAAAAGGAATGTTGAATGGAAAAGCTGTGTTATTTCTACCTTTCAGGACTTGGTGAAATGAGCCTGGCTGTGTTAAAACATGAGCTAAAATTCCCACTGGGAGCATTAGACTGAGTGATTCATATAAACACTTAAAGAAGTCAGCCTTGGTTGAGCTTCCCAGTCAAATAAGGTGGGTAATAGTACACAAGCAGCAGAGACCTTCTCCCCCTTCCTTCGGAGAGCACTGTTGATAGCAGCCTACTGTTGCTTATTGTCCCTGGAAAGCAGCAAGACGAGTATTGGGTAACAACAGAAAACCCGGGATTTGGTTAACTTTCCCATGAGGAATTGCGAGTATCTTTTCTGTGAAACTGCCTGGTGCTGTGAAACATTCTTCATCTGTGCCCTTGATGTGGGCCTTCTGGAGAGGGAAATCTCATCAACCTCTAGAAAAGCAGCTAGGTTTATGATCACTTTCTTTCACAGTTGACTTTCAAGGACAATAACCTTATTAGAAGGAGGTCTGAAGAAAGGCAAGTTACAGGTATGTTCATTTCATGTGTTGATAAAGGCATGGATGGAGTTGTTTTCTTTCCCTCTGCTCTGCTCTCTCTAGTTTTCAGGAGCTGTCGCTCAAACCCATCCTTCCTGTTAGCTTTTTGCCTCTACCCACGTGCTCTGTGTGGAGCCTGATTCTGACCTCAGCACCAGTGCTGCAGCACTGGCATGGCTGTGGGGGGTGTGAACAGCACTAGTGGTCGTGGGCTGGCAGTGATCCCTTGCTGTAATATTGAACTCTGCTCTCTATGAGCTGAAAAATTACCATGTGCTGGGACATCCTTCTGCACAACATCTTTTATGGGTGACTTGCATGGAGATCTTCCCTTGGCTTGCTTTGGGCCCTGCCTGCCCATCTTGGCAGAGGAGCCCCCTGTTGCTGGCTCTGGAAGCAGCTCTAGCATCAGCCACTGCAAAGATGCTAGTAGAGCCATAGCTAGAACAAAGCACGTCGCTCAGAGAAAAGAGCTGGGTAGCCAAGTTTCTGCAGCACTTCCAGATGTGAAGCAGGGGGGTTGGTTTTAGCCTATTTTTCAGATTTTTTTTTCTAATTTTTTTTTTTTTTAAAGCATCATGCAAGTGCACTGGGAACAATTTGTACTGTTCGCTCACACTCAACTGCGTGTTCCCAGTGTCAGCACTTATCATTTTTTTCTAGTTTTTCTCCAATGAAAGTCACATCTGTCTGTTGGGGCAGATTGGCAGCAGAGATATTTTCCACTGAAATCCAAGGAAAAACTATCCCATTCCACTCTGTCATATGTGTGACTTCTGCCCTTGGCATTCAAGGTAATCCCATCCTGACAGACCACTCCAGGGACTGAGGAGGGGCAATGTCCATGGTTGCTCAACCCAGGAGGTAAAATTCTTCGTAACTTTGGGGAGGTTGAACGAATAAACACTGTGTGATTTTTGCAAGAGTGCTCCAAGGAGGTGTGATTCCTGAGTAACTTCCCAACTGTGTGGACACTTGGGAGAAGAGGCTGCTGGAAAGTCACACAGGGTTTTATTTCTACAGGGAATCAGGAGCTCAGACCTAAGGCTCAATGCCCCTGTCAGCATGCTGCACTGGTGCTTTAGCTTCGCCTTAATATGCATCTTTCCTCTGATTTTGTCCTGTCTGTAGTTTCAAGCAACCTCCTTAACAAATCCTACAGCATTTTCTGGGGAATTAACATAACCGTGAGGGGGATTAGGTTGTGAGAGGAACTAAAGAAACCTCCAGTGCAGCCTATCTATGGCTTCTTTTCAGGTGATAAGAAGTGTGTGTCATGATGCACAGGTTGCTGCTGCTTCTTGTCCTGGTCAGCTTCAGCTCACCTGCACCCAGGTTTTCCGTGAGTATCTTTCAGTTAGCGTCTGTACAATCTGTCATACAGAGATGGATGTTCCCTCACAAGAGGGATGGAGATCTGTAAGAGTAGAGCAAGAAAGCATCTGCCTGCAACTAAAGGAATGTCACTCTTCTTGTACTGATAATACAGGGTTTTCACAGCAGTAAGGGCTGTGCAGCTGTCTGGGTGACAGAATTGACATTGCTAAGAATTAAAAACAACAACAAGCTCTTTTTTAAAAATATATATTTTTATAGCCAAAATATCAGCTCTTTTATCTTCCAGTTTTACACAAAGATGATTCTGGAACCTTGCTAGTTTGCCCTGTCTGCAGTGCAAGAGCCGAGTTTTCTCCCTCTTATCAATCTGAGCATTTTCATAGTCCGCAAACCTTCCCTTTGAGCTCATTTAATGGGGGTCAAGACAAATTATTTTTGTCCAAAGTAAGTTTTTGTGCATCTGATCATATTCTGGCATGCTCTGATCAATGCCAAGGTTGTTGTAGAAACACCATTTTCACTGGATTCAACTTAACAGCTCATGCTGTGCAAGATTTGTGTATCTTAGCAAGATACGACCATCAAATCATTTTGATCCACAGTGGCAATGTGACATGTTAGGGTCAAGAGGAGACAGATACTCCTCTCTCTGCCTCTCTGTACTTACCACTGACTAAAGCATGGGGGGGGTTTGTTTTCTCCATAGGACAAAGATGTCTGCCTCCTAGACAACAATAATTTAAGACAAAGGTTAAAACAACTTCAAGACTTGCTTTACTTATACGACCTGCAACTGAAGGACATCCTGGAGAACACTTACCACAGAACAAAAAGTGGGCTGTTCTCAGGCAACAGGAGCATGCAGCATGAGATTCTTTTACCCACAACCAGTGGAAATTTGATAGTTTATGACCAAGGTACAGTTTGGAGTAACGTGCCATAATGTTAATTTCTCCCAGCAGTGTCTCACGTGTCATATTTTATTTCTGCTAAAAGTTTTAAATTTTTTTAAGTGGATTGTATTTTAAAATGCAGATACATGGGAAGGAGAAGAGCTGACTAGTGGTGCTGGTAGCAGCAAATAGTCAGCTGGCCAATCTTTAGGCAGCTACCATCCAAGCACAACATGGACACCTGAACCTGGGCTTCTCACTTGGGACTCTGCTGCAGAGAGGAACAGCCACCTCTCACGTTTCCATTAGACTTAACTTTAGGCATCTGCTTTGGGAAAAGGTGGGCCCTGCTCTTGAAGAGCCCATTTCCCCTGAGTGACTTAGGGAAGTTCAGAGCACCTAGCTCAGCTGCAGGCACTGAAACCTGTTTAGAGGAGCCAAGCCTCCCCATTCCTCAGTTCCTTCATCACTTCTGTGGGAGAGTAACAGGCATGCATGTTCTTTGGTGTTATTTTGAGAACATGGTCATAAATGGCATCTTCGCCTGTGGCCAAGATTTTGTCCTTTGTGGGGATTACATTGAAAGTGCAGAACACTGAGGTCCTGAAAGGCTCTGTCCTGATACAGCCCTTGTAGAGCTGGTCACAGAAGCTTAGCCTCTTATTTTAGAATTGTTGTTCCCTGATTCTATCTGAAATACAGCTAAGGTTACCTTACTCTCCACATGGAAATTAGCTTCCCTGCGAATGATCTTGCTGACAGAGATGGTTTCAGTCCTGCATGACTATAATGTTATAGCCTCAGCCTAAGCTGCAGCTGTCCTGTATCTCACCAAAGATTTGGGAATGATTCCCTCAGAAGGCATGGCTGTAAAGGCTCTCGAGCCTTACTGCTCTTTGTCAGGCCCAGCCATTTGCAAAATAGCCTTGCTACTACATTGCTGAACCATTTGCTTTAATTTTCCAGGGCTTGCATAGCTATACACAGGCTAGCCAAGTGTTCTTGTCCCACACAGCCTCTCAGTGATGTCTTCTCTTGGTGGCACATATCCCTTTGCTTTCCCACCACACCATTTAACAAACAGATACTACTCTGCCTAGATTGCTCTGCAGTGTATAATCGGAAGAAAACCAAAAGTGGCTACTACCGAATCAGGCCCAGAGCAGACCGAGAGCCTTTCCTGGTGTACTGTGACATGTCTGATGGAGGGGGGTGGACGGTCATCCAACGGCGGAGTAACGGCAGGGAGAATTTCAACAGGTGGGTGCATCGTTGTTGCATCCAGAGGGCTTTCAGTCAGGCCAACAGCTCCTACCCCTGTCCTGCTGCCTGACAAACCCCCACCCTTGTGAAGCAGAATATACAAGACTACATATTAGTCTTGCATATTGGATGATTACTTAAGATTAGAGCAATCTGGTGGTACCTACTGGCAGCAAGAGGCCATTTTCAAATTGGACCTATCATATCCTTTCCATAGCTTTTCTGCATTTGAATGCATATTTGTTTTATCATTATTGGAGACTGTCAAAAGCTCCAAACTGGCAGGTATTTGCTGCCAGGGCATAGACTGAGATTTGTTGAACATACCTGTTTCCATATCAGGAATTATGTTCAGCATGTTGTAAGATTTATTACCGTATTTAGATAATTCAAAAAGATGCCAAACCAGATTGTCCTTTCTCTATGCAAAGTCCCAGAGAGGTGACTTTCACACAGAAATTTACAGGAGGAGAGATGCTCTGGTAGCACAGTAAAGAAGAAATGTCCCCATGCAGATTATTTCACAATCACAGCACATACAGTTTCAGGGATTATCTAGTGCCTCTTAAAGTCTGTTCAGTCCATTGCAAAGCTACCTCAACTGGCTCTAAGCTGGCTTGCCCAGAGAGTGATAGCTATCTGGCCATGGCAGTTCAAGTGAATGGAAAACATCCCGAAGAGGAGCACTGACTAGTATGTAGGTCAGGTAGACTCAATATCCATAATAACAACATGAAAGTGGGAATAAACACAGGGTTACTAAAACTGGAAATGATGATACACAGGAAGCATATGTGAATATCAAAGATAATACATAAATCATGTGAATTATGACTTGGTGAAGAACAATATCAGGTGTTTTGCTGAAGACCAATGTGACAGCTTCTGCTTTCCCTTTTCATCTAACTGACAACCTCACCCTGTGAGCATCACATCTGCCAGTTTGAAGGTTTGATCCCAGTATATGTGTGTGCACAGGTTTAGCAGGAGAAAAAGTAAGCTGTGAGTTGTACTTACTTCTAAGGCAAAGTGACAAATCTCAGCTCAGCTTGTGATGAGTCGAATACTTTCAGAAAACAGTGTCTAGAAATACAGGTGAAATTTTACTTGTTACCATATCCAAGTGTCACAAACTGCCTAATTCCCTCACATGCTGAAATTGATATTTGTATCTCACTGCAGGAAATGGGATGAATACAAACTGGGATTTGGGAGATTCCAGGGCAAGAATGACGAATACTGGCTGGGCAATGACCACATCTATGACCTGCTTGCTAGAGGTCCAAGTATTTTTCCTCTACAGATTTCTTTGTAATTTGCATTAGATAGTTCATCTAACAGGACACAACTTTATGTTTAGGAGAGAACTCATTAAAGATTGAACTGATGGACTGGCATGGGGAAAGACGTTACGCAGTCTATGAAAATTTCCAACTTGCAAATGAGCAGGTAAGAAAGGGGGAGAGCCATGACTTGCTTGTTTTGGTCTGTGAGGGTGGTGCATCTGCATCTGCAGCATCAGACCAGCATCAGGTTTGTAACTACAGCTCTGCGAAAGTTATCTTCTGTGGTTCCCTGGGCTTCCTAGTTTGTCTAACTGACAAACAGTCCTGGGAGCAGGGACATAAGCCTGGGATCTTTCCCTTACAACTGTGGAGTGTTGAAGTCACCAGGTGACAGAATCATGTGCGTATGCTCTCTTGCTATCTCTGCTGCGGCACTGAAGGCAGCTCTATGGTAGTGCATCCCTCTGCTGCAGGGCACAAAGAGATATGTTCTTGCCTCTAGTCTCATGATTAAAAAAGTCTGCTGCGAGTGAGAAGACCCTTAGGGTTTGAACCTCTGCAACAAAATGGAACCCTATTCTCCTACTTCCTAAGGGAGTGTTTCAGACTGTCACATAAAAGGCAAGCACCAGAACAAACCCTCTCTACCTTGTTTTAAAATAAAACAGTGAACTTTAATCAAAGCCTTGAAAGAGCAGTTGTAAGTTCCTATCTTGAAAAGAGGTACCTGTAGCACTACACCTCATGCTACAGACACAGAAAGCCCAAAGACAGAAACATCCTGTATTTCCATGTTTGCTTCCTAGCTGTAGACAGCATCCTGCTCCATACAGGTGCTCTTCTTTGCAGGCTTGCCTTTCTGAACACCACATGCAAGTAGCCCAAATAAACAAGGACATGAGTTCCATTGCATGGACCAGTCCTAGTACCAACTCCATCACTGCTCCAGAAATGTACACATTATGCTCAGTTTGTGATTAGAGCTTTCTTATTAAAAGTTTGAACAGCTTCATTTTAATACCTTATTGCCATTTTTCATAAAGAAAGGAGGACTATAATGACAGGAGAAAGCCCACAACACAAAACTAATCATCCATCTCATATCAAATGTCTCTTAGACCTGTTAGCTGTGCACAATGGAACTATTATTCTAATTATTCCCACCAGGACCAGACCATTTAGCCAGAAATCAGATGACTTCTAGTCCTTGGAAGAGCAAAATGCCTAAGAATTTATTCTAGCTGAACAACTGATCAGTTTATGAAGGCAACTACTTGGCAGAGTTTTTTGCTAAGTTTGTTCTTGGTCAGCTAGAAAGAGCCTTTCATCTTGCTGTAGAGTGTATGAAGTGGTTGTTGAACCATGACAAACCTGAAGCCCTTTGTAGCAGCAGCAGTAATTAGCAATCCCTTCTGGAAGTTTAAATCCTTCATTGATCTGCACTAGGATCATTAAAGCACGGAGACAAAAGTCACCCTTGACTTCAAAAGTGGATAAAATGGCCAGAGCAAATTTGATCTCAAAAATGGGAGGAAGGACAGAATGAGCTGATATCAAAGACATGTGTCACATATTCCTGCAGGACAATTACAGGTTATGGTTTGGCACGTATTCTGGTAACGCTGGCGACGCTCTGTCTGCTGGGAGCAATTTTGAAGATCAGTGGTCAGCCTCTCATAGAGGGATGCAGTTCACCACATTTGACAAGGATCACGATCGATTCCTGGCAGGCAACTGTGCATCAGAGAATAAGGGCGGTTGGTGGTTTAACAGGTATGGAAAATAGCTGATTCCTCTCGGATGAGTCGAGTGTGGGTGGCTGTACAGCTGAGAGGACTTGCCTGCCTTACAGCAGCTGGAGGTTGCTGTGTTCATTTGCCACCTTGCACAGCCAAACCTAAGATGTTCACACCTACAGATCCTCAAAGGAAAGCAAACTGCTTCTTTCATTATAGCAAAGCAGGTAAGTTGAATTCTTTTTAAGAAATGGGCCACAGGTAAGTTGCATTCACTTTAGGAAAATGGGTCAGAACAAATGCATAAGGGCCAATGACCTGGAAGGAAAAAAGCCCAGTTAAAATTCCTAAAAGTGCTTTGGGTTATACTCCAGAAAATAAAACAACTGTACCCATAGCAAGCTGAAGCATGTACAAAGGACATTTCTCTCTTGTGGAGCATGTCTAGGGGGTGAGCTATCCCATAACAGATGTGATGGTATATTTGCTAGTTGGGCATATGTCACACATCAATGGGCAGGGACTCAGGTTCACCTGCCCTGGGACCATGGACACACCACTCTCAGTTTTTCTCTGCTTTACTGCAGGATGAGCCCCTTTGGCCAGACCCTCATCACATAACAATTGAAATCAGTGAAGCTACATCAATAGTAGTATTCACCTTCATTAAAAGACATCTGCATTTTTAAGTGTCAATATGGAGCTGCCTACACTTGAGCTAGAGCCTAACAAATGGCACTACACCCCTCTGTTTAGGCAATGTGGTTATAATGTCCATAACTAATACACCTGAAGGAGTCTACAGGTTGAATTCTGTGACTAGTGTAGGTGTCTGCTTTAGTATGACCCATATACTTGTTTGGGTTCCACTAAGTGCACTAACCACATCTCCATCTCACCCTGGTATTTCTAAATGTATGTTGTGTGAAAACTGTACTGCACTGCAATGATGCAATATCTTCCCACGCTAAGCATAATTCCCTTTTTCCCTCTCCTACATCGTCACAAGGTGCCACGCCGCAAACCTCAATGGACGATACTACAGAAGAGGAAGGTACAAGGGCTCCCATGACGATGGCATGGTTTGGTCTACGTGGCATGGGATGTGGTACTCACTGAAATATTCAGCCATGAAAATCAGGGCTCCGTTCTTCATTGACATTGAGAGTGGAGATGGAGAGAACAGTCAGGGCAGCTGAAACCTGCTGCTTTGGAAAGAGGAAAACTACAGGCTGAAAAGAATTGTATAAGTTGATAGCTGGTTCTCTGCTGCTGCCAATTGCCAAACCTGCACTGTGATAACTGGAGTTGCACCTGCTTCTGCTACCTGAAGCTAACAGCAAGAGTTGTTTGAGCATAGCCAGACAAAAATATAACAGAAAACATATGGATCTCAGTCATGGGATAACCACAGATTTCTTTTTCAGCAGTTTTCAGGAATTTGTTGGAAAATGTTTATTGAAAGATCTCTGGACTTCGAATGATCAAGCTAATAACCATGGCAGTGTTGGATCAAGGGTTGGACTTGATGATCTTAGAGGTCTTTTCCAACCCAGTTGATTCTATGATTCTAAGCATGTCCTGTAATCTATCTATACTCTTCGAGGTCTAAACCTTTCTCATCTTGATTTTAACCATCAGCGCTTTAATTATGAGGACATCAGAACAGAAAGAACAAAGCAATGGGAAATTGGACTTCATCTGGTGTGCCTTTTACCAGTGTTTTGTTCTGCCTCAGGAGATGTTTCTAAGCAACTCTCCCTATGGTTCTAAATTGCCACACTTCAGTATCAGAGTGCCTCTGGAGTGTGTGAAACCAAACGTGGATGGATGTGCTCCAGCTGCTAACGTACATCCAGACTATTTCAAAGTAAACCTCCACAATAGGGACAATGTGGGCACTGGGTTCCATTGCCAAGAGCTTCCTGCTGGAGATCCACTGCTACAGCACACTGCAACACATTAATGCAAAGACAACCCTGCCGACCAGATTTAAGCCCCAGACTAAAATTAGGCAGATTTTACTAAATTTAGCTGAGCACAGATATTCTTAGGAGTTCCTAAAATGCAGACATGATTCATCTGTACATTCTCCTGTAATTTACCAGAAGACTTTGGGTTAGTGAAAAGGAATTAGAAAGTAGAAAGTGGTTGAACCACAGGGCAAACTACTTTCATTGTCTCATTGGAGTGAAGCAAAAGAGCAATACAAATGACTGAAAGAAATGGAACACTGAAAGTTTATTTTCCACAAGTTGTTAACAGCAACGGTTATAAATGAACAGCAGTATCAGCTTGATGCAAGTCATTTAACTATTGTGATGTAGAATAAGCCTAATTTTTTTATGATTTACAATATTTTTTTTAACTGGTAGCTCTTTTTCATTTATTGGCTCTTAGATCCATACATATTGTCATTTGTATGTACATCCATAGAGAACGAAATAAAACCAGCTGAGTAGGACTTAATACTTTTTATCTGGTTTTTAACAGTAGGAACTTGAGCAGAAAGTTGGATTAAAATCTTGTAAAGGTCATAATATGAGAAAAGCATTCCTTTGGTATTGGCTCCAATTCTTTTCTACTTGTTGTCCTAGAGGGTCTGCAAGGTAAGTTTAGTTTCCATGGCTAAAGCTGTCCAGGAGACAATGCAGAGACACATGGTGAAGGTTCAGTATAAAATTTGGTTTGGTTACTCTGCTTTGTCAAGAGGTAAACCCTGTTCTCACTGCTTCCTAGACATCTCAGTGATTACAAATGTGAACACTGGAGTGCAGTGGGGAGCACTCTAGGGAGCCATGTTCCTAAAGTCTGTGCCCTTCACAAGACTGCAGCCTCACCCTTTTCCCAAGCATACCCATTTGGAATGAAATGTGCACCTACCTGTCTGAAATGAGGTTGCCCTTGTGAAGAAAGAGCTGCAAAGAGCTAGAGCTTGCTATTTCCCTTCTGATCAATACTTCTTGTTTTACTAGGGTAAAATCTTAGTGCAAGGTTGTAACTGCATGTTGGGAACATAAGAAATGACTTTGCACAGATTATAATTGTGTGGCCACTGATGAAGTGCTGAGGGCACTAAGGACGGCTTTTGTCTACATTGAAGACCCAGAGAAATGTGAGTGAAATCAGTTAATGCCTTCTGGCCAGTGATGCTAAATCCCATTTTTCAGTAGAGGGCTAAGGAAACAGGGTAAAGATTACAGACTGCAGAAATTACAGCACTGAAGGGACAGCATTAGCAATTTCACAGTTCATTAAGCAGCCAATAACCCATCTGATAATGAAGTATCAAGCTGGAAATAAAGTCAGCAGGGCTTAGTCAGACAACTGCCACCTGGTCAAGTTCCCCAGTGAATGAGCAATGGGTGATATAAAGTCCAGACTATGGAGCCTGTTTCCCTCTATGTCAGTACAGAAAGGCAGGCGTTATTGTTGGACTGCCTTCAGCCAGCATCAATGTTATGGTGCTTTTTTCTGTCTCTGAGAGAGAAAGAGGGGACAAGGTATGACAAGCTGGGTGGGAAGGGGTCTGCCTTGTTGTCTTTGTAAAATGTACCTAAGCACATTTAATGCATTACAGGAGCTGTTCTGAAGACAGCCCAACACTGGGAAGTTTTCAGGAAGCAGCATCTGATTTAGAGCAACACTCCCCCTTCTCTGCCCTCCTGTGGCACAGGGGACCCCCTTGGAGATGCAGAGGTCACAGGGCTTTGTGCCGGAGCCTTAAGCTCCCACAGCAAACTCCAGGAAGCATTTCAGAACCCCCTTTATCTCAATAAACAGGGTAAAATGCCACTAGCTGAGTACTTATTTGATCTGAAGGCTACTGCCAAGCTCAAATCACTCCCACTAAAGGTTAGGGGAATGCTTGCTGAATGTTGCTGTGCTGTACATTTGATCTCCTGTTTCTCCAGGGTTTCCCATGCTGAGAGGCTCAACAAAGCTTAAAAGATACTGTAGCCCTGCAGCTCCAAGCCTGACAGATCTCTGCTTCAGGGTGAATGTGCTTCATACTGCAAAGTTTACCTTATTACAGGGGTGGTGAGTAACCTGAGCAGCAATTGCTTCAGAGGTTTGATTTCCAGCTCATTTAAGTCAATTTAAAGACTCATTACATTTGACTGCCTTTGGATAACTCTTCAAGCGTGGACACATTCTTACATGCTTTAAACAGCATTTCAAGCTGACAGCTTGTGGGAACGCATAGCCAGTACAAATGCCATGCTGGGCCAAAGGCTGAACACCAATGTGCCCTGTTGGTACAGCTCCTGGGAAAGAGGGAGCTCACATCACCCTGCAAGTCGGATCTGCTACTCCAGCAGCAGCTTCAAAACTTCACCCATCAAAAAGGCCATTCAAACAGCCAGGTTTGATTCTGGTGGCCAAATGCTGAGTCTTTTTGCTCCTAGGTTGTCACAGCAAGTGACACTGTGTGCCTGTCAAACTACCTGTGCATGCTTTGGACACTTCAGTGGGGTGCCATAACTGGCAGCTGACACTTGGTGATGCTGCTCTTCCTTTAAAATTGCTGTTGCTTTGTGGGGGGTGGGGGAGGGGGGAAGTGTGGGATTGGGAAACCTATCTGTCTGCTCAGAAAGCCCATTTTGAGAAAGATAGCACCTCCTTCCAGAGAACAGAGCACATGCTAATTTTTCCTTCACACCCACAAGGCACGTTAAAGGGCACGTAGGGTTGGGCTCCTTATGGGAGAGTTGATTTAAGACTGATGGCCTAAGATTTAAGATTTAGTCCACCGCCTAAATCTATCTTCTCTCATACCTACCTCCATGGGCAGCACCTCCTCTTTTCTTGCTTTTGCCCACTAGCATCACCTTGCTCTTTGCAAGTCCCTGGAGAGACAGCTATCCCAACAAATGGCAAGCAAAGTCTCTAAGTCATTCCTTCTGGCCTGAGCTCTGGCTCTGTTGTTAACCAGGTTTCCAACCCAACTCTGAATACTTGCAGCAATGTATAATGGCAAATTTGTGATTCCAGTTTTAAAGCACAACAGATAAACCCACCATGGCTGTTGTACTTCACTGTTACTGCTCTCTACAACTACCTGAAAGGAGCTTGCAGCAAGGTGGGGTCCGCCTCTTCTCTCAAGTAACAAGTCACGGGACCAGAGGAAATGGCCTCATATTGTGCCAGGGGAGGTTTAGATTGGATATGAGAAAAAAATTCTTCACTGAAAGGGTGGTCAGGCGTTGGAACAGGCTGCCCAGGAAAGTGGCGGGATCACGGTCTCTGGAAGTGTTCAAAAAGCATATGGATGTGGCACTTGGTGATATGGTTTAGTGGTAAACATGGTGGTGTTACATTAATGGTTGAACTTGATGATTTTAGAGGTCTTTTCCAACCTAAATGATTCTATAAGTCTGTAAGATTCTCTGTGAATCACCAGATGTTGTCATTTTATTTTTAATTTTTGTTAACATAACAGGTATTAACCAAATAATCTTGTTCTTTGCTGGTTTTGTTCTTAATTTATTTTGATCTTGCTGTAGTAGTATTGTTGTCAATATATTTACATTTAAAAAAATTAATAAAGGAAAGGATAATTATGGAAAGGATTCATGATTCAACAGTTCTCAGTGCTTTTTACAGGTAACATTCTGCAGTAACATTTCTGCAAGGACTAAAATCTGATCATCTGTTTTCTTTGCCCTCCCTGTAGCATGCCTTTTCTAAAAATTTCTTGCAAATATCTGTACATCATTGTTTTCCTGGCATAAATATTGACAGAAAGAAAATATCAGAGTCTTGAATGATGAAAAATGCCTCCTCAATTTTAAATTCACTCCAAGTATTCAGCATCAATTGTTTGCACTTCCATGCAACCCGCTAAAAAACCCTCACCAGATGACTTATTTGAGCAACTACAACAGTTCAATGACACTAACCAGAAAAATGATAAAAACTGCTCACCACTAGAAGTTTGTCCTTTCTAAATGGGAAATCATTCATTAATCAGGGCAGATGGTTGAGGATGCTGTACAATGGATGCCTCAGTATGTCACAGTCTACTAGTACAGAGTCCACAAGGTGTGAAAGGCTAGATCAGTGGCACTCATCATCTTTGATTCATGAAACATGACTGCTTTAGGCAATAAAATCTATTGGCTATTCCTGGGTCATGTCTTCACTAACATGTGCTTTCCCAGCGTATTTTGTGTGTATTGTACACACATGCATACAAAAAAATATTATATGAAAGCACTTTTCAGTAATTAGAAAGGAATATGTATCCCACAAGCCAGATCTGGGGCATTATTCCCTCCTGCTCCATGTGAAGGTAACGTGATTCCTGTTGCTTCTTCTACCAGAAGCCAACTGATCCTGCAGATTCTCTACCACGCATGCCCCTCCTGCAGGGCCGCAATGAGTCACTCAGATCACCAGCTTCTCAATGCTTAGAGTACTTGTTTCATCTTCTTCATTCGAACCAAAATACCCAGGGAGGTCAATCATCTGCTGCTCTGCCTCTGTTAAGCCAAAAGTACTATTATCATAAAAGGCAAACTCGGGGTCCAAGGGGAAGCTCTGGCACTTGTCCCTACGGTGCTGGGCAGGGCTTACACTCAGGCCTCTCTGGGAATTATCTTTGCCATTTGAGCCTGTTTCTTTCCGCCACATGCCTCTGGGGTTAGGTGAAGGGCCCCTCTTACTTCGGCTGGGCTCAGGTTTTTCAGCTGCCTTCTCCTGACCAGCAGGCTGGCGGTCAGTGATCAGGTCCAGCTTCCTCACTGGGGGACCTGCCCTGTGGTGGGACTTTGTGCCATGGCCCTGTGGTTCACACCCCAGCACAGTGTTGTGGGGCTGATCCAGCTTTTCACACGCTGGATTAGCATTTCTGGATTTTGGCCGTGTCCTGTCCTCCAAGCTCTGGTCCCATGTCCTGGTCCTGGAGTTGTAGAGAGGAGTCTGTCGGGGTGTGAGAGTGGACATGCTTCTCTCTCTGAAAGGCCTGGCCTTTTTAGTTTCATGGAAACTGGCTGTTCTTCTAAACTGTGAGTTTCTGTGACAGCCCCTCTCGGGCAAGTCTGCTCTGTTATCCTGGTGCTTGAAATGAGCTCTTCTTACTAGGGTTTGGGTAGGGCTCACTGCAGGATTGGCCTGTGAGAATGGAAAATCCAGCCTGGGGTGAGAGCTTTCCCCCAGGAATTTGTGCTGACTGGCTGGCTGGTCCAGAAATGGAGATTTGATCCGAAATTTGTTTGCTGCTACCTCCTCTTGGCTTTCCTGGCTTAGGGGAAGCATCGCGGTGGCACCAAGAACTGTGTCCGTGAGGGGATTCTGAGAGACATGGTACACCTTAGTGGTCTCCGTCAGGCCTTTCTTCTTCATCTCTTTCAGCTGCTGTTGTGCCAGGCGGTAGCTGAAAATTGGAGGGATTATTTTTTGGGCATTTGGCTGCAAGTTTTCACTTCCAGAGGCATCATCTTCTTGGGCAAATTGGAGGCTTCGCCTGTAGGTCAGAGGAATGTTAACAAGGGCATCCCCTCCTTCAGCAAAGCTGTCCCGCTGCTTGTTGCCTTGACAAATGTTCTCCTCGTCGGAGTTTTTCCGGAAGCCAGGGGAATGGACAGAGTTTCGTCGGACAGCGGTACTGCATTTCTGTGCTCTGCAGAGCTTCCTCCAGAGGGTGATGAGAATGGTGGTAAAGATGATAAACAAGCATACAGAAATACCTGTGATGGTAACTATATTATCTGCTTTCCGGTTCTCTCCTGGCTGGACAGGAGGCGGGGTGGGAGGCTTGACAGCTGTAAGAGAGAGCACACATGCCTGTCAGAGTTGCACTGGCATCAGCATTTTGGTACTTGACGATGGATATGTTACTACAAAGAAAAAATAAGCAATTAATACAGTACAGGAAGTTGTCTGCCATTAAAATTTGCTCACTGGAGATGACTTACTACTGATGACTTCAAACTGGCCCAAAAAGATCTACTTACTTTAAACCAAGGTGCCCATGGACCTTTTAAATGCAGCTATTACTTTTTCCTGTTTTGCCATTTCCATAAGGCATTCCTAAATAAGTGTAAAATGGGATAACTCTATTTGCCCTTCTTTATTAAGTACTTTAGGATTCCCTGATAAAAAGTGCCATAAAACAGGAAAAAATAATTCAACCAAGGCTAGGACTTCAGGTATCACTTTATTTTTAGGTGAGCTTAAGTGGGTGTGAGAATTGGAATGAGTTTGAAGAGCAGAGAGGCAGCACTAGCAGAGACAGTGTAACTTTTCTAAGCATTCTTCTGAGGGTGCTTCTTCCACCGCTGTCTGGTGCCATAGCCCCAGAGGGCAAAAACTGAACATGTCACAGCAAGCTCTCAACTGAAAAGGCCATTGCTCTGGTGTCCCTAGCATTCTAGGACTGACACTCTGCAAACTTTTCTTCACTAAGAGGGTGCCAGCCACCGGAACAGGCTCCCCAGGGAAACTGTCATAGCACTAAGCCTGACAAAGTTCAAGGACCGCCCGGATGATGCTCTTAAATCATATGGTTTAGTTTTAGGTAGTCCTGTGAGGACAGGAAGTTAGACTCAATGATCCTTATAGGTCACTTCCAACTTGAGATATTTTATGATTCTAACTTGTAATGAGAACATTTCAGAGCTGTCCACATCCCTATTTAAACCTCTCACCAGCCCATTGCTCCACATTACAGATGGCTGAACCAATAAGAAACTAATGATTCTTTTCTGAATGAGGTCTCTAGGATTTCAGGTGCAGCCTTAAGCAGAATACAGCATGGTTGAAAGCAGATGAATTAGTCCAGCAGCTAATTTTAGTATCTGTTAGCACTCCCCAATTTTTTGGGGTCAGACATCAGCTCTGTAAAGCCACGAAAATGTTGTTGGAGAGCAAGGCTGGTCAGTTGTACTTGACAAGAGCTGGCCATAAAGCTGTGAACTCAAACTGAACCACTGAACCACCCCGCCCTAGTCTCTTGCTTTATCCAGAAGCCAAAGCCGAGTCAGTTGTAAAACTCGGCAGGTGCTCCTGCCTGCACCACAGTGACTGCCCAGGCATAGGAAATGCAATTGCAGAATAATGAGAAGTAGACACCACATACTTCCCATAATTCAGAAAAAAAAATATTCAACGGCAAGCTGGTAGTGCAGCTTTTAGGTGTGCAGGACGCATAAATGCACCGATAAACACAGGCCAGAAAGTCTCAGGCTGCTAAAAACAGACATGCAGGGTGCTGGGTTAGGCAGGAGGTCCATTTCTTTGACTCAGAGCTACCTGACATCCCCAAGCCCTTTAAAAAATCCTGCCAGTGAATAAACTTTGATCTTTGTGTCACTCTGAGAGCTTGAAAGCAGCTTAAAGAACAAGACTGATGAATCTTTTAGGAGGATCTCTAAAACTTGCATTCAGCCCAATGCTACCATGCCAGAGCCCAGAGCACTGCTGTTCTGGAGGCTTGATCATGGAGTGAACAAGCTGACCTCAGGAAAGAAAGCAGGACCAGCATTTGCTCTGTTAACTCCAGCAGAGCAATTCATTCGTTTCTCATCCTTCTCTCAGTCCTGTTGCTCACGGCTGTTTTCCAAATACTCTGTTCTCCATTTGTAATGCACACTGTGCTGCGTCATTTGGAGCAGACAGCTTAGCAAACGGTGAGGTTCAAAACAGGACTTTGTCGCTGTGGAGCGCCTCTCTCTGCACCTCATCTTCCCCTGCCCCTACACTCTGCTGGTCTCACTCATTCAGCCATTTGCTCCATCTGCTGGACTAACGACTGCAGAGTTATGCTGAAAATAAAGCTTGTCTGCTTTGTAAAGCTGCAGAGGTGGGAAGGGTCAAACTCCCAGCTTGAGATCAGGAGCAGATGAACACTGTAAAGTCACTGTAAAGTCACATTGTCAAGTCACTTCTCAAGCAACCTAAGATTCAATGGGATGAAATCATATAGGTGATTCTGTAAAGGAAGCTGGGAGCAGGAGGATTAGAAACCATGTGCAAATGAGAAGCGAGGTTTTTCCTCCAGATGATTCCACAGGGTACAGATGCAGGCCTCCTGTGCATTTGATTTTATATATATATATAAACCCTCTTTATTAACCCAGAGACCTCACTGGAATTTGAGGACTGTCCAGACCTGCTGAGTGCTGTCATACTGTAACTCAAAGCAGACTGCCACAGGCCTGTGAACTGTGCATGCACAGGAGGTTGACCTCTCTGGCAACCACCTTGCACAGTTGCACACCTGCATGGGAAGACTGACACCTCTGAGAAGGACCAGAGAGGCAGGTCACCTCTGTGCATGTAAAGCAAGGTGCACACACAAATCATGTGCCCAGCACATGCTCTGCACGCACAGACCCCCTCTCTGGGGAGTTCTGTGCACCAAGACTACTCTCTGAGCTCCAGAGGAGGGCTGTGAAACTGTCTGGCAAGGAGCCAAACCAAATTATGTACTCCCAGACATACCTCTCCAGCAGGTAACAGGAGGCATGGAATAGCACAGCTCAACATCAGCTTTAGAAAAACACTAACCACCCACTGCATTTTGATGGTGACATTACTGCCGACAGCAGTCTGATAGAGTTTGGCATAGGGAAAAAACTAGCTCTAAAGCAGGACATTAGTTTTAAGCTGGGGCCCAAAACATCCGAGTTGTTCCTCTCTGCTTGAACTTACAGCTTTACAAAATAAGCAAACCCACATGGCCAGCATTTTCAAGTCATTAAAAACATCAGACCTGTTAAAACATTCCAAGTGCTGCACAAACACTGACAAAACGCAATCCCTCGCTTGATGGAATATAATTTTTAGTATTTTCCCTTCACCCAAACTTTTGTTCAATACAACCCATTTCTTAAAAGTGCTCCACAACACATTTCAGTCCCGCCTGTATACTTCTGAGGCCTTCATCCTCAGACACCTTGAGGCTGGTTCAGGCCAACACCTCCATTAAAAACGTAATCCTGCCCTCTTCTTGCTCCAGCTACACATTCTCTCCCCCTGCTGTCCTTCCCTTTTCAGTGGCACAAGCATTGCAGTGGCCACATGCTAAACAATTTCCCCACATCCCCAAACTGTCTATTTTTTAACTGGCTCCATTCCAGTTCTCCACACTGCACTTGTGCAAGCAGAAGGAAGTACATGCAAGCAGCCAAAGCAAAGGGTAAGGCATTACTCACTATTTAATATCTTAAAATACCTTTTAAATTACAGCCTGAGAGCCCAGGAGCCTGCACAGTTCCTGGGCACCTTTCCTTCCCCATCCCTGCACCCTTGGCACCTGTGGGACACAAAAGCATGGGAGCTTGTAGATCAACTTTCTGAGATGGATCTCTGGGGACCCTTGGCATCAGCACACTCTTTTTCAGCAGGGAGTTTTCAAGCAGAAATTCTGCATGAACTGAGCACCAGCACCCTGCTAAAAGGAGCACTTCTCATACCCCTCATGGTAACTATAAGCACCTGACTATGGTGCTGGCACAGCCTCATCCATCCTCACTGGAGGCTGTGCAGCTGCTGGAACACCGCTCTCATCTTACAGGAGGTTCAGATCTCTTGTAACTTCACCAACTTGCCACTCACCATCAGCGGCCAGCCTGCAATATCATGGACCAACAGCAGTGACAGGCTGGTGCACAGGCAGTCCTGGCACTGCCACCTCAAAAAACTCACAGAATGGAAATCTCACACTACAGGTCACTGCCAGAACCAGTACTCTTTTTTAACAGACTTTTTAATAGATTCCTACTGCCTGGAGTGGCTTTCACTACTGAACACGTTCTGCTAGTCCCAAGATTTCTCAGTGCTTCTTCGCTCTCTGGCCATGATGGAGATTTTAAACTGCTTCCATGGCACCCACAGCATTCAGAAATCTTATGCCTTGGAGCATTATCTCCAGCTGTCCCACAAACGCATGGAGGCTTCCACTCTACTCCATCAAGCACAAGAATGTGACAGCCCCCTGAATCAATGTGACTGAAGGAGAGAGCAGATGTTTCTGTTTGACACAGCCCTTCTAACAACAGGCCCTTTGCTTTTGCCAGGGCAGTCACACGACCAGGGGGTAGAGGACAGCAGAGGTACGTACACGCACACTCCTCCAGCGAACACAGGGAAGCCTCCCTCGGTGATCCAGCGCAGCCTGGGTTTGCTGGTGAGGAGGTGAGGCACTCTCGGAAGCGCTCCCGGATGCCATCCCCACAGGTGACACTGCAAGGGCTCCAGGGCTGCCACGGGCTCCATGCTTCTACAAATAAAAAAGCTCACAGCAATGAGGAGTGTGTCTGCATCCTTACCTTTAAAGACACAGCCATTTGTCTTCTTTTTTAAGAAAAACAGCAATAACTAACTAAAAAATGCAAACAGCAAGACCAAAAGAGCACACAGCATCCAGAACCCGCTCCTGTTCCCATCAGAGTCTGGGCCAAAGCTTCCACTTGTTGTTTTCCTTTTTTCCCCCCAAGCCCCAGCCTGGAACACAGTGGTCAGTCAACTGGCAAGCAAGTTCTGCCTGGAACAATAGCAAAAGGAAATGAATCCACAGACCTTTGGAGTGGGCTGGTAATTTATATATTAATCCAATTCCTGCCTGACAAACAGTGCATTTACAGCAGGATAACTTCATTGACCTAAGTATAGTTACTGCTGATTTATATGACTGTGACAGGAGGATAAGCCTACAAGGCCTAATGAAATGGCAACGTTGCTTTTTCTCTTTATTATCTTCTCAGCACATGAACATGTTATTGAATCATTTCTTTGACAGTTTGCAGGTCTCTTTGGTTTATTGCTTATGGTTATGCAATTAACTCAAGATGAAATTTTGCATGTGCACTTATTTATTTCTAGTGGAGGTTCTAATATTACCTTGAACATTATCATTTTTAACGCGTAATAAAATCCCTCTTTTTCTTAAGACTATATTCTCATCCAATGTTCAACACTCAAACTTTATAGCAGTAAGAAACCAGAGAGAGAAAGGAGGGACCATTCCTACCCATTTCTGACAGCTGTGACACCGAAGCAGCATCACAACTTTAAATTCCAAACTAATGCACGAGTTCAGGTACAATTTTAAAGAACAAAACCCCAGGGGACCCTGGTATGGCTCAGTTGACTTGGTGGTCTAGTTTTGAAATCTGGCGGAAAAAAAACAATACACTATTTAAGTCCATTTCACTGCTCACAGATTAAGTAGAAAAATATCTGAATAACATTTTTTTTAAAGTAGATCAGGTTTGTTCAAGTTTGCTCTTTTAAATAATTTATGGTGCTGCTACTGACAACACAGGCCATGATTTTTAATTTTAGTACTGCTGCTAACATGCCCCTGAGCCCTTGACCAAGTTACGATGCTACAGGACTAGACAGTGTTGCATGACTGAAAATGGCTTTATGATTTCATGTTATATTGGTTGCTGCACAGTTCATAGTGTGTTATTATTTTTACGTATCTCTAACAAAAATAAATACAGCTGTGTTTCAATAAACATGAAATTTTAACTGCTTTGGGCCCTGTCCTACAAATTTTTGTGAGCATGCCAGTATGAGTAATGTTAATGCGAGCAGCCCGACAGCACCAGCAGGGCTGCTCTCCCGTGTGCAGGTACTCACCTGCACTGCAGGACGGGGCACCAATGTGTTGAGCTTACACTTGTGCTGCCAGCCAAGGCTGCAAAGCAGGTGTGGGCACGTACTCAAGAACATTTGTGTCCATGCATGTTCCAGTGCATTTGCCTCACCTAATCCACAGTGGAGATGGGCATGGTGAGACACTCTGGTGGTGCTGTGGTTTTAAGCTCACACAACACCAAATGACCTTCCCAGCTGTTTGCCACTGATTCCACTACCCTACTGCGATATCCGTGATCCCATGCTGTATTTCACTTGTGCTCTTCACACACCTCTCTGCTTTCACCCTTCTGTCTCTGGAGCTGGGGAGCTGCTACACCAGGGGAGAGGAGCCCAAAAGCAGGCTGAGCTTTCACACTCCTCCTCCAGTTTGCAGCCATGCCAGTTCCTTGTAAAGTGCAAAACGAAGCAAGATGGTTGGTGATGTCAGGAGAAAAAGGAATCAGAGGATGTCAAGGAGGAGGGAACAGAGGAGGTCTGTTGGGGTAAGGAGCCCCACAAAGGTACAGGCTCTGGACAGTTTGCAAAATCACATCAATTAGCAAGCAAAGCTATTAGTGAGGGCAGCAAGAAAAAATGCTGATAATTAGTAGTCAGTCAAGCACTCATTGATCCCTCCTCAAAAAAGGACTTCGTGGTATTACGTTATTTGGGGATCTCACAACACTTTTCTTCATATCAGTATGAAGGACTCCAGCAGTGTCCCTCACCACTGGCAGAGGGGCTAGTTGGAGAAGGACCTACATCCTTGCAGACTACTTTGTGTGAGCAGCTTGGTGAATTCCTACCAAAATTTCCAGTGTGTGAGCTAACTCATTTCCCTCTCTCCACATTCCTTGCTTGCTTAAACGTCTGTTAATTAGAGTCAGATATAGAGCCAGACTCAGAAAGATTCTGGTTGCCTCCAGTGCTAACACTGGTGATAGTGGAGGGTGCTTGGCAGTCTCCACATTGATGCCTGTGGGTTCCAACATACAAGAACACTTAGCAGGAGTAATTTTTTCACATTGACGTCAAACCTAAGATGTGCCCATTGCTCCCAGGCACTTTTCACTGACTTGGGCTTCGGCTAAAGGCACAGAGTTCCTTAGCAAAAACACCTGGCATCCATAACTTTGGGGCTAAGAAATGTGCCTTAAGCAATAGGAGAGCAAGAAATGCTCCAGCTGCAATGAAAGATGGGAGATTTAAACTTCTGCAACTTGCTCTGCAACCTCCTGCAATTACCAGAATGCAAAAGAAAATGAAGCATAGTTTATTCTCCCCCAAGGAAACAAATTATTAACCTCCATTTAAGATAAACAGATTGAAAGTGCCAGGGGGAAAAACAGAAGGTATGCACTGCAAACAAGCTCTAATAAGCGTGAACTTTTTTCACATACAATTGAGGAATCAGTTATCAACGTGAAGACTGATAAGTTAGTTTGAAACAGCTGACAGTTGGCAGGTCTGCCAACATAAAAGATACATGCAATTAACTGTGTTAATTGTTGCTCTGCATAAACATCTCCCCTCAAATTTCTGTGCTCATAAGACTTTGTGCATGCAGTGCTATCCATCAGCATAGTCAGCAAGGGACACTCAGCATCATCCCTCCAGCCTGATGCACGTGATAGTCCTATGCACTTCAACAAGGCCAGTGATACGGGACAAAATCACTGATTATTTACAAGTTCACGTAAACATCTACGCTAACCTGGGGAATTGCAAGCTATTTTTGTAAGCTGAGATCAGTTTACATGCATTATATGGGTGTTTGGACAAGATCTTGGAAAACACCTTTCTCAGCCTTCCATGGAGATGAAGCCTGGGTACACTGAAATGGCGGCATGTTCCAACAAGTTACTAATTTGGACAATGAAAGGACAAAGATCTCTTCAAAGGAAGAAAACGTAGACTCCGCCTGGGAAAACTACAGTCTTTTCCCCACAAATAGGCATGTTTAAGAATTGTAGAGGCACAGCCTAAAAATTATTTTTTCCGGAAGCTAAGAGCTCAGTGACTCTGTAACACCTGATTTATTCCTAATGTGTAGAGATGAAGCATTAACTGACACAGAAGTGGATGGGGTACGAACCAGCCCATTCCCAGATCCCCTGCATTTGCCTGTTTCTAAATAAATGCAAGCCAGGTGCATATTTAGGCTGTAGAGCTAATTGCTTCCCAGACAAGCAGGTCTGATTCATACAGTTTTATTCAGGGAACAAAAATTTGATGGAAGTTGTATGCCCCTATCTAACCCCCAGATATCCCACTTACTCCTCTCCTCCCTTACAGACCACTTTTCCCTTCAGGTCTTCCCCTGACTTCCTCTTTCCCTTTTCTGGCAACAGCTGTATTTCTTATGCCCTGTTGACATACTGATAGTTTCTCTGACAGCTAGCAAAAGTCAGATGAACAAAATTCATCTCTGCTGTAGGCAAGTGCAAGAGACTTCACTGGGAGTCACACTGAAGTTGAAATTGGTCTCCGGAGTGTAACTAAGAACTGGAAAAGAAAGTTAATTAACAGCAAAAATTTGAAGGAAATATGCCTTTTTCTATGCTTTAGCGTTACTGAATAATTTTATCCCTCTCATCACAAATGTTTCAAGTAGGATACAGGCTAGGACACGGAACATCCTTCTAAGGAGTGCAGAAGTCTCACTGCTGGGGACACTTAAAACCCAGATGAGCAAAGCACAGGATAAAGCATTGAAAAGAATGAGCCTGCAATTCATCTGCTGCTGGGTAAGATGGTCTAACAGAGTTTCCTACCTCAGACATCCAAATAATTGGGTCAAACACTATGAAAAAAACAGCTGCATGACTCTATGTCACCTGTGTCAAACAGTGAAGAGCCCACTGAGATGAACTGACTCACATCTCATTGTTAATTTTTTCACAGGTTCTCCATTAGAGTCTACAGAAAGTTGCACAAGTGCTGGCTCATGTTTAATGGATGTATTCCCCACCTTTAACAGATATATTCACAGTCTTAGATAGCACAGGGTTTCTTGTGACACTCGTTCTGAGGCTGATGGACTGGGCTGGGAGACCTGCTGCCCTGGCCTGGTCAGGGCCACCGGGAGCTTTCTCCTTCCTGCTTCAAGCACAAGCCAGATTCCTGTTCCAACCTGGCTGGGATGAGGAGTAAAGAGCAGGATTGACAAAGGATCAGGAATATAACTGATGTCTGATATATGGAAAATACATGTGGCAAAATATCTTCTTTTATCTCATCCTCTGTGGTTTGGATGAAGATAATTTTAATAATTTAGGAACTTTGATATTTTACAAAACAATATCTCTTCTTCAAAACAATAGAGCATATGCTAAAATGAAGTAAGAACTGGCTGAGTGACAGATTGGATATGCAACTGTCAACAGAAAACCATCACTGAGTGAGAATCCATTTGGAGAGATTCCAAAGGGATTAGTATAAGGTCCAATGCTTCCCTAGTTGACATGAAAATAAATATAAAACCATTACTGAGAAAATATGTCACTCCTGTAATGACAAAAGTAGATAGTGCAGTTGTGTGGAGCACCATAGGGTACTGGCTAAGTTAGGATAATTCAAACAAAATAGATCATAAATCAGCAGAATGAAAAATGTAGGAAGAAGGAATGCAAATTGCACCTGCAGGACGGTGGACTACATACACAAAAACAGTGCAAGAGGAGTTTAGAGGGTGAAAGTTATGGCAAATTTACCTAATGCAATTGGTGGAATGAAAGCAGAGGTAGGGGTAGGGGGGAGTGCTACTGCTCAAGCAGCATCAGTGAGGAGGGACAGATGAATACAGCACCCAAAGCTAGTACCCTGGACATCAAATAAAAGTGAGTATTTAAAATAACAGAAAGGGAGTCAAAGAGAATTAATAAATTAATCAAATCCTGAAGAAATGTCTTCCAATTAAAGACTCAATCTTTTCAGTTTATCTCAGTACACTGAGATAATCTGGAAGGACTGAGATGACCTGGATGTGCAAACGTCTTCATGAAGGGAAGACAGTGGATGGGAAACAGCTATCAGAAAGCCACAGAGTAAAAGCCAGTCACCAGAGGATGAAGCTAGATGAGCTTCAGTTATGAAACACAGAGTTTCCCTTTTTAAAAGAATAAATAAATCAGAGCAAAAGATTGAGAAAAATTACCATAAAAGTCTCTGTTTTGTGGTGTCTTCAATAAAAAACTGGATAACTCTTGGGACTCAGCACCAGGGTAACTGAATAAAAATGAGGGCCCGTGCTGCACAGAAGCCCAGACTAGGGTATTTATCACTTCTCCTTGCCTTAAACCGAGTTCAAGAAGTCCAAAGCAGAGAATAAGAGACTTGAGGTGAGGTGTCTGTTGTGTAGCAGTCGCATGTTTTACTGAGGGGTCTGGGTCTATGGAGGCCACTGCACAGTGCCCTGCAGCAGAGTGAGAGGGCTCAGGAGTACACTTTCCAAAGGATCCAGGAGGCAGATAGCCAGCACAGGCAGCACAGGTTCACTCTGTCTGTTGTGGCTTCAGGCTGATGTGCCCCTCCCAGAACACCCCACTCTTTTCAAATGCCGCCTGCAGGCTTTGAAGTCTCACAGATACAGACAAGAAGTCAGATGTGCTGCAGTCTAATTAATTTCAGGTTGACATTTTATTTACGACTACATGGTGTGGTTTTGCTTTCATCGGCTTTATAGAGTTGATATTCTTATCGTGGCAGCTATTGACTTAACTCTGCTCTTCACAGGCATAGCCTGATTCTTTTGACTGTAGTTGTAAGGATGATGCTATTGGGGAACCCAAGGAAACAGAGCAGATTGCAGGAAGCCATTCCTTAATGCGGATCTCATCAATTAAAACAATTAAATATTGGGCACAGAAACATATCTATATTATATGCTAGGTATTTATCTGTCAGGGCAATTATGTAGATCATATCAGTGTAACATACCACCCAAGCACAGAGGAAAAATTAAAATTGTCTCTTCCTTTTTCCTTGAGAATTATCTCCATTACGAAAATAATATGCTTTTATTTTTAGATAGACTTTTCTATGCCAAAGGAAGAGGGAGACTGCCAACAGAGAATGCAGATGGGAAGTTAAGATGAAGGGAACTAGGTACTGAGTTTGGCATGTGTTGAAAACAGAGGTCATTTTTAGTACAGAGTGTTAATTAAATAGCTAACAGCTTTAGAACTTGTGAAAGAGTACCAAGTAAGACCACATGAAGATATGAACCTAATTAAGGTAGGCTGTGTCTGCACCGTGTGCTCTGGAGCATGTCCTACACTCTAGGTCTCCTCACGATGCCTCTCAGATACCTGCCCATGAAGTGCAATGACCATTTTTTGGCTAGAGTTCCTGCACTTCCTTTTCAGGGAGACCAGGACGGGGAGGTGAGGAAAATGGCGCACATCTCAAACCTTTCAACCCACTCTTTGAAGTGTACAGATGGGAAAGACTGATTTGTTACCTATAGACACAAGCCTGCTCCAAATGGGAACATTTACTTTTACATTCCATAGTGCAGGCACGACAACCTAACCCAACACAATCCCAATTACCTTGTGCACATACAGCCCACCCCTCACTCTGGATGCCTTTCACAAATGAGTGATGAGAAGGATATTTAGCTCATCTGCTTCCTCTGCCATGCAACTGTGATTCATAGACTCTGTCAAACCATGGACTGCCACCTCTGATGCTACAGCTGCATAAGATATAAAAATAGAATGGATAGAAAGGTTTTAAACAGGTCTGAGGAATGGGCTTAAGCTCTGCCTGTGTACTTAACTGTGATCACTCCTGACCATGATCATTCATACTCTTGGGCACAGTTATGGCTTCTGCCAGCGAGCATTCTGCCATATTTGACCATGGTCCAGAGGACTATATGGACCACAGACTATCCCCAGCTGGCAGCTTGTATGATTCTAATCTTTCCTCTAAGGAAAATTTTAGTTATATGAATGTGACCCATGATCTACCAGGTGGCCTGAGGGGTCAGAAAATGCACCCTGGTCTGTTCTAAGCAGTAGACATGTCTTGAAAGGCTGCTTGAAAAACCTGCAAGCTGTCCAAGTGACATGACAGTGTCTTTTCCTGTAGCCAAATCCTGATTCATCTCACCAAAATTTGTGCATCTAACAGGTAGGGCTCTAAACTTTCACAGCAACTGGGCTAGAGAGAAAGACACCCAAGTGAGGATTCAGCCCACGTATTTTCTATACCCATGAATCACCCTTGTGAGATGCCTCAACTAAAAATCTAGACAACTATCTAGTGTTGGACCTTTGGCTTTTATACACTTAAATGTAGGTAAGACTAATCCTACCTTTAAAGTCTTCAACAGGCCAGATCTACAGCAGTAGCTTCTTTAGTCACTGAGAGGAACAAGCTTCATTTTCAGCCATACTAGATATATAAAACATTCAAAATGCCCTAAATGGTTTTGGTTGGTACTTAGCATTAACTTAGTGCAGCTTTAAGCTATCACAGTGGCACTTACCACCAGATATCCTCGTGTACACCTCTACATAACAGTCTATTGTGTTGCCACCTGCATGTGACATTACAACTATTTTGATTGGTGTAGGAGATCCAAAAAGTACCTATTCAGTAAGGGACACCACAATCAAACCTATTTACCATGTTGGCTGGGAAGAGTCCTGATTTTAGCTAAAAGAGGAAAAACATCAGTACAAACCCGTATTCCTTTGGATCATTATACACTCCTTAACTCTTGTTGGGAAATAGCTTCGATTTGAGAAATTAAAGAGGTCAAAGCAGTATTTGTTCTTCCCCACATCAAACAAAGTGCAGTTAAATTCTGTCCTGTTGTCTCCTGGGTGAAGGGTGTTTTCATACAGCCAAGTTGTTCTTTGACTTGGATGCTTGAGAGCCTCTTTATAGACGACAATTTTTCCACTGACAGAAGCGCACGGTGGAGAGATTACGAAGACCTGAACCAAAGTTTTGCATGTGGCTTCTGCTGCCACAACCAGTCTGCATCCAAATTTGTGGAGAAGATCTACAGGTCCTATGGAGGCAATGACGGAATGTGTTTCTAACGATGTGAGTAACACAGTGAGGTATATTTCTTGACCAACAGGTGGGCAGTCAAACTCTACCCACTGGGACCTAGAGAGTGGGATTCCTTTGCTAGTTCTAATGCCCAGAGTCTCATCAGAGCTTACTCTTCTGAATTCATAAAGGGTGCTGGTGAATATCACATCCAGTGAAATCACAGTCTCGTTCATGGCACACAACTGCTCATTTGTAAAAAGTCCAACCTGAAGGGAGCTCCCAAACACCTCTGAACTCCTGTTCAAATCAATGTGAAACACAGGCCATTCCACATGGAGGGTGGACACGCTGCTTCTGCTCCACTGGGCAGCACTGCTGTTATCACTGGGAGAGACCATTCTGAACAAGAAATCACCAGCACTCTTGAAATGGAAACACTCAAATTCTACCGTCCCCTGGGACCGATTTGCTGGAAGCTGTTTTCTTGCAATTATCTCATTGGTGCTGGCATCCAGCAAAAGGATGGATGCATACTCTGCTGTCACATTACCACCATCATAGTACTGATATTCCACAGGCACTGTGTCATTGCTGAAGGCTACATGACCTGGGCGCTCCAACAGGAGATACTCCACTTCGCCAAGAACTGAAAGGAAAACAGTTTCACAACAGTATTAAGAACCAAGCAGACAACTGATTGTTTATCTACCTTATGGAAGAAAACAAATATTTTAAAAATCGATATTAAAAAGCGGTTTTCAGTCTTTTTCAAGTAAATCAGTTAGCAAAAAAAAAAAAAAAGTTCTAGCTACTGCAGTTAGAGCTCAACACCTCTCCTTTGTGCAGGGATGTGATTTGGAGCTGCTCAAAGTCCACTGCAGTAACATGTTCAGGAAGGTAAAAAAGAGTATTTTAAAGTTAACCACAAACCACCCAAAAGATTCACAGAAAACTTAATTTATCAGGATAGATTCTCAAACCTCTCAACTTCTTTCACTTACAGATTCTTAAAGTCCACTTCACAGAGGCCAGCTGTTTTTCCATTTACTTTAGCTATAATTTAGCAAAAAAAGAACAGTGGTTTCTTAGTACAGAAACATGAAAAATGTCCCCCAAATAAAATAAAAGACTGCATGATGCTTTTTGAAGCCTCTTCTCTTTCTCCGTCTTATGAATCTTTCATTTTGCTCATTTGCATTGCAGACAGTTGAGTGAAAGCTGAAAATAACAGTGATGGTGACTGCAGCACTTTTCTTGTCTCAAATGTGGTGCAACATGTCTAAATGACATCATTTCATTATAAATGGCGCAGTCTTTTCAAATTCACTTCTTGCATGACCATGTTTGTGCAAGTTGCCAAATTATCCTGAGACAGGCTGTAACTAGTGATGATATCTGAAGCAATGAACTGGGAAGATCCCATTTCCGTTCTTAGCTCAGCTAGCTTTTCTGTGTTGCCTGAAACCTAAGGATTTCAGACACAGAAAGGTTATCTGAAAAATGGGAACTGCATACATCTATTCCTGATACAGAATGCCCTGTGAGACATCTTTATTTAATTGTCTGGGAAAAAGCTTCTGAGTCTTGGATGGAAGGTGCTATGGAACTGTAAAATTTCAGTTAAAGCAATCCTTTCATAAGTAGTATCAACTAACAATACTTTGACTTGTTAAATCTGTTACACATGTCTTAAGATTACCTCAAAGAAAGCTTTGCTGGAAAAACATCGCAACTGCCAAGGCAAGCACTCAGCAGTCAGGAGTAGCAGGACTCATCTCACATAATATTAGACGCCTACCACTCTAAGCTTCAATTTAAGTTAGTCACCTTGGATTCACTTTCTTCTCAGCAGGGAAAATGTTCAGGAAGAAATTCATCTGACTGGCTACAGACATTTACATCAGGGTGGGATGCAGTGTGCAGTAGAAAAAAAAGAGCCTATTACTCACCATCAGCTATAACATGTCCTTAAAATAACCAGCTCCAACCACATACATAAAGTCCTAATAAAGGTGGCATGCACAGTCTCACACATATAAATAATGCATATACTCTTACATATATGTACTATAACTCAGTCTTTCATTTGCATTTCCACAAGACGCTGCTTCATTTGGCAGATGGATGGTGCTCATTACCAGAAGGCTCTTTTGTATTCATTCTTCCATGGGTGGTCCTATGTATTATTGACTCCAAAATCCATCCTGATAACATAGAATTATTCATTTCCCCCATGGACTCTTCTATTGTGCTCTTATAGTATATTAGTGAACTAGAAATAATAATGAGTTTGTTCTTCCAAAATCCCTGCAAGATGAGAGGATGTCACTATTCTTGCTTAGTGTGTTAGGAACCAAGGCACAGGCACAAAGGTGAAAACTGTCAAGTATTAACTAATTGTGGATGCTCTCTGAAAGCGAGGACCTGATTTTAAATACAGTGGTCCCTCAGACATCCAAAGCAGGATCCCACTGATTCCAGCTCTGGTGAGCACATGGCACCCCAGCAAACCTGATCTCAACTTGGACACTCAGAGAATAAGAAATAGACCCTAACTGCCTGTGAAAAACATCTCTATGAATTGCCCAGCAACACATTCTCCTTGCTCTTCACGTTCTGGTTTTGCCATGTGTGCCTCCCGATTTTTTACAGCCCTGTTCCTACCATCATCTACCATCAATATCTCTTGGGTACCAGCCTAACTCCATTACTGTTATCACAGTTCTCCAAACTCCTGCCCTCATCTCTTTACCATATAGCTTTTACCTTCTACGGTTCCTTGGGCCTGCTATTAACTCTAGTACATTCCCACCTTCCTTACTCACTGCTAGCATGACATCAGGGAGCACAGGACAATCAACTCTAGTGTTCAACCGAATTGGGGAACTATGTTGCCCTGGGCTGAAGCATGTTGTATGGGGCTGGCAAAAGGAGCCAGCAGGGTTGGGGCACACTTGACCCTTCAGAGAACCTCATTACTAACTCATCTGCAAGGATTTAGATCTGTACCAGATCTAGGCAACTCTTAATAAGGACAGCAGAAAGCATGTTCCAGGCCACTGTGAGCACCAACAAATATGAAGTTCTCACAGCTATGTTAGAGCTTCCCAGTGAAGTGGCTGTGAGTCCCTGGGGTTTTGTTTCTCTGGGAGTGGGCAATTTCTCTACAAATTACAGAGATGCATTTCTCTACAAAGGAATTGGCTAGATTCAACTTAGCTGAAACATTATAAAGGAAAAAGAAATCACACCATGGCAAAAACTCAGCATGAAAAAATTCAATTTTAAGCGTTAAACTTATAAAAAAAACATTCAAGTGAAAGTAATGAAAATCACTGATGTTTGTACCTACTGCTTTAGCATTCTAACTCTCTTTTACAACTGTCTTGACTCTCTTGCACTGTTTTTTTATTTGGAATGGCTGAGACAAGAAGTAACAGCACAGTGTATGCAGGTGGGAGGACTGGAGAGAAGGGCAGGGAACTGCCATATCCCATCAACCCCAATGTAGATCACTTAGGAAGTGAGGAAAGTGAGCATTACTGGAGCTCAGCACCGGAGAGCTCTGGCTGGTGCACCACAGTTCACAGCATCCTTTTCCCCATGTTTGGTAAACAGCACAAGAACTTTGCACTCTTGGACAGCCCACACAGCACTTTTTCATGATGCTCCCAAAGGCACCTCTCAGAAGCAGCCAGCTTCCACCACAAGCTCCTTCAGCTGACCTCCAGCCTACCATTTGCCCATGACTGTGTCATGTGCCAAAACTCAGTCCCAATTGTTTGGTCAGCCAGTCAGAGGCAGCTTTCAATGCATTTGTATATTTTCCTTTGTCATTACAATGGTCTCCCACTGCAAGAAGCCTGGATGTGGTGCCAACAATCTGCCAGAGCAGTCTTTGTAAGAACTCACTCTTAGAAAGATCAAAAGAAAAATCCTTGTTGTGACTGAAGAGCAAGAAGAATTACTTGAGGAAGCTATTTGGATACTTACTTATTTTTAAGAGTGCTTAAGCCAACTTGGGTTGTGCTATTGGCTTGTCAGCCACCAGTAGCACAGAGCTAAGAACAAAAACATCAGTAAAACTGATAAGAAATGAGAATACTATTTTGTTGTATGTTAGGGCTTTTTTAGCACTACAGTAATTTTTCCAGAGCATACTGGAAATAGTCTTGTCTGAAACAGAGAACTATATGAGTGAAATAGCTATCTAAAAACCATGTACACGCGATACTCAAAGATGTGTATATGCAGAACTGTTTGGAAGTAATTTTCTGAATTATGGACTGCCCTTTAACTGGAAATAAGGCAAAGGTTGATGCACCTAAAGTTTGCAGCAGAGATTTAGCTCATTAACTGCATCTTGTAGTTACATACTGCACTATGCTCTATACAGTTCAGGAATAATAGCTTTTACCTCTGAGTCAACTAGTTGTGAATGCCTACAGGATTGGCTCACTAAGAAACAGTGCATATTGCAATCATTCATCTCACTTTTTGACTTCAGTGAATTTAATACTTACCTTCACTGTGTTACCCGCTCAGTGCAGTATTCCTAACTGGGCTGGTTAACTTTGTCTTAATAAAGTAAGAAGTGGTACTAAAAGCATAGACAAGTGTCTCCACTTCTACTGGAACTAAATTCATCTAAAAGATGGCAATTCTTCTACAGGTTCTTTACATCTTCTAGTGATCCCTTGTTCTAGAGTAGAGATGGAGCAAGCACAGAGGCATGAACAGCACACTTAGCATTCAGTCATTAATCAGATTTTTCTCATATATGAAGAGCAATCTGCGTACATTTTTGGTCCATTTCTCTCCTTCGTAAGGTATCTTCAGCTCTTTGGTGCATGAACTACCTGCTGCTACAGCTCTTTTCATAAGTGGGGATTAACCACTCCTTTTCCCATTTTTCCATATTGTAGACATTTCAGCAGTGCAAGCTTAATCCTTAGCATGGTTTGACAATGTGCTACAGTTGTCACAATGCCTGCTTTTAAACTAGGAATGAAAATTTCTAAAACATAGGTATTGTTTAGGAATGAAGAGTCCCATTTTCAACATTTCTAATTCCCTGTGCGATAAGGAATTAATTCCCTTTGCAAATCTACTTCCTACTTATGACATTCAAGAAAAGGATAAGACACTATGCATATGATGCCCCTCAGCTTGTAGACATCTTGCAGTTGTCTGACTGAACTTAAGATGTCTAACCTCCCTCCTTGGCAGCTGAAGGTGAGAAGGAGGTGCTCTTTCATTCTGCACATCTCTGTTGCAGATGGGTAGGAGATGCTTTCAATATGTGCTGATTTGTGCATGGACTACTCAAACGAGACTGACTGTCTCTGACTACCTGTCTAATTTTATGTGACCAACACTGAATGATTATGAATATCACCCTTTCGATTCTTACATGGTCAGAAGAAAGAACACTTCTGTTGTTCTCAAAAGCTCTCTAAGTGGCAGCTTAGGTCCATCAGGTGGGGGCTCACTCAGCCATAGCAGGTTGCCTGTACTGTAGATGCTTACATCTCAGCCAACCATAGTAGGTTCCTTTTCTAGTAATGGAGAGAAATAGGTAGTTGTGTGGCGCAGTTCCGCCCATCCTAGTATGGATACCTAAACCAGGTCTATTTTCCATGATGTTCATTAAATATTATGAAAAATAAGTCTTACAAGTGAATACAGTTCTAGTTGCTGCTTCTATCACAGCCGGTCCCTTGATGCCCATGGAAATCTGTTCATTTATCTTGTTTAATACTCTGAGCAAATTTACAGCAGGAAAGATTCCTGCCACTCTGATCTAAAGGGACAGTTTATGCAAGTTGCATTTTCCACCTAAATACTGCATAAGATCTAACTTCTGTGCATATCAGTGGTAGCTTCTGTAGCATCTGATTTCAACAGATCACCTGGAAACATAAATCCAAAACTACCTTGTGAATGCGCACAGTGTAGTTTTCCCCTGACAGCTCTAATACTCACCGTAGTCACAGAGCACTACTAACAATAGATTTGAAAAATCTTTCAACATCTGTTTCATTCTGACCAGTGAGATCCCAGGTTCTTTTACTCCTCATGTCCTTCTTCAGCTCCAAAGTGCCGGCACGTTTTCCAAGAACACCTATAAGTTAAAAAATTACAGCTGTCTCGACTTTGTTTCACAAAATACAAGAAGACAGACATCCCACTAATAAGCATAAAAAGAAAAAAAACCTATTAATCAACATTTCTCCCCCATCTACTTAAAATTACTAACACTGTATCAGTGGATCTGAATAAGCACAACTACAGTTCACTATACAATAAATTTTTCCTCCTGAAATGTCAGCTCCTGAGCCAGAACAACAAAGACAGATCACAACGCTGCACTGAAGTAACTGCTGCTGTGCATGTCTTATACTAAGACCAAGGCTCACAATAGCAAAATAATGAATATTTTATACAAAATATAACTCTGATCTCAGCACATATCGATACTGGAGATTTACTGCTGGTTCACAATTCATATCACTTCAGGCTTCGTTTCATAACTGCTTTCAGGCATGAAAGAAGCTCAGTAGCAAACTACTTTTTTGGTCCTCAAACTCCTCTGTAATTCAGATCCGGTAATATATTTAGTGATATTACTAGATTTATAAAAGACCTATAACTGCCTTTCATGTCATTCAGACTGATCAGATGGAGAAGGTGCTAACTTTCACTTTTTCCTCCATGATTTTTTAAGTTTACATTCTCTGCAGCCTTGGCTAAGCCAACATAGAGTTCTTTTTGGCAAGTTTCCCAGTTTTATGTCCATGTGGTTTAAACTAGTCTTTATGAGGCTCATAACAATTAAATAAAATAGGTTGGAAGCACAATGATAGCAGCAAAACCAAACAGTTTGCTTCAGAAACATAAGTAGGAGGGAATCTAAAAAGAGAAGTTCTAACTCAGAGGCCATTCTCAAAATATAAGAATTGCTCTTCTGTGTTTCACAGGAGCACTTGCAGGTCAGTCTTACTGTGCTAACCATCACACAAACATGCAAGAAAGGTCTTGATCCATTAAGTTTACAACCTAATTTTATGAGAGAAATCTGGCACTGGAGCAGGCAGAAGTTAGGAATGAGCAAAACTGCGGAGAATAAAGGTAAAACATAGGAACCAAGTACAGCAAAGATCAGGTACACCTTTAGGAATCACAAATGAGGTATTACAACAATTACATTGCTCGACTTGTTGAACTAAGAGGCAGCAGATGTGTTATTTGAAAGCTTTTTGAACTGCTCTCTGTGCCAAGTGGCTGGAGAGAATAATTTCTAAGAAAAGACTAACAGTAAAAGCCCATTACAATAATAGCTGTACATATCTGAAAGGAATAATCATCATCTGGCCCACGAACTTGACAAGATTCCAGAAAGGATTAGATAGGGACAGTGATACCGTCACCACCCACAATTTCACTTCATACGCTGTAAATTACAGGAAGACAAACCTTATGCCTCAAGAGAGGGGCAGGCTGCTAGCAGAGGGTGGTGGAGAGCCAGCCTGCTTCCTGGAGCAGTTGCTCCTTAACTGTCCCAGGCTACTGGCAGCAGGCACAGCATCACATGGGGACATCATTCCTAGCCTGTATCGTTCCTGGTAATTAATCAGTTAATCAAAACAAAGAATCGAGGTAGCTCAAGGAAAAAAAAAGCGTGTGTCAGTTAAAAAAAATAATTGCAATAGATGCCTTGGCCTCTAGCACAGCTGCTCAAGGAAAATAGCAGAAGTTATGTGGCATTGCTGTAAACTGCTCTGAAATAATGAGGGGAAAAACTACTTTGTGGGCCACAACCGTGATTGTGCTGGATGATTTAATGGATCCTTTCCATTTCTAGCTTTCCAAGCTGTGTATTTTTCAAATGGTTTTTACAAATACTTCTTTCAGAGAGTCACACACAGGCAGGTGAAATTCAAATAATCCTAATCTCAGTCTAATGAGCGACACATTACATGGAGGAAATGAAGCTATGGAAGGGACACCCTTCCTCTGTGTTATCTTGGCTTGCTTGGGAAAAGACTCCAGCATGCAGTGTGGGCAACACTCAGGCTAGAACTGGAGTATTTGAAACAATACCAAAACTAACTTTCAATTAGTGAGATCAGGTACCTCTGGAAGCCTAGCCCGGGGCTACTTCACCCTCTGCACACCTCTGCCAGCACTGGATTGCAACAGGAGCCCTCCCACCTCACACACATATAGCCACTTTAGGCTACTGGCTAAAATACAGCCCTGCTTTAAAACAAAGCTCCAATTAAACTCTCTCCTTGAACCCTCCCTGAGTTCTTGCACCTTTGTTAGCTCAATTCTAATAGCACTTCTAAATGCAAGAATTGCTGGCCCATTTTTGGTGTATTATTGCCCCTCTCCTTCTCCTCTCCTTCTGCACAGGTTTGTTCCTCTCCCCTCCTTCAGTTTTCCCTCCTTTTGCCTCCTCTTAGTTTTGGACAGGTCTTACACTCAATTCAGAATTTTCCTCTCTCCTCTGTCTTCCCTAAGCCAACTTCTTTCTAGATTTGTTTTCATTTTTAGGTCTTCTTCCAAACTCACATCTTTCCCCCCTGTTCTATTATTTTTCCACTTTTCATACATAAAATTTTTCTTTTTTGAGGCAGACAGTGCATCTGAAATGGCTTCTACTCCATTCAGATCTTCTACCTCAAGTTCATTAACTTAATGAGATGAAAAATGATTGAACAGAGAAGGCTATCAGACTTGGAATAATTGGCTTTTTTAATTTATTGCTCCCGTGGACAAGTATGAACTGAGGCTCTATTGTGTGAGATGCAGCAGAAGCACAGCAACATAAAAAGATGCTTTCTTCTTCCAAGAGATGGTGTAATGGACTGACTGGAAGCGGAAGACTTCCTCTCCAAGAGGAATTTGAAATGACAGATGAGGAGGACATAACCCATAAAGTGCCTTGGAAATGAAGACCAAGAGGCTTATGTGTAACGCAAATGACACAGGAAAACTTTGAGTCCCTGCTCTGCAACAGATTTCCTGTGCGATCTTGGTCACATCACTTAGTTTTCCTGTGGCATAGCTCTCCATTGAAGACAGTACCTCACTATCTGGTATAGGTATTACAGGAATAAATCCACATCAACTGTGAGGCTTGCAAGCACCACAGTGTCATGACCTGTGTAAGAGCCAAACATGAAATTTAAGATTTTATTTACAATATTTTTTGCAAATAAGTAACAGAATAGGTTACATATACTGTCTATTAGAAACACATATATTAATCTATTCAAATAATGCCCCTATTTCTCTACATCATTAAAATCATATAGTATTTTGTGATCATTTTGGTTTCACAAAAAAGCTCCTAAAATCAACTAGCCCAAATCAAAAACAAGCCCCAAGCCATCTTGATTTATGACTCCCAATACTTTCTGCAGCAGTATCCAAGGCCACAGTACGGATATGACATTTCAGAAACCTGCCACATCTTCTGAGAGCTGTCACCTGCTGATTGAGCAGTTACCACCTTCGCCAGCTGCAACCATATAGCATTCAGTGCCTACTCCCACATCCTAAGGGGGATGAGAGGCAAATGAGCCTTGAAGTTAAGAAAGGGACATCAGGAATTAATCAGATCCTCCATCCAAGCACTGAGTTTATTGAGAACACAAACCCATGGCACTCGAAACCTCTGTGCTCTGGAGCCTCATTCATGCAAAGGGAAGTGCCACTGATGGATCCCATATTTCCTCCTACCCATGAGCACCCTCAGTCCTCCTCCTCTTTGCAAACGCCCAACATGAGCTGAGCCCTCCCCTGCCCCAGCCCAATCCTCCTTTGGTAATAGGCCTGTCTTGGCTCATCTCTTCTCTGAGCACAGCCTCGGTTTCTCCTTGTCCCCCAGACCCCATAGCTCCAAGTGAAGGCTGACCCAGCCATGGCACAGAACTTAAGGCACACGTGAGAGCAAGGTGGGAGAAGGGCTTGGGAAGGAATAAGTGTGTGTGCAGGGGGCTGTCAGGTTGAGAAGTAATCCTCTTGGAGCCAATCTGCCTCCCCCACGAGCACTGCCCCAAGCAGCAGCACCTATTCCAGCCACCCCAGCAGACCCACCAAGAAGCCAGCCAGCCATCTGGAGTGATGCTGTCAGAAAAATAAAGATATTTACTGGAATTTAAATCAAGCAAAATGTTGACAGAATGCTGGGGGAGGGGGGTAATCCCAGATGAAAAACAATGTCCTTAATAGCTGTCCAGTAGTTAACATATTTCAGTTGTATTTGCAACCCAAAATCTGCACAATTCTGGTTGTGCATGAGAGGCTGACAGTAAAATAGGCTAGAGAGAGAAAAGCCTCAAAGTCCCTAAATCCTCCCTACATTTCACAAGCAGCACTAACAGCAAAAAGAAATGTGTATCTGCAACATTTCCTCAAATTTAAGGTATTTTATCTGTATGGCAGGAAAGAGATTAATTATTTTCAACCAGCATACACTTATTGCAATGGGATTAGGCAGCTATTGAAGTGTTACTACCTGCTGGGAATTTCAAAACTTCTCATATAATCTTTCTCCTCTGACATTAAAGAGGGAACACCTCAGGTATGCATTACATTTTATCAAAATCTAATCACTGCTGACCAGTCAGAGTGGTCAGGGCAAAAATATGCCACTTCTCAGAAGATATTGAACTTAGCCAGAAATATATCTATGTGATGTCTGCCACAGCAGGGGGCTAGAGCTGACATCCTCAAAGGCATCTTTCATTCTTATTTACACATCCAACAATTTTACATTGTTATCAGATAATGACTTTATTAAAATTATGCATCTAAATTCACTAGGATGAAACTGACAGCATCAGATCCCCTGTGTACACAGAAAAAAAAAAAATTAGCTGGTAAAGCCTATTTTCATTAACATTTGGGATCATATCCCACAAAATCCTGGGATTTCTCAGCCCCGTTCTGATAATAACTCAGCAATTCATGAGCTAGCTGGCCAGCAACATCTGTCCTTTGAAACCAAAGGGCTTACAGTAGATAGAATATATGGATAATATTTACTTCCGAAAAAGTACAGCGAAAATAAGCTTACTAAGCATAAGGAGATTTGGGAAGGTGTCCAAGAAATAATAAATAAAGAATGCAAAGAATTAAATATATTAGATCAGACCTTATGGCATAAGGGAAGGAACGCAGTCATCCGTTCTTTCCCTCCCCCTCTAGAGAGTTTTCTTTTTTTTAAAAATATATATTGTTCACTGTTTCTGGAATTCCCCTTTTAGTGCAGTTTATTTTAAAGATCACAGTATGGGGAATACATATTGCACAGCCGAAACAATGAGAAGTACGTTTGAGAAGCAAGTCTGAAATATCGTGAAGTATCCGTGTTAAAAAGAGAACTGGGAAGCTTTCTCCTACGGATTACCTTGGGTTTAGCGTTTATTCACACGGTTTCGTCTGGTCTAGCGACTGTTACAAAGTAGAAACCACCGGACACAGTGAAAAACACTAAAATTAATCCTACTTATCACAGACTCTGATGAGAAACCAGTGCAGTCGCTCCCCATGCCGGTGCTCCCAGCACCTCGGGAGAGCTGGAACACCGGGGCTCCGGGCGGGACGGCCCGTGCCTCCGGGACACTGGCGAACATAGGGAAGATCTGGGCGGCGGGCATGGACAAAGCCAGGACCTGCAGTCACAGGGGTTGTTTTTAAAATCCCCCATAACCGAGCGTCACGGCGCGGTCCCGTCCGCGCCCCTCGCACCGACCGACGGGCTCTGCCCTGTCCTGCCCTGCCTGTGCTCGCCGGGCTCCGCGCCGCCACACGCCGCCCGGCCGGCTCCGCGCCCGGCTCTGCCCGGGGCTCCCACCGCCCCAGCCCCTCGTCACCGCCGCCGCGGGGGGACGTGCTCGCGACCCCCGGGCTCGGCTCGCCCTCCGCCCGCCCCGCGCTCACCTCCACGCCGCTGCCCGCGGCTCTGCGCGGGCGGAGCGCCCGGCGGGATGAGGCCAGAGAGAGATCCTTCCCGTGGAGGAGATGCCGCCGGGGCTGCCCTGGGCGCTCGCTGCCCTCCGGCGGCGGCGGCGGCGGCGGGAGCGCTGAATGGCGGCGCGGCTGTCAGCGGGGCGCGGGGCGCGGCGGGCGCCGAGCGAGAAGAGCCCGCGCCCCTGGCGGCGAGGCGCTGCCCGGCCCTGCCCAGCCCAGCCCGGCCCTGCCCTGACGGGCCGCACCGCCCTCACACGCCCGCCCGCCGGCCGAGCTGCGGCGGCCCCTGGGGCAGAGGGCATTGGGGAGGGATGCGGCCGCCCGCCGAGGGGAGGACGCCCCGAGAGCCTTGGCCGTGTGCGCCCCCGGTCTGGGCCGGCGGCCGGCCCCGATGAGAGCCCTGCCGTACCCCGGTGCTGTGCGGTGCGGTTTGCATCGCAGCCGTACGGACCGGCTGAGGTCACTCGGTCTGTTCATCCTGGAGAAGAGGAGACTGAGGGAAGACCTCATCGCTGTCTACAGCTTCCTCATGAGAGGAAGCGGAGGGGCAGGCACTGATCTCTTCTGTGGTGACCAGCGACAGGATCTGAGGGAATATCATGAAGTTGTGTCAGAGGAAGTTTAGGTTGGATATCAGGGAAAGGTTCTTCACCCAGGAGGTAGTCGGGTCACAGCACCAAGCCTGACAGAGTTCAAGAAACCTTTGGACAATACTCTCAGGCACATGGTGTGACTCTTGGGTCTGTCCTGTGCAGGGCCAGGAGCTGGACTTCAGTGATCCTTGTGGGATCCAACTCAGGATGCTCTGTGAAAATCACTCTCCTGCCACTCGGCACCTGCCCAGGCACAAGCTTGCACATTGGTGCTGGTTGTTGACATGAAGAGAGCAGTGGGCAGGCGGGAGGCCGATGTCCAGGGTCAGCGAGTGAGCTTTCAGTGGTGAAGACAGAACATCAAATGGCAAAGAGCAGCACCAGCTCCTTAGTGTGCCAAACATCACATATATATGGGTATTTGTCACGTCCAGTGTTTATGAATAATGTTCAGGAATTGTTGTTACATGATAAAACTATGCTCTTGCAGATCTTTCTTTAAAAAAAACCTTTCCATCTGTTTTTATGCAACAGACTCAGATATTTCACTGACATGGAGTCTATGATTTAAATACAGACCAATGGATATCCATATACCCACCAAGCTACAAAAGGGTTTCAAGGAGCATTTAAATCAGGCAATGTTACATGTAATAAATCTTCCTGCTTTTCCTAATTCATTTGCACTAAGTGTGGGCATGACATAAAGGCCCAAGAGTAAGTAAATGTAAGTAAGTTTTGGTGTCCAAAACTATGAAGAGATTAAAATGTCCCTCCTAGTTAACTTGTATCATTTATATGACCAAGAAAATACAATTTCCACATGCCCCAAGTGAATGCTGAGGCCAAACAGCTGATTAGCCACCCACCGCTGTCACTCGGCTCTGATCAACCTGCGCTAAAACCCTTTTCCGTATGCTAGCTGGGGTCTGCGGTGGTTAATGATTCACAGGCACACTGCCATCTGGAGTACTGACAAAAACCTTCAAGAGGGCAAGATAAACATTGAGGAACTCGGACTGTATTTTGAACAGCAAAAAGTGAACTATTCATTTATTCCAGGCTGTTTTTAAACATTTTAATTTTAATAATTCAAATGCCTAGTATTTTCCTGGTTTGTTTTAATACAGGTGTGTACAGTTTTGTGTTAATTCAGCTGTCTTTTGGTGTCTGTAAGATTATGTTTGATGTTTTGGAGGGCAAGGGATACACACGTGTGTATCCAGTCTGATCAGTGAAGGACACTGTGTTTTGCCACCAGACACTTGCAGCTACACAATCTGTTATATGTCATGGGGTCAGATTGCTCAACCCTTCCTTTGGATGCTTAGGAGCTTTCTGTGCCCAGTCCTGGTCTGTGTGACTCTGGCAGCAAGAATTTAGCTCCAGGGAGTGCCACTGTAGAGGTGCTAAGGTACAGAGGTGCACAGTTGTGCCAGGAGCTCCAAGCGGATGCAACGTGGTACTGGTTTGGTTTGAATGAAACAGGAAATAAATCACATGTGGTAATAAAGAAAATAATACTAAAAGTAGATTCCAGATGATGGAGAAGTTCAGAGGAGAGTGAGGTGAATGGCTCCCTGCTCTGAAATGTCTGCTCAAGTCCCAGGACTGAAACTCCAATCTCACTTGCTGCCTATATTTAACATCTGAAAAATCTTACATTGGCGAGTGTATTGCCAGGCTTTTTCCCCCAATGAACACAATCTTTTGAAGTTTTAATCACTAAGAAAAAAATCTTTTTCCTCTGTTGTAAGGCAGAGGAGAAAGTAAAGAAATCCACGCAGCAGGAAAGAGTCTGGAACATGTGGCAAGATGTTTTACTTGTATCGCAGTATTTTGCGCTTACTATAGTGCCTTTGATCCAATGGCCTTAGAGTATTTTATGAGTTATGAGTGATCTTTGATCTTTTTGTTTCCCAATCCTGATGAAAAAGGCTTTGTCTTGTTTTTTTTGCCAGAGTAAACTGATTTGCTTGAGATTGAGATTATGCTCAAACTGTAAAGCCAGAAACAAAGCCAGGATGGCAGCTCAGGTCACTGTGCTCTTTCTCTGTGCCTTCTTTCAGACCCATCTCACCTTCCAAAAGGGAACAGAGTCCAAAAAAATAGTGATTCAAAATCACAAGTTGCCCCTATGTTTACATGGTAAAAATTGTAAAGACCCTTGATAACAAAAGGATGAGCTCAGGAAAAATACACAGGCTACTTTATTAAACCATTTGAAGCACGCTGGATTATGTTTGCACATAACACACCTGCTCTGATACTAAGGACTAAGATCTGTCTTTGTTAACGTGCCATCCAAATTTCATCAGGAACATATTTTTCATTAAAATGTTTCAACGGAGCTGGTCTCTGAGGCATCTGAGTGGCAGTGGATAAAATGCTGGGTTTCCTTGCCATTAGAGTTGGTTTCCCTGGAGAGGGAGAAACTAATAAAGAAGGGACAGGAGAACAAGGGAGCAGATGAATACTCATTTAGTCCACAACCATAATGTTGAGAACAAAATTAATTTAGACACTGAAGAATACAAAGAGAGAGTGACCTTTAATTGCTGATCCGTAGCACCAGCCGCCAGTGCGATAAACAAGCAGGGAGCATGCAGATGGATCCCACCTGCGTGCAGATTCCAGGTAGCCGCTCTGCTGAGGTGGCCCGTGTGGATGAAACATTAAAGCCAGCCATGGCAGGAAGGTCAGGCAGGAAAAAGGATCCTGGCCTGTAAAAATGGGATTACATGTCTTCCAGCTGCTGGCAGCTCTGCAGAAAGCACTTGCACATGTAGTGGTGGGCGGGGGCTGTGGGCAGCTGCCCCCTGCTCAGCCAGGCCAGGGCAAACCCAAAACAAGTCATGGGTACTTATAGAAGGGCACTGTCACCAGATTGGCTGTGTTGGTGGTTTTCAGTGGGCATAAGGTGCTCTGTTGGTTTCCCCACTGCCAGCACAGTTGGGTTGGGAAGAAAATGTCTTTTTCTTCTGTTGGCATAAAAACAAGATCATGTAGTAGCACATATTGTCTACAGACCACCAGGTGTGAAAGCAGAATGGCTGGCTACCGAATTCCCTCTCTGCTCTGCGTAGGGGGGAAGAGATGTGACACTATGTGTGATTTCTATCTGTGCAAAATATGCTAAAACTCTCCTCTTGCTGATATGAAATTGACCTCAAGCTTCCCAATGGGAGCAGTAATAATATCCTGACTCAGAAAGAGAAGCATGTGAGCCAAAGAAATTTCTGTTCGCCTTCATCTGCACTGGCAAAGGAGAATTACTTGTGAAACCCCCAAAGCAGTGCTGGCTGGGATACAAGATAGTCATCTGTTATGGATGATCAAGGTAAGGGCCAAAACGGTAATATAAATATTTGGTGGTTTAGGAGAAACTTAAAAAAGCTGGAAACTGGAGGCTGGAAAAAAAGAAGAAACTGAACCATGTCCTTTCCTAAATGATACCTCTGCATTGTTCAGGAAAATTTCTCGAGCTATTTAAAAAAAAAAAAAAAGAGAGAGAGAAATGTTGCACTGCCTGACTGCCGTCTTGATTGGAAAACTGACAAGAATATTAATAATTTAATGACCAAAGGCATTTAAATTAATAAAAATAAGTAGAAAAAAAAGGTAAAATTGTTAGAAACTGTTCAAAATTAGAAGCATAAAGCTGGTAAAGAACTTAAAAGAAGATGAGATCTGCAGTCAGTAATGTTGAGTGATAAGGTATTTGTGTAATTTTAATATATATTTAAAACAAAAGAATGGTTGCTATTCAACTGATCTACTGTTATGTGAAAAAGCTTTTAATTGGAATGCAAAAGAAACACAGTAAATTGCTCTGTTCTGGTTTGGGGGTGAAAAACAGATGATAAAGCCATGCTCCAGGTTGGTAAGAAAATAATTCCTGTACCAATGCAAGCCTGAGAATGTAAAATAAGAGCAGCTCCAGTTAAAGAACTTAAAGTCTGCATCTCTGGATAAACTTGCATCCAACAGTTTGTAAATGTTATTTGCCCAATCACTTGTTCTGGAGATGCTGTGGAGCTTTGAGACCACTGGATGAATTATCATCTGTGGGTTTTTATTGTTTTGATTGGTTTGTAAAAAGAGCAGCCCTGGCTGATAAAGAGCTGTCAGCCTTACCCTGATTCCAGACACAGGGATGCAAAAGCTGATAATCAAAAGGGAGAGCACCATCACCAATGCCACTTGACAAAAGTTGGTGGAAAATGCATTTTAGATGAAGTTACAAGTTTGGTGAGTAAAGGGAGCAATGTTATAATGTAATAATACTTTACATTTCCAGAGAACATTTGGTTTGGTAACCCCTGACATTTCCACCAAGGATGCTTCTGTAGAATTAGCACAGTATGCTTTAAAAAGATTAAGTGTTCACTAATTGGTCTCAAAATGTCCTTTTAATGTGTAATTTTCATGCAGGATGTATTTGCCTAAAGATTTAAGTGTGGATTAGTCTTTAGCAATTTAAAACTTCATCAAGACCTAAAAGAGGATCTAACATCTAACTGCTCAATTTTTCAGGTAACACACGAACTGGGAGAGTGGTAGGTTCTGAAGAAAAGTCACGACCACTGAGCAATCTCTGAGTAAGCTGGGCTTTAGCAAACAATGCTTATTTTAATACAGCTCCCATAAAATTACACATCTTGGAACAAAGATTGCAGAACAGGATGTGCAGCTCCCTCCTGGGGACTCATTACTTTACACAGATCTGGAGATCATACCGAGTTGTTATCTAATCTTGAGCTCCCACGGTCACACCAGTTAGTTTGTCCTGCTGCCCACAATTTTGGAGCAGAGAACAATGTCACCTTACTTTGACAAGTCTTTTGCCATTATCCCACCTGAAAGTATTATTGCCAAAGCACAAGAAATATGACCTTGACCAGATTCCTATGAGGAAACACGAAACCACTTGCAGAGAGAGTAGTTAGCATGGGCATCAAAATAAAGAGATGATCAAGTGAAATTTCAACCATCACTGTGAAAAATAATCACACACAACCATAGCACGAATGACAAGCCCTGAGGAAGCAAACCTGCAGGAAAGCATCTGTAAGCTGCCAAGGAAGCTGCAGGGCAGGTTGAATCGGATGAAGCTGAATGAAACCTTTCCATCTACACTGTTGGCTAATAAACCCACTAAGGCTCAGGCTCATAGTTTTTCTACTGTGCTTAGGAAAAGTCTAGCTTCGGATACCCACTGGGAAGCCTGCCTGCAGTGCACTTAGTCTAGTGCAGTTTTCAGAAGACCACCCTCAAACCCCACATTCCCTCTTAAGATGCTCACAGGAAGGAAAGTCCAGAAAAAGTTTAAGTCATATTTGCATCTGGGGTGTGTGGATGGGGAGTGAACTGAGCACGAACATAGGTTCAAGCACATGTTTGATAGCGTGGACATGCTGTCTGTGTGTGATGGCTGTGAGTAAACTGGAGGAACAAATTACCTCTGCAGTTAGGACTTTTACTATAGCTTTCCCTGGGCCCCTGCTCGTGTTCACAACTTAAGGTGGTTATTAGATAAAAGCCTTTGGAAAAGCAGAAAAAAGGACAATGTGGTGGGCAAAAAGAATCCAAATGATTTATGTTTAAGAAACAGTTACATTCCAGGACACCAGGCATGACAGGAACTCAGGCTTAATAAAGCACTTATTAAATATAAGGTCCAGTGCTCAGAAGCCAAAGCTAAACAAACTCTGATTATGTACACCAGAAACATATTTCCAACAGGTAATAGTCACCGGAATAATCTGCCAAGGGCTGCAGTAGGATTTCCCAGAAGATGCAACCTCTTATTGTTTCTAAAGAGAAACTCTACTTCAAACACAAATTAAGTAAGGGAAGTCTTACAGCCTCTGTTACCCGAGAGGTCATGCAAGATGGTCATGATACTCTCTTCTGGCCTTGTAACCTATAAATAGATTAGAGTCCCAGTGGAAAAAAATAATTATCCTTATCTTGGGCTTTCCCAAAACACTCTGAAAAAAACAATAGAAATGCAGAAAGATCAGAAATAGTCACTTTGCAACAGTTGTGTCTGGTCTGGTATTTCTACTGATTTTGATTTTTACTGCAGAATGTCTTCTAAGATCTTCTTTCTTCCTCTCAGAGTCAGCCATGCCCAATACACCCATTTCCAGAGCTGCTAACTAGTCAATGTTTGAGAATCATAACAAAGGTTGGATTTGAAGTCGGTGGGAGTTTTGCCATTCTCATCTAATGGGTGGATCAAACCAGAGTATCTTTGCAATTTAAGGACACACCTCAAATCCTTCATCCAATGCAAAATGAAACTCAGAGGAATTATGCCACACACACACACAGCTGCTGAGTCTGGCTGAAAGAACAGACGTTTCTCATATATCGTGTCAAATATTGTTATATTTAGGCAACATTTGAAAAGAATTCTACTTACATGAAGCGGGTCACTAAATAGCCACTATACAAATGCCATACCAGCCACAGACACGAATGTATTCTGTGCAACTGTGCTGCTTTTATTGTTCTTTGCAAAGAGAGAGTGCTTCACATAGCATGTGTCCTCCTGCAATGTTTTTTGGTTAGAATAAAATAACAAATCCTGTCTTTTAGTTTCTGTGAGTGTTCTGCACGCACGAAGCAAGTGACGCAGGAGCACCAATTTGTCTAATGGTTGACTTCAAAAATACAGTGAAACAGCATTTAGATTATCAGTCCCCTCCTTTACTTACTTACTGAAATAATTTTGATGATAATTTAAGTACATAAAATAGTTTGAATTGACAAAATAACGTAAAACATCTGAATAGTCTGAGCCTTACGATCACAGCAGGACTACTAGATTCACGACAGTGCTGTGACTATTCCCCTTTTTACCTTGAACTTGCTGTCCAGCTCTGCTGTCAGCATGGCAGAGCAAGGTTTAATGTGCTCTTTCATCAGTAGAAATTTGAAGTCACAGCATTCGCAGTCCAGTGGGGAAGCAGGAGACCCAGGAGCCTACCTGGTCTTTGGTCTGGAGCAGGGATACGAAGCAGGGCGGTTCCTGTCAGGTGTACCTCTCATGAGCATGTACCAACTTCCAGGCTATGGGGTTTTCTTAAACTGAAGTTGTCTCAGTCACTCCTGAAACTTTTGTGTTTCCATGTTGTTTGTTTTGTTTTTTTTTTTTTTTAATTTGAATAATACTTTAATTCTAAGCCCCAAAGAAAAATTACTCTCAAGCCTGCTGGCCAAGACAACTACCTGGGAGGTATGGCAGACACTTGGCCCTCTGCTATAATAAAAGTATTTGAATAGATCCTTAAAGTACAGATGAATGTTGCCAACAGACATGTCTAGAATATTCTCTCATCTTGAGGACTTGTAGCTCAGTCTTGGGAGAAAAAAATGATAGTTGAGGTCTTCCCAGATGAAGATGACCTGGAACTACAGGGTCTTGTATTTCACATGAATGCCTAAAGGGCTGAGAATCAGGATGAAATGGGAGCTGCAAGAATAGGAGAAGCAACGTAATTGTTAGATTTGTCAATCTAGCTCAACAGAAAATACATTAGAGAGGGAGTTCCTCCCAGAGAATTTCTGATCAAATCCACAAGTAACTTTGAATTGGCCATTCCTGCCTTTTCAGTGCGTATTTTGAAAGAACTGTCCAATTGCAAATGAGAGCCTCCCTAGCTTCTGGAAGAAGGAACTTCTACTGTTGGCAACAGGCTCCTATTGTCTCCCACTACTGTCCTCGTGAATTCAGTGACAATACTCACACTTATTTTAGAAGAAGCACAGTCAGGTTTTTTGGACAAACCATAAAAGTCCTGTTAGAAGAACTGAGCATCAAAGAGTTTAGCTAATCAATATGCACCTGGTAATGATTATTAAAGATACACTTCTGAAGACTTCCAAATACACACATATGCATACTTTTCAGAGGAAAAAATCTGCACTTCAGATATGGTCCAGAATAGATCCGTGTTTCCATAGGCTGAATATAATTTTCCTGAAAACAAAGGCAAAGGAGAAACGGAAAAGGTGTACAGATTCCTGAGGAGTGTTTTCCTGTCAGATATAAAAAAGCCCATGTTTTCAAATGAAAAACATAATCATCATTCAAGACTGCTCCATAAAAAGCCAAGCACTTTTTGAGCAGACTTCTGTTCAAAGGACCATGTATTTGGGCAGCCCTGGCAAAATGAGGTAATGGTCATACATTGTGATACAAATATCCTAGGAATAATCAAACCAGGAAAGGTTCATATATGCACACTCTGTATTAAACTAGTATCATCTGTAGGAATGGCAATTCCTACATCTTCCCCTCTTCTAGAATCCTGCTAGGAAACAGGACTGGACAATGACAGTTTAGGATACTGTCATGTACTAACATGGTACTACACTCCTGTAAACATCTCGCTCCATTGTTCACCCAACAGCTGGCTCTCAGTATGGTTTCAGGTACACAATTTCTGTTGTATGTCAGCTGGGAAAACACATTTAGATGTGCCAAACGCCTTCCCAGTGAAATGCCTGGCTCGAACTCAGACTGGTTCCCTCAGGAAAGTGGTGCTTTTGTAGACATCTGTAGCTTGACTATTCTGGCTTGGATGGGTCACAGGCTACTCAGCAACAGAACCAGGGCATTCTAATTACATTTAATTCTGCCCTTAAATCAAAACTATCTTGCACCCTTTTAAGTACAAAGTGAGACGGTAAAAATTAGTTGTGCTTTAAAAACCTGCCCCATGGAACCACAAGATTTTGATGTGTAAAGGTTTTAAAGTTGCTTAAAATATTTAGAAAGAAAAAAACTCAACAGAACAGTCTGTTTAAGAAAATGTTTTAATTTTATTACTTTCTGGTAGTCATTTTCTTATGTGTCATTTTCTCATTTTCTCTAAACCAGCTATACAATTTACCCGATAGATTTCTTCTCTGTAGAAAAAGAAATCAAGGAAAAATATTGGGAAAGAAAAGCTTGACAAGGTACCATTATTGTAAATAGGCTGTATTATTATTGCTTAATTAAGATAACAAAACAGGTTGGAGGAACAGAGACTGGGAGTTTACACTTGCCATTTCCTTTCAGGTTTTATTCTTTCTGCACAAGACATGCCCCCTTGTGGGGAGAGGTTCAGGCCCACAAACCATTGGTCTCCCATGACAGGTTTGGTATTGGGCAGAAGAGACAGTTGTCACAAAAACCTTTTGCATCTGAATTTCTAATTTTTCAGTCCCTCCCTAGAAGTGTCATCTTAGTGTACCTCACATTCAGTGGGTTGGGGAGAGGATGAAGAAAAGCAGCAAGCTGTAAGGGCCCCCAAGAGATGATACCAGGGGTTAACACAGTAAGAATAGTGTGGAACTGGTTCCTTTAGCTGTGTCAAATACATTAGTTTTAGTACCCTCCTGGAGCAGAGGAAAACTGCCCTAAAGAGAGCACTGCACTAAAGTTTGCTTGTGACAAGAGGACACAATTCGCTGAATCTAAATGAGCATCCTACAAACCCTAGGCATCATCACTGTAGGGATCTCTGCACTTTACTCCTTATTGGCAGGCTCTTAACTCATGTCTAAGCTATGGTAACACTGAAATAGTTCTGAAAATATTTTCAGGCTCTTATTAAAAGCCTTTTTGTCCTTTTTTGTAATGTTGATTTGGCCATTACAACCACAATGCAGTTACCTATATGTTGTCCTTGCCCATACCTTGAATTAATTTTGTTATTTACTAAAAATCGTCTCTTCAAAATGCCAAAAATTTAGGTGATGTGGATCATAAACATCCACTTAACTGTTATCATGACAACAGATCTTCAAGTAGTGTAGCAACTCCACTGGAGTTATGAAAACTGAGGCTATCAAATTGCATTCAGTGTGAACACAGGGTGAGGAATACCAAACAATATCATACCTTGTGATTATTAAGCACAGGGTGATAGTCTTCTTCCTCCATTCAATACTGAAAGCATATTAATTTTCACATACGAGAGATAAGCAAACCAACTGTCTCCCCAAAACAGGTGACAGGCTGATGAAACAAATTTTTGTAAAAACTACAAGATAAAAATCGAGCCCATTAAAGCACAGAGACTGAAAGAGTGACAAGAGGCTGCTCCACTCCACTAGAGCAGACAGAGAAAGGGCACCCAAAGTACAACATAAATTGACAGGAAGGAGGATGGCAAGGAAAGAGAAGGGAGGAAGTCTGTGCTAACAGTGTTTCTATCTGAGCTATTAGCATAAAATATAACAAAATAAACACCATGATTTCTAGATTCACATAAAATACAATCATCTCTCCTGCAGCAAGTTCTTTCTGTATCAAAGTACAGATCCCCAAGATCCTCTCTTAGAAAACTGTTCATCACTTCAGGGAGAAAGGGTTATTCTACACTGGTTTGTTCCTTACACCTCAGTACACATTAAAGTGACTTTTCTTATCACTGCGGATACATCTGTCTGCTTTGTTGCTCTAGACATAAACAAACTGCGATTGGAGTACGCAGTAACCTGTCTTCTGGGTGCTGACCCTCATGGAAGACTACAGGGATATTCTCTCCACTCTCACTTGTGTGGAATCTTCATCTGAATTCTCTTGAAATGAGAAACTACAGAGCACATCAAATAAAATGTGAAAAATGAGCGAGCTGGCTTGAGACAATTGACATGCTTCTGACTTTGTGATTTCTATTTCCTTTCAGTTCCATGTAAGAGGATTCAGCACTTGAAATACCTGAGAACTGTAAAGCTTTGCAATGTTCGTGTTTGTTGCAGCTGACTAACAAAATAAAATATTTAAGTCAGTTCTTGGAAGGATTCTGCCCTCTGCTCTCAACCATTACATAAAAATTGTACACAAATGACATTAGCTTTGTGTCAGAAATAAATTTGGGTAGAATCTCAAGCCTTCCACTGAATCGTCTCTGCAAAGATGGCCCATCTTTTCAGCAAGAAGCAGCCTAGAGAAAGCAAAAGAAGACATGCTGTATTAATTGAGGACAACATGGTAACTAAAGTATTAAATACAGCAATTATTACTTACCTTTCTTTGGCTAAGAGAACAGACATCCCCACCAGCTTAGCAAACTCATCAGCTGTGAGAGAACCCTTTTCAGATACCTATCAAAAACCAAATACACAAATAAACAAACTACAGCATTAAAAGAACAACAAAGTTCTCTCAGCTACTGAATCAGGTCTAGCCTTGAGAAGTGATAAATTGGTAGAAAATCCCTTGAGAAGAAAACTAGTTTGTTTGCATTTTTAAAAAGTACAACTAATTATGACTATTTCCCCTTAAAGATATCTATTTTGTGCCTGGGGGAAATTGCCAAGTATAAAACAGGAACATAGAAAAGAGTTAGATCTCTAAAAAAAAGTATGGTACCCTTTTCTTTGGATTTTTTTAAAAGATGCTTTGGGATAAAATGAATGGAAAAATCAGAATAGCTCAGACAGCAGTATGCTGTCACTATAAGTATCTACACAGCCCAACTATACTAAGTGATTCTGCAAACAGCAAAGCCTAAATAAGGAAATAAGAGACCTGTTCAGTGCAGGTCATCAATGTAGAAATTGAAGTAATCTCAGGTAGAAGCGAAGAATTTGAGTTTAAAATTTTAAATATAACCACTCCTTATAGGAAAATCCCCAAACCTTAGTACTTGACATGATATTACGGCATACTAGGGGGATAAGTAAAAGCCACCATCACATTCAGTTGATACAAAGGACTGGTTCAGTCTTGGGACTCCATACTTTGGCCCCTTTGTCTCAACCATGCTACTTAATACATGCTAAAATGAAACCTTCTCACACATGTTGGACATATGCATGTTTGAAGTGCTAGATAAATATTAGATATGAAGTCTAGACTTATTGCTGCATTGAATTTCCCAGATAAACATGTTTTATTACCCAAAAATTAATTAATTCTTCCATTTCTACATTGCTGTAGATTCATGCAAACTTGTAATTCTGGATGTAATTGCCATTTCCTGCTTCCCACATAACTGGGTGGGAAGGGGTCTATTGTGCATCATTCTCAGCAGTAGTCATTTTACAGAAACTCAGATTAAATTAGTCCTAACATGAGATTTTAGGAAGCTAGGTGATCAAATCTGAGTAATGGAAGTCAGCTATACAATTGGTGATTAATTATCTTTCCTTCCCAAACCACTACTCTCATCAAGGGTAACTTTGGATTCCTTTGACATCCATGTCATTTCCTGTCTTCACTAGCCATTCAAATCACATCTCTCTCCTGTCTGAAACCTTTCACTTCTTCTCAGAACTCAATGTATAATGTACAGTAACATGAAAGTACAGGGTGCTTTTGGCCACAAGTCTGATCTCATCTTCCTGTTCCCTTATGGGCTAGCCTTCCTCATTTGAAGCCTCTCCCTTACATTTTTCTATGGAGTCAAAGTCTCACATTAGGAAAATAACAGAAAAAAGGCACTTTGGTAATAAATTCACTATCTGTTACTTTTCCCAGTTAACCTCCTTTGTTATCAAGAAAGGTTTTTCCTTTCCTTTCAAAGAGATAAGTACTCTTACTGAAGGCAACAAATATTTAGAAGCCAATCAGAAAAAAACCTCTAAAATAGAGTAGGTATTTTTCTGCAAATATAAGGAAATAAACTGAAAATATTAACATATATTGAAAGATTTAAGCATTTTAGTTTTGTTAATTTAGAATGGAATCTTTTAGATGGCTACATACATTTCTCTTATATAAAAATATTTTTGATGAGTGAAAGTTATATGGTAACAAATCATGGAAAATGCACTGAAGAGTCTACCTCATATCAAGTGAGAAGCTGTCTGCAATAGCTCTACTTTTTCTCGACTGCCCGAGACAAAGCCCTCTTTGACTTTCATATTTAACCTGAGATACACTGAATTAGCCTTTTCTCAAGTGTGTGAAAATCAAAAAATTACATTCCACTGAAAAAGACACAGAAAAATGCATCAAATAATGGGATAATAGGACTTTAGAGTGTCCAGAGGCAGCAAGACCACAAAGGTTTATGACACTGAGCAATTTATACAATTTTTTTTCCTGATGAAGCTAGCTTAATTTTATACACAATATTTTCCAACTGAGTGCTCATCACAGCAGCAAACTCAGTGCAAGATGTTACACATACAATGTACTGTTCTATGAAATAAAGCCAAAGCAAACAACTACCTATATCAACCTTTAAGAGCTGCTTCCACTGCCTTCAAGCACATCGTGTTCAGTGTCTGAAATGGGCTTCTGTTAAATTAGGTGCCACAAATTTCATCCTACAGCACAAAAGATCTGAAGGAAGGTTTTAGGTTAATAAAGTTTGAGAAGAGATGGAAAAGTGATATTCCTTAAAGAGAAAGCAATGACTAGAATTATTGCCTGCACTGAACTTTGAAGATGAGAAGTGCTATATAAGTATTACTCTAGAAGATATGGAAGTGGAATATTTTGTATTTCAAAACCTCAAAAGGAAATTCTGTACCTCGAGTTTTTGTACCTAATGTATTTAATTTTCCCTAGTATGGTCAGAACATTGAAGGAAATGAAGTACACTTACTGTTTCTAAAGCAGAAGCTACCATTTCCTCTTCATTATGAGACTGGAGTTCAATCACCATCACACCACTGTCAAATATCCGAAGCCTAAAATCAAAAAAGAGAAGCAAAGTAACTAAAAACCCCATGCACATCACCTATGGTCACATTCTAATGCATCCACACCTATAACCACATTACAAAAGGGGAAAAAAATCCAAAAACCCCCAAACAAAAGCTGTAAAATGAACTTAATAGCATCTTCAAAATCTAAACAGACTGAAAAGACCAGACTATATGTCTGGTCTTGGTTAAACCCTTTTCCCAGTCTGAAAAAATTGTATTGGAAGTGAAAAAAATAATGCCTTCCTAGTGAAGTGAGCCATAGCTAAAAACTAGTACTTTGATGTAAAGTGGATATTGGTGCATACAGCAGCATCCTTTAAGCAAAGAATGTCTTTGTAGTAGATTTTTGTTGCTGTTGTATTTTTTTTTAAAAGGTAAAATATTAAATCATCATGGTCTGACCTCTGAGTGCCATGTTTCATAAATAAATCTGTAAAGCTCTTACCTTATTGGCAATTTCAGTGATTCCAGCATTTTACAAGCATTTACTAAATCTTCTGGTGACAGCAACTATTAAAATAGTAACACATATTTATTCACAGCTTGCATTTCAAGTACACAGTACAACACCAAAACAAACAGTTTTAATAACTACAGCTATAAAATACACCAGGCCACACTTATTGTTAATTTTCTTCCTTTCTTTTGTGCAGTCTATTTTCTTGGCTTCTATGCTGCTTTCTGTTCCTTTATTATGTGTTCTATAATAATCCTTTTGCCTTGTTTACAGAAAGAATTGTTGTATTTTGTAAAAAAAACTCCAAAACATTCACCATTCTTTAGTAGTTTCTGTCCTTTAAGTTTTCTTTTCAGATAAGGATGGATTTTTCCTTTTACATAGTATTATAAAAAGCAGCACACATTATCACAACTAGTGAAGGATACATAAATATAACATGGAAGAAGGAGAAAGGTAAAAACAGCCTAATTTTAATAAAAGGCTGATCACTTCTTGCTTTTAGACAGGTAGAATGAGCAATTGTTAGGGAACATTTTTACCCTTTTTCTTTAATTACCTTATCACTAAAGTACATTTTATAACATATTTAACAAAAGCAGTTTCTCACCTCTAACCCTCGTGCACGATTCACCAGACAGTACACTTCCGTGAGCGACATGATCCCTCCTCGTTCCTGTGTTAAGCACAAGACTGGTAAGAGCAAAAGCATTAATCCAGTAAACACAGTATCTCTAGTCATATGTGACTGATTAAACAGGTAAAACACAGGAGCTATGTGATGGGCCTGAATGGAGAAAACTAAAGAGGTAAATCGTATCTTTCGCTAATCAGTTTAAAATACTAAACAGTAACACTACACCCAAAGACTGTGAATTACTTTGCTTTTAAAGCAAAGAATAAATGTATGAAACAGGAACAAGAAATTTCAATATGTAAATCTATCAATCAATTTACCATTTTTACTTTTCAAACAAACTCAGTTTTCCATTCTGATCACAGTAGGCAGCACACAGTTTTCACAAAAGTACTGTAATATGTATGTTTTTCAGTAGGAACATAGCCTTTTAAGTTGCAACATGAAATCTAACTTTTTGGTGAGAATCCTGAATTCTGTAATAGCTTCAGATAAATTAAACCAGGAGATATTACTAAGGGCACATAATCTACTTAATAATTCTGTAAATTTTAAGCAGTTTAAAGACTTATTACTTGTATTTTCAGTCAGTGTCATTTCACTTTATTTTAAAAACGTTATATTCTGCAGCAAGGGATGAATGCAGGGCTGTTCAAATAGAAGAAAGAGCACTTGTACAACTTTTTAAGTCTCACTGATATTTTGTAAATAGAAGAATTCTGCAAATTCTTACTTATATTTAAACATTCAAAAAGAGGATATATATTCCTTCCATAAACATTGAATATGAGGCTGTGCCACAAGATCTGAGACTTTTAAAAAGAGGCACAGCACTACAGCCAAACATGTTTACACTGAAATTCAGCAACACAGAGAAAATGCTGGTGCAAAATGAAGTACTTTACCTCTAATGGTGTCTGCAGTATTCCAGCTAGTTGCTTTGCCAGTTGCATGTGGTACTGTGTACCCGATCCATATGTTTCCCTAGTAACTGGATTAGCTATACCCATACTCAGTAGATAGGACTTGAACCTAATAGTCTGAAAGAGCAAACAAATAAATTTACAAGCACATCAGCTAGTGAATGATACTGGTTTTTAAAAGTCTTTGATTTTATTACTATAAAGCAGTTTTAGTGAATAAATCCTTAAGTTTACTACCAAAAAAGTAAATTGCTAACAAAGAGAAGGCAAGACTTTACACAATTTTTTTTTGACCAGCAGAGGTCAAAAAATAGAAAAAATACACAAAATCAGTAAAATCCTTGCGTTTAAGAAGCATTAAAAGAAAAATTAACACTAAACAAATAAATTCTATAAGGGACCAAAACACAAAGAAACCAACCAGGAAGTGGTTTTTATTAACATTACATGGACTAAATGGATAGCTTTTTGCTTGTCATAGGCACATTTCTGTTAACTTTAAAAATGAAATTCATTTACCTCATCCTCAGTAATGTCACCTTGTTTTTCTTTAATCTTATTAGCTATTGACTTGGATAACTCCACCATTTCCTTAGCCTATCAAGAAAGACACATAGATAAGTCAACTTTCAGCTCAAAGGAGAAAAGCATGCTTGAAACTGAGAAAACAAGCATAAGTCTACTTGGACAAGTGACACATGCCATACATACCTTCTCCATTAGTTTGCTAAGATCCTCAAAAGCCTGAAACAAAAAGCAGACAGTGCAGATCAGTGTAATTTATCTTCATGGATACAGGAAGTTGCCATTGTACACCCATCCAAGCTGTTCATAAGAGCTGCTATCCCTTTAGGTTAGTATGTTACAGTATGATATCTCATATATAATTTGTTGATGCATCTATTTTATGTTAGGTCTTTTAACTAAAATAAACATAAACAACAGAGAATGAAGAAGAGAATCAAACAATTGCACATTTCTACAGTATGTAAACAGTAGTTCAATATGATTTATGAAGTCCACAATAGGAAGGAACAATGAGATACTGAGAAAAGATTAAACTGTTGAAGTTTATTATGCTCTCATATAAGCTGGGGGAATGTTTCTTGGTGATGATGGCAAGTTTTCTTCCACCAGGTAACTCTCTCAAGGAGATCTATTGTTTCTGGCAGCAAGCCAGATGTAAATATACAGATGTACTCCTCTGGACAAGACAATTTTATTTTAATGAGTAGATGTTACTAAGTTAATAAGAAACAGTAATTTCAAGTGAGCAAGGAAGAGGGTGTATGTTTTCATGTGTATGCTTAACTGAAGGGACAAAACCTCTAAAAATGTGTGGCAACATCTCTTCATTTGAATATCACAGTAAACTGCTATGGTCTCAAATACAACTCCAACAACAGCACACAAAGAGTATTTTAGGCTTAAATAAAACATATTTTAAAAATAGCTGAAAGTATACTGAAATTCAAAACTTTTAGTAATGAAAACCAACTAGCTTTAAAAAAATCCATGTTTAAAAAAAAAAAAAGACCTAACAACTCCATTAATGCACCTATATTAACAATTGACTCTCTGTTCTCCCATCCTCATCAACACACATTCAGCATCCCCACTCGCTTCTCTCAAACATGACATGTCCAGGTGGTCAACCTTTTCAAACAATCTTTTTTAACAACTGATGTGAGAAAAATTCCTGAACCTTTTCAGCTAAACTTTGCCTGACAGCAGCACCAAGCCCTCCAGCCACAAGAAAAGAAGGTTGTTCACTTAGGGTATGTCAAATGACCAGATACCTATCTTGCCTACAGCTTCTAGTCACTGCTTCTGTGTTCTTCCTGGCTCATTCTGACTAATCCCCCACTAGAAAGACACATTTTAGCAGCATTTTGACTCAATTGTTCCCATCTGCATTTAGGTGCCTTACTTAGAAGCTTATTGGTCTGAGACTGAACATGCAAACAAGAAAAGGAGATGCTTCTAGGAAGGGACAGGGTTTGCTTTTGATCTGAACACCTCCTAATGGTGCCAGTGTTTCTCCACTGACTGGAGAAGTTCAGCCTCTTAAGACTTGGTACTTGAGTTAAATGTCCAAAGTTTAATAGGACAAACCTAGGTTCAAGGGCAGAAAAGAAAATATACCACCATAGAACAATAATTTACCACTATGAGAACAAGAGCTTCTCTTTGGAGTATTTCTTCACTCCCTAATCTGCCAAATTCAGTAATTTACAATAGATTTCCCAATCTCTCGTGTAAATCACCGTCCTTCTACTGTACTTGTAAATGGTATCAACAATAAGTTTTCTACCAAGGCTTTTCCCATCTTATTTCTAATCTCTATACCTGCATGAAAACATCATTCATGAAAAGAACCCTTGATTTAGCTAAATAAAGAGCATGGCTGTGTCTAACTCCTCCTCTGCCTGACTCACAGAGGGCAGGCCTGGAAACAAAGGGGAATGTGCACACACCTAACAGGAACTTCCTCAGATAAACAAAAGGCTAAAGAACTGGATTCTTATCAGCACTGAACAGCAGATGCAGGAAGCCTTTTCCTGGAAGCCAGGGCACCATTTTTTAAATTAAGTCATTTATAACATTTAAAGCTGGAGGAAGGCAGGATTTTACAAGTCACAGCTTTCCTCTGTTCATACAACACATACAAATGGATTTCTTTTAGTCTCCGACAAAGCTACTAAAGGAAAAAATAAGCAGACAATACCTTTTGAACTATATACACATGCATGTAACCACAATACCTTTTGAACTACACAAAACTTCATTCATTACATTCCTCACAGACAGAAAGCAAAAAAGTTTAATGCTACCAGTATCAGAAACAGCACATGGCCTGCAAATGTAAAATCATTTTCTTAGGTATTAGAGCAGGGAATGGCCTTTTTTCTCATGGCACGTTGAATCCCATAGAGCTTTGCAACAAGAACAAATCTGTTGCATGTAGTTTATGAGTACTTCTGTATTAATCTCTACCACCAAGCAGAATCAGACTATTTTTAAGGATATTGCTTTCAGGTATATATGAAGAAATTAAATGTCTCTGTTGTCCATCAGTAATGATATCTGGAATTCAACTATTGTGCTGTTTCTAGGGAAAAGGATGGTCTCTATCTAGCCCAGGTGTTTTGCAAAATATACTTGTAATGTCTTGTCAATGCCTGGACTCCAAATCATTTTACTGTAATCATAATCCTAAATCTAACTTCTAAAAAAATTACTATGTATAAGATGAAAACCTAACTTCACCACAGTTATGCTTGGACCAGCATATTCTTAATATGTATTAAATTCTCAACTGAAACCAAAATTAGTGTTAAAAAAAAAAACAAGGAAAGAAACCCCCCCTCAGACATGTATAGACTCTTTCTAGACATGTATTTGTGTTCTTTCCCTGAAGAACAGTCACTGAACTCAGATTTGTAATTCTACCAAAATTAATTTTATAAATAGACACTTAGTTTCAAAGAACAGTCTTCTTGAAAGGAACTGTTTAAGTTACATTGACAAGCCAGTTAAACAAAGTAAGTAAATGTAAATAATACATTTAATCAATTCAGATTTCTCAACAAAAAGAAATGAATAGTCTCAGATGCTCCTGCTCCTAAAAGAAAGTGTGAATGAATGTAAATGGTTCAGACAGGTGGCTGACCTTGAAAATTCAGAAGTACCTACCTCGGAAATGTTTTTGTCAGTCTCTTTTCTTTTTTCCTCTAATTTCCTTTCAATCCCTACAATTCCTACAGCCCTTATTCTTCCTGCCTAAAAAAAAAAAAAATAAGAAGGAATCAAAATAGGAAATCTTAAATTTTCTCATCTGCCTTGCTGTGAAAATTAGAGGACAGGAAATGTTCCCCCAAAGAACAGATATCATTCATACAATATTTCATACATTTCTTGACAGTATTTTTTTAAACCAGAGTGAAAAAAAACAAAAACAGTAAGTGTGAAACATGTACAAATTTGCTATACTAGACAGAAAATTACATTATTATATTGAAGTTATTAATATGAAGAAATTTAATAGCCTGATCCAGACAGAGTATTCCCACTCATCTCAATTGCAGCCTCCTGAGTCCATGTGAACACACATTACTAGAGCTGTGGAAATGCCTGAGTGTATCTAAATATGATTACCTCAAGAAATCAAGCCTGAAGAAACACAGACATAGAAACACAATGCTAAGTGCAGTCTGATTTACCTTGCTGAGAAGTATCAGCATGGAGGTGATGGTGAAACTTTTACTAGATACCAAATGTATTTTATAAGGGCTGGTACTTAAGTACCAGTGGTGCCAGCCCTCAAATCTCTGACTGCAAGGCTTAGCACTGGTGTTAATGAGCTGCTATGACCTAAGAACAAGAGGTAAGGTATTTGCATTAGATTCTTCATGCAGGGTACAGGTTTCCCCATTAGTCCAAATGCAATTGTGCTTATAGGTACTACATTTGCCAAGGAGTACCAACGGGATTTGACACTGAACAATTTTTAAATCATTTTATTCCATTCATACAGTACTATATGTCCATATAGGCAACATATTCATATAGAGGAACAACATCTACATGTTTATCAGAGTTTATACCCTAGAAGTATGCAGACAGATAAAGAGGGTAATCTAACCACTTAACATTTTCCATAACAACTGTCCATTTAGAATATTCATTTAAACCAAATATACATAGGTTTCAAAGTTACATATTATATATTTTATATACAGTCACAAAAAAACCCCAGAAATTGCAATTAAGACTAAAAATCTTGCAGCTTCATTAGATGTCTCATGCTGAATAAAATTATATACAAGTAGATATATTGCATTTGCATAACTATATGTATGCATGTCTGATCAACTACTCTAGTCTAAACAAACTCAAGAGAGGCCACTGTGTTCTATCAGGTGAAAACTACAAAGTAGAAACTAATTTATGCCAGCAAAGAAATAGGCAAAGTAAAGCTGAATTCCCACATGCCCATCATGTTGGTTAGAGAGGCATGCTGGATGCAGTATAGGGGGGCAGCAAGAAATGGAAACAAGAAATTACATACAGATGCTGCTCAGAAGCTCTGCACATACCTGTGTATCCTTGTTAACTTGCATGGCTTGACCAGTAGGCATGCTCTCCCATCTCCTTTGTGTCATTTCTTCTGATAATCGCCTGTAGAACTGCAAACATTAAAGAGTGACAACAGACATTCCATAAACTGTGCAGTGTACCTCTGGGTATTTTTAGCATCCCGGTGGTAGATAAAATAAACTTCACTATAAGATAAAATGTGGTAACACCTACATACCCACAGTACAACATCCATTATCTGGAAATTCTTAATGTCCAGTCTTCAAAAATACACATATTAGAGTAGGAACCATGTAATCACTAGTTCAACTCATATAAGTATTTCTATTGTAAAATATTTCTTTCAGATATTCAAAATGTTCCAAACCATGCTAAAGTTAAAAATGTCAAGGTTTCCTCAAAGGCATGCTTTTTAAAGGAAGGAATGTTGAACAATCCAATTACTACTGATCTGTTAATTCAACAATATAAAAACAACCACACAGATCAATTACACTTATATGTTTATTGTTAATACCAGAAGGTGGCATTAGTTAAATACTTAACACTTAGTGTATCCCACTGACCAATAAATAGAAAGAAAATCTATTCCATTCTTATGGTTGTTCAGGTTCACAGGAAAGTGTTCTGAAGTCATAAAGAAAAGCTGGGGTGTAAATGATATGCTGGGAACCAGTAAGCATAGTAAATTTAATTTTCAGACACAAAACTAACGTTAAAATAAATAAGGTTATGATTAGGCAAAACACCTATACAATTACAACTATGCATAGATCTACCGTTGTTAATCTGAAAACTGCTCATAAAGAAATGAAAGTGAGTCTGATCACACACATGCATTTATAAGGCATTTTTAATTACTTCGAGTTGAAAATCTGATTTTCTGTAGTGAACAGGTACAGCTTTTTTCATTGTTTGAAGTTAAAGTTCTCAGTCTCTTCGAATGAGGATCTTACACTGTGAAATTTCTTTAGAGTGTAATTTCTTTGTCTTTTAGGATGAGACTTGTTTTAAAAATGTGTTAAAATTTTCTTAGAATCCTCAGAGCCTTTGAGGTTTGGTGTAGGTAAAAAAAAAAAGTTTTATAAAGCATAAAATGAAAAATTCTGAGGCAACAAAAAGTGTTCAGCAATAAAATTAGAGAGATGACTAAGTTGTCTGATTCCTGTTCAGTAGAGAGGTAGCTACACAGAAACATCTTTTACTCTCTTAAACATTTAACAGATTTCAGAGATGTCATTTTGGAAAATCCTGTGTCCAATTTACTAGATTAAAAAAAAGAAGTATAAGATTATACTAAAACCACTGAAGTAAGGATAAAGCCTAATAATGGCTCTTGACATTTTTTGAACTCTATTTGCATCATTTAACCAAAGTATTTAATAAGGAAGACTTATAATGTTTGTCTTCCAAAAGGATGTACTGAAAAAGCTCCACCTCAAAAGTAAACACGGAAAGATCACGGAAAATTATCACTAACACAGCAAGAGGAGAAAAGCATGTCCAAATATCTGATGTGCTTGGCTTGCATGGTATAAAACTTACCTCAATCTGCCCATGTTCTTTGAAAGAAAGCTTGATATAGGAATATTTGCTGCTTTGGAATGGACCAGGCTCTTTGTTTGAAGAAGCAGGGTGAAGATGAACTACTATTTTGGCACTAAGAAAAAGGTAAAGGAAAGAAGAAATCTCTGTAATATCTAAAAAATTATTTCTACAATCAAAGTTAACCATTTCATCAAAACCTCTTTTAACTTTATCTCACATAAAGAGCTAAAGTGCGTGAACAAATGCTTTACATTTGTCCATCAACATTTAAATATTTTGACTAAGCAGATCTTGCATAAAAACTGCTATGCCATCTGAAACAGCAATATCTCACAAATTTAAAATGTACCTACCATCAGCTCTTCAGAAATAAGCACAACAAATTTTAAAATTTCAAGTAATAATTTCTGACAGATTTGATTATTGTCATTCCATTTGTCAGTAGTTATTGCAAGTTAAAAGCCAAAATACACTATCTTTGCCACAGGAAAACAGAAGGTCTCAATTTTATGTTTAACCTATTCCACTGGCATATGTCACTTGTGAACACTGTATGTGAATTTGTCCAAAACCAACATTCAAAGGTAACATGCATGGAAATAACAGCCTAAAATGACACCACCAAAACAAACTTTCAGATAATATTATTTTAGGAACATTAACAGACTCCTATCACAACATGACTGCAAGCCGGCCATTCCCATCTCATTTTCCTGATACTCTTTGCATTGGTCCATATTTACTTGACTTCTCCAGCATTAGTGAATTACCTGATTTCTTCTGGATATCCTCAGCATACCAAACTGACTGTAGGCTGAAAGCAGATGTCAGCTATGTATATATTTTTCCAGTTAATGTTTTTTCTCTTTTTTTCTTGTGAAACTTAGAATCATAGAATCATTTATGTTGGAAAAGACCTCTAAGATCATCAAGTCCAACTGTTAACTGAGCACTGCCAAGTCCACCAATAAACCATGTCCCTAAGCCACATCTGCACATCTGTTAGATACCCCCAGGAATGGTGACTCCACCACTTCCGCAGGTAGAGTGTTCCAATGCTTGACATCCCTTTGGGTGAAGAAGTTTTTCCTAATATCCAATCTAAACCCTCCCTGACACAACTTGACACAATTTCCCCTTGTCCTGTCACTTGTTACTTGAGAGCAATAAGGTCTCCCCTGAGTGTCCTTTCTCTAGGCTAAAGAACCCCAGCTCTGTCAGCCGCTCCTCGTAAGACCTGTGCTCCAAACCCTTCACCAGCTTTGTTGCCCTTCTCTGGACACACTCCAGCACCTCAATGCCTTTTTGAAGGGGACTCAGAATTGAACACAGGATTCAAGGCGTGGCCTCACCAGTGCTGAGTACAGGGAGATATTCACTGCCCTGGCCCTGCTGGCCACACTATTTCTGATACAGGCCAGGCTTTCTTGGACACCTGAGCACACTGCTGGCTTATACACTCCTTTATACACATACCTACTGAATTAGTTATTCACTCACTGGAAACACTTGAGTTCCTTCTAACCATCACTAGCATTTCCATGCTCAAAATCAATCATACAGTTATGAAAAGTCATATAATATGGAATCTGTCAAAGTTGCTATTCCCAAAGAGTTCTGTGGCACAAAGGACTAATATTAGCTTTCAAATTTAGATCCAGCAAAATCACTGTTGTAATTTATGACTAATCAAATAATAATGGCATGCTAAAACATATACTCGTTCGTGATTACAAGACAGTTATCCAACAAATCACATCAAGCAGTGCTTTGTCATGACTCTCTTACACATCTGACCTCAAATGAGGAAAGCAGGTCATTGTGGCTGTCAATCTGAAAATTTAGATTGCAAATGGAACTTACCACGAATTAATATATAATATTGGGTACCTCACATAATATGCATATGCAAAGTATTTATCTGAAAAGGACTGTGACAACCACCTTACCTTTTTCCTATCCCGGATGATTGCTCTTCAATAAATACAATCTGAGACAGAGGTACAGCAATGCAGCACTCCTGGAACAAACAACACAAGCATAAGTGAAATCAAAGCTATATCCTGACTACTCATTCTCTAAACCCAGGTGTTGTCTTTCTCCACTTCACAGACAGTACGGATTTCTACAGGTGCTGCCTGAGGCACTCGATATGAAATATGATGGTAACAACAGAAACAATCTATTAAAGAGAAATATATGTAGAAAAATAACATAAAACTGAAACTGAGTTCTAGTCAATAAAAAAAAACAACCAACAAATTTAAGTGTCAGTGAGTTAACTTTAAAAACTTAAAGTAGATTCATAAGTGGACTAAGATCTGAAGATTTGTTAAATTTCCAAGTTCAAAATTTAAACACTAAAACTGACCCACTACTGCATCTTATCCCTGTAGGTGTACAATACCCATAGGTTCTTAACATTTTTGCACTGATTTTATTTGGGAGCTAAAACAATATCCAAAATCAGCAGCCTTCTAAATGTTGAATCTCTGAAACACTAGACTACTGTCTGAGCGCAATAGGAATTTTTCCATTTATTGAAGGACTGAATCCAGTGCTTGACGCATTTCAACATACATTTACTGGACTGTGCTTTAGACAAAACAAAGAAGAGCAAGAAATAAGACTGTATCCATCTGTCGGAGACTAAGCTAAAATATGCATCTGAGACAGAAACTGCTACGGGAATGATTCAAAGCATCTAAGTAGGTGCCTGGTCTTGTTTTTGTGAATATCCTTTGGGGAACATAATTTTCCACACAACAGCTTGATGAGTGACACAGTCACACAGAATAAAGGAAACACAGGTTGCATTCCCTCTCTGGACCTCTCTTTTCCACCTGCCATGAGGGTGTGCCTAGCACCACTTTACAATGAACACTGTAAGAGGGGCCTCTCAACCCCTACTACCAAAATTGTTCCTCTTTATATGGAATAATTAAATAACCATTACATTGGAGATCAGGTAAGTATACATGAAGGAACTCCAACTAATAAGTAGATCTCTTATCGGCAAAAAACATAGGTTGTACTTCCTGTTCTTAAAAACTCTTTATGCAAAGTTACCCAGATTCTTCCATGGCTCCAGTTTCTATAGCCATTATGTAGAACAGTTACTGTTTGTAAAACACCCCCAAAATTCTGGACACCTTAAAGACACGCGATATGATACTTCTGTTAAAAAACTATTTGAAAACAACAAAAAGTTCAACTATATATAGCATGCACACTGTCAAAATGATTGATTCATTTAGTTCACATCTAGAAAGTTATGAACTCATTGTAAGTACAAGGGCTTACAATGACTCCTTCCTCATTAGAGAACTAGACAAAGGAATACAAAAATAGAAATGTGTTAAAAATGCTGTGTGTTTATTTGGAAATCTTTTTTCTAATGTCTCACGCTCACATTATGCATGATTTTATCATTTAAAATGCTGTACAAAACATATCTATGTAACAAATGTTACAGAATTCCTTTTTTTTTTTTGAAATCACTGTATTTTCTATCCTGTTCAACTGCAGATGGTATATAGAAACAGCACCTGTAAAACACAGCTGTCTGTGTTTGTAAGAAGGGTTGCTGTGTTCACCTAAGGATAAGTGCCCCATTTATTATTTAAGTTTGCTGACACAATAGAAGGGGACTCTCTCTACAAGTTTATTCCAGGTAAGCTAGCTAAGGTTTCTAAGTCTGATATTACACCACAGCTGAGCTTAGGCAACAGCTCACCATGGAAATAAAAGGACACTGTGCTCCCCATGTTTCAGCTGCGAGAGCCCAAAAATTAGTCAACTTTCTGTACCATACTAACAAAGTTAATTACATCTCCATAATCAGAACTGAGTAACTTTTGTCAGCCTCCAGGACATGTTTTTGCCCCTTCTGTTAATCAAGCCTGGAGCTTGTGAGAATCTTTGCTCAGTTAAAGTAGTTAAAATAATTTTTTTTTCCTTATTCTCCAGGGTTCTCCTCTGCTGATTTAGGAAATTCAATGATCTTGAAAGAGTACAGGAAATCGTGTGGCCTAGGAGCAGAGGGAGAAGTTGGGAAAAAGAGAGAGATGTCACTCTTTTGTTGGAAAGGATAGAACACGGATATGATCAGTTCTAAGAGTTGCTGAAGTCATCATGTCTAATGTTACTTCAAGCAAATGAGAAGATTAGAAGCAGTGCATGTTGCAGTACGTGGTCACCTCTCAAAAAGAGATGCTAATGAAGAAATAAGAAGCGATTAACACATCGTTTAGCACAAACTCATGTAGACTGTGGAAAAAGCACAGTTAATTTATACAGAACAGCTCACAAACCGGACAATCAACTCCTGACTTGTGAACAGTAACCCCACCCCGGGCATTTTAAGACATCTGTACTAAAAATATTTCTGCTATTCCTGCAAACAACCCCTAGAGAAAAGAAACCATATTGTTTTGCCAAATTTAAGAACATTCTTGGTGACACTGCCTTCAGAAGGCTCTTAGTAGCTACCTGCTTTGGAGCAAGGATGTGCATACTTGGTAGGGAACAGCCGTTGGGTGCTTGTGCTACCCTTGCACAAAACCAGCCCAGTAGAATATAATTCGCCTTTGAAAAGATGTCACCTGAATGTGCTGTCTAAACTTTGGCTTCCAGGGTTAAATTTCTAAATTACTGTGTCCAAAACAAGCATAACCCAACTTGGTCTGAGGACTTCAACTTCTCCTTCAATTGCACCTGTAGTGTGGTGCATGGTTCACAGCCTATGTTTAGAGCTTTATATATGTTTTTTTAGTTTTTCTCACTCACTTCCAGCCTGCAATCTCAGGCTCTGGGTTGATGATCCAAAGCATTCAGCAGCAATGTTACCACACTGTAGTTCTGACAGTGCTACTTAACCTCGGACTGTCCACAGCAGTATAGACAAATGTTCTGGCTTACTGAAGAGACGGTTCAGCACAGGAACAGGCAGCTGGGAGGGCCAGACCTGTGCAAAATAATACTGCCACCAAACACATCCTATTATCAAATCACAGTCGTGGACTATATGGTGGGAGCAGAAGACAGGAAAACTTGAACTTGAAACCAATGAGGAAGAAAAGGTCTTCCTAGACAAGGAGCATGGGAGAGAACTTCATGTTATGATTTGCCTGACACATTGAACTTCAGTCTCAAAACCAATGTTTTTTAGTGCATGATACCAGGCTCTTTGCTCCTTTATTTTTGTGCCAAAGAAAAGGAAAGTTTATAGGATTCATTCACATCCCTTCTCATGTCTGCATGGTTATTTTATTAAAGCAGAACTGGGTCAAAGAACTTTCCTCTACATAATTTTCTTTCCACTGTGAGCCAAAAAATTGACTATACTTGTAAAAGAAAACATGCACAAAGGAAGGAAAAATCTCCTCTTTGTGTGCAGTCTTTTCATTGCAAGCTACTTGTAGTTTATGATGGAATTTACAGCTGAATGACATACAGGAGACAAAAGTGGGACTTACATGATTCTTCTGATCCCTCCAGATCAGTCTGTGCGTGCTAAGCAGTAAAACTCCACTATCAAATTTCACCTAAACCAGAAAAATAAAACAGATCAACAACAAATTTAACCGGTAAGTTGCGTAAATACTGATCTTGGAAACATTACACCTTACTAGACATAACAATCAGATTCAACAAACCAATATTTTGAGAACACCTCCCCTTTTTTTCAGAAATCAAAATACATGAAGTTTAGGAAACAATGGAAAAAATAAGTATAAAGGGATTAGATAGATATACACAAACTTCCTTTTTAATGGGTATAAACTTTGTCCCCTGGAAATCCTAAGGGATCCCCCCTCCATATACTGTGCAAGATATACAAACATTTAAACAACTTACTAAGAAGATGCTACACACAGTCTGAAATCTTCCATTCTATCACACAGGAGTATTGCTTCTATCCATCTTACTGTCGAAAAGCTCTTTATTTATCAGACAGCAAACAGTACGTGGAAAATCTCTGCTAACAAATTGCTTCCTACTTGTAAAATCTGATGCACACTTTTATAGCTTCCTGTGAGAGCGCGCAACTACTGTGGTGTGGAAAATGGAAAGATCTAAAGTCGGTCCAGCAGTAAAACGAAGCAATAAGCAGGTTGGCTCAGACAAGTGAAGGGTCAGTACCCTTGATGACCAGAGCACCGGTGCATTTCACAGCTACCAGGACATCTCCAGTGTGAACTGTACATGAGGCCCCATACATGACACCAAAGTCACTGTGTAGGGCAACACAGGGAAGGCTCGGCCCTAAGAGCTCGAGCAGTGGACAGCGCTTTGTGACAGCAATGCCAGCACACCCTGTGGGGCTTCCCAACGCTCCCTCCATGTAGCACACACGTCCAAGGCCTTTCTCACAGAATCATAGAATCAGTTAGGTTGGAAAAGACCTCTGAGATCATCGAGGTCAATCTATGACCCAAAATCATGTCACCTAGACCATGGCACTGAGTGCCATGTCCAGTCTTTTCTTAAACACCTGCAGGGACAGTGGCTGCACCACCATTCCAACGTCTAATCACCCTTTCTGTGAAGAAACTCCTCCTAATGTCCAACCTAAACCTCCCCTGGTGCAGCTGAAGGCTACATCCTCTCATCCTGTCACTAGTTACCGGGGAGAAGAGACCGACCCCCCCCTGACTACAACCTCCTTTCAGGTAGTTGTAAAGAGCAACAAGGTCTGAGCCTCCTCTTCTCCAAGCTAAACAACCCCAGCTCCCTCAGCTGCTCCTCATCGGACTTGTGCTGCAGACCCTTAATCAGCTCCACTGCCCTTCTCTGACACGCTCCAGCACCTCAATGTCCTTCCTGAATTGACGGGCCCAGAACCGGACACAGGACTCCAGGTGTGTCCTCACCAGTGCCGAGTACAGCGGGACAATCACTGCCCTAGTCCTGCTGGCCACACTATTGCTGATACAGGCCAGGATGCCACTGGCCTTCTCGGCCACCTGGGCACACTGCTAGCTCATGTTCAGCCGGCTGTCGACTAGCACAGTCTCCCAGAGCCTGGAACTCCGCCCTAACAATCTCCTCACGGACATAAACCCCGCCAGACCCTGGTGCAGAATGTCCTCCCACACCCCCGACCGATGCTCCGCCAGCAGTCCAGGCCCTCACACCCCTCATAGCGCGCCCTCGCTCGACACCACCCACACTCACGGCCCTGCCACCCCCTTGCCCGGGGCCCGCGGCCTCCTCCCCACCCGGGCTCTGCCGCGCCGCCAGGCACCGCGCGGGGCCGCCCCCGTCACCTTCTCCTCCCCGTCGCTGAGGCGCACGCCGCGCTGCTGGACCACCAGCGTCTCCCCCAGCTCCAGCAGCCCCGTGGTCCACGAGAACCTGTCCATGGCCGCCCTCCCCTTCGTCGGCCCCACCGAGCTGCGGCGGCCGCTCCCCGCCCGCAGCCGCCAGGCGCGTCGGCACCGTGCGCGGCCGGCCCGCGCCCCCTGGCGGCGGCTCGGGGAGCAGCCGCCGTGTTCCCCCGCCGCGTGGCGGAAGGGGAAGGCAGCGCCCGCTCCTCCCTCCCACTCGCCATTGGCCAGTTCAAGTCCCGCGGCCCGGCCAATCAGGACGGCCCTGCCGGGCGGCGGATGATTCAAACGCTCGCAGCCGGCGGCCATGGCAGCGCGCGCGGTTTCGCTGCTCCCGGCCAGCCGCAGGTCCGAGCCCGCGTTCCGAGGTACGGCCGGGATACTGGGGGGGGAGAGGGGCACCGACGGGCTGAGCCGCCCCCCCGCACACACGCTGCCCGACACCGGCCGGCCGCGTGGGGCTGAGCGTTACCGCTCGTCGTTACGGCCCCGCGCGTGGCCGCGGCGGGTGGCGGGGGAGCCGGTGGGAGCGGGGAGCTGGTCGCTCTCCTCGAGAAGCCGGAGGCAAGGGAAGGCGCCCCAGGCGAGGTCCACTACCGGCAGGTCTTAGCAGCAGCGCTCGCTGTCGTGGTCTTAGAGCGTCTGGCCGGTGCGAGCGGGCGTACGAGACTTCGCCCTCCCTTGACAGCGCTGGGGCCGGTGCGGACCGCTCCCCATCGCATCCCACACCTCAGCCTATCATCCCATACCCTGCCCCAGGCAGGGCCCCTGGGGTAGAAGCCTTCCCTCACGACGAAAGAGACGCCCTAACGTAAGAGCGTCCCATTGAAACCAGCAAATGTGCCGCTGATCTAGATCCGTACTCTTGTGTTTATTTACTTTCTGAACGGTTTGGCTTCTGCAAGTTAAAGCAACAGAGTTGCTCTGAATGGAGCTTTGCTGTTTGTGCGAAGGGCAGTGAGAGCTGAGCTTCCAAAGCAGAAGGTGCTGGGGGGGCTTTGGGATGCTTGCTGAGCTTGCTGCTATGCAGCATCTCTTGGCAGGTGCATTTCTGCTGTAGCGTCTTCAGAAGCAGGTGGTGTACGCGGTCTTTTTTAAACTTTGTCCAGAGAAGGGCAACGAAGCTGGTGAAGGGTCTGCAGCACAAGTCCCATGAGGAGCGGCGGAGGGAGGTGGGGTTGTTTAGCCTGGAGGAGGCTCAGGGGGACCTTATCACTCCTTGCAACTACCTGAAAGGAGGTTGTAGCCAGGTGGGGGTCGGCCTCTTCTCCCAGTCAACTAGTGACAGGACGAGAGGACATAGTCTCAAACTGTGCCACGGGAGGTCAGACATTAGAAGGAGTTTTTTCACAGAAAGGGTGATTAGACATTGGAATAGACTGCCCAGGGAAGTGGTGGAGGCACCGTCCCTTGAGGGACAGTCCCAGCTGTTTTAGGACCTATTCAGGATCACTTTGTGCTGTTACTGACACTCCTGTTAGTCCAACATTTGTACTGATGCCCAGCTGACAGTGGAAGATAAGCAAATGATTTTACAGATGGTCACTTCGGTTCACCTCGATGGTGTTTTTCACGTGTGCTATACTTGTTACTGCCACAGATGAAAAGTGTGCTTGCTTATAGGAGTGAGCCTGACTTCTTCCCATCAAATAATTGTGTTTCTTTTGGGTTAACACAGCAAAACAACTAACTTGTAGAGCTGTGAAATTACACTTCAAGTGACCCTTGAATATAGCCTTTCTCAAGAAATAAATGTGTAAGACATTGCAATGTGAATATTAAACTAAAAACTTTCTTAATCCATAATGTCTCTATTTCATAATGTCTTGATGCTTTTCTAATTGCATTTCCTTTTTTTACTAAGAATCAAAGTTTGTCATTACCATTCTAGCTGAAAATGTAATAAGTGTGTCTTTTAAAACCCACTAGAACAAAGGCGACAAAAAGTCGAAGAATATTTATCAAGAAAGAAAACTTTCTCTGGTGTGCCCATTCAAGAAAACCAGACATCGATCAGGTAGTATTTCTGCTATGGCTTAAATTTCTTTATATTCACTAATATACCTTCATTTTCATCTCAGCTGCCTTCTGTAAGATCATCTGATGCACAGATACCATCTGTGAACTGGAATGTTCATTTTCAGTCACATGAAGTAGTGCCACATGTTTCTTATAATGCATCTGAGGAAGAACTTGGATTTGTAACTCTAAGCTGAGATGTTTTTCTTTTGAGCTGTCAATACGTTTTCATAGTTGCTAGGAGACAATACTGGTCTTGGTGGTTTTGTAACTCACTGGGTAGTCTGATGCCAACTCTGGTGCCTGACTGAAGGTTTTGGAACCTGTCACTATGATAGAAACTGTGTCTCCTTGTTCAGACTCGCCTCAAATGGCCTGGGCTCTGATGATTGCAGTAGCTTCGACTCCTTGTGCTACTCCTCCTTCCCCCTCAACTGCAGCATTTAGAAACTTAAACTTCTGTAGCAAATGCATCAGGGTAGACAAGTTGGTGCTCATCCTTAAACATGAGAATGACACCTGCAGTCAATTCCAATCTGTTAGCCAGCTCCTTGTGGTGTAAGACGGGACGTTTTGCAGTCTTGGCCCCGATCAGTGGTTGCTTAAAATTTATTTTTTTTTTTGGCTGGAAGAATACTACAAGCTAAACAGAGATACTTCAGTGTGAGTTCAGCCGGCAGACTGCCAACTGGACAAAAAATACATTTCTTTGTTTCATGATTTAAGATTTATTTTTTTTTTTAAGCAGTAGCAGAACTCTGAGAGCAACTAGCAGTAAACTGCAAGACAACTTACAGCTCTCAACATCTCCAAAGCCAGAAATGGTAAGTTTTTTAGTGATATTTAAACACTGATGGTACTCTTTTTTCTTGCAGCTACAACATTCCACTCACTTAAATCATATTTATGTTATATGACTTCCAGAGCATGAGAAGTTTTGAGGTGCAGAAGTGCAGGTTGTTAAAACTTTATTCAGTCACTATTTATTATATGCTTTTTGGAAAGCCGTCACATTACAGTATGTAATGGATCATATTGATATTCAGTTTGTATCTGATGGTGGAGGGAGTTAAAGAGGATACTATTGTTGCTGAAATAATGCTTTCATTTTAACAACTTCCTTAAGAATCTCAGAATTTGTTTTACATATTTCCAGTCTTCAGGGAATTAATTTAAAATCTAATTAAGGTCTTCTGACAGAGTAGAGAAGTCTTCTATTTGTACTCTGTTACTTGGAAGAAAGCCAAATTATTAACAAAACAAACTGTTGAGCGTGCTTTTTCAGTTGTGTACTGGCAAATCTAATGTAATCAGAAGTAGGTGCCAATACCTAATCAGAGTTTAATAGAATGTGTTCCCTATATAATTTCATGTCACTTTTCCAAAATTAAGATGCAAACAGTTGTGCTGCTTAGAAATAGCAAAATATATTCTTCTCCAGACTTGTTCTCAGGCAAAGGTGAGGAAAAAATAGACACAAGACCTGGGTTAGTGTTGGGCAGTTTTGCATTTGAGTTCCAAAAGATGTGAGACGTAGAGTTATTTGGGGAGGAAACCAATAACCTGAAAACTTCAAAACAGAATGTTGTGGGGAAAAATTCCAGAAGTTAAAACAAAGGTGTTTTTTTATAAATTTCCTGAAGGGACATATTTTGTTCTGTATAAATGTCTCATGTTATTTTGAAGTGAAGTTAAGCTACGTAGTTTCTTGAAATAACAACCCTCATACTCAAGCTCTAGTTATAGAAGTCAAATAGGTCAAATCTAACTTCTATGCCTGAATGACAGACCAAGAAATGAGATGCAGTGTAGTTTTTTTTACAGTTTGAGGGCATCTTAAATAAAAGAGTATCAGCTTCTGCAGAGGTCCATGTGTCATTCATGATTTTTTCCTGCCTTTAGATATTTTACTCTTTCAAAACTGCTGCTTGGACAATGCTGAATTAGTTGCTGTAGAGCATCTTCTTTGGAGGAAAATACTAGATCCCACTTCTCATGGAGGGTTGTGCTGAGACCATATGGCTGAGTTTCAGGGAGTAGTAAATCCATATAAAACTGACGTAACTATTCTTGACTTACAGCATCCTGTAGCTCAATAGTAAGAAAAATTCTCCCTCTTCTGGTAACTCCTACTACCCTAATTAAAGGCTTTACTCACTGCCTCCTGCTAGTAGACTATCCACACTAAGTGGGGGAATGGCGCTGCCATTAAGTGATGAGGTAGGTACAGATACTGCTTTTGACTACATACAGTCTAAAGCAACTTCTCTTAGAAGGTAATTTTGGCAGTTAAAAGCCAGCAGTTACTTTGAGAGTTTTGTTTCTTACTTCCAAGGCAGGATTTAAGCAATTTTTATTTGATTTTTTTTTTAATGTGAATTCTGCAATAATAGTTGACAAATATTCTACTCAGTATTTATACACTGCTTCTGTAGGTACTTTTTAAGTGGCATTTACCTTTAATCACTTCAGTCCTATAAATCAGTGGAAGCATCTTTAGAAACAACATGCAGAATGAATGTGCTTCTGATATTACTGTGGATTTGCATTTGATTTCAGGAAAATAAAGAGAATGATGATAAACTGTCATGGGACCAATCAAGTGTAAGCTCAGAAAAAAATGTTACTTTAAACTCTTCCACAATCCCACTGACAAGTTACCTATCAGGGACAAACTGGAATCTTGAAGATCAAGCTTCTAAGGCCAAAGCTACTGAAATAAAATCTCAGCATGCATCACTTAGTAAGGCCTTCTTGGAAATAAAAAAAATAAGAGAGAAGCAATTGATTGCGGAAAAACAAAATGCAAGTATCAGCCTACCAAAGAAACCAGCGCTCGGCAAATACCGTGGCAAAGTTATCCCATCCAAGATAAATTCCTTCCGAAAACCAGTAAAAACTGAGGGGGAAAAAAGTTCTTTGCCAGAGAAGAAGCTTCTTCCTTCTGCCACCAAACAAGCAGGAAGTTCTATGTCTACGAAAAGCTGTAGTGCAGTTCTGAAGAATATCAAAGTCACAAACAACCCTAAGTCTGTAAAATCGAATAGTGCCCTGCCATTTCACAGCAAGCCACCTGAAAAAGCTGCTATTAACTCACAGTCTGGTCTGAAGAAACAGCAACCGACATTTGCTGCAGCACCAAAGAAAGTAACAGTCCAAAAACTGGTTGGTGCAAGGGGACCACAGCCACCAAAGGCTGCTTATAGCAATCCTGACCACAGAGTGCGAGGTGTGAAGAAATGTGCAGATTTTTGTGAAGGTGCAAGACCAGAAGCTCCAGCAAAACCAGTTCCTGTTGTTCCTGGTACAAAACCAGGGCAGAATTCTAAAACTAATGGCCACAGAAACTCTACTCTGCCAAAAGAGTCAGCAGAAGAGAGAAGGTAAGTGTATTACTCTCATGGCTTGATCTTGGAGGTTATTTACCTTCTTTCCAAGAATACCTAATTTGACCTATTTCTTGCTGTAGATACATTGAAAAAAAAAATCTGAGCATTTAAACTTGATGCCCAAGCGCATCTAAAACTGTAGACTCGTGAGAAATCAGGATTTGGACTAATTGCAGCAGCTCTCCAGGCTTACAGCTTGTCCTGTGCAGTTAGAAAATAGATGTTGCTAGAGCTGTGTTTTAGGCGAAGTGTTGTGACAGCCTTAAGCATGACAGATAATCCTGTAAGTCAATTTTACATGCATGTCATGCTTAAAAAAAAAAAAAAAAAGATGACTGCTGGATGTATATGGAAGTGAGCAACTTAGACTGAAGGAGAGCACTTATCAATGACATTTTCAGTTAGGTGACGGCAGCTTAGACAATGGGGGAAAGATGATTCATAATCTAAAAGTTATTAAATATTCTTGATAAAGGTCCTTGTGGAAATTCACATTTACTAGAAATTGATGGTCTAGGGGGATGGGATTGAAATGAAACATGAAAACTGAATTATACTTCACATCGGTTTCAGGTTTTAAAAACTGTGTGATAGGGTTGTTCTGGGCTGCTCTCCATGCTTTTTGTCTTAAGAGATTGCTTCTAGTTTTCTGGTTTGAAGTGGGATTAGGGAAAAAAGGTGAAACAGAGAAATAACTCAGAAGCATTTTTTACCCTCTTTTGAAAACAAAGGTCTGTAACCTAAGTCTGCTGGAAAGGAAGAGGTTAAAGTGTTCTGACCTGACAGATACCTAAAGCAGACAGTGATATGTACGGTTCTGAAATTTCCATGCAGATCTAAATGGCAGCTGTATTCCTTTTGGGATTACAGGGAGAAGAGTTTAACTATCTGGAAAGAATATCTTTGAATGACTTAGCCTAGTTAGTGTCAGTCAGTGTCAAAAATTATAAAATATCTGTCACTTCAGCTAACAATATTCTTAAATGCAGAGCTCGTCTGGAAGATTGGAGGGCATCTAGAGGAAAAGTGATGAGACGACCTCCTGCACACATGCTTCTTGGATCCCAGTCTACAAGTGAAGAACAAGAATGCTCTTCTGCTGATGCTTTAAAGCACATATTACACAGTGAAAAGGTCAACAAGATTCTCAGCGAATGCCTGCAGTTAACAGAACAGGTATTTGGACCCTTGCCTACTGAGTTCTGATCATATAGGTCCTGGCAACACACAAGTACTACAGGTGTGTTAGACCCATGTGAATCAGGTGCAGGGGACTAATTGCTCCCCAAGTTAAGCAATGTCATAGCTTTTGCCAACACCTGAAAAAATTAAGCTTTACCAATTTACTGAATTACCGAATAAGAAAAGGCAATAATGGTAATAACAGTAGAGCTATAATAGTAGAAGAGCTATAACATAATGGGTAACTAGAAGGAATTAATCTAAAACAAGTTTGCATTTGCAGAAATTTGTCTGTACTTCTGAAAAAGTCTGTTTCAAGTAGTTCTGAAGATGTCTATACATTCTACTACCCCTTCTACTTATAATACTGTATAAATAATTCTTATTTGGAAGAATAGGGGAATAACTTCTGCCAAAGAAAGAAAAAAATATTTGCTTTCTAGTTCAAAACCAGCTAAACTATGGCATCTAAATGTGTTAACTGCATTCAAATCTCTGCTTTTGTGTTGACTTTAGGGATGTCGAGGTGATGAAATACGTGCAATGTTGGAAGACCTCACACAGAGCATTCCTGGGGTTAAAAAGCTTGCGAAATATTGGAACTGCTGTATTCGTCTTGAACAGAGGGGCCCTCTTGAAAAGCTTATTGCTGTCTATGAGGAGGCCATTTTGGCAGGAGCGATGGTAAGCAGCTTTCCTTGAAGTTTGAGATTAACAATTAGTGAGGCATGAAAGTATGGCATGTAAAATACCACTGCTTCTGATTTTATTAAATCCTTTTATGGTTGAAGGAGAGCCATGTGATTTACTTAAACATTAAAATAATGGATTTAGTTTCCTCTGTAACCACTGTAGATACTACTTTGAAGAAAAAAGGTTTAGGATCATTGAATTGCCATATGATGTTCCACCTAGAAGGAATTAAGGATTGAGACTTCTAGTATCATTAGAAACACAAAATATAACTTAATTTTACACTTATTGATGGATTTCACTTCTGTGCCTTAATATCAGTAAGATTTCAGGGCATCAAATAACAGCTTTAGTGCACCAAATGCAGAAAATACAGGATTCACTTGTTTTCTGACTTTTATGTCTGAACAGCACTAAACAAAGGGTTTCTAAGATGAACCTCATGTGGTCTGTACCACTTTCCCTGTAACTATTACATGAAACAAATAAGCTGAAACAATGATTATTTTTGGATTTGTTTTTCTAAAACAGTAAAACTTTTTTTCAGCCTAAAGAAGAACTACGACACACACTAATAGATACTATGAAAAATAATGAAAGCCTTTTTAAGTCTGAGAATGGTAAGTCTGAGACCTCTATTTTAGTTAAATGTGTGACTTAACAGGCAACACAAGCTGTGTACAGAACACAAACTATTTGTGTTGATATTAAAATTTATTTCATAGAAAATTTTCCGTGATAATTTTGTACTCGATTGTCTTTGAAAACAATCTTGACTAAACAAATACTTTTCAATAGTGGGCATGTTACAGTGATTGGAGATGCTCTTGTATTCAAACTTTCTACTTAAACTTTATCAAAGCTATTTTAGCCTGATAATCAAAGAGTAAATAAAAATATTCTTGTGAGCTAGAAATCAATGCCCCTTTGACACAAACTCCTTCACTACCAGAAGCATGGTTGTGTTTTGGCAGAGCGTCAATTAAAGGTTCTAAATATTTTAATTTTGGAAGTAAAGTAGCTATAAATATTCCCCTTTAATATAACATAACCTGACAAGTATTTGAGCCCAGAAACTGAAATATTTGTTGAGAGCTGCTGCACTTGGAAAGGAACAGAATGACTTCTCAGGACGTGTACTTAATCTGAGTTTTCAGGTTGCAGGTTCTCAAAGGTGACTAAAATTATTAGTAACTTAAATTGTTGTGGCTCAGACTCAACGCTTACTTAACTTTCATTCTTATGTAAAGCTCTAAGATTTCAGGGATCTCTCTAAAACATTCTCCTTAGTCGTAACTAATCACAGCTGTACTTTCTTCTGTATTTTATTTTTAGGGGAAACTGTGATAGAAGCTCATTTAAGTGAGTTAATGGAAGTCAGCAAGGAACCAAATTCATCTGTAGAGCCAGTTCAGGAAACCCTCAAGGATTTCTGTTCTGATGATGTCCAAAAAGCAGAGAGTGATAACAAGAAGACAGAGGCAAGCAGCGAAGCTATCCAGAAAGAAGAAACTGATTTAGACTTAAAACCAAGGGAAGAGATCTTACCAAAAAAGAACAAAAAGCACAAGGCTAAAGAACGTACAAAAAAGAAAGGAAAATGTGAAACAGAACAGCATGAGGATGGGACAAAAGATATAGCTCAAGCAGTTAATTCTCCTGAGAAGGGGAATGACAAATCTTGTTCAATGAAATACAATCCTCCTACCACACCATACTTGGAAAGGTAAGATTACTTCAGGTAACTATGGAAAGTCTGCAGTGTCTGGAGAAACAATAATGTTTGTGTCCTGTTGGAACAGGGAGGCATTGCATTTGTGAATACCTAGTTAAAAGCTCTCAAGAACTTTTATTTTTAGGATTGCTTCCTCTTCCTTCAGAAGGAAGTATTTTAAAATAAATTTCTCTATTTACTCAAACTGTTTTGCTTTGTGAATGCCTCACTACAGAGTAACCAGACTTTTGTGGCAGAGACATAAATTCCATGTTTGGGATGCCCTCCCACAGCCTACATCACAGTAGCAGTTCTACACTAAGCTAGGTAAAGAGAAAGTAGGTGTCTCCAGTCCTCTCCTTTTCAAATGCAGATGTGATTGTATGTCATACAACATAGAAATACTGAACAAGATGTAACTGTCCTGAAGTGGTTATCTTGAGGCAAAAAACCTGGGTAGTAACCTCAGTATAAACCAGATAATATTGACTTTTTTTTTTTTTTTTTTAACCACAAAGTTTCTTCTAAGATAGCAGACTTAGGAAAGTTGTGCTCAGCTTTGACATCTGATGAAGCTGGAGACCTGGCAGCTGTCCACTATCCCTCATAGCAGGAAGACCAATTTGCCCCTGATGGAATAGGGAAGGATCTTCCTTTGGGAACTGTTTTTAAGAGGTTCTCTGGGTTAAAATATTTTGCCAAAGAAAAGTTGTATAGCTGGTTCTAACTGTATGAATGGGAAAGGGCCTGTTTCCTTTGATTGTGGGAATGGGAAAGAATTGAACATGAATCATGACTTGCTGTTTCTGCCAGATGCTAGAAAGGTAACTTGTATGATGGTGTGCCTATGTTTAGTGATTTTTTTTTATTTTTTTTTTCTCTCTCAAAGAGTGAAGATGTCTCATGAGGCAAATTACTCCAGTGGTAAAGATCTGAAAATTGTAACCCCTTTGCGATATTCTCAACGCATTCGAGACAAAATGTGCAAGCTGCCTGATACTGGCAAAGATCAAGATCCATGTGTCCCTTCACTTGAACAGCTGGAAGAATTGGAATCAAAAGCCACTGTATTTATCCACAAACAGAGCAATGCCTTCCAAGAAACAAATGCTGAAATAGAAGAGTAAAAACTAGTGTTACTGTTATATAGGGGTTAAAGATTTGATTTTAAGGAGAGTTGAATGGGACTTGTTTTTAGCAGCTTTGAGAGAGGATCTAAGACTCATGTGAATGGCTTAAGGTGAAATTTGACAGCCTGAGTCACTAAATAAACTTTTAAAGTTTCTGCCTTTTCAAAATTGTAATAAATCTGCTCTGGTTTAGTACTAGATTGATGTCTGTGTTTAACTATATTTCATTAAATATCAAACTAAGGACTAGGTGTAAAGCTTCATGTTGTAGTATATTGCTAATACCTACTCTTCTTGCAATTGCAGAACTCTAAGGAATTCTTAGGAACCTTTCAATTTAAGAAAATAAACAGTAATGTAGGCATTCTTATAGGTCAATGTCTACTACATCATCTAGTTTTGAAAACTGAAGCCACCTTGTAAGGTGTAGGCTAAATTTAAACTTCTATTGAGTTTTAGAGGCGTTTCAACAAAACATTTTAATCTCTTTAGTTACTGACATTGTTGATTATCAAGTAATCTTAATAAGGTCTGATACACTACTTATGTGACTGTTTTAATGTTGGTTTGCATTAGTCTCTAATACAGTAGACATTAAACTTATCAACTGAGTTGCTTTTGTTCTTTATTTATAGGCTATGTGCTGTAAACTATGTACTCTGTTCTTGAAGGTTGAAGTGTCAAAGCAGAATACTGATATTTTCCACAGTCATCACACGCAGTGTTTCCATATTCATCATGCTCCGAGGGACAGCCCTCTCTGCCGGTGGCTCCGCCTCAGAGGCGCAGGCTGGGCGTTCCCTCCCAGGCAGCTCCGTTCTCCTTCCCATCCTCCGCCCCCATCCCGGCCCGGGGAGGTTGTGGAGCAAGCGCTGGGCTTGTGCCAGGGCCTGTGCTCGGGCCTCGGCCCGGCGGGATTGCGGCCCGCCGAGGTGAGTACCCGGCGGGCCTGAGGGGCTGGGGGCGGGTTGGGGCTGCCTCTCCTCAGGCTAGAGGAGCTGTAGAAACAAGCCCCGAGATGCTTTTCAAAAGCAGCTCATCAGCCCGTTAAAACACAGTGTGTGCACAGTGTATACATAAAGGGATGCTTGGAACGTGGATAACCAACTTAAAAACACCAACGTTTTGGGAAAAAAGGAGAACAGGTCACTGCTGTGTGTGAAATGCTTGAGAAGCGTTTTTAGCAGAAAATGGGAACGTGGGAGTTTGAGCAGTTGTGGGAGCTCTCTGGCGTTGTGGGATTAAGCTCCATAGCCATGTCCTCTCCAGAACGAGAGGACATGGCCTCAAACTGTGTCAGGGGAGGTTTGGGTTGGACAGCAAGAGGAATTTCTTCATAGAAAGGGTTGTTTAAGGCTGAACAAGTTGCACAAGGAGGTGGTGGAGTCACCATTTCTGGAGGTGCTCAAGAAATGACTACATGTGGCACTTTAGTGCCATGGTCTGGTTGACAAGGTGGTCATCAGTCTTAAGGTTGGACTTGGTGATCTCAGAGGTCTTTTCCAGCCTCAGCGATTCTGTGATACAGCTTAAATGCAGTGATAGGACAACTGGGAACAACTCAGAACTGAACCAGAGGGAGCTTTACACTGTTAATGTTAGGGAACATTTCTTTGCTGAGAGGGTGGCCAAACGCTGGAACAGACTTCTTAGAGAGGTGGTCAGTGCCCCAAGCCTGTCAGTGTTTAAAAGGCATTTGCACCATCCCCTTACCAATGTGATTTAACTTTTGGTCCCCCCTGAAGTGGTAAGGCAGTTGGACTAGGTGACCATTGCAGGTCCCTTCTAACTGAAATACTCTGGATCTTCCAGTTGTTGAAGTCGATGTGTAGTAACTTTTACCAGTTTGATCCTGCTTATAGTGAGAATTGTCACCGGAAGCTTGAGGCTTGTTATGTTATTGTGCCTGTGAGTTTTCTTTAGTGTTATGAAACCACCTGCAGGAGCGCAGGTAAGAAAAAGAAGATGCAATGTTGTAGGTTTGCAATTTACATTTTCAAAGAGCTTTAGTGTTTGAAATTAAAAAATGCAGCAATAATGCTGTATCAAGCTTTGAGTTTTACTTTCTGGAGGCCTCATTTTCAGTAAAATCATGTAACAGTGCATAGAAGTATTATGGTAATGCTGGAAAGTTGTAGGTACCCACGTTCATCAGTCATTCTTGTTATTTTGCGGATTTTTTTGAAGAGAAGTGTTGGGCCTGGGCCTATAAAAAATGGAAGAATACAATGCCTCGACCCGTAGGGATGGAAAGGGATCGGGCACTGCAATAAGGGTTCAGGACACAATAGAGGTCTGGTGAAGCAATGCCAACTTTATTAGGGAGAGTAGAGACTTAAATAGGGAAGGTTTGAGGGGAGGATCCAGAACTAGGGAGGAGCAAGGGATTGACATTTCAGGAGGGAAAGGGATTGGGTGGCTGGCTGATAGAGGGAGGAGTTTGGGTGTCTCTGGGGGAAAGGGCCAATAACAGCTGTCTCTGCACTGCAGCAAACCTCAGCCAATCACAGGCAGAGGAGCGGGAAAACAGGGAAAAAGGCGGGAAAACTCTGAGGGAAGGGAGAAGACAATATGGAGGGTGAAAAATTTAAAACAACAACTGGGGTACAAACAACATCATAACAATACAACATCAACTGGGGAACAACTGGGGATAACTGTCCAGTCCATTATAAGTGTCATTTCCGGTGTGCAGTAGAATCCAGTGTAAGAATGTCTTGTTTGGTGTAAAGGATGTCATTCGGGGCTGTAGATTTCTCTCCATCTTTGAAATTCCTCCCACTCAGTCCTTCGTTCCCCAACATCTCCCCCTTCTTTGTTTGTTTGAGAAGCGGCAACGATGTTGGCGGTCACAGACGATATCAGCGTTTTCCTCAGGAACACAATTAAACGGGGTAAAACAACACATAACGAAGTTAAACCAAAAAGAGCAATAAGACATAAAATAATGAACTTCCGGGTCCAACTAGGTAAATTTGGTAGCTGTAGCCAATCAAAGAGGTCATCGAGTCCTCCGCCCTTGTCTTGACGAATTTCTCGGACCAGGCCCTTCAATCGATCAATACTTTGGTGGATGGACTCGGCATGGTCCGAGAAATTCATGCAACACATGCCTTCAAACTCCTGGCACCCGTGACCGTGCGCCAGGAGGAGGAAATCGATGGCGGCTCGATTCTGTAAACTTACCTCTTTTAATTTCTGGGTGTCCGCTAGCAGGCCCTCAATTGCTTGGGTGGTCACATTCGCCTCCTTGGTGAGCCAACAACCAAGGTGCGTCAGCAAAGAGAGGGCATGTGCTGTCCCTATCCCGGGGATAGGGAAGGACGCCCAGAAATTCTTCACCCTTGACCATATGTGAATGTTAGAATCACAATCCTCTGGGAAGGGCAGAGGAGTGGGCCAATATTGTGGCTTTCTGACATTCACATGGGGTGCAGGGAGGGAATTTTGGAGCCGAATTGGTGCATTGATCACTTGGGGTTCAGACTTGACTTTTGGGGCAATAGATTTGGACCCGGGGAAACGAAGGGGTGCTCCCATAGAAAAGGAAAGGGATTTTCTAACTCTGTTCTTGGGGAGTACAAATTGATTTTGCAGGTGGAACTTCGCCGGGTTAAACAGGGCCAACTTTCCTATTGTGCAGGGCCCTCCCTCGGGGTAGGCCCTAATTCCCGGCCACGCCCGATCTCCGCACAATAGGAAATATCCCTTTGGGAGCTTCATGTTCCGAGGAACATGCTCTGTAGGGATGGTTGTTACCATTGACCCATTGCACCACGGCGAAGTGGACTCGCGATACAGGGGGTTGTTGGCCGTCACATTATGGGGGGTAAACAAAACAGGCTGGGTATAGCGATGAAATATAACACACGCGGTGGTTGGGAGCGAACCTAATAAATCAATTTCTTCAAAAGGAATGTCAATAAAAGTGAGGGCTGATATCGTCTGGGCGAGGTTGGGGGAACTGAGTGGGCCCGCCCCTTTATTTCTTGTTTGGGCAACAAAGGAGCCCCATTCCGCAGGGGTAATGGGAACTCCAACTAAACATGTGCGAAAAGGACTTCCGGCGCTGGCTAAGGCTAGGCATAAGGTGTCTGTGCCAGTAGCCTTAGCCAGCGTTACCCATAAATTTTCTCCGGGCTGGCTCATCCACTCTCGCAGAGGTGACGTGTCGCTGAGAGGGATGAGTCCGAAGATGACGAAACCGGAGACGATGACGAAGCGCAGTAGATACATGTTGTTGGTGCTGTTCACTCGCGGTGGATTTTTATTCTCCTCGCCGGGACCCACTTTGGTCCGTCGGGACCTGAAATACAAGCGTAACCCTTCCCCCATGTTATCAAGGGGAAAGGGCCCGCCCATGTTTCCGTCAGCGGGTCCCGGTACATGATCTTAGCCTTTTGGGAGGACGAATTAACTACGCTTGGTCCAAAGTGACGGTCTGCTGGACTTCTGTCTGAGTGAGTTTCCTGTTCTTCCAGCAAATTCAAAAAATTTAAAACATACATAATTTTATCTAATTTTTCCTGGGGGGAGAGGCCAATACTCCCCCTCTTTTGTTTTTTAAGCAAATTTTTGATATTTTGGTGGGCACGCTCCACTATACCCTGTCCTGTGGGATTGTGAGGGATTCCAGTGGTATGGTGTACTCCCCACTGCTCGAAGAACCGTTTCGTGTCCGCAGACACGTAGGAGGGTCCGTTGTCAGTCTTCACTTGCTTCGGGACACCCATCCTCGCGAATGCGGACAGAAAGTGTCTTTTCACGTCACGGCTCTTTTCACCAGTATGCGCGGTGGCTACGACCATCTTTGAAAAAGTATCGATGGATACGTGTACATATTTTAACTTGCCGAATTCAGGGACGTGCGTTACATCTGATTGCCAGATTTCCAGCGCTGAGAGCCCCCTGGGGTTAGTCCCCTCCGGGGCGACAGGCGTGATAACCTGACAATCAGGGCACGTTTTCAAAATTTCCCTGGCTTGAGATAATTTAAGGCCAAATTGTTTCATTAGCGATCGTGCATTCTGATGGAAGAACTCGTGAGATATTTTGGCTTGCTGGTATAAATTGGGAGTAACGACCATACCTGCCAGGTGGTCGGCAAGTTGGTTTCCCTCCGCCACAGGACCGGGTAGAGTGGTGTGTGACCTGGTGTGGACAACGAAGAAGCCGAATTGCCTGTTTTGGATTAAGAACAATAATTTGGTTAATAATTCAAATAAACTCCGATTAGATACTTCTTTCAAATAAGAATTTTCGATACGTTTGACCACACCAACAACGTAGGCCGAATCTGAAACAATGTTGATTGGTTCACCACAGAAAATTTGGAAGGCCCGCACAACCGCTGAAAGCTCCACGATTTGGGGAGAACCTTCTACTTTATGAATATCATACTGCCAATTGTTATTTTCGCGCCAAATTATTACTGCATTGCCGGTTCTCCCTGAGCCATCGGTAAATACTGTTTTAGCATCTTTTATAGGCAAGTCTGATTGTACAATTTTTAGTTTTAATGGAATTTGAATTAACCTTTGAATAAATGGGCACGCCGGGAGGTGTATCCGAATTTCTCCCGGGTAGCCCTCGATGGCAATTTGGAAATCGACAGAGGTTTGCAGCAGTTGATCTAGATGTTCGGAGGTCAGTGGGAGGTAGATAAAATCTGGTTCCTCACCACTGAGCTCCAAACATCTAGTGCGGCCTTTGAATATTACCTTTCCAATCATTTCTATGACGGTGGTGATCGTCTTTCCGAATTGGTGCTGGAGGAACATCCACTCCCACAGACAGAAGTCTTTGTGACCGTCAGTGAATTGGCCGAGAAGGCCAAATGGTTGTCTTTGTTCTCTTAGGATTATTAAGGAAGATGGCAGTCCCTCCATCTTCCTATATGATTGTCTCTCTGTTATTTTTCTTTCGACAATGGATAAGGTACTGATTGCCTCTGGTGTTAGATGGCGGGGGGAGGACAGGTCAGCGTCTCCGCGAAGCAGCTCAAAAAGAGGGTGCAAATCTCCGGTTGTGATTCCCAGCACAGGCCGGATCCAATTGATCGCGCCCAGTAGTTTTTGGAGGTCATTTAACGTTTGGACTCTTTTATTAATTTCAACAGATTGAGGCCGAATCGTTTTTTCTGTGATTCTGAGTCCAAGATACCTCCAAGGTGATTCCCTTTGAACTTTTTCAGGGGATATCTCCAATCCGTTATCTTTTAATGCCAAGGTGGTTGAATTTAGTGTCTTGTCGACAGCCAATTGGGATTTGGCACAAATCAAAACATCATCCATATAATGGAAGATGATTGATTGTGGATATTGTTGCCGAATCGGACGCAACACTTCTGCCACAAACATCTGGCAGAGTGTTGGGGAATTTTTCATCCCCTGGGGAAGCACCTTCCACTGAAACCTGCGATGGGGTTCACAAACGTTGATAGCTGGGACTGAGAAAGCAAATCGCGCCGAATCAGCCGAATTTAGATAAATTTGAAAGAAGCAGTCCTTGATATCAATAACCACTAGGGGCCATTCAGCAGGGAGCATGGATGGTGATGGCATTCCCTGCTGGAGGGCTCCCATTGGTTCCAGGACTTCATTCACTTTTCTCAGGTCCTGAAGAAATCTCCAGGCACCTGAGGTTTTTTGAATGACAAACACTGGAGTGTTCCAGGGACTGGTGGAAGACTCCAGGTGCCCTTTGGCCAATTCTTGATCTACCAAATCGTTGAGAATTTGCAGCTTTTTATGTGGTAGGGGCCACTGATCCACCCAAACTGGCACATCGGTTTTCCAACTCAGTTTGGGGAGCTGCTTCACTTCAGTGACCCCTCCTAAAAATTTTGGTCTGGGGACAGGGTTCTTAAGGAGAGCTCCCACTGCCCCATCGCGTCCCGTCCCCACAACGTGATTGGAATATTCAAGATATAAGGTTGGAGGGACGCTGGTCTGCCCTCCGGCCCATAGACAGTTAATACCTCCTTACTCCGGACCGGATATTGTGTTCCCCCCACGCCGCTGACTTGCACGTAGGCCGTTGTCGCGGGCCATCCGTGCGGCCAGTCTTTAGAGGCGATTATAGTTACATCAGCTCCCGTGTCCAAGAGGCCTTCCACTCTGACCCGCTGCGGGCGTCTGGGCTGTGAATAGTAAATTAAACATGTTAGAAGAGGGCGAGAAGATTCGACTGTAGTCGACCATAACACTTCCTTGTTGTCTTCTCTTCTCCGCTCTTCATCCACAGACAGCACGCGCAGCAGGTCATCCATGGACACCATCTTGGCCACGGGAGAGTGTTCCTCTAACTGTACGGGGGGGGTGTGAACATAGAGACAAACAGCGATGTTATTGTTTGTAAGTCCGGTCAGGAGAGAAGGCACTACTAATATTCCCTTATCCACTGCCGAAAGATGTGAGGTTATGAGGTAAGTAGCGTCAGGGTCGACTGCGGTCGACGGCTCGACCCTGGCGAGCTGCTCGTACGAGCTTAAGTGAAGGGAAGGATGTACGACGGACAGGATTACCCAAGGGAGTGAAACGTACTGTTTCGCCATGGGGACCGGGTCAGGGAGCGGCTGTCGAGTCACGGGGTAGCTGGGCGTGATGACTGGCGCAGGATGGAGCGCACATGGGGGGCATTTGGTGTCATCGCGCTCCCCCGAGCGCTCAGCTCCCCGTTTCCCGACGGCCCACACTCACCCGACCGGAGGTCCGGCATGGACGAAAAGGTAACTCTCTTTTGTAGCCGGGGTGAACGACGCGAAGGGAGAGGCTCGCCATTAATGTTGGTTAGGGACCGGCAACTGGAGGTCCAGTGCCGTCCCTTCCCACACCTACGACAGAGGGTATTAGGTAGGTTGGGCGTTGATTGTGATAACTTAGGGCAATGTTTTTTGAAATGCCCTTTGTCCCCGCATTCAAAACAATGATTTGGTCCTGAAAATGCGGCAGCCATTAGACGTGCCTTATGGGAGTTCGACCCTATATTCTTACACGCTTCAATCATGTCAAGCAGAGTGGGATCTTTTAAGAGCTTTAATGCTCTTTGGCAGTCCTCGTTGGCCTTTTCGATAACCAATTTTTTAAATAAAATTTCTTGGCACTCTTTTTGAGGTACCTGCCTGGCAATAGCCTCTTTAAGCCTGGTTATGAAATCGGTAAATGGTTCTTTGATGCCTTGGTCGATCATCGTGAAGGAGGGGGTCGGCACATATGCGTCGGCCACCTTCTTCAGGGCGTCTAAGGCCAATTCTTTTGACTTGTCTAATAATTTTGGGTCCAATCGAGCTTGATCTCCTCTGCGCGTGTAGTCGCCCTCACCATAAAGCATGTCTACTGCCTGCCTCGGGGGAATACCTCGCCTCTCCATCTTATCGTTCACCCAGGTTACAATACGTTTTTTCCACTCCGATTCGAATGCTGAGGCCTGTACCGTCGTGAGCAGCCCTCCCATCACTCCCCGGATGTCAAAAGGTATCAAAGTGTAAGCCAGAAAAAATGATTCCATTAGACCGATGGTGAAGGGCGCACCCAACCCATACTCCACTATAGCTTTTTTGATATCCTTAAGCATGGGGTATGAGATGGGGCGCCACTCTGGTGGCTTTCCTTCATCATAATACACAGGGAATGCTTTTAGGAATTCCGCATCCCTAGCGGATGCGGCTTCCTCCCGGAACTCGCTCCAGATGTCCGGAGCGTCTGGTGTCTCGTCCGGGGAGTATGGTGGCCAGTAATAATCTGAGGTGGAGTGCCGGCGGGCGGAGTAGGCCCCGGTGGCCCGGGCCTTATGGGCGCGGCCATCTTGGCGGATGTCCCTCTTGGCCTTCGCCTTAGCCCCGCCTACTACACCCCGTGACTTCCGGGAGGGGGATCGGTCGGGGGAGGAGTCTGGAGTGGCGGAAGATGGCGTGGAGGGAGGTGTTTCTGGGGAGGGGCTCCGCGCGCGCGTATACGGGGGCGGAGACGGCGCAGTGGGTGGAACTACAAGGGCCCGCCTCCGCTTTTCCCGCCTAGATCTTTCCCGCGCTCCCCGGGGCCCCGCCTCCTCGACGCCATTTCGCGAACGCCGCGAGTCCCTTCTTCTTGCCCTCCCGCCATCTTGCGAATCACTGTCCGAATCCCTCCCGCCATCTTGAGTGTGATGTCCGATGTTCTTCTTCCCTCTCCCGGTGTCCTTATCTGTGGTGCAAGTATCCGTGTCCGTATATTTAGAGTCTTTTTCCGTGTCCGTATGTGATTTCTTTTCTTCAGTGAACTTGGAGGAAACAGCTTCTTTGGTGTTGCTGCTGTCGTTCTTATTCATCATCTGGTGCTGTAGCACCATCAGAATAAGCCTCCAGGCGATAAGCGCCTCTTTCGCGAGCCGGTCACCCCTGCCGCTCTCTCGCCAGAGTTCGAAACCTATGGCTTGCCACTTGTCAAACGTGGTGTTATCATTGACATGATGGCCGTGGCGGTCAAGCCATTTAGCGAGGGCTTTTGCTGACTTTTTGTCTAAAGGGTGACCGTGCTCAATTACAAAGTCTTTGAGGCGTCTGTAAACATACTTTTGGGAGGTGGAGAGTGTGAGTCCCATGGTGTTAATTAGGTCCCTCGACACTCTCTGGTGTAATTCCTCCCTTTTTGTTTAAATTTGTTGGTGGGGAAGGTGTGGGGTGTAGGTGTAGGGAATGTCCCCCGCAGCTCACCTGTCCGGTGCGCGACCCACGCGGCAGCAGAAGATGCCCGTAGTCGTCCGCTGTGCAGGGGAGGGTCGGCGGAGAAATCCTCACTCCTGAGGATCCTTGAGTCCAGCGAAGGCGCAGGAGTTCTCTCGATACGAGAGACCTCTACTGTGCCCCACGTTGGGCGCCACTTGCCTCGACCCGTAGGGATGGAAAGGGATCGGGCACTGCAATAAGGGTTCAGGACACAATAGAGGTCTGGTGAAGCAATGCCAACTTTATTAGGGAGAGTAGAGACTTAAATAGGGAAGGTTTGAGGGGAGGATCCAGAACTAGGGAGGAGCAAGGGATTGACATTTCAGGAGGGAAAGGGATTGGGTGGCTGGCTGATAGAGGGAGGAGTTTGGGTGTCTCTGGGGGAAAGGGCCAATAACAGCTGTCTCTGCACTGCAGCAAACCTCAGCCAATCACAGGCAGAGGAGCGGGAAAACAGGGAAAAAGGCGGGAAAACTCTGAGGGAAGGGAGAAGACAATATGGAGGGTGAAAAATTTAAAACAACAACTGGGGTACAAACAACATCATAACAATACAACATCAACTGGGGAACAACTGGGGATAACTGTCCAGTCCATTATAAGTGTCATTTCCGGTGTGCAGTAGAATCCAGTGTAAGAATGTCTTGTTTGGTGTAAAGGATGTCATTCGGGGCTGTAGATTTCTCTCCATCTTTGAAATTCCTCCCACTCAGTCCTTCGTTCCCCAACAATACAAAGTGTTGAAAGTACTAGGAGAGGGATCCTTTGGCAGAGTTCTCCTAGTTCATCATGGAATCAGTGACCAGAAGTATGCGATGAAGGAAATAAGACTTCCCATGGTAAGTGTGACACATAAGCCGCCTCACCCACTGCTTAAAAAAAGTAAAATTTTTAAAAAATCATAGTTGCGGATGTGTTTTTGAAACGCTGAACACTTTTGCTGCAGATTTTGTGTATTAGACAGTTGCATGGTATGGTTACTGTATAACTATGTCTGAGTTGATGTTGTTGGTACTGAGTAAAGTAGGAAAATCTGATCTGATTCAGAAAGTGCATGGTTACATTTTGGGAAGTGCAACACATAGGAAGACACTTTCAATGAAATTCCTGTTCCCCGGTGCCCTTGATTTCACTGGAATGCAGATTTCACCTGCAGTGCCTAATGAGAAAATTATTATTATTGCTGGTAATCACTTATTTTGGATTATCTTCTCTGCATCTAGATAAGCAAAAAAATCACTAAATGGGAGACACCAGCTTTCTGGAGCCTGAGACTCAGTTAATATTTGGGCTCTTGGCTTTATAATTGAGTTCATGCAGACTGTCAGCTGTTCCAAAGTTGGTGTGTGCTGCTTTGTTACATAGTTCTGCACTTTTAAAATAGAAAAATTAACAAATTGAAGTAGGAAAATATCCTCTCGAAAAAAAAAGAAATATTAAAATCCAAACACTTAAAAAGCTCAAAGATGTCTTCAGCTAGTAACAAACCATAGATTAAAAACACGGGGCTTTGGGGGTTCTAAATGGCTTTTAAAAATAACTGAAAAATAATTCTTCAAAGTATTTTCCTTTTGGAAAGTGAAGCGTATTGTGTGTCTATGTGAAAATTTATTAGTGTGACATTTATACAGGTGTACTTATATTTTCAGTCTTCGTCTGGTGTAGAGAACTCTAGGAAGGAAGCAGTTCTTTTGGCTAAAATGAAACATCCGAATATCGTTGCCTATAAAGAATCATTTGAAGGTAAATATAAAAATTTAAATTCCTTCATTTGTTTCTAGTAGCATGCTCCTCAGGGATCAAGGTTGCTTTCTTCTTTTTGTTTACAATACATGTTATAAACAAAATACATATTTATTGTAACATATAACACATAGCATGTAGTCAGAGCTTTATAGTAAAAAGTGTTACTTACAGTAAAAAAAGTACTTATTCTGCTAATGAAACTACTAACTATTCTTAAATTACCTAAAATTTAGCTGATGGACATCTGTATATAGTGATGGAATATTGTGATGATGGAGATCTAATGCAAAAGATTAAACACCGAAGAGGAAATTTGTTCCCTGAAGATATGGTAAGAAAAGACATTGTTTTGAACCAGGGAGCCAGAAATCCTGGTTCATGTAAACTGAAACATGCTGCATAAACCAAATTATAGATATGCAAACACCATGAGGTACCTTAAATAAAACAAAGGCACTTACAGATAGAATAGGAAAGTTATTTCTTTTATAATTTCCAGCAGAACAAGGCAAGAATTGAACTGAAAGGATTAAAAAAGGAATTGCTGCCTGTATCTGGGAATTGTGCAGATAGTGGGAAAAACAGTCAGGTTTGTATGCAATTAAATAAGAATTTTACAGAAACTTCAGACAGAATTTAAGGCACAGTAAGATGTACTGCGAATGAAACGTAAACAAAGCACTCTGGCAAAGATAAATTAAGCTAGCCAAGAGACCATGTAGCAATTAAATGTTTAAAGTATTCAGCAGGCATTAACTCCTTTTATCAGAGAGGCTATAAAATTACTTAGAAGAAAGTTCAAAGGGACATTATAGTGAATGAAAGCTGCTTCTTGCCACAGTTAGAAGCATCACATTAGTTAAAACAAAAGGACCAGAAATCTCAACTAACTGAATATTTAGATTTTCTATGCATGTTTGCATCTTTAGGAGTTTTCTTTTGTACTTTAAAAGGAACACATTTTCTTTTAGAAACTGTGTGTTATTTCCCCATGGGTTTTGTTTTTGTTTTGTTGTTTGGTGGGTGGGGTTTTTTATTTGCTAATTTACTATGAAACTATAATTAACTTGCTTATAAAAGGACCGTGAATAAAATGCCATGTAGCAACTCCCTACCTTCATCATTGTTATGTATTATTACCGCTTTCTAGACACAGTTAATAAACATTTCTTCTGCCATATTAAAATATAATTTATCCTGAACTCAGTCTTTCATGCTGATGTGAGGCCATTATGTTAGAGGTACTTTTAACTCCCAAATATTCAGAACATGCTTTTCTTTTCCTAATTTTTTTTATCTATTAGTATTCATTACATACAGCATTGAGCTGTTATAAGTACTAGTTACTCTTTTTCAGATCCTTCACTGGTTTGTGCAGATGTGCCTGGCGGTGAAGCACATTCATGATAAACGTGTGCTGCACAGGGATATAAAATCCAAGGTGAACAGAGCAAGTTTTGTTGCCACTAAAGACCTCTTCTGCATGTAAAAGTTAAACTCCCTCTTTCATAATGACAGCTAAGTTCTGTGTTTTTTAATTTAGGCCTAAGAATATCATGTAAATGAAACTGTTGAGTGCATGGGATGATGTAATATTGCAGGCGTAACCATCATCTAAGTATAGATATATCCTTCATATCCAAACTGCTGATAGCACCAATTGCTTGTGACAGACTGCATATAGTTTAAACCAGTAACAGAAGTATAAAAAAAGTGTATAGATTATGCAGTTTTTAAATGTCTTGACTCACATTTTTTTCTTTGTTACTGTTACCTATCAGAAAGAGGGAAATTCAGAAGAAAGTGTGACCTTATTGGTTTGAGTACAGCATAGAGATTAAGGCAATTCTAAGCTGTGATTCTTCCTCTGCTAATGATGCTGGGGTTAGGCTCATATAAGCTTTCCGTTTCCCTGGACGTAGTTCTATGTCATGGAATCAAAGAACATGACATAGTTCTTAGCTTTTTTTTTTTTTTGGTAGAAGTATTAGGAGAAGCAAGTAAAAGGAAATATAAAGATAAAATACTAGAAGTGATTGCCACCATGTTTTCTGCATATACAAACTGCAGATATGATTCCTAGAAGAATATTTCAGTACGTTAATCTATGCTCTTGAAATGCAGAACATCTTCCTCACTCAAAACGGGAAAGTGAAATTGGGAGATTTTGGATCTGCACGCCTTCTTGCACAGTACGTGGACATCTCCACTGATCTCAGTGGTGTCAAGTTTTATTTTACCATTGACAAATAGTACAGAGTTCTTAAATCATGGCTTTCCACCTGGTGTTTCTTCTTTGTTGTTTCAATAGCCCGATGTCATACGCTTACACATATGTGGGAACTCCTTATTATGTACCTCCAGAAATATGGGAAAGCATGCCATACAACAACAAAAGGTACCTGTGTTTTCAGTGGTCACAAATAATGCCTGACTGATGTAGGGTTTTTTATTGCTGTCTCAATCTGGCTTTGTGGCTTATCTGTATTTGGTTTAGAGAAGATACTGAGCTGAAGTGTTTTTAGAAAGAGGTAATTACAGGTTTTTTAAGATGAAAGTGCAGAAATTCCTCTTTAGTTATGTAACTGAGAGCACAATATCTTTATTCTTAGAAGTTTGAAAACTGTTGTGCAGACATCTGTTTGTTTGGGAGAGTAAATATATGCATACAAACATACACACAAATACCTACCTATCTGTGCACATACATAGGTATGTGTTTACATCTTTTGCTAGTCTTGTTTTTTTTTTTTTTTTGACTCATCATATTTTTTAAGCTCTTCACGCTGGTCATAATGTAGGGATAATGGCACAAAATGGATTACTTAGATTTATGGAGCCTAGTTTTTCTGGTCCTAATGCAAGAACTTCTGAGAGCATCTTGATAGTACCGTTTTTACAGCTTCTTCCCAGACTCCCAAATACTAAGCCATATTATGTTCCCTCCCCTAGATCTGTTCTGTGACCCTAGTTGTGCAATTGGTTTTCCATAGGAAGAAACCTTCTAGAACTTCGGGTTTTTTCTGCTCCTCATGGAAGAAAGATATCAGTCGCTTCTTGTGCAGGTGGCAGTACTCACTTTTGATGGAAAATGATGGGTTTTTTCTCAGTAGGAGAGTTCTTATTGGCAGGGCCAGAATTCCAGCTCTCAGAATTAGGATTGTGTGGCTGCCATCTGATGTTACGGGCTATGGAATACAAAGACTTTCAAGGATGGAAGGATAACTGTTGTTGGCAGCAAATTGTTTAAGAGACATCCTAGGAATAAAAAGCCAACTACAACTGTATGACAGTCATCTTTTTTTACATCAGGGTAGGATAAAATAAGCAAAAACATTTCCACTGGAGAGGATAAATGCATAATTGTGTTGTCTTTTATAGTTACTTACATTTATTTTTAGTTTATTCAATTAAGTTATGTACACAGATTGAATCTCACTTTTTCAAAGCAGGATATTAAATTGTAATTTTTGGCTCAAAATTTCTCATCCTTCTCTATATCTACAGTGATATATGGTCTCTGGGGTGTATTCTATATGAGCTGTGCACTCTAAAACATCCGGTAAGTACAGCTTTATTGCTATCAGAAAAGTTTTGGAATTCCTTAAAACTTAATTAGCAGTTAGCTGTACTGTAGATTTGACTGATGTGTTTGCTGCTGCTTCCAAAAGAGGGAAGTATTGCTCCACCCTTCCCAGACCTCCTCCACTATGTGCCTTCTGTTTTTCAGCAGTTCTTGGGACCTACTGGACCCTTCTGTAGAAGACTTAATTTTCAAAATTGTTAGAAAACAATTTTTTTTTTTCTTGCTTAACTTTCCTCAATATCAGTGATCTGGGACTTATTAAGGAGTCCAGCAATTGCCAGGCAGGTTCCAGATATCTGCAGGGATATTGCAGTGAGCATTGCATTTTACAGGATCAAGATGATCACAGGAGATATAGGCAGTGACACTCAAAATCTTTACTAATGAGAATATATTGTGTGCAAGTACAGTGAAAGGTAGAAAGCAATAAGCAGTTTTGTATCTCACATCAGTGATATACCTTTGCTTATTCTTCAAATCAAAGAAGTCACTGTCAAAGCACTGTCCTCCTCTTGGAACCGTGGGAGCCTTGATGTATGGTTCTGTCTTTCTGTCATTCCTGGGACACTGTCTTTTACAGTCTTGATGCTGTGTTTCTTATGTGTTAACTTCCTCTGGCTTCTATATACAGACACATGGGTAACAGAAGAGCCCTCATTGGGATATGTTTGTTTGGCAAGAAAATGAGATCCTAATTGAAGGTGATTTTGTCGTAGTTTTTTATAAGCAGCAGTTTCCTTTTGTTGAGGTAATACTATACCTTGAAATCACAGAACCACAGAATATTCTGTTTGGAAGGGACCCACAAGGTTTATCAAAGTCCAGCTCCTGGGCCTGCACAGAATGATACCATATGTCTGAGAGCATTGTTCAAATCCTGCATATCAGCAAAAGATTCTCCACAGCTGCAGCTGCTAGCTATGCAAGAGTGTATTGACTGAGCGATAAAGGAGTCTGCACATGGGGGTGTGTTAACCTAAGTAAGTCTGTGGCAAGGCTTTGGCAGTGTCACAGCTATTCAGGCAGAGCTCGGAGCTGGGGTTCAAAGGAGTGGAGTATTCTTCCCTTTTTAGCAGCATTGAAATGTTAGGTGTCTGGTTTTGTGTGATGGTCAGACATGTTCTTGCATCATCTATCAGAGGTGATGCCACACACTGTGGATGTTAGGTATTCTGCAGCCAAGCCAGCAGAGCGTACCCAAAGAAAACTTCCTGCGTGGAGGTAGAAGTTCTCAAACATTTAGATTTGCAAGAAGGTATTTGTGCCTTTATAGGCTACTTTTGATAATTTTTTTTTAAATCAAAGTCTGTGTATTTCCTAGCTTGCTGTTTCACTCTTGCAGTTTAAATCTGATGATGAATTTGATTCCTATAAAATAAAATTTGATTAATCCTAAATTTATAGGAGTAACTCTCCCATCTGCTTTCCAGTTGTAAAGATTATTGTTTGCAGCGTTCATTATGATCTGGTTTTAGTCACTGTGATGTTTTCATTCTCAGTAAATTTCTGTCATTATTGACATCATTAAATGCCCATGCAACGGCCCTACAAAATGTAGAGGAAAGTTCCTAGTGTTGTTTTTTCACACCTCTGAAACTGTCAAACTGGAAGCCAAATCAGGTGGTAGTAAAGGAGCCTACAAAAATACATACTATGCATTTTTATATAGAAAATATTAAATCTCCTCTTAAATCATCTCAGCATTTTTTTACCTTATGCTTAAACTCTCTGCTCTCATGTTCATTTATTTTTAATGCAGTTTCAAGCCAATAGCTGGAAACATCTCATCCTTAAGATATGCAAAGGGTCCTACAATCCACTACCTTCTCACTACTCCTATGAACTTCATTACTTAATAAAACAGATGTTTAAGAGAAATCCTCAGGATCGTCCATCAGCCAGTACTATTCTTTCAAGAGGTTGCTTAACCAAACTTATAAAAAATTGTTTGCCTTCTGAGGTATAGTATATTCTTTGTCTCTGTATTTAAGCAATGGTATCTACATTTTAAGTACTAAATCATTTTCTTTTGTAGTTTGTTAGTGTATAACTATAAAATGTGTTGTGTAGGTCCTACTCTAAAAGCCATAAATACAGTTGCAGACTTCTCAGAGAGCTGAGTTTTTAAAAGGATTTGTTTTGAAAATTAAAGTTGAATATTGACCTGATGCAGCTGAAATTAGGTATTGCAGCTGTTTTGTATAGTGACTATTTTTAAAAAATAATGTAACATAAAAATTGAGGAAGTTAAAAATGGTACAGTACCTCCATCTTTTTATACACATTCCAGATGATAAAAGAGTTTGAGCTGGTATTAAAGGAAACCAAGAAACATGAAGGCAGTGCAGCAAGACGAAAGGGTAAGTGAACAACATTTTTGTTGATGTAGGGAATGACAAAATGACTAGGAAATGTAAGATCTTAAAAATAGCTATAAAACATTAGTACTATATGTTCAAATCTACATTTAATTATTTCAAAATCTAATATTATTGAAGCTATATAGAAAATGTTTGAAGGGTGTAAATTATATTCCAACGTAAGTAGAGTGCAAAGCTGCAATATATACATTGTTAGGCATAAGACTTGTGCTAGAAATAATTCAATTTTAAAATAAGCAAAACTTTTAACTGTTGCATGTATTTTAAATATGAGTTCTTTCTTTCCCGAAATATGGTGAAGCAAGTTACGTTCACTATTTAGTTTCTAGAGAGAATGTTGGATTTTTTTCTTCTGCATAAATTAAGCTACACCAAAATTTGTACATGTTTAGAACTGAATAGTAGAGGGACTCCCTGTTGAGAATGAGTTCTGTTGACAGAAGTGTGAGGAAGCTATCACATAATTTTCATTGCTTGGTTCAGTGGCATTGCTGTCATACCTCTGGAATGCCACTTTACTACAAATGTTTGCTAAAGGTGTTACCTCTTCAATCTCTTACTTAATGTATCAGGTAGTGTCATGGCTGGTGGAAGCTCAAATAATAGGAAAGAAAATAGGGTAAGTATGCAAATATAAATATAATATTTGTATTTTAGTAATTTAGAATGTTCTATATGATAGAAAAGTTCTAATGGAAAATTATTAGTATACTAAACCATGGATCAGCCTACTGGATCAGCTGTCATCTGTGTTCAAATTGCAGTTTTCCTGTGCATTTTTCACCACTCTAACTTTTTGATTTTTCCCATATTTAGTTTAGTTCCAATGTGCATTTCCTTATAACCCTGTCAAAACAAAAACCCAAACAAAAAAATCCGCTCTCGTTTTTCTAAGTTTTTGGATTCTGCAAAAATTTATGCATTTTCATTGCTTCAGGGGAACACTGAGAACAGGCTGCTGTGGAAACAGTCTAGTCTGAACATAATTCTCACCAGGTTTTAGGGCCCATGTGAGATTTGAGGTGAGGAGAATTAAGTTACAGGTAGCCAAGATATTGCCTATGGGCACATTACAGCACAGCCTGACTCAGCTGTACTTGGTATATTTTTAAAAATGTGTTGCCATGGGGCTTATTTTTTTTCCTTTTCATAGGCCTGTCAATCTGAGAAGTTTAATATTTGGGTGCATCTTGTTTTCCCTGGGAGTATAAATAATTTATCCTTATATTGCTTCTGTTCTTAAATGTAAAACAAACAAACAAACAAACAAAACAAAACACAAATTGCATCAAGTAACTACATGTGTGCTTAGCTTCAAAAACTGAGATGGTCTGTCAAAAAAAGGCATGCAGTGTGAAAGCTGTGCAGTAATAGATACTGTGCAATTGCAACTGGCTTCATCGTCAGTGGTTTTAGTTTTCAGGTCTTCAGATCTTTAGGCCAGCAATCTTATAGCAAAACTGTTATGTTAATATTACTGCTTGTTTTTTCTTGGCAACAAGGATAATGATTAATGCAGTCTTTATTTTTTTAAAGCAAAGAGAAGATGAAAGTAGTAATTGTAGCCCCTTAGAAAGGAAAAATATTACTGAGAGTTTGAGTGAAGGCACAAAGGAACAAAGGAAGTCTGAGCAAGAGGGTAAGTTTTACAGTTTTAAGGCTGATGCACTTCCTTCTGTGTAGTGATACCTACATGTCAATGATCCAGCCATTTAAACAGGTAGCACAAACAAGCCTGAAGCTGTAGAAAACCTTTCCACCACCAGTTACTTCTGCAGTTGCATTGATTGATACTGCTCCTCAGAGATGTTAAAAAAAATATTTTAAAAATTATCTTGGCCAAATTATTAAAACATTTGTTTGAAAGCATTTGGAATAGAGTAAATGCATGGGGAGCTCTTACCAAGTTGGGTTTGTACCCATAGAATCAAACATCACTGCTAGTTAAGTGCTGTACTCTTAGTACTGCTTGGCCTGGACAGGGCAATCTGGACAGAGAATCAAGCTTGTTATTGTCCTTTTTTTGTTACAGTTACAATAGAAACGTCTGCTTTCCTTGCAGGAGATATTGATTTGTCACATGTCCACAGGAGGCAATGGGAAAAAAGGATATCCAATACTGTACTGGATGTCCTGGAAAATGCGTCCTTGCTTTCTTCTAGTTTTACACCTGAAGAGACTGAAAGTAAGATTTGATTAAATGTGGGTTTAGGTCAAGTAATATCAGTGATTCTTTATAGATTTTAAAGGCCAAAATTTTACAGGACATGTTTTAAATGACGTAAAATTAATTTAAAAATATTTTATTAACAACTAAAAAGTCCGCTGTGCTGAAGAGAATTTCTTTGTGGTTTTGTGTGACAGGAGAATTGCAAAGAGTGATGAAAACCACAGATAATGCTAGCAACCCTAAAATTATAATCATGACTAAGAAATTACCCTACAATTCTGCTCTTAATATGATGTTCGTGGAGGTAACAATGAGTAATTCATTTGATGCAGAATGAAACTGCCCATCTGTCAACTATGGGATACTATTGGGAGCATAAAACATCTGTACCTCTACTTCTGTTGTCATTAACATCCAGATAAGGTCAATGACAATAGCTATCAATTATGACCTCACATGTGAGGCATAGATTTTTCTTCCACATCTACAGCTTTTAATTAAAACACTTAACATGAGATTTCTTCTGAAAAATGTTTCAATTTTAAAATGCCCCTCACTTATGCAACTGTTATAATTATTTAATGTGATTATAGATTGTAAGGAACTGTGAATAAATGCTGTGGAAATAAATAGTCAAAATATAAGTAGTCAGAAAATTCCCCAGCTGTGGTAGGAATGTTGCATGATAATTATATGCACAAGGGAAAAGAACAGAAGAATGCATGTATTTAGGTGTTCGGCTATTAAAAGGCACAAAAATGGCCTCAGGCTCCATTTTGTGGGATTCATAGAGCCACCACATAAGCTTGCAGAGACTGTGACTCCTCACACCCCTCAGCCTGTTTCTGCTAGCTTCCTGTCAGCAAAAAGTTCCACTGTGACCATTCTGTAACTTGCTGTCCTTTTAATGCTGACAGTGTCAACCTTAGTTTTTTGAGAGGTCAGTGGTGCTACAGATGGAAATACCTAGACTCTCTTCTTCCTTTGTTTCTCTCTTGAATGTGATCTTCAATGTAATCCACACTGCTAATGCCATTTTATCTAAGTAGTATTTATGAATACTTTCTACCCAGGTGGTGGTGTTATAAACTACTGTGAAAAAAAGCCACGTAAGCAGTGGAACAAGGAAACTCCTCGGACCCTGATGAACATTCTCACTAATGCAGATGTCAGCCTAGCATTTAAAACATACACAATTTATAAGCCAGGTAAATCCCCAGTTTGTGGGCAAACATTTATACAAACAGGTTTATTAATAAAGACTTTTCCCTTTTTATTTTTTTTCATACATAGCCCCCATATATAGAGATTGTGCACTTGAATTCATATCACAACAGGTTGGGTGGGTTTTTTTAAGTTTATGAAACGAGACGTGGAATTACAAAAAGCCAGGATTAGAATTCATGAGTGATTGTACATCTCCATTACAGCTCTCTATGATGGACTTTCACTTGCAGCTCAACAGCTGAATGAAGTTGTGACCAAAATGCAGATGCTGTAGAGCCAAGTGTCCTCCATCCTGCTGAGTGGCCTGGTGTATGTGTTAGGGGGGTGCAGTAAACACACTGCAGCCCCATCAGGTAAATCCACTTCCACTAAGTCAGCAATGCCCTGTTTTGAGGGCAGGATGGTAAAATGGTACAGCTAAAGACAGATGCAGCCTATAGATGTGCACAGCCACAGATACTTGTTCTGCATTTAAAATAGGTAACAACTTGACCTGGAATCTACTACAAAGTGGGGACAAATTAGAAAGACTACATAGTATTAATATTTTTAATAGGTTTACTTTTAAAATTAAAATATTTTGGTGACATTTTAATTTTTATATTTTCAAAGCTTCTGAAAATATATTAAGAGGTCCACTTTCTGATGAAACTGAAGCATCTGATGAAGTAGATGGTGAACATGAAGATGTTGTCATAGATTCTGAGAGACTTGAGCCTAGATCTGATGAAGATGACACGTATGTCCAAATGATGTCCTTGTATTTTTGTTTTCTTTGGTTCCTCAAAGGGATTTTCCCAAAACAGTGTTCTCCTGGAAAAAAAAAGTTTTATTCTCAGCATTAAAATCCACCTCTCTCCTACATAATGAAATTTAGTAGCATTTGCTATCTTACAGGTTTTATTTGCTATATTTATAGTTACTGATGGTCTGAAGATTAAACAGGATGCTTGTTATTAGCAGATACCCTAATAATTTGCTGATGACTTTGAAAAAAATGAAAGCCTGAGCTGAAGTTAGATCCACAGTAAAGTGCAAAACCTTCTTGTATGAAAAATCTTTGTACTCTGACCTTGAAATCTGATAACCAGTGGCAAAACCACCTGCCCAGTGGTATGTTTGCTGCATTTGTATATTATTCTTCCTGAATTTTCATGTGTCATGCAATAAAATCTCTTTGGAACCTACTTATAGAGACATATTTATAGAGACCTTTTAAATTCTGTGTTCTGATTATGTTAGTGACCCACTTTGTGTTTTTGAAAGAGCAGAGTGAAAAATCAACACCTTTGAACAAAAATACTGTGTTTTACAGATGTGTGTATGTTTTGGGGGTAGTTCTTGGATTCTCAGAGTTTCAATTTATGTCATTGTTTATTTTTGTGGCACTTAGAGATGAACTACTTAGGCATGTATTGCTGTAGTTCAGTTGCAGCTGTCAATATCAACACATTTTCAGTCTCTAAGTATATGAATTTGGTTTTGCTTTTGATAAAACTTACTTTAGTAAATTCCAAAGAGAACATATTTTGGTTCCTTAATCACAATGGTGCAGGAAATATGTATCTTGTGCTGATATTTTTAACATAATTTATCCTAGTTATTGGGTAATTTTTTCACGGGGGAAAAAAAGGCAAAGATTTATAAAGTTGTATTTTGCTTTGCAAAACAACATTTTGAAATCTATTTTTAGGGACTTTGAGGAAGACGACCCAGACTGGATGTCGGAACTGAAAATGGCATTGAAACACAGTGACTGAAAACTTGAATTTACCTATGATAAGTGAAGTTGGGTGTGCTGGTCTTTATAATCAAAATAGTTGTTAATAATTGGTTATTAAAATAATTTAAGTCAAATTCCGAGTGGGCATGTTTTCTGTATCGCAAAACTGAGCATGCAAAATGCCCAACAAACCTTTTCAGATAGAACACTTGCAAATAACTAAACAAGTCCAGATATTAAAGGTATTTGGAGTTGGTAATAGCTTTGCAGAATTGATCAGTCAAATAATAGCATTGTTCAAATCATCCTCTTGTCATATTTCAAAGAGAAGGTGTAACACTATGAGAAGGTGTAAAGTTATTCTTCCTGACTACATACTGAATTAACAGCTTTGTGTTGAGTTGACCCCGGCTGGATACCAGGTGCCCACCAAGGCTGCTCTGTTACTCTCCTCCTCAGCTGGACAGGGAAGAGAAAATTTAATGAAAGGCTCATGGGTGGAGATAAGGACAGGGAGAGAGGAGATGAGGACAGGGAGAGATCACTCACCGATTAACGTCATGGCCAGAACAAACGTGACTTGAGGAAATCAGTTTAATTTATTACCAATCAAATCAGAGCAGAGTAATGAGAAATAAACCCAAATCTTAGAACACCTTCCTCCCACCCCTCCCTTCTTCCCAGACTCAATTTCACTTCAGTAGTCAACTCTGAGCCCAGCAGCTATGGGAGTAGTGCCTCTGCATCAACAGATTAAAGGAGGGGAGAGAGAAGAACGCTGACAGGGACATCAATGGGTCTGTGTTGAAGCCAGCTGGAATTGGCTCTGTCAGACACGGGGGAAAGCTTCTTGCCGAAGGCACTCCTGTAGCTCCTCTCTGCTGACACACAAACCCAATACACATACATAGTAAAAGTGATGTTATCTGAAGGGCCTGTTATGGGAAACAGCTATGCTAAACATTTGAGGCTTTGGTTCATGCAATTAGTCCCCTGAAAACTCTTGAGACTGAACTTTTGCCTTAATTCAATGAAAAGGGTTTTTTATATGCCACTGCATATGTGAAAGGAAGCAAATTTGTTCATAAATAAGGACAAATTTTCCAGCTTATACTTCAGAGAGTGCTATGGGCAATGTTGTGTTTGGGCTCTGCGCTGGCTACTGGGTACTAAACACTTTACAAGGCAAGTGTGGCAGAGAAGAACACAAACACTCAGCAGAGTTCTCCTGGGGCCGTCCCAGACAATGTCCACATAATAAATAATATCGGAGAATAATACCCAAAGAAAGCTTTAGGACATCGGTAGATTTGGTACGGAGCCAGTTTCTGTTGCACCTCCTCTCTTGCTCGTAGGCTGGTACTTGGAGTTTCCACCAAGGATTCAGCAACTTGAGGCAGTCGAGATTTGCTTTCAGGCCACTCCTGTTACTGACCACCCAAATCAAAAGTCTCTTGTCGCAGGCGGAGAGAGCGTTTTGCGTAAGGGAAATAATGACTCCGGTTGCTCCCGAAGGACGCCGCAAACGCCACACCTCCGGCGGGGGCGCGGACGCGGGGCCGGCTCCTCCTCCCCTCCCGGCCGTGCGGTGAATTTTGGTGAATTCTGGCGGCGGCTGAGCGCATTGAGGTACCGCGACCCCCGCGGCGCCCACGGCAGCTGCCGAGGCTGGGGCCGGCCGGGCCGGGCTTGGCTGGGCTGAGCTGGGCCGAGCAGGTCTGTAGGGGAGGGAGACACCGGCAAGGGCTGTCTGCCGGCGCGTCCCGTCGCCATGGGGACAGCAGGACAGCCGGGGCGGGAAGGGCGGTGCAGACCGGCATCCTCTCCCCGCGGCACCCGCGCTGCCTCTGCCCCGGCCCCGAGCAGGGCTGTAGACCACCACCCGTGAGTCGGTGTAAGTCCTGCTGCCCTCCCCTCCCCAGCGCCCCTGCCACGAAGCTGCCCTCCCCGGGCAGCGGGGGGCGGGGGTGTCGCCTGTGGATGCGGGGCTGAGCCTAGCGGGCAGCGCACCCCTGCCCGGGGCAGCTCGGCGCGCCGGGATGAGAGGCTCATCTGTCCCGAGTGGTCGCGTCTCACTTGTGACTGGAAACGGGAGCTGGCTTTTACTCAAACGTCGAAATTATAAATGCCCGAAGGTCGCCCTACTTGCACTGCCAGAGTGGTTTTTGGTGACTGCCAGTGATGCAGTCCATGCGGGCTCCCAAGGGAGCCTGTTGCAGAGCTTCCTTGGCCTGCCTGGCAGGCAGTGTCTGGTATCTGAACAAATCTCTCTTGCTAAAACTCAGGTCAAATAGTAAGAACAGTTTTGTAATGTTTGTTCGTATTTGTGTGTGGAAGTATGCTTATGGAACCATTGCAAGGTACCCAGTGACATTGCTGTTCCTGACAGATGTTTGCTAATGTCCAACTCCACTTGGCCATGATCTCCTGCAAAATGAAGTGGCTTTTCACTTCGTTGCTAATATTAGATCACATTAGTATAAACTAAATCAACATGAAATAGATTAAACCTGTTTTTTCCATTAAAAGAACAATTCCATAATATTAACTTCAAGAGATAATGAGTCACACTTTCCAAAATTATATCTTAATCTTACATAGTAGTGTCTACTGCATTCTCATGTATTAACTTTAGGGTGTACTTTAGGGTGTAGGATTTTCCTTATAAGACACTCATAAACTTGCTGCTTATTGAAAGTTCAGATCTGCAGTAATTTGCATAATTCCAGAGGATGATATTTGTAGGGAGAAGCAGCAGCAGTAATAAAAATGTGATAAAACATAGTAAAAAATTATAAAAATGGCAGTCTTAAAAGGTAGTATCTCTTTCAATAGCACCACCTCAGATGTTGCAGCACTGACTACATACAATACTAATTTGGGCACTTTTTATTTTAGCCACTGTTTTAAGTTGAAGACATCATGGATAATTATGAAATAATTAAAAAAATTGGAGAAGGATCTTTTGGCAAAATATTCTTGGCAAAAGGAAAAATGGATAATGAGCCGTGTGTTATCAAAGAGATCAATTTAACTAAGGTAAAACAAAAAACTGTGATTTATATTTACTGGATTATGCTACTTGCATTTTGCTAGGATATGAACTTGGGTTATTTTTTATCTCCTTTGTAGTTCCATCTCAATTATATGGAGCTAAACTTTCCAAAGACTGTAGTCTTAGCTAATTTAGTATTTTACAAGCATAAACAAAATATGTATTTCAATATTCTTTACTTTTTACTGCAGTTTTGTTCTTTTCAAAACTTTACCTACTTGTGTAACACTGACTAATGCAAATTTTATGTTTGTTGATTCAACTACAATGAAAATATTGCCACTGAAATAACAAATGACGATTTCGTGATACATTTCTTTAAGCTTTTTAATTTCCTTTTTTTCCACGTGCTTATTTTCAGACATAAGTAATTCACAACGGTGCCTTTCCAATTCTCATTTGTGTTTATGGCAGTTTGATTCATCTCATCTAATTTTAAATTTCCATTCTGTTGTTGTCAGCATCTGAGCTGCTTGGCTAGACTCCCTTTCCAGGAGAACAAGAGAAATAGGTACTTGGAGGAAGCTGTTGATTATGTGTGTTTTAGACCTCTGTTTAAGAAAGAGCTGCATCTGGCCATAAAACTGCTCTCTCTCTTCCCATCGACTGCAGAGGCAGCTTAGGGCCACTTGCTCAGGTATCAGGGGAACACTGCTATATCTAGTTCCAGAAAGGCAATTAAAATCCCTGGGGTTTAACAGTCAATTTCAATGAGTGCTTACATGCTTTTGACCAGCCTTTTGTTATTCTAGGCCACATTAGTGAATTTTTAATATATTCAGAATTATAGTAGAAGAATGAAAGAGCTGTATAACTTCCAGATTCAAACCCAGAAAAACTGATATGCTAGTAATGACAGCTAAATGCAAAAACAGTTTCTCTCTGTTCTCTTGACCAATAAACCCCATGCATTTCCAGTCTTAGATTTTGATGTTCACAAAATAGAAAAATGGAAGCTAATGAAATATTACTGTGGATCCCACTTGTTCAAAAATCAGGAGCTGGATACAGATATTTACTACTTTGAAGTCCTAAAGTTTTTTATATGGTAGGATGTGTTTTATTCACTTTATTATTTTTGAATCTTTGAGGATTACATTTCAAAATATTTGCTAAGAATGAGGATAAGTTCCTTTTTATAAATACAAGAAAATATTTTGATGGATAGATACTCAGATAAATTATTTTTTAAGAAGTAGTATTGATGAAAATGTGATCACAATGAACCAAATAGAAGTGTTCATTTAATGTAACAGGGCAAAGAGTTTGCCCAAAATATTGCAAGAACTTGTAACACCACTAAAAGGAAGGCCTTTTTTCCCTTTTTGCTTTATTCTTTCGTGATCCTCCGTAGTAGGAATAGAGAATCATCAAGACCCATGTACTTCAAATACTGAAGGGAAGTTTAACATTAGAGTTTAACTCTACTCGTCAGCTACCTTACCGATAGCATTTGTGTAAAAAGGTTTAAGGTATACATTTGCTTGTTTGTAAGATCTCATAATTTGGTTTGACTTCAGTAATGTTCTAATATATTTCCAAGCATACACTGCAGATTTATATTTTACATTATATGTAGATCATATTTTATATTTCTGTATCACCTTGGTACACAGTATTTTTGTATTTGTGGGAATAGTTTTATAATGATGTAAAAATTTCTGAAAAGAGTTAAATATATCATTGCTAGCATATAGTTTCTTAATTCTTTGTAGATGCCTGTGAAAGAAAAAGAAGCCTCTCAGAAAGAAGTCATTCTTCTGGCCAAGATGAAGCATGCAAATATTGTAACCTTCTATGCTTCATTGCAAGGTTTACTTTTAACTCTTGTGTTTTACTTGTGATTAAAGGAGTGGAAGGCAGAAAACCTACTTTATTAATATTGACCAACCTTAGCCCTGTCTCTAAGCCCTTACTTAAAAGTGCTAACAAGTCCCAAGTCCTAGGAGTGGACACTAGGCATCAAATTCAGTCATCAGTTGCCCTCTTCATGTGTGTGAGTGGGTACTGTGGCATGAATCGCAGATCCTGTGGTGCCTGTACTGCATAAGTTGAACTTAAGTCTTGATCTCTTATAGGAGTCCAGAGTTTAATGAAACTTTCTAGGTGTTTCAATAGAAGAGAGCTTTTGAGTACAGCAAGGAATAGACTGATCAAGTAGGACAAAAGGCTGATCAAATAGGCAAGAAATAGAATGATCATTTAATCAGATCAACCTTATGTTCCTCATATTTTGTTTATCCACATCATATACATATGACATTATATGAATATGATACATACATCCTATATACATATACACATATATACTAATATACATACATATGTATACATATAAATACACACACAGACAAAACAGGCAAGCACAGAAGAAGACCATTAAATAGAAATGCAAGCTATTAGTAAACCTGAAAATATCTTTCATCATCTGGAATGTAAAAACAACATTGGTTATTTCAAACCTTGTTATAGCACAGTCTTTTCAATGATCCAATATCCAGCTCATAATGCTGTACTAACCTTTTTTGGGAAAAGACCTCAACTATGAAGCATTCTGCTAAGTATTTCTGTAAGGACATCTCTCTTTCTATCAGTGGGGTCTCTTGAGGGTTTTGTCATGTATTTAGTATTTTGGTGAATCTTCATTTAAATATATTTTCACGTCTTAGTTTTGCATCAGGTTTCACTTGGAAATATCCATTTTTTTCAGTTTTTCTTTGAAATAGAGTAGGTAGAGTTTAACTACTACCTTTGAGAGAAAGACCATATAAAATAACTATAATTTACTGCTGTGTAATGAATAAATAAAGGAATAAAGGAAAAATCATACTTTTCCTTTCAGAAAAAAACAAGCTGTATATTATGATGGAATACTGTGATGGTGGAGATTTAATGAAGCGGATAAATATGCAGCATGGAGTGCTGTTTGACGAGGACCAGGTGAAAGAAGTTATCATGAGAGGAAAGGACATAATATGTAAAACATGTGCTTTGATTTATCCAGTACTAGCTACTGTTTCTTTTCTGGCCTGTTAAAATGATTGAACTTTTAAAGAAACTTTGGTAATTTTAGTAGGAGTGTAAGAGTTTGCTTTTAACACTGCTTTAAGATCTGAAATTAATTCATTAGCAGTATGATGACATTTTTTATCCCCCCTTTCTCCCACTGCTCCTTCCATCATGGATGTAGATTTTATTATATTGGTAGTATACCTATTAAGCCATAAAGACTGTCTTTTAAATACTGTTTTCGAATTAGGGTGTATATATTATATACAAATTCTTAATTTGTTGATGCTACTGGCCATCAAGGCATATCCTGCTTTATACTGAAGTCCACAGTAAATCTCTCATTTATTTAATTTGGGTCAAATTTCTCTGATGCCATTTAAATTGTTAAACCAGCACAGGAAACAAGCCCAGATGTCTGGCTGCTTTTGAACCATGTTCACGTATATTTGATTTTGTAAATAGTCAGTATGATAAGTACTGCAATTCACAGAAATAGGATTTCCCACTATTCCTTATTTATTCCTTTATTTTTTTGCTGACTCTTAGCTTTCTGAAGGAAATTTTGTCTTATGTAAGGAATTAGTGTACTGAACTGTGTGATTATTTAATCATGCATAATCTTTTGCAGGTACAATGAAATCTTGCTTAGAAACCAGACAGATAGTATCCAACCTGTTAGTGGAAATATACTCTAAAGCATAGAACTGAAGGAAAAAAAAAGTATTGTGACTTTTCTTTTTGCATTAGTAGGAAAAGAGGAACTCCTTAGTGTAGAATTCAGTTGCAAGTGAATTATAGGTTCAGTAATAAAGAATTTTAAGATCCTATTGGGAGTCATACTAGAGAGAACATGAAAGAAAATAAAGAGAGGACAAACCCACAGATCATGAAAACACGAAAGACCCAACACACACAAGTCCTTTGACAATGACACAGAATAACACATATTGAAAGAAAGGAAAAGGAAATACAGACAAAAGAATGGATTATAGAAACTAAAGATACAACTGCCAATCAAGAAAAGAAAGCAAATTACCCAATTTAATGTAACATTATTAAAATATCTTTATATTTTCAAATGTATGCCTAAGAAAGTCTAATTTGTGGCACCAGCCCTATTCAGGAAATCATCTACTTAATATGAAGCATTAATAAATAGAAGATTATTGCTTGAATCAAAGCCTTTCACGTCCATGAATTTTCCTAAACAGAGATACATAAAAGCACATTGTCCTTTTATTTCTGGATTAAGTACAAAGGCCGTTATTCAAGAAAACACGTATATTTGAAGCTAAATATGTGTTTAAAAGCTGTACTGGGTCAAGGATAAAGGATAAACCTGTGTGCTTACTTATTATGCAAGTTTCCTCATAGCTCCCTTCTCTCACCACATTTTAGACCATCACCTTTTTTTTCTCCTGGACTACATTTAGTAGTACTACAAGTATTATAATTGGGTGGTATGATTTCCATCACTGAGGATTGTCACTTTCCAATTCTGTCTTAGTTGTTATTTGAAATCCCTCATTTCTAAATAAAGGTCTAGTATTCTTACTGTCCTTCGACATGATTTTTCAGCCATCGTTCAAGTACATATCCTGTCACAGTCAGTGAAAACTGGATGGGGGTAAGGAAAGTGGAGCAGGTATCTAACCATTTAGTTTTGTAATAGAACTAATTGGAAAGGGAAAGTCTTTGGCATTAATTTTAAAAATACTTTTTTTACTATTTTACGTTTCATGTGGTTTACATATTTTAGATTTTGTTGTAGTCTTTATTTTATATATTTTAGTAAAATACCTCATTGGACATTAGAGTCACACAAATTCATAGGTATCTGTTTCCTTTAACTTTCCCTGCAGATTCTCAGTTGGTTTGTGCAGATCTCCTTGGGTCTGAAGCATATTCATGACAAGAAGATTTTACACAGAGATGTTAAAGCACAGGTAATAAAACTGGTACTGGAGAGGGGGTTATTTTGTCCCGTGAAAAATGTGCTTAAAAAACCATGTTTCATTTTCACACACCAGTTTTGTTTTTATTTGCAGAACATTTTTCTTAGCAATAATGGAAAGGTAGCAAAGCTTGGGGACTTTGGCATAGCAAGACAGTTGAACAGGTAAGCACCATTTTTAATTAGTCTGTGACCTACACCAAACAGGACTGTTTGTGAATGTTCAAAATGCAACCTGAATGTGCAAATTGTTTGTGGATTGTCTTGTTCAAGAGCTCTGAGATACAAGCGGTCTGACACAGCTTTTTTTAACCTGTTATCCTAAAACACGCCATCCTGCATGGAACCAAAGATGTGTCTAGCCTAGTAACTGGACTTCTGTTAGGTATAGGAGAAGCCACAGTCTTTCCCTATTCTCTGTGGAACTGCCGTAACGAGATTCTGGAGGCACAGTTCCTGCTTATGCAGCTGTTGATAATAACTTCTGTTGCTTCATTTAACCAAAATGAAGAGCACTAAAAACTAAAGAAAGAGTGTAAGAAGAGAGTTTGTACAGATTTTCTTTGTGTTTCCTCCAAGACTGAGCCTATACTGATTTTTAAAAAACACCCAGAACCACCTTCTGACCTGAGAGCAAGGCATGGCATGGCTTGCATCTGTATGGCTAATCTCTGTTCTCCCAACAAGAGCGGCCTTATCTCGACTTTGTGGACAAGGTTGGCCTATCCTATGTAGTGGCCAGGTGTGGCCAAAACATATCAGGGATCATGCTAACAGGAGGAAAATGCTTAAATTTGATCTCTTTTTGTGCTTGATATATCTTTGGGAGGATATCGTGGCAAAGAAGGTCCACAATTTAACAAGGTATTCCATGGAAAGGTAATTTCATCTGTTGATCATTTTTCAGTTTGTCCTTCTACTGTCAGTTCTTCTCAGTAGCTTTGTAGTTTACCTGCTGCACCTCACTTGTTAAAAATTTTTCCTAACCCTAGATTAAGTCAGTGTAAGTTTAGCCACATTTCTGTCTATACAACATCAATAAAGAGAACCAAGAACTTTATCCAACATAGATATTTTGATTCTTCTCTTAAGATGTACTTAAACCATGTTACATATATTAGGTACTTGTGTGCATTCTTCACATGGGCATACAGCCCATGGAATTTCTGTTAAGGCCCCATCAGCTTGGCTTTGGATTTGGGCCTACATAACCTTGCAAGTTCAGTGGTGCATCAGAGCTAGGAATTCTTGCTGAAGAGTTGGAGTACATTGGATTAAGCATGTTTGGTTTGTACCTTGATTGAAGCGTGCTCATCTCCAGGGATATGCCATCTTGCTGTTCTAGCTGCAGTCTCTGCCAGCTCTCATACCTTTGTGGTATGTTCCTTTGTGGAGCCCAGACCTACTCTCAGCATGTAAACTAGTTGTGCAGAAAGTGCCTACCTTCACAAGTGTTCTGGAGATAATTGCTTTAAGGATTGCACCTACACGGCAGAATAGTACATAGCAGATAGGAAGTAAACCTCAGAATTTGAATATCCAAGTACAGACATTTAAAAAATTATTTAGTAGCCTTATAGAACCTTACAATTAGAGCTTGATAGTAGTTTTCCTCATGTAATTAGCAAATTAAGTTTCTGTGATGAGTTGACACCAGGTCTGGTGTCACTCCCCTCCTCGACTGGAGAGAAGAGAGAAAATATAATGAAAGGCTCATGGGTTAAGATAAGGACATGGAATTCTTGCACTTTCCACTGAAGTACAAACACTATTAGAATAGCGGGTCATTTTTACACAGAACTGGGAAATATTGTAGTTTTTCATGGGATGTTCCTTTATTCAACTATTTGGAGAGCAGAAATAATGTACCCCACAGGCTTTTAACCTGGGACAGAGAAGTCTCTAGTTAAATTTCTTGTAAACGTTTTCATCGTGTAAGTGCTCCTTTTTTGTTCATTATGTTTCATTAGTACTATGGAGTTTGCCCATACATGTGTAGGGACCCCCTATTACCTGTCACCTGAGATCTGTGAAAATCAACCATATAACAACAAAACGTAAGTCTCTGTCTTTCCTTCATATGCTTGTTCATGAGGGTGTGCAGGCATGAAAGAACTCATTTTAGTAATACCGTGGTTTAAATCAGTATTTGTGCAGGGCACTAGGAATTTCACGTGTCACCTGTTGTGAAGTTTTATATTATTTGTGTACAATAATTAGGTGCATCATTGCAGATAACAACTACGTTATACTCTACAACAATGTCAGTAGTATTTTGACTCACAGTGTCCAGAATGTCATCATGACTTTGCCATGATTAATCTACAGGCTTAACATAATTATATTTTTTGTTTTTATAAAATTACTTGTACTTCTAACTCTCTTTTAATACTTCTTGTTAGTAGTGGTGGTAAATGTAAAACAGATTTCTTTTCCCCTTAGCTTTGTCTGCTTCTCCATCAAATACTAAATTTCTCTTGTTTCCAACATGTGATTACCAATGAACCTTTCCAGTTCCAAGTTTATGAATTTTTGATACACTCATTTATCATTTATAAGAATACACTAAAATGAAAGCTGCTAGGTTGCCTATATTGGAAATTTGCAGCAGCTACCTCCAGAAAATACATATAGGTCTGAGAATTGCAAAGGCTCACTCAGGCTTAACACAAAATACCAGATGAGAAGCACTATGAAGTGAGGAGCTGAGTGGGCTAGACCCCCTTCTGTGTGGGGGATGTGATGAAGACCAAATGCTCCGGAGCCCAGACTAACATCTCAGCTCTGGCATGGTATTCACACAAGTGTACTTACTCCCTTGTTGTCTCCTTAGCTATTAAGTCAGCTTTGTCCTTCATGCTGCTAGAAATACTAAGCAGACGTTCTTTTGTCATGTTCTTTTTCCAATTACAGTTATAATACCTAGTTAGGTATCATAGAAACATTGATGCCACAACTAAAAAGAAATTTCAAGCTGTTCTTTTCCATGCATCTTGAGAAAAAAATACAATAATAATAAATTTGACAGTTGAGAAGAGGTACTGATTTCATGTATGAAAATATTATAGACTTTTCACTGAAACTTTAATTACTTTTTATTCACAGAGATATTTGGTCTCTTGGCTGTGTGCTTTATGAGCTATGTGCACTAAAGCATCCTGTAAGTACTGTATGATCAGATCATTATCATATTATTTAAAAATATAGTGGACAGCTTGGAAAAACTGTAGTAATAATAGTATTGATAGTCAGCTAATAGAAGTATTTTCAGCTTATTTATTGATCTTTAAAAAATGACTGCCAGTGTTTATTTTTTCATATTGTGTCTGTTTTGTGCATAATAAAATGTATTATGCTGTATTCCTGTAACTTACATATATGCATGTGTGTACACACTTTGAACATATATTTACTCTTTAAAAAGTACTAAACCTTTTCAAAAGGCAGATGAACAGTGGAAAGAATTAAAGCCAGACTTCAAGGTTAGGCTTAGCCATATAATTTTACTCATTTATATTTGAAAATATCAATCTATACTTACTAAAGAATTTGAAACTCACATTTTTCCAGAAAGCAGTTTGAGTCCTCAGAAGTATTTTCCTAAAGGTTTTGTGTTGTCCTCACCCTGATCTAAGCCTCAGACAATCCTCAGATTGTGAGTATTATGTGAAGAAGGGAACACAGCAGAAACTAATCTTGGCAATTCTTGATGAGAAAAAGCATCAGTTTCCTGGGCCCATTGGAAGTTGATCTTTTGCTGAGCTTGGATTTGGGAGAAGGTAGAGCAGCACTGATAGGGAGAGCAGTTGTGCTGAGCTAAGAGCAAGGGGGATACTGCTAAGGAAAATTTCAGATTTCACAAAGTGAGAAAACATTAATGTTACTTCGTATAAATATTAGGTGTTTTATTCGGTATTGCTGCCCACTTTTTCAGTGTGAAGGCAGGGACTCAATGCAGATGTAGACGGGAAATGCAAGTGAAGCTAAGGCAATTTTTGGTCACACCACCTTCAAAATAGCCACATAAATAAAATGGTAATTTTAGGAAGAATTTGCTTTCAAAATTATTTTTGCCTGTCTAAGCCCCTAGAAATTGTATTGATGCTGGCCTTTTAAGAGATCTAGTGAAATGAGGGGACTTAAATTTATCTGACTGGCATCAGTTGTTAAAAAATTAGGATTGTGTCTTTGTTCCTGAGAAGCTGTTGTGTGAAGTTTTGAAGGTGAACAATGTGAAGACAATATGTAGGCAGGTCTCTGTGAACAACTTTTGGCAAAATAAATTGTTTCATTCTGGAAAAATTGCTTCTGTGTTACTGTATGATGGCAGAGTACAAATAAAACTCTTCCGGGTACAAAAGCTAATGGATATTTTAAGTTGTGTGTCAGACAGAATGGAATATTACACGGACTCCTGACTTGATGGGCAGGAATCAGCTTTATTCTTCCATGACCAGGGTTTTTATATCATTCACTTTTAGCTGGGAATGGTTAAGCAAACCAAGACAGCACAGCCACACATCCATCACTCTCGCAGGCCGGCCTATCACATACAGACACCACACACACAAAACCTGGAGCTCTAGGTGACTCCTTTTTACACCCACATATGGCAAGAATGCAAACAGAATAACTGAGCTTGTTTCTGGGCAGTAAATCACAGCCTAAAGAAAACAAAACAAGATCATCTTAGACTTTTGTCAGGCCTTTTGCTTCTTGTTTCTCATGCTGGCTGCTACAGTTGTGCAGCTGAAACAGGGCGAACATTACCAGAAAATACAATCAAAGTGGTTATATTAATTTTCTACAGCAAACTGTGGTTAGTAAGAAAGAATTTGTGAAGGGATTGCATAGCACAGGAGTTCTCCCCCTCTACTCCACTCTTGTTAGACCCCACCTGGAGTACTGCATCCAGCTCTGGAACCCCCAACATAAGGAGGATGTGGACCTTTTGGAATGAGTCCAGAGGAGACCCACGAGTATGATCAGAAGGCTGGGACATCTTTCCTATGAAGACAGACTGAGACAGTTGAGGCTGTTCAGCCTGGAGAAGAGAAGGCTCTGGGGAGACTTAGAGCAGCCTTCCAGTACCTAAAGGAGGTGGGAAGGGACTTTTTACAAGGCCATTTACTGACAGGACAAGGGCAAATGGCTTTAAAGAGAAAGAGGGTAAATTTAGATATTAGGAAGAAATTCTTTACTGTGAGGGTGGTGAGACACTGGAACAGGTCACTTAGAGAAGTTGTGGGTGCCTCATCCCCGGAAGTGTTCAAGGCCAGGCTGGAAGGGACTTTGAGCAAGCTGGTCTAGTGGAAGGTGTCCCTGCCCATGGCAGGGATTGGAACTAGACAATCTGTGAGGTACCTTCCAACCCAAACCATTCTATGATTCTCTGATTGTGTCAGCAAGTACCTTTTTTCAAGTTGGAGTGTCTAGTTCATCATCGCCAATCAGCAGTACTTACTGTCCTCTTTTTATTGTTTTCATTGTTTAAGTTTGAAGGCAGTAGTTTGCACGAGCTGGTGCTGAAGATTTGCAGAGGACGTTTTCACCCAGTGTCTCCCAACTATTCCTATGATCTGAGGATATTAATTTCCCAGTTGTTTAAAATATCACCAAGAGATCGACCATCCATCAATTCTATCCTAAGGAAGCCCTTCTTGCAGAAACTTGTTCTCAAGTATTTGCCCCCTGAGGTAAGTGCAAATACTGCTGTTTGCTGAGAGAAAATATGTATCAAAGTATTATAAACAGTTCTATCAGACACCTTTTTTTCTGATAGATGACACAGGAAGAACTCAGTCACACAGCGATACATAAGAAAAGACCTTCAGCGCCACAATCTGGAGCCAGGCGGATACAAGGTAATGACAATAATACTGTTCTACAGTAACATTTGTTAGTTATGATACAAGTGGTGGCTGTAACTTTCTCCAGCAATCTTTATTGCACATTTGGATAGAAGGTTTTCACACAAAGTTAAAAATAAATAGAGGAGAGAAATGCAACAGCAGAACCGTTCACCCAGACAGTGCATCGCTCTCCTGTTCAAGAAAAGACAGCTCTTTTCAGGAGAAGACCAGCTCATCAGCAACATTCAGCTAGAAAAGCTGCCATAGAAAACAGTCTTAGTTCTTTTAAGAACAGAATTTACAAAACTGAGAGCCTTTGGTCTTAGATGCAGTTTAAGTCCATCACATGAAAAACAACCTTACTTAATTTTGCCAAGCTATGTGAAAAAAAACACAACACAATCTTGCAAAACATGCTCCATGGTATTTTACAAAATAATAAAAATGTATTTTATAAAGTATTATTAATTATATTAAATTGCGAGAGACAATGAACTGTATTGGATTTAGTATTCATTGATAGAACAGATTATGTATTCCCTTTCTTAGAAAACACGAATGAGACTAAATGGTAAGTCTGTATGAACTGTTGAAGATGTGGCATGCTTCTGGTAGTGTAACATTTTCCTAATTCTGTATTCTTTGGTATATCACAATTATTCCTTCAATTTGTCTTTAGAAGTATTAAGGCATTTTAAACAAATTTGTGAAAATAAACCTATGTAGTTACTTAACTATGCTATGGGCTTTTTTTTCCTCCCCAGAAAATGTTCTTCAGTAGTGTAGGAACCTATGCTGTTTTGGAAATTACTTTCAATGAAATTTATCTGCCTGCAGGACCAATGCAATTTGGACAGAAATACCTGAACACCTAAATAACTTAAGCGTTTAAAAAAATGTCTATAGTCATATGCTCATACTTCTTATATATTTTATCTCTGAGACATGATCCTCTCACAGTCAGTACTCAGGAAAGATTTTAAACTCACTTAGAAACTACTTAATCCTAGAAAGGACACCACATTTCATTATTGCAGCTAAGATACTTGCAAAATACTGACTGACCAAAGAGGAATGGTATGTACTTGTATTCTCCTACACAGGGAACTCACGATGTAGATTTTTCACTTTTCAGCCCTTTTCAAGCTTCACAAGTACTACAGCATTACCTAGTGATTTTTGGGGTACCGAGGGCTAGGTTTAGGAAGGGAATGCCTAAGAAGGTAGACCTAACCTCCAACGAAAACTGAGCCTATGAATCAGATCTCCTGTTTTCGTTCTTGGTACTAGCATGAAATCAGTACTCTAGCTCACAGAGGTCTCCCTTTTATTCAGTGTGCTTTGCAAAACTAATCAGTAAGATCCACTTTATGTGAATGTCAATGATGTTTTCAAAAGCATGTCATTCTAAGAATGAAAAGCAGATCGCCTAGGAGGTGTGAAGTATGGTGATGGTGGTGATGATGATGAAAGGATGTAAGGAGTGTTTGTTGGCCCAACCTGTCACCGTTAGGCGTAGACACCTTGCTATGGTTTGAAACCACATGATCATTAATCACGTAGAGAGCACAGCATGTAACTTTAATCTCTTACTGTTAAAAAGCATATAAACTTCAAAAAACAAGAGTTCAGGACCAAGTCTCTCTGGAATCTGGAATGGTGATGCATGTCAAGAAACAAGAATTATTTAGAAGAAATGAATGGAAACCCCCTTCGAGAAGGCAACAGCTCATTTTTCAGGTACTGTGCCTCCACATTGCTATAATATATAATCATCTTCAGAAGGCAAATGCCTGCTCTTAGCCTTTAAATGGCTTCATTAAGATGTATTAAATTTAGCTCAGTGCCTACTCTAAGTCAGTAGAGACAGTTCATTGCTCCTCAAGCCTCAAAAGAGGTGTTTTTGAAAGCCTAAGTAGGAAACACTGAATATAGGCTGCTTTGGTATGGTCCTTTGTAACAAAAAGAGTTGGACGTACTTTGCATTTATGTGTGAACAAAGGCAAGTAATATCTGTGATTGCAATTTTTTTTGTAGAAGCAAATACACTGATCCTATTCCTTCCATCCTTCTGAGAGCCCATTCTTGGGCAAAACCACTAGCGCTCACTGCACTTGTCTCAGGTACTTATTACTGACAGCCTTCTCCTAAATCCAAGCCCCACTTTTTCACAACCACTTGTATCTCTCACTTGTTTTCCACCTCCTTCTTTTCGCAGGCAGGATATCAGCTGTATGCTTTGTCCAGCCTCTTACTTGGAATCACTTCACACTTATATGTTTATCTTCAAGAGCATGTAGTACTGCCTTGGATGATGGCGAACATAAGCAAAGCACTTTTAGGATCTGGGAGCTCCCAGATCTGCACGTTGTAGTTACGGTAGCTTAACTGACAATAGGGAACGTAGAGTTCCCAGGATTGTGTCCATCACGCAATCACTTACGCTACTTATGGATAATAATGGCCCTGTGCAGAATATAGGATTTAGTTTTCCTCACAGTTACATTTGTGCATATCCAACGCTAATCCAGAGATGGATTAAGTTAGAAAGGTTAAGTTTCCTTTCACTGTGCACTGCTGTAATCAAAGGCAGAATTTCGTTCACAGTGTTTTGACCTGCACTGGGAATGTCCCCACATTCTTTCGACATCCACATGAAGCAAAAAGTTTGAGGATTGCAGAGCTAGTTGCATAGTGTCATACCTTTGAATGCATTGCTTCAGGATTCACAGAATCACAGAATAGTTGAGATTGGAAAGGACTTCTGGACATCACCTTGTCTATACCCCTGCTCAAGCAGGGTCATCCAGATCTAGTTGTACAGGACCACGTCCAGACAGCTTTGGAATTTCAACAAAGATGGAGATTCCACAACCTCTCTGGGCAACCTGTGCCAGTGCTCAGTCATTCCTCACAATGAAGAAGTGTTTTCTGAATGTTCAGAGGGAACCTCCTGTGCTGCAGCTTGTGCCCATTGCCTCTGTTTCTGTCTCTGGGTACCAGTGGAAAGACCTTGGCTCCATCCTCTTTGCACCCTCCCTTCAGGTATCTATAAACTTTGGTAAGATCTCACCTGAACCTTCTCCAGGCTTAAGAGTCCAAGCCTTTCAGCCTCTCCTCACAGGAGAAATGCTCCAGTCCCTTAATCATCTTTGTGACCCTTCACTGGACTTAATATGTCCCTGTCTCTTTTACCAAAAAGCTCAGAATTAGACACAGCATTCCAGGTGTGGCCTCTCCAGTGCTGAGTAGAAGGGAGAGATCACCTCCCTTGACCTGCTGGGAATACTTTGTCTAATACAAGCCAGGATATCATTCACCTTCTTTGTAGCAGGGGCACATTGTTAGCTCGTGGTCCACTTGGTGTCCACCAGGCCCCCCAGGATCTTTTCTGCCAAGCTGCTTCCCAGCTGGGTGGCCCCCAAGCATGTACTGGTGCATAGTATAGGACTTACCACTTTCCATTGTTGAACTCCATGAAGTTTTTGTCATCCCATTTCTCTAGCCAGTTGTTGTCTGTCTGGGCGGCAGCACAACCCTCTGGTGTATCAGCCACTCCCAGTTTGGTGTTATAAGCAAACTTGCTGAAGGTGCACTCTGCCCCAATACCCCCATTATCCAAATTGATAGTGAATATGTTGGATGGGATTGGACCCACCTCTGGGATGTACTGCTGATTACTGGCCTTCAACTGGGCTGCATACCTTGATCACCACCCTCCTGACATGGGCATTCAGCTGGTTTTCAATAAGTTTCACTGCCTACCCATCTAGACCATACTTCATCAGCTTCTCTATGAGGACCTTATGCAGACAGTGTCAAAAGCTTCCCTGAAGGCAATTGCCTCTAGGAAATATCCACTGCTCTCCCCTTGGCTATCAAGCCAGTCATTTGACTGTAGAATGTTACTGAGTTGGTCAAGCATGACTTCCTGGTGTCTGCTTCACTAGTCACAGTTCTTGATACTCTGACATTCATTTAGATGGCCTGATTTGTTCTCCCTATTTCTTGGGATTGCCATACTTCTGGATACCATACTGTAAAACTTCTTTCAATGAGGAACACAATAAACACTTTTTGAGGTTACCTCTTCCTTGGCAACTTTAGTGACAGTTGAAAATTTTCTTCTTATACAGATATGAATTTATATTTTACTGTAATCTGGAGTATACTATAGGTACGTAAGCCTATTTTCAGTGTTTCTAAGAAGGAAAACAGGAAGGAATAGTTAAAGTATTTACCATCTATGGAACAGATACTTAGATGCTTTTACATTTATGTAAGAAAGTAAGCAAAATTCAGCGTTTTTCTCATGCACTATATAGTCTCCCACCATGGAAAAAATTGTGGATGTCTGACCACACTTGTATCATGCAGTGGCAGATAGACAATGGTCTTCTCTCCATTATCCTTATAAGAAATGGAAATTACAGTCTTGTAGCAAAGGAGAAATACAGGGATGTTTCATCACAGTAAGGACTTAGAGAAATGAAAGCCAAACTCCCACAGGCACATAATCAAAGAGATGTGAAATGAAGTAGCACAGTGCTCCTCTGAAAGCAGCAATCAATGCATATACTGCCCAAAACTACATTCCAGGTTTCCCTGGCTACCACATGTCAAAAAGAGACTCTCTTGGAAATAATTCAGCACTTTAGGCTTCATAACAATGAACTGACTCTAGGACAATGATACTACAGAGTATACAGAGTACAAAGCCCCATGCTGATTGACTTGCACAATGATTTGGGCTGCTGCGTAATGGGAGGAGCTGATGGAACAGGGAAAAAGGAAAAGACAATGGTAAGATTACATAAACTCTTAGGAGTCAGGAAGTTTCTGGGTTATATGAGAAAAGATTTGGAAAACTTACACTAACTGTGCTGTAGACAGCCTATATTACCATGCAGCTCAGGCTGGGGAGGACAGGAATTGAATTCAAACTTGTACTGTTACAAATGAAAACAGGTAAATTAACATAATTTACTGTATTTTAAGCCGCAGACCTCCAGATTTAATATGGCAGAAAGGCCAGAAAGTATCAGAGTATGTGGCCATTATGGTCATTACTATGAGAAGCTTGACAACTTACAGAGGAAAGCTAATGCACATGAGGACCTTTCTCATATCAGCCAAAGAGTTGAAGAATACTGTAAACTGAAAAGACAAGCTGCACCTCCACCGCCACCCCCTGACTGGTAATTTTCACTCCATTTATAAGTGGTGAACTGTCATGCATATTCTGACCTATCAGCCTTCCTGAGTAGGTAACACTGGACATAGCTCATTTAGTAGACTTCCTTCTCTGCTTCGTCTTTGATTTTTCTTTTTTGCCTAAGTTTGTTACATAACAATACAATTCCTGTTCCTGTTTGTCCAGAAATTCCTTCTGAATGTCTTGTCCTGGTGTTTGACATTTCATTGTCAAAATGTGTCCCGAATCTCAGCCCAGTCTTTTATTGGGCAAGAAGCAACACACAGGATTTTTGTAGACTTTCTGATCTGATCAAGCATAAACACTGTCATTCCTTCACACCAGGATCAGAACCATATAAAGATTAAAAGTTCTGCACTGGAGGGAACAGGAGTGAGAGGCAGGCCATGAAAATTATTATTTCTTTTTTCCTGCAGAGCTTATATTTCTGTTTCAGATATAAAGACCCTTTCTCCAGCAGATTGTTCACTTCAAAGTCTTTCTCTTACAAAGTAGAGATATAACCTTTTCATTACTTAGGAGATTGCCTGTCCATTCTGTGACTGGCCATTTTAGGTGTGGATGAGCTTTGAAAACCTTGAGGAGGGACTTTTAATACAGCCTACTTTCAAAGCTTTCCTTTAAGGTTGACTGGATAATTAACTTACATTCAATGTCAACAGTGTTTAGAATGTTTTAGTTAGGGATCATCAGTTTTAGAACATCTTTTCTGACCTGAGTTTCTGGTGCCTTATTTAAGGACAAAGTCAATTCAGTTTGGCTCCCTGGGGCACAAGAAAATTAAAATAGAAAACAGGGAACTTACAAGTGACTGATGATTATATCAAAAAACAAAGTAAAAGTTTAGAAACTACACAAATACAGTTAGACTGATAGAATTAGGCACAGGGGAGAAAGACAATAAAAGGGTGGCTGAATATACAACCTCCATTCTGACAATTTTCACTCATTTTGGGGATCAGGGAAATCAGTTTTATTTTCATTAACACTTTGATATGCCATTTAACAAATAGAAGGTGGTGAAGGACTTTGCTGCACTCTTCAGAAGGCTAATGTAACTGAAGTAATAAGGAAGGGGCATGCCTGAAGAGTATATGTTTCATTTTACTGTTGCGCCATATTTACATGTATTTTATCCATATTTATATATTCATGCAGTACAAAGAGAGCTCTGTTTGTCATATGTGACAGAACATACAGAGAATTACTTGTGCAGAAGATAGCAGAGTCTGTGAAATAAAATTTGTATATGAACATCACTTTCTTCTCTCAGGACTGCAGAATTTCTTCAAAGGCGTTTTGAAGCTCAACAGTACAAGATTAAAGCTGAAAAACAGCTAGTAAGTAAATACTGAATCACAGAATAAAATCTGTAAAAGGAAGTGAATGAAAATCCAAAGATGAACTGATGTCTTTCTAATATCAAACTAACTGACAGGTAGAAGGTTTTGCTCTAGCAAATTCCCTGCTCTGCTCTGCAATGCTCATCTTGAGGTTTTATTTTCTAATACGAAACTGTAACAATGTAAAATTCTACTGTAACTTTTTCCTCTAAAAATGTACACTTGCCTTACTGTGTTCTTCAGTGGAACGGGGAGAGTGCACTGAGTGAGCACTGAAGGAGAGGATTCCAAATGACAGTTCCTTTTATCTGGGATTTATTTGTACATCCACAGGGGCTGCGACCATCTTCTGCTGACCCATGTCATGACCAAATACAGCAGCAGAAAATAAAGGAAGAGGATCTGAAAAACCATCAGCAGGACACATCTAGAAAGAATGAAATGAAAGAACAGGTAAATGTCATCTCTTCCTTAGCTGCTTAAAGCTGTCTTCTTACACTCCTTAATAGTAGTAATCTTTGCATATTAATTTATTCTTTTTCATCAGATTCTCTTTTCTATCATTGATTCTTTTCCCATCTTTTTATAGAGAAACAACATACTTTTGTAGTTTTGCTTTTGGGCGACAGAGAAAACAAACTGGCACTTTTTTCTTATGTGAGCATATGTAAATAAATTTAATCTTTCTGTCTTTGATTTATTAAAAAATGTCAGAATAAATATTAATATATTAACTTTTACATAACATACTCATCATTTACACATTCTCCAGAAACTGTTGCTGTTTAGTTCCACAAAGTCTGTACTAAATATGAAAAAAAAAATATTTTACAGATTTGTCCATTTGTAATGTAGGCAAACTGGGATAGACTCTCATATAAACAATAACAGAGGTGTCCTTAACAGAAAAATTATATTTTGGCCAAATTTGAAGTTTTTGCTTCAAAGCATAGGAATGTTGAAGGTACTTCAAGAAAAGATTACCAGAGTTTATTTTGTTATGGGTAGCAAATTGCCATACAACAAATATTAGATAATTTTCTGTCTTCATAATTTCTAGTCCTCTATATTTGGATTGCAACCTTCGCATCTGTACTCAGACAGTCCTTGGGTTATTCTTAGCTGGTTTAGACAAAATTCTATAGAAAAGCATGAAAGAGTCTGGAAAGCTTAAAGGATAAGTCTGGAAGTGTTTTAACCCCAAAATGTCCTCTAACAGAAAGTATCAAGCATTCTTTAAAATTGTCAATAAAGGGCACACTGATCCCTTTCTTTTCTTGTATATACACAATTTGATAGAATATTTTGTTTAGCTACTGTTATCTTTATATGTATTTGTAATACATATGTATTCTACTGTGTTGTTCTTTAATAGGAGTACCTGAAACAGCTGCAGAAAATTCGTGAAGAATACCACAGCCATATAAAAGAATTCAGATTTAGAGCCCGAATACTCCAGGTAACAAAGCTCAAACATACAGGCAGTCATATTTACTTTTTTCCTTTTTTATTCTAGAACACATTAGCCAGTGACAGACATTACTACCTTATTACAGCTGGAACTTCAGCCAAACCTGCCAAAGGATCCTCTTCAGTGATCCTGGATCTGACTTTTACTAAAATGAATTTATACCACTTGATGAGATGAAGTGGGCAGCTAGAGTCATGTTAGGGGAGAAATTATATTCCAAGAGATTTAAGGGGAAATGCATGATAATGAAAAAGAAACATTAGATTTTGGACCTGCTTGATGTCACCTTATTTTCTGGGCTTTTCATCTACTGGAGATTTTTTATAAAGTAAGATCTGTTGTGGTTTTGCCTGAGGTTGAAGACATACGCTAATCACCGCAGAGCGCTGAAGGAACTGTGTACTATTATTTACTTTGCTTTTATCTGACTGTCCTAACAGAAGACATAAGAATAATAAAAGGAGTCATTAAATGTATTTAAGATGTTACCAGAAAACAAGATACTATGAAACATGACTATACTTTCTATAGGCATAGGTTTCCACTAATATTGATTTTCATAACTTCCAAAGTCTTCCAGAATGAAATGACCCTGAGTCATTTTGCATGTGATCATAAAAAAAAAAAGATGTATTATTTATTTCTTGACACAGTACTGTATCTTCCAAACATAGGTTTTTGAAAAATCAGAGGTTTGCACTTTATGCAAGATTTTCTGTTTTTCTTTTTGCCAGATAAGTCAGAATTGGCAATGAATGGAATATTATTACAGATATATATACAAGCAGATTAATGACTATATTTGTTACTTAAATAAGTCTCTTTCTTTACAGGGTATACACATATTCTGGTTACAAAGAGTGTATTTTAAGCTGGGGTTTTTTTCTTTTCTTCCAGGACATGGAAGAAAACTTTGAACAAGTCCGAGTCCAGGATAAGCAAGACCAAAAAATCTTAGAAAAAAAACATAACAGAAAGGTATCCATCCTTATTGTTATTCCTTTTTCCATTTTCTTCTTATGTCTGTGCATTTCAAATTATCGTATTGTTATAGTAGCTCTGGAAATCAAGTTATCTGAGAGTCAACTGAGAACACTGGTCTACAGTTTGTTAAAAGTTTATATGAGAAGACAGAATCACTAAGAAAATAAATGAGCTTTTCTGACCATTTGAGGGAGACTCTCTTTAGATATTCCTATGTAGTAATCAATCCCTACCTACTCCTTTTTATATCAAAGTGTATTAGTAGTGCATGGGAACTCATGTTTATTTAAAGTTTAAGCAAAGTCAAGTCAGGCTGCTTATTTTTAAACATTTTGTTATAAAAGATTGTTCTCTATAGTGCTTTTTAAATTATAGAAGGAGAAAGAAAGGAATTGAGTGGAAATGCACATAAGATATCAGGAAGGTTTCTGACCATAAGATCATTGTGAAGTGGACTAAAGGTCTTTTGTGAAATATTGCATGGAAGCAGTACAGTACTCAACTTCCTAGAGCTGGTTGAGATGCAGCTGTAGGAACCACGTCTGTGTAATGCAAGGATGTGAATGAAATTATCATCAAAGGCACTCTTCCTTCAAATCAAAACTGGACGCAATCATTTCAAAATATCACTAAAATAAAATAATCTATATTTAAGAAGTCTATTTTCAACCAATTTGTTCAACTTTGATCTTGTTAAATAGAAGGAAAATATTATTGAATAAATGTTATTTTCAATAGAAGAATAATTTTCAAATTTGTAGTTCCATATAAACTGTGTACCTTTAATTAAATGTTTTTATTCCATAAACTAAATTAATGGCATGTGAATTTTCTTTAGGGAGGAGTAAAGTTTGAAATTAATTTAGATGTTTGTGTTCCTGAAGAAGACAGCATTCAAGAAGCAGAGGTACACTGTAATTATATTCAAAGAATTTACATTAGTTACTGAAACCATGGCAGCTCTATAATCTAATATTTGTTTCCATTACCATCATCCTCTACCTTTGCTATCATTATAACAGTATATATATAAGCATATATATAAACTTCCTATTGAGAATTTGTTGACGTGTTGCATATATCTGAACTTCTTCAAGAGGATAATTGCTTAGAAGAAGATTGGGTGATATCTGGGTCAATTGTGGTAAAAGATGAAGGATTGCAGGTATTTATATTTCATAAATTGAGCTTGAGAGGAAGAAATTATCTCAAAATTGAATTAGTCTGCAAATGCTGAATTTGGTTTGTAAGTTGTTTTGGAACATTTCTGTTTCTTTTCACTAGTATTGTATCACAAAGCAAGAATAACATTGATATGAACCATCTGTTACTTATAAAAAGTAGGAGAGAGACTACAGACAACCTTTATGTGATTTCATTTATTAGAATGACATTTGTGGCTGATCATGTAATAGCTACCTATTAATTTTGTATTAGTATATTAAATTTTTAAAAATATTTCTAATGGTAACTTAGAAAATATATGATATTTCTAGTATCTATATTTTTAATTTATAAAGCACTATTTTGTCATTCTGTTTTTTCACATCTCTGCAGAGCCCCATGCAGCCCTCTGATACCCAAATCACAAGGTGATTTTTGAGTTCTGCTGCTTCACTTTTTGTTACACAATTTTCCTGTGCATATATGAGGTTGTTTGGCAAACACAGTAAAATGAGGAGTGATTAGTTATTGTACCGTATTTGTGTTCTGGTTCCAGAGTAACCTATTGCTTTTTGCAGATACTAGATAAACTCAGTGAGACTTCAAGTTTTGTGGATGGTGAGAATCTTAAGGAGAAATTGGTGGAAGTTCATGAAAATCATATGGACAGAGCTTTGGAAGAGCTGTCTGGATACCAAACAGGTATTTCTTGGGGAAATGCAATGCTGAGTATTAATACTCAAATGTAATGAAAATTATGTAGGAGTTAGGTAAATTCAGTAACTCCAGGCTATAGCAAGTTTATCTGATGAGCTCTCTCTTTATGTCACACACTATTATAATCACATTGAAATCTACTTAAAAAAAATGAAATAACTTTGCCTCCTCTTTTTCTTACCCTTAAGAGTCTAATGACATAGATGATACAAAAAAACCCAGGAAACATTGGCAAGCTGGAGCCCCTCAGACACTACTGAATTTTTTAGCTGATGCTGATGTCACATCTCTGTGTCCTACTATGGCTGAAGATGAACTTGGTAAGAAAGTTTTGGCTTTCAGTGAAAGTAGTGAGCTTCTGAAATTCAGCCAGATTGAACTCATCCATAGCTGAATGTTCACATGATCTGGCATGCTTTTAGTTGCAGGACTTCATAATAACAGAGGTTATTGTACATGTTAAGCCACAGAATACAGTCATCATTTCCCCCTCTATCATTGTAATCATGCTGTGTTGCTTTTACATATTAAGGGTGCATTTTATGAATTACTCTGTGGCCTGGGTAACAACTGCTAAAAATGCCAGTCTATGCAACTAATCAACATTACTTTCTCGGGCCTTGAGCTGATGACACACAAGAACTAGGGCAGTGAGTTGTGAACTCATAACCCATAGTTTGGTAGAGTTCTGTTTTCCCCCTGCACACAGCAGTGGTGCTACCCAGGCACAAGTGCAGGCTCACCCAGGGGTGGCTGCAGTAACACTCCATTTCAGAAGAGGCTAATTGCTAAGCTTCTTATGGTACCACTGCATATATTCACAGGCAGACCGGTATCTCCAGTGACTGGTTGCTGCAAACAAGGAGCTCTTCTAGCCTTCCAGCATGATCCAAACTCCCCAGGTACATAAAAAATAACCTGAAGAGTTTGCATGCACAGTGAAGACAAAGCAGAATATTATGAACACACCACCTTTTGTTCATTCTGCCTTAGATGAAAGATCACAGGGCACAAAAGAAACAAGAACTTCTTTGAAGCTTTTTCAGCCCCCAGAAGCCAATAAGTTTCAGAGCAAGGACTGCTCAATGAAACTGCACTTGTCTATTCTAGGCTTAATAAACAATTACTTAAGCATTAAAACTGGTGTTAGACATTGTCCAAACTATTTTTTCTCTACAATATCAATCAGATCAAGAACGTATAAAAAATTCAGCAATTTTTTTTTCATAAGGAAAAAAATATATAGGTTCCAGGATTAAAAAAAGGAAGAAATCCGTGTCAAGACTAGAAAGTCTGAATCTGACAAAAGACAGTGCCAAGCTACAGTCATGCTTTAGTGACCTGAGAACCTTTCTGTTCTTCAGCTGACCATGCTATTCTGCCTGAAGACGTCCCAGAAAGCAGGAAGCAGTGGAAACAAACACCACCAGAGACTCTCCTGAACATCTTAGCAGAAGCAGAGCTGTCTAATGATTCCTTTATGTGTCTTGAAGAAGAAATAGGTAGGATGTTTTTTTACTGTAAATTCTGCATATCCATCTTTAGTGTATTATTTCTTCTATGATTGGCAGGGGGTCTGTGATGAGAACTAACAACTTCAAACAGTTGGCAAACTAGAAAAACATGGGCAGAGCCTATGCTCTGTCCTGAAACATTAAAAGACCTCTTTCAGGATGTTGCTGTTTTCAATAACAGGGAAAAGGGCAAGCCCTACTTATTGTCTCTTACTTTCATGTGTAATTCTTTTGTTTGCTTGGGTAGTCAGAGGTAAGTTGGTGGGTACCTGGATCTAGCCCTTGCAACTGTTGAGGTTGAAGAACCCTGTAAAAAGCATTTATAGAAACACATGTGTTTCTGTAAATTGTAGTATATGGTGACTTAAATGACAGTGGTGACTTACTTTACAACATGGTCCATGCTGATACAGCTGACACTGAAATGGATTCAAACTCACTTATACTGCAGTGCACTTTTCTAAAGTAACAGACTGCTTTAAAAATTACATTTACTTTTCATCAAAGTTCTTGGCTGAAAATCCAGAGTATTTTCCTCAGAAAGATGCTGTATATGTAACTGGAGATTGTGGGCTTATGCACAGTTGCCAATCTACTGAACGTATAATTGGATGACAGGACTTCTGAGCAAGCAAACTGTACATCCCAAGTTTCAACAACTTTAATGTATTGTCAGAAGTATCTTTCGTTTGCAACTGTGCAGTCAGCCCTTTCCTGCTAATTATAGCTCACAAACCTTTTATCTCATAGCACAACAAGGTCTTTTAAAACTACCCCATCTTGGGGGCAAAACTAGCTAATTGTGCTAGCTAAATCCCTCTCCTAAGACTAGCTTTATTGCTTACACATTAAAAAAAAATCCATGCCAAAATAAAAGTCAAACCACTTTTCACTGTTAACAGTTGACAGGGTTAAAGAAGAGTAAGTCACATGGGTATTCTAATTGCTGTTGTTCTTATCTATTACATTTATTAAAAAATGGCACTCTCTCAATACCCAGTTCTGCCCTTTCACTCAAGCTGACATTGTGAAGCACGGTGTTACCCAAACAGACAGATTTCTGTTGGATCACATGCAGAATTTTAGTCTTTATACTAAAGTAACAACTCTTAGCATTGTTCTCACACCTTTAGGTTAGGTTTGCCCTTCAGTCTTTGGAAGGAAGCATTTTTAGGTAACCATAGCTACATCCAAGTAGTAATTTTCAGACTTTCCCAAACACTAGTCCCCTAAGTTTTCCACTGAAAATAGAGATCCCTATATTGGGAACTTAAACCTAATAACATCAGGTTGCCTTTCTTAACTTTAATAGTCCCTTGCTTATGGTCTACAAACACACTAGGTTCCATGAAACAGAAGTTACAAACCACTGACTAAAACATGATCAACAGAAGCATGGTATTTACACTGTTGTGATTTGAACAACAACAAAACAATTCAAGCATTTACTAATTTGCTATTACTTTACACACTTTTACGGTTTTCTATTACACAACTGAAGGAAAGTTTCTCTTCCTTTCCAGAAGGGAAATTAACTCTGTTGCCTCCAAAAGAAAACAAGAAAGATGATTCAGAAACATACTCTGCTGTTGCTGTTGATGAAGGCAGACTTGAGCCAAGATCGGATGATGAAGACACGTAAGTCAAGCACATCAGAAGAAAAATCCACACAACTGAACAGTTTTCATGAAATGGCAGCTTGCATTGCCTAAAGCTTTTTTTTTTGTGTTATTTTAAATTCATAAATGAAAAAGCTTACTTACAGAGTCTGCTAATTTAACTTATAATTCTGTAATTTAATATGCCACAGCCAATGCTGTCATTAAAGATTACATTATGCAAAAAGATTAATTATTAATGGCTTTGCAGCTCCTTTCTCTTGCTTTATAAATACAGGTAAATAATCTCACAAGGAGAAAAGAAACAGTTCATATTATATGTGTTGCATGTATATTCTTTATAAAGTGTTTTAAAAAAATCTAAAAGACCTTGAAAGGAGAAAGGTTTGTAACACAGTTATATTTACTTAATATAATTATTTTGTTTTACTTTGCAGAAATTTTGAAGATTCTGAAGATGAACTCAGACATGAGCTAGAGGAATCTCTGGAAAAATTGGCAGCTTCTCCAGCAGAGAGAACCACGGAGTCTCCCATCTTTGCAATAAATACAGGTCAATCAGATGAAGAAAAGATGAGCTTACCTCACAAACTACTTGGAAAATCTGATGATGATTTAGAAAATAATCATGGCTAATTTAGTGTTCACACACATCACGAAAAAGGCAAGCAGGAAGCAAGAGCTACTTAGAACATCAGGAGGGTTACTGTCGCAAAATTTTAACTTGCTTGAAATTTCAGCCACATCAGTGACAAAATTTAAGGATAGCTGACATTAAATGCCAAGTAAATCAACTGCTTTTCAACAGTGTTAAACGCTCAAATAAAATGAATAGAAGGCTGTTATTTTGTTTAAAAGCAAAAAAAAAAAAAAAATCAGGCTACTTTTCAGATGTCTGAATGTTGAAAAATCCTCATCCAGACTGAAATGCACTTTCATCTATTATTCTAAACTACCTGGACATCTCTGACAACTCTTGCTTGAGCAAATTTCTGATTGCATACTCTGTTTAACCATTTTTGTATCATGTAAGAAGTCTCCTAGTTTGTATATTTTACTTCCCTAGCTCAATCAACTCCTGGTTTTAAGAATCTCTTCCATCTTTTCATAATCTCTTTGTACTGCCAGTACAGTTTTGTAATCCATAGTTTCATTTACAAAGTACTGACCCAACATAGAATCATCAACTGCTCAGCAGTTTAATATAGTAGCAGTAGAAGGGTTTATTAGCACCATGAAAATTGCGTATTCCCCAATTCCTAATAAAACATGGGATGTAAGTTCTTCCAACCATATTTTTTTCATATTAAAAGTTTCATATAATCCAGGTGAATCTTAAATAGAGGAAAAACTACATTCTAAAGTTTGATAGTTCAACTGTTAACCGAGCACTGCCAAGTCCACCACTAAACTATGTCCCTAAGTGCCACATACACACATCTTTTAAATACCTCCAGGCACGGTGATTCCATTACTTCCCAGGGCAGTCTGTTCCAATGCTTGACAACCCTTTCTGTGTTGAAATTTTTCCTAGCATCCAATCGAAACCTCCACTGGTACAAGTAGGGATCGTTTCCTCTTGTCCTATCTCTTGTTACTTGGGAGAAGAGGCCAATGCCCACTTTGCTACAGGTAGTTGTAGAGTGTAATAAGGTACCCCTGGGCCGCCTTTTCTCCAGGATAAACAGCCCCAGATCCCTCAGCTGCTCCTCATAAGACTTGTGCTCCAGACCCTTTAGAAGTCCATTGCCCTACTCTGGACATGCTCAGCACCTTCTCTTTCTTGAAGTGAAGGGCCCAGAACTGGACATAGAATTCGAGGTGTGGCCTCACAAATGACAAGTACAGGACAATCACTGCTCTGGTCCTGCTTGCCACACTATTTCTGATACAAGCCTGGATGCCGTTGGCTTTCTTGGCCACCTGGGCACACAGAATCACAGAATGAACCAAGTTAGAAAAGACCTCTGAGATCATTAAGTCCCACCCATGATCCCACACCACTCTGTCAATTAGACCATGGCACCACTGCTGGCTCATGTTCAAGTGGTCATCAACCAGCACCCCAAGGTGCTTTTCTGCTGGGCCACTTTTCAGCCACTCTTCCCTCAGCCTGTAGCACTGCACAGGGTTGTTGTGACCCAAGTGCCGGACCCAGCACTTGCCTTGTTGAACAGTTGACCTCAGCCCATCAATCTGGCCTGTCCAGATCCCTCTGCAGAGCCTTCCTGCCCTCCAGCAGATCAACACTCCCACCCAACTCAGTGTCCTCTGCAAACTGAGGGAAGGTGCACTCGATCCCCTCGTCCAAATCATCAATAAAGATATTAAATGGGACTGGCCTCAGTACTGAGCTCTGGGGACACCAGTGGTGACCAGACACCAGCTGGATTTAACTCTGTTCACCACCACTCTCTGGGCCCAGCCACCCAGACAGGTTTTTACCCAGCCCTTCCAAGCCCTGGGCTGCCAGCTTCTCCAAGAGAATACTGGGGAAATGGTGCGAAATGCTTTACTAAAGCCCAGGTAGATAAAATCTACAGTCTTTCCCTCATCCACTAATTGGATCACCTTCTTGTTGAAGGAGATCAGGTTGGTCAAGCAAGACCTACCTTTCACAGACCCATGCTGGCTGGGCTTGATCCCCCAGTTTTCCTGTACATGACAGGTGATGATACTCAGGATGACCTGATCCATGACCTTCCCCAGTACCAAGATCAGGCTGTCAAGCCTGTAGTTCCCTGGATCCTCCTTCCAGCCCTTCTTGTAGATGGGTGTCACATTTGCCAACCTCCTGCCAAGTGGGACCTCCCCAGTTAGCCCGGACTGCCAGTGAATGATGGAAAGTGGCTTGGTGAGAGCTTTCATCAGCTCCCTCAGTACCCTTGGGTAAATTCCATCTATCCCCATAGACTTGTGCATGTGTAAGTGGTGTAGAAGGTCGCTAATCATTTCTCCTTGGATTACAGGAACTTCATTCTGCTTCCCGTCCCTGTCTTCCAGCTCAGGGGGCTGGATACCCAGAGAACAACTGATCTTACACTTAAAGACAGATGCAAAGAACGTATTAAGTGCTTCAGTCTTTTACTCATCCTTTGCCCCTATGCTTCCCTCCACATCCAATAAAGGATAGAGATTCCCCTTAGCCTTCCTTTTCTTGCTGATGTATTTAAAGAAGCATTTCAATTGTCTTTTACAGCAGTGGCCAAATGAAGTTCTAGCTAGGCGTTGACCTGTTTAATTTTCTCTCTGCATAACCTCATGACATCCTTGTAGTCCTCCGGAGTTGCCTGCCCCTTCTTCCAAAGGTCATAAACTCTCCTTTTTTTTCCTGAGTTCCAGACAGGCTGGTCTTCTTCCCTGCCAGCTCATCTTTTGGCACATGGGGACAGCCTGCTCCTACACCTTTAGGATTTCCTTCTTGAAGAATGTCCAGCCTTCCTGGACTCTTTTGCCCTTCAGGACTACTGCCCTGACTGTGTCAACCAGAGTCCTGAAGAGACCAAGGTCTGCCCTCCAGAAGTCCAAGGTGGCAGTTCTGCTGACCCTGTTCCTTATCTGAGAATTCAAAACTTTATCGTTTCATGATCAATGTGCCCCAAATGGTCTCCAATTATCACATCACCCACCAGTCCTTCTCTGTTCACAAACAGCAGGTCTAGTGAGGCACCGCCCCTGGTTGGCTCACTCACCAACTCAAGAAGTTATCTTCCACAACAGCCCAGGAACCTCCTAGACTATCTCTGCTCTGCTGTACTGTATATACAGCAGACATCTGCTAAGTTAAAGTTTTGCACTTCTCTTAGCTTGCTAAAATATAAAATATTGCTTTGATGGCTAAAAAAAGGGCTATGTGTTTTTTCCATTTTCATACAAACGCAAGTGTCGAATTCTTGAATGTATAGTTTGTACTGTTCTCAGTTTTATAATAAGCAGTCACTTAGAGCTTTAACATTCATGTTTGCATAGCATTTAATTATGCCCTCTAATCTAGACCTTTCTATTCCCTAGGAACAGAAAACCTTTCAACGGAGAAGGGTTGGAAAAATACTATTAAGTTGTTATACATGAAAGGACATGAGGAAATACACAGGAAAGTGCAGTTATTACACTTATAAAAAGCACACTACCACATGTTTATCCTAAAGGAATCGCTGTAGGTAGAGATCTTCAGAACTACAATTAAAATCCTATGTAACAGAATTTTGCCACACAACAGGGGAGATCAAATTGAAAATGTGCTGTAGATTCTGGGGAAAAAAAATTACTGAGTAGAAAGGGTCTAAAACAAAAGTGTTGGCTTCAAAAAAGTGTGACTATGGGAAGAGAGCCATGGGTGAAGACTGAAAGTATTCAATAAATTAAAGAGCTTCCTGATGTAGTTCTGTTACTACAGAAGTAGTTGAAGTGCAACACGCTGTCATGAAGTCAACGCAGAAGCACTTCTTTCCCAGTAGAAAAAAAAATCTGTTACATACAGTAGATAGCCTGGCATCAAGAAAAAAAACCTCTTTATTGAATGGGACCAAGGGATCATGGATTAGATATATTTACAGGTGCCACACAGTCAAATACAAAAAGTTAATTTTACTCATATAAATTTTTATTTATATACATTTATTTAAATAATGGTTCCACAGATAACAGGAATGTGTCTTCAAAATGCTGGTTTGAAAATCTGTGCACAGAGCGACGAGCATTTTCTCTGATCTCTAATCTTTTTTCAGGAGACAAAGAGAGGATATAAGCCATCGTTTCAGCATAATTGTCCTCATTTTCTGCTAGGAAGCCTGTAACATGTCCTTCATAGGGTACCACAATATCTAATTTCGGGCCTCCAGAATTGTGAGCCAGGATAACTGTGCCAGCTGCCATACATTCAACTACTCCTGTAAAAGATACAAAATATGATGATATGAATGTGCACATCGTGTACTTTGGCTCTCTATAAAACACTGGAAAGTTAAAACAACAGTAAAACTCATTTCAATCAGATAATATTCAGAAGTTCAGTATTTTGCAGATTAACAAATCTTTACAGCTTTTGACAAGTCAGCAAGACACTAGTAAAAATTGTTATTGCTACATCTGTATTTTGATGGAAATTTCCATTTTAATGAAATGGAAATCAGTAAGCTTTTCTCAGCTAAAAGCAGTGGCATAGTAAGAGCATACAATGTATATAACAATTTAATTCTCCTCCATGGTTCCAGAACAGACCTCAGAAATCACTTTAATTGCTGATTCTACTCAGTTCTGATTTGATTTTCATAAGTTTCCCCAGCTCAAACATTGACTACTATAAATAACGCTCCAGAGTCTTGCAACATGTTTTTTGCAGGCAAAAAGCCCTTGAGATAAAGGTGAAATAATGCTCAAATTCAAAATCACAGCGTGATTGTATCACTTTTTTTATAAATTTAATTAAGCAGTTTTGTGGGAGGAAAAAATATGAGAACACATTATTTTGCACTTGCTTCTGCGAAACACTTCAGAGTACATTTTTTTATACCAAGTTCCTACAGACCATAAACTACTACTCCTGATACTTAAATTGTACTCTGATAGTCTGAAGACACTGCCTGCAGTTTAGTCACATTATAGCCAAGTATGGCATCCATCTGCTTGGCTGCTAACTTACCCTCTTGTAGATTTATGGCAGATGGGCAAATCTCTCAAGGTCAGGACTCAACTAATCCAAATAAACTGAGCCCCATACCTTAATTCTGTATGAGAGCACATTGCAAACCAGGACTCAGCTCCTCTTTGGAATTCTGCTCCGTGCTACACTGATTGATTTAAGGACTTGATTTATTTGCGTCAGCACAGGTGCATAGTGCAATGAGATGGCCCAGGGTACCTGGTGGCATCTACATGGGGCTTATTTATAACAGACAAGATCTGTGGGAGACTCACACCTTTGAAACTGCAGCTTGAGCCCCATGGCATACACTGGACATTTCAAACAGCATTTGAGGCAGGTGAAATACAACCAAAATCTCTACACATGGACATCTACACACGAACTGTGTCTAAGCTCCTCCTGCAGTCTGTGGAGCACAATCTAAGGTGCTTAATCAGAAGTACCTGCTGCCTTTTGGGGCTCTGGAAAGCCTCTGTGTAAGGCTGGCAAACCTAACAAAAGGACCATAAGGTGACCCATGACCTTGCAGGGCGATAGCTGAAGATCAGCAGGACATCCTGGGCAGCATAGATGGGACTAGCTGTCTGTTTAGGTGACCAGGGGATGCCCAGGATTAACAGCCTACGACTACAGCACTTCAGCTTGCACTACAGTAGCACCTAGTGGTTAGACATCTGCATTGGTCCTGTAGGCTTTACTGCAGCTACACTGGCTCTAATGGGAATGGGAGCTGAACACCTGCTCGGCATGCAGACCTCTATGCCTACACGCCGAGGGACAAATGGCTGAACTGAGGAAAGGTACTGACCGATCCCGAAGTGCTCATTCCACATTGTATGCAGGCCGATGGTGGCCTCTGCCAGGTGTCTCTTAAGCTCCTCAAAGGGAATGTTTATCCTGAACATCACATCGTTACCAACTCCCAGCTCTTCGCAAAGACGTTTCAGGTTATTTACACGCTCTTCATCTTGCTGGTTACGACAGCCTCCGATTAAGATCAGCTTCAACGATGGCTGCTGCCCCACTCGCTTCTCTTTCAGCAATTTAGCAAAGGCTCTGATTTGCAAAGGATGATCTTTTTCAGGCCTGAACTGGCTGACAGAAACAATGGAATATTCACTGGTGCTCTTTTCCACTTCCAGTGGAATATCCAGGAAAGTCTGGACATCGCACGGTGGATACACAACACTAGTGCAAGCCCCAGCTCTCCAGAGGGAAAGGATGTGATTTAGCGTCCAAGAAGAATTAACCATTATCACATCACTGCAGGAACCAACCAACCCATACATGAAAGCGAAGAAGTAGTAGTAGACAAGCTTAAATTTGCTGAAGAAAGGGCTGTTGGTAATGAAGGCTGTGTTGTTAAACCTGGTATCCCGATCCCTAACGACAGAAAGCATATCGGTGCTGATAGTGGGATAATGGACATAGCATCCAACGCGACAACCTCCTAAATATTTAAAGAGGGGAAGTGTGAAAGCATAACCCATTGAGTCAATATAAATATCAGGAACACACTTTAGAAGAGCTTCCCAGCCAAGGAACACTGATCCTAAACTTTGTCCCAGCAAAGTGAAGTGAGGATAAAGAGAAGCTTCCACAAGGTAGCGTTTTTCTAGGAATACAAACTTCACAGGATGAATTAATTTGATGTTGAATCTTCTGAAAGCACCTTCTACTATTTCTTCTCCAGTGGCATCTCTGTCACCAGTGTAAACAACACACGTTACATTTCTGTACCTGTAAGAACAGAGAAAAAGAAATACATTCTTCTCTTAAAATTTTTTAACAATAAACTATTATCTGTTCAAAATTACTCAAGGAGAATGTGAGAACAAATGTCTGACATAGCTATGAAATTACTTCAATTAAATGATACTTTTTCTAATACTTCCACAGTTTTTTCCTGATTTGCAGAAAAGCATATGGCTGAGGACTTGGGGAATATTATTTTGGAGTAAAAGGAGCTCAGCATTATCTACAGACTTAAGAAAACACTGCCCTAGATGTCTGTTTATTGCATAGCATAAGCAAAATGCACACAACTGTGTAAATCAGGGGATGTGCCAATGTCAAATCCACTTCAGATATTAACTTTTTTTGTCTTCTGCACCAAGAGGCAAGTATCAAGATTATCAGTTATCTACTGCTGAGTTATGGCTATACAAAGTTCCATACCAGAGGTGGGGGAGTTCTCTCAAGGAGATACAGAAAACAGTGAGAGATGCCACAGCAGAAAAGATCAAAATCTAGGTAAAGTGATGAAGTGGAATGGTGCAACCACATGGAACTCAGATGTAAAATAAAACGTAGGACTGGTAGATTAATAATACCTACTTAAGTAAAATGCATAAGTAACACCATCAGAAGCTAAGAATGAAATACAATGTTTGATAAACATATATGCTTACTTTTTCTGGAGCGTTCTTATAGCACACCACAAGACTCTCTCCCCTCCACCTCCTGCATTGCAATAGGGGTGAAAAAAGGCCACCAGCAATGGCCGCTTCCCATCTCTTCCTGCTGAGCTTAACTGCTTTTTCCTTTGTTGTATCCAGAGCCGTATCACCCACAGCAGTACCACCAAGCAAATGCACAAAATTCCACTTAGAAATAATGCAGGAATTAACAATGAGCACAGCAATCTGAAACAAGCCGGAAATTTTAAAATACATAACTGCTTCAAAGAAATGCTATGTATGAAGTTGAGCAAGAAGGGCTTACAGGGAGAGCTACAGGAGTTCAACAATTTCTTGAGTTCTTCTAATGTCAGAAATCATCGGTATCTGTGTATCATTTCAACAATTACAGAAATAAAACCACTACTCTACATTGTTTAGATAAAGATCACTTTTCCCCCCTCCTGTTACCTTGCAATCATTTATTATTGTTTACTCATGCCATATACCTGTATCTATCTCCATGTGCTCTGCACACTAAAAGCTGCATGCCCTCAGGAATCGGGCAATACAAAACTGGCAGAGTGATTTCTAAATAGATTTACTGTAAGATTTTTATTCAGTCCAAGTTCCTGTTTGGCCTGCCTTATTGCGAACTGCTTTGGTGCCAATTTACTGGGGCCAGCCATTTCCCACTCCAGCCTCATTTCCCATTCCCCTGAGATATGAAGAGCTATGTCAGCTCTCCAGAGAAGCGCCGTGCAGTTTCTCTGAGTAGTGACCCGTCTCCTGTGGCCTCTGAGACGCTGACAGGGGTATTCCCTCCGCTCTCCACCGCCGCCCTCTCAGCTCTCCTAAATCACTGACGGGATGTTTCTCACAGGAGTGTCTTCCTGGCCCACTGGGGCTCACAGGGACATCGCCTGGTTCCTCCCGCTGGGCTAGGCCTTATGATAAATAGCGTTTACTCGGCGCCAAAGGACTTGCCCACGGCCGCCCACGCGTCACGACTGACACGTCAGGAAACACTTCCATTTTCGGCAGGGAGCAGCGGAAAAGCGCATTAACCCATCCGGGGCCGGCGGCACGGCGAGGAGCCGGGCAGAAACCATCCCACCTCGCTCTGCCCGGGCGGGCTCGGGGGGATGTGGGAGCGCGGCCGGGAAGGGGCTGCCTCCTCCCCTCCCTCTCCGCTGCCAGGACGCGCCGCCCCCGCACCCCGGTACCTGATGAGCCCACACAGGCACAACCCTCCCGCCACCATCTTGGACAACGCCGCATCCCCTTCCCGACGGAAAAGGCGGCTCCCGGCCGCGAGGGGAGGGACCAGCCTGGCATCGGCTCCCGGATGGCACCGCCCCCAGAGGGGCGGGAGCGGCGCCGTCGCTGCCTGTGCCTTTGCCGCGTTTTCCTCCGGCTCCTACTCTTCTTCTGCTTCCTCCTTCCCCACCTCCTCTTCCTTTTCCTGCTCCTCCTTCTTCTTGTCCGCCCCGTCCTCCCCACAGCAAGCGCAGAGCCCCGTACCCCCGTGAGAGAAGTGAGGTGCAGTAGGTTGTTGGGAGCGCTGTGCTACTACATAAACCATCTTCCCCGGGAATGCCAGAAGAGAGTGGAAAGCAGCACGGTACTGAGATAGCTCAGTCAGACACAACACGTGCGTCTCAGTGCAATACGATGACGTCCTTCAATCCTGCGGGGAGGATGGAAGGGAGAGGATGGTGAGGAGGCAGAGGCCCCCCGGGGACAGTTTTTTTTTTTTCCAATCCATCACATCCAGATTTTGCCTTTGGAAATGTAAATGCTGGCCCTTTCTTTGGCCAGGAGAGGGTGGTGCTCCATGTCCTGGCTTCCAGCCCAGCCTTAACCTCCTGATTGTTAGTGAATCCCTCTTTACAGCGAGGGACCTCTGTGCGACTTTGTCCAAGTTATCGCTGTGAGGCCGAGGGCAGGATGTCCAGCACACCCTGTGCCTGGCACTGTCTCTAAAGGGATTCCATGAACGCACTCACTGTGGACAGTTTCCACTGGAAGATGTCCAGGTTGTCTCTGTCTGATATGCTTTGTGTCCTATTTTGTCATGATTGGGGAATATATGCACAGACCAGAGGATTAGTGCAGTGATAAGACTAAACAGGGCAGTTTCTTAAAATGCTACTAATGATGTGTTAGTCTACATCAAGACTACGTATTTCTAAAAAAGCTTCCTTGGAATGATGTAAGGAACTTGTCCTGCTCCCGGATGCTGGGAAGCGTTGAGTGAAACTACCAGACTATGTAGGTCAGGAGGGGCTTAGGCAGAACCATCCCAAATATTTCTGATCTCTTATCACAATGCTGAATGCTTTTTTCCCCCACCACATTCTCCATTTTAAAATCATAAAATGCTTTATGTGGCAAATTTGATCCAGATAACTCATTCTCCAGTCTCTTGCAGAGTTGAGGCTGTCCAAAATTTAAGAGAATTTTAAACCCTGTTTCTTTGAACTTTTCCAGAACCTGTGATCTTTCAGCCTCTTTGAGGTCAGCATGATCCATTTCATATCTTAGCCACCTGTGCATTTTGAGGTCTTAAAGGTGTTAGGGATTTTTGTGAAGGTTATCCTGTGTCTTCCTAATCAGAAGAATGTTGGTTGGAAAGTATTGAATCATTAGTTTATGTGGCCATTGCTACAGCCTGAAGCAGAGAGACACAGTCTCTACTCTAGTGGGAGTGAGAAGAGTCCAACTTAGGTAATGGTTATTTGGTTCTGATCTGCCTGGATTGAGTTTTCCACTTAGAAGGACAATCCATGTGGGAGTGAAACTGGAAACATGTCAAACCCTCAACGTTTTATTGGCTGTTTTACTGGTTGTTTTATTTAAATATTTTGACTGTCCTAAATACCACTGACTGTAGGTTTTACCAGAGCATCTCTACATTTATGTAAGCAGGTAAATTGGAAGAGTTCTATTGGGAGGTCCAGTGAGCATGGCCATACATTTCATTTCTGAACCAACAGCTCTCAGAAGGAGGGTGCTACAGGCATTGTTTTCTCTTTCTTAATCTTTTTCTTCTTCTCTGACAGAGCAGTCCCTGAAAAGCCTGTGGTATGTTTACAGAAGAGATTTCTGCTGGATTCACATCTTTCAACTCAAGACACCTCTCTTGTAATGTCAGCATTTGAAGATTATTGCCTTGTTCAGAGAAGAGGCAAGTTCTTCCAGGGAACAACAAGTCCAGTCTATTTTAGATGATGAAATTTGTGTTTCTCGTCATGAACTTCAAAAGGAGCTCAAGGTCACTCCCTTGGAAGGTATGAATCTTAAACTGAATGTCTTTATGAAGCCGAAGGACCACAGGTTAGCCATGGTTTAATTAAGATGAGACTTAAGTAATAATGCTGAAGAGTTCCAGGAAGCAAGAAGACTAATTAATGAGGGAGCACCTACCTATTTGGCTCTTGAGTTTCACTTCCTTGTTTTAGGGAGAAATCTGCATGATGGTGAGAGCATCAAATAGTTTTCTCAGTTCTAATAATTTATAGTTCATAGAATCACAGAATGGCTGAGCTTGGGTGAAATTGACTGGATGGATGGATGGATGCAGCCAGGGAGTTGTGGTCAATGGCTCAAAGTCTAGGTGCTGCACCTGGGTCGATGCAATCCCAAACATGAGTACAGATTAGGAGAAGAACTCATTGAGAGCAGCCCTGCAGATTCTTGAGGGTTCTCATGCATGAAAAGCTGGACATGACCCAGCAATGAGCACTTGCAGCCCAGAAGGCTAATTGCATCCTGGGCTGCATCAAAAACAGTCTGACCAGCAAGTCGAGGGAGGTGATTCTGCCCCTCTACTCTGCTCTGAGACCCCGCCTAGAGTGCTGCATCCAACTCTGGGGTCCTCAGCACAGGAAAGATGTAGACTTGTTGGAGCAGGTCCAGAGAAGGGCCACTAAGATGATCAGAGGGTTGGAACATCTCTTGTATGAAGACAGGCTGAGGGTGTTGGGGTCGTTCAGCCTGGACAAGAGAAGGGCCCAGGGAGACCTAATTGCAGCCTTCCAGTACTTAAAGAGGGCTTACAAAAAAGAGGGAGACTGACTTTTTTCATGGACAGATAGTGTTAGGACAAGGGACAACAGTTTAAAAGAGGAGAGATTTATATTAGATGTTAGGAAGAAATTCGTTCCTGTGAGGATGGTGAGGTACTGGAACAGGCTGCCCAGACAAGTTCTGGATTCCCCACCCCTGGAAGTGTTCAAGGCCAGGTTTAATGGGGCCCTGAGCAACCTGATCTAATGGGTGGTAGCCTTGACCAGTCAGAGGGGTTGGAACTAAATGATCTTTAATGTCCCTTCCAACCCAAACCTTTCTATGATTCTATGACCTCTGGACACCATTCTCCAGCCCCCCTGCCCAAACTGAGTCATCTAGAGCTGTTGCCCAAGACTGAGTCCAGTTTTGAAAACCTGCAAGAATGGACACTGCATAACCTCCCTGGGTAACCTGTGCTTGGTCACCCTCATAGTGAAAAAGTGTTTCCTGATGTTCAGAGGGAACCTCCTGTGTTTTGGTTTGTGTCCATCGCCTTTGGTCATGTCACTAGGCACCACTGATAGATCTTGGCTCCATCCTTCATGTATTTATACACATTGATGAGATCCCTCTTAGCCTTCTCTTCTCCAGGCTGAACAGTCCTAGCTCCCTCAGCCTTTCATTACAGAAGAGATGCTCCAGTCTCTTAATCATCATAGTTTATTTTTTTCTTAGCCCCTCTAGTGGTAATTAAAAACAGACTTATTGTTTTTAACAGTTATTTTGTTAACTTTTCATTAATCACAGGGTATTCAGCTTCTGAGGTTGCTGACAGACTTATGGACTGCAAGGCTTACCTTTAGTGTGCAAATGTCCAACACAGACTAATTGAGCCATCACCACTTAGTGGCTTCCCCACCTTAATGCCTGTGTGGCAGGCGATACTGTATGCATGCATTTAGGGTGTTGACAATAACTTCAGCAAGAGCAGCGCTGAGCTCTCTGTGGTGTTCCCGCTCCAGCAGTGAGAACACTATTCAAAACCTTGTCTGTAGAAAATTCCATGAGGCTGACATGCCAACGAAATTAAACTAGTCTTACCATGAAGTCAGCTTTGTTTTCATCTTCCCAGCGACATACCAATCTTTTAATCTTTTGTTGCTTCTGTAAGCATTTTTGTCCTGTTTTAATTGCTTTCCTTATTAAGGTCCTTACTCTGAAAGAAAGCCCATGCAAACAGGCCTTCTGAAGTGAGTGGTATTCAGAATAAATAGCAGAATCCACTCACTTTGTGTTCTCCCCAAGCCTATGATGCGTTTGAGACAGTTTTAAAGAATATTTTTGTAGCTCTCATTCTTGCTGAGTACTCCACATATGAGTAACCTAGTAAGATAAAACCACTGGCAAATAATAATAGAAAGAAACTGGATTAATATTGTCTAAGGATATTCATATGACAGTCATGTGGTCTTTTATGTTTTCTTGTACAGTTACTTTCTTTCAGAAACATTCACTGTGTAGCTCCAAGTCTCTTGTTCGGGGCTGCTGTCTTAGCTACCAAAATGCCTGGGACTGTTTTTAGCAGAAGAAATCTTAGGTCATTCATATACACAGTAAGTTTTTAATTTTTATACATCTTGTGATAGGCTGCTAAATGTTACAGTACATTTATTCTTTATTGCATAGTAACAGAAGGCAGAAATAAAGTTACACCAGTTCTATGCTAAATATTTGTAAAGCAAAATGCAAGCATTGGAAATACATCGTGGCATTGATATATCTAGGGAAAAACGCTATGGGGTTGTTTTTACTGATATGTTGTAATATTAAAGTTGCTAAATATAAGCAATTCTAGTAAAAAATTTTTTTCACTCTCATTCTTTATTTTGAGTTACATGTTCTAGGGCACAGGTGCTTGCACCATGTATCTGTGAGCAAAAGCTGGCCTTTTTTTTTTTTTGGCAGAAGCAATGAAGAATTAAGTAGCTTGGATTTATGCAGAATTTTTGCAGGAATGCCTATAAAGCATGTTTATTTGCATCACCAGGCAATTTAAGCAGGTTGAACCCATAGCTTTTGATTAACAGAAGATAATTTTCAAACAAATTGTTACAGTTTGGCAAGGACCATGTAGGAAAACAAATCAGTTCCACTGTTGGAGTTTAATCCTGTAGATCGGGTGAGTGTTTTAACATTCCATGGACTCTAAATGTCTGCCATTTTTAGGGTGGGTGGAGGACATGTTTTCAAGCAACTTAGAGCACAGGCGGAAATGAGATGGCAAATTATGTACCCCTACTGATAATATCACTAAGCTTGCAAAATAACATGCAGACTCACTTTAAATCTCAGCTTTTTCAGGTGGAATTTTGGGATTCTTAAGGAGCTGGTGATCATTTTTGACTGTGATAGCAGACCCAAACCCTTCTTGCTTTTCATTCTTCCTTATGTAAATAGTAATATATCTGGTACCATCTGTACCTAATTATGTGCATGAAGGGGATCATAAAGGACCACCTCTTTCACAGTCATACCTTAACACCTGTTTAAATCAACTATGAAACTACTTAGGAAGCTGCAAAACTTCACTGTGAATTTTTTCACTGAGTGAAGCACTTCCATCATCAAATTTTAAAGGTTGTTCAAGGTGCATTTGTGCACATGTTTTTGTGTGCCTCTCTGCCTGTTTCAGGAAGCAAGGGAGAGTGTTATTCAGATGAAAATCCGAACTGTTTCACATGAAGCCAGGACACAAGGCAGGATTTGCATTCTGTGCTCGTGTCTGGCTCCTTGGCACTGCTTAAGAAAGAGAAAGGAACGAGAAACTGCCTGCGGGGCAGGACAGAAGGGAGTTAAAATTATTGGAGGAGACTGTTTGGCTAGTCCAGACATGCAGACACTGTGCCTCATCACCTCCTCTGACTTATTTCTATTCGGAGGATGAGGAAAGCTTGGAAGGTCAATGATTTTCCCATGGGGTAGATTCAGTCAAAGATTCTCTTTTGGATGGTAAACTAGGGCTGCTTAAAAGTAGTTCCCTGCCACACTACCTTTTCTTTCAAGCAAGCAGAGGTACCAGGTGGGAATGATAAATGAACTGAGCCTGAATTTCCATGGCTTAACAACTCTGCTTTCCAGGAATTGAGGGCAGTAAATAAGTCTCAGAAGGTTGCTCAGCAACTCTCAGGATGGTTACCAGCCTTTATAGTGAGCTGCAGAATGCACTGTTTTTGACTAAACATGTCCTTGGAAGAAACATTCTTTGCCTAGAGAACAGACTGGGGTGAACTCTGGAAATGAGAGTATTGCTGAGAGCTGAAAAAACCTCAATTTTAGAGTTAGAAGGCTTTTTTTTGTTTACTTTTTCTCACAATTGCAGGGTCCCAGGAACTCTTTCTTTAGGAATCAAATGTCTCCAGTTTCCTCTGGGTATTCCTCGTGCAATAAACAGACACTGTTTTTACAGTGAGTTTGAGTCATGATGAGCCATTATGCTTGCCACAGGAAACAATCTGAGAAAACTCATCTGCATTTTAAACTAGGATTTTAACTGTGTATTTCAATCCAGGTGTTAAATATTTCAGATAAAAATAGTTGTAAACAGAAAGAGGTTTACTCTGTATTGCCATTTCCCTTAGATGGTTTTCAAAGCAACTGTTTGTATGGAAGAGATTGCATAGCAGCAGCAGCAGTAACAGTTTCCTGTGTTGATAGTTTCATCCCTGACTGTTGCTTAAGGTCTGACATTTTCACCTGAATTCTTACCTGAATTGTTGTAGGCTGCTCATGTTATTTTATTTAATAGGGAATTATTATCAAGTATTCCAGAAAAAGAAAGAAAGAAAAAAAAACAATGGCAGCAAATATATTTTCATATTAATTTTTTTTTTCTCTTCTTAGTTTTTATAAGCCTCTGCAGTGAATCAGTATGACTCTATCCAGGCACACTCCATTTATTTTCATGGTCACTTGGAAGTATGTTTTTTCCACTGATAAAAACTGGCACCTCATTGCCTTTGGCTCTTGCCTGAGAATTAACTGTAAGTTCGTGCACGATATTAGACCTGGACAGTGCAGTGCTGTATAGTTCTTAGCCCTGAAGAGCAACTAATTGACAGGATTTTTGTAGAAATACAACTAATGACCTGTCACTAGTGAGGTTCCACAGGGCTCCATCTTATGCCCTGTTCTCTTCAACATTTTCATAAATGACTTTCGATGCAGGACTGGAAGGGTTACTAAGAAAGTTTGCAGATGACACAAAATTGGGAAGAGCTGTTGACTCCCTTGAAGGCAAGGAGGCTCTGCAGAGAGACCTCGACAAATTATAGGGCTGGGCAATCACCAACCACATGAAGTTCAATAAGGGAAAGTGCCGGACGCTGCACCTGGGATGGGGCAACCCTGGATGTATGTGCAGACTGGGGAATGAGATGCTGGAAAGCAGTGCCATGGAAAGGGACCTGGGGGTCCTGGTTGATGGCAAGTTAAATATGAGTCAGCAGTGCCCTGGCAGCCAGGAGGGCCAACCATGTCTGGGGGGCATCAGGCAAAGCATCGCCAGCTGGTTGATGGAGGGGATTGTCCCGCTCTGCTCTGCACTGGTGCAGCCTCACCTTGAATATTGTGTGCAGTTTTTATAAGAAAGATATTAAGCTGTTAGAGAGCATCCTAAGGAGGACAAAGAAGATGGTGAAGGGCCTGGAGGGGAAGCCATATGATGAGCTGCTGAGGTCACTTGGTCTGTTCAGCCTGGAGAGGAGGAGACTGAGGGGAGACCTCATTGCAGTCCTCAGCTTCCTTGTGAGGGGAAGAGGAAGGGCAGGCACTGATCTTTTCTCTGTGGTGACCAGTGACAGACCTGAGGGAATGGCCTGAAGATGTGTCAGGGGAGGTTTAGGTTGGATATTAGAAAAAGGTTCTTCACCCAGAGGGTGGTTGGGCACTGGAACAGGCTCCCCAGGCAAGTGGTCACAGCACCAAACCTGACAGAGTTCAAAAAGTGTTTGGATGATACTCTCAGACACACGGTGTGACTCTTGGAAACAGTCCTGTGCAAGGCTAAGGGTTGGATTTGATGATCCTTTTGGGTCTCTTTCAACTCAGCATATTCTGACAGCTGGAAACAGCAAAGCCTCTACTCCACGTGCCTGTAGTGTTCTCTGATATCAGAGTTTCCCTCCTCACTTCTTGCCTGCTGTGGCAGAGTAGGTCAGCCAGAGAGCTGCAGATCTTCATCCACCTCCAAATTGGGAAGAAAAATGCATTTAAGGGCAGCACTGTATTTAGGGAGGCCCCTGCTGCTGCCCCTCCTGTTCCCTTCAGTCCCATGCATGGTGATGGCGTATGATCAGAGGCTCATGAGCAGTGCTCAGGTTTGTTCGCTCATGGAAGGAGCTTGTGCCTTGTCTTGGCAGGATGTGGCAGGGTCCAAAAGGGCAGGGAGTGGAGGGCAGGTGAGGAGGGCCCCTGTGCCACCCTGGCTGGGCTGTGCCTGAGCCCCGTGACAGGGTCACCTGAGAGATTACGCTCTCTGCAAGAGTAAGGTCACAGGGAGGGCCCTAACACCCTCATGCCTTTTTCTACCCCTAACTGCAACCAGTCCACAGAGAGAGGAGGGAAAAAAAGAAGTAAAAGAATGAAACAGATGATGTAGAAAGTGGAAACTCTTCACAGACAGACTTCTGCCTGTATCACCAAGAAAGCAGATAGGACTTTGCTCAAGGCTCTGTGTTGGGAGGAGCGCAGGTGCTGTGGTGAGGAGTTCAGCTTTCAAGCTTACTTACGGATTTGGGAATTTCTTCTCTCTTTGTGTATATAAGTGGTTCCTGCCAGGATAAGATAGAAATAGCTGTTAAGAGAAACTGCCTTTAATATGTAACCTGCCCTAACAAAGGCAATATGTTTGTATTTTAGACATGGCATTTGTAATGCAAACACAAAATGCTGTTTTGCCTTTTTTTTTTCTTGAAATGAAGGTGATTTCAGAGGCTGAGCAGTTTGGCTTGGGATTAAAGACTGACCACAGAGCCAGAAATACAGGCATGAGAGTGTTCTTAAAACTGATAGTAAACCTGAATGGTGTGGACTCTACAGTTGGGGACAGTTTACAGGATATCTATTATATATGGAGGTCACTTAAGACATAGGCTTGCATTCCTGATCTGCATAGGGGAAAATTTAATTGCAGGTTTGTCGGGGCATCTTAGGGTCTGCTATTAGTTTGCCTGCTGCAGGGTGAATGGCAGTGTACTTTGGGAAAAAAAACAATAATAAAAAAATCAGTCCTCTCATTTATTTAAATCACAATTCAGAGACTTATCACTTATTTTTTTTCCGAACAAGTGTAAGAGATAATTTTAAAGTGCTACAAAAAATACTAAGAAATTTACAAAATAAAAAATTGAATCAATACTTTAATTATTTCTTATTTCTAAATATGGATAACAAATGTTAGTTCACAAGTAATAGGTTTTTTTCTGTCTCCTCAAATTAGCCTTTTTAAATAGTTACTTTTGTACTGTTACTCATTCTCAAGTTATATTTGAAATATTGCAGTTAAAATGGGTAAAATATGGGTCCTTTTTCTATGCATGGAATTCTAAAAAGCTTTTGCTTGAACTTCACAAGCCAAAACCACCTCTGAGCAAGAGAAAATCATGGACAACATTAGAAAATTAAGTTGGAAACACAGAAGTAAAATTACTGTTTTTGCTGTGGCACTGCCTGACAAGTTCTGCCAGCCTTCTTAACCTGCATGGTGAATGAACATTAGTGGAAATCTTGACTTGAATTAATTCATGCAGGTTGCAATTGTTCTTTGCACTTAAACCTTGACCCACAAGGTGTGTCTTTTTCTATGGTAATATGATCAGCCTAGTAGTTTCCAGGCCCTTGAAAACAAATTGCTGCAGTATAAACAGATAACAGAAATTATCATAATGAAACCAACACTGCTAAGAGCAGACAAAGTACCAAGTCCACACAATTTGCAATCATACAAAAAGCTGTGGAATGAAAAAAATCAATACATGTTTTGGGACCCTGTTACAAAAGAGGTGCTTTGTTGAGTTTTGCTGATTTCGAGCAAACAAACCTTTTTTAAATATTTAGAGAAGATTGAGTCTGCTTCCTGAAAAACTGAAGCCAAAGTCTGAGCTGATTTGATCTGAAATGAGGTCATCAACTCTTAAGCAATTTTATTCATAGCGAGTAGGAATTTGATCACTTGTATTTCAGATTTCTGTATGTTTTCCCTTTTTCTTACAGTGTAAGAAATAATAATACTTATGGACACACTTCTTCATCTCTTTCAAGAAATATGTATCCCATTCATACTATAGAAGCACTTGTGTATCTAGTTGCTGCCTGTTTTCTTAGAACTGCGGCCAAAGAGTTCTTTCTGATTTCACGGCTCAAAACTAAGAACAAATGTATTTAAAGAGAGAGTTTTGTTGCCTCTCCATACAGAAAGGTATGGCATTTCTTTTATGTTCAGTAATAAGTATGTCAGTTAGTTTGGAGAAGTCAGGGACACAGTTATGTACCATGAATATGACCAAGCTTCCACTGAACTTTCAGCTGCAACTGTTTGATTCATGTGGGAAATGTGAGGTTTGTGTTGCCTGTTGTAGGACTGCAAAATGACTACTGAGCAAGTGCAGTGATTTATTTTAAGAAAAAGTGGATGCCTTTAGTAACTACTTCTCTTTTGGCTTAAAGAGGGCACTGACAGAGGAGAAATAATTGTTTCACACAAGGGCTGGATGTTTCACAGGTTCGCTCTCAAACAATGTTGTTAACAACTTCTTGATAACTGTGAGTTACCAACACTGTTGTCTGTGATATTACTACAAGCTTTGCAATACTTTGCTACCCCTCCCCACTTTTTTTTTTACCTTAATGCTCCATTTCCTGCAGTTGCATATGTAAAAACCAAAACCAAATCTAACTCTGTTAAGATGGAGGGAAAAAATTCAAACATTTTAGCTGATTGCATTCTGAAGACAAAATTAAGAATAACTCAAAATATGTCAAATAGGAAATTACTTGTGGTTAACCCTTATATCGTTGTTTGTATGCCTCAGGATGGATTGTATTTTGGTAGTTTAGAATGATGTCTGAGGAGGAGAGTAGAAAAATGATCAACATTCAAAGGCAGACTGGATTTCGAGAGTGATGTATTAATACTAATACATCCCTCTTTGCATTGACACAAAGTGCACGTATCTGAACCAATTCCTCTTGTCTGTCAAATTGTCAAATTAAGAGTAAGGCTAACCTTTCTGTTGTGTTAAGAGAAGGAGATTTGGCAGAAACTAACCCCCTTGTGTTCCAGGTGGATCTTGGATGTCAGGGGCTTGGAGCAGCTGGGCTTAGATTCTGAGTGACAGCCAACTCAGCTCTAAGCAACAGAAATGCAGAGCCAGTGCAGCACTGTGAGTCCGGCTGAGTTCAGTAAGAACTGCCACGGTTACGGTTGCACAAATAGTGCCATACACTGTAAGTCTGGTTGCGCCCAACCAGCTCTCATGGCTAGATTGGAAGTCTGGTCCTGTTCAGCAACTCTCATGGCCAAGTGCAAGATGGTGTTGTTTCTTGAGCAACAGAAATGCAGATTGTTATTGGATTGCTGGTGATAAATACATCATCTGCAGGAGCACGCGTGAACACATAAGTAATGTATAAATAAATAAATAAAACACATAATAATAACCTGTGGCAAATACGTTTAATTGCCAGATGACTATATAGTGCTAAAAGTCTTATCACAAGCAGAACCTTGCTTTCTAAATTTTCCAAAGAAGCCCTAGATATAGCTGCGTGTTTGAGTCTTACCACATAGGCATCCCTGTGGGGAATGAGATAGGTACATCCCATCAAACATCCCAGGATACAAAAGTGGAGTCTCCTCTAGCCTCCTTCCCCACTTAAGCTACATTTATATTGTTTTCTCTGAGAGATGGGAAAAAGAAAAGTTAAAGTTGATATCATTTCATGTTTATGTGTAGTCTGAATGACTTTAGTCATACATATAAAGCATGTACAGGTTTTAATTTTTTAGCACACACAGAGGCATGAAAAGTAGTATGTTTTTTTGAGTTAATGAAACAAAGGTCAGCTTTTGGTCACCATTTGGGTCATTCCTGTGGCTTAGTTCCTGTTAGCTGCATCGTTTTAAACAGAGCATGACCACAACACCTCTGTGCAGCTGCACCCTTTGTTTCATGCATCTCTTAAGAATGGTACACCAAGCTCCTTCAGTGTTTCTAGTCCTAAGGTGTGCAGACAGTTTGTTCCTGGTGAACTGTAGCCAACACATGCTCTCCTTCTTGCTGAACTTTGTTTTTCAGGTTTTTTTCCCCACACAGATTAAAGCAATATGACCCTCTTATCTCCAGCTCCCCAGTTTTTTTCCTTGAACCAAGCATCTCATCTTTCAAGACATTGTTAGCACTATTTTAAGATGCTTTCTTTGGGCAAGAAACCAGAGGGATTAGACACAGGCCAGAACATACTATAAAGCCAAGGATGAATGCTTGATGAACCCAGGAAACTTAATTTAACTGAAAACACATAGTTCTTGTGTGTTTGTCATATAGTCTGATTGTAGCAGGTAATATGAAGAGGAAAACTGGAGTTTTACCAGCTCTTGAGGCCTTAAGTCAAAGGGATTTAATTTTATTGGAATGTTCTGCATTTTCTGACATGAAAATGCAAACATCTTTGCCCAACACTAGCAGAGAGCTGTGAAGGCAGAAGGCATGTTTTCTGTTTGCCATCTGAATCTCATGCTGCCAAGCCTGAGTGATTCTTCCTGGTGATACTCCTAGGCTGTGCAAAATCTAGCTTTAAACTGAGGAATGGTACTGCCATCAGATGAGATGACTAACATTGCCTTTCCTACTTCAGCCTTAACTAAAACACTTACCCTCAATTTGCAGCTGGCACAATTAGCCTAAACTCCAAAGGGGCAGTTAATTGAGAGTATATACTTTAGGGATGGCCAGAAACTGAAATTTCTGTTGACTAAGAAAATCTAGAATTTGAAATTGCTGTTATTTGGAATTAGAACACAGAGCTCAATTTCTAAATATTTTTTTTGGGAAGAGAATTGTTTTGTTTTAGAAAGACAAAGATTAGTTTTTAACTTTATATACGTGTATTTAGTATGTAGATGTAGCTTTAGTATTTAAAGACATTGTACTGAATTTTTTCACGTAAGTCAAATTGTATGATTTTCAATTGCTTGTTTCAAAATGAGTTAAAATCAGTAATTCCTGAAAGTATTTCACCTTTAACACAATTTGCATTTTCAGCACAGTGTTCAAGCTGAAGTCAGATGTAGCTCTAATTCGTTTCACTGATAAACACAGAACAAACAGAGATACTTTAGCCTTTGTAGTGACTCTCTAGAGGAGCCATTTCTCAAAATGTTTTCAAAATAACCCTTTTCAAAAATTTAATATTATCACCGATCTTGTATATTAAGACAATGATACAAAATAGTGCTACAGCAGTATTTTGAGTTTCGCTTCATTGTCAGAAGACCTTCTTTTTCCAAAGTCCTTAACTCTGAAGTGGAGTCAAGAACTAGATGGAGTGAGCAGAGCTGAGGATCCATCTTTGTGGAGAAGTTAGAACAGAAAGACAAGTTAGCGTGCTAATGTCCTGCATGGTGACTTTCTGGACTACTGTCAATGTGGCAGGAGTGTGAAGGATGTACCTCTGCTTTTGGAAGTAAAAAGAATCTGAATTTGTCCTGCCGGACAGGTGGAGTGTCTGTCATCTATCCCATAAGTTTTCATGAGGTGACAGAGACATGCTGACATTTTCACCCTCTGTGCTAACCTCTGCGTAGGAGTAAATCTGTGCCTTTTTGCAGCAAGTCCAAGAAATTCTGATTAAATTTAAACCAATTATTTTAAGGCTTGCATGTGCACTGATGTCACTGCACAGCCAAGGAGTGTGTAACTTGCTAACACCTCAGTTATATTTTATAAATTCCCTGTATGGCCATTCTTTAAGTGTCCCTGTTCAGGGGTGCCTTCAGAAGTGGATTGCACTACTGTGGGCTTAGGGAACTGGAGATCCCACTTGATGTGTTAGCACAGTGCTGTGCATTTGCTGTGGGCAATCCCAGAGAAATATATTCAAGCTTGGCTCAAGGCACTTCTAGTAGGCACTACCTATGTACCATAGGTACATAAGATGGTACCTATCATATGTATGGCTGTTCCTGTTGTTGCCCAGAGGATCTAAGGGGAACTGAATTTGCCAGAGAGCATATATTTTTTTTTCCCTTTACTTTCTGGCACTAATTGCTCGTTTAATTTTGTTTGGTTCGTTGTTTCTTAGTAAAGCTTGCTGATGGTAAAGAGGCGTGTTTTAGAAAGTACAAATATTGTACTCACTCTTTTGTTTTCCCTCTTGAAACAAAAAATGAACATTCTCATGCCCTGAATGAGTGAAAGAGTTTTAGACTAGGAGCCTTATCTAATTATGTACGTTATCTAATTTGGCACATTTTCAGTGTTAGAAGGGACCGCATTTTATCCAAGAAATCCCTGGCAATTTCATAGAAGGAAATGGAGTAGCGTTGCCCTCTGTAGGAGCTGTGATTGTGCTCACGGCCACAAGGCGCTAATGCCTGTCTGGCCGGGCTGATTATGCACTTGCTTGCTGCACACAGGTCATGTTTGACTAGCTTGTGAAAGCAGCCCTGGCTGAGCCTGCTGCGACGCCGTGTGCAGAGATTAGCAGTGCTGAACGCAATTCAGAAAGCACAAGGGATGCCAATTGGTGGGAAACATTTAAACTGGCAGGGAAAGCAGGTAGCTGAGTGCAGCGAGCAGTGTACACAAGGATCACAGGTTACATCTGGGATTTTGTGATGAATGCCTAATGAGCATGTTGATTAGACGGGCAGAACTCTCCAGGCTGTTGTAAACGTAGCTGAAGGAAGCGTGGCTGATAAGACACTGAATAACCGCTCTCGTAAAGCTTTTGTTTGGCGCTGCAATATTTAAAATCCAGAAAGATAATGGAGAGAAAACAGGACAGTAAAATGAAAAGGGAACTGTCCTACTTAGCTACTTTAAACGACAGAAACATAACCCTGATGTCTATTCGTAAGCGGCAGGCAGCTCATGATGTGCCTGAACTACTGATTATTGGTGAAAAGTCCAAGACTGGATCTCCAGTAAAAGCAAGCAGTAACTTGCAGAAAGAAGAGAAACTTTTGCAGAGTTACTCCATGGGAATGCCAGAAGTCAATACAGTTGAAAGACAGGTCAGTGAGCTGGTGTGTGCGCATGTTGGGAGGGAAGTAGTGTTTCTGATCTGGAGAATTTAAAACAAAGCATGTTGGACATGGGTTGTATATTAAAGGACGTTAAACTTTCTTTATCTAAATTGTCTCAATCCCCAGCACGGATGCCAGCCCCATAGCAAGCAGTACACAAATGCAAAGTCCGCTGGAGATCCTCTGAAAGTAATCTTTGAAAGCAGATGTTAATGATGAGTTATGCGGTAGAAACTAATGAGCATTGTTTCAGCTCCACCTCTAATAATACAGAGTGGTGATTCTTAGGAAGGAAACATAGTATTTCTCCTTTTGAACTGCAATTGCTTGAGTAGTTTGACAGAAGCTCATACCAGTTTATTCTCTGGAATAACAGAAATTGAAGAAACATTAAAAAGTCCTTGTAGGTAAGTAGTTTATTTATATCTACTAAGTGGGTGCTAGTGAAAGTTTGTGATAAATGTATCTGTGGCAACTTTTTTTAAAATTCAGTGTTATATATAACTATGGTATTTTTGTAGATTAACTGCTATGAAAAAGAGGCTTAGAAAGATCAGCGCTGATAAAAACATGATAAGGTTTATTATTTTTAAAAGAGTTTTTGCTGTTTAAACGGTATATAAACTGCAGTAATGTAGTTTGGGTCAGTGAATATTGGGAATATTCAAGGAAAAGAAACTCTCAGAAAAAATATGTTCTTTGAAACTGTGTATGCTCAGAATGGCTTAAATAATTAGTGTCAGACTGGAATGAAATAACAGCCAGGACCGACCAAATATACCTCAAGGCTTTTTCTGCCTTGAGTTATTTCTTGTATTATAAATGTTTGCTAGAAAACAATCATGACAAAAATGACTTTGTTCTGCCAAAGGATCTCTTCTCTGTATTCAGTTCACTGGAATATTTGTGTTGCTTGTACTGGAGCTGTGAAGAACATCAAAGAGAGTTTTGCATTGTTTTAATTCTAAATTAGAAACATTGCATATACAGCAAGGCTTTCCCCTTTCCCATAAAGCAAATGTGGTTTATACAGCTCCCTTTAATTTAAAAGTAGCTGTTAAGGTCTCTAAGGTTTGTTAACTACAGTAGGTGTGATTTCAGTAAGACTAGTTCTAACTGCCTAAATCTTTCCCCATCACCTGTACTGACAGAGAAACCTGATCATAAATAGGGAACAGCAGTCACTTTGAAGAAGCATTAAGGTAATTAATTTAGTATTTTGGAAACAAAAGTCCCATAAAGGCTGCTTTGTAATAATATTCTCACTGAATCTTGATATCCAGGTTTAGCGGATGTTATTTCCATCTTTTAAGACTCAGGAACTGTTTGAAAAATAACAAACTGTGTTACAAGTAGTTATTGAAAATAGTAGCTACTGACATTTGTTAATCTTCATTTGGGGGAAGAGAGAAGGAAGAACAACCAGTTAAAATCTAATATATTTAAAGAATATTCACTAATGAGCTGGATGGACAAGTTGCACTGAAAATTATTAAGGAGGATGAGGATTGAATGTCTGCCCTCTCAGAAGCGCTGTTGTTGTAGGCATGAAATTGAAGACTTGTGACCTTTGATATTCTTGTGTCTGCTCTGCCCTCATTTTTTTGTTCATTGCCTGCCTATAATAAACTGGGAAACATCTGAAGCATTTAATTAATAGAATGTGGCTTTTCAGTTGTGTGTTGCTGCCTGCCTGAATCCAAAGCCATGAATCAGAGGGTTATGAAAGAAGGAAGCAGGAAAGGTAAAGCACAGATAAGATAATTCCTTGGTGGTTGTGTGCTCAAAGGTAAGAGAGCGATAACTGGTTTCAGCCCACAGAGATACAGGGAGAAGAGCAGCCCAAAACCTCTGGAGATAGTGTGTGAGAAGTTCAGTGAGCTGTGGTATTTATAAATGAGTGGGTGGGGAGAGGCAGAGGAGGAGGTGCTCGATGGGCTGGGCCCCATCTTCTCACTGGCTGATTGCCTGGAATCGTGGTGAGGAGTCTGGTGTTTGAATTTCAGGATGTGAAAGTTGGCATCCCTGCAGGCCAAACGCAGGAGGGCAGGAAAGCAGTGCCAGCCACGGGGGGAGAACCTTGCTGGGTGAGCAGAGAGGAGCAGCATTGTACCAGATCTTGGTGTGGGTGATGCTCAGAGGGTTGTGGGGTGCGCCTACCACGACCTCAGCCTTGTGCTGCAGAAGACAGGAGTGTTACATTGGCATTTTGGAGGTGGCTGCACCTCTTGGGAAGGGGAAATGGGTAGAGGGATGGCTTTCTTGATGACAAGCCACTCCACACGGTGACCCATGGAACACAGTGGTGGAGGCAGCATGGAGACCCAGCCAAGGGTGGCTGGTGGCTGGGCCGTGAAGCCAATGAGGGCACAAACTGTGTTTAGTTCACAGCCATGGAGTTGCATCCATTCTCAGCATATTGGTCACCATATGTGCATATGTGAAAGTCTCACCTGGTGCTGTGGTTTCCTTGTCTTGGGGTTTTCCTCTGAGTTCAGTTGTTTTTCTCACATTTATTATGTATCCCTTCACTGCTCCGTTAAACTCCTAGACTTTGCACATCTGAATGGGAATATCCAAAAGAATAGCCCATTTTGGGGGACAGCAAAGCAGCCTGCTGCTAGGCCTCTGAGGGCAGCCCTCGATGGGGGGGTTTGCCCCAGGAGCCACACAGACCATATGCAGTGACTGCCTTTCCCATCGGACCTGTCACAAGCTCTGGATGCTCTGATATGAGGATGTGAGACTTGGTGCTTCCCATCCAGCATCATCTCCCTGTCCCACCTCCATGCTTTCACAAGAAGTTAGTCCAGCCCCAGAGCATATTCCCTTTGGATGTTCTCCTTCTTGCTGGCTGGAGGCAGTCAGAATGGGGAGCATGAGCCTCTGCCTCTACCAGCAGTCTATAAGCCCTGCTTTGCTCCTGGACAGGCATGAGTACTACAGCTCCTGTCAAGGACATCAAGGGTTGTTCTTCATGCCTTGAAATCCTCATGCTGGAAGTTAGGCTTCAGATGCCATATTCCTGGACATCAACAGTTTCAATTGCTACTCATCTCAGCTCTAGTTCAGAGCTGTCTCCTGTAGATGCAACTGTTTCCCAACCAGCTCTGGCACTTCCTTTAAAGCTCTCTCCATCTACTGCTGCTTCTGTGTCAATGAGTTTCTTGATTTTTTTCTGGTTTTTTTCCATATTATTCATATGAGCTTCTTTATGTTGAGATTCTTAGCTTTCAGACTAGAGCCTCACTCTGCTGTGCATTGTCTGTTGCAACTTTTATGTGCAGAACAACGGAGGGAAAGAATTGTCATCATTTTATGTTTCATTATTTACATACTCTTTACATAGCTACTGTAAAATTATGCATGAGACTGGTAGAGCACCAACATACTTGGTGTACACCTGTCCTTAAAAGTAAGCAGGCCTCCTTTGGTGTGAGAGACAAAGTAGTAACAGTGGCGAGTTCTTTCACACATTCCCCTCTGGATGCAGAGTCAGAAGCATTTCTACTATTATGTTGGTATTTCTCTCTAGACAGAAACAAGCAGAAGGGGCAGCGCCTGGGAATCCCAGGCACCTTTTTTGGCATTTTTGGTGGTGATTGCTTCTCTGATCCTCTTGCAGATGGTGTCTGAATTACTATGCAGCCTCATAGATGCCATTTTATATGTATGGCATCAGGAAACCCTATTCTGAGACCCAGCTGTGCCTAAGGAAATCTATGGGCACGTTTCCATATCACTCGACTTAGTGTCCTTACATGAATCTGCTGTTTTCCTCTGGTCTAGGAACACCCATCTTGCAAATACACACATAGATGTATTTATGCCCCTTCAGTTTGTGGGGTTTTTTGAAGCTGTTAGACAATACTAAAGGCTTTGTAAATACTTTATTTGTTCCTGTGCACATTTCTTGGATTTGGGGGAAAATTCTTCAATGATTTTGCATTTGTGTGTTTGGGGGGGGGGTGGTTTAAGGGAAATAAGCTTTGTATTTTTCTTATATCCACGTCCCCTCTCTATTTTTTCCTTGTCATTTAAAAATCTGCGTGCAAGAATTTTTCTTCTACAGACTATAAACACCTGGTTTTGCAAAGTAGCAAACAAAATATTTTTGACAATTCATTGAATGTTGATAATAGCCTTTTATGCAAAATATAAAGCAGCAGCCAAGTTTTGATGTTTCTGTGGCTTACAATGCATTGAAATAGTAGAACCAGTCCTTGCTTTTATGCTTTTCACATGGCTGGAGGACAAGAAATACCCTTTAATCTTTTTTTTCTATTTAATTTGAAATGCTTTTATATCACTGGGTACTTGGGAAAGGTGAGACAGTTGGTGAGAATGGGGGTGGAGGGAACAGTGGAGTACATAAGTCTACTGATAGTTCTGGGTTTCATCTGCAAGTGGCTGCCAGAAACACAGTGAAGGGAAGCAGGAGAGCAGAGCATGTTTGTCTCGCCCATTTCTCACGCTCTGTTTCGCCAAAGGATGCAGAAGGCAAATGCCTTTGTCATATGAGCCAAAATAAATGCACTGGGTGAGCTTCTGTAACTCTCATGCGGATTTGTGCTTCAGTGGGTGTTTGTGATAAGAAGAGGGGGCCACAGCAAGCAAAGTGTCCTTGAGGGACTGAGGATAAGGGAGAGGAGATGAGGTACAATATTCAAAAAACATTTCTTGAGGCAGATTTTACAATAAACGAAAGTTTGAGCTGTCTAAGCATTTGAAATGTGGTGGATGAGAGACTGTTTTTAGATGGGTTTATTTTCCTTATAAAAGGCCAGGTTATTATTTCAAATTGTGGGAAGTCACAGATAGGAGGAAATAAGAATATGAGCATCTTGGTCGTCTTCGTGCTTAAACAGGAAACCATCTTTGCAGGGAAGTCTGATTTACTGTTAATGTTTTGTTTTGAAAGGAGGGTGTGGTTGCACATTTTCACATATTTTGGGGATTTCAGTAACTTCTGGGAAGGGAAGTGCAAGGAGAGGGGTATGGGTCCTGGGTGCTGCCAGGCCTGTGGGAGGAGGAAGCAAAAGGGGATGTCAGGACTAAAATATTCCTGTGAGTCTTCTTCCCCAGCTTGCTGTTGGGATAGTGAGGGGCTGCACCATAATTGCTGAAGAGTTGAAGTTGCTCATTCCTCCTCCTGTTATAACAAATACAGTACAGGAAAAGCTGAAAGAAAATGTCTTGTGTTAAATTTTTGCTGTTTTGGTTGTGACCTCAGACCTCATTATTCCCAAGCTGTCTAAGCATGAAACAAAATCAAGTTAATGAATTTTGAATTCTGCATCAAATGAACTGGGTGCATTCTAGTGTTAATAAGCAGCCTAAATGCTTCTCATCCATGCTGTGGTATTGAGGAGGGAGTTTTCTTATGGGTCATAGGAACAAGACTTGCAGTACTGAGCCTGATCTGTTGGCCCCTTCTCCAGGCCCTCTCTGCAGTAATGCCCAGCATCAGGTGTTTTATTGAATGCTGGAGATCCCACAGCTTTCCTGGCAAGAGAATAGATTTATCATAGTTGCTTTCATCTAGATCTTTAGTATTTAAAGCTGGTTTAAGTCATGGACATGAATTTTTATGTTCTTTCCGTGAAATCTGACAATCTGGAACTTGTCCCTCCCCTTCTCAATCTTCCTCATCACATGGTGCCACTAACTGGAGACAGAGTCTGTGCTCTGAATACCTGTTCTGTGAGAAGCATTGCTGTTATTTTTATTTTTTTAATACTTCATTTTCAATTTAATTGAGTGCATTCAACTGTAGAGTTTCAGTACCGCAGAGCCCATGATCTGACTGATCTGTTTCAGTACTTGCCATCCTGAAAATCAGTGTTGGATCAAACCAGTGAGTAGCTCAACTTATAGTCTTTCTTAGGTGCCTCACAAGTCGGTAAATGAAACTAAACTATAGTGGAAATATCTGCATATTGTTCTGTGTCTTTTAAGATCTTTATCAGATATAGATTTTAACTTAAAAGATCTATATATTATATGCAGAGACCCCAGGCCTTTCTGTGCATGCGTATGCTCTTCAAATATCATGCAGCTGGTCCTCCCTGCACCAGCTTGTTTCAAGCTTCTGGGAGATTCATGATTCTATTTTCTAGGGCTTTTTGGTTTGATGTGGTTTGGTTTGGTTGGAACTCCCGATGAGCAGGAGCAGATTGGCCAAACTCAGGCAGTTTAGGACATTGTTGGAGGGGCAGTCAGCATACACTCTACTGTGACCCACTGTGCCAGTGACAGTGTGCTCTGAAGAGCAGGGCTCAGGCTTTGTAATGGAAGTGCCCTGTTGCTGCAGAGAGCTCAAGTTTTAAATTATTTGGTTGGGGTTGGAATACTGAATCAATTCTGGTTTTACATCCCTAGTGAATCGTTTTTAAATTGCTACCCAAGAAATGTGTCAGAGGCCTGATTCATCATCATGGGTTAATGTTGTGAAGTGTTTCAGCACCATAGACTGACTTGAGAACACTTCTAGCATGTGCTTCAGAGCATATGCAGACCATTGCAGCGTATACAGGGCTGAAGATACAGGCATTTATTTTTACTCCTCCTCTTTCTCCTTAGGCTTTGTCAAACATTGATTCTCCTCCTGGCTGTGAGCTGGAGCCTACAATGAAACATAATTTTGCTTTTGACAACATGGGCTACGAGGAGAGCTTTGAAACCACTCCCTCTTCATCTTCCCAAGAACGTACTGTGACAATCAACATTGTGGGAATGACTTGCCAATCATGTGTGCAGGCAATAGAAGGCCGGATTTCCAAGGTGAAGGGCATTGTGAGTATTAAAGTCTCCCGTGAACAGAACAATGCTGTTATCAAGTATCTGCAGTTGGAAATAAGTCCGGATCAGATTTGCCTGGAAATTCAGGATATGGGCTTTGATGCCAACATAGCAGAAGAGAAGTTGACAACAGCAACCATAAATCTGTCAAGCTTGAAAGAAGCAGTAGTTAAGTTTCGCATAGAAGGCATGACATGCCAGTCCTGTGTCACCAACATTGAAGGAAAGATTAGGAAACTGCATGGTGTGGCAAAAATCAAGGTGTCACTTGGTAACCAGGAAGCAATTATTGCTTACTATCCTTACATCATTCAGCCTGATGACCTCAAGAGACACATCAATAACCTGGGGTATGACTGCACCATTAAAAGTAAATCAGCCCCTTTGAAGCTGGGTGTCCTTGATCTCCAGCGCTTGCAGAATGCAAGCCCCAAGAAGACACCAGCAAGTTTTGAGGGTGATGGGTTGGATCCACTGGTTGCTGAGATGAGTAGCACAGCTACGGTGACTGTAGAGATAGAAGGCATGCACTGCAAGTCCTGTGTCAGAAACATTGAAGGAAATATATCAGCTATTCCTGGAATTAAAAGTATTAAAGTGTCTTTGGAGCAAAAATGTGCTGTGGTAGAGTATAGCCCAAATTTAATTACCCTGTCAGATCTGCAGCAAGCTATTGAATCCCTTCCACCTGGAAACTTTAAAGTATGCCTCCTTAATGGTTCAGAAGCAAATAAAGGAGCATCTCCATCACCTGCTTTCACAGGTGATCTCATCAAACAGCCGCTGCAAGACCCGACGTGCATAGTTGTTATTAAGATTGATGGCATGACCTGCAATTCTTGTGCACAGTCCATAGAAGGGACCATATCAGAGAGACAAGGAGTGCAACAGGTAGCAGTTTCTCTGGCTGGCAGTACTGGAACCATACATTATGATCCAGCTGTCACTAACGGCGAAGAGTTAAGAGCTGCCATAGAAGACATGGGATTTGATGCTTCAGTGCTGACAGGTAACAGTGTTTTTTTTCTGTGGGTAGCATGCCAGGCTGGGCTGTGTGACACCTGCTTTGAAATTCTCTTCTAGAGAGAAACTCTTAAAGCATCACATTGGCATTGTCTTTTCTGAATGACTGGCCTGATCTGACATCACTTAGCAAGGGGGAGCGGTTTCAGCTGTAAAGCAGCTTGTTTCAGGCATTCATAACTGCACTAATGGCTGTAAGAGTTGAGTTGTGTTATGAAACCAAAATATTTGAGAGTTGGTACAAGGTCTTTCAAACAGCTCATGCCCTTACCCACTGAAGTAAGTTTTCTACTATGGCCACAGGCTGCTGTAAGTAGGTCTATCAAACCAAATGTTTTCATTTATGTTCCAGAATACTAAAACCTACAAACTTAATGAAATCTCTTTCATTTAAAACCACTTTTCACCTAGCTAAAACCTCTTAAGAAGTTGCTTTGATGCACAATCTCCTCTCTAGTGAATTTCAAATGTAGCAGTTTTTACCGGCTTCAAACTAAACAGATTTGCTTTGAAATAGTGATGTAGTTTACCTGAAATTAATTAGTTTGATCACAACAGACCACATCCTATTCACTTCTTTCATGCATCCAAACCTTCTGAATCTGTGGTACTACTGCAAATGAGGCAGGGCCAGTATGTGGCGTTTAATTATTATTTGTTTGGTTTGTAATTTGTTAGTACGAGACCTCCCAATCCATCTGTGGGAAAAGAGGGAATCTCCTGTGTTTAACACATTCAAAAGCAACTCCTGCTCCTTTACACAAAGGAGGCAGTTTGTGAACATAGCTGGAGCTGTTGTGTGTCTGTTCAATGTCTGGTAAAGAACAAAAATGATTACAACAGGCCTGTTTGTGTTGAGGTCTCCTGGGTGCTTCCACTACTCGTTTTGCACTACTTGCAGTGTAAATACTGCACCATAAAGAGAAACCTGTTAAGAAACTTGTCCTTTTCCTTGTTTGAGATGAAATGCTATGAGTACTGCATAGATGACAACAACAGAATGGACTGGACTGAATTCTGTGACCCTCTAGGTATCTTTATCAAGTGGAGGCAGATGTCAGGTCCAGGCATTGAAATTAAGGGGAATCATTTGTCATCTGAAAGTGGAGAACTAGTTCTGTAGAGTTAAATGATCATGCAAGTGGTACTGGTGAGTGTATAGTTTTATAAGCCTAGGAGTAATATACACTATTTCCATGTAGAGACCAAGGTTACTGGGTCACCTTTCAAACTACTGTGAGGATTTGTGTGATTGATATGTGTGACTTGTTTGAACTTTTGCATCATCCATTCACACTGTAAATAGTGTTTGTTCGGCGTATTTGTTCATTTATTCAAGATACCTCCACTGCAGAACACAGGCACCAGCCTAATGCCAGCAAAGCTGCAGTGCAGCCTCGACCTCCAGAGCCTCCTCACCAAGGCTGTGTCTTGGATGCTCTTCCAGACAGTCCTCACCTTGATGGGTCAAACCAGCTCAGTGGAGCAACAGCTGAAAAGTGTTTTTTGCAAATCACAGGCATGACCTGTGCATCATGTGTGTCTACCATCGAAAGAAATCTGCAGAAAGAAGACGGTATTAAATTTAAAATTCCTATAATGGGTCTATAAGGGACTGTGGGGTGAAAAAGGTATTCTGTGTGATTCTATGGAATAGGTTGTGGTACAGCATCTGAAGGTAAATAGACTTAATGCTCTTTTTAGTGCTAATACAACTATGTCACTCTTTTACTATCCTACTGCACTGGTGGACAAACCTCATGGACATACTTGTAACAGTAAGTTGTTGCAATGAGATAAAAATTTCAAGTAATTTCAAGTAAGACAAGAACAGAGAAAGGGTTCTCATTTAGTTTTCAGGGCCTTGTTGCTTTACAGAGCAATCCATCTGCTCCAGAGCTGTTGAGAGCTCTGGCATGTTTTTGATGTGAAACTTACCCTTCAGGGCGCATTTGCACAAGCAGGTATGAACAAATGCATTGCTCCAGTGCCAGGGTAAGCTTAGGCAGAGCAGTGTTTGCTAGTCTAGAAGTCTGCAGGCTGGAGCTGCCTTTCCTCTGACCATATGGAAGATGAACAGATGAGCCTTGGCAGCCTCTGATTTCATTTGTGTCAGCATGCCTTTGGAGGGTTTTGCTTACTGATTACTGCATCCCCAGTCTCACAGTGATGGTCTCACTGTCTTGATTTAAAAATCCAAGAAACCATTAGCACTTCAAAACTATTTTTTTTACCTATGAATTTTATGTTTTGCTTTTCAATTCTAAATGTAGATTTCTGTGGGGTTTTTATTTATTAAAAAAAAGGAGGAGATGGGAAACAAGAAAATAAAAAAGTCTACCATAGTATCGTGGGGTTTGTTTGGCTCTTTCCAAACTAAGAGAGTCCAGCATAGAGCTCATAGCAGTAAGTGCAAAGATTGTTTCTGAACGTCCCTTTGTCTCATTAGATCATAAAAAACTCACCTCCTTCCATGTTCCTCTCATTGCTAAAGGGAACCACAATGTGGCTGGATCTCAGTAAAAACTTTGCTGTTGTGGCCAGGGAACAACACTAGAAGGAGGCAGAGGAAAATCATTAGGCTTATAATGTCTCAGAGTTGTTACAGTCCTCATTGACAGTCACTTGTAATATTTTATTTTTCTTTCCCTCAAAGGGGCTATATTATCTAACATTTTTTTTATTATGCCACTGCAGGAATTGTTTCAGTGTTGGTAGCACTGATGGCAGGTAAAGCAGAGATAAAATACAAGCCAGAATTCATACAGCCTTTTGAAATAGCACAACTGATCCAGAATTTGGGTTTTGAAGCTACCATCATAGAAGATCATGCAGAAACAGAAGGGCATGTGGATCTTCTTGTAAGTCATGTGTATTTGGTTTAGGAATAGTCGGGTCTGGAAGACTCGTTTTCTTGAAAATACCTTTATTTAAGCACTTGTACCTTCAGCAGCTCAGTTCTAGATGGTGATGTTATTGTTTCTTAATTACTGAAAAGACAAGATCGTTTGTCTTAGAAGAACCTATCCAAATGCACTGAAATAAAAGGTGATAATTCTATGTACAGACTAGACTTTTCTTAGCAAGCAGGAATAAAACAGAAGTTTTCTGTCAATAGTACAGATTCTGAGTGATAGAGAATGTGTCACCAAATATGTACTGCCAATGCTGGGGGCTTTTTATAGAGGTCTAAGAACTTTGGATAAAATTAGTTAATTGTTTTATGAAGGACAGATTCTTCAAATGTCAGTTTTTATTCTCTGACAGATACCTACTTCAAAACAGATAACAGTCTGCAGTTGTGTTAATAAAACAGAAGTAATCAGAATAATGCCTTGTTGAAGCCACAGGGAAATTTAAGTAAGCAACGTGAAGTTACATGTGCAGAATTTGGCTTTGCTGGTGTTAATATAGCGGTTGATAGAACTATATTAGTTATACTATTACAGTTAATACAACATCTGAGTTCTGCTATACAAATACATAGCTGTGACTATAACAGCTGGTTGCAGAATTTTATACTAAAAGTGGATAGTTGTATTCTCAGCTTTGTATCATTTAAGACAGCTCTATAAAATCTTTATGCTGAGACCTTGGGTCAATACCAGAAGAGCTTGAGTAGTCATATAGAATTAGTACCTCTGTGAGATCAGGAGGCCTTGTTTCAAGTTCATCTACAAATATTGGGTGAATATATGGGATTGATAACTACCTAAATTTGTCTTTTCTTTAGATTACAGGGATGACTTGTGCTTCTTGTGTTCACAATATTGAATCCAAACTCATGAGAACAAATGGCATATTTTATGCCTCAGTTGCACTTGCAACTTGCAAAGCTCACATCCAGTTTGATCCTGAAATTATTGGACCTCGAGATATTATAAAAATAATCAAGGTAGGATTTAAGAATTTTTTATGTATGGACAATTATAAGGTGAAATTTAAAAGGATATAGAGCAGCTGATAATTGAGAGGTTTCACTGACTTTTGCAGATGACACAGTTATTGCCATATGTTTTTATGCTCTTGTGCTGAAGCTGCTGTGCTGCACAGTCATGTGTAGTCTCACAGGTTGTTACTCTAAAAACACATACTAAAAACTACAAAAAGAAACCTTTTTTTATCTATATGTGATAAAAATCCAATATATTTATTCTTTGCAATTCTGTGTGTACAATCATGTGTCTCTCATTTCCAGTCATTTTAGTGGTCTTAATATTTCATAAAAAAAATTCTACTTTTTTTTGACAGTGAAAGGCTGTAAAAGAAGTTTTGCCACAGCTCATACCACAAGTATTACACATCTCTGTATACACTTGCATTTATTCTCACATCAATAGAGTGGAATTTTTTAAACTGGAAAAGCTTGTGATACAGCCACTAAATGAAAAAAAAATCCTGGCTTACCAATAATCACATAGATCATAAAATCCACCATTACCATGGCCCAGATGTGGACAAAACTTCCTTTTTTGCCCACCAGAAGGGAAGAAAATGTGCTGTATGAGGTGCATGCAGTGAGTAGTCAAGAGGACAATAGAGACTTTTTGCCCTCTGTGCTCTGGAGGATTTATTCAGAAAAAAATTCCTAGACTACAGGATTGATGGAGCAGCAGTTATTAACATATTAACTAGTAGACTGTTCAGGATGGCAGAGGAGTTCTGTAAAGCATATATTGCCAGAGAAGCATTTCATGATGCAGGTAGGAAGTTTAGATGTATTGTTCTTGCAAGCGTGCTTTGGGTTTTTGGGTGTTTGAGGGAGGGGCATAGTTCTAGCCCTAACAATACGATTGCAGTCACAGCCTAATGTCCTGAGTCAAAACATGGAGAGGTTTAGGTTGGACATCAGGAAGAATTTCTTCACAGAAGGGGTGATTAGGTATTGGAATGGGCTACCCAGGGAGGTGGTGGAGTCACCGTCCCTGGAGGTGTTTAAGAAAAGACTGGATGTTACATTCAGTGCCGTGGTCTAGTTGACAAGGTGGTGTTTGGTCATAGGTTGGACTGGATGATGTCAGAGGTCTTTTCTAACCTAATTTATTCTGTGATTATGCTGCAGTAACTCACTGAAGTGTCAGTCAAAGCTGGCTTTTTGCTTATATTTGTTTCTGGAATGCTTTGCCCTGTAGTCTACATGTTTAAACGGATTTTAGACACTTTCATTTTTAACTTCAGGTTTATATGCTAAACTGTAATGTTTAGGATTTGCTTACAAGGTTGTCTAGCCCAGTGGCTTCTGCATTTTTACTTCCTTTGTGATATGTCTCACCTCTCATAATTATTCCAGTGGAGGTGAAAGGGCAGGCATACCTTGTCCTTGAGGGGATGAGCAACAGAATTCCAGCTGTCAGTGGGAGCTTACTGTGCCTAAGACAACTGGGATGCATACTGCATCTATACACCATGTTCATGTATAGGTACCAGAAATCCTTATCAGTCCAGATTTTGAGTACTGACTGAAATATCCTCTCATTTTGGAAGGATCTAAAAATAAATAAGGAGTCGGCATTTATTAAATATGGAACAGTGTCCTTTTCTGACATTTCTTCTAAAAGTAGTGTCATTTAAGTATGTTATAAGTAATAGGGTTAGTTTAATCAAAACTAACTGATCTTTCCTCCTCTGTCAATAAAAAGGAAATTGGCTTTCATGCTTCTGTGGCTAGAAGAGATCCAAATGCACATAACCTGGATCACAAAAAGGAAATACAGCAGTAAGCATTTCTTTTTCTCTCTCACTAATTAACATGTCTAGATCATATCTTGTAACTCATCTCTCCCCAGGACTCTTCCCAGTTAATTAGCTTATTCTTGTGTAAAGCATATTTAATTTTACTATTCACCATTTGGTTCAAGTACTTTTATTACTTTCATTAGTTTTATACAGTTAAACATGTAGGAGACACTGAAACTGTCCCTAAATGTTGGATCTTTGCAAATATCCCAAAGCTCTGCACTGTGAGCACACTGGCCTGAGTACTGCAGAGTGTACAACAACCAAGGATTTACAGTTTCTCCTTTTCAGGTGGAAGAAATCTTTCTTGTGCAGCCTACTGTTTGGTATCCCTGTCTTAATCATAATGATTTATATGCAAATACCCAGTGGTGAGCACCATGGGTCTATGGTGCTGGAACGGAACCTCATTCCTGGATTATCTATTTTGAATCTTCTCTTCTTTATCCTGTGCACTTTTGTTCAGGTATGTCCACAGTACGTCCTAGGGGTTTCGTTTCTATTCATTTCCTATTTCATTTATGTAATCTGATGTGGTAAAGACAGGAGACTGGAAAGCTTTAGTGGATTAGGCCTTCTCCCTTGTCTGTACCACCTACAGAAAAAAGTGGCACTTTTCTGCAAATTATCCATTCTGTATTCACTCACAGTACTTACTGCTGCCAAAGTTGCATCAGATAGTTTTCCGAGTGGGGAAGGTACTGTCACAATGAAAAAAAGGCGTGATCATCTGCAAACTAATTGGGTAGCTATAGGTAAATCCTTTCATCTTCTGTACCTTGTTTACTTTGCATAGCTGAGGAAAAGGATGATATTTAGCTGGTTTTAAAAATAAGGAAGGGCAAATGAGAGATGTCAATGGAGTCAGTCTTCCAGGAGACCTGAAATTATATCAGTACAAAATTTGCATAGGACAGCAATGCTTTCTCTTATCTACTATGTTTTTTAAATTCTGCTATGGGTAGTATTATGTACACTCTCCATTCACTGCTGTGGTTACTGCTGTGATCTTAATACAAGTCTGTCCATGCTTACACCAACAGTTTCTTGGCGGATGGTATTTTTATGTACAAGCTTACAAGTCGCTGAGGCACAGGATGGCCAATATGGATGTGCTCATCGTACTGGCCACGACGATTGCTTACGTGTATTCCTGTGTGATCCTGATAGTGGCGATAATTGAAAAGGCAGAGGAAAGCCCTGTTACTTTCTTTGACACTCCTCCAATGTTGTTTGTGTTCATTGCACTTGGCAGATGGCTGGAACACATAGCAAAGGTAACTCATCTTCATGCTAGTTATTGTTTAATTATGATAGGAGTAGAATAAAACTATTCAGAGGAATTTTGAGTCAGATGTTTCTGATGCAGCCTATACTGTACAAGGTCATTTAGAGTTCATTGTGTTGAGTAGACATCAGCATTTATATATCTCAATATATCTTAAACATTAATCTCTCTTTCTTAGAGTAAGACCTCAGAAGCTCTTGCTAAACTTATGTCTCTTCAAGCCACAGAAGCCACTGTGGTGACTCTTGGACCTGACCACTCTATTGTCAGGTACATATTTATGAACCAAAATCGCTTCAGCCTGCCTGGGTCACAGACTATGCTTGATCCAGTTAACATGAAAGCTGAGAGCATAAATAATCTGTCTGTTTTACTTGTGTCTTTTGTAGGGAGGAACAGGTAGCTGTTGAACTGGTTCAAAGGGGTGATATCATAAAAGTTGTTCCCGGTGGAAAGTTCCCAGTGGATGGAAAGGTCATTGAAGGCAGTTCTATGGCAGATGAGTCTCTCATTACTGGTAACTCCCCTTACCTTGTGCAAAAAAATGAAAGCTTCTAGAACTCTTTATTACAAGAAAAGAGAGCAGACCTAATGCAAACACGGCTGTCTGAATAACCTCCCACCTTAATGGATACTGTGGCTTGCCTTTGTGAGCTTGAATTCAAATCCTGTGTCTGCAACACCCTAAAAAGCTGAAGAATTTCCACTCAGTTTTGTCACTTACTAATGTACTGATGGGATGGGTAGAGTCTAAACACTATTGTCATTATTCCAGTGATCTGTTTGGAGTTTCCTCTAGAATGTAATTGTAGAGATGGTACCTTTTCAGAAATAACTTCTAAGGGTTAATGGGGAAATATTGATGAGATGCTGGGGTATGTATGACAGGGCTCTTCCAGTGAGCAAGTAGAGGGAAAGGAAGCTTCATAACTTGACACCTATTCAGGGTCATGGGACTTTTTCACACCTTCTGAAATTTTCATTTCATCTGATAAATAAAGTAAGGATTTAATGAATTTTGCAATTCTTATAAATAAGGTAAAGGATAGAAGAAGTTTACATTGACATTGGCTTACTTGTTTTAGTTACGTATTTACTTTACTTGGGAACCCCGACACCCTTAACTTAAGAGAACCAGTTGTTATCACTAACCCTGAAAATACAGATTTTGTAGAGCTACTGTTCTTGGAGTGGAAGCATGAGAACAGGAGCTTTTCCACAGAGAAAACTTTTCTAGTCTTTGAAAGCTGAGGATTGTAGAAATAAAGGCAGATTGCTCTAACTCCCATGACAAGGCAAAGTGTTAATGGAGAAATTCCTAGAAGTTCCTTTTCCAACTAATTTGCTCCTGGCCCTGTTGAGGGATGTGATACTGAAAAGTTAAGACCAAGGAAACAGCATTTCCTTTGAAATTAAACCTACTAAAAGGTTTATGGAAGTATGACGCTACTTTTACATGTCTTCAGCAGACAGAGATACACAGTATGTGATTTCTGGTCATTATTGCTTGGTATACTGAGTTTGCTAACAATGAGCTGAACACTAATGGACTGTGTTATTAGGGGTATTGGCTCATTTATTCCTACCTTTTCTTTCTAGGGGAACCTATGCCAGTCACTAAAAAGCCTGGGAGCACAGTGATTGCTGGTTCTATAAATGCACATGGCTCAGTTCTTGTTAATGCTACTCATGTTGGTAGTGATACCACTCTGGCACAGATTGTGAAATTGGTGGAAGAAGCTCAAATGTCAAAGGTAAAAATAATAGACAAGAAAACCTTAAATAATCAAAAGATTCTATATTTTCAGCAAACTGTGTTTTTCCAGACTCCAAAAAAGAAATAGATAAAGACTATTGCATATTTTCATGAACTCTGCATATTTATTTGTTTTGACCATAAACATGCAAATAACTGGTTTTCTTTTTTATAGGCACCCATTCAGCAACTGGCAGATAAGTTTAGTGGATACTTTGTTCCATTTATCATCATCATTTCAACAGTGACATTGATAGTATGGATCACAATTGGTTTTATAAATGTTGATGTTATTAAAAAATATTTTCCTGTAAGTAATTTTATTAAGAGATGGATTTTTTTTCTTAGAATGCCTTACAGTGTACTTAACATACTTTCTGTGCATAGGTTTTATGTCACAACCTGGCAAATATTTTTGTGCAATGTAGTGTTTCCTAGACAGAGCAGATAATTACACTTGTTAAAATCTCTCTGCAGGTATAAATATACCTTTGCATTTCCCCCTTAGTTATGCATGGGGTTCTTACAAATGGAAATTATTGGCAGTCTTTCTGGACTAAACATGATCTATAGCTGCATTGCAAGGAGCCATTCCTGTCATGTCTGAAATATTTGTGGACATTCCGGTTCCTGATGGCAGATAGTGGTTTTGGCTTTAGAAAGAAGATGAGCTTCTGCAATCTTTAGGATGTGTATTTGCTATGCTCAGGAGCTGTGGGGATCTGTGTACCTGGAAATAGGGTTCTCCTTTGCTAAGCTATAAAGGAAATTCCAACAAGTTATATTGTCGCCTGAGAGCAGAGTTAAACATATGTGTGCTTGAGCAGCAAAAAATACAGAAAATACTGTCATAAACTATTCATAACATTGATCTTTATTTAGCATTATGGTAGAATAATAGATTGCTTTCCTACACTGGAGGCTTCCAGACAAATGTGTTTTTTTATATTACTGTGATTGATTGTACATCTGTATCGTACATCTTATTGCACATCTGATTGTACATCTTCTGTCAGCGCTCTTACATATCTTTAATTTTTTCCCCTTTCTCTTCCTTCTTCTTGCAGAATCAGAGCAAACACATTTCAAAAGCTGAACTAATACTGAGGTTTGCATTTCAAACCTCAATCACTGTGCTGAGCATTGCATGCCCTTGCTCTTTAGGCCTGGCTACCCCCACAGCTGTAATGGTGGGCACAGGAGTGGCTGCACAGAATGGTATTCTCATCAAAGGTGGAAAACCCCTGGAAATGGCACACAAGGTTAATAGTTTATTCTGTACTTTTGTATCTTACACAGCTATTGCTACATGAAATATAATTTCCCAGGAAATCCTGCAGGTCCAGAGAAAGACTGCAGAAAGTTGTTCTTTTTTTTTTTTTTTAATTCACTGCTGCTCATTAAAGTAAAGAAGACAAATCTGACCTTCTTTCTTCAAAGCAGTCACAGCAAAGTGTTGAGAGCCAACAGATCCTGCAATCTCATGACTATGAGGCTGCTAATCTTCTGCATGGCCTCAGGGGTTTCTGACTTTTGCACTTTCTTTACCTCTTCTGCAAAAGAGCCCAGTAATCCAGTAGGGTTTTTCTTTCCTCAGAGAGCTATTGTGAAATGCATATTGTTCATGATCAGCAGTTTAAAATGTGGGATGTAAGAGAAAAACCAAATTATTTGAAACTGTTTTGTTGTATAGAAAAAAAGATAGAAGGGAGGAAGAAAAAACCCTTCAAAGACACAAAAATGATGAAAAGAGGAGGAAGAAGTTGAAGGAGGAAGAGGCTTGACATGTCCACAAAGAATATGAATTGAAACCATGCTATGATAGACTGTATTAGACATACACAGAACAATTTAAGGGAAAAGGATGGTTAAGAGCAAGTTAGTCAGAGTGATAATTCTCGTTCCTATTGGACCAGAAGTTCCAAGTCTTTGAAACAAAAAAAAAAAAGACTGCTAAATAATGCTGGAACTTTTTACCTTTTGGATCTAAGCAAAACTAGGGTCAGGGCTTTGAAAACTGGGATTCTGCATGCTGATGTGTTGAAATAACTGAGAATGGAAAAAATGCCTACTTTGGTAAGTTTTTTTGTTCTTGTGTTTCTCTCTGCTGTGTCTATTTTCAGCATTAGAATTAACTTTATCTTTGGATTTCATTATATGTTTGGCTGTATTTTTTGGTTCATTCCTGATTCCTCAAGACCTATCACCAAACCACTTCCTGAGCCCTCTTTCCTCAGTGCTATTGTCAACTGTTTAGAACAGCATCCATAAAAGCCCTCTTTGCATCACATAGGTTGTGGTAAAAGTGATTAAGGTGCCATTGCATGAGTCTTGCATGAAAATACATGTACTGTCCTTTGTGTGTGCATCTAGTCCTACAATGACAGCTGTTGTCTGAGATCCTGATGTAGGTACAGGATGATGGTGTAGCTTGAGTGAAATCACTGTATGGGGAATGAATAAGAAAGTATAAGGAGATGTACTGTACAAATAGTTTAAGGTACATACAGAAATCCGTAATTTTGTAGGGTTATTCTGTCTTCTTGTGGATATAGTCAACTATTTCTTAAGGTCTTGACTGCATTTATGTTCCAAAAACATATGAGCATCCCTTTACTCACAGGGCTTAGGGAGTAACTGTGGTTTATTTCTTGCAGATCAAGACTGTAATGTTTGATAAAACTGGGACCATCACCTATGGAGTTCCGAAAGTCATGAGGGTGCTTTTGTTGGGAGACACAGCTGTGATCTCCCTGAAGAAGGTACTGGCGGTTATTGGCACTGCAGAAGCCAGCAGTGAGCATCCTTTAGGAGTGGCAGTCACTAAATATTGCAAAGAGGTACTTAGTCTTCCTATTTCATCTAAGGCCTGAAGGCGTCTGTGCAAATGCAGAAATGTTATATAAAAGGATCAAGTTCCAGAGGGACAGGCCTGCCTGAAAAGTAACAGGCTGAAAAGCTGGGAGGCTGAAGGCAGGGAGGTACTGCAGAGAGATCTTAACAAGTTAGAAGACTGGGCAATCACCAACCACATTGAAGTTCAGCAAGGGAAAGTGCCAGATTCTGTACCTGGGGTGGGGCAACCCTGGATGTACGGACAGACAGGAATGAGATGCTGGAAAGCAGTGCCATGGAAAGGAACCTGGGGGTCCTGGTCGATGGCAAGTTGAATCTGACTCAGCAGTGCCCTGGCAGCCAGGAGGGCCAACCGTGTCCTGGGGGGTATCAGGCACAGAATTGCCAGCCAGTCGAGGGAGGGGATTGTCCCGCTCTGCTCTGCACTGGTGCAGCCTCACCTTGAATATTGTGTGCAGTTTTGGGCACCACAATATAGGAAAGATATTGAGCTGTTAGAGAGTGTCCAAAGGAGGGCAATGAAGATTGAGAGGAAGCCATATGAGGAGTGGCTAAGGGCACTTGGTCTGTTCAGCCTGGAGAGGAGGAGACTGAGGGGAGACCTCATTGCAGTTACAACTTCCTTGTGAGGGGAAGCAGAGGGGCAGGCACTGATCTCTTCTCTATGGCGACCAGTAACAGGACCTGAGGGAATGGCTGGAAGTTGTGTCAGAGGAGGTTTAGGTTGGATATTAGAAAGAGGTTCTTCACCCAGAGGATGGTTGGGCACTGGAACAGGCTCCCCGGGGCAGTGTTCACAGCACCAAACCTGACAGAGTTCAAGAAGTGTTTGGACAATACTCTCAGGCATATGATGTGACTCTTGGGAATGGTCCTGTGCAAGGCTAAGGGTTGGACTTGATGATCCTTGTGGGTCCCTTCCAACTCAGCATATTCTGTTATTCTGTGATTTTATGGTTGTGCATCTTAGTCTGGACATTACCAGAAGGTATATTTTAAGCTGTGCTTTTCTGGTAACACTGTGGAGTTCTCAAGCAAGACCTTACAAAGTTTTTCTTGAATTAATAGAAAAATAAGGATTGTGGAATATGTGCAGGAGCAATAATTATACTTAAAATAGCATTGTGAAGCAAATGTAGTGACATTTCTTGTGTTACCTGACTGTAGTCACTTCTCTTAGTCACTTGCTCATTTCAATAAATTAGGAAAAGAGATTTAAAACTTGAATATTAAACTGTAATATTTTGTGAGTTTCACAAATTAATTAATGGATTACTCAAATCTTTGCAAATTTAACAAATCCTCAGAGGTCCTGTATATATTGTGTTCCTTAAATGTTTCAGAAAGATTGAAAGCACAAATCATAATGAAAATAAACTGTTTCTTTCTGCTAAGAAAAGTCCTTAATTGATTTAGGGAAAAAATAATTGGAAAGAATATATCAAACTTATTAGTGATAGATCTTTCACTGATAAAATTTAGAACTGAACACTGAATTTAGAAGTATGAGTAATTAACTGGTTGCCTTTCTTGTAGTTTACATTTTCTATTTACAAGTTCTCTTAGTACCCTGATACTTCTGTAGTTATCCCATGCACCAGTTACTACTGGATCATAGCTTATATGAATTGTAATGCTATACTGTTTGATAATATTCTTACCATCCATCTTATCATCCCTGTGTTTTAAGAAGGTCACTAAAAGATACATATAGTTCCAACTTCCAGAAACAACCCAGAATAACTTGTTTATCGATAAATATTTTCTCCATTCTTTTTGAAACTGATAAGATCCTGGTAATTCTTTTCTTATCTTGAAGGTACTCACTGGCTTCTCACTCTAACTCAACAGGAAAACCCAGTTCCTTATCATCCAGCTAGATCACTCTAGGAATTAGAAACAGGTTTTCACTATACTTTTACATATATGTATACATATATATATATGTGTATATAAAAGGTCTGATCTACCAGAGCCAGTTGTCTGTGAGGTTAATTAGAAGTTGCATCTTTTCAGAAGGTGTGTGGCTTCAATTCCTAATCTTGGCTGAAGTCGTGAACCACCAATCTAACTTTTTCATGCTTAAGCTACCAGGAAAAGCTGTTCTTTATAGTTTGCTGGTGCCAGGACTGAGACCTGAATGTGATCTGTATGGCTGTCCCTTTCTAGAAGTCTAAGCCACAGCACATCCAAAACATGCTTATTTTTAGTTCTGTGCTACTAATACTCTGTGCTAGTTTTTGGTTGGTCAGTCATTGTCAAGAGGAGTGAGGCCTCTTTTTTGCAGGAGTTAACTAATGTTTGTACCCCATTTGGCAGCACAGACTGGTGATGACCTCTGGTTATGTCTACAGGAGCTTGGCACTCAGAGTCTGGGATACTGCACCGACTTCCAGGCAGTCCCAGGCTGTGGTATCAGCTGCAAAGTCGGAGGAGTTGAGGCCATCCTCAGCACAGCCAATCAGGGTCTCGATAATCTGGATGCTAACAGGAGCGGGGACAGCAGGGCTCCTCTGGGAGATAACGCGGTGATCACGCTCTTGGAATCACGTGGTAAGTCTGCCCCTGAGGTGACCACCTGTGGCAATGTGAGAGATGATGAATCAACAGTGCCAACCATTGTAAACCAATCCTACTGGACTAGGAACAACAGAAAAGTGGATTTGTGGCAGAAGGAGGCAAAGAACAAAGAGGACCAAAATGTGGCTTAGCAAAAATTGAAGCTCTTTTCTGCAACTCTTGATCTCGCTGCAATTCAGAAATCTAAATGAGAATTTAGATGCTACAGTGATGGATACTTGAAAATTACATACAATACTTATGCAATATTCCTTTTGGATAGGAGAATGGTCCTGCCGACTGCAAAGTTTGCCAGTTAGTGATATCTTCCCATTTAGAACAATTACCTTTAACATATATTTCTTAGTGCAACTTTTTATATCCTACCCTTCAGTTCCTTATTAACTTTGGCCTTTTATTTTGTGTTCATATACTTCTCAGAGCATTTAAGTAAAAAAAAAAAATTCATCAGATGCACAATAAAGCACTTTATATCTGAAAACAGAGTTTCAGTGTGCGACATTTTTGATTAGGCCAATACACTTGGGTTTTTTTCAGACTCTCTGGAAGCCACTTTGGTCTTTTGTACTGTAGGAGAGAAAGTAAAGGTATTTAAAACCTTCCTTAAGAAGCTCATCAGTTCTCTTCAAAAGGCTGTGGTGCTCCTGACCTTTTTGAGAAAGCTATTAGAAGAATTAAATAGAATAAGAACTTTAATCATCAGAACTGTGCCATTTGTAAATGGTGTTAATGTAATATTTTCTCACCTTCTCATACGGCTCTTGTGAAGTTGGATTGAATTCATAATGAGGTTTATTGTTTATTAGAACAAAACTACTTTTTTCTTGTCAGAAATAGCCTTTATATTTGAAAGAAGTCATTAGCTGTGAGAACAAAGGAGGATGGCATTTACTAAACATGCATACTGCACTTATTCAGAAAAACTGTGCCAACTGACAAAGGCAAATACGGGCAAATACCTCTACTAAATTCATGACACATTTCTGTATGTAAACAGGCACAGATTGCATCTTGAAGGAGAAAAGTTTCATGAGGCTGTCTTCAGGCACTGCCTATGCCCAACTTGTCATCCTCGAACATCTCTGCTTGCGTACACTATTTCCGAGTTGCTAATTTTTCTTTTTGTCTGTGCACAAAGGTCCATCACCATCTCATACATACTCAGTGTTGATCGGAAATCGTGAGTGGATGCGACGCAATGGCTTGAATATTGCAAATGATGTGAATGATGCAATGACGGACCATGAAACGAAAGGACAGACTGCCGTACTAGTGGCTATAGATGGTAACTGTTGTTCCTTGGAGTGACAATAAATATCAGTTGATCCTACTGAGGAAGGGATAAAAGCAAACTCTGGAGCAGCTGATCACTGGCTTAGTGGCAAGAAGCTACTAAGCTTTTGGTGCAGAACTGCTTGTGAAGGTGTTCTTAAAAGAACCTTTCACCATAGAGCAGTGTTTATAAGATTTTGTTGTGTAGTTTTTAATGTAAGTAATAATTCTGAAACCCCTGTTGTCTAAGACTGTTGTTCAAAAAAGCAGTACCAGTGCAGTACCATGTCCAATCCTGACTTTACATCACCTAGGGGTCACAAGCCAACGTATTGCATCACTGGTTTCAAAACATGTAATAAATAAACATGATGATTCCTTAGATCCGTCAAGTATAAATTAGACTCAATGAGTTTTGCTAGTGAGGTTCTGCTCTGTGCTATACAGAAAGAGATCTCAGATAATACCTTGATATAACAAATGGTTGTAATGGTCATAGATTGCCAGTGCATCTGTGATCTTGAAATGAGGCCTGTGATTCATTTACTGTACAAATATTCTTGGTGCTCCTAGAGGGCAATTCTGAGAGGCATTTGCACATGGATACACCTTTAAATCAATGGGTTGGAAGGCAGATGCAACACCTCTTTGTGAAAGTAATTAATTCTAATAGAGATCCAACCCTGAAAGAGTAGGGGACATAAAACCAGACACTCTATGTGCTTCCTCTTGGAGGATTGGCTTCAACATTTCTCCTGGGCACAAATTCCAAAACTTTCTCTGGCCCACTATCATGTTTATTTATACCATAAAATATAGGAGTCAGGCATGTTTAAAAGCTACCCTCCTCCCCTTACTCCTGGTCCTTAAATATCAAAGATGTTTACTGTTTGATCTGAAACAGATAAATGAGGAAAGAAAGAGACCTTAAATGAGAAAGCTGCAGACAGTTATGCAGGCAATAATGCCCAGAATGTGTTGGAGTGATAGAGGGGAAGCCCTTTCTCTTGCTGCCACTTTGCCTCCTACAGCTCTCTCTAACAGAGGACGTTTCTTTGTGCAGGTATGTTGTGTGGAATGATTGCAATAGCAGACACTGTCAAGCAGGAGGCAGCCCTTGCTGTGCATACACTGAAAAGCATGGGAATAGATGTGGTGCTGATAACGGGGGACAACAGAAAAACTGCAAAAGCCATTGCTACTCAGGTATCTGCTTCTTTGTGTTTCAAAAGAATATACGATGAGGTTTTAAAACTCTGGTTTGCCCCAGTGAATTTGAAGCAGGACTTCAGTTTCCCTGGAATCCCAGTTTCCCTGGATATGTTAAATGAAGGCTAACATTTCTTGAACTGGACTGCAAATCATAGGTCAGGTCCTATGGCATAGTAAAGGCCAGCAGCTGCTGAAGACATGCAGTCTTCTCCAGAGGTATAGAGTTCCTTGCAGTAATCAGTTGCTGAACTGAAGCCTTCTGCTTCCCTTCACTGAAGGGCAGTCCTGTTTGGTTAGTGATGAAGGAAGATTCCTTGAAGGTCCAGTCCTGTTCACAACAAGGGAAGTGGAGATTTGTCTGTATCTTCAAGGATAACATAGTAGTAACAATATGAATTATTGTTAAGAAGCACAGCAGTTTAAAGGATGTTGGGTTTATAGGAGATTCCCCTGATCTCAAACTCTAAATGCAAAATGAGGAACGGCTGAGGAACTGGAGTCGTTTAGTCTGGAGAAACGGAGGCTCAGTGGGGACCTTATCACTCTCTACAACTACCTGAAAGAAGGTTGTAAACCAGGTGGGGTTGGTCTCTTCTGCCAAGTAACAAACAACAGGACAAGAGAAAATACCTGCGTGGGGCAGTGGTGGAGTCACCATCCATGGAGGTATTTAAAAGAGATGTGGATGTGGTGCTTATGGACTTGGCAGTGCTGGGTTAACAGTTGGACTCCATGATATTAGAGGTCTTTTCCAACCTAATCTATGATTCTGTGATTTTACTGAAACTTTTATTGGTGCATCATGTAGCATGGTTAGCTGAAAACTGCCTCTTTTAACCATTGAACCCTTATTGCTAGGGTAGTGGAGCTTCAGAAGCCCTGCAGGGCATGATGCTTAGGGCAGAGCATCATTTGCCAGCATCTCTGCAGTAAAGATGGCGGGGGCTCTCATCAGGCCTTTTCTTATGCCAAAGGCATGGTGCTCTTCAGCTTTTTGTGTAGCTTGCAAGTGTTGCCTTCACTGGAATCAGTTGGGTTGATATTTCTGTGTTTCCCCTTCACCAGAACAGCAAATGGCTCTCCTTTCAGCATGAAGCATATCACCATCTGAGTGTCTTTCTTTGTACATAGGTTGGGATCAAAAAAGTGTTTGCCGAGGTTCTTCCTTCTCACAAGGTTGCCAAGGTCCAGGAACTCCAAAATGGGAGGAGGAAGGTTGCAATGGTTGGTGATGGAGTCAATGATTCCCCTGCACTAGCCAGGGCTGATGTTGGAATTGCAATTGGAACAGGCACCGATGTTGCCATTGAAGCAGCAGATGTTGTTCTTATCCGAGTGAGCACTACAGTTTTAACCTGTCCTCTTTTATCCCTGATGCTCCTCTTTTTGGTTTGGTATTCTGAAGTCTGCATGTGGAAAACACTCAATGCTCTTCTGTCTTGCAGAATGACTTGCTGGATGTAGTTGCCAGTATTCATTTATCGAAGAGAACGGTTCGAAGAATACGAATAAATCTAATTCTTGCCTTAATTTATAATCTGCTTGGAATACCCATAGCAGCAGGTATGTGGCTGCTTGTTGAAGGCAGCAGTATAGTTGAACTCTGTAGTGCATCTTGTAGGATTCCCTGCTCAAGGAACCAAAGAGAGGTTCCTAGATTATTTAAAACTTGGTAGAAGGATGACAAAATAAATACTTTTTATGTTATATATATATATATATATGAACAAAAATATTTGTTTGCCAAATTTTAAACTCTTAGGAATATGTAGTTCTATGAAATTAAAACCATGCTCTTACTTCCCATAGCAGTACTTGGGGATTAGTTTCTATGTAATCAAACTCAGCTCTAATCAGATACACCACCCCATTTCTGGGTACTTCCTCTTTTACTCACCCTGAATCACACATTTTCTCTCCTACTACTTGCATCCTCTATACCACATGCTCCAGATTCCTACTTAAAATTTACTTCAAGCATTCGTCATTTCGTTTATGAGTAACTTCTTCCTTTGCCTGTACGATTGTCTAGTCTTTCTGTTGCCTTTGCTGTGTTTCATCTGTGCAGAATAGCTGCAAGGGACAAATATTACTACCTTGTGGCCACAGTCTTGTAGCTGTATTTGTGCAAAGGTCATCCCTTGCAACGGAAGGGTCACGTTTAGAAATAAGTGAGTAAATATATATACTGATCTAGTTGTGTTTATGGGAGGTCTCAGCAAGTCATGCTGTAGAACTGTTGATCTGTTCCATAGTATGAAGGAATGGAAATGCTTGTGTTGGGACAGGTGGCTCTGGCTCATGTCCATATTTTTTTTTCTAGGTGTGTTCATGCCTGTTGGCCTTGTGCTTGAGCCTTGGATGGGATCAGCTGCAATGGCAGCTTCTTCTATGTCTGTCCTGCTGTCTTCCCTGCAGCTGAAATGGCAAGTTGTCTTACACTTATCAGTTGGGGAACCATGACAACACTGATGATGGGATGCAAGTGAGACACACTTTGGGCTTTCTATACCTAGATGGACTTGGTCATGTTGATGTTGTAGCAGGTGGTGTGGCAGCTGCTGTCAGCACTTCAGCCTGACGGTCCTTTAGCTTGGGGTTGTTCTGTCTTATCCTTGGCTCCAAAAGAGACAGATGTTGCTATTATGAACTCACTTGGACTAAGACAGTGCTGAGCATTCTTTAACTAGCAGCTGATACCACCTGAGCCCATGTGTTGCAAATCTAGTTCAATACCAAGTAAGGTAATGATCAGCAGGTTTTGCTGTGGATATCAGGTGAATAAGTCATTCAAAAGATAATTCTCCATGATGTAGCAGTCGATTTTTTAAAAAATATTTGTACCTGTTTTGTTTTTATTTTTGTCTATTTAAATTAGCCAGAGAGAAACAGAGAAGCAGTGTATTTATTCTTTTGCACCTTGCTACAGATATCTTTCTCTGTTTTTTCTGAACTATAACAAGATTTTTCAAATTCTATTAATTTTATTAATGCTGCATTTTTGGGTGCCCTTTCTGGTAGTTACATTGGACCTGTTCTTAACAGCATAGAGAGCAAACATCTTTCAAAAATAAGACTTTTTATGGTGTTTGAAATTAATCCAAACCTTCACATATTTTTACTGTGGCTGGGGTCTTTTGTATATTACAATATAGTACAGTACAGTATAGTATAAAATAACGTAGGAAATCAGTTACTGAACTATGTTTCTGATTCTGCAAATGCTTGATGAGACCACAATCTAGAATAAAACCTAAATACATACTTGCGTCTGTTTGCAGAACCAGCCCTACCACTATAGGATTTTCATTCTAGAATCGTTCTGTGCATAGTTATCCAAAGGATGAGAAATTTCCATAAAGGGATTCCTTTATTCTCAGTTTCTTTTGATCTTGTGCAGATTGCATTAAGTATCACATACCATTGTGGGTAGATATTGAGAACCCCCTCAAAAAAGATATTTGGCTTCAGACTTATGGAAGGTGTATTACAGTATATTCTCTAGGACAACAATCTTTCTTGAAGCTTCAGATCAGCTGACAGAACTTCAGATTCCAAAGAACACAATAGTACATATATACGTGAAGAAAACCATGCATATGTGCAATTGCTTTGACTTAGCATACCTTGAATCAGAAAGTGATTTTTGGGTCAGTCAAGTCCATTCATCTGTAATTGTCTACTATGAACCTTCTCATAGTTCAGCAAACTCATAATTTTTCTTGAGGAACCTCACTTTGAGTGGCCTTCTCTTTTACTACTGAAATATTTTATGCTGTGTGACAAGTACTCTTAGCCATTAACATTGTGTCTGAAGTGCATAGAACCATAGAATCATTTGGGTTTGGAAAGACCTTTAAGATCATTGAGTCCAACCATTAACCTGACAGCACCAAGGCCACCACTACCCATGTCCCTAAATGCAGCAAAAGAGTGCTCAACCAATGGCATGTGGCCTTGAATGATTGAAAACTTGAGATCAAAGGCATCTCAAGAGGTGTTCTGCCATTTCTCCATCATCCCCCCTATCCTTCTGTGCCTGTCTTGGCTTGAGAGAATTGGCAGGCTCAATAATTAAGTATTAAAATAAATTATTATTCTGTAGCTGATTTTTGAGACTGTTACATTCTTGACACCACACATCTTAAATTAATTATTTGTGAGCTATTAGATAGGAAGCTGTTAATTTAAACATATGTAATTAATCTATAAATTTATTTTTTCTATAGAGATACTTTCAATACAGTTAGGTTATCAGAAGTTTCAGATTTGTTCCAATGCAGAAGATGCTTCTACATGTTGACCTCTTGGTATTAAACATCTTTTCTCTTTCTCTTCTTAGTTACAAGAAACCAGACACAGAAAGTTATGAAGCTCGAGCTCAAGGCCACATGAAGCCACTCACTCCTTCTCAAATCAGTGTTCATATTGGAATGGATGATAGAAGAAGGGATTCTTCCAGACCAGCTCCTTGGGATCAGATTAGCCAAGTGTCTTTCTCTTCCTTGGCTTCAGACAAGCTGCCGAGACGTAATGGTTTTGTTGAGGAGGAAGGGGGAAAGTGGTCATTGCTCATGAATGGAGGAGATGAGGAACAGTACATCTGAAGCAATGCATTCTTAGTACAGAGAAATGTTTCTCTTCACCAGTGTTGGGAGGGATTGACTTGTTTCATCAAGAGCTTCAAGGTTGTAAATGAAGTTACTCCTTCAGCTCATAAGACACTTGCAACCCAGCTCAATGTTGGGTTGTACAGATGGTGGATTTTTTTCAGGTCACCAGTTATTTCTAGTTATGGAAATAATCTGTGGCTCTATGAACTGGCTTCTTTGCATACAGCAGTTAGTAAAATAATGTAAAATTGTAATTTTCAGAGTCTAAAAGAGTTTCTTTCTCTGTGACTCTTTGCTAGGCACCAAATTCATACTTTTCACTCTTTCTAACTTTATTCTTTCAAGAGCACGTGAAGCAAAAGTATTTTCAGAGCTGCCAAATATTAATGTGTTTCTAAGTGAAATTAGCAATGACATAAGAATCTCTGTGGTCTGAAGTTGAATTTTTACACAGAATCCTAACTAGTCATGTCACTGTGAGAACACTTTGTATTTAGGATTCATGTATGTCTCCTTGGACCAAAAATGCTTTGTTATTTCACTGGCTATAACTCTCTGAAGGGTCTATTTCAAAGATTTTAACTTGTTTTCGGGTTTTGCATCCTTTTGATGCACATTTCCATTGCTAAACTTGTTCTGTGATTCGCACTGCTCTCCTAGATTTTCTCTTTTGCTCAATATGAGCCCTTTTTTCTCCTTTCCTTGCACAAGATATCTTCTATAATTACTGTTATGTATACAGATATTCCTGTCTGGGACAAATTCCTTTAAGTCACCAAGAACTTTTCCATTCCTATTGAAGTCCACAAAGGCAGAAAAATTCCTAGTCCAAGTTATCCAAGATACTTGCAGGACCCTAGGAAGCTCCTGACAGTTGGGCAGTTATCTGTCTCTTTCCTCTGACAGATTGAAGAATTTATGCCACTGTGAGCAAAATTGGTATTTACCATGTTATGACTGAGAGCAGAACTATCACTGGTGGGACTCCAGCATAGCAGAACAGAGCGAGTTTATTGCATAAGTTAACCCCAGCTTGCTGGTTGCTTAAAATGGAGTCCAAAGTTTAAATGACAAATGTGGAAAAATGGCCTTAAAATGTGGGGCTTCTGTTTGCTGTCACATCTAAATAAATGACAGGAGGACTTGAACTAAGAAGATTTGTAATAGCAAATGTAAATTTGTATTCATGTTTTGAATTGGTTTTAGTTTCCTTCTTTGCTCTATTTTATTGAGAAATCGAGGTGCTGAACAACACTTTTTTTTTGCCTTAACATCTTTTCCAAAGCTTGCAGTAACTTTATCCCCATAAATGTCAAATTTATCCCTTAACACTTTTTAGAGTCAAGACAGTAGGAATCAATGGCTTTGGTGCACTGGATCCAGTCCTGGAGTGCTGTGTTGTCCAACTGTGGGACTCCAATGTAAGCAGACCACAGTTTTATAATCTAAAATAAAAACTGAAAGAAGAGGAAATGCTATGCCAAACTATTGCTAAAATAACCACTTACTTTCATTGACTTAAATATAAAGCTGTTTCCAACGCAGGTTCAAATCCTGCTTCTTCTAGTGTAAAAATGAAAAACAAGTAAGAGAGGAAAAGAATTGTGCTTGAAACATTGGCCAGGTCTTCCTCTTCTCTCTTCCTCTCAGTATTGTATTTGAGCTGTCCTTAGCAAACATTGACAGAACTGTCTTATATATATATATAAATCAGTTTTAAAACTCTCTATAAATAGAGATTACTTTCACAGCACACACAGTTTTCAAATATGCCGTAGGTGCCTATACATTTCCCTGTGGGAAAGAGGATCCGCTGTTTCACTGTTCTGTGCTTTCTTACCAGTCCTTATGGTAAAAATATGGTGGTTTTTTTTAACAAACAAACAAATAAATAACTTTGTGTCTTTGCTTTTCTTTTTTCTTTGTTGTCTTTTTTCCTTTTTCTTTTCCTTTTTCTTTTTTTTCAGGGGTACAGAATAAAAAAAGAGCATAAGCAGTGATCGTTGGATTGCAGAATACATATGCACAAGGTTTTGCAACTGTTTTGTGATCTGTTTCGGGCAGGACATATAGGAGGGAAAAAAGCATATTGAAGGGTAGAAATAGGATTCAAAATCATCTTGGGAAAGTGGACAGAACTGGCAAACTTTGCAAACAAGAAAGAAAGGAATTAAAGGTTAGCCCAGCAGAAAAAGGTCAGGTGGTTGTCTGGCATGCACTTTGTGATCTATTCTAACAACATAGTGATTCTGCAAAATTAACAGAAGTATTGAGATGTTTATAAAGACTGTATCATCCATATGACATGAAGTACCTCATTCTGTTGTGTTTTCGAGAGGCATCAGCTGAAATATCAGGTCTAGTTTTATATGTCAGGCTTGTTAGGAAAAATGGATACAGGTCAGAGAAAAGCAGTGATATTTAAGAAAAATCTAGAAACCGTGAGAACATAAGTATATGAGAATGAGAATTATAAGAAGACTGAAAGAGTTTGAGTAGGGTTGCCTACAGAATACTCAAAGGAAATACAAGTCTCAAAAATGAAGAGAATGATTTATTTCTTTCACCTTTTTGGTGTCTTTTATGTTGGTGGTGGCTAGAACAAGAAATAATAGGCTTATTGAATCAAAAAAGATTTAGGGAGGAATTGTGTAACAGGAAAGATTGTGGAGGACAGGAAGAGGTTGCAGAGGGGGATTCTTTGGATGTGCATGGCAGTCAGACACATATCTGATGACATTGCGTTAGCCACAGGTGAATCCTGCCTTGGGTCAGGCAGCTGCCCTGGACAAGCTCCTAACCTTGTCCCCAGCTGGGCTTTCTCTTATTTCTGTGAATGTTTTATGAACTGGAAAATTATTAGAGTAGAGGATTGATCACACTATCCTGCTCTCAAGAAGTGCCAAAGAACTGGAAAAAAGGTTACCTTTGACTTATTTAATAACTTTAAATGAATTGGAAAATATGTTAAGGTTTCCTAATTATATTTGTATAATGTCTTAGATTGTAAACTGCTGTGAAACTTGCATAAATCTTAGAATCAGAGTGGTTTGGATTGAAAGGATCCTTATAGTTAATCTAGTGCAACCCTCCTGCCATGTACAGGGAGACCTTCCACTAGAGTGGGTTGCTCAGAACCCCACCAACCTGGCCTTGAACACTTCCGGGGATGGGGCATCTATAGCTTCTCTGGGCGACCTCTGCCAGTGTCTCACCACCTTCACAAATAATTTTTTCATAATATCTAACCCAAATCTACCCTCTTTCAGTTTAAAGCCATTGCTCCTTGTCCTATCTCTACATACCCTTGTCCAAATTCCCTCTCCAGCTCCCTTTAGGTACTGGAAGGTGCTATAAGATCTCCCTGGAGCCTTCTCTTTTCCAGGCTCTCAGCCTGTCTACATAAGAGAGGTGTTTCAGCCCTCTGATCATTTTTGTGGTCCTCCTCTGCACTTGTTCCAACAGGTCTACCTACATCCTTCCTGTATTGGGAGCCCCAGATGTGGATGCAGTACTCCAGGTAAGGTCTCATAAGGATGGAGTAGAGGGGCAGAATCACTTCCCTCGATCTGTTGGCCACGCTGTTTTTGATGCAGCCCAGGATATGGTTGGTTTTCTGGGCTGCAAGTGCACATTGTTGGGTCATGTTGAACTTCTTGTCAACCAACACTGCCAAGGCATAAATATCTATGAGGAAGTTAGAATAGTTATACATAGTCAAAAAAAAAATATAGGTGGTGGTCCTGACACTTGTGATCATGTGCATTTGTTAAATTTGAGCTGACTCACTGGAGGGGTGTATGAGATGGAGCTCAGCACCTGCATTTTTGTATAACATAATTATGAGCTTTCCTTGTCTCCACGGGGATTGTCTGCCTGCAGCCCTCTGGCAGAGCAAGGCGCTGGTCTGTGACTGCTGTTCCTCTGCCCTGTGAGCCAGATCCAGTAAAAGAGCTGGAGGAAGGTGCCTGAGAAGGCAGGCTCTTGAGGCAATTCATAAGCTCGGTGCGCCAGCTGCTTTCCAGTGTGCCACACTTCTCCTCTTTCCCAGGACTGAGTATTTACATGGATTAGACAGGGCGGAGGAACTTTTCAAATCCCAGTTTTGATCTTAGGTGTCTACATTCTGCATGTTCTCCCAGCATGACTCAGTTGCTGCCTATCTGACCTCTAAATGTTGATATATCTAATGATTTACGTGGGACATCTAGTTGTTTTGCTCTCGGAAAAGTTTGTGGGTCTTTTTCTGTAGCTTTTTTTTTTTCCAATGAACACAGAAGACATCTAATGAATCAGATCTTCGACCTTCATGTTATTTTTAGTGCAATAGCTCAGGAGCACTGTTGCCTGCAAAGTTTTTCAACTATTTTTCTTCTCATGTTATAGTGTTCTGATGCAATTTTTTGGTGCCCTAAGTTCACAGGAAAGAAAGGATTCCATTTAATTTCCGCCTCCTTTCCTTGTTTTTCAAGCAAATAAACTGTCTGATTTCTATCTCAGCTGATTACAACCTTTCTCTGACTAAGTATTAGTTCAAGGATTGTATTTTCTCTAAATGCATTTGTGCGTGAAGAAAAAAATGAGTAGGTGGTGAAATTATACAATGGTGTACAGGGATTTGAAATCAAATAACACTGAAATGTCAGATTTAATTTCCTCTACTAAGACACCAACAACAAGCGTGTTGGTTTTCAGTGGGAAATCGTTTGAGCGTCACAACAAAAGAAGTGGTGAAGCGCAAAACATCCTGCTCACATGTGGGTCTCAAACACACATAAGCACAGGACAAGACATTAATTCCTCTCCTTGTCTCGAGTTAAAAGCACTCAGGCTTTGCAGGCAAGGACAGCCCATCCACAGGCTCTCCATGCAATGATCTGATTTTCATGATTGGTTTATCTTCAAGCTTAAAAGGATGGTTTCTGAAGTTTCCCCTGTTGCTGCAGGGGAAGGGATATGTGGTAGGAGGAGGTGTGTGTTTCCCCACTTGGGCAATCAGCCTCCTGAGATGGAGGTATGTCCCCTAGGAGGTTTGTGCTGGTCAGCGCTGAGCAGTGCTGCAGTTCAGGGACATCCTGGCATCAGGGTTAGTTTTGGGTCAGGGTGATGTGCTGACCCAAAACTGCAGGTCCAGCCCAAGCCAGAGAAACCCCTTAATCTGTAAAGCATCTGAAGATCAAATATATTCACTGCTGCTTAGCAGCAACGGGAAAAAATGTAAAGGGGGCAGTTTAAGTCATGTTTAAAATTTTGGGCTGACTTAACTTTATAGAGCCCAGGAAACAGATTTTAGGCTAGCATGTGTTTGCCTTGAACTCTGAATTGGTACTTTGTATTATTTGATGCTTAAGTAAATCAGAGCTGCACAGATGGTATCTGCTGAAATTACTTTCTTTTTCCTTTGACAAGCTGAGATTCAAGAAGAAAAGCTGCACTGAAGAAAGCTGCATGTATCTCATGATAGATATCAGAAAATAAATTAGGCATAAATCTGAATATTTGAGGCTTCTAAATAATTAGGGAGCTACCCCAAATCCATATAACTATATTTAAAATGAATAAATAGACTGGATTTGAAAGAAGTTTGCCAAACTGTTTTTCTTCTGCTGCCACCTCTTATTAAGATTGACACAATGCACTGTTTTTGTAAAAAGCATCACTGCTTGAGCCTGTGGATTTCATCAGGCCTCTTGGAGGTCCCAGCAGGGTGTGAACAGGAGCTGGTGCCAAGCCTGCTGCTGGGAAAGGCTGGGGGGCAGATTCATTGCACATTCACTGAGCACCACTGGCTGTGGTCATTTTGGGTGCACCCATTTTCAGTTTTCAGAATTGTCAAATTCCCTGTGTGTCAGTGGGCCGGTTTATGGGGATGAAGCAAGGGACACAGGTAAGGGTCTCATCCAGGTTTGCAGTGAAGGTGTTTTAGTGTACAGGTTCATGTGAGCTTTCCTGCCAGGCATGTGCACGCAGTGAGAGACATGATTAACTGTCTTTCTGCCTGGAGTGAAAATGTAAAAGGCTTCTCTGCAGACAAGTGCTGGATTTTAGATGGCCCACATGCAGCATATCCCCAGAGCAACCTGTGTTACCTCCCTATTGACTGGGATGCATGGGATTGGCCAAGCAGCCTGAGGCAGCTGCATGCTCTTGTGTAAAGAGAGCACTGGCACCACCTCACATGTCCTGCTGTGCCTCCAGCAGTGCCTCTGCATGGACACAGCCGACGGACTACATCTGATTGCTGTGAAAAGACAAGAAAATCCCTTGGCTTTCCTACAGGACACAGCATCAGACTGTGAAACATAAACCATTTTGGGCTCAGCTGCTTGTAACCTGCATGCAGGTTATATGCATTCTGACAATGCTCACATCCAGCTCACACAGGCAGAACCGGCAAAATTTTATTCAAGGCAAATCAGATCTGCACAGGGGGCTTACTCCAAAGCCTGCTTATGTGTTCCAGTGGTGCAGGAAAGGTTGTGTAGTGTCAGGCCCTGCTCCAAGAGACTTGCCTGCATTCCTGCAGAAAGGGACCTCACTTCCAAGGCTTAATGTTATTTTAAGATAACTCTGCATTGCAGTTGCAAATCTGAGTGGCTGGGAGCAACCTGCTGAACAGGAAAGAGCTCATTAAATATATACTGTCACTGATTTATAAGGGAGTGCAGAGACAATATAATTACTATAATTATGTTAGAATCTTGCTGCAGAGTTGCCATTTGTGTTGGGAATTTTATCTTCTCACAGTGGCAGGAGGATTTAAAAACTGCATACACCTGCCAATATATTTGTGCCACAACTAACTTAATCAGAGAAGCTTTTGTTTGATTGCTCTCTTTACAGACCATGGAGCTTGTTAAGTACATCATCATCTTAGGGATGAACAAGAGGTAAGGCTTTTGGGTAGCATGCTGCTTGCTTCATGTCCATGGGGGAGGCAAATTTTGACTGTAAAGGTGACCCGGCCAACGCTATTCTGGCCAAGGCCATGTTGCAGTGATAAGGTTTATACCAGTAGCTCACAAGCTTCTGGAAGGGTGGTTTTGGTGGAAGATGCCTGCAGTTGCCTGCCTCTGCTAGTGCAGGTACCCACAGCTGGAACAAGTGGGCTGAGAAAGTCAGCGGTGAGTGTGAGGTTTAAGTTCTTCTCTGGACACACTCCAGTGCCTCAATGTCTTTCTTTTAGTGAGGGCCCAGAACTGAACACAGGATTTGAGGTGTGGCCTCGCCAGTGCTGAGTACAGAGGGGCTATCACTTCCCTGGTCCTGCTGGCCACACTATTGCTGATACAGGCCAGGATGTCATTGACCTTCTTGGCCACCTGGACACACTGCTGGCTCATGTTCATCCAACTATTGACCAGCATCCCCAGGTCCTTTCACGCTTGGGCCACTTTCCAGCCACTCTTCCCTCAGCCTGTAGCGTTGCATGGGGCTGTTGTGACCCAAGTGCAGGGTGGAGAGAAACTAGAACATGAGGGTTGGTTTTGTAAGAAGGGAACACCAGGATTTTGAGGCCACTAGGGCACTTTGCTGGAGGATACCAGAGGGTAAAAACCCTCAGCCATTCAGAGCAGTGTCAAGGTCTGACCAGCACCCACCACAGCCTACAGCTGGAGCCAGGAGCACCCCAAAACCTGCAAGTCCAAGGTAGGTTTCACACAGCACCTCTGCATTGAAAGAGGTGTCATATCAAGACTCCTTTCCCCAAGAAAGCCATTAACCAGTCATTAATGGTTACAGCAATAACTCCTCATGCTTAAATAAAATGGAGGAAATTGGAATTTGACAGAGTTCTTCTTCCTTCTGAACACACTAAGCTATAGGAAAAAGTCTTCTTGCTTAAATAATAAGCATGTTGGACAAATTCAAGTTAGCAGAAAAATAGGCTTGCTCTCAAGATGTTTTTAAAGTAATAAGAAAAGCAGCTTTGCTCAGAGATTTTGGTCCTAGGATCTTGGGCCAGAGAGGACAGGGGACGAGGGGGAAACAAGGCTGAGCCCAAAGCAGCCTTGCTATTTTCCTCTTTCAAAAAGTGTTGAATTCTATGGAAAAGCACACCTCTGTCATTGCTGTTAATAATGTTGTTAAATAACTCCCTGTGTGTTTATTAAATGTAAGCCCTGAGATAAAGTTTTACAGTAATAAAATGTCAAGCCACTGCCATAGGGAAAGTGTTGATTGCATCGTACACAAAGCTGAGCTAAGGCACAGGTGAAGTGACTTGAGCAGTGTCTGAACTCAGCAGGGACAAGGATGTTCTGCATTTCAGCTCTCTTCATCACCATCTTGCTTTGTTCTCCCAGTCACTTGGCTTGTTTTTAAAAATCCCACAAAAAACCAAAAAAAAAAAAAAAAATTGAATTTAAAAGAACTAACTTCTAGCTTTGCAATAACAAATAAGCAAAAACATAACTTGCCAGCAGACAGGTTATTGGTCTCTGATTCAGACACATATGACTGTTTTCCCAACATCTTTTTCACCCTCCCTATTCTCATCAGTTCTTTCATCATTTTCAACATCCTGTATGAGTAAGTCAGAAAATAAATATGTTGGAAACTCCTGTAATAAGAGATCTGAAGAGTAATGAAATGAGCAGATTTAAAGTTCTGCCAAGGGCGTGTGTATTTGTGCATCACATTTACCCATCTATGCTGATGACAGCACTTCCTCTGCATGCTCTCCTTCCACTTACTTCTTCATCAATTAAAATACATGCTTAGAAATGGCAGTGGGTGTAATGAGGATGACTGCACCTATACCAGTATTAACACACTTCCATTTATTTTACTGTGCTGTACATATACACATTTGGTGCTGTGAGTGGCCACAGCACTTTTGCAACACATGCACTGGCTTCAGCAAAAAAGTGCTTTTAACACACAAGAACCAAACAAGCCAGAGAAAGAAATGGCAAACCACAGCAGATGATACATTTTCATTGATCTGCTGAGTTATTCAGAGAGATGCCGGGGCACAGAGCAAGCCACCATACTCTAAACAATTCCAGCTCATGACACCATCACTTGTACCCAGGGCAGTATCAGAGTACCTAGGAGGTGCTAGCACATTTCCCCAGAGGGCCGCCTCACCTGCACCATCTGCTATTTTATCCTCCGATATTCTAGGAAAACATTAGTCCTTCTTTTTCTTTTCCGATTAACATGCCAGGTTAAATCACGACAATCATTCGGGCTAATAGCAGCCCACTGTCAAGTGGCATGAAGGCAAGTAGTTATTTCTCAATAACTTTGTACAGATTGTAAGCATGATTTTTTTTTTTCCCCTTTTCTGGTCTTAAAACTTTAGATCTGTTTGATTCCAGCAAGCTTGTCTGTCTTACCCTCTCCTGGACTCTTAACACCCTGCAATTCCACACAACTGATTTAAAAATAAAAGATGTTTCTAATAGAGACTGGATGATTCGGAAAAGAGGAGAATGGCTGAGCTTTCTTGAAATATAAAGGAGACACCGGCAAGTCCTCTGTGTTGTTTGTCAGTGTACGAATGGAAAGATTTAAGGGACAGTGTTATTAATGCCTAACAGAAGGTGCATATAGTCATTTGGATTATAAAGATGAGGCGAGTGTATTTCTATACATCAAAAGCTCAAGAACCTGGCCTGCCAGATAGTAGATACTCATGTGCTAGATGAGCCACGCATTTTGGTTGTTAATCCAAAATAGGATTAAAAATCTTGGGGGAAAAAAGAGCCAACAGTCCACATGGTCTCATGTTAAATATACAGACTGCCAATCATCCTGGTCACTAGCAGTGTGGCAGCATGGGGATTCTGTCTACTACTCACCCTGCCTTCCATTACCCAGTAGCTCCATGTGATCAAGCAGTTCTCACAGCCTTGGCTCATTGCTGCTCTTGCAGGTGGGTGTAGTGTCAAACCCATTAGACTCTCTCATTTGTTTATCCTAAGATCAGTCATGACAGCACAACCTACAGCCCTGCATGCCCCTGTGTACCTGCATCTTCTTTTCTACCTGGGCTTAGAAAATATTAGTCAGTCCCTCTTCCAGGGCTTTCTTTATGTTACCTTTCTCCCCATCCTATTTTCCACACTAAGCAAGTTATTTCAGACTAAAAAACTATTTGTCATTCACTTTATTAATATTCTCAAGTTCTGGTTCAGGCTTTCCCTCTGTATGGCACTCTTGCATCTTATATTAGTTTTGCTTTTAAAATACTAATGTAGGATTTAAGTGATACTGTTCACAGAAAGAATGGAAAACAAGTATGAAAAGTGACTGCAAAGGGCTACAGAAAGACATATCTGTCTGGTTTTGTGAGGAAAATGATTCAGCTTTTAAACTGCTGGTAAAGCGTTTTTATTGCTTCAGGGATGGTCCAGCTCCTGTTTCCCTCTGACTTCATTAGTGTTTGGCTGAATCCCAGCTCCTTTTGAAAATAATTAATTGCAGAAAACCTATCCTTTCTAGTGTTATTCAGCCCCACTGTATTTACCACAAAAGCAATTACCAGGGAGCTGAGAGATGGCTTTCCTACTCAAAAAGACGGGTTTGACTACAAGAACATTCAGGAATTAGCATTTCCCATGGCCTCAGAAAGCTAGGGAATGCATTTCAGCCACAAAAGCCCATGTGGACATCCTGTTTTCCTCTCCATAGCAGATGTGCTGTTCCCACCATTGCTGATGCTGTGCCAAGGATCACGTGGCACTGTGTTGGGAACACGAATTTCCCAGAGCCACTTGTGTCACCATACAGGAATGTGCTGCTTGTCCTTGCCTCCAGAAGCTGAGGATTGAAAAGAGGTCACCTTTTCTCCATCTCCATTTTTAAGAATGTTTTGATGTGAAAGAGTAATGTGTTAAGAGCACACACTGGTGGGAGCAGTTAGGTTCACAGAATCACAGAATGGCTGAAGTTAAGAGGGATCTCCAGATGTCATCTGGGCCAACCTCCCATGCTCAGGCAGGGCTACCTAGACCAAATTGCTCAGGACCATGTCCACACAGTTTTTGAATACTGTCAACCTATGCCAGTGCTTGGTGACCCCCACAGTGGCAGTTTCCTGATGTTCAGAGGCAACCTCCTGTCTTTCAGCTTGTGCCTGTTGCCTCTGGTCTTGTCACTGGGCACCAATGGAAGGAACCTGGCTCCGTCCTCTTTGCACTCCACCTTCAGGCATTTATACACTTCAATGAGATCCACCCTAAGCCTTCTCTACTTCAGGCTGAACAGTCCCAGCTTCCCAAGCATTTCCTTGTAGGAGAGATGCTCCAGTACCTTCATCTTTTTCAAGGTCCTTTGTTCAGGCCTCTCCAGTGTGTCCCTGTCTCTCTTGTACTGGTGCTCACCACAATATGGAGGAGCAAGAAGTGACACTGCCATGATGAGTGCTGCAGGTTTCCTCTAACACTCACCAGCAAACCCAAGGAATGGCTTTCACAGGTGACCACATACTTCACTGTAGAAAGGGATTGCACTGCTATTCTCTTTCTGAATGATCTGCTCCCCTGTTTTTTCCCTCTGGCACAATTCTGGGATGGCATGGCCAGACCTGGAGGATGCCTGCTGGAGGCCTTCAGGGCAGATGGTGCCTGCATTGAAAACACTAGGTATTCTTGAAATCCTTTTTAAGAACACAAATAATAATGGGGGGAAAATAGTGATTTAAGACCATCTATAAACTCTTCTAGAATCTTTCTTTACCTGTGACCATAGTTACTATTCTCAGGTATTTGAGAAAACCTATAAAACACAATCAGATCCCAATTCCACTATATTTTTAATTGTGTTATGGGACAGCTGTGTTGCAAGTGGACTAGTGGTGTGGCTTTTTTGCTGATCTATTATTTTGCCATCTGGACCTTCCCTCACAATAAGTACTTGTAAGTATTTGGCTTCTTTTCCAACTTCAGGCAAAACATCTATGAGCTCTTTAACAACCGCAGAAGCTACCAGTATTAGTTAGGGTACATAAACAGCTTCCAGCCTGGCTCCTTGTGATTGTTTTGGGGTAGGGAAGGGATCCCACCTCTGCAGCTCTTCCTTAACATAGAAAGACTTGTGGGTACAACTGGCTGGACATGCTTCTTATGTCCTGAAGAGTTTAACTGATAGGAACAGTCAGGATCCACATATTTTGTCAAACTGGCTTAAAAAAAAAAAAAAAAGAGAGAGAAAAGAAAGGATGGTGCTTGTCTAATGTAGTAAAACATGTATGAAGTCCAACATATTTCTTTAGACATGGCATCAGCAATTATTTACTGTCTAATAAGAGAGGTTCTTTCCTCCAGCTCTTTGGAGGATGTGACTGATGTTTAAAAGCAACAAGAGGGTTATTTTGTCTGTCACTGCTGTTTTCTTCTGACTGTCTCTGGAGAATGAGAGGAAAACCAGACCATGGATGATCTCTACCACTGATTGCAATTGCAGTGCTGGACATTTAGATGCCATGATGACAACCACAGCAGAGATGCTCATTGAGATAAACTGGCCAGGTACATTTTCATTATGGGCATTAATTGATGAATGAGGAGCATCTAACTGATAGCATCTAACACAAGAAATACTGACATCAAAGAAGTTGTTCAGGACATATAATAACCCAAATAATGAGAATTTACTGGTGTCATGGTCTGTTTCTTCCACATGAACTCATAAAACTTTGCTGAAAGTGGGAATGCTTTTGCTGAGGCAATAATAAAAATAATAAATGGGTTTACCTAAGCTCCTACAAGGCTCTAATAAAAACCTGTCTAGCAGTGTAGCTGTGAGAAACTGGGCTTGCTGTATACCCAAGCTGCCAGGAAGGGCCTGGGGCAGACACCATCAGGCTACTGCCAAGAGTTTCTTCTATTTTTGTGTTCATTGTCTTTGTGGAGCAATGCTTCATGCCAGCCCTGGGAGTAATGTGACAAGGCTAGAAAAAGTTCCTGAGAGCAGGACATGGCAGTGCACTGCAGCAGCATCATGTTGCGTGGATGGTCCGTTCTTCACCTGCTTTGCACTGGCTTTTGTTTTTGTGGACATACAGTGGAGCTGGTTGTGTGTTGATGTCCCTTGCCATTACAGAAATTATCCTTTGGCAAGAGAGAATTTTCACAGTACAGTGACTAAAAAATCATTCAGGACCTCTCTGATGGATTTGCAGGTGCTAAAATACTTCTAGTCCCTTGGAAATGGCTGGTTGACTGGCACTCAACACAAAACCCTGCAGCAGACCTTGGTTAAAGTTGCCTCTGGTACATGATACTTAAGGTCACATACTTCAAACCTCTGAAGACTTGGAAAGGAAATTTCTGGAAACCAGGAAATGCTGAATGCTTAAAACAGGGAATATTGTTCATGCAAACACAGCTAGCTTCTTTCAATGTCTCTTGAATTTTGTAATAGTGGAGACTAGTAGCTTCATCTGTGCCTCTCAGGACTTTACAGACCTTTTTCATTTCTGTCTCCACTCCCCTCTTTTTCAGGCTGAGCTGTACAGGACCTGTCCCACATTTTCTGCTTCCTGGCTGATTGGTCTGAGCACTCCTGCTCTGTCCACCCATGACTCCCCAGTTCCCTGGCTGAGGCTTTCCCACCCCTTCCTGGCCCCACCTTGCACCCCAGCCCCTCTCCCTGTTCCAGCTGCCCCTGGAATTCACTGCCCACTGCCTTTACTCTTATCTTCCAGTGATATACTCCAAAAAAAGGGATAGACATCTGAAAATGTGAGGAACACCTTGACATTAAGCTCACACATATTCATTGTTTCTGAAGCACAATTACATGACTCTGCCTTTTACATTCCCATTCCTTGTTGCTAAATCACAGAAAACTGATTATAAATGCATCTGAATTATCATTACAACCCTCAAATGGAAAACCAGAAATGTATCCTGGAACCTATCCAACAGGGACAATGTGCTATTTTCAAGAGAACATTTTAAGCTCTTTCCAAACCCCACAGGGCACATTTCCCTCATGTCAGTAATGTCTCCTTGGCAGAAGTGAGCAGAACCGTACTGCTGGCAGCCATCTCTCCCAGGACAGCCAAGGATGAGATGAACCAACAGGCTGGGGAGTGAAGGTTTAAGTTTAATGATCTCACCGCGCCTTTTGGACCCATCTAGTTATAATGCAGTGTGCAGTGCTTGTAATCCGGTGCACATCCATGTTTCCAACTTGGTGGTACCAGCTGCTCTGTACAGACCATCTTAGAGAGCTGAAATCTTCCTGTACTGTCTTCCAACACCACTTCCCTAAAGTCCAGGTCTCCCTATGCACTAGCCAACAGTAAATGTGGACAATTTGTCGAGGACAGTTGAGTCCTGCAATTTGCATGCACACCCAGGCATGCATGACTGTTTTAAGAATCGGTTGACTTTATTAGAAAAATGTTTGGTTTTGCTCCTCTCTTTATCTCTCTCCCTGTCAAAGAAGTCCAAATTTAGACCACGAGAAGCATCCAAACACTGCAGGAAGAGGTGTTAGAAATTTCATCCATGTTAGAGACCTTAGTAAATCTTTTAGGAAAAAGCACTTTTTAAAGTGTATGTGGCCTCAGGCAGGTCTGAATCTGATTGTGGTTGTGATTATACACTCAGAGACACCTGTTGGCACATATACATTTGTACACGTCAGTGCACAGACATACATATATTTATAGATATTAAAAGTCATCAATATGTAACAATTAGATTGATGCAGTTACTGATTTTTGGTGGAAGGTGCTGAAAGGCTTCTCTGCATTGACAAACACTTCATGTATAATGGAGTCACCCCTTGCTCTCGCTGCCTTGCTCTCCCAACAAACCTTAATTTGATCAGATCTCAACCGTAATCGGAATATCATTTTAGAGTCATATCTCCAGCCCCAAGGAAGCTGTTGGATGTGAACATCCTTGCAATGGGTGAGTTGCAAGGACCCAACTGCTGCCCTCCAGCTCTCCTGCAGCTCTTTGGACCCAGGTCCTTCCAGAGCTCAGATCAGCCTTGCCAGAGTCTTGTGGAAAAACTGTTATTTCTTAAAGGACTCAGCGCTGATCTCATAGGAATTGTGAGCCTGCTATCCCTCTAAAATACAATTTTCACAGGTTTTCTTTCACAATGAAATTAACGCAAATTGGTGCATTGGCATGGTCCCAAGGACAGCATGTCTTTAGGGAGTGCAAGGGAGAAAACGAGCCCCTGCCTGCGAGAGAAATTGTCCTGCAACCCCTGAGCAGCATGTCCCTGCTTGAGAGCATGGTGAAATGGGAAGAGTCATGAAAAATATTTCTGGCTAGCACCACAAAGTCCTTCACCTAGGAAACAGAAGGAATGTCTGTGCAGCCTCAGAATTGCTCTTGTTGCCCCAAAATTTGCCCTGAAGTGAAAACACTCAGTCATTTTTTTCGCATTGGTCATTATATCCCAGCTCAGGAAACCATCTTCATTCCTGCTGAAAAAACATGTGAAAAAAAAATCATCAAGGCACTTTGAAACGATTGTAAACGCCTACAGGAGTCTAAAAATATGCAGCACTGACAATGTGTGCAACACCAGTTATTGTCTCTGTGCTTGAGGCTGCAAACTGATAATTTCATATGCCAGCATTAAATTGAGGAGTCCAGCATCTCTGCTCCAAATACAAATAATTTTAGCAATGAAACATTACATGTATTTGTCACAGTTATTTGCTGTTCAGTGGGAAATTGGCACATCATGAGGAGGGTTGTCCTGGCCATAACTGCCACTCACTTGGATTTTCTGGCCATGCCCTCTCTTTCCAGCCAGCACTTCTGCATGCTTTATTTTGGTTTATTTTCTCTTTCCTCAAAGCATCTAGCTATGGGTTATATCATAATCTGCCGCCTGCCTCCAGGTAGGCTGTCATGCATCAGGAAATCCTGTGTGGAGGAGGAAGGGCTAGGGTTGAGCAGGGCTCGCTGCTCCAGCAAGGGATAGAGATGGTGCAGAAACAAGAGACAAAGTGAAGCAGGGGGTGTGGGAGGGTGAGGCTGGTGGCTCCCCCTGCCAAGGTGGGTCTCAGAGGGGTGAGGGCGGCATAACCTACCGCTGTGAGCACTGTTCTCTGGTGCCTGAGCTATTCATTAGGAAATCTAACCCACAGGTTTTCTGTAATATCTGTGGTGTGCTATCTGTAGTTGGGTTAAAAATAGAATTCCTCTTATTACAGTTGTCATGGGAGACATTTGTCCCATGGATGACTGTAAGACTTCGAGTATGTAACTTGTGAACAAGCTGCAGAGGTGTTAAGTGTACAATTAAATGCTTTGGAAGTGTCTGAAGTCAGGGGTTATCTTATTGCTTGTTCAAACATGAGCCTGGAAATCAGTGTGCTGCACTTATGAGTTTTATACAGCACCGTCCTTGCTGCTGTTTCTGTGACATCTACCGTGGCTGCAGCCAAGGAGCAGAGAAGGCAGCTGTGATCTGTGAAATGCCTCAAAAAGCCCCAGGATCAGCCCTCTGAGAGCTATCTTTCTGCTGTCAGACAGGCTACCTGAGCCCAGGCCCCTGGACTTTCATGCACAGTGACATTAATCATATTTGGTTTCTGAATATCAACATTTAAAGCTCTGAATCTTATTCCAGCCCTAAGGTTTATAGTGTGATTGCAGTTCTACCTCTGACATCCAGACTCATCTGTATCTCTCATGTCTGCTTCTGTTTCCTTCCCACGTAAATCAGGGCACTGGGCAAGGGCACAGACTCCCAGTATGGCATTGGGATGCACCCAGGCCATGCACACTGGTAGCACAGACCCTGTGCCTGCATTTCCAGTCAGTTACACTGACATAGTATGTGTCCTGACCACACAGAAGAGTTGTGGGGTAAAACTGGAAGATGTCAGATGTTCACTAGTAGAAAGTTCTTGTGATGGGAACTGAATCACATGTTTTTTAGAGAGGCAATACAAAGAGAGCAGCCTGTGGTAATATACATGCAGAGGTGTTGCAGGTACACCTTTGTTTGCAGTCCTACAGCCAAATCTGTTTGCCCTTCTACAAGGTAGCTTCTCTTTGGAGTAGTCTATAAGTGCTGTTCCATGTGATTCTTGAGTTAGATGATAAAAATAGCAGGTGAATCCATTTCTGGCATTAAAATCTGGGGTTAGTCCATCCCATCTGTTCATACAGAGTCATGGCCATGCCCTGACTTCTGGATAAGGCTGACTCAGCTTGTGTCTGCCCATGCAAGACCTGTGCCATTTGCAGCATGATGCTGCCCATGGATGGGGTCCTCCACCATCCCTGTTAAGTGCACCAGGGCTGTGGACCTGTGCTTGCTGGAGGTGCTGACTTCCTCTGCATGATGACATGTATTGCACCCAATGCTGGACTTCACACAGGGGTGATAAGGCTTAGTTAATCATGGGATTGGAAGGCAATGGTTGCATAGAAACTTGTGATCCTGAGTGGACAGTACTCAGTATGGGCAAAGGCAGGACATTTCCAGCCAGCACGTAGTTGGGGGCATATTCAGTGTAGGGGCTGAGATCTTGAAAAGACAATTTAGATCATACTGAAGACAACTCAAAAGGAGGGTGCTAAATTCCTTGCATGTTATGTAGGGCTAGTTAGGTGTGGGGACCTGAGACAGAGCACCACAAGCTGCTCCTTGCCAGCCCCAAGGATGCACATGAACCTTATGGTCCTCTCCAGAGCTGAGGCTGCGGGAGAAAAGTGTCTTTACTCACTGAGAGTCAAGAAAGCCATGCTCAGAAAATCAGGGATCTTGAGAGGACTCCTCAGGGAAAGCCATGGACCATAACTCCAGTGCATACTGCCATCAGCTCTCATCCTTGGACTGGCAAAAGAAAACTCCAGATGTTGAAAAATTGATTCAGTCTCATGAAAAGGCTATATTTTTAATCAGTGGTAGAAACTGGCCTGTTTAAATGCAAAATAAGGATATACCAAAACTAATGGTCTAAACAGGAGACTAAGGAGGTGGAACATGCTCACCTGCAATACACTGTAAGTTCACAATTGATAAATGTCTGGTAATAGGATGGGTTAAAAGCAAAAAGCATCACATTTTTGTCTATCACAGAGATATGTATGGCAGGAGCCTTATAAGTGCAAAGTACCATGTTTCATGCTGCTGCTGCTTTTCAGCAGGCTGATGCAGGGCTGATGGTTCCCTGTGGAGGGATCATTGCAGGCTTTGTTATTTATGCCTTCATTAAAAAGAATATCAGTTGACACAAATTCCCTCTTCCCGTCCTTGGAAAGGATGGATGCTTCAGGTGGTATCTGCCCTGTTAATCAGTTCCACCTCTTATCAGCCCTCAAATGCATCTCTGCTCTGCAGCTCATCAGTGCAAAAGATCAGGTCACAGGATTTTTTCATCTCCTGATTTCACAGTATTAATGACTTTCCATCAGGCTGCTGCTTGGGCTGGCTTTTTAAATTAAACATAGCTGTTAATTCCATAGATGCAAATCTGAGTGCCTTTGAAAAGAAGAAAATATTGTGTATCTTGATATGATGTAAAGCCAGGGTATGTTACTTTATAGGTACATTAAGTGTCCATATGACAGCTATGAAGCAATTGTGGGATGTGTAGCTTTCTCAAGTGGAACCCGATGTGTTTGGGCTGCAGCTTGAAATCACAATGGAGTATGCAGGGAGAGCTGCTTTTTTTTTTTTTTGATACATCAGCAGAGAGAGACGGAGCATGTTCACAATGTGCTTCCAGTGAGACTTTGGTTCATGCTTCTTTCCTCCCTCCTGCAGTACAGCAGTCAAGCCACAAATCTTGAAGAAGAGGAAAGAAAATCCATACATGAATTGGAAATCTACTGGCAGTGTGAGCAGCCAAATAACAGCTTTTCAATGCAATTTCCATTTAGGTGTTCTCAGGCTAGCTTAGCAGAGCTCTGGAAATGTAGCATTCATGTGAAGGAGAAGAATAACAGTAATTCTGCTTGAAAAGCTCCCATGCCAAAACACTCAGAAAGCTGTGCTGTGGGATAACAAAATCATGATGCTATAAATCACATTAAAAATGTGGAGGATGAACAGTCGTGCTTCCATTTGGACTGAAGAAATACCATCCTTAATTATTTTTTTTTTTACTGTTCTTGAGCAGTTCTTGCTCATGAAGGTGATGATGGCATGAAAGGTGTGTCATCATGGTCCTGCACTGAGGTCACCTGTTTCCACAGCCTTAACGCTGACATTTGTTGAGTCTGCAGCTGCACAGCTCCTGCTTTTAGTCATTCACACAACACTTCTGATAACAGAGGCAGTGTAGGGAGGTGACAGGGCAGGAGCACAGTGTTTTGTCTGTACTGCACACACTGACTGGTTCCTGGCCACTTTTTCCTCCTTAGTATGTGTCTGTATGTACACACACACATACCAGCACACACACGAAAATCACAAATAAGAAGGGGACAACTTGCAGCCCAGAGAAACTGGTTGTTTGTTCGGTGGTTCTGTTTCATGTATTGCAAACCTGAAGATCCAAGCTACAATCTGTGCTTATCTTTACAACTCCAGGGTTGCCACAGTGGTTTTTGAAGATCCTGGGTACAAATCTGTATTGTCTTTTATTTTGATAAAAGCCCACATCATCAAGGATGTGTGCTTGTGCTCAAATTCATCACCCCACCTGTGAACCAGCAATAGCAGAATCCCAGGCTTAATTGTGAATATGGATTTATACGGGACTTCGGAACATTTCAGATGGTCTGAGAGACCACACAGATTGAGTGAATTGCTGGATCAAGACCAAAACCTTCCCAAAAATCCCCAAATGTCAAGAATCTGGAATTCCCTCTCTCTCTGTAGGTCATGCTCTTAGTTCACTCAATAAATAAAATATTTTAAAAAGAAGAAAAGAGGGGAGAAACAGAGAGACAAAGGGAGAAACAGAGAGATTTTCAGCATTATACAGTTGTTTTAAAAATACAGTTTCTTTGTGTTTCATCTCTTTAACCCACATTAGAAGTTAATTTCTGAAGGATGCAAGTGTAGTTATTTTTTCCCATCTGGTATTTTCAGTCACAGTACTTTATCTCTTCCTTCAATTTCTGTGGAAACCCTCTGCACTGACTTTTCAACAATTCAGCCAGACTTCTTGGCAGAACAGCAGTAGAATTTATATATGTGCCTGGATGGTATACATACCTCCAATTTCCCATTATTCACAGTCTTGCCTCCCAGTTTTTCTACATTTTTCCTATGCAGTAACTGTCACACAGAGTTGAAAATTAGAGCTGTCACTCTTACAGTTCTGGTTTATGATGCATCTGGACGTGTCAGTAGAGTTAAATGACACTTTACCATTTTTCATGTTCTGCTTCTCCCACAATTTAGCTCCACAGATGTGTCAGAAATGTTTTCTGATGACACTGCTTCTTTTCAAAACTGTGCAGGTGAGCTCAGGAGCTATTTCCTTCTCTCATTCAAATATTTAAGCTGATTTAGCACTACTGACTCAATCTCTTTATTGCTTTGTGTGGGAGTTGTCATCCCTCTGTAAGACTTTGGGTTCTGTGGTTTTAGAGGCACAAAGCTGCAGTCCATAACTTCCACCTTTTTTGTGGCCTTGAACAGAAAATAATCTGCTGTGAATTGCTTGAGCATAAACTTTAAAAGAAAAGGCTCCTGAATATCACCTCGAAATATGTATATCAGATTAATCAGCATCTTCACCGGCTTGTGACTGAGGCAGGGCTGCCTTTCAGTGTGGATAAAGTGGGACCTTCCTGCCACGACATATATTTTCTGTAATATTTTCTATACTATTTCCATATTTTTTTCCAGTGAAGGAAAGCAAGAACTGCATCACATGCACCAGAAAGCAGGTGATCTCTGGGCATGCAACCCCGTTAGTCCATCAAATTTCTGTATCTCATTGTCAGATCAGTCTGTGCAGACTTGCTAAGACTTCAAACCTTTCCTGAGTGCACACAGCTCATTGACCTTAAATTAATTACATTGGCAACATATATTAGTTGTTTGGATTCACCATGTTTCCCTGTATTACCCTAATTGTTCCACTTTTGTCTTTAATAGCCCTTTATTTCAAGGACAACAGGAAGATTGGTTATGGCCTGAAGTTTCATCAGTGGCTGTTCTGCCTGACTCTGTGCTGCTGAGTAAGTCCCAGGTTTGCTTTCACAGGGGCTGAGACATGCTGGGGTGCAGGACAAGGCTCGATGCAGTGGCATCGCTCTGCAGAAGGACCCACCAGCAGCAGTGCGGCTCGGCACTGATGTTTGGTATCTGAAGGGCTCAGCTGTATCACTCCTGGCTGAATCCCTTCTGCAAAACATGCATTGTGACCTGGACTTTTGACATCTTCAGGTTTTGTGTCTGGATGCTGCAAATTACCTTGTTTTTTCAGTCTTTTGGAGAGGGGAGGTGGTGAAGAAGGGAGGACAGAAGCCTTGCAGTTACCCAAAGCACCTGGTCAGTGAAGGAGGACAGCAGATGGGGTGGGTTAATCTAGGGAGACTTGGATAGAGAAGACAATACTGGGCTTCAGACAGTGGATAGGACTACAGATAAGAAGTCAAAACTGCAATTAGGGAGATTCACCTCAGACATCATGAAAAAAATCAATGTAAGTAAAGTCCTAGAGAGAAAGTGATGGTTGTGCAACACTAGTGCTGGGAATTAAATAAGAAAAACAGCTTAGAGAAGTGGTTGCACAGAGCACTACAGGTATGGCTGCTTTTGAGGCACAGGTAGGCTTGGAAGCTTCTGTAGGTCCTTCCACTCTAGGTGAGTTCATGCTTCAAATATTTTCAGGTCTTTAGACATGTAAAATTCTTTCCTGGTCCCTATAGCCAACCTGTGCCAGATCAGCAGACTTGAACTTCTAAGGGAGGTGTATTTTTTCACTCTGAGTGTCCCATTTTGACAGCCTCCACATGCATATTGCAGAGGTGATAAATGTAACTGTGCTTTTCGTTATAAAAATTATTTTATTTGTCCCCTTCACTACTTTACAACTCCAGAGAGTTAGCAGAGATTTCCTTCATGACTGAAATTCATCCTCAGTCCAGAGCTGCAGGACACAGAGCAGGTGGCGTCTAACTTCCCACTTTGAATACCCAGCTCCAGAAAGCATATAGTCTCTCTCCATCATTGCCACCTAATCAAAGGCCACTCTGAAGCTACCAGGCAGGATGGAGTATTTTTGGGGGAGCTACCAGCAATCTAAAACCATATTGGTATATGGTTTTCTATGGCTAAGCTTCTGGTTCCTCTGTTCTGCACTGTGTAATGCCTTAAACTTCTCAACAGTTGTATTGTCACTGACAGCACTCTCACCAGAGAAACACTGCTCTGCTCTACCATGAAAGAAGAAGTGACTAGGAGCTCTACTAATAGCATTTCATGTGTTTCAAGTTCTTTGCAAGAAAGAGCATACCTAATTTTAGTTTAAATGGATGTTAATTTGATGTGTGGATTTGAATAACTGAGATAATTCTTGGCTTTTTGACATTAAAATTTATTAAGTGACAAGCGCTTTTTGAATGCTGTTATTTTCTGAAAGGTTCTTTCTCTCTATAGCATCTAATGATAAAGCTCTAATGTGTAAGAGCCCTGAATTTGCAGGAAGTTGCATTGAATGGTCTAATAGGTCATTTTCATCTCTGTTATTATTAATCTATTGTTGCCATGTAAGGGAAAGGTTGCAAAACATTCCTACCCTATCTGAAACAGCTGGCTGTTTTTTGTATGGGCTGGTTATTCATTGAACCATAAATATTCATGGCTTTGTCAGGAAAGATACAGAGCATAATTTAACCTGAACAAAATTAAACAGGACAGGCAGCCTTATCCTTCAGCTCATCACAAAGGACTGAACTTGAGTGACAGGCTTGAGCGACAGCCTAAGAATGCCTGACAGTTGCAGAAGTCATCAGATTCTTCAACAACAATTGTAAAGGCTTCTTACATTTTGTCCTTGAGTCTATTCAGTGTTAAAATCCTATATAGATGGAGAATGAGTTACTAATGCTGCCATTCCAGAGAAAAATTCAATGCCTCATACTTTTCACTGTTGCTCTTGTCCCCTATGTTCTCAGAGGTACGGATGGTCAAATGTAGATTTGTCTCTAGAACAGCCTTTACAGCTCAGCCTTTGAAAATATAAAGCATTTGAGCTGGGTTTCTCAAGAGGAAAACTGCAGTTCCTGTGCCAAGCTGTGGCAGAAGACACTGGTTCTGTACTTACAGCACATAAAATCAGGGTGGTCAGGCACTGGAACAGATTGCCCAGAGAGGTGGTAGGTGCCCCATCCCTGGAAGTGGTTAAGGTCAGGTTGGACGGGGCTCTGAGAAACCTGATCTGCATGAAGATGTCCCTGCTCATTGCAGGGGGATTGGACTAGGTGACCTTTATAGGTCCCTTCTAGCCCAAACTATTCTATGACTGTATGAAATATTGCTAAATATTGACCACACATTGCACTGCAGTTGTTGAGAATTTTCTGTTAGAGGATCCTGTACCCGCACTGGCAGTAGGAGCTCAGCAGGTGAATAATAATTCCAGTCCCTGTGTGCACCCTCTCCTGCTCTTACACACACAGATGCATATGCACACCAATAAATTTATTTCCCTCTTGCTGAGGGACTTGCTGCCAACTTTCTCTTCGGCTTGCATCTTTTCCCATGCTGACTTTTGTAATCCTTCCCACTTCTTCTCTGCCCTCTATCCATGTCAGCAAGGCTGATGCCAAAGCTGCTGTCAGACAGCAGGTGTAGGAGGGCTCACCCAAGCAGGTCAGTGTTCCCATTATGGTCCCAAGAGCAGCAGGAAGTTTAATGTTTCACCTAACCTGGTGGAACAGCACAAGTTGTCTTATTAGGACCCAAGTGTTAACTGTGACTCTTAAATATGGGGGATCTGATGGCTACCATTTATCTATTATCCATTATGTCTTATTTAGCTGATATATACTGCACTGAGTTAGGTGAGCTGCTCTGAGCTCCAGAAGATGATCTCAGGCATTAAGATCTAACCTTCTTGTGGCTTTACCCTCCAAAATGTGTCCTGGTGAAATGCTAGGAAACCAGAGGTGTACCCCATTCTTCAGGCTAGAGAACCTCAAAAGAATAAATAATGGCCTGAAAACATAAGTGCAATGGCTTTAAAGCAAATCACATTAAAAATCCTCCTCTAATTTATCCAAGGACAACAGATATCATTTCAGAGAACTGGTTGAAATGTAGCACTACTTAAATAAAGTATCCACTTCAGTATGTGTGTCTTTCCACGTTTCTGAGCCTAGGAGAAAAGTTTATTCTTTTCCTCTGTGGACAGTAGAATCCCTGGAGATATCTTCTCTCAGGACCAAAGGCCTCCACACAGATCAATATTTTATCCTCCTAAAGGCTTTTTAATTTTCCTGAAGGGCCTGCTTCTCTTCTCCAGGAAAGCTGTTTCATCTGCCCACAGAGATTCTTCTTCCCATAGAAAACGTTGCTCTCATCCAGAAAGACCCTGTCTTTCTCCCAGAGGAGCTGATCTTTCTTATCCCTCTTCCAGAAAGCATTATGGTCCTTCCAGAAGTCATGATACATCCTCCAGAAGGCTTCTGTGTCCTCCTGAATAGCCTTTTCTTCCTCCTACAAGGCAGCCTCCCCCTCCCAGATGGACTTTTCTTCTACCTAGAAAGCTTGGATTGCTACCTTGAAGACTCTAATTTTCCCCCAAAACCTTGAATCTGCTCCCAAAAGGTCTTCATTGTGTCCTGAAAAACTGAATCTCCTGAGAGGTTGTCTCAACCTGCAGCTTCTTGATGAGATCATGCTGGTGGGAGGTTGTAGTGGGTTTCTGTGACTGGGTTTTGGCAGCCAGGGGGCTACAGGGGTGGCTTCTGTTAGAAGCTGCTAGAAGTTTCCCCTGTCTGTTGGAGCCAATGCCAGCTGGCTCCAGGACAGGCTTCCTGCCCCTGGCCAAGGACGAGCCAATCAGGAGTGATAGTAACACCTCTGGGATAACATATTTAAGAACAGAAGATTGTTGCACAGGAAGAATTCCAGCCAGGGAAGAGCAGAGTGAGAACATGGGAACAACAATGCAGACACCACGGTCAGTGCAGAAGGAGGGGCAGGAGGTGCTCCAGGCGGTGGAGCTGAGGCCCTGCAGCCCGTGGTGCAGACCATGGTGGAGCAGCCGTGCCCCTGCAGCCCATGGAGGATCACTGGGGTGCAGAGACCCACCTGCAGCCCATGGAGGAGCCCACACTGGAGCAGGTGGATATCTGAAGGAGGCTGTGACCCCGTGGGAGGCCCAGGCTGGAGCAGGGCCTTGCCAGGGGCCTGCAGCCCACAGAGAAAGGAGCCCACACTGGAGCAGGCTTTTCCTGGGAAGGACTTGTGGCCCCTGTGGGGGACCCACACTGGTACAGCTCATTTGTGAAGGACTGCACCACATGGAGGAGTGACCCACGGGACAGCAGTTTGTGAAGAACTGTTGCCTGAGGGATGGACTCACACTGGAGAGGTCCATCAAGGACTGTCTCCCATGGGAGGGACCCCATGGGAGCAGGGGAAGGACTCCTCTCCCTGAGCAGCGGCAGAAACAACAACTGACCGTAACCCCCACTTCCCGTCCCCCTGCACCACTGGGGGGGAGGAGGGAGAACATGAAAAGAAAGAGGGTAGGGGGAAGGTGTTTTCAAGATTATTTTACTTCTCACTCTTTTGTTCTGATCCTGTTAGTAATAAATTTAAGTAATATCCCCACTGTGAGTCTGTTTTGCCTGTGAAGGAGATCAGTAACTCATCTCTCCCAGCTCTTATCTCTACTCATGGACCCTTAGCTGTTTTTTTTTCTCTCCTCTGTCCAGTTGCAGAGGGGAGAGAGAGAGTGGCTTTAGTGGGTACCTGTCATCTGGCCAGGGTCAACCCGCTACAGAGGTGCAGTCAGGAGTGCAGGACACCAGCTGGCAACTGCAGCTTTGGTTCACTGCTCATTACTGACAGATTGGCAGAGACCCAGCCCAGCTCCTCTACTCATATCCTGGGGCTTGACAGAGAGGAGAGTGATGGGTGTCAGTGATGATATCCCAATGCATACCAGGACACAGGGCACCCAGGTGTATGTGTGAGTCCCACCTCAAAGTCTGTCTCTAATTTACGTGGCTTAAGTTCACTTTGGCTCAGACAAAAGCAGGAAATTATTTTGCTTTTATGAGACTTCCACCTCCTGAACATGCATCAAGTGATACAAATAAAAGTTTGAGAGCCTTTTCTCATATAGTACAGTAAAAATATTGCCACTTGCTCTTTTACTGTGCTCCTGAGGCGGGCTTATAAAGATGTAGGGTAATTAGAGTACATTTTTCAATTAGAACATCATTATTATCTCACAGAAAATGACTAAATTATATCATTTTGTTCCACAAGCCTGCAAACACTCTCGGTTGTCATCAAAATAGTTTTCTGCAGACATCTCTAAGAGTGCAGAACTAATGGCTAACAAGTCAGAAGCTGGTGTAGATCCGTTTCAAATGAATTTGAAAAAAAAATATTTCTTTACTAGTTAAGACTCTTGTTATTCTTCTCTGTTACCATCTATTACCATAAAAAAAATAAAGCTCCAAAGATATCCAGCAATTGTGGTCATGCTACTAGAAAACTTGGCATTTTTAAAACTCTATAGCAGAGATACAACACTTAGAGAAGTGCAGTCCTTATGACAGCTGAGTCTCTGATGCCCAGTGGTGACTGTGATCCATTGTTCACCTACAGTGACAGAATTTCACAAAGTTTGGAACCATTAGCTGAAAGTCCGGTGATGCTGGGTGGAACTGGAAGGAGTCACTGGGCTGCTGGCAGAGTATGAGCCATAACTGGTACTTTCCTTCATTTTCATGCTGGTTGCTTCTCAAGCATAATAAAACCCATCCAAAGGTTTTACTACCCACGCTAGCTCCCCTCCTGGCTTAGGGAAACCATCTGGAAGACATGTATAGTACTTACACTAAATGTTAGACACATTCTCAGATTATGTCATTACAGTTCTATGACTAAATTTGTCAGCCAGTGTAAGTGCTACTGTACCTTGTGTTATTTGAAACAAAACAATTGATGGAGCACAGATACAGCCAAGACTAGATGGTTTTCAAAACAAAATCTGTGATCGTAAATCTACCTGAAAGCTTGCTTTAGAAGAGTATCCTGACTTTTTTAAATGGTTTGGTCTCACCAAAGGTGTTCGGAAGAAGTGATGGATAAGTGGGTTAGAAAATCAGGTCTGTCTTTAGAGTAGGTATTTTAAACTGGATTTGCATTCCTAGTCTTTGAAATTTTGGTCATTTGAACACCTTCTCTGTGTAAGTACCAAATATTTTAATTATACGCCTTGTAAATACATTTAGTGCAACTCAGTCTCTCATCCTACAGGATGTGAGAGGCACTTTACTGAGAGAAGTTGTGTCTATTTTTCTATTGAAATTGTATTAAAATTTAGAGATGGCTGTTTTGGTTTGGTTTGGTTGTAAAATCTTTCACTGAGTTACAGCAACATCTCTGTGAGACCTCGAGCCAAACTCATCTCAGTGATCCAGCTTCTTTGATGACAAAATCAATCATCATTGAGGACAGGAATGAAGAATGAGATGTTTCAAGAGGACTGTAGTAGAAATCAGGATTAAAAAGCATCATGATTTCTGGGAGATAACCCTTGGAAATCTGTTCCAGCTTCTTCTGTTTCAAGGCTTTTTCAGACCTTCAAATGTCCCAGTACTTGAGCTAGAAGCAGCTTTCACCAAAATACTTTTTCCTGTGGGATGTCTCTGATGTTTTCCTCATCTGAAGTTCAGAAAATACTTTTTTTTACATGGGAATAGTTCAGAGAGGTATAATCCTGTTCATTAAGAAAGTCTTGCTTCCTGGGCCAGCCTCTTGTTATTCTTCTTCCCAAGTGAGGTATTTACCTCTTTGCAAATGGATTGCCTTTCGTTGTGGTAAGGTTTTTCCTTCTTCTCTCAATTTGCTTCTTCCCTTCCTCCAGGAGCTGTTTCTTCTTTCCAGAATGATTTCATGTTCCCATTATAACTCCCTGTTTGACACTATAGCTGGAAAACACCAATGATGGGAAGAATACTGTTACTCAAATACTTTTTGAATTTTTAGCAAAACATTGTTTTCCTATACAAGAGGTTTTGGTGATGTAAGCGCAGCAAACAGCACAATAAACACTGTGTGTGGCAGTGACATGGTAAAACCTTTGGGTATAAATTTTTTATATTTGAGCTCCTGCCATTAATTTGTAAAGTTGCAGTAGCAGGATATATTATTTCTTTCCCTTCTGGTTTTCTTCAATAATTTCTTTCTTCCTCACAAAATAAAATCTGTTACCAAACAGGATGGAAAGGGCCTTTCAGCTTTTAACTCCTCATTCTTTCCCATTTCAACACAAATTTTGTGGTAATGTGCGATGAATTTCACTCAAAAGTGCTTTCAACATCACTGCTAACAGTAACAAACTTCCTGGGAAGGACTAGATGGATAAAACTTTGCTCTCTGGCACATCAGTAAAAAACCTCTATCATAAGGAAAGCTCTCAACAGCCTTTGTTGGGAGGAAAGTATAACAGGAACTTGGATATTTGGATGGATTCTATGTATGGATGAGCATTTCTAGGACCATTTTCACCTCTTGAATCCCACCACAGACCCACTGGCTGTATAGAGCAGATCTCCACTGGCCTCAAGGACAGCTAAGAGGACATCTCAACAGCAACATTTCCATGTCTGCAATTTGGACCTGATTCCCAGACAGAAGTCCAGTAGAAGTGGACTTGAGTGCATGCCATATCTAGATCATTAGATGCCACCCATTTGATGGCAACAGTTACCTTTGTATGTGCACACGTGTGTATGTCTTCATTTGCTGCTCTCCCAGAAAGGAGTCTGTGCAGGGAGGAAAGGCTTTGCTTTTTGGTGACTCTGCCACTTCCACTACATACCAATGGGCGGGAACTTCAGAGTGGGTGGGTTACAGCTCTACCTCAGTGATCCTTCATCTATCACTAAAACAGTAGCAATCACTTTCTGACCAATGTATGTACCTGTTCGAAAGATTTCCTCACCTGTCTAAAGGCTTTAATTTCTGCCCATGAGGAGCTAAATCATTCAAGGAGGCATCTGTGTTCCTGGTAAAGTTTCTGTGCACAGGAGGGACCATCTGTTGTTGCTGCAAGTGCTCTTGCAGCAAAGGTATCCTTGGACCTGAGAAGGAGGTATTTTTAGAGAGAAAACGAGATGGCAGGAGATACAAAATCCCAAAATATGTTCACTGACTTTAGGCAAAGCCCTGCATATGCCATATATACCATATGTTTTGTGAAAAGAACTTCAGGTACTTTCCAGTAGTGAAACAAGCCAACTTTTAGTTACAACTCCATTTAGTAAGACTCAGCTTTAGCAAAAGAAGACCTCTTGAGTTCTCAGGTTCAGTGACCTTCCCTCACAGATGCTTCATCACATCATCACCTTACAAAAGCAGTAATATGATGGAGAGAGGCCTTTCCATGGCAGCCTTCTGACCACTGCACGTAACCCTCCTCACACTGTACAGCCACACATCTCCAGAAATAATGAGAAATTGTCTAAACAAACCTATCCCAAACACATCAATACCAGAAAAAGACCCAAAAAACCCCCAAAAAACCCAACCAAACATCAAGCCCCAAAATAAGACCTTCAGTTGTTTAATTTAATGAATTTAAACTCAGAGCAACTGTAGATGATCTGAAGTTTCAGACCAGTTTGTTTCAGACCAGATGAAGAGCCTATGCAACTTGTAGTCCTCTCAGCCTAATAAAAGATATTTTCTATTGGCAGTGAGAAGCTGTTTCTGACCCTTGCTGCTCTGATGGTTAGAAATCAGCTCCTATTTAATGGCCCATTTATACTCACTTGTTCTAAATATTTTTTATTATTATTTTGTATAAGCAATCCTTTATCCTATATTTACAAAGATTAAGTCTATGCCCTTAGCCTTTGTCTTAGTAGGCTAAGCTAGCTGAACCCTGTAGATTCATCTGAAAAAACAGATTCTCCACACCTCTGTCTTTTTTAATGGCTTTTCTCTTTTTTTGAAATTTATTTATTTCCTTTTAAAATTTTTTGTTTGTTTTTTAATTTCTTCTTCTCTACTGTTGTTTTAATTTTTAACAAAAATATGTTACAATTTTTAGCAAATATGAATATTGGCATTTTCCTAAATGATTAAATTAAAGTTGACAGTGTCAATTAAAATGACTCATCATATGTTTTTATTATTATTATTCATTCATTAATCCACAGTGGTCCCACCAGTCTTGGCACTCAGGCTGCATGTTACTTGTACAAAATGGGACAGTGAAGACCCTGGAGAATATAGCCAAAACAGACTAAACAAACATTCAGTAGAGGGGGAAAAAGTGCATTATCACCTCTATTTCATGGCTCAAAACCAAATATCAGTTAAGTACCTTAACAGCTATTAAATGACCACACAAGACTGACAGCAAAACCTTTGGTGCATTAAGGAAAAAAATTAACAGATATTACATCTCCTGTGGATCTGATGTTCTTGAATAGTAGATTTACCAGGAAAAGCATGGGCAAACTTCCCTGGAAATAAAGGCTGCAAGTAACCTAAAGTTATCAGGGAACTAAGGGAAGAGATCACTAAAATTACCTCAGGTTGCAGATAGTACCTCACCAGAAGGGACTGTCCTGTCTTCCAATGCAGTTGTTTGACTCAAACACCTCAAAGGGGAACACACAGAATGGTAAGATTTAAAACAAAAAAACCTACCCTTTTCCTGTGTTTTAGGCTGAGGTACCTACCTATAGGTACTTGTTACACAGAGGCACGGTTTGAGCCAAAGAGATTCCAAAAAGAACACAGAGCACTCCATGAGACACAGTCTTGTGGAGAGCTCTGTGGCAGGCTCTGCTCTGACAGCACTCTCATGCTGCCTCTGTGAGTCTTATTGCTCATTTCGGTCAGAGGACTTAGTGAAATGCTGCCTCAAGGAGAACACAAGACACCTTGTGAATGGTGTTGCCATCTGGTGTGCTCAACAGGACATGGTGCCTCCCCCAAGGGCTGTGCTGGAGGCACTTGGAGCACACTCAATGTGCAAGGGAGCATGATAGTTTCAACATCATCCCCGCTTTTGAGAGGAGTCTCATCTGGGACATGCTAATGTTGTGCAACTCACCAGCCAGATTCTGGGAACTTGCTAGTGTATCTACATGCCATATACCTCCACGCCTCCTGCTTGGACACCTTGTCCACCCTGTTTCTGTCCAGAGTCAGTCCTTGAGCACAGTGCCATCTGGTGAAACACTCGAGCAGCCCAAAGAAATAACCTCACCTCTCACTCACAAACTGCTTTGGACAGTGAAATCTAAAACTGAGCTTAAATCCCAGTACACCTCTGAAACATAATTTCATCATGAGAAGCAAAGATAGGCCTGTAATTTCACAAAAAATGGCTCATTTGCATGAGTGAGTTTGTTCGTTCAGATATCAGCCAGAGGCTTGATTTACTCAAGCTAGGCTCCTAACCTAGCCTTCATCCACTGCAACTAGGTCTAAAATTGAGTCCTTTGGAACCTGAAGCCCAGGATACGGAGAGTCCTTGAACAGACCCAAAGGAACCCCACAACATTAGATTTGTTATGCTGTGACAATGCTGTATTAGCTGCCTGAAGAGCTTCTTCCACAAAGCTCCCCTTTGTGGAGGAAAGTCTTGGGGTCCCCAGGGAATTTCCTTTGGCTCTTGCTTAAATAGAAACTGGCCTGGAAGGAAACGTCACTGTTAAAGAAAGTAATTTCTTTACAAAGCTCTTAGGGCCTGCTCTAGGTGCTACCTCCTGCAGTCATGAGAAGATGCTCTGTGCCTGGAAACACATGGCTGTGAGAAGTCATGGCTGTGAGCTGGCAGCCACTGAAAGACCTTTCTCACAAGCATCCCATGAGCACAAACACCCACCTTGGACCTCTCAGCTGCAGCCTGAGACCAAGCCTTGTGGGCAGACAATGATGATCAGGAGTCAGGGGGGTGATTCCTAGTCTATGGGACTTGGAAGGGTCCCATTTTATCGCCCAGTAATCTCAGAGATTTTAATGCATTACCCAAATATACACATGTCCAGATGCAGAGTGGGGAGGGTTGTGCAGGGAGCTCCAGTATACCACCCCCTCTCCTGCTCCCAACACAACCCTACAGAAGAAGAAAACAAACTTAACCAACTCCTGTCTTTCCCATCTGCACAGACCACAGGAGTGACTTTGGGATAACTAAACGAGGCTGTCAGAGATACAGGCATCTACACATGACACTGGTGTCCAGCCCCACATGACAGTGCAGATGAAGCCATAGATAAATATAGGCTTCTAGAACTGTTTGAGGTGCCCTCAATTATCCATCTATCCAGGGCTGGCAGATATGAGACACTGTGGGCCAGGCGGGATATGTAGAGCAGTCCAAGTGGGATGCTTTTGGTCAACTACACCAAGCCATCACTCTCCACAGACCCTAATGGAAGTTCTCAGTTAGACACCTCTATTTGACTGTCAGTTGATCCATTAGTGAGAGTGAACAAAGTCCTGTTTTTCAGTTCAGCTGCATAGCAGTCTTCTTTCTTTCTCTTTTTTTTTCTTTTTTTTTCCTTTTTTTTTTTTTCCCCACAAATCACAGAATCAGGCAACTCCAATGAAGACTCTTCACTCCACACATGTCGATATTGCATCGAACTCCATCCTAACTCATTTGTGTGTTCTGTGGTATTCTTGCTTTTTCTCATTATCATTGACCATAATTACTCTACAGTAAACATATGGTTCTGTTTTCTATGAGTAGAAGGCTCCAAGTAGGAATTGTGGTCCCCCCTTTTTGAAGGTTAAAATTTTCAATTCTGTTGACCAGATACTGTGTCAAGTATCGTTTACTATCCTCCCGCTGAGGAGGACAAATACACTGACAGGTGGCAAAAGGCATATTTTAGGAGTGAGAAAATGAAATAAAAAAATAAAACCACACAATGTTATCTTCTGTGGTCAATGAAACAGCACTTTTTATTATGGCTGTATGCAATGGGAATATTAAGTCTGATATGCAGAAATGCAAATTAAAATGTTGATTTAGATTATTATATTTCATGCATAGTAACTCTACAGGCTTTTTTTTTTCTATTGTATGTAAAACCTTTATTAGTTATTAGCCTTTTTTTGTCAACTGTATTTTATAAGTGAGAGGTTTATTCCTGCTGTTATATTAAAGGAGGCATTTTGCTGCCAGGAGAGTTTAGCATTTTATTCAGCTGAGGTAACTCTCTATACTCTAGTATGAAGCACAATTAAGACAGAAATGTTCAGTAGCTTTATTATGCCCTTGTGTGAGGAGCTAATCTTTTTTTCTCCCCACTTCATTTTTCAGGGATTCCCAAAGGATTTTGCAAACCCTACACATTTGTCTAGCACACTCTGTAGTAGCATAAACAGAGAATACACGGACCTCAACGGGGGCTTTGGCTTTTATACTTTTAGTAATTCCACTTTCTCTTATTGTAAGTTTCAAGAGCACTGGAATTTCTCAGTTAATATTCTGGGCTTGTGGGTAAATTATGCTCACAATAATTTGGACACTTTGTAACTTTGGTGGGTAAGCAGGGGAAAAGAGGACTGGATTTTTTTAAAGAAATGTATTTATTATTTCAAGGAAAATTTTCTTTACACAGAACAACACACAGGTTGACCTCCTGAATTAGCAGTGGAAGACAATCTCTGAAGAATACCATTCAACAAAAATTAAATAAAGCTTGTTTTCCCCCTATAGGAAATCAGCAAACATTCCTAAAGAAGTAATTTCATTTTCAAACACTAGTGTTTTGCTTTAACCTGGCTTCCTATGGAAACATATCACGTGTATTCATTGCTTTTGGTTCTGCTGTCTGGTTGTTGCCTCTAATAACTTGTGTATCTATTTGTTCATTTTGACTGAATTTGACAGAGTAATTGGAGGCTCAGAGGTACAAGTAAACGAGGTGAGGACATCTGGCCCATTACTCTGCCTTGGATGGACAATGGCTATGGACCCAGGGAACAACTCCTATTACTTTCCCAGGATTATCCTCCAGCATCTGGGGCTGGAGGCTCACAGGTGTCCCAAGCCACAGCTGATGCCTTTGTATCTTGTAATCTTTCCTACAGAAGCAAGGAAAATCTCATCCTATTCTGCTTGTGTGATGAATATTTGAAGTACAAAATGAGACCTTCTAAATAACCTGACTAAATGAAAGCTGCACCATGAGCACTTATCCTGTACTAGACTTTAATAAAGTTATTCTCCCCATAGGTTATCCAGTACAGTTTGCCTTTTGTCTCTCTATTCCTTAGGCCTTGATTACATTATGATAAATTATCCTGAGTAAGGAGAAGCATGAAGCAGACAGTCTAATATTTTCTCATTTTCTATCTTAGCTCTTGGGCATTGCCAAGTAAACTGCCATGGAGTCTGGCACATAAACATCCCTTCCCCAAGACAGTCTTGTGGGAAGAAGCCATGGAACTGAAACATCCACAACAGCAGGCTTCACCTGGCTCTGTAATTTATTGTGATAGCCACACAAAGCATTGTCTCAGTGATGCATGTGAGAGGAAAGGACCTGGTCTCAACTTGTGTGTGTTGGTAGGCTAAAGTGTTTCACAGCATCTGCCCTGCACTGAGCTCTGCAGCTTCGAGACCATTCCAGGGGATGGAGATGGTCGTCTCCTTGCTCTCAGAGCCCAGGGGACTTTGGACTGGGCACACAGTGACTTGCTGCACTGATAGCACTTCTAGTCCCATTATCTTCCTAAGGATGCCTAAAATTTTCCTTCAGAAACACCAGAATCAAGAAGTTTAATGGTAGTTTAAAGTGTCACTGTCAACACCGTCTGCACTTGCCACAGAAACTCTTTGTCCCTGTTATTTTTTGCCATGATCTTCTTGTAATGATTGAATGTTATAATTTCTGGGATCCCTACAGGCAGTCATTAAAATGCTGGTAAGTTGGTATTTATGATTGGTTTCTGCTGCACAAGCAGAGTATTTCTCAGCAGATAAGTACATATTTTTTGCCTTGAACAGTGGAAGAAATGAAATATACACTGAATTCCTTTCCCATGGGCTGTTTATATTTCAATATACAAGGATAATTTATACAAGAAAATATAACATTCCTGATTACAGCATTTAAGAAAACAGTCAGGCTCTTCCAATTTGAAAAGAACAAAATAACGTAGAAATGATTTTGACTTCTGAGTCATCAAGTTAGGAGAAGGCCCTGTGGCGAAAGTGCTCATCCTATATGGAGGGGGAAAAATAAGCTGAAAATAAACACAAACTGGAAAGGAAAGACAGCATCTCTGCATAGCCCTTTCCCTCTCCACACTAACGATTAAGTAACCAGGAAAATCCATGGCGAGGTGCAACAGCTTCCAAAAAGGCACGTGGTGAAAGAATCCCAAATACATGTTATGTGGGCATGTAAAAGTCCCTTTTGGTCTGAGAGGGGGCTGTGTTTGAGGAGAGCATGTTCTGGCTTGTGCTTTTGGTGGCAGTGCTGCAGAGTCCCTTTGCTCAGCTCAGCCCAGGACTTCAGCAATCACAAGGATATCAGCACACTAACTGGAAGGCCACAGCTTAGAATGTGTAACCCTGTGGCATCACTTCATCAGGCACAGGCAACCCAACACTTGCCTTAGAATTTTGTTGAGGGTGAGAAAAAGCACATCAAAAGAGGGTAGTGATACTGGAGATAACTGAAATCCTTGTTGATGTCTCATGCCAGGCACTGGCCTGGGAACACCCATGGGAAGAGCAGCTTTCTCTGCTGGAAGAAGGAGCTTTATTACACCGTAGGAAAGAAGAACTAGAAGTACAGAAAGCCAAGCTGTCCAGTTTGGCCATTCAGTCAGCGTGTCTCAGTCTGTTCCTGCTGTGTCTCCTCCAGCACCAGTGGAGAGCACCACAGTCTTCAGAAGTGTCTCCTTGCTATCTTCATTGACTATACAGAGGAGCTGGGGTCCCTCTCTAAGTGCTCAAATAAAGCCTTCCTTCAGTGCAATGGAAAAAATCATACTCTCACCTTTTGCTGCACTGCCAAACTTCGTCAACCAAAATTTTCCAGGTTTTCAGTCTTGGAACTGAAGACACACCAGCAAAATTCATCTTTTTCTCTCTGAAATTATCTTGCTTTATAGCTGCAGATTCAGTTTTAGTTGGGATTGTACCTCGTTCTGCTTTTGCTGCTACCTCACATTCTGCATCTAACACTTCCTAGGAGTTGCTGCTACCTCTTCACATGGAGCTGACAGTTCATGAAAGTGCCAAGCTGTAGGTTTGGGAGGCTGGACCTCTTTTTTGATCCATTGCTTTCAGTGTTGATACTTCTCACCATTTTATCAAAAAGATCTAACAATATTTGGTGGTCTTTCCACAGTGCTATGACCTGCAGTGGGTCTCCTTGAGCCACACAGCTCTCTCCGAGGCTTCACAATGTATGTGAAAGATGTGACCTAAACAGCCAAACTGGAAAAACAAAGGTTTTGCTTGCACTACATTTTATATGTTAAAACCTTAATTCGGGCTGAGCAGGCATGGGGCAAGCAGTGCTGGAGGCACAGTAGAAGCTTCTCTGCCTCCTAGTCTTACCTGTGCTCAGAATAGGAGCATCCAGGAGATGAAGCAATGGAGAAGAGCTCAGTGTTTCATCTCTGTCACTCTGTGAGGCTGTGGGAATCAGGCAGTCACATCACTATGTGATCAATGCTTTTCCCAGCACATGTGACCATGCAGCAGGGACAAGCATGGAGAGTATAAGAACCAGTGTGTGCTTGTGTTTGTGCACATTCTGACCCAGCAGCAAGCACAGATAGCCTTCAAATACCATAATTTTCCTTCCCTTGGCTGACCCCAGTGTGGATGCCCTTTTCTTAATGCAAAACACTTAGCGCTGGGAGTTATACTGGTGATGAACTGTGCAAACCTGACAGCTGAAGGCAGAGCCAGAGCAGGCACTTTGCTACTCCTTGCCAATGACTAATGCAGCAGGTAACCTTTTCTTTCTTGTGGAGCCTTTCCAAAAGGATTCAAAATACACATCAATCTTTATTAATGTTGTCACTCCTCCCACAGAGGTGCTCTCCCTCAAACCCAGTTTTTCTCATACAGAAACAAGGGCTTTCTGGAAAATTATCAATACCTATAATTAGACCTGAGATATCAAATTGTCACTTGCTCATGGGAAGGCAACCTAGCAAGTAACCACCTAAGGAATGGACCTCTGCTAGTGTGACACAAGACATATAAACGAGCCAACAGTAAGGTGATATATGTTTGCCAAGAGCTCTATCATTTGCATCAATAGGGAAGTGGGCGAATTGCACAAAGAACGAACTAAGTACTTACTGCTCAATGCTGATTCGTGAATAAATGTAAAAATTTTTTCCTCTAAAATAGAAGACTTAGTGAAAGACATTTCGTTTATTTTTTTTTTCTTCCCCCAGTACAGTCACAATTGTGTGGGGCCCTTTGCTTCCCCCTGCTGTCACCCTGAAAAGGCACAGGGTGGGCTGTGGCTCCAGCCAGCTGTGGGAGTGGGAAAACTAATGAGGATGGGCTCTGCCAGCAATCACTTCTGCATCCCACAGCTCCCACGGTGCTGCTGTGGAGAGCTGTGAGAGCGACAGCCAGGAGGAATAAAAGCCATTAAGTCCCCCCGTGCCTCCACAGGCAGGGTCCCAAGGAGCTGAGCACAGCTCTGGGGTCCCACTGGAGAGGACTCCCCCAGCAGGCTTTCACTGAAGGATTTTGCTGTTCCTCTGCCTGGTCTCCTCATGCACAGGTGAACAGATTTGGCACCCACGGCACTCTCAGGTAAGAGGGGTTTGCTGGGAAGTGGATATTGTGCTGGCATAAAAGCCAGTGTGGGGCTTTGTGGTTCATTAGGAAACTGGCTCTGGAGAAGGACTTTGCACTGAATATTTTAGACAAACAAAAAGAAACCATTACCTCTAGCAGTACTTAGAGAAGATACCTTGTTCTGGAGGGGTTTGCTGGCCCGTGTGCACCTCCTGTGTCCCAGCAGGGATCCTGTGGCAGTCAGGAGCCATCAAGTAGGAAACGGGGTCTTAGGAAGTCCCAGAAATTCTGATTGATGTGTCCATCAGCACAGAGTGAGGTAGCTGCAGATGGGAGAGGGCAGAGCTCAGATTTAGAAGTCTGAATACCATAGGACAAGTGTGGAGGTGGTTCTTGTTTGGGCTGACATATGGTGGGACCAGCATGAAGTTGCCTTTTGAGTTTGCTGTGGGTCGGGGATGCACCAGTCAGTAAGTGCTCATCTTCTTTTGACTTGTATTACCTAAACACTTAGGATGACAATAATGATCAGAAAAATAGTTAAAGCTAAAACTAATTGAACGAACAAAGGAAACAGGATGGAGGGTCTGTGCTACAGAGATTTATCACAACTGCTTCTCAGGGACAAGGAAGTGAGTTACAAGAGGCACCAGTGTTGGACACAGCCTGTGTGCCATGTGGACAAACCTGGCCACTGACTACCAGTGGGGAAGGCACTCAGTGAGGAGGTACTGGAAAGCCTGGAGGCGGCACTGGGATGCTGTGGCTCTGCTGTGGCTCTGCTGTGGCTCAGTTGCAATCTGTTACCCAGGAAAGCAGCTGTAAGGAGAGGTTCTAGCATCCTGCAAGGGGCTCAGAAGCTTGTCCCCATCACTTGCTGGTCTTTCTAAAACAAGAGCAGGTCCCTTTAGCTTAGGGAAATGAATCTAGGGAAGTCCAGGGAAGGACTGATGGGAGGAGATCCAGAAGTTGGCTTTGGTCTTTGAATTCTTCCTAGTTGTAGCTGAGGTTTCTGTTTTGTGACCTTCTCAAGTCACTAGTAAACTGGGAGTACTCACAGTGGGGCAAGATACCCCCCTGCCTTTGCATGCCACCAGTCTTCATACTGTACCACCTGCAGTCTCCTGTGAGTTTCTGTGATGGTTTCCCTGTTTCAGCTGGGAAACAAAACTATTCTGCAGCTGCCTGGATGTTGAATTGCACTTTAGCACCCCCATGCACTGGCATGCAGAAAAATAGTTGTCTATAACACCCAGAGCAGCTTCTGCAGAATCACCAAAGCTCTGGTGTAGAGGGCAACACCTATTCATCCAGCACCATATAATGACTTCTCTGAGGGGTTTGTCAGTCCTGTAGGAGACAAAGCCAATGTCTGAGCAAGGACTGAAATCATCACCTGGTAGTTATGTGTGTTGTGTCCTTGTGTGAACACATTTTGTGTGCAGCCATTATGAACTTGCTTTCTTTATCTCACCTGTTAAAACTGCACACACAGAGCTCTGATTCACAGTCACTTCTGGGCTCCATCGCTAGATGGTGATATGCTTCCAGATACCAAATCCTCCTTCAGTTTGTCTTTTTCATTCTGGTGTAAAATAGCAGTAAATAAAGACAAAACATGCGTTTTAGCCTTTGCCTATGGAAATACAGCATTCCCAGCCACACACAGTTCTGGTCAAGATAATTTCATATTTAACTGATTTTTAATACACTGTTGGTTTGGTTAACATGATTTCTGTAAGAATTACTGCAATAAAAGTAATTCTAATCATGAACATTTATAAAAAGACTAATATTCCTGATCTCTGCATAATTTAGAACATCTTTGTCGGCAGCCATTGGCATACTCAAAATAAATGCCCATTTTATGCACTTTCTAGGAACAAAATCTGCCCCAAAGATTTTGAAGTTTAAAATTAATGTGTCATTTTATTGTGGAAACTACCAGTTTCCCTTCCTCCTTCCTGCTTTCCCTGAGCATGCAACAGTGCTTATTTCCTTCCTTGAAATACTCATCAATAGTTGCAGTCCAAAGGCACAGTATTTGCTCTACTGAAGAAGGTTTGGTGGCCAGTATGAGAATTATGTTGCCCCAACAGGTCAGGCACTCATATGTAATTTCCATTCCAGTCCACCATTCAGTACTGATTGAGATGTCCTCTGGGATTTGCAAGGCTTATTACAGCAGTAACACCTATCAAATGAGGCTTGTGGCATAGTACGAAGATGAGGGCTGGAGAAGGAGAGCTAAAATTCATGAGACACCTGATGAGATAATGCACACTAGAAACATGGATATATCTATTTTGGTGGCTGGTTGCAATGTGTAAGTGTTATTGACCCAGTGGGACGTCTGTGAAAGCCTCAGCCTCTACTACTTGCTTGGTTGCCAACAGGTAAAGACAGACCTTCCTCTGTTACTGCCAGGAAATACAAACTGCAATGCCATTGTGCAAGGAGCAAACCCCATCCCATTCCCCATGGCAGCAGAGAGTCCTGTGCTGCTATCTGGGCTTGCAGGAGAAAGCAGGCTCCCAGGAGACAGCCAGTTTTGCTGAGTCATGACTAGGAGGGCTTGGACAGACTTTGGAGAGGGGTATGGCCACATATTAGCTGGTAAGACAAGCCTGTCTTTATCTTCAACACATGCCTGGGGCCCTGTGGTCTCTAGTAGACTCTGGGCCAGACTGTGCCCAGCATTACATGAGAAATCCCCAGGGTGGGTTTCATGTCTGCTCAGAATAGAACGGTGCTAAGCTTCAAATATTGGTCCTTAACCATTAGAAAATCTGAAGAGGCTTTTTTGAGGTATGTGCAGAAATGCAGCTTCCCCCTCCCAGCCTCCTCCACACACACCTTCTTCTATCACACAGCTGCTGTTGGTGGCAGACTTGTGGTGATCCTGGCCAGAGGCTGAGGCTTGGAGAGTGTGTGTGTGTGTGCGTGCGCGTGTGTGCATATGTGCGTGTGAGCCTTCCTCAGTCCCATTGACATTGGATGCTATTTAACTGTCTGGTGCTCTCTGACGACCAGCCTCAGATGCCTAGCTGCTTGCTCATCACTCACCTCACCTTGTAAAAATTCCTCTCTTCAAGGAGCTACTTTCTAGTTCAGCTACTTTTCTATCAAAGGCATCTTGTTCTCGGCTCCATGTGGTTTGAAGTTTTTATTCTGTATTCCTCTTCAGAATCTTCCTTGATCTTAAAACTATTTTCATCCTCTCTCCTCCTTGTTTCTTCAATTCATTTTTTGCTCACTAATTAATTTTTGTTGAGGTTTATGTAGTGAACCGTACCCATTTCACTGGGTTTTCTCATAGCAGTTAAATAGACTTTCTTCTGCCCCAACTCCAATCAAAGTTGAGACAGAACCATTCACACTTTTCAGGAAGATGTCATCAATAGTTACTTCTCCTCCAGCCTCCCTGTGACCCCAGAGCTCTGCCATCACGAGCAGGCAAGCCCAGAGCTGCTGGAAGGCATACCTACCTCTGGATATGCTACACTGATGGCTGCTGTCTGCATTTGTGAATGCTTTGAGTTTTTGAGAGTAGTGAAAGCCTGCCAAAGTGTGTGAGTACTCTGAGTCAAGATACTTAGTAAGGTAAAGACACTTCTCATAACCATATTAATTTCTCTGTCTCCACAGACACCACGAAAGGTTCATCACGATGACTGCTGGCCTGGAGAAAGCCTGCCACCGGTGCATATCCAAAATTGCCAGCAATGGTAAGGCAGTTCTGGTAGTAAGCACCTTCTGTATTTAATCAGCCCTGTTGCTAAGCCATGTATATAAAGGAGCTAATATGGTACCAAGTTTCACCTGAATCTTCCAATCTCCTTTCTGAGATATTTCCTTTCCTAGACAATTTTGAGTGCTGGTGGAGTGAGCAATAGTAACTCTATCCCAACAGCAGCTGCCTGCTACAGTATTTGAAGTATAGCAGACCAGCATAAAATTTCAAACAAACATAAACACCACCATGTACTTTAATATGGGCTGCAGCAGAAAACTTAAGCAATATAATGTGTTCGCCTTCTGTTTCAAGTGTTACCTTACACATAGTCCAGCAGAAGTATCTGCAGGGAAAATCATCTGGTAAAGAGCAGCACAGCCAGCGTGGGGACAAACTCTCCCAGGAGCAATTCCTCAAAGCAAAACTGCTGCCAGCGTCTGTGCTGACACAGGGACACAAGGCTGGGGACAGAGTATGGTCAGGAATAGCCAGCCCCCCTTTCACCCAGTGAGATTTGGGAAAGGGTTGTCTTCCCTCTGCTTGTCTGGTCCCTGGCACAATGGCCATTGTAGGGATGGGTAACCCCCATAAGCAGCCACATACTGTGGGCTGTAAGCACGTTGTGGGTTGTAAGCATCAGTTATCCGTATAGGGGTCTTTCACATGACAGGCTGGGCTCACTCAGGTTTTAAAGCAACTGGTTCTTCCTACTCAGGGTGGAGGATGCAGAGGGCTGTAATGACACAACAGCTCCCAGGCCGGGGTGAACAGGCTGGTTCTTGCTCTCTGAGAAGAAACACAGCAGAAAGTTAACTTGGGCTGGTGCTGGGTAAGCTACAGAGTCACAGGAGAAATGCACTCCTGGGGTGGGTTTTTGTAGGACCAGGGAAGAAGTGTTGTTGGCAGGAGGTTAAAATTCAAGGGTTTTAAAGTAGCTTACTCCTGCTGACTGCATCTCTTTTTCACTCTGAGTTGCAAGTGCCTTTTGCTTTCACTTCAAGGCAGTAGCAATTTCTAATTCCACTCAAATATGAGAAACAAACCCCTTGACCACTCATGATAATTGATACTTTGCCCACACTAAGTGCTGCATTTGCCAGTCTAGGTATTACCTTGGAGTTTTCTACATTCCTGCTTTTTGCTTTGCTTGAAAGGCTCTCAAAGTTCAGAATGAAGTTTTATTAATGATTAAGGCCCTTAACTCCTTGCTGCCTTACAACCCTTCAGAGAAAATCAGGCCAGGTGGAGAGACAGCTCAAACCAGGCTCCCCTGCAGAAACCTGGCACGGGTAGGGGAGGACATTTTCTGGCCCACTTGTTCATGCTGATCATTGCCCCACGGGAAAGGGGGACTGGGGAGTGATGAACAAGGGGTGTGGAGCACGTGGTGCTCTCATTACACCCTGACAAGCCCCTGGGAGCAGAACTGGGACCCAGCTGGTGTGGGATCCCTTGCATCCAGCAGAAAGGACAAGCAGGGGGGATCTGGACCCATTGGTGAATATCATAGTTAAAAAAGAGAAAAGTGGTATTTTCTCTGATTTTTGTTCCTAGAGATTACAAGCAAAATGCCACTGTTCCCTGTGAGTATTAAATTACCACTGGGACTTTAATGATGATAGAGAAAATAATTAATCCTTCTGATGATTTTTTTGAAAGAGGGATTAGTGCTGATCTCACCTATGCTCTTCTACGCCAGAGGAACCCTCTTAGGTACCCAAAAAGCTACCCATGAGTATGGCAACTCATAAATACCATTCCAGAAAATTATCTTCAGGTTTTCATCACATTTAAGTTCGAAATCAGCTCATCTATAGCTATGGATCAGCTAGTGTATCCACAATTGATTTTCTGTTCATTAAAATACAAAACCTGCACAAAAGTGCAGTGACATTTAATTTCATTTTTTCTCATCATCGTGCATATATTTTTCAAAGAGTGTTTCACCACAACCCCGCATTTGTACCTGATATTTAAATAACTCCGAAGAGTAAACCCACCTATAGAGCATCTTTTCATTCTTGGTGTAGCAATTTCAGTTTAGAACATTAGGGTGGTCTTTAATTAACTGGCCAAAAAGAAGAAGGCTAATCCACTACCCTAGGTCTACTGTAAAGCAAACTGGTGGCTCTATATGTAAAGCCAAAATCTTATTTTATCTTCTACATCTGGAAATTAATCAGAAGGGAACAAAATAATCAGAAGGGGACAAATCTAGAACCTAGACCATGGCATAACTGTAGTTTAGTAGCTAGAGGAATAATATAAAATTCAGACAAGACACTCTGCAATATTGCCCAACCCCCAAAGCACCACACCTACATCTAGATGTATATCTACACCTACATCTACATTTACCTCTGCATTTACATCTATATCCTCCCCCTCTTGAAGGTTCCCATATTTTGGGCATCTTGTTATTCAACACCATTTCTGATGGGAGCAGCATTGCTGTTGTCAGTGCTGGAATCTAGAACATAAATTTTAGGTGATGTTATGGTGGCACAGATTATCTGGTAACAAAGTTTATCGTTTCATAGTAAGACAACCTTGTCTACGCAAACAGTGATGGGACACAGCAAACAGCAGAGGGCCCTGAGCTTGGTTTTGGTCTGCAAGTCAGGTTTTTCACACTTCCCCTGCCTCATATGGTGGCTTTGCACTGGGGCTAGAGACCTTCATGGGAATGAATGGCTGCTCCTTACACTGAATCCTCCAGCTGCCGAGTATCTAGTTTGGTCAAGTGATTAAATCACCCCAGGGATGGGATTCCCACCATTCGTCCCAAGAGACTATTCCATCAATATATCTCCTTGCTACGGCATCTAGACTCATAAACAAAGCAATCTTTGTTTCTGCTCAAGTTCATCTCATGTCTCTATACTTTGGATCACTTACAGGTCTGGTTTTGAGTGCTCAGACTCTGATGCTATTTTCTCCCTTTTGGCTGTTGGTTGGCCAAGCTGAAAAGATTTAATTATTTTCCTTCACATTATTTTGCTCAAGTCTTTTCTGCATATCCCATCTGAGATAGTGACATTTTCCTGTCACTCAAAAGCACAGAAAGACAGCCAGTATCCACAGCTACCAAAACCAGAGGCAGACATATTTCTGTTTTGTAAAACATATGACCTTGTTGGAGCTGGTTCCCCAGAAAGATCCATCGAGACTTTCTTTGCCACCCCAACATGCTGCATTCTTTCCTTCCTCCAAGTCCCTATCAATACTGCAGGCGATGCCTGTAGATACTGTGAAGGAGTAAAACATGGATGAAAATACTTGCCACCCATCTGCATTCCAGCCATCCATCCATCCTTGCATCCAGCCATGCATTCCATCCACCATCCATGCTGCAGTACAGCACCCTGTGACACTGCTTGCTAAGCTAGTGCACTACCATCTGCATCTACCTCAGGGCATCATCAGGCCAGGGGCCCTGGCAACTGACCTGAATTTGCTAACATCCAGACTACTGAGAGTCAGCCCCCTTCAGAGCATTGTTTCCACAGCATGTCTGAAGTGTGTACTGTGAGTTTACAGCCAGAGTTTTGCTCATGCAGATAAATCCCAGGGTAACCACAGAATTTGTTTGGAAGCTGGTAACATATCATTAAAAAAAGAAATCCTTTTTTATCAGGAACCTGACAGGCTACAGAACAAATGTCATTTGGAAGTGATGGTAGTGTAACTTCATTTATTGCTGTATTTATTATCAGAGAGCTTGCCACACACTCTACTGAGCAGCTTGCACTACAGCTGTATTAGCATACTACCTAAGAAGAGTAGGTAGATAGAGATTTACACTCATAATTTACTTCTGAAAATCATGTGAAGACTATACTTACCCAAAAAGAAAAGAAACTTTTCTCTTTCTTCAAAGTAAATAGGGACAGCTTGAGCTGATCTGAAACTTCCACGTTCTTGGAAAACTCATGGCAGCAAAATAAAGCCTGAGGAGCCCACAGGTGAATTGGTGTCACATGCAATAGTGCCTCCAGATCCAAACCACATGACAGAAGACAACAGGCTGTGTGCCCTGAGGCCAGGCACATAGTAACTGGGGACAGAAAACAAGGGAGTAGCAGAGGGCGGGGAGGAGAGCTGCAGTGCAGGGGCATGGCTATGGAAGATGCAAAGGCTCAGGCATCAGACAGAAGAGAAACCATGAAGTACAGCCATAATTTTAACAGTACTTTCAAGTGCCTTTACTTCTGTGGGAAGACCCTGGCAGGAGCAGCTCAGCTACACAGCAGATTTATATAAGCTGACAATCCTGCTGGGCAGGAACCAAAATCTGCACCCACTAATCTGATTTTTGTGACCACAGGTATCAAGGAATGTGCAAGATACATAGTCACTTGTTCTTCTTTTCCTCTGTTGTGATCCCAGACATGAGCTCTTCCCCTCACCCATTTCCCAGTGTGTTAGGACTTCCTCACTAATGGCTTCCACAGCAGGACTTCACCAGAGCCCCAGCTGCCTGGTAGTACAGAGCAGTGGGTCCTCCTGCCATGACAGCAGCTTCACAGAGCAGATACCCTTCTGAGACATGCCCGGAAACACTTCCCTCACACCCTGTTGTGTTTTAAGAGACTACCGGCACTTTCTTGCTACTTTTTCCAGAAATGGGTCCAGGGGCTTCTCTGACCAGCCCGTGAGGCGATGTCACCGACATAAAAATATCATAAGCCCCACATGTGGGACTGCCTAGACAGCAGCATCCTCTCTGCTGAGCTATGCTACCCTGCAGCAAGTACCATTTTCTTGAGCAATTTGTCTTCGAACCAGAACGGGGCAGCACAGCCCAGACAAATCCAGGCAGAGAGTGTGTGTCCCAACTGAGCGACATTTCTGTGAAAACCCCACACGTTTAGAGGAAAACAGTCTTTAGTGCTGCTAGCGGCACTGAGAGCGGCTGCGGAGCCCTGCCAGTTGTGTAGGCAATAGTTGAAGAGTCTCACTTTGTTAAACATGGATCTGGAAGCCTTCCCAGGCTATGCATCTGCCCCTCCAATTCGAGACCTAAAAGACTGTAGCTGAATGAGGAGATAATGAGTAAATACATTCCCAGCGACTCCTTTGGGACGGGAATTAATGAACCATTATCTTTTTCTCTTGAGCTCCGAGTGGTCCCTACCCCCATTTCTCCCCTCCAAAACCAAGCTATCGGGTAGATGCTAGACACAAACAAACACCGACACCTGTGTGCCAGATGCGCAGCCTCACATATACATGGCCCCCCTGAGCCTTTTACACAGCTTACAGCAGCGTCCCTCCCCGGGGGTCAGTCAGACCACGTGCTGCACAATTGAGAAATTACATGATGCCTCCTGCTCCCAGGCTCCTGCCCGTGCAGCAAGGGCAGAAACAGGAGGCAGCTAAGAAACTGCGGGCAGAGGAGTGACGTCGCTCCGAGAGCTGCGCTGCAGTGACGGGACTTCTGACAACGCCAGACAGTCGATGCAATGCCTGCAGAGCTGAAGTGCACTCCTTTGGGTGCCAGACAGATGAGCTGCCCAGGCTGTGGGCACAATTTGCAGGTGTTGTTGGAAGCCCAACTCAGCTACAGTATCATCGCTTCTGAATATGAAAGAATAGTCTAGATAATGCAACAGCAAAAGGAGCTAACACAAAATGTGACATGTGGTGAAAAGGGAGGCTCTAGGCTGAGTTGTTCTAATGAGAGGCTGTCAGTAGTTGAAAGAGCTTAGTCAAGTGTGGGACACTATTCAAGCAGAGGAAGAATTTCTGTACTGTGCAGTATTCAAGAGATAGGAAAGTCTGGGCAAAAATTGTGTGTGTGTGTGAGAGAGAGAGGCAGACTGGCTGACAGGGAAAGGAGGAGGGGGTTGCACAAAGGAACAGCAGTGCTTTCTTCAGCTCAAAGTACCTTCAGTCTCTACCAATTCATAGAGATAACAAGCTTCTGAGAAAGATATCTCTCAAGCACTGAAGTGTAAGATCCTCATTCTCTGCAGAGAAAACATGAGCAGTGTGTGGGGGATGGTTTGTTCCCATGAAAAGTGTCTGCGAGTCAGAAAGCCTGGTGGATCTGCCCTGAATTTTGATACTGCTCTTATGTCCTCTGTCTCAGTTTCTCCTTCTGTAAAATGGAGGCTATGATGCTTCCCTTTTTCTCTAAGGCAGCCTGAGGGTGATGTTTTGCCAGTGCTGCAGTTTCCAAGAGTGGCACTGTCTGCAGGGTGCTGGCAGTGTCCCCGCTCCTGCACAGTGAGGAAGATGCCATTCGCCTTGCAGAGGCTGCATTCTCTGGCATGGGGAAGCACATAACAGTTTGCCCGGGGAAGGGCTAGTCCCAAACCAACCCTGAATGCTTGCTTCAAGACTTTTTTCCACAAGCCTCTGAGGAGACATCCTACTCCTTTTCTTGTACATGCTCTTCTCAACCCCTCTGCAAATCCATGCCCAGCTGCCCTTCTGCGTCCTTAGGCATCCACTTGCAGACTGAGCCATTTGTAAAAGCGCTCTGCAGGGACACTTGCCACAGAATGTCCTCATTATGTTTTACTCTCATTTTGCAGGGCAGCATTTCACTTTAATATTGCCAAGTGTTCATGATTAGGCACAGAGGTGACAACTCTTGTAAGATAGGCTGTGTGCAAGTGCTCATACCGTTCCTGATGCTATTGTCTCTCACTTTCTGCAAAGGTGAGCATTGTTCCTCTGCAGCATCAGGCTGTGCTGGGAAAATATCAGGGCTCAGATACACCAGCAGCTCTCCGGGGAGTAACTAAGCACCTCTGATCATTCATCTGCAGGAATAGTCTATGTGCACCCCTAGGAGCATCTTTCCACACAGCTTAAGCTGATCTATCCCAATGAGAAGTCCCACTCCTTGCAGCGGGGCTCCTGCCTTTGTGTTCATGAGCCAAGCTGGGTCAGGGAGTTAGACCAGCCAGAAACTATTCACATCTGCAATAAAGACAGTTTATTTAGCTATTAGTGAAAACTGAGTGGAATGGTATTAAAGCTGATATTTACTTAGCAAACAGATATAGCTCATCAATTGCCATGGATTAGCTGATGCAAAGTTACTTACTACTGCACAATCACCTGTCAGTGCATCTGAAGCAGATGCAAGCGAAGGCATCAGTGCCCAAGTCCTTGCCCTTGCAATAAGACAGCTACAAGTAATAGCTGCAAAAGCAGTTTGTATCTCTCACTGCACTCTGAGAGTGACAAACCATGTCCTGGTCCCATCATCTCAAATGCTGCACCACAGAGACAATATTCTCACCCCATCAAGTGCACTGCATTTCTTGCTACACAACTGTATGGATAAAGAGTATTTATAAAGAACTGGATGGAAATGCTGGCCTCTAAACTTGAACCAGCTCAAATAACACTGTCTTTCTTTTCTCATTCACAGCATTCTTTATATTTGGGCTCCTTGCTTTCCTTGCCTTACCTCTGTCCATGACTTTTGTAGGTAAGTTGACTACTAAATTTGAAAGTAGGAACTACACAATTTGAAAACAGAAACTTCCTGGCACTGTATGGCAGGTTAACACATCTGGTGGAAGAAAGGAGTTGGAAAACCTAGAGTTTCCAACTGTTAAACCTGTGTGTTGGTACTTTAGCTTCAGACAGAATCCCAGCCTACACTGCATGTCGGGGAGGAAGCAGTACTTGAATTCTGAGCCTGTTTATCTTAAATAGCCCTCCAGTGTGTCTTACCTCAAAGCAGGGTTCTGTCTGTGGGAGAAAGTTCAGAATCTGACACATGAGAAGATTTCATTAATCAGGATCCCTCTGTATTAACTGCCTTGTAAAAATCTTAGAAGCGTAATGCTGAAAGGGAAAAAGAGGTGCTCTAGGCTCCTATTTCTGAACCTTTTTGAAAGTCAGACCTGGTTTTTGGCTGATCTGTCTCTGTATAACCCCTCAAAGGCTGGATTTGTGAGTAGCATTTCAAGATCAAATATTTAAGAAAGGAAAATCCTTTAAGCTGCAGAATTTTATATATTTTTAAACTGCATAAGGCCCTTCCTTTCTTAAGCATCACCTTTTCCTTACCATTAACATAGATATTTATGTTTTGTTGATAGAGTATTTTCTTACACTTCATTACTCTTTTTGGGCCTTTCACATCCTCTACAATGGATTGCAAGCCCCACTGGAGAAATATCAGTAGAGACACCAGTCCACTTTCAGACAGGCTCACATGCTCACGGCATCCCTGACAGATGTTTGACTTGCCCTTGCTCAAGGAAATTCCACAGCTTCCCAAGGAGCCTATTTCAACATTTTATTGCTCTCACAGACAAAATATTTTCCCCCCTATCCAACCTAAATCTTCCCTATGGCAAATTAAACAGATTACAGCCTGCCCTACCCACTGCAGTCACAAAGACAGATTGGTTACTGTCCTACTCAAGAGACCCTTTGAACTGTTTGAAGGCTGCTATTATAACCTTTCTCCATCTTCTCTTTTTTTCCCTCAGAGATCTCAAAACCCTATTTCTTTCATCCTGACCTCACGGGTCACTGTTTCTACAGGTTTTTTATTTGGCTTTTTTTGTGTTTTTTTTTATTTATTTATTTATTTATTTTTGCCTCCTTCCTTTGGCCTCTGGCCAATGTAACTATTTTTTTCCATTAAAAAAAAAAAAAAAGAAAGATGGAACACAGGACTCCAGCTGAGACCTGAGAAATGAGCAGTGCAGAATAATTAGCTCCTCTGTTTAGCATGCAGGATTTCTGTAAACACACCTCAAAATGAAAGATGCTCTCCCTGCACCAACTCATTGGTGCCAATTTAGTTTATGGTGCGTTGTAAGCCCAGACGGTTTTTGGCAGTGCTGTTCTCTATCAGACATTTCTCATTTTTTATTTGCATTGAAGTTTTCTGTCCTGTAAGCAGTGTTCAGCTTTGTTCATTGTGTAGATTTTGATTGTCTTTTTCCAGTGTATCCAGATCACTTCGAATTCTGAGTTCCGTCCTCAAGAGCACTTACAATCCTTCCAGATGGGTGTCCTTGAGAAGTTGTTCACCTTCTGCCTCATTATTCATGAAAGATGGTGCAAGTAAACTCTACATGCAGATGCTGTGGGCAAGATGCATCCCACCTAGATTTGGACTGTATGCATCTGTAACCAAGCTGAGTGCCATGTGCTGTTCTTGCAGGCCACTAAAAGAAATGGGTGCTCCTGACAGTGAGAGTCCCACACCCTTTTAGATGTCTGCATAGAGACAAGGTGACTTCTAAGGCAGTCAGGAGACCTAAGCTGTTGGTATCTATAGTTGGCCAAACCCACAAAAAATGTTCAGCTTAAGGTTAGTGTTGTTCCCTTTATCTGGGGCCTTCCAGGTATCAGTGATAACTATGATGGGATTCTGATTAGGATGTCCTAATTAGGAATTAGGGAGTTCTAATGAGGGATTAAGGAGCAATTAGGAAGTAGGGAAATGGACAGAACTGTTACATCTCAACACTTTGGCTCTTATACTTATCCATGACTTAAGATTGCTATTTATCCCTTAAGAGGATTTTAGCTTTAGCTTTTCCCCAGGCTGAATATGTCTGAGCTGTGAAATAGGGGTGGGAAGGTATAATTCAAAATGTGGCACAACTTCCATGCATATTGACATCCAGACTTCTGGAAATGAATTCAGGGCTGGAATCTGACCACTTATAATTTCTCAGAAATATTTCATAATATCTTTAAGATCAGTGAGATGTAGAAAGTGTATGGTAAGATATTAGCCTGGAGCTCTGGGTATCTCCTGAATCAGATAGAGAGCCTTTTTCTTTTTCACAACTTACTGAAATTAAGAGATAATGTCACTGTAATAGTGTTGTCAGAGGATATTGGTTTCCTGCAGCTACATATCTGCAAAGTATTTTTAGGAAAATGAAATATCAAGGAAAATGCAGATATTTATTATTTAGGCAAAATTAATCTGATTTTCTGATAATATTCTGTTACCATGATCTCAGAGAATAACTTGCTGATGTGCATCCACTCATTTTGGCTCCTGCTTTCTGCAGAGGAAAACTGAGATATAATATTTGCTAAAACTCAGAGAGTAATGACTGGCAGCTCTGGTAATAATTACACACTAACATTATACACTCTTAAAATTTGATAATACTGTAAATCACAGTAAAATTCAAGTACATATAAAGGAACTCAGCAAATTTTCCAGACTTGTGACATCATTTAAGCCACGTATTGTTTAGCAGCTTTCTAACTCTCTTACTGTCAGAGATGATTCCTTTTTTTTCACTAAACACTCCAAAAATACAGAGAGTTTGGGATTTTTTTTTGTTTGGTTGGTTTTTTTAGTTTCTGGGACAGTAAAGTATTGCTCCCAATAATACATTCTTGTATGTTGTCTGGAATACCCTTATACACAGTATTCCCCAATGGAAGCTAAATCACATTTGAAAGCTGATGACATCATTTTCTCAATAAGCAGTCTAAATTTCCCCCTATACAATTTTAACCTACTAATACTCCTCACACTCATATCTACACCAAATAATTCCTCAACTCGCAAATGCTCCCAGTAGTTGTCTGAAGCCTATTCTCATACTCTGTACCTTCATGTGGGAACCAGTCTTGTGCTTTAGCAGTTGTTAACACAATCTCTCCTTCCATTTCAGTCCTTCAGCCACTCACCATTTCTGTTTCTTCTGATTTGCTGATATGCTTTCTGATAAAACAGTACCCAAAAGCAATTCCTTAGATAAAACCCATGCAGCACCAGCATCCCAGTGTAAAGCTCACAGTCAGGGCTTGACTGAGGCCTGTGCTAAATGATGACAGCTGCAGTCACCCACCAGAAACAACTGAAAATGGCCTGGCATGTTGTGTCCTCTGCCTCCTATTGGAAGAAAAGGTGGGGAGCAGGCACCAAACACCAGATTAGCCTTGCTATACAGAAGCCCTCCTTTACCGTGGGGTGCACTTCAGCCATTTTCAGCTGAGAAGAGCAAAGCAGGTAAAATGGGGCCAGTACTGCATTGACTTACATTCATCCTGACCCCTCATCTCATGGATAATCGTGAGTCACAGGTACACTTGGTTAGTAGTGATCCATTGAGGGCCACACCGCAACACTGCCCAAAATAGTGTCCTTAAAGAGCTCATATCCTGTTTGCTCACAAGTGCTCTTTCCACTTGCTGAACTTTGTGTCCTGGATCCCGCTGAAGTGTTGTTCTGTGATGCTCCTGGGAAAGAAGCTGCTTTCCTACTAGTTTCAGTGTTTCCAGATAAATCAAACACATGGTGGGTGAGAACTGAATGGCACATTCACTGATTTCACTGCAACAAATACCAGTGCCCATTTGTCAACTGTAGGTCCATATTTCCTCTTCACACTTTGGGGTGTATTTTTAAAGTTACTACTGTATTACTCGCTTTGACCTACTCTTTTGCTGTCATATCTGTCTGCAGTATTCTCCCAAAACCTACAGTGTACCACTGCCTGTCATTCAAATCCTTCCCAAGACTGCCATCATGTTACATATATGAAAGGACTCCATAATAGATTTGTCTGGGAAAGAAAATCATAGAACTATGAGGACAAAAAAAAAAAAAAAAGGCTTTTTTTCTTAATTTTTTTTTTTTTGCCTCCAATCAAAATCTCAGTAACACACTAGAAACAGAAATTGCCTAGGTTCTTAAACTGAAATATATTCCCAGTTATCCCTGGCCAGCTGCTTTTGTGGCAGGCTGTTACAGGTCCAAGGACTCTGAAAACCCTGACAGCAGCTTTCTGAAAATGATATATTTGTGACAATTTCCCTGCTGCCCACCTCTGTAAAGCTGGGAGTCTGAGCAGGTCTTAGCAGTACATAGTGGCAAAATGGACAAAAAATTACAGCCTTGCAGTAGGGACAAAAAGGGAAAGAGTCCAAATCCATCTAAGTCCAGCCATTTTCAATTATGAGAAGGCTGCTAACAAATACTTAGTACAGAAGAGTTCACTGGACTCCACAGCCCTCACACACAGCAGATCACAAAACACTGTGTCCTATGACTAATATAGATTTACAGCAAGCAACCACAATCCAGAACCCTTGTATTATGCTATGCAAAGAACACAGGAGAGATTCAGGACATCAGCAATGTTCTGGACCAGCAATACCAGTGGATTTGGTAGGCAAATTGACAAGCTGAAGAGCATTACAGCTGTAGAAAGGGGCAAAAACCTCCCACAAACAGGATTACAGCTGTAGAAAGGGGCAAAAACCTCCCACAAACGAACGAACAAACAAAACCAAAACACCCTGGTACTTCTTTCCTGATTTCTCCTATTCAGTGTGGTTTTGAAAATGCAGACAAGACCTCCTGCATGAGAGATGTTTTGCACTAAGACCAGCACATTGCTTTCAGTATCCTGCATTGAGATAACCCCAATTATTCAGAGAAAAGTCAAAATATCTCCTTGAAAATTACTTATACAGCAAGAAGAAAACAGAAAATCCTTCCTGCTCTCTGCACCTGAGCAGTCAAAGCCCCGAAACATGGGAACAATAACAGTAAAATTACAGTGTAATGAACAGTTTAAAATTTCTAAGGATGCCACCAGGTAAGAGACTTGGGCAGGGGGACTCATCCCAGCTAACTTTAGGTACCTACATCTGGCTGTCTAGATTCCTTGTATAGCCATGGAGCAACACAGACTCTTTCAGGGCCCAGCTCACCTGACCCATTTCAAATGCCTATCTCAGGATAAATGAATTGAATTTTACAAGTATCTATTTCTCCCTATTGACTACAGAGTCTAGGAAACTAGTTCACACATGGATGCCCGCATTGCAGACATCTATATTTGGATAGATGAGTTTCACTGCCACAGACCTGTATCACAAGCTTCAGTCTCTACTGCCAGCAACATCCTTACGCAGCCATACACTCCCTCCTCTAAAACTTATCCAGCTTTCTCTTTCTAGCAGCAGATCTGAGGGTTGCCAGGATCCCCACCTCCATAACAACCAATGCTTTTATCCTCCAGCAACCCAAACAGCCTGAAAACTTGAGCTTCTGCTGTTGCCTATCAGCTGCCTGGGAAGCTAAAATGGTTCCAGGTGCTCCCACAGGCACTGGCTCCCAAGCTCCGAGGCATCTCACTCAGGAACATGCCATACCCCCGTGAGCTAATGAGCAAGAAAATCCTGGGAGAAGCTTATCAGAATTCCTTATATTCATAGTTTTCATTTTCAGTGAATTTTCTACTGCTGATGAAAATTTCCTGTCCAGCTCAGTCAATGGTTCATTTAACAAAGAGCAGAGGCTAAATGACCTCGATACGTGGCTCCAATCACTAATGCCAGAACAACAGTAATGCTGTTGTTACCTTTGCTCTCTTTCCTCCTTCTACTGCCTTTTGCTTGTTCATGGCCCTCACTCCTGTAGTGGGAGATGCAAACCCCCTTTAATTCAGATCCCATTTCAACAGATGCTGGATACAAGTCTTGGGTGTAAGCTCTATGCTTCACTAATAGCATCTATAGTTTGTACTGTACAGCTTGTTGCACTATTTGATCATTTGAGATAACAAACATTCATTTTTGCTGTTCAGGAATGAAGTTTTTGGAAGATTGCCCAGTTCAGCCACTAATTCCATTATATCTGTTGGTGGGTGGCGTGATTGGCAGCTTAAAGGTAATGTGCCTTCTTTGTGCGAAAAATATTTTGTGTGACTAGACTTTGACTTGTTAGTTAAGACATAATGATGGCTCCAGACAGCCACATGCATGCAGTACTGAAGAGATTGAATTGTGCTTTTTCCAGCACCCAAAGCACCCCTCAATCAAGTGAGATGCTAATGAGTTCAGCATTGTCCCACACATTGTGGTGTGACTTTCTCCTACATCACAGTATCTGTGCTATCATCCCTACTGAGGGAAATGACTACTTAACCATGGATGCCTGTGGTAAATGGAGTCCTTTTTCCACAAGCAGTCCTCCAAGCATGCCAAACCTTTCGGCTTCATTTTCACACACAGACTGGACAACTGGTTTTTGCTATCCCATTGATGTTCATACAAAAGGAAGGAAGAGGGGCAGAGCTGAAAGCGAAGCTTTGAAACCGCAATGCTGGGGCATGAAGGGCTAAGAGCAGCAAGCGGCGCTGCTGGAGGACCATCTGTACTGGTAGCATTGGCTGTTCTGCAGAGCTGACCAGGGCAGCAGCAACCTGGCACCCAGCCAACATTCCCAGGAGCCTGTCACCAGCAGAGCAGACAGGGTAGACCTCATGAGTTGTGACCTAATGTTTCAGTACACACAGCCTGTCCCTTGTAAGGGAACGTACTAGTCTTTGACTTGACAGCACTGCATCTTGCAGCCAGCAAACAATGCAGACAAGAGCTATCTACGTTCCCCTTTGATAACATTTCTAGCCTCTTTTCTATGTCAGGATTGAAAGAATGGGGAAAGAATATTCCTCTGCAGGTCTCTGCATTCCGTGCACTCTTTCACAGTGGTAACCAAACCACAGTACCTCACTGGGATATGAATCATCCCCACAAGGACCTTTGGTCAGTAAATAAGTAAATGGACAAACAAAGAACTTTATTAACAGTGCGCTGGGTGCACCGAACTTGTGGCCTCATTCCAGCACACTTGACTGAGAGGGGACAAGCCTTTTTAAGGTCTCTTGATTTACATAACCACTCCCTCACACCTCCCACTCCAGGCCTCACTCTTTTCTTCCTTAAAAGGCAGTCTTTGCTTTCTGGTGCATTGGTTGTCCTCATCCACCTATCAAGTTGTTTCCCTGCCCCCAGCCGCATGGTCCCTTAGCAGCAAGCTATTGGTCTTACTGCCTTACCTGCTTTCCGATTCGCCTAAGAGTGATCAAAACAACAAGAACAGCAAGCAAAGCAGTGGCCAGAACAATATGAACAGTAAGGGAAGCAGCAAGCAGCAGTAAGTAACAGTGATCAGTACAACCAGAACAATAAGAACAGCAAACAAAGCAGTCAGTAACAGTGACCAGAACAACACACAACCCACCAGGCTCCTGACCACAAAATGGTTCTTCAATCTCTCCAAACAAAATGACCTCCAGGTATCTCAACATGAGGTAACCATGGAAATCCCTACTTGTAATAAAACCGTCTTATTAATTTCTCACAATTATGACTTCAAATAATGGCTTGAATTTTGCTTCAGTTGACAACAGGACTTCTTATTTTGCATTCTGGCAATAAATTTGGTCAGAACATGATTGGCCTAACTCAAGTGTCTTCTCATAGTGCTTGGTCTGTAGCCGAATTCCCGTCTCAACCCTGCCCTCTGTTATGTCCATTGGACTGCACTGAGTTCACTGAGCAATACATTTGCTTGACCTCTGAAGGTTAAAAGGTCAGAGAATGGGTGTAGGATGAAGTCTGAATGAATGCTGTCCTGTGTTGGACATCATTTAATGGTAAGTCATTCTGGCCCAGATCTGTGCAGTTTTATAGGCTCCTCATCTATTTCTTTACCACCTCCAATCTTTCAAAAGGCAATGGCAACCTACAACTGCTCACCGAGGCAACTGAACCGTTCTACGGCATCCAGAGAGGCCTGTTGAATTCAGGTCATGCTGCTCCATAAGTGTATATTCAGCAGTTAGTAACAATGTGAGCAACTGACAGAAATTGCTTCAATCACAGCTTAGCAAGGCAATATCCATAAGAATTAAATGTGCTTTCCGTGAACTGGTTATGTGCAGTTGAGATCCGTAAATCTACATGGCATGTTTCTCTGACTTCCTCAAAGTGAATACTCATCTGCCATTTAATCCCATTCCCATTGCTGAGCTTGGTGAAACTTGAGTACAGGCAGCTATCTATGTGCTGAGCTCATCTCAAAGCTAATGAGCTGCATGGGGCTTCAGGTTGACCTACAGGTCCCCCCATGCAGAAACTGCAGACCTACTGGCCAAGTAGGTTTATCCCTCCTGTGTGTCATGAGCTAAATGTTCACCTGAGAGGAAGATGCTCTGCTGGTTTGAACAAGTCTGTCAGTTTGAGGGCTCAGCTGGAAGTGAAACAACCAGTGGAAACACCTTTTTTTTTGCCTGTCTTGGTGCGGGGACTTTAATCTGTGTTTCTCACATGGTAGCAACATCCAGGCTAGAAAAACAGTCGGGTTTGTGACAAATATTTAATCATTTATAAATAATCAAACAGTTTTACAGGGAAGAGTAAGAGAAAACTCTTCCCAGGATGTCCTGGATTCTCTTGCTAAGCCTTGCCTCTTGAAAATGGGGCACATGGACTAAAATTTGAACCAGACAGAACATATACCCAAACAGGTTTCTCTTGGCCAGTGTTCTGGAGAAGGGAGAGTGTAAAATGAGGGATGCTTTTCTCTTTCATTTCAATCAGAAAAATGAGCACAGATCATAATTCTGTAAAAGAGAGCATGGCTGAGAACCCCTGTTTGGACTGTACATTTCTCCCATAACCACATCTTTTATCTTTACCTCTAAATTTCGTTCTTGGTTGGCCAAGGCAGCTTCCTGCTCAGCTAGTTTCTTGGAGTCCCTTTCCCAAAGACACAGCTCACTGCAAGGAGACTTGCACAGGAACCTGAGTACCTAAAAAGGGGAGTTGCAATTACAAGAGCTAGTACCTTGAGGACTGGGCCAAGCATGTCAGGTATAGGAAATAACACAAGTTTCACAACATTTGGCCCAAATCCTTGTTGGGCTCTGTATATACGTCTCCTATAAATCTACGGAAATTAAGAAGGTCATTGAAGGGACAGAAATATGAAAGCTTCTCTACACTGCAATCTACCTATGTTCTTCGTATTGCCAAGACTAAACTAGAAATTAAAGCATCACTGATGAGTCCTACTGCATTTCTCTGTATACCAGACCTTCCTAACCACATGGCATTGTGGTATTCCACCTATTTCTCTGTTAGTTCTGACTGAAAGCAGAAATAGAGCAATCTGAGAAAATGACACTTAATTGAAGAAAACTTGACAACAGTATCTGAAGCAATTTATTTGAGGTTTAGGTCACAGTCTAGATGCTTCGTAAATTACCTATATAGACATGGAAAACAGAGTTGGGAGAGACAAATCCACCCACTACAAGGCAGGAACTACACTACTTAAGTCATTTAGCAGTTACTCTAATCTGTTCTCAAAAGTCTCCAGCGTGGGAGCTGATGCCATCTCCCTACACAATCTGTTCTCATATGCTTTTCCATCCTTACCATGGGCAAGTTTTTTCCAATGTCTCACCTAAATCTCACTGGTGAATAAACTGTAAGGAAAAAATGCATTATTGTTCAGCAGGATCTGCCTCATTTGTTGCTCCTTAGCTTTCTCTTACGTGATTTTCCCCCACCGAATTTTATTTGGCCCAAAGACTGGCAGTGGCCAGAAGGCATTCAGACTTTCTACAGCCAATTTACCTATTCCCTTTTCTCCCCCAATGCTTCCAGGTGACTCTCCTGCTGTATGACTCAACCAGGATGAGGCAGCTGCTTTCCAAGTCTGTTGTGATTGATGATGATGATGATGACGAATATCCCTGGAGGCAGAATGCTCACAAGTACTACATCCATCTAACCCTCAGCCTTTTCCTCTTTCTCTGGTTCATTCTTGGGAACTTCTGGGTTTTTTCTGTGTACCTGCCAAATTTCATCCCGCCTTTTCATCAGCCTCAGGATTACTGTGACAAAACCCTGTACATTTTTGCTGTCGGTGTTCTCATTATTAGCCATACTGTTCTGTTTCTCCTTATCTTTTGTAGCTGCTGCATATATTGTTTTTCCAGGCAAAGATTCTCTTCTGAGGAAGACTAAATGTCACATAAATAAAGCTCTAGATGTTCGGGCAAGAGTGTACAACAAAGAATAGGCAATAATACACCCTTATGTACATCTTTGTTGTACTATATGTATGTATGATAGCAGTCAACTGCAAGAGGAAAATGTAAAATATAGTGCCATCTGGAAATAGCTATGCTGGAATACAGTATAGTCTATGTAAAATTGTTGCTACAGATGCCAGGGTGCACTCTTGCTAACTTTTACATCCCTTTTTTAACTCTTGGATGTTCTATCTGGAGCAAGCTCCTGCAGATGGCGAACTCCTCTAAAACCAGGTCTCCTTATGTTGTATATAGGGCACAGTACAGCATAGTACATTTTTGCCTGTAAAAGTAGCCATATTGTCCTCTTCATTGAAATCTGAGCATCTCCATAACCTTGCTGAGATTTGTTCTGTCCCTGCATTACATACAGATGAGGGAGTGAGACAAGGAGACAAAGGGCTGTATTCAGGCCACTTTTCATGGTTCATGGACTTTGACAGTAAGTTAGCTGCTTGCTAGAGAGCAATTCAGGCCACAGTCAGATCAGCCAGGAAGTAGCCATGATAGCAGTACAAACATGTATAAAAGGCAGCCTGAATATGGCCCTCAGGTCTCTTCTAAACTTGGCCTAGAAAGCATCTATATCTAACTTGTGGCTAAAACAGGCAGTATGAATATATCCATATACATCCAATACATCCAAACTGAGCCAAGGCTGCTTTGCAAGTCTTTGGTAGAATATGCTACTGAGCTACTGAATGTCTGCTTCTACTGATTGGTGCTTCAACCAGGGCTCAGCATTTCCCAATCTGGGGAGACTCTTCCTCCTACTTTTTCTATGGCAGTAATTTGTCAGTACTACACTACCACAAAGATGACTGTCACACCATTATGATCAAGTCCATAGAAAACCTCATGATGTTATATTGGTATTTTAAATATATAAAAAAAGTAAGACATTGGCAGGGATGTGAGAATTTCAGGTGGATGTGTTCACTACAGCATTTCTCTGGTTGTGGCAGGAGCATACATTTGATTTGTTCACCTTGGTGCTGTACATGTGGAAATCTATACTTCAGTGGACAGATGTAACGCAAGCAGCTTTTGAGTCAACAGCAGCGTCGGCTTTAAAAGCACCAGCACGCACAGACACAACTGCTTTGTGTCTGTGGACGCAATGGAACAAGCCCAGAACTGGTTCTGGTAGACTGTTTTTTTCATGTGTTGATGAATGCAGTGTAAAAGTGCTCTTTCTGCTTTCGCTTTTATGCATTTCTGTTAATATGGTCAAAATGGAATGGCTCCCCTCTAGTTGAGCACAAGGGTGGCCCCAGGGACAGGAAGTGGATGTGTGTTTTGTGTATTTTTTCTGTTAAAACATAGCTGAAGCCTATGTTTTAGAGAAACCTAAAAGGGTTATACAATGCCTGTGGAAGGGTGAGATCTGTAAAAGAGCTCAACAATATGCCACAGATGAATAGGGTCTGCTCAACCATCCTTCCTGGGACTGAGGCTGAACACAGTGGGAACCACCTGTCTTCAACCATGAACATTTATCTCACGGGCTGTTGTATAGGTAACTAGGGCTGCATTTGGTCCCTAAGGATTTTAATACAGGCCCTGGCTTTAAGAAATGTTTATTTCCAGAAAACTAATCTTAGAAATAAGGTAGAATAAAGGGTGAAACAATCTGACACAAGGGTAGCATCAGTGTAGCATTCCCCTGCTCTGCTTCCCCCTCAGGAGAAGTCACAGTCAGGCTGCCCCTGTTCTGAAACCAATGGAACAGGAATTACTAACACTGCTGGCTGACTTAGGCCATGCACAGTTGTATGTAGGGAGATATGAGCAATGGAAAACTTTTCTTTTATTTGTGAGCCTCAAATTGGATCTGGGAGAAATCACTGGCTCTGTTTCCCAAAGAGCTGCTCTACTACATGCTCTCCACTGCCTCTCTAGTGGTGCCTTACTTTTCTAAAACATAACTGCTGCCAATGGTGAAATGCTAGAACTCTTTTCCACCCCAAAAACTTCACTGGCTCAGCACTGAGCTCCTGGATTTCAGTCTTCAGTTCTGAACTGATCTAAGGGATTTTACCTTTAGCAGAGAGCATCTGTCATTCATTAAGATACCAAAGTGATTAAGAGATTGCCTATCAGCAGGCATAACTCCATCCATCACTCAAACACAGCAAAGCAGCTGTTCATCATTACACATAAATTTTATCCAGAAGCTTGGAACAGGCATAAAACTAGAAAATTATACTCAGTTGATAATGCAAAAGAAATTTAAAAAGAAAGTAACTCCACCCACAGGACTCCAGTACATACTTCCTTGTTCTTGCAAAATGCTGCTAGAATTATTCTTAATCACAAGGATTTAAAAGCTAATACTTTTGATTTAAGTCTGAATTGATTCCCGTGTCACTGTTTATCCAGTGATCCCACAGAAAATGATGATGTGCTCCTAGCTGAGCAAATATGAGATCATTTTAGTTCAGCTCGGAGAAGAAGAGACATAAGCTAAGTCACATTCCCTTGTGTTTGCTGTGTGCCTGTGTGAGCATAGTTACAGCAGCTCAGCACATGTGTAATGATTTACCAAACTTCAGCCACACAATCGTAAGGCTGAGGCCTATGCTTAATTCATGGGAGGCTAAGACTGACTGATTCTCTGCAGTCTGACATGGAGGATTAATTCTATAGATTAGAGAACCCAGTGCATCCATTGACATCTAGGAAAAGTGCTGCCAAATCCCAGTGCTAGTGTTCAGTACCTGGTCAGTACAAATGCAAAATTATAGAGGAGGCAAAAGGTATTTGTGAAATACTTTGAAGTTATACAATCATGCAGATGTGGAGCAGGGACACCAGGTTTGGGGCATGTGATTACATACAACTGAGTTACAGTGACTTACTAAGTTAGCACTTCTGACATACCATTGGCAGCATAGTTTCTCTGGAGTCGCCACAATGGCAACCTAAACCTATTAGTTTAGCTGGAGGCACTTGATCTCACTTAGGGGTTAAGCCAGGAACATGTGCATGGGCCACAGCACCTTAACTTGCAAGCACCAGCTTTTTAAATTGCTACAAACTGATGGTGTTACAGACATATGCTCAGTCCCTGGAGAAGTAGGCAGGTGTGGAGGAATTAAGTCATTACAGCACAAAGGTCAAGTGGCTGAAAATACAGTCTACACCTTAAAATATTTAGTATTTTGCCACTAGACTAAAACGACAAACTGAAAACATTCTTTTTTTATTCACAGTAATATAAATTTCTTAGGAAAATTGCACAAAATATATCCTTAAGCTACTTATTATGAACTCAAACCACCTGTAACTATTTCAGTTAAATCATCTCCCCTTCTTGAGAAAGAAAGGTCTATTTCCAGCATTTAAAGGAAAAAATGTACATTATTTCAATGAATTAGATAGCCTGCTCACTGCTAGTTGTACTACAGAAATGTAATAATATAAAGATACAAAGACAATTCTGTATGCACACACTGACTCTATACATATCATAAATGCAATCATAGTACTCATGAAATAAGTTGCACTTATTACAGTTTATTGCCCACAGTATATTTGTTCTCCCACTACTCCACCTTCTTTAGCAATGAGCATAATATTCCAAAGCTCTAAGAGAGCAGCTTCCCACAGCTATTTTAGAAGCTGCAGACACATAGGCAATGTTTTGTTCCTTCATTCCAAATGTTGAACACAGACGGCTTCTACCTGCTGACCCAAAGAAGAGAGAAAAGAAGAGCATCAGACATATCAAGACCTCATCTCTTCAGGAGTGGAAATAGGAATGTTGTGCTGTCAGAGAAGGTGATATCTCTCACACAGCACTTGCTTCATGAGCTTCATGAGATCCCAAGACATCAGACTTTAAAACTACAAGGTGACTGCGCAGAAAAAAAATAAAGAAGCAGAAGCTACTCTGAGTTGTGCCAAGAGCTGTTTTGAATGTCTCAGATCCTGAAATGTGCATAGTTGGTGTAAAAGACCCTAAATGCTTTGACTTTAGAGGCAAAGGGCTACAAAGGTTAAAACGGTGATAACTAGTATATATTGTACAACATTCTAAACCAGATCAGTTTCTATAAGTTATCTTGAATCTTATCTCTGAGTATTCATCTTCTCCATATTTTAGTTGGTAGGGACCTTGCATCACAATGGGGAGCCATGTATGTTCTATATATAATATAGAAAGGATTTTTATATCAGGACTGCAATTTTAAACTGTTGCTTCTTGGTGTAAGTTTCTTCGGGTTCCTGTTTACTGCTGAAGTAGATGAAAGTCCCACAGGTGTTACCCATGGGAGGAAATAGAAGACATTTTTAGAAAGTACAATATTGAGGGAAAATAAAAAAGGCTGACAAGTGCCATCTAATATTGCATAGTACAAGAAAACAAAGTAGAAGGAAACTGCTAAAAAGAACAGTGTCATATTGCAAGGTTTCTGAACAAATGGTATGAAACTCAGAAATCATGTATATGCGTTTGTAATACTGAATTTCTACCAAATGTCTTATTTGAATAAAAATAAGTGTAAGTGCATGAGCCTATGTGACTGCAGTCTAAAAATTAAGGTACTTTACATTTACCAGTCATGCTAATTATAAGCAACCCTGCTGCAATTTCTCTGAGATGAATAGCTATATCAAAGACTGATTTCACCCACAGATTTGAATCTAAGCCATAGTGACTCTTCTGTACAATTATTAGCACTCAAGCAAAGGAAGAACCTGTGATACCTTTCCACATCCTGCAGTACAGCAGCTCAAATGTGAGAGGGCCTCTGAGATGCAAACTGTGGGCCTGTAGGCCAACATACATGAAAGTTTTCTTTTAACAAGGTCCTCTTGATGTCCAGATGAGTTAGGTAACTGCATATTGAAGGGAGTACAAGAAAGATGAAGAGGGACTTTTTACAAGAGCATGTAGTGACAGGACAAGGGGGAATGGACTTACACTGAAAGAGAGTAGGTTTAGATTAGCTATTAGGAAGAAATTCTTTACTGTTAGGGTGGTGAGGCACAGAACAGGTTGCCCAGACAAGTTGTGGATACCCCCATCCCTGGAAGTGTTTAAGGACAAGTTGGATGGAGCTCTGAGCAACCTGGTCTAATGAAAGGTGACCCTGTCCACAACAAGGGGGTTGGAACTATATTATCTCTAAGGTCCTTTCCAACCCAGGCATTCTACGATTCTATGATATCCTGTGGATTTGATTCTCAGTCCTTTGGAAAAAAACCCCAAACAAACCTTTCAGTACCAATATAAAATGAATACACAGGGTGCAAACAGTGGAGAAAAAAACCCCACTATGCACACTTATTCACAAGTTGTTGTAGAAAACACCTTTTTATTATCATTGCTTACTTTTGCTTTTTGTATCACTATTCTACTTCTGCATGGATTTTACAATACTAGTTCATCAATATAATTTATCAGAATATATCTGAAAATGAGTTGCTTCAGTATTTTTACTGGACTTAAAAAAAAAATTGTCCTGTACAACAGGTGAAATAAGACTTTTACTAAACAAGTGTGGTGCTTTTTTACATGTGAGGGTTTAGCTCCACAGCTTTGCATGGGTAAGTTTCACACATCATTGCGGGTTCTGTTATAACAGTATGTGGACTGCTTGGAGACACAAAACTTCAGTCTATTCCTTTTGTATTTGAACACAACATACAACAGCCGTGTCAGCCGAGGTGTGATTGTTACCCTGCTTTTCAGTACCTCTCGGAGGATACATACTATCAGATAACATCTGCAATTTGGTAACAGTTGCTATAGAATAATCAATGCTAATAAGAAGCAAGATTTGCAGAAGAATAAGAAATAAAAGAATGGAGTGTAGCAGAAGTCACCTGAGTCAATAAGCCCATGAACACTCCTGTCCAACAGCTGGCAGTAAGAGCAGTAAGTTCTAGTAGAAGAGTAGTAAGGAAAAAAAACAGGTAGCTGAAGAAAATCACTTTCACAGCCTAGCAACAAACACATGCATTCAAGTATGTTGCCTACTGTAACGACAAAGAATTTTTCAGTCATGGGAATAATAAAATTATATTTTACTGACTAAAAAAATTATTTTCTAGGATGCATATCAACTATAGAGCTCGTATTATTTTTAGAAAAATTACATACTTAAGCACGCATAAACAATTTGATACACTGGAGATTAATTAGGTTGGCAGCAGGTTTAGCTGTTTTTCCCAGCCAACTCTTTTTCACTTTAGGAGGACACTCAGCAGCCCTTCTCCTTGCCAGGACATATCTGACCCTGGGAAGCCCTACAGGCTCTCAGAGGCCAGGGCATTAAGCAAATCTAGACTTCTGATAAGACACAGTATGAGATTGCTTTTACTGGCCCCTGAGCTAAAAGGAGTGATTAAGCTGATGACATACTGCCACATTTGTTTCTCTGTAACAAAAGGCTATTTGGTCTGGGGAAAGCCCAGCTCTTTACTGGAAACAACACTTGATGACAGCAGCTGGCAATCTTGGTGATGACTGGGATACATAACAAAGCAAGCACCCTACTGTACACAAAAACACCACACAGGCCAGAACTTAACCCCTCCCTGCATTCGGGACGAGCAGCTTTTGCTTCTCTCACCCTGCTACTACCATAAGCACGTCAGACATGCCCCTGGGACCTCAGGGCATGAATGTTCCTCTTCAAGCACTCACCAAACTCTACTTCACGCAAGTAAAGGGATAAGTGTTGACTGCCTCTCCACAAATTGCCAACTGCTCTTAATTGCTGGTACACTGACTGGGGCAGCGCTAGTTTCTAAAGCAGGAGTTCTCAAGTGTTCTGCCTCCAGAGCTGAGGCCAGCATGGCAAAAGCACGGTTGGGAGTGGCTCCCACAGCAACAGTGGCTTGCACACAGTTGCCACTTCTTTGGAAACCTGGCCCCAATTCTAGATGCTGAACTTTTCTGCAAATCTGGGCCTTAAAGCCTGTGCCTGTTCCCACTGCAGTCAGTGGCGACCAAATCAGTTCTGATTGATTTAATGGGGGCAGGCACAGAGACTTAATTAGAAAATTAATAGCTGCAAAGAAAGGAGAGAATGCACAACAGCCTGCCAGATCTCTGGCATGAAGCAAGCAAAGGAGCCAGTTGTTCTTCAGACTGAGATTTCAGCCTCTCAACAAAAACCCTCAAAAAAAAAAAAAAAAAAAAAAGAGGGAGGATAATAAAAGAGATTGGCTAAATGGCCTTGAAGCTGCTTTAAACATCTTGTATAATATATAATTGTTTTTCAGCTCTTGAGTACTCTGTCTACCTTTTAGATCTGTCCCCTGGGAAGAAAATATGAAACATTCTGAAACACACAGCCCTTGAAAGCAATAGGCATTTTCAACTTTTCTTTTGTGTTGGAGATAATTAACACTTTGCTTAAAACTCCTTGCTCTTTTTGACAGGTACGAAGATGAATCAAGTCCAAAGTGTATTTTTCATATTAGTCCAGTTGAATGCCTGAGAGCTATTTTTCACCAGCTCTTGTTTTAAGAAAATACTGAGATTCTCAATTCATTACTGCATGAAAAGTCCTCACATCTGGAAGCTCACAGCCACAATACTCCAGAATTTTTGCTTTGAGGATTACCTGAATTCATGCAGGGCCTGCATAACAGGCTTGGGGGCTGTTTCTGCACTGGTAAATGCATCTAACAGAATGCAGGATCACCAGTGCCAAGCTGTGCAGTGTGAATCCTGGTGCAGCCTCATCCATAGATCTTGGGAACAAATTATCCCTTGAGCAAACTACTATCCGGATGATATCTGAGCTTGTTTTAGACAGAAGTATTTGCTTAATAGCTATTGGGAGCCTCGGCATCAACAATAATTTGCCTAGTATGGGCAATAAGAGGATCAGGACCTGGGAAGTATTTGATAGTGCAGATATACCTGAAGTGTTGCAGTCCTTAAGGGAAGGAGTTAACTTAGTATGTTTTATCAAGGCTAAGCACTGCATTGTGTTTATTATCCAGGGTGAAGCCATTTTGTTCTTTGCTCAAATGAGGGAAATGTCAGGACCTCCAGAGACTCATGGCTCTCTTGATCCCCCCATTTCTAGTGGGAGAGCCAGATTACACATATATATCAGTAGCTGGCTGTGACAGCTATCTGAAATGTTGTCTGCCAATCCATGAGAAAAATTCTTTGTTTAAAAAAATCCTTCATGTTCAGAGCAGCGTCCTATCAGAAGTTATTGCTAAGCTAGTAGCACTCAAGAAACCAGAAGATGTAACTTCCTCACTTTTCAAAGCTCCAAGATGTATTCTAATTCAGCTAACTAGATGCATCAACCTAGAATTAAGTGCCAAAAGCAACATATGCAGCCAAACTTTTGATGTGGGCAGAAATTTCCCTGTGAGAATACTGTGATGCAGGCCCTTCATTAGCACCATTAGCACCATCCAACTCTTGGCAAAGGTACATCTTGCCTTTCTCCTGCACATGACCCCATATTGCCTCATCATCATGATAGCTGGGTTAGGAGAGAGCACTAACACAATCTGTACAGTCTCCTGCCTCTGGAACAACAGTACAAAAGCACACCACCACAGGGGGTGAAGTGAGGTAGCAGACACATCTAGGTGTTAGGACAGCGTGCAACAGGTCCCTTCTGATGTGAAAGCTGGAAAATCTTGGAGGTCTTTTCCAGCCTTAATGATGGATTCTATGAAGCTGTTCAGATAGATAGAGTGTTGTGACACTTCCTTTCTGGGTGCAAGCTTAGGCCCTCAGTAAAGAAAAAGCAAGTGTTTCTAAGCAGAAATCTCTAAGTTGAATGTGCTCAGGGATTGTTGCATGCTGGCAAGGGCATAGTTTCTGAGCATTTACAAAATCTCCTTAAAATGGCATTTGTTAGAAGGGTATGGGTAGCATTACAGTATTTATAGAATATTCTCTGAGAAAATTCTGTGTGTACCAGGATGACTCCGGTATTCAACTCTACATTAAAACATCTTCTCTAATGTTAATACAAGAAATATGCTGTAATTGCCCATTACTACTTAACCCCAAAATATTATGAGCTGCTCCCATTGTCTGGCTGCCATAATCTATTTTTTGACTCATGGACAGCTTCTGTCATGCATACTCACATTAGTTAGTACCTCAGGGCTGCATCATCCAGCATCTTGCTGATCACAGTCCAAATGGTTTAGCGTGCAAGGAATTGACTGTATCTGCATACACTTCATTTACTTTCAGAGATCAGCAGACTGCAGGGATGCACTCCTTAATTTATGAGAATATAGGCTGAGACTACAAACAAAACACATAGGAGTCATCATCCCATTCTGCTTGTACTAGCCACAGTCTCAGTACTTAAGAAATAAATACAGAAACACAGAAATGACAAGGGAATAAAACACAACCTGGTTTATTGCATTTATTCACAGGAGCTTCCATTGTTTTGTTTGGGCTTTGCTAATGTTTTTCAAAATGAAACCATATTTCCTGTAAAGAAGGCAACTAATTCTGTGGCATGAGCAGCTGTGGAACATTATTATTCTCCTAACAGCACACTGAGATGCAGAGAGGGTTATGAAGCCCAAGGTAAGACAGTCTCTAACTAGTATGAAAATGTGGAGCAGCACTGCAGTTTTCTGCCCGGATATTCATAACAGCAGGCATGCCCACATAATTCTCTGGATTTCCCCTGCTGAGCCAGGGTTTGAGGAAAGTAACCATGCAGACTTCTCTGGGCTGTGAGGGAAAGGGAGAAGCTGAAGGGCTTCCTGGGCATGGGACAGAAAGAAGGAAGGGGGAACATTACCTCAGCCTGCATGCAGGACTTGCACAAGCCTAACATCTGCTCTGTTCAGAGCAAGTGTGATTATCAGACATCATCATAGCAGTTTAGGCTGTACAGTTTTGGTTGCCAATTGCATGTTGTCGGTGATGATCACAAAACTATTTCCATATACTCACAGACATCACAGCACATGTCCATAGTTTAGGCTGCCACTCAATTTCCACTATATGAAATAACGTTCTGCCACTCACACTACTGCCAAGCTGTTCCTTTCTGCGCCCAAAGTCTCCATTTCAAGCAACAGAATCAGGATGAATTGTTTAGGAATACTTTAGTCACAAACTCACAGGCATTTCCAAGAACAAGATCAGTTAAAACTGACTCAGGCTATTGGTTTTTTAATAGAGTCTTTCAGCTGTTTTAATAAGAACAAGCATTTTTAGATTTCATGTAAAAGCACAACATGTAGCTGGATGGTCTCTGCATGGAAGAAAACATCACTGTGAAAATATATCTCTTTGCCCTCTGAAAACTCTTACTTCACACACAATACACAATACAGTACAAGCGGACAGTGCGCAGTTCACCGAGTTCAAAACTGTAACTTGATAGTGGGAAGTGCCTTTTGTATGAGCCTAATACTCACACAATGTGCTGAGAAAGTGGAAGACTTAAGTATGAGGCCTTTGCCAGCGCGAAGAGATTTAGAAAAAAAAGTATCAGACTATCATACAGGATCAAAAAAGAATATTCCCATTTCTCCCCTATCTCTGCTATTGAAACCAGGCAACTTAAGCTCTTGAAAACTTAAACAGGGTTCTCTGCATATGACCTCCCCACATCACGTAAAATACATGAATTTATCTAACTTGCACACTGAACTTTCTAAGTGCATAGTCCTTTCATGTACTTAAAAGCATAATTATACCTATAATGACAATTTCCTTATGGCTAACATGGGCTGTCCAGATGTACAACTCCAAGTGATTCTCTTGGGCTTCATAGCTCCAAAGCACATACCAGAGGAACTGAAAACACATTTTGACTTTCACTTCCCCTACTGCAACAGCCATACGTGTACCCTTTCCTTACTGGTATACTTTGCTCCGTTAGTAGGAGCTGGATATTTAATGGATTTGTTATGCAAAACGCTCCTTGGTGAAGCACAACACGGTTATATTTCTGTGAGAGCATCCCTTTGACAGCTTTCCAGGGCAGAGGGCGCAGGCATAGATCCTGGAACTCTGCTCCCCGTTCCCAAAACACAACACCCCGTTTGCAGTCCTGGATTAGCTGGCAGCAGCATCTGTCCCGACCAGGTGCCCTGGGAAACTCTCCATCCTTCCTCTGCCACCACCATCACCAGGCACAGCCATCTCCGGCGCGGCAGGGGCTCGCTGCGGCTGTCCTTGATGGCTAAAGAAGAGGAAAAAACAGAAAAGATAAGCAGAAACAACCCATAAACTGCTGCTGAGGGGGGAACGTGGCACGGCTCCCCCCTATTGACAAACTCGTTGCCCGCCCGCCCTCGCACCCTCCACCAGTGCTGCCGGTCCGTGTCGGCGGGGACGGCCGGGCGGTGCCGCCCCTCGACCCTTACCTAACGCGGGCAGGGCTGACCTTATGTAAGGGCAGAGGCGGGGCCGGCACCGCTGTGGAGGAGGCAGCAGCGCCATGTCCTGGTACCGCAACACCGTGTGGTTCGTGAAGGGGCTGCGGGAATACACGAGGTACGGGCGGCGGCCCCCGCGGGCGGGGAGCGCGGCGTGAGGCGGGCGCAGCGCCCGGACCGGGCCGGGGCGTTCCTGCCTGCCCGCGGGAGTTCAACCAGCTCGAGTTTATTTCGTATTTTCAATCGACCGCTCCCCACCCCGCCAAGCCAAGCAGATTCCCGCCCCTCTCTGTGAGAGCTGCAGGGCCCGCCCCGCCCCGGGGCTGCGGCCGGACCCCTTCCCCGCTGTCCAAGACCGGGCTGGGTGGTTGTGGCGGGCGAACGCCACGAGGAGCTGCTGTCGTGGACGGGGTTGTAGAGCACTGGCATAGGCTGTCCAGGGAAGTGCTGGAGGCACCGCCCCTGGAAGTGTTCAAAGATCATGTGGCTACGGCACTTGAGGACATGGGTTGGAGGTGAACGTGGTGGTAGTGCTGGGGTTGATGGTTGGACTTGATGATCTTAATGGTCTTTTCCAACCTTGATGATTCTGTGGTACATCACTGGTTGCAGTGTCACTGGCACTGTTTGCGGCCTGTCCCACGAGTACAGAGAGTAACAGGGCAAGGGAGGGCATTCAGCTGAGCTGTGAGGGAAAAGTGCTTTTCAGCTCTCCCCTATGGTTTTTTTTCGGAAGGGCTCTCTTCTAGTTTCTTACGGTTGTGTCTTGCTTTATTCAGGGGCGGCTACGAATCTGCTTCCAAGCACTTCAATCCAGCTGATACGGAGGTGGATGTGGCTGGGAGATCCTTCCTGGTCACTGGTGCAAACAGTGGCATTGGCAAGGCCACAGCCAAGGAGATAGCGAGGAGAGGTGAGCTGGAATGCCATGGAGCTCTGAGGAGTTGATACAGATAACATGGAAGGAAGCAGGTTTGGCCTTCCAGCATAAGCACACACAAATGCATGGGATGAGGGGTCATTTTACTGGGGTCTTAGCGTGGGTTACAGCTTTAAGCGCAATTGGTGCTGTGAAAACTGGCATAATGAAAACAAATAAGTGGAGAGGATCTGCACAGTGTTTTTTAAGTGCATGTTAACCAAAACTGTTTGTGTTATTGTGGCATCTAAGGATTGTTGGTGATGGATCATGATCTTTTTAAAGCTGATTCAGTACAAGTAGCAGCCTGGCTGAATTTGAACTATTTTGAAGAACTTGTGAATTTATCATATGATGAAAGAAAACAATTGGCTTTGCAAAGCTGAGATGGGAGAGTATAGAAGAAGCAATGTAGTCGTGCTTGATCTTAATGATAATACCTTGGAGTTTGGGCCTTTTGGCTGATTACATGCAATTATTTTTTTTATCTGGCTCTCTGTACGCAAGGAGATGGTATGAACTGGACCTAACTGCTGTTAAAGAATAAACTTAATCCCTTACAGAGTTGACAAAATAATTCCTGTTGTGCAAGAGTGATAGGAGTTTTGGCATGTAGAATAAAAAGGAGGAGCTTGTGCGTCTTTGCTCTCTCCTTGCGTCCTTAGGTTTCATAACTATCTTGTGAAGGAAAGTGCGACTCAGTTAAATTAAACTAATTCAGAACTATTAGCATCAAAGAGTCTTTGGGTTAAAGATCTTCATCAGTACCAGCATGTGATTGATATCAAGTTCCCACTACTGCTATTATACATAATAGCTTTATGTAAGTATTGCTTTGTCTGGTGACTGTTTTGCTCACAAATGGGTATGCCTGCCAGGTTTTGCAAGCTGGAAGGCTGGCTGGATCTGCATGGGATTTGGTCACCATGTTTAGCAGAACAACCTTGGGCTCAGACTGTGTGTCTGATGCGTTGTATGGGCATTGCCGTTTCGTATGAAATTAAAATGCCTTCCTGATCCTGTTCTCAAACATGTCACTTTGAAACTCAGTGTTGCGGCCCTGGCTTCTAGTTGAATCTCTTAAAGTACACCACGACAAGATAATAAGGATTTCAGACTCAGCAAAGGAATAATCAAGCTATGTTGGCTTTACTTTCAAGCACTCAGACCTTTCTAACTAATAATGATCTCGATGACAATTTCTGTAGTCCGAGTTCAGCTTTTCTCTGAATTGGTGTCTTATGGGTATGCAGATTTGGGCTTTCCTCTGTGTCTTGTGAACTGCACTTCCGGCTTGATACAGTCTTCTCCCAATTACTCTGACAATTCACATGTGTTAAGTTCAAATAATTTCATCTTTACTGTGGAAAATGTATTCAAATTCCTTTCCTAACCCATAGGTCACAAAACTTCCCCTGTGTCCTCAAAGGCAACAAAAAAGTTTATATTCAAAGTCCTTAAAAATGCATCTCTTTTTGTGGAATGTTTTTCTACTGTAGACTCTGAGAATGTTCCTGATCAGCTTGAAGGCCAGCTGCTTCTTCCATGTGTTTAATTTGTACCTGCACACATTAGTCGTGCTGTCCTTTGTGTTTTGGGAAGAGCTTCTTAAACATCTGCAAATGCACATTCTTAACTGCCTTAAGGTCCTTAATTGGAGCCCTCCTTTGCAGTGAACTCTGCAGTCACTGTGAGAATGGCCAAAGAAATGAGCCTTGGACACTGCCCCTTCTGATTGGCTTTTCTCTCGCTCATGAGATCTGTTTTCCCTGCGGCAAAGACTGTCTTTCATTCTGATCTGTTCATATTCAGTGCCTGTCTGTGCACGGTCCCTTCCATGGGATGGTGTTTGTGTTACGCAAAATGAAGATTAACTGTGTTAAACATCAGTTAGTGTAATTTGTATTGTTTTCCCAGATTCAGGAGTTTCCTATGTCTGCCTGTGATTGTGCACTTGGTAAAAGTAACCCAGACAGCTCTGGAAGTGCTGTGGAGGAATCAGATGCTGTTAGGAAACTTCAGAAGAACCTTGAGGCTTGTTGGCCCCATCAGCTGCATGCCAAGGATACTTGCTATTGTGGTGCTCAGGGGAAAAACCTCTCTCGTAAACAGAAAATTTCATTATCAGCCCCCAGACTGGGCTGTGTAGTGTGTGACTGCACTATCCCTAGGGTAGTCTTGGTGTTTTGCATTCGGGTTCTGGGCACTAGAAGAGTGACTTGGCACTGTTGTTACTATTATACATCCTTTGGGATTACATTCCTTGAGCTTTCTAGTGGTGAACTGTTAGCAGTCCCTAAGACACCTTTAAAAATAGGTAAAAGTAAAGAGTACAGATATTCCTGTGACTGAGAGTAAAGCATGACTTGTAATGATCAGAGAATACAAGGCATAAAAATAAAAAAAAATGCCTACTTTAGTCCTCTTTTTGAAGGCTTTCTTTAATGTGGCTAAGTGATGAGATCATGGCAAGTATCCAGGTCTCTGAGAAAAACCTTGCCCTGGGTGTTCCTTTCAATGAAAAGTTGGTTGGAAGAGACCTGTAGAGGTCACCTTGTTCAGCATCTCACTTGAAGTAACTGTTGGCAACGCTACATCAAACCAGTCATTGCTTTGTCTCGCTGCCTGAAACCTGCAAGGATGCAAGTTATGCATCCTCTTGGGACAGCCTGATCTCCTTAGAAGAAAACTAATGAAAATTATTTTCCTTAATAGATGACCTGAGCCTCCTAAACTGCAATTCGAGGCCATGGTCCTTGTCATATCTCCACTGCTGAGAAGAATTCTTATACCTAGCATTTTTATTTCCTTTTCACAGAGCAATTCTAGTCACTTGTGTTGTTCAGGCCCTTTACTGAACTTTCTAAGGCGTGTATCAAAAGAAGCATTTATAGTACAGATGCCTTAGCTTCAATCTCCAGTATGGCTCCGGTATTTCATCCACTAAATATGATGTACAGACCTGACAGAAAAAGGTTTGAGCAGACAGCACTTGGAGTGCAGTGGTCTTTTCCATACATGCAGCCTTGTGTGAGGACCCTATTACAGCATGATACTTTCTTCACCTTGCCTGCCTTCATAGGGACCAGAACCAAGCAGAAATCTTCCACCTCTCTTCTTATATCCAAAGTCTCCCCCAATTAAAGTGCTGATGTCTCCCCCAAATGCAGTTAGTAATTAATTATCAAATGTGTTTCTTGTCTCAATCCACCAGGTGGCACAGTTCATCTGGTTTGCCGAAATAAGGAACGGGCTGAGGTTGCCCAAGAAGAAATAGTGACAGAAACAGGCAATCAGGTGAGTTACCTTTCAGTCTCTTGTTTACTCTTAGAAAAATTGTTAATATTAGAGACCTTGGAGGCCTTGAGATACTGTTTTGACGTTTTATTCTTGTGTTTTTAATAGTGTTTTCATACAGATGTGGAAACATCTTGTAGTTTATCATTCATATGGTTTGATTTCATTTCATTAGATTATGTTTTCTGTGATAAGTAACATCATTAGCAGCATGCTGTTTTATTTAATGTTTGTTGTTGATCTGTTTTGTGGTGTCCTACTTACTATTCCTAACTATGTGGCTGAGGCTTTTAAAAGTTAATGTATTGCAACACTTGCAACAACATTTATGAGTCTGCTGCATTGGAGCTAAAGGTTTTATGTGTCTGAATAACATGCCCTTGGTTTGCTACGGTTGGCTGCTCTGTTAAGTCCTGTGTGTGGTCCTAGTTCCATGCTCTACATGCCTTTCCATCTCATTTTCTTATAATACCTCTTCCTTACCTCCTTCCTTTTGTTACATATTCTTTTTCTCTGTATGTATCATTCTACAGTACACCCCTGTAGCTGTCACTGTTGTTTTTGCTAATTATTCAGGAGAGTGTGATTATGGAGAAGCGCATAGGTCATTAGCTTTTGGGTTTGCCTGGGATAAAGTTAATATTCTTTATAGCAGCTCCTATGGTGCTGTGTTTTGGATTTGTGACCAAACCAGTGTTGACAACCCATGTTTTAGTTATTGCTGAGAGCTCACACAGCATCAAAGCCTTTTCTGGTTCTCACACTGCTCCACCATGAGCAGGCTGAGGGTGCATGAGAAGATGGGAGGGGGATCACTAGGACAGCTGACTCCAACCGACCAAAGGGATCATCAGTAAAAGCTGGGGGGAAGAAGGAGTAAAGGGGGACATTCACAGTTATGGTGTTTCCCAAATCACTGATGCATGGGAAGAAGTCCTGCTTTCCTGAGGATTGCCAAATGCCTGCCTGACAGTGGGGAGTAGTGAATGAATTCTTTATTTTGCATTGTTTACACACAAAGTTCTGCTTCACTTATTAATCTGTCTTTATCTCAGCCCACAAGTTTTATCTATTTTGCCTTTATGATTGTCTACCCCTTTCCACTGGGAGAGGAGTGAGCGAGTAAGTGGTGGTATGAGGCTGACCTACCTACCAGGGTTAATCCACAGCACTTGGATGGAGACCTATCTTCATTTTAAATAATGACTTGGCTCTTGTACACAGTATTTTGATTCCATTAATAGTTTTTAATGTGGATCAAAAATTCTGAAGACATTTTATGGTTAGAGATGTCTTATTGACTAAATTTCTGCTTTTAGGTTTCAGCTCCCTAGTGTGACACAACCAGCATTACACTTCAGTTCCTTAATGGAGGTAAATTAGATCAGTTGTTATGTAGAAATAAATACTTCCCAGCTGTCTCTAGCTGTGTAATCCCATGGCTATAGTAAGACTGGTGATTATCTGTACTACCTCCCTTGCTAACTGCAGTCAGACAGTCTGGGAAAAGAGGTGAGTTTGACCTCTGAAGGTTCCTTCATGTTCTGTTTTCTGTCATCTGGTGAAACAAAACTTGAGGCAAATAATGTTCTTCCTTTAAAGACAGACGAATTACTGCTTTCCCACTCTTTGATAGGCTGCAAACCTGTAGTTTCTATAGTTATGAAAGAGTACAAGGGCACTGCAGGACTTGTTTGTGACCCTGGGGATGGGGCACTTGTATAGAGAGCAGCTTTCAGTGAAGTGTTAGATGAGCTGTACAAGAGGCCCTGTGGGACACGTTGCAGTGGGAAGAACATTTTAATAAGGAGTCTCCAAGAACATCCTTCTTTATAAGTACTCATTCAGAAGCAATCCATTGAGATAATATAATGCTTTATCTCCAACTTGACAAGCTGTATCCAGACTGAACTTGCTCTTCCTGATAGTTTGGATGGAGATCCTGTTATAGTATATAACAAAGCTTCATTTATAATGAAGTGTATAACCAAAGATTTTTTCCGTTTTCTACAACACATGCCTGAGTTCAGTGCTGAAATGGAGTTACTTGGCAGGCACCTGCACCTAGACCTGGGAACTGGAAAATTCTCCTAATCTGTTAAAGCAGATCCAGTCACGAAGATTAGGTTTCACTTTGAAAATGGCTTTTCTACCACTGAGGACTTTTATAGGGAACAGGCGTGTGTGTCCTTTTCCTGAGTCAGTGTGACAGTCTTCAGCAGATAAGTGTTGAATTAGATCTTTTTCAATCTCTGAAATCCCTTGTAATATTGAGCATCTGCCTAAAAAACCTTAGCTGTTCTCTACCAGTAGATAACAGTAGTAGCTTTAAAAGTAGAAAGCTTTTAGAGAGGTATCCAGCCCGAAACAGTAGAGCAGTGTCAAGTTTGTGGTCCAGAATGATTCGCAGAATGAGTAAGGTTGGAAGGGACCACAGTGGGTCATCTGGTCCAAACTCCCTCATCAAGCAAGGTCATCCTAGAGTACCTTATTACAAGGAGAAAATTCTGACCCTAATTCAACTAAAGAGCTGAAATCCAATGGCTAGAGAGAGTCATGTGCTTTTTATCTTCAGGAAAGCAGAATTATAGGCAGGGAATAATGCTGTATAATTTTTTCAGCTTCTTCACTTATCTCATTTGCTTGTATAATGAGTATTTAAAGAAACAACTTGGAAAGAGAGGAGGCCCTTTTAATGATTATTTGTTGTTTTGCATGAGAACACATCCTCTGCATAATTATTTTATAACAGCCTTTTCCTGGGATACGTCATAAGACTATCTGTGGTGTGTCTTTGAGCCTAAGTGCTATGTAGGAGAAGAGTAGGAGTTGACATGCCTTTGTATGCAGATAAATGCCACTGTGCTTGTACTATGTAGAACACAACTCTGTAAAAAGGAAAATGAATTGCCTGTAACAAACAGCAAAAGGTTTTTGGTGTTTTTGAGGCAGGCATTATTTCTAGCTTTAGCGGTTTAGAAAATTATAACTTTGCTCTATGTCAATATGTCAAGCATCCCCATTCCTGGCCTTAGTATTGCAAAACTGCAAGAGTGTTGTGACATGGGATGACTAACAAGAACTTAGCATTTAATGCAGCAGTTAGCATGGAAGGGGATGCAGAAGGCACCTGATACTGAGACAGCTGGAGTGGGTGCAGTGGTGCACCTGAAAGCATGCTCTCCCACTCTGGTTGGAGCAGATGTGCCTGGCATATGGGACACTGGCCCAGACAGAGCTCCAGAGGAATAATCTGGCAGATGCTGGGCTGCAGGGAGTGACTGGTGCTTTTCCCTGAGCCTGGGGCAGTGCATGATGGTGGCTTCATTTATTGGGCTCTTCTGTCATCAGGGTGCTGGGCTACCAGGTGAAGCGACAGCAGGAGGTGAGCAGGCTGCATGGCCATAGGGAATAGAAAGAGGAGATTGACAGGGTCTTTACAGAGAGCCAAAGAGCACATGGTAGGGAAGGAAGGATAAGCTAGAAGCTGTGCTTGAGTAGGCAGAGGATAGAGACTCCTAAGATGAGGAGGAATGGAAGCTTGTGAGTGCTGGCAACAGAAGGCAGGCTCATTCTCTGCCTGCAGATGTGCATTTATAAGATAGGTATAGTGCCATGGTAACAGATGAGGAAGAACAGGCTCTGTCAGGGGAGGTGTTAGAGACACATGATCCTGAACAGTTGTTGACAGTGGGAGGAAGTGGTGGGTGATAATGGCTGAAGGCTCCTTCCTATGGGGGATGCAGGCACCCATCTGCAGTCTTGGCTTGATGTCTTGAGAGGTTTGTCACTTGCTGGGGATTCAGATCTAAGGTATTGTGGAGAGTCTGCTGAAGCTGGTCTGGACCTAGGACCAATACCTCCTGTTGTCCAGGACGTGGGCACCCGTGACATTGTGAGGGGTGACCTGGAGTTCAAGAGTGCTTACAGGGAGTCAAGGGCATGGGGGTCCAAGGAGTGGTCCTCCAAATCCTTACAGTGGAGGGGAAGAGCTTGAGTAGGAGCATACACACCCCGCAGGTCAACACCTGAATGTGCTTCTGGTGTCACTTTGGCCTTTGTCACTTTGTCTATGGCCTTTTTGACCTCTTTGACCTCTGAAAAGTGAGTATTACTGAGCAGCAATGACAAATTGGAGCAAGAGTGTCATTGCCAGCAGGTTTGCTAAGCTAGTGAGGAGGACTTTAAACTGGATTCATTAGGTAGTAATCACAGGGACAGTGAATAAATGTCTAGGGGACTGCAAAATGGAGGAAGCTCTCACAGTTTTCATGTGAAAGCAGCATGACTGGGAGCCCATTTCAGATACCTATACATGAATACACATGATGTAGGAAACAAGGGAATCCATGCATGATTGCAGAGCTGTGATCTCACTGGGATTAGAGAGAAATGGTTGGCATTACTAGAGTGGTGGAGCAGATGTATTCCCTTGCCCTTTGTGCTGCTTTTGGCTGGAATAGAGTTAATTTTCTTCACAATGGCTAGTATGGGGCTGTGTTTTGGATTTGTGCTGAAGACAGGGTTGCTAATACAGAGATATTTTTGTTATTGCTGAGCAGTGCTTACACAGAGCCAAGGCCTTTTCTGCTTTTCATACTGCCATGCTGGCAAGGCAGTTAGGTGTGCATAGGAGGCTGGGAGGAGATGCAGTTGGGACAGGTTGACAAACTGACCAAAGGGATATTCCAGACCATGTGACATCATGCTCAGTTTATGAAGTGGAGGGAAGAAGGAGGAAGGGGGGGATGTTTGGAGTGATGGCATTTTGTCTTCCCAAGTAACAGTTACGTGTGATGTGGCCCTGCACTCCTGGACACCTGCCTGCCCTTGGGAAGCAGGGGATTAGTTCCTTGTAAAAAGCCTACAGCACCTAGTATTCCCAGGCAGTCTCCCATCCAAGTACTAGGCCCAACCCTGCTTACCTTGTGAGATCAGATGAGATTGGGCATTCTCAGGGTGGAATGGCCACAGGCTTGTTTTGCTTTGCTTGCGTGTGTTTCTTTTGCTTTCCCTATTAAACTGTCTTTACCTCAACCCATGAGTTTTCTAGCCTTTACCCTTCCGATTCTCTCCCAGTCCTGCTGGTGTGGGAGTGGCTGTGTGGTACTTGGCTGCTGGCTGAGGTTAAACCACAACACTGTTTTAGAAACACAACCTGGAAAGTCAAGGAAGAGGAGTGCTCTCTGCAAGGTAGTGGCTCGAATTCGTGAAGCTTTGCTTTGAAATGGGTAATGACCCATTGAGAACTTTTGGGTAAGGTGCAGAGGTCATACCAGTGTGGGTGACATCATGGTGGATGTCTGCTGTAGACTGCCTGATGAAGTAGAAGAAGTAGATGAAGTCTTCTTAGAGGTCTGAGGAAGCCCCATGGTCACAGGTCCTGTGGAGCACTTGAACCACCCTGACACCTGCTGGCAGCATGTCAGGGCATAAACAACCCAGGAAATTTCTGGAGAACATCAAAGATGATTTTTTTTATATGAGTGTTGGCCAAGCCAGCTAGAGGTGATCTCTGCTGGACTTGCTATCAGTAGCAGTCTTGAACAGCTGCCTTGGTGGAAGAGGTCATGAGATTGTGGAATTTAAGATCAAGACAGACAAGAAGGATGAGTAGTAGAATGACAATATTTGGGTTTAGGAAAGAAGATTTTTGTTTTGTTTTTTATGGAGCTGTTTGGTAGCAAAAGGCTGTGGAAAAGCTGGTTGATCTTCAAAGAAAAGCTCTTCAAAGTGGGAAGTTCTTCCTGTTAACTGGAAAAAGACAAATCACTCATCTTCAAAAAAGGCAAGCAGAATTTGGGGAACTACAAGTTGATCAGCCTCACCTTGCTCCCCAGAAAACTACAGAGCAAATCCTCATGAGACCCATGAAAGACAGGAAGGTGACTGAGAAAACACAGTGTGAATTTTTCAAGGGCCAACCTGGACTGACTGTCCTGATTGCTGCGTTTGATGAGATAGCTCTGCCTATGGACAAGAAGGAAGCAGTGTGCTCCTGAGGTTTGACAAGGCTTTTTACATGCTATCCTTGTAGCCATTTTGGAGAGATGCTGTTTGAACTGGTGGATGACAAGGTGGGTGGAAAACTGTCTGAACATGTGGCTCAGAAAGTAACAATCAACAGAACAAAGCTGATCTGTTACTGATTTTTAGTGGCAACCCCCATGAGTCAATACAGGGGCAAAAATTGATGATATCTCTTTAACAGCTCAGGTGATGGCGTGGAGTGCAGTCTTTGCCTAGCTGGCTGGAAAGCAGCTTTGCAGAAAGGGACTTGGGGGTGACAAGTTGTTTCTGAGTGAGCAGTGTGCCCTGCGGCAAGGAAGGACAACACCCCCCAGGCTGTGTGAACATGAGTCTAGCCACCAGGCAGAGGGAGGTGTATCTTCCTCTCTGTTAAGTCTTTGTGAGATCACAGCAGGACTCCTGTGCCCAGTTTTGGACTCCCCAGGTTGAGGAAGTCATCAGTGTCTTGCAAGTCCAGTGGAGGGCTGCCCAGGTGACAAGGGAAATGGTACATGTGATGTACAGTGTGAGTCTAGGAGGCTGATTTTGCTCAATGTTGAGAAGGCCAAGGTGGGTCTTACTGTAGTCTACAGCCATGTGATAGGAGTGTGGAGGGAAGACAGTACTAGGCTTCTCCTGGAGGTCTGCAGTGAAAGGACCAGAGGCAGCCAACACAGATTAGAAGAGGGTAAAAAAATGCTGAGTAGATAGTAGGAAAAACTTTCATCATGGGGGTAATCAAGCACTTGAGCAGGGGGCTCAGACAGGCTGTTGAATCTCCATGTTTGCCAAGCAGCCTCCAGAGGTCCCTTCCAAGCTAAATTATTCTCTAATGCTGTGACCTTGAACATTTCATTGGAACATTCCTTACAGCCAAAGAGGAAGCTGCTGTATGAATTGTTTAAACTGAAGTTTTGCAAGCTTTGCAGTATTTTTCTAGTTCTCTGCTATGCATGACTGTCTGTCATGTATTTATCTAAGTAGGACTCTCTCTTAATAACTTTGGCATTAAAAAGCTGTGTCTCAGAAGCAGCTGAATCAAGTGACTAAGCATGTTTTAAGGACTAGAATTATATTTCCCATTTGTGCATGTTAACCTGTTTTAGTTGTGTTCTGGAGACAATATTTTTTTCATACTGCTTAAGTACTTTTTCACCTAGACAAGCCTAAGCAGTGAGAAGGGTCTCTTCACTGTCCCTGTTATTTATAAGTTAGTTTCTTTTCTTTTAGAATATCTTCTTGCATATCGTGGATGTATCTAATCCCAAGGATGTATGGAAGTTTGCTGAAAAATTCAGAAATGAACATAGATTAAATGTGTTGGTAAGTTTACATACTTAAACCTTGTGTCTGTCTTTGGAGTGCATAGCCTCTTAATTTGTCCAACAGGTCATGTAGATGTCACAATTTGCCTTCCAATTCTCTGCTTAATTTTTTCTAAATGTTTTTTCAGGCTCCCCATGGTCTGTTTGCTCTTGTCCATTCTCAGTTCACAAAGATATGCTACAAGAAGAGAGAAGAGCAGTACTTTTTCAGCTGCATCTTTTGAGACTCTTATCACACACTTTTTGTTTGACTTCCATTACTAGTTACTTTGTCCCTCTTAAAACTAGACCTTCCTAAAGATTAAACTTTTATGAAAAGTCTAAAGACAAGTCTAAAATAGAGCCAGGGAGAGAGCAAACAGTTAAATATCATGGTTGGTAAGGGGCTTAGTACACTTTCCCCTTTATTTAGCAGTGAAAATTTGCTCAGGGGGCTGTTCTAAAGCTGAGGCACCTGGAGCAGTTCTTTTCTTGCTTAGTAGATGAGGAACTTCTGATAAAAATGGGAAAACAGCTTTTGAGGAGTGGCAGTGAACGAGCAGGAAGGTGTGTAGGGACAGATATTGTTTTGAGGTGAGAAAGAAAAGCTCGAGCTCCCTCTGGAAGGTAAAATAGGGAAAGAAGTGTGTCTGAGCTTATGCTGGTTGCACACAGCTTGTAGGCTTCTGGCTGTTGATGAGGATGTGCCTTACAGTACATACCAGCTGTGTGGTGCAGCACTGTTCTTGGCAATGTGTGAGTCAAGTGAGGCATCTGGGCAGAATTGCCAGGTCGACAGAAAAGCTGGGATCCTGCAACCAGGACACCAAGTCACTATGAAGCACCTCTGCTAGTTAGCTCTGCTCTTCTCAGGGCTAACTATGATGCAGCAAGCTGCTAACCTGGATAACCTGCCAAATTTGGAGCTTATTTGTTTTTTTTTGCTGAGGGTGGGAGTTCCTGTGGGTCATCCTACTGCATGTTGTACAGTTTAATTATGCATATTTAAGTTCCAATATTTTTTCTACAAAATATTACTTTCTGTGTGCATATTACTTTCTGTGAAAAAAGAGTTTAAAGACTTGGGGTAAGGCACTGAGGACTGTTGGTTCTTAGTGTAATACATCTGTGGTGAGCCATTTCTCTGGGGATTCTTTCTTTTGTGAGAAACCTCTATGATCAGCCATAGAGTGACTTGGAATAGCATGGTTTATTGAAACAGGTTGTAGCTTTGTGTTGCAGTGTCAAAACCCAGCAAACTAACATTGACTGCTTGTACGTGTGGATTTCCTTGTAGACATTTGTGTAGATTATTTTGTTTAAAGGTGTTGTTTTACAGATCAACAATGCAGGATGTATGGTGAATAACAGAGAGTTAACTGAAGATGGACTTGAAAAAAACTTTGCAACAAACACTTTGGGTGAGTATGGATTGTTTAGTTCTGGAACATACTTATTTTGGTTACAGAAGCGTGTTTGTATAGCTGGATTCATGAGGAATGTATTCCTCCTTAAAGAGGGATTGTACCAGTGCTAAGCCAGGGAAGGAGCAGGGAAGGAAAAGAAGAAATATTACAGCTTGTTTGGAGTGTCATTGTTTTTTAATTTCTCAATTTTTCAATTGTTCTGCTGTCAGCACCTTTATTTATCATAGCAGCAGTGGACAACTGCAGATAAGATTTAACTAAATAATTCAAAATTTGCTAGGAAATTTTGTTCCAAGCAGTGCTGCTAATGATGCTCTTTGTAATAAGTGTGCTTCTGTGGCTTGGATAGAGCTTGGAGCATGTTCAGGTATTTAAAGAGACATTCAAACGTGTCAGTAGGCTTGCACAGCCCTGTTTGGTGAGACAGGCACTGAGCAGGAAGACTGTGCTGTATACAGTGCCCTGCACTCTCTCAAAGAGATGTAATCTCTAGTCAGGTGATAGAGCAGTAGCGGGCAAGTCTTGGGCACTCCACATATAAGGGGCCTAACCTATGAACTGTGTCGTGGTGGTATAAGAGGCACAAGTGAAGGGAAGCAAGTCAAGAGGAAAGGGGAGATGCGGATGAGCAGGGAAGATGGCAAGCAAAGTGGAAAGTTCCCCCATAAAAGCCCTGGAAAAGATGTGAGCAAACAACGAGCCAGCAGAGAGAAGAGCTGCTGATACCTGTAGGGCTGAAAGCTGCACCTCTTGCAAAGAGAGATGTGGTGCTTGCATCAACCAAGAGTCCTGATGCTCTGTCTCTGTGCAATGTAGGTGGTTCTCTCAAGAAATTGCCTTTAATATATTCAAAAGCCATGCATTAAGGAGGAACTGTGGTGCTTCATGTTTTTCTCCTGTTCATCAGCGTCTGGAATGAGGAAGGGGAAAGCTTAGGCTATAAAGATAAGGCATTTATAGAACTAGCATAACCTGGAAACCACTGTTGGTTTTTATTCTTAGCCTTTTTCCTGTGTTGCTTTGTAAACTAACATTTTAGGTATAAATGTCCTGTGCTTTGCTGATATAATGTATACAACTTATTTTTTCTGCTAGTCTGACTAAATTAAACTGACAAATCAAGAATAAAGGCACAGATTCATTTCCTTCAAACTAATCTTCTGCTAACATTCTTTTGTTTCCCATAGTAAAAAAATTCATAATTATTTTATTTTGCCATCAAATTTCCCCTGGCTGCAGAAGTACAAGAACTTCTGCACTGAGAAATGTATTCACCTTAAATTAGTTTAACCCTCTTGTGGTTTTTCCAACAAAAATCCAGCAGTGTGCAAAGGTACAGTTCTTTCAGAGAGAAGCAGAGTGAAACAAATACTACAGTCTGAATGCAAAAGCTTATTTTGGTTTAGTTTTAAACATTGAGGAAGTTAATTGCTGATGAACTGTACTAGTGCATCACTTGAATTATATTTTATCACAAAAGTAGAAGCAGCAAGTTCTGCTTTCCCAGCTGTAAATCAGCCTCACTAGTGATATACAGCTGCACAGAGGAAGCTGAATTATGGTTGTAGCAAACTAGGAAAATGCCTGTATTATCTTTTGTGAATATTACTTATAGATCTCCTTTATTTATTTGTGTATCACTTGCTGCATGGTTGTATAAGAAGTTTAAGGAGGTGAGGCATCCTCTGTTGTCCAGGTTCTTCAGAGTTCAAACAAGGACTGGGTTCTTTGCTTAGACCGGTTCTCTCTAGACAACAATAAGGATTAAATTTTGAATCTCTTAGAACAGAGTGGGACTTGGTTGAGCTGGAAGAGGCTGGCTGTACAAGAGGAAGCTTCTGTGCTTGCAGGTCAGACACACATGAAGGACCAATGCTACAAAGTGCATGCTTTTTTGTTCAAAACTGCAGATAGGGTAATAAATCGTAACTTCTGGAGCCATAGTAGAAGAAAGCTGTTTGGAGAAACACCTCTCAGAGTAGATGCTGTGTTATTTTCCCGAGCATGAGATGCCTTTGGGTGTGCTTCACTTTGGAGAAGTTATTTCTCTGTCAGTAACTACCTGTGGTTATAGGTTCCCAGAGAAAAACTTGGCTAAATTAGGTATGGCTGGTATATAGGTTGGCTGTAAACTAGCATGTGGTCTGAGAGGACAAATTAAATTCCCCTCTCTGTCCCAGCAGCACTAAAGCCTGAAGGGTGGTGTGGGCTCAAGACCCCTGTTTAGAAAATCTGCAGTTGTTCCCCTCGGTAGCAGCACGGAAATGCTTGAATGATCTCTGCAGAAACAAGATAGAATAATATCAGTATCTTTTGCAGATCTTCACATTAAGGGTGTTCCTTCTATGTTTCTTTCGTTGTTTAATTCTACCCTGGATCTTAGCTCTGGTCTAGTAAAGGAGCATGTAGGTTGTAACTGTCTAATAATGCAAGACTCTGAAATATCAAAAGCTTTAAATGCACAACAGTCTTTGAATTCTGTATCTGATATCTGATTAACGCTTCTATAAGCGGTAAATTTACTCTTTTAGGTGTCTGAAATGCTGTGGAGCTTTTAAATTCACTCTAGGAATATTTCCCTCGTAACTGATTTGTTAGTCCATTTCTGAGCATAATGGATGCCAAGAGTTCAGTTCTAATTGATCATGTGCCTTGTGAAACACATTTTTTACCTTGATCTTTTCTTGGGCGTATATGGGACAAAAAGGACTGCATATATACAAATTTAATACTGGTTGGAATAGGAAGTAACATTCCTTTAATGTAAAACACTGCTGACTGGCTAATTGAGGACAGCAACTGAAATAGGACATGTACAATCCTCTCTGATGTTGTCAGAATATGCAGATGGGTGAAGGTCAGGAATATGCAAAATGCAGGTTGAAAGTTCAGGCTTTGTATGGTTTGTCTGATATTCAAGTTCAAATTGTAAGCTGCTTTGAGCAGGCAGTGGCAGCTGCGTCTGTGCTGGTGCCTGTAGCATCCTTAGAATGGGGATCAGGCTCAAACACTGTGTGGCTTGTCATAATTCTGTTGTTGCTGTCAAATGAAATACTGTTCCTTTTTTCCCTGCTAGAGCCTCAAGAATTGTTGACTGATTGTTGGAGCTCAGTGAAGGTGTAGAGAGCAGAACAGCTGTGGAGCACTCAGACTCAAATGTGGGAGCACTAACCAGACATGAGTCTGAAATAGCACTTTGCTGATTGAAACACACCCTCAGTACGAAATGGAGTGACTGGCTTGGGGTGATGTGGGCAGGTTTCCTGGGGAGCTGCCAATCCTGATGGGCAGATTTTTATTTTTGTGTTCTTTAGTTTGTGATGTTGCCCTTACATTTCTTCCTGTGGGCTGACCATGTACTCAGGGTTGTATCTGGGAGTTGGGCAACAAGAAGCAATCATTTCATCTGATGAGACTTGCAAACTTCTGAGTCAACATTTTTTTTTATTTAATTTTATTTTACTTGTTTTAGTATAACTCCCAGCAAAGACTATTAAAGATGGCCCTATTTAGTAATTTTAGAAAAAAATGTCAGCATTGATAAGCACGTGTCAGCAAAAGCAGCATGTCCTCATTAAAGCACCAGACATTTAGCTGAAACAATCTTTGTTCCTCTATTTTATAGCCTGCCTCACTTTACTTTTACTCAACACATCTTCCTTCTTGACATGGAAAAATGACATATATGTTACATTTTTATTGCTACTTACCAGCCAAGAGGATGCTAAAACACACTCAGAGATAAATAAATGATGCTCCCAGTATGCACCTTTTCTTCAATCTAATGTGCTCTCATGTTTTAATAATATATAGACATATACATTTACTCTCTGTGCAAGAAGCAGTAGAGCTAGAGGAAATAAGATGTTTATCTATCACAGTAGCAGTACAGCCCATCTATGGCAAACTCCCCAACCTGTATGGGTATTTGTCAGTCTCTTCCCTACACATTTACTGTATCTAACTGGTGTTTCACACAAACCGGTGGAGCCTGATCAACTGTGTTCTGAATTACTTGGAAGTCAAACAACTTGGATATCAGCTGCCAGTCTGCCATAAGTTCAGTGCCTGATCTTTGGCAAGACAATCTCACCTGTGAAAAGGAGAGTGTGATACCACTTTTCTTTCTAAAGAGCTTTGAGACTTACAGATGAGAGATGCCACCTGAAAGGATAAGGTTTAATATAATTGCACATCCAGTAGCTGTACTAAAGCCTAGGTTCCCAGGACACAGAGGAACCCTTATTGAGCTGAGCTTTGTAATTTGAGGGAAATGTAAACCTTTGTTTTGTCTTTCATGTTTATTGACTCTTTCTACATACTCTGTTATTGCTAGTGCATTGGAATTGACCCTCAGAGACAGCACACTAAAATCTTCATTCCTGAGCTTGTACTCAGGAAAGAGACTCAGGAATCTCTGAGACTAAGAACTGCATAAATTGTAGGCTTGAAAAGATAACCAGGTCAAGGAAGAATGTCAGTTTGTTTGTTGGGGGTTTTTTGTGTATTTTTACTTGGACTCAAGAAAAGCAAGCCAGTTTATCTGATTTTTACCAGACGAATGAGCCACTGAAATCTGTACAATAGAAGTTTTTTGGTGGTTAGTTTTTTTTTTTTGTTCCCACTTTTTTTTCACAGTCGAAATAACGCTGTTCTTACTAATACTGCAAAGCTCAGGCAGATGAAAAACTTCACTGAGTATGGTGCTGGCTGCCTGCCCTTCTCTGAATGTTAGCAGGCTAGAAACCTCACCAGCGATTGCCAGATAGAACATCAAGTGAAAAACATTCTAGAATCCACCAAGACACTTGCGTCTAGAATAATTGCATCATCAGTTAATTTGGTGTTATAAACAGGTAGTGGCTTTACAATATTACTTCTGCTGAAACCATAATTTTCTTTAAAATTGATTTCTAAAGTACAGGCTTTAGGGTCACATTAAATCTGTAAAGCAGATCGGACTGTGTTGATGTACTATTATTAAATGTGATATCCTGTTGATTTTTAAGTCTGAAATATGTGAATCCTAAGGAGGCTTCCAGGTTTTAGCAGACTAAAGCTCATTTACAACACCAGCAGTTTGGAAATCTATATTCACAGTGTTTGTATTTTCTGTTAGGGCTGTTCTTTATTTTGCTTGGTTTCATGTTCTAGATTTGTAGCCTTCTGGGAGAAAGACTAGTGTCTAATACACTGTAGACTGCTGTCCCTTGCACTAGGATAGCTTTCGGTTTGTTCATGTTGTGAGATCCACAGTGAAATAACTGTTGCAAGACCACGCACCTTTCCTCGAGACCTAAAAGTAGTGTTTATTCCATAGAGTCCCTTCAGCTTCTACATCAGGTCATGGGAAAGGTAGCATAATTCTGTTTAGGAGTTTATGAAGCAGACAGGCTGGTTTTTATAGTTTTTTGGGCTTTTTTTAAAACAACTGATGATATGAATTGAATGTTTATCTCCATAACAGTGCCTCGTTTTCTACACTTACATCATTAATGTTTCACTCTGTGATTGTGAAACCACTGAATTAGTACTTATCCAGCTTGACAGAATAGCTCACTCTGTGAAGTCAAAAATGGGAGTTATTAATTAGAGCACAATATTGGATTACTCAACTAAATTGAGAAGATCTCAGAGCAAGTGGAGCAATTACAAAACAGGCCACAAGGGAATGTATGGTGATTCAATATTTTTGGTGTTTTGTTTTTTTTTTTATTTAGCAAGTAAATATGAAACTTAAATAAACATGAATGTGATCAGCACTTGTGAGGGAGTGTGTATGAACAAAATGTGTTCTCATAAAATGCCATGCTCAATACTTTTATGTGGAATGACTATGTGTAATGCGTAGACTGGCAACCCACGCTGTCTACTTTACCATATGATACAGTTGGTTTAATGATGCGTAATGGTGGAGTCGCTCTATAGGAAAGTTTTAATTACACTGTATTATATGTGATTTCCTATTATGTGAGTTCAGCTTCAGGATATAGAGTTTACAGTAATTTTTCCAAAGCAAAGCTGATGTTGCAGAGGCTGTTTGTCTTTAAAAGAAGTTGTACATCAATCCCAGGAGCCTTTTTAACTGGAGAGAACAGGGCAAGCAGGTACTGTGTCAAACTTCATTATACAGAACCTTGTCCAGTAGATTTTGCTAGTGAGCTCTTCACCTTGGCAGAGTTCATTGAGGGCAAGACAAAATCCTGTATGTGAGTGTGATAGACTGGACTCACCTTCTGCATTCCTGTTGCTTCTGAGCAAACTCCTAAATTCATCTTGCTGGGCTCCTTTGTGTCACAGAAAATACTTCTTCTCAAAGGGAAATGCTATATACCATTTCACTGACTTCCCCCCCGCCCCTGCCCCTTCCCCTGTTACACTAGTGAGTGGGAGACAATCTTTTGGGCCATGTAGACATTATACCTTCCAATGACAGGAAATGATGATGTCACACAGTCCTAGATGCAGGTACTGCAGCCATATGTCCAGCACTGCCTGTGGGTGCACTCATAGCTCCCTGCCTGCTGCTGGGCTGGAGATGTGTGTGAGCAAGAGGCTGCTGCTCAATTTTCTGCTGTAATTCAAAGTAGCCTGCTCTTTTCCACAGGCACTCAGACCTGTGCAAGAAATGGGCCGTAGTCCAGGAGAACTGTTCAGACAGAAACATTCTGCTCTCAGTTGCTATGTATCCTAGAGGGCTCTCAATTCCTCCTCTGTCATGGATACAACTGCTGCGGGACAGGCACTGGGAAATGTGGTGGCCTCAAGGCTGAGCATCTCCATTCACGGAGTATGTGCTCAAGATGGGGATGTGCTTTCTCCAGAATCCCCCAGGAATACTGGCAGTCCTTTTTTTTCTGGGGAAAAAAAGGTATTCCTTTGTTTCTGACAGAACCATGAAGGTCCTCTTAGGGAAGGAACAGGATCACTAAGATACCCAATGCTTAATGCTTTTAGTGCAAGGCACATCTCCGTCGATCGTCACCTTTCCTTTCACGTACTTTTGTGTTAAACTATTAAATAAAAAAGAAACCTCAAAAAATCTGTACAGTTTGAACACAGTGATAATTAAACATTAGTCACATTTGATATCCTTTACCTTTTTTAACTAAGCTTCATGGGAGGAGGTTTCTCCTTTAACAGACAAAAATTATTTTTATATCAAGGAAAGGTACTAGAATGCTCAAGTGTTCATTTTGGAAAGGCTGATATCCAGTACATTGGTATTAATAATCAAGTATTGGCAAAAGGATATGCTATTTGGATATTACCTTGATTTCCTTAAGTAGGGGCAGAGGTGAATATTAGTTACTTCTACCAAATCAGTCTTGGTTTTGCTTGCAAGGTTGTTTGTTTGGTTCTTTTAATCAGAAAAATTTCCTTTTTTTTTCCTATAGTGTTAATACAATCCATGTTTTTATAAGGACTGTGGCAGGCAATGCATTCATTTGCAGCTTCCCCTTGTACTTAAACATTAATTTCTGTGTTGCTGCATGCTGCGATATAGCTGTGCTTGACAAAATACCTGCCGGGAGATACATGGCTGTGCCAGGCCTCTGCACTGGCTCTACTGAGTGTCCTTCCTATCTGCCTGAATAAAAAATGTGGAAGTTTCAAGTGATCATGATGTATTCCAATCCACAATAAACCTTATTATAAGGTATATCTATTCTGCTATTACTGTTCTAATTTCTTGTGCAGCCTGTTTTGCCTAACAGACCAGCCCAGGCAAATAAGAACGTATAACATCCAAGTATAGTTAAAGCAGTAAGGAGTTTGTGTTCAAACCCTTAAAACGGGGACAGTAGTTGGTGAAATATTTAGTAGTGGGTGAGATTATATGCTTCAGCCTTAATGCCTGATGCATCGCATCTGTGGGTGTTTTGAGATGCTGTTGCTTAGCATAGGAAGCTGGGATCAAAACTATTCTGTTTGTGCTCTGTCTCAAAGCAAATGAGCAAGTGGTTTTATGGGGCAAAAAGATAGAATGCTCTGGCTTTGTGGGATTTACCAAATTCTTAATAAACTTGAGGAAGAGAGGAGACACTGGCATTGCAGTTAGTTTGTGGTTTTAAATAAGCACATAAACTTCTGACAAGCTGTAGTTGCTCTAAGCAGCATTTCTGGCATGAAACATTTCTCTCCTCCAGCTGGAAAACAAAACAAAACTCAGTTGTTAATGAGGCAACGTTAATGCATTCATCTTTGCAGCTTTTTGGAATTAACAAATCAACATGAAGCCCCCTAAAAGTGTAAAGTAATCTGCAGGACAGTAAAATCGAGCATCGTCATAGCTGGTGCATTGCAGCTCTGCCTTTAGGAGATGCAGCTTATTTAACCAAGACATAATGCTGCTTTGCATTTTGAAGAATCCATAGCAAAACAACATGTAATTCAGGCTCTCAGCTTGTACTGAAGTGATTTTTTTCTTTTTTTTTTTTTTTTTTTCCGTCGCGGCAGCACGGCAGTCTCCCATGACAGTCCCTGGCAGTTCTTGTCCTAATGATGTCATCGCTCAGTCTCCCCGCCACCACCAGGGGAGACGTTCGGGCTCTCGTTATTCACTGGCAACTGCCTTTGCTTGCATTTTCTGCTGAAGACAGGCTGCATTTACTCATCTGCTGTGTATTTGCTTTGTTTGATTTGCCAGGGTTTTAAATATATTATGTGCCTATGAACGTGCCTCTGATTATATAGAGAAAATGAAGACTGCTGTAACTGACAGGGAAACTGAACAGTTTGTTCACCAAGCGTGTAACATGCTTGATTTTGGTAGTTTTTCTTTTTTTCTTTTTTTATTTTTTTCTGTATTTTAATTGGGTGACCTCATTGTCTGTGAGGAAGAGAAGTTATAAAGACATGCTCAAGTCTTCATGCCTAGTGAAAAACATGGCCTCAGTTGCTCATGGGAAAAAAATGCATTTATCTCTGACATAGAATTATTGAACTAGAGCCATTTGTAAAGGCATGAGAGGGAAATAGATGCAGAAACACTAGACTAAATGGGGCTAGATTACCTTTTAATTAAACAGAACTTTTTAAAATATATTTTAAATGGAAAAAAAATCTCTGAAGAGGTAAAACCAAGCAAAATCTTTGTGTTGCACTCGAGTGGGTGAAACATCACTAGGTGTGTCTATGTGTCTGAATCAAATACACTAACAGTTGTACACTGATGGGAATAACAAACTTTGCCGGTCATGGTAACAGCTGTAATGGAATATATTTGTGTGGTGTGCACAACTCTATGCTAAACAAACATGATTAAAGCAGGGAAGGACACAGTTAAGTTTCCCCAAGTAATCTTAGCTTAGCCTTGGGCAAGCAGCATTAATATTTTACCCCCCAAGGATTCCTTATCTTCTATAATGGTCATGCTGGGGATTTAAGAGGTGGTTTTTGTGTGGAACACAAATCAAAAGTGTCAGTGTACTCTGAGTGATTTCACAGTGAGAGGGCAAAAATGGACGAGTCTTAAGTGCATATGCAGAGTCCTAAGAAATGCAAGTGTGAAGCACAATTTTCTTCTCTCATTTGTGACCTGGCCTAGATCTGTGTATATCTGCCACACTTGGTGGGGGGGAAATGCATTCCCTGTTTCTTCACTGGCATCACCTCCTCCCATCCAAGGAATTCCATGTCTGAACCATTTTGCCTTCAGATTCATGACTGAATGTAGTGATCAGTTTGGTCTATAGGTACAATAAACATAAAAGTCTACAAAATAATGGGTATGCTTTTTGCTAAGTAAACGGCAACACGAACCACTACAAGTTGAGTTGGCACATTGCAGGTAAAGCAGTAAAAAAAAAAATCATTGTCAAATTCAGATCAGGTTTCAGAGACTTTGGGTTTTGGGTTGTTATAGAAGGTGGGTGGAGAAGAAAGCATTTTTAAGAAGAAAAGTTAATGTTGGTGCCTGTCTGTCTTTTAGGTACATACATCCTGACAACTGCCCTGCTGCCCCTCCTGGGAAAAGAAGCTGATGCCAGAGTGGTGAGTCTGTAATACTGTTTAAATGGGGTGTTTTACAGTGCTTACCTTCTGGTTTGTGACAGCAGTTCTTTGTACTAGGAACGCAGAATTAGTTATAATGCTGTAAGCATCTCAGAATCCACTTGGATTTTGCTAACAACCACCTCCTTCTCCAAGGCGAAGCTCCTGCTTGCTGCTCTCAACCCTTCATTTGGAAACTTACCCTTTTACTTTCCTTAAGGCAAGTTACCTCTTGCAGCAGGGTGCAAAATACCTACAACAGGAGTATAGGCTTAAAAGAACTTTACAGATCTTGGTGTAAAATAAGACAGCAAGTGCATTTTTTAAAATTATATTTCCCAAGTTTTGTATGACCTCTTGTTTTCTAGTTAGCTTCTGTAAATGCTAAAGAAACAAAATGCAAATAGTGCTGTTCTGCTTCTTTCTTTCTCCCCATTACTTTTCAAAAGGAAGAAGCACAGAATCCCCCAAATGAATCAACACCACTTTGAATGAAAATCACTTCCTAAAAAAAATTGTATTTCTTCCACCTCATCTTCAGGTATGCTCCACACACGAGCACAAGCATAGTGCAAAGAGTATGCAGAGGAATCCTGCTCCCTACGGACTTTCAAATATGGCTTGAAGACCTCATTTCATGCATGAATGCAATTGTGGGGAGTTCCTGGTTTTGCTTTTCATTCATTTGCTTGTCATTCATTTGCTTTTCATTTATTTCATTACAGATAACTGTCTCTTCTGGGGGCATGCTAGTTCAAAAATTAAACATATCTGACTTGCAGTCGGAAAATGGGACATTTGATGGAACTATGGTGTATGCACAGAACAAGGTACAGTCTATGGTATTGAAAGCAAAGTCCAGCACGTGTTTGCTAAGCAGCTCAGACCATCAGCTTTGCAAAAAGCCTGTTGCTTTCCCATTGCATCCAACCCATACAGAGGCACATGGGCAATAATCTTCAGGAGTGTGCTGGCATACCCTTGTGAGTGCATACATCTTGCATGAAGAGCATGGCTGAATTTTCATTTGGTGTGATAGAAGTCTCAGGGGGGAAAACTGTCTTTAGCTGATGAACCCTGTCTGCCTGCTTAGTTCTTGCCTGCAGTCTGCAGCAAGTAGATGTGGTCAATAAAAAGCAGTGCTACTGCTTTATAAATAAGCTTGTGGCCAGGATATGGATGGCAATGACTGTGGTGGTCTCTGATGAAATTAACCAGTAAATCTAGTCAGGATGAGCAAGGATGTATTTCTGCTATACGTAAATGCTCTGGTATTTACAGCACATTTGATGTAGTTTATTTCCCTGGGAACCACTTAGGTGAACAGGCTGTTGAACTCAATGCTAGTCTGGCTCTTGTTGCTCTATCCTAGAGACAGCAAGTTGTCTTGACGGAACGGTGGGCAAAAGCTCACAGAAACATCCATTTCTCCGTAATGCACCCCGGCTGGGCAGACACTCCAGGTAACATCTGCTTCCCATTCTGAACTATATTTTTTTTCTTTTCAGGATTAGTCTAAAAGCAAGAGACGTGAAACTTCCTGGTAGATTTTTCCAACAGGTGCAGTAATTCTTCTCTCCAAACTGGTGCTAGAGGTAGTTTTGTATCCCCTTGGAAGCTCTATTCTGCACAGTGTCTGCTGTCTGTGTACATCCAGAGAATAATAATGGGCAATGACTGTTTCCAGCCCTGCACAAATGCACAGCAGAGCCATAGATCTTTAAGGTAACCTTAAAGTTACATTTGTAGTGGAACTGTTAAATGCACAGATGTTAAAGGCGCTCTCTAAGTACTGACATGCAGACATTGGGAATTCATGAGGGCATGCAGGAAAATGGAGAATGCACCCCTGTGCAAGCCCTGTTCCTCTACTCTTCCTCTAAACATTTACTGCTGTCAAGAAGCAGTTTGTCCAGACAGCTCTTTGTCTGAGCTGCAGCTGTTCTTCAGTGACTGTACCTCAGCAGGTAGGCCAGCATCAATTATCCAGTATGAATGTTGCATTCCCCAATATGTTACCACCCTCAGCGCCCAAGCTTGGGCTGCAGAATAGCAGTCCCATCTCTAGGTCTTTTATAGGGATGTAGTTTCCCAAATTTGCTTTTGATGATGAAAGCATTTACCCTGTCTACTTTATGCTTGAAAATCACCTGTTCCAACTAAATATCCTGGTATTTTTCTTTAAAATACATTTATTTTTGCACTGCCTTTGGGAATTTCAAACCTAATGAACCATAAAGTTATCCCACCTTAAAGTTAAAAAACTCTCCAACCCCCCAAAATAAACACCTGCAGGATTGTTGGACACAATGAAATGAAACCAGAGTTTAGACAGGAATTATGCAGTTGGTCTAGGTAGTGTTCACCATACAGGTTTTTAATGCAATGCTGCAACTGGTTTCCTAAAACTGATGAGAAAATAAGAGCTAAAAATCCCATTAGAATACTCATTTTTTGGAACTTCTGTTTTGCCAATGTTTGTAGTCTTTACAGTTTAGAATGGAATTGGCACAGGAACCTCTCACTGATCCTGTTCTCAGCTCCTACTAGTTTTGTCCCTGTCATTTGGCCCAAACGAACAACTGATGGATCATGTGGCAGCTTAGCGCTGTTCTCCCGCAAGCCATCATACTCCCTGCTATGGGGAAATACTAATTTTCTTCCAAAAACTGCAAGGTGCCTTCTCTTCTTCCTACACTCAGAATGGCAATTTTAAGCTGTTCTTTTTTTTTTTTTTTAAATCAAAGAAGCCTTGCATGGCAGACCACCACTCCACTGTTATTCTTTCTAGCCGTGAGGTCGTCAATGCCGGACTTCTACGAGAGGATGAGGAACTCCCTGCGCACAGAGGCCCAGGGAGCTGACACTGTGGTATGGTTGGCAGTATCAGCTGAGGCAACCAAGTTACCGAGCGGCTTGTTCTTCCAAGGTAAGGAGGCAGTGTCTTACATTGAATAGCAGTGGAGATCCCTCAGCTGCCTGAACTGTAGGATCCCTGTCTGGCCTGGAAGGGGATGAAGGCTGGACCAGGCAACTTGATCAAAGGATAAAGCATTTCTCAAAATCGTTACAAGACTAAAGGTTCAAGTGAACGTTGTGTTAAGTTATGATTCTGCTTTTGTCCTCCAAAGTAGCTGATAGAGACTTCAAAGCATTTCTTTAGGGAGGGTTGGGGATTTTTTAAATCAATAGGACTGTGCCAAGGGAATGTGAATCACAGCAGTCAAAGAACATCTTTTATGATGCTAGGAAATGAGCATCCTTCTCACATCTCTGTGAGATGGCTTTGCTTTGACTTGTTCTTCCTACCATTCCATGCTAGCTAAAACTGCCAGTTCCCCCTTTCTCTAATGCTGGGCAGAGACTTGAGCACGGTGGCATTTTTGGCACTGTGAGCATAGGGAGTGGAAAAGTGTGGTAGAGCCTTTCTTTTCTCCCAGGCAAATGACAGGCATCTTTGTAGGAGCAGCTGGAAGTATGGATGCCTCAATGGTGAAGCAGGTCAGTCCAGAAAGAAAAAGGTCAGGGTAATTGCTTACAGAAGCTCAGTACTTTTGTTGGATGTGGCACTCAAATCCTGATTCACCAAATTTCTATATGAAGCATGCAGGAAGCTCAGACTTCCAGAGTTGGGTTGACATTGTCCCTTCTGTCCCACAGACACTCACAGGGTTGGCTGACAGAAATTTAACCAGACCTTTTTCATGTCAGCATGTGGTGCATGTGCAAACCACACATCCCATCTGGTCAGCCTTCTTTGTAGAACTAGGCTTTGCCTTTTTCTTACTCTGATCACCTTCTTCTGGTCCTGATGCTTCTGCTCAGTTGTTGTTTCTCTAGATCATAATTCCATCAGGCTCTTGCCTTTGGCCTTTTTCTACTCCCAGCTTTAGGGAACACACCTTGGCTCTTTAGCTATAACTATTGACTTTTGAGAGCTGTTGTCCTGGCATGACTGCTCTTAAGGCTGCAAGAGAGGTCCTGTGTCTGTGTCCCATGCCTATCAAATAGTGAAGTAATTTATTTCTCTCTGCTGCTGCCCTTTGGAAGCCACAGCTTCGTATGGGCACTTTTCAGGCATTTTCAGTAAAGGGTTTGGTGTGCAGGAGCACTTTACCACAGACGCCGTGCTTCTGGTCCTAGGCAGCCATTTTCCAACTTAGTCACAGCTTCCCTCCATTTTCTCCATTCTCTTTTATTCTGTTCCCTCTGAGACCAAACTAAAGCCAGCATTTTTTTTTCCTGAGGAAAAAAATAAAAGGAAGTGAGAACATGACTAGTACTACCAGAATTATCTGCATGTGCCAAAATAAATAAAAAATGTTTGACAGAGACTTGCTTTCCAAAGACTAGAAGCATCCTCTCTGTGATGCTGAACTTGGCTTTCGCACATAGTTCCCAAACTTTAGCGCAGTCTACTTGAAGTGCTGTGGTTAGGTAGGAAGTAGTTCATATTCAGAGGAGAAGGGAATGTTCCTCTGCGTGTTTCTCTTCTCTCAGTTTTCCATGAGAAGTTATGTGGTGTGTGCAGCCAGTTACAACATTTGCTCTTAAGAGAGCAAACGTCTCTGCTCTCCTGGGAAGCCTGATGGCAGCCTGATAAGTTTGCAGAGAAATCTGCAGCCCAGGGTTGCAACAGCTTGTTCAATTCATCTCAGCTGGCTGCTTTGGAAGTTGGACTTGCTAAATAGGCTAACGGTGCTTCACTAGTGCTCTCTGACTGTTGTTCCATAGAGACCTGATGGCATTGTCATAAGGTACCTGGGCTCTAGATACCGTGTTTTTGGATGGAAAAGTCCCTTAGAATGGGTGGTGATACAGCTATATTTACACAGAGGGAGTGAGGAGTATGAGACTTGTAAAACAAAGTAAAACATCGAACTGAGCAAATTTGGTCAGACATCTTGGATACGTGTTACTTATGGCAACTGATCAATCAGCTCAAGTTTCTGGGCATTTAGAATTTAACTATTAATTCTAAGGATTAAAGTAAACATTTTAAAATTGAAAATAATCCTAACTACTAAGTTCCAACTGGAGATTTGAGTAGCACTAGAAACATTAACCAGGAGGCAAGGAAGCCCTGTCTCATGCTGCAAAAGTACCCTCTGCCTGCAGCAACAGTCTCCAGCTATTGCTCTTTGCCTACAGGTGTTGCACTAGTGATAGGGAACAGGTGCAAACCTACTATAAAACCGCCTTTTTCTTGCACTGTCCCTAGCTGCAAATGGGATCTTGCTCCACTGTCTGTCACATTGTGTTGAAGAAAAATAGTTCCAGAATACAAATTGAATTAGTTTAATTTCTGGTTTAGGAGGTATGCTTAACATTATTTACAGGTTCCTAGAAGGTATGTTTCCTGGCTTCAAAACCGTGAGGTATGTTTGAGAATTACAGAGTCTAGCAGAAAAATATCCTTTCTGCTAGAAGAGAAAGTTAAATGTACCCATCTGGATTTTTTTTTTTTTCCTTACAGACAGGCAGCCAGTCGCTACACACTTACCCCTGGCAAGCACCCACAGTCCACTGGAGGATGAGGAGAAGCTAATGGCAGTGCTGGAAGAGTTCTCCCAGAATTTTAGATCCAGTTTGCCAGGAACTTAGTGTCACTGCTGACACAGTGTAACGATAAAGCTTCTAATTACACAGTAACACACCTGCTGTAGTACCCCTGCTGTTGAGTGGAAGTAGGATGCCATAGGCCTGTTAAAAATGAATTGGGTTCAGGTGTTTTCATAATGGGGGAGAGTGGTGCCTGTGTCATTTTTTTCTGCTGCCGAGTCTCTCCTATTGTGAATATGCACCTGCTGTCTCAAGACACACTCAGGTTGTGTTCTTTGAATTGGAAGAAAAATTGGGAGGCATTAAAATAAAACCCAAGACTTTGTAAAGTTACTCAGAATAATTTAAAACATTCTGCACAGAGAAATGCAGAGGAGTGTTCTTTCAGTAGCCTTTGTGAAAGACTTCAGGAAAGAAGTGGGAAATGCTTTAAACAACATTTAACTGCTGTATTTGACGGGTTGGTGGCGTCATTCACTGCATGAGGATTGACTGGGCTCAAACCTATAACTGGGAATGCAGAAACTCTCTTGCAGTGTCTGCTTAGTTTAAATAGAGGAATTCCTCACGGCCTTCAGTTTCTATAAATCAGTGCTGGTATGCAGAAATGATCTGCTTACTCATGTTTAAGCAGCAAGAATTTAGGAACACTGCCAAACGCCTTCCACATTACTTTATGGAGCCAGGGCTGAATATTATCCCATTTATGTCAAGATACCATGAAGTAGGAGGTCTCAACACATAACACACCCAGACAGGGCTGGATCCAGCAGGGAAATGGCTGTATGACTGTCAGCATGAAAAGAAATAACACACTAAGCTGTATATGCCTGCCATTTCTGCAAAAGATTAAAGGGAATTGCTGTATCATTATGGATGGATGGATGAAGAGAGGGAAAGGAACACTGTGGGGCACAAGTTTTAGAGGTGAAGTCCACCTCCTGATGAGAGGGTTGTATTTTGTCTGCATCTGTTTACTTTCAGACCTAGAGGATGGGATTCATCTTACCTGATCTGTGGACATTTGAATTACTCACTGGGATTCTCACTGTAAAGGGCGTAGAGACAAAACAGGCTTTTTCAGAGGGATTTATTGAATCTAGTTTAAGAAACATCACCTACAGTCCTACATCTTTCTACTAATGGTAAAGACATCTCAGACTAAGACACTCAGGTGGAATTCATTTTGTCTTACTTATTTCAGATTTACTGCAAAGCAGTGGTAACACATTTTGTCATGACTGTGTTTATAAGCCAACTGCCTATAGAACTCAGCCAGCTGGTCACACTGTTTCACACATGGGTCAGACCAGTGTGGTAGGACAAACAAGTTAGACACAAATATAACACAGGTGTTCTTGAGGTCTCTGCAGTGACTGGTAGCTAAGGTCCTGCAGATGGGTGCGGGAGAGCTCCTCATATCTGCTTTACATAATTTTATTTCCCCAAAGATACCCTCCTGGCTGATGGCATTTACTAATTATTCAAAGACCTCCCATAAAGTATCAGTTTAGGAAAAAACTTTTCAGCCTGTTATCAGTCTCCTTGGAAATAAAGACTTTACTGTCAGAGAGGCCCTGAAATAAGCTTTCCCATGATAAGCAGTGCTGAAACAAGTGAGGCTGTCACAGCGCTTCCTGAAGAGGCTGGGTCAGCGTTCAAACTATTGCTTCACTTATAACTTCGTTTGTAAACTTACAGTGAAAGAAAACAACAGCAAGGCTTGTACAGAGGTTTATTTACTACAAGTCTGGTATTAACATTTGCTATAGTTCCAGCTGTTAAATACAGTTACCCAAAACAAGAGTATAGCTGGAAGCATATATAATAACTACATTTCTTAATCCAGTAGCTGCAAGGCTAATAAAAACATTTGCATTATCAAGTAGTTAAGTTGCTTCTCAGCTCTGCAGTACAGAAGTTTAATGACTGGTATTTAAATAGTTCATAAAAATAAAAAAAGTGTGCTATATATCTATCTATATATATAACACATTTTAGTCCACATTCTGCACTGATGTATTGAATGGCCTGTGTTTTTCATTTTAATCACAGCTTAAAAATGAAGTCAGAGTTCAGAAAACTGCTTTAATCAAAGTTTGGTCACAGTGTAAAAGAGCAACATGCTATAGTTTAAGAGCGCTTGTGATTTAAAAAGAACTAGAACATAGGAACAGCAATTAGAAACAAAATCCAGAGTCTCACACACTTTGGTATAATGGTCCTGATGATGCTTTATTTCAGCCTGATTCCACAAGAGCAAACGCAGCATGTGGCTTGTAAGCCAGCAAGAGGCTCTGTGTTAATGCAATTCAGATGACTTGTACCTTCATGAAAGTAAATACATTTAGTGCCACTTATAAAGCTTTATGGGCCAAAGAAAAATGGCATCCAGTGACAGACGAACAGAAAGAGAAGGTGGCACAAATCCTTGCTAAGCAGTGCATGCTGGGGACTTCTGCACACACCTGGTTTATAGGAGCAGAACAAGCACAGCAGCTGCTCTTGCTGCCCTTCCCTGTCCACACTCAACCTAACACTTCTTGTGGCAGCTTTGAGGCTTATATGATTCTGACCTCGGTTGTTAATTATTCCCCTTCTGAAGGCTTTCACATTTTTCATCATTTGCTGAAGTCATGTATTTGGGAAGTTTTTGCAGAGGAATGTATCACCACAGACCACATGTGGAGCCAGTCATTTCCCCATGTGTTGATGGAAAGGTACTGCCCATGGACAGCGGGACTGACTGCAGTGATGTGGGGCAACTGCAACTTCTGGTTTTTGTCTTGGATGAAAATTTTAGGAGGTCAGTTTATCGGGCAATTTTGTCAACTGCATTTCCTTTTAAGTTACATTTCTGGGGTGATGTTCATTCATTGTTTAAAAAAAACCCAAATAAAACCAACCTGTGATTGATTAAAGGTATAAACAAATGTTTGTTGTTTGCCTTTGAATAGCAGGGCATTTCCACATATACCTCACTATTTTGGAGTAAATTGCAAATACCAGCTGTTTGCATTTGCACCAACACATGCACCAGCTTCTGTGTTCCATTCACTGGGAACAAGATGTGAGCAGGGACACCGCTTGCCAGTAAACATGACTCAGGTGGGATGTTGAACATGCACTGCCTGGGCTCAAAGAAGGCAGTTCTGCTATAGACTTCAGTGTAGCTTGACTGAAGTCAGTGCTGCAAACTTCAACGTAAATTTATTTGGTGGAGGACAGTCCCAGCCATTTCAATTGTCAGTCCAGTCACTGATTGTATTTTTATAATGACAGAGCCTTTCTAAAAGACATGACAGTTGCAGCAGTAGTAGTTTTCATTAACCAGTGTTTAACTTGGTGAGTGGATAGTGAACATGGAGTTATTCTAACAACCTCATGGTAATTGACTCCAGTGGAGGAGGGCAGCTATAAAGCAATTTAATCCATAAGTTCCTCTATGTGTTGCTCTCTCACCCTCCCTGTAAAAATAAAGCACCCCATCTCATGACACGAGATCCTACTTAGTAGAATTAATGCTGGTCAGCATCTACCCACTGTCTTTTTAAACTGGCTGTTACCACTCTGACTGGCAGAGCGAAGCTTCAGATCTTTCCTGGCTCAGCTCACAGTATTTTCCCTGTTTGTCTCAAGCTTACATCTCTTGCTTTGTTGGGAGAGGTTCTGGGCACACTGGGGCAGATGCATTGACTGATTACAGGAGATAATTTTGAAATGCAAATAAGACAACTTGAAAACTCCATATTCCTGCAGTCATCCAAAAAAGCACTGATCTAGACAATCAGAGAAAGAAAGCTTTGAAAAGGCACTGAGTCTGATGAGGAGCAAGTGCAACAAAAACACTTCTGGGACTAAATGTGACCAAATCCAAGAACTGCAATTTGTGAAGTAGGTCAGTATTTATGTTCTAGAGGGAGCCATCAGATAAACTTGAGGAAAAATGATGTATTTCTGTGAAGGAAGTTTGTTTTCTCTCAAAACAAAAGCTAATGCTCAGTTTTACAAAGATAAACAGCGTCAGCCTGGCCAAAGGTCTTCAGCAGGACAGGTTTCTACCCTGCTGCCATGGGAAACAACTCAAAGTTTTGCTGTACCAGCAGTGCCAGTGCTATTTCACAGGTAAAAATATTGTCCAAACAGAGGAAGAGCAGTAAAACCTGCACTGATTCAAACTTCAGGGAGAAGGCCCCAGGAAGTGCCATTTTCCTTGATGGTTACAAATCTTCTTCCCTTTACTTTCCATTTCAGAATCCACAGGGAGCCTTGAAGTGATGCATAAACTGTGCAATTCCTCCACTGCCCAAACACCCTGCTTCCCTTGGGCTGCTCACCCCCTGCCAGGCGCTTGGGGGGAGAATTCATCATGGGAAAGGACACATCAGTAGAACAGTTGTCAGTTTTATGACTATTCACGGAAGAGGCAGGTGAATGAGTCCAATCAAAACTCAACAAACCAAATTCCCTATTACACACATAGAGAAGGAAAAGTAATAGCCGGAAGCTGATAGAAATTAATTTAGTGGGGTTAAGATATCACAATTTATTCAGCTGCGTAGGAGACATTTACACAATGGAACAGAACTGGAAAGTGTTACAATAAAATCAGGGGAAAAGATGGTCAAATTACTGAGCATCACTCCTACAAAACAGTGACCTGAACAAAAGCCAGTAAGACTTTTTTTTCATATAAAATCTCTCTGAAAGACAACAAAGCCCACAAGATATTGGTCAGTATGGTGAACTTAAGTTTCCAAGAAGAGTCAAAAGCAACACTTGGCCCTTGGAAAACTAAACCATACCTAAAACTAGTGCTAATGACAAGGATGTAGCAAGTAAGTTTGTGCACTTATTTATTTGTGAAAATTTCTTAATTACTTGGCCGTGGCAACCCCACAGAATTTTCTTGAGATGGGACAAAATAGGGGTGACAGCAATGGGTCTTTCACATCTGAAAGAAGCCCTGATCTAAAATGTAAGTACCAAGGTGATAAACTCTTTGATAAATGCAGGTTATTTAATGTTTAGGAACTGGAGAGAGGCAAAACTATAATTGTAAGGCCCAACACCTCTTCTGCACCATCTCAGTAGTGATGTGTCTCTTCCTCACCATTTTACTGTTGAAGTGCTTTGGCATTTAATGCAGTTCTCACAACACTGCTTAAGGGAGATACTATTTGGCTATTAAACCAAAGAACAAGAAATTGAAGTCAGATCTTCATTGACTCAATCTACTAGAAGAACTCTATGTTCTTTGTGGCTTCTGGATCCTGACCAGGGCTGCTAGTCAGCTTACAGTGTTGGGATGGAGGATGGTTTGGCTTTGTACAGTTCTGATGAATATTCATTTCTATACTACTGGCTTTTTTTTTTCTTTCTTTGTATGCTGATAACATTTCTCTCCTGGTATCTGTTCTTTGCAAAGACTTTGCCAGGAGACTGCACTCTTTTGTTTTCATTTGGGTTTGAGTTTAATGTCCCCACTTGGCAGCAATTTCTATTGAACTCAATCTCCTTCTGTTCTGAGCAGTACAATGTGTCCTTGCAGCAAACAAAATTTCAGAGATGGCCAAAGACAGGTCAAAAGGGAAAAATCCCCAAACTGGGAAAATGCAATGAAAAGTCACATGTGACCACACAAAGTTAATCCAAAGAAGGGCAATGAAGATGGTGAAGGGTCTGGAGGGGAAGCTGTATGAGGAGCAGCTGAGGTCACTTGGTCTGTTCAGCCTGGAGGAGACTGAGGGGAGACCTCATTGCAGTCTACAACTTCCTCATGAGGGGAAGAGGAGGGGCAGACACTGATCACTTCTCTATGTGAAGGTGACAGGACCCACAGAAATGACCTGAAATTGTGTCAGGGGAGGTTTAGGTTGGCTGTTAGAAAAAGGTTCTTCACCCAGAGGGGGGTTGGGCACTGGAACAGGCTCCCCAAGGAAGTGGTCACAGCACCAAGCCTGACAGAGTTCAAGAAGCGTTTGGATGATACTCTCAGGCACACGGTGTGACTCTTGGGGATGGTCCTGTGCAGGGCTAAGGGTTGGACTCGATGATCCTTGTGGGTCCCTTCCAACTCAGCATATTCTGTGATTCTGTGATCTCAACTTCCAGAACTTCAGGTTATTGTCAAACTAAGGACCACTTTTTTAATTCCAAAGAGCAAAGAGTTCCTGCCAAAATTCACAGAATGCAGTTTTGAAGAGAAAAATCTGTCTTCCTCAATATTACACAAGAGGTCTTCACTGAAGGGACAATGCATCCTGAAAAAAGGATCAAGTCTGTTGTTACTGTTACATACAATTGTCACACATAGAAACAAAGTCTTCTAAGTCCTAACCGAAAACATGCCAGGTGCTCCATGTGTCCTTCTGGAAAGGACATGGCCTGTAAAACCACACATAGGCCGAATAGGCCTATTTCCTCTGTGCTACAGAACAGAATTTTGGTCGTTGTTACCCAAATCCTGTTAGGACCAGTGAGGACAGACATAGGTAATATTTGCTAATTTGTTAGTAGTTTAGATTTAAAAAAAGATACTTAATACTTTTTTTTCCCTAAGCCATAGAGTAGACAGAAATGTTAAATGGACTTTGAATCACAGAATGACTGAGATGGGAAAGAACCTGCAGAAGTCATCTGGTCCTTCTCAAGCAGGGTCACCTAGAGCTAGTTGCTCAGGATCATGCCCAGTTGGCTTTTGAATATCTCCAAGGATGGGGAACCCACAGACAACCTCCCTGGCCAGCCTTTGTCAGTGCTTGGTCCTCCTCACAGTAAAGCATTTTCTGATGTTCAGAGGGAACCTCCTGTGTTTCAGTTTGTACACATTGCCTCTGTCCTGTCACTGGGCACCAGTGAAAGAGCCTGGCTCCATCCTCTTTGCACCCTGCCTTCAGGTATTTATACACATTGATGAGATCCCTCTGAGCCTTCTCTTCTCCAGGCTGAACAGTTCTATCTCTCCCAGAGATGCTCCAGTACCTTCATCATCGTAGTGGCCCTTTATGAGACTCTGTCCAGTAGTTTCATCTCTCTCTTTTACTGGGGAGCACAGAACTGGACACAGATGGAAAAAAAAAGTTGCATATTCCTTTCCAATAATGATTTCCTCAGCAGGCATAAAGCAAACTTTTTTCCCCCTACACTTGTTTTGCATCATCTTTTTTGCACAACCAGCCATCTCCCTTCTTTTCAGCAACCAACCGCACTCAGAGGGAACATATCCATTCTATTCCCAGTACTGGAGATACTCATGCCACGCTCTCACGGAAAGTGCAGTTATCATTACTGATGTGCTAAGAGTCAACATGCTGACATTCAGGTGATGGCCTCAAGTTCAGGAGGACAAAGTATGGAGGTCACCTGGGCTTCTTGTCTATAGCTGTAAAAAGCAGCTATAGACAAGGGTGCACGTGAATGTCACCACTCAGGATTATTCTCTGTTAGACTGGCTGACTTTTGGTCTTTTGCACCACCCTGTTTCAACCACATCTAATCATGATGTTAGTCTTCTTGTAGATGAGAGGACCATCAATGCTATCATTGCAAGCAGTTGCAAGCATTCTTTTCCCTTCATACAAATATTTTCAGCTTAAAAAGACTGAAATTTGGGGCTCAGGTTGTCCCACCTGGATCAAACCACCTGCTCAAGCACTCTGTATGTGACCAGTGCCTGCCCCATCACCTGCCTAAGCACTACGGACACAGTTCATTGTAAAGCCAAGAATAGCAGGGAGATGCTCTAAAGAACACTGCTTCCTCCCCCAAGGAAACACCAGCTAAGTGAGAAATGAAAATCACTTTTTCTGATGTGAAGAGCAAAGGGAGGCCAGCATTGTCATAGCAGGAGGTATCACTAAAAGCTGCTGCCCTTCAGGAACCCTGGAGAAAGGGCACTTGGCTTCATTTGAGTGTGTGTGGATGTGTGTATGCATGTGGTGCTGCACAGTTTACACCTGTATCAAAAGACACCCTCTTTCCAATCCTCCGATAATGCGATTCGTAAAAATAGCTCAGGTGTGATATTCAGCAACTAAAATGGAAAGAAAATGACCAGGCAACAGGGATCCCTTTTTGGGTGGATCTAGTAGACAGAAGAAAGTAACAGAAGAGGAAGGCAGGTGTTTTAACTCTCCCAATGTCATATCCTCCTTACTTCATTTGGAAGGAAAAATAATTACTGAATTAGAGACATCTATTTTCGCTTCCTATCTCTACATTATAGCTTTTAAGGGCATAGCAAAGGGACAAACTTCCCTTCCCCCCTCAGCTTCACTTTCAGCTTATATAATTTTCTAAACCCAGATGAGTTTGTCCTGCAACTGCAAGATAAGGAGATATTCAGCTTAAATTCAGATAACCCTGCAGGTAATTCAGTCAGAAAGAAGAGCCAGGAAAATTTTGCAAAATGGATTTATATACCCAACATCTACTCAACAAGCAACACTGAAACCATGACTCCTTGGAAGACAATGGGGGAGTGGCCAAGAATTTACTGCAGAACAGTCCAAACACATGTAGCTCCCATATTTACTCTCCTTCAGAGTCAGTTCCTCACCTTTGTTTGAACATTATGTATTCAGGACTAGGTGCTGACCCAGGAGCAGATCCTCAGCTTGCTGACTCCACCACTCCATCAGCGGAAGCACAATTCATGCTGGAGTGCCAGATTTGTTGCAAATGCTGTCTCCTCAGAAACAGAGCACTAAACTGTCATTTAAATCCACTTTGGTGTGCCCATGTTTCCGTCACCATGAGATACACTCCCTGCACAGCAAAGCAAGTCAGGTCTTTGGCCAGAAGGCCCTGAGTTCGAGGTAACACAAAACATCAAAGTGCAGCAAAGTTTTGTACATCTTCTCAAGCTGGAATGAAATATTGGCAGGCAACTTGCTCATCTTGCATAGCTTCAACAGAACACTTCAGTCATCAGAAAACATGCACAAGTTGTAATGAAAAGCCTTCCAAGAGGAAACAAGCTTCTAGTTTCCAGGAGAGAAAGTGGGAGGACTTAGAAAACAATTAACACTCAAGCTGGAAAAATAATATTTTTAGTGCTGTGTGAATTATGTTTGAAAATACGCTTTAAAATATGCTGCCTAGAGGGGAACCATCAACAGGCTGTATGACCAGGAAAGCCAAGGTGGCATTATTTCAGAGAATGTGACTGCAAAATGCTTCATCACAGTTTATAGGATGTTTAAAAAGAGAATTTTCCTTGAAAATACATAGCAGTCCTGTGATGCACACATGAAAATCCACTCACTCTTTACTGCAGCAGCTCACTGGACCTTTTTTTTTAACTCAAAAGTGAATTACTGTTGGGTAAACAAAGGAGAAGCTTTACTTTCTTTTGATGTTCTAACTGAAGAAAGAACACCAGGCTTCTCTAGGTGGCAATGAGCTCTGTAGTGGTAAACATCATGGCCTCCCCACTTTAGAAGGGAAAAGTAAAGTCCAAAATGGGGCAAGACTGAGCACCACCAATGTCCTGCGTCACTGCAGCTACAGACCACAAGGCCTGCTGAAACAGTGGATACGGGAAAGCCCTTGGTCTGGTTTGCAGTTCTACTCTCTACACCACTTTCTTTGAAGTGCATCAGCAATACCATGCTAAAATTTGAAATGGATTAATGGAACAGAGAGTTGACTCTTCAGAGAAGATCTCTTTGGAAAAAAAAGGGGTTTTTTCAATCATTCATCTTGATATGCACTTCTAACAAGGTAATTTTGGTCAATCCAGGTTTTTAAATACTGTTTATTTTTAAAAGAAACCATAAAATATGACAACAGGACAATGGGCGTCATTCAGCAATATCAGTTTTGGGTCTATAGAGGAAATTAAAAAACATCAGCATTTTAAAAAAAATATGACTAATCATATGGAAAACAGGAAAAACAAAATTCATCTTCAACAACACAGACAGATATAAATGCTGAAATGTTGCTGTGCAAGGTAGAGGTAGAGGTAGAGGTTAACCAGACTTTTCCAACCTAGACCAGTTTTAGATCTGCCCACCCTCCATGCACACACTCCCAAAAGTTCCTGTTGCCAGTAATTTCATTTGAATCAGCCTGTCAGCTTCATCAAACTCAAACAAGTCTGTGTGTTCCTTGTAATGCTCTGAGCTGGAAAACTATTTCAGTTTTCTGTAGAAATTAGTTGCTGAGCAACCTGCCACCTGGTTTTGCAACTTGTGCAGCAAAGGAAGAGGCAGGAAGATTACACAGACCAATAAAATGCTCTCTGGATGATGCCCACTAGGACAAGTAGATGGTAGAGCCCTTTTAGGAATTGCAGTAGTCCATCAGCTCCTTGGCGATGCACCCAGAGAACATGCAACACTGCACTTGGGGTTCCCCCACTGAAGAGAGCATGGTCAGCAGAAATATCCCAAATCCCAAATAGGTACTTGCTGTGGGAGAGCCGATTGCCTAATACAGTCTGTTGATACCAAAAACTCACATGGTAGGGCACAACCCAAGAACCCTCTGTACAAAGCAGTAAGTGTCTTGACATAGTTAAATATAAAAACTAAAAATTGCACTGCACACAGATTTTCCAAATGAATTCAAGACAGCTGAAGTCAGATCGTACAAACCGTTAGTTAAAAAAATACCTTCTTGATATTTTGAGAAGTGGAAAGAGTCTTCGTGCAAATGTTCAGCCTTGATCAAGCAGAGGACATAAAATTGTAAACGCATTAGTTCCTTTCTCATCTGCTGTATGCACCCAACGTTATCTATCTTCTGCAGTATGATTAGGGTTAGAAAATTGGTTTCTTCTGTAAATGTCACCTTTCCAGTTCCACTGATGTAACATCAAGACACTACTGGTGTCATATCCCACAACTGTCAATACAATAAAATATAACAACATAGTGAATAACGGTTAAAGACAATAAAATACAGTATAAATATAATCTTTAAATAATTTGCACCTTTTTTCTTTGCTTAAGAGGGGCTACATGGTTAGAGGTAGATGCAACAAGTCTGAAGAAGTTTGATTTCCTTTTCCACCACTCATGTCAGAGTGGTGGAGGTTGACCAAACAACGATCTGTATGTCACTATGTTTTATCCCTATGAGTCAGGCTCATAGTTGGCCTTAAAAGAAACCAAAAAACTCCCATTACATTGCTAACTTGAATGATCAGCATATTCATAACACATTGTGAGGATTTTTCTTTTTTAAATTAATTAAGCTGTTATAAACTTATTCATTGTTTTAGCTATTTCTTTATCTAGCCACACTGAGATTTGCCATGGTGAAAAAAAGTTGGTCTTCCTGGAGGAAAAGCTACAGTTAGAACTTGTCCCAGCCTCCTTCAGGCAATAAATTTATAGACCAAGACCTCCTTGGTACTTATTGGGCAGAAATCCACTAGTGAGAAGCCTCTTGTGTGGAAGAAGGCAGACAGGACATAGCTGCAGCCACATGGGAGAGTAAGGGGAAATGAAATACAGGAGCTAGAGAACATTCCTTGCTCCTACCTTAATAACCTTGTCTGTCCCCGAGGTCAACAGCCATCCCCTGGTGGCATCAAAGTGTACGTGAACAATGTTGTGCTTACTGTCGTGGAAAGTAGCTGTAGGCGCTCGCCTGAAGAAAGAAATCCAAAAATCAACAAGAACTGTAACTGCAGGATTTTCCCCAAAATTTTTCTCTATTGAGGGAATAACTATCTGTCTGCTGCTGTAAGCCATTAATTCAGCAGCCACTCCATAAACTCTACCTTGAGACCTTTTCTGGCATGAAAGGAACAGGGTAGAGGAGGGCTCCTCTATCCCTCCTGGCTTGATAGTCACCCCAGAGGCTTATCTTGCTGAAAAAGCCCAGGGATCACCATGCCAGGCTGCTCCCTCCTGGAGCCTCGCATCTGCCCAGGCCCTTCCAGATGCAGATGCAGATGTTTTGCCCCATTCCAGTGCAAGCCGGCTCAGTGTCCACACTTACTCTTCATCTGTTATGGACTCGTGACAGCTGTCGCAGACCCTCACTTCAAACTCAAACCCCATCAGCGGGATGGAGGAGCGCTTGGAGCTGCATTTGCCGCACACGGCTTTTCCACACTTCCGGCAGTGATGCTGTAGGAGACAACATGCAGAAAGACATCTTAAGCCACAAACCCAGATCAGGTCACTGCTCAGGTCCCACTGGTTCTACCATCTCATTCTAGCAAGACCCAGCCAAGGCTGCAGCAAACAGGAAAGCTTCTCAAACTCCAGGAGAACATGGAGCACTTTTTCACCCCTTTCCCAAAAGTCTCTGTCTGCAGTCCTCTCCTGCTGAGCAGGAAAATACAGCAGCATGTTTCAAGCAGACCAATAAGCCTTTTCCAATACAGCCTGAGCAGTTACACACGTTTACCCAAACTGTTTGAAAACAGCTTTGGTTCCAGCACAATCTCTGAAAATCAGCCACAAATTTCTTTCTATAACATATTTCATTAAAATAAGCAAAATCCCATGTGGCTAAAGCCATGGAAGGCCCCAAAACAATCTATTCAGCCCAAGACATGCCTTTGTTATTGGGACTGGTTGGAAAAACAAAAGTGTGTTCCTCACAACCCAAAACCCAGCCTCATCAGTGGGGCGTTCACTGTCCCACTACTGAGCATTGAGTGGAAGAATGAAGTGCAAGTTCTCGAAGCTTTAGGGAGAAAAAGGTTACCACAATCTATTATGAGAGGAAAGTCTAATTGCAATATGTTAACCCATCAAAGGACACATACAAACCTGCCTGAGGCCTATTTTCTTACTGTCCCACATTTGCTTGAAGTTCCAGAAGAAAGGCTGGTCACATTTTTGACAGGAATCACTATCCAGCCACTCGGGAGTCTGCAACACACATGCACATAAACACAAAGTGGAATTGAGCAACAAACAGAAAAACTTCCAATGGAGCCTAAAGGCAGGACAAGAAAGATGTATTGTGATGTGGCAATATGGTCAGCTAAACTTGATTTAAAATCTCCATTTTCACAGGATGCCATTTTGACTGTTCCCTGAGATGTCTTTTTTGGCTTATCTCTGAGCTTTGAAGGACATGGGAGGAACACTTTGCACACAAATCATGAAGAAGAGTTTGATAATAAGAATACAGAAATAACCTGGGAACAAGTCAGCCTCCCCCATATCTCCAGTTCTGGAATTAAGCATGTAAGAATACTTTGTCCTGTCCTATCTGGACAGCATTTACCACCTGCTATTGCCTCTGATGGAAACTGGTATTAGTATTTCCAATAGCCAAGAAACTCATCTGAAAGGAAAGGGGAGTTATTGGAAATACTGATGTGGTTGGGGTTTTTCATATTCTTTCTTTCTTTAATACTGTAAGAGGTGTTCCTGCTGTCAGAGGTACCTGTGCTACAAATCACACATAGGGGTGAGAAAGATGAGATTAATCTGAACAAGTCAAAGACCCAAACCAGCTCTTTTCTCTACTTTTACAAAAGACAGGGGAAGGCAGGTCTCCTATTTCCTAACATGGTGTGTAGCTTTGCATTCATGCTGTGGATAATGCAGGTAAGAAGACTTAAAGAAAATAAAGACTATATTAAAGGCACTTCTCTCTCCTGCAGCCAGGTTTTGCCATGCAGAGTAGCATGGATCAGATGCCCTGTAGGGAAGCAAGTCTTGCCAGATCCTGAAAGAGCTCAGGAAATGCCTGAAGTAGCAGGAGAGCACATGGAAGGGTCAGTCATTGTCCTCCACTACATTTGGGTCCTCTGACACTTGTCTTGCACTGAGCTGCTGAGGGGCATGCAGTGCATCTCCCCACAGTGTTTAGGAAACCCTCCAGGGGACATGAGACTCGGGAAGAGTCCTGGTTCTTGACCCCTCTCCAGATGGCAGCAGTTTTTCTGTCCTAATCTGGCCTAGTGAGAACGACACTTCTTCCCTGACAGACAACTTCTGCTCCTTTTTCTGCCCCAACAGAGCAAGAGCTCCATCCAAAGCTGGTCCTGGTAAGTTGGTCCATTCCGTGTCTCCAGTGGAGCAGCCCCAGGCAGACCATGACAGCCCTGCCAGTGCTGTGTCTGCAACACTGCAACATGTTCCCACTAGTCCTATCAACACATGAGATTAAATAAACATTGACTAGTGTTTCATACATTGTGAGGAAACAATTAGCAAACTTCAGTTGTCATATCAGAGCCACTTATTTCTCACATGCTGCAAATTAAAATGGCAAGACACACTGCTGAGATTAGGAACTAATACTCATAGAAAAGCCAGACAGATATAAGTTAAGGGCAGATGGAGACCCTCAGCTCCAAGGATATCTTTTATCCCCAGCAATAAAGCAATCACCTGCTTCATATTCTTCTGCCAGTTATTCTGAAGGCAGTTCATTCTGCTGGGGCAAATTTTTGTCTTTTCTACCCACAACAGTCTTTCTGTTTAATGCCTACAGATTTACATCTGTGTGTATAACTTTTCATCTCTTAATCATTTGAATACTATAGAGGAAGAAGACATTTTGCTTGTGACAAGTAACCACTTTGTAGTCAAATAGAAACACAGCTTCTAGCATCTTTCAGATATTGTCTTCTTACAGCTTTTTAAAAATAGAGTTGAAAATGAAGATATGGCTTAATTCACTCTAATGCAATCTCAAAGGTGTGGGAAAATCTGATACAATAAAGTGAGTACTGAGGACACATCACATGGAGAAAACCTTTAAATAAGGGCAAAAATACCAAAGCCAAAATCCAGAAGAAGGTGCTCTAGGACCCCAAACCAAGATTTGGTATTAAAATCTCAAAGATTCATGTTTTGGGAGTGGTTTGGCACCAAGAACACCCTATTGTGCTACTGATAACAAGCCCAAATAGCCATAGGCTGAGAAAGCAGAGCACCCATTAGCACCTGCTGTTAGGCCTTCATTTAGCTAATTATATTTCTCCTCTATTTTTTAAACCAGCCTTCTCATAGCATTGCTGCATGTTTTGCGACAAGCAAACCCTTACTGTAGCCTTTTGAAGGCAGCAAATAAATAAAGATTTTAATTTCTGGATGTTCAAGTTGCAGCAAAAAGGAAACATCTGTTGGGAAGGAGGAAACCACTCTGCATTCATTTCACTTTAGGGGCTGATGACATACTTGGCCATTGGACTAGCAATTAAAGAGAGCCAAATGGAATGCTAACTCACATTAAAAAGGGAGCTCAGTTCCTGCCTATGCCTACTTCAGTAGTTTTTTAAAATCAAGTTTTTCACTTAGATTTCCTCCTTCCTCAAGAGAGACCCACAAAATCAAGGGAGGCCAAAACTCTTAAGAACCAGCAAAGATGATGAAAGCTCACCCTGTGAAAAGCCTTGCTCAGACCTATCCACTGCAGGGACTCAGGGTGCCTTTGTACCCTCTGCAGGAAGAGGGCAGAGGTTTGACACATATCACCAGGATTTGCCAGGCTGTCGAGCAGGGCTGGCACCTGACTCACTCAGCACAGTGCTCCTCCCCCTCTCTGAGTCAAGTCTCAGGAATTGCCAAGTGGAGGCTGCTCCCGCAGTGCCAAAGACATGGGCTGCATTTTTGCACCTGCTTACATTCGTTGGCTGTGAAGCACAAAAGCAATTAGAAATGTGTGGGTGAAATCTTAGTCTGGATCAGCGTAGCCATCATTTACCCTGCTTCTACATTGTTACACCAGAGCACGACCGAGTAGCAGGTGTGACTGAAGCCCTAGTTAAATGTCTTTTTATCAAAAACAGTGAAAAAATCACACTGGGTTGCAGTTTTCCAGAGATGACAAAGAGTTCTGTTGTTTTGTTTTCTTAAAACCAACACTAATCCATCCATTTACATCTGAACTGATGATATTTCTCAGGATAAACAAAGCTGAGCATGTCACAATATCCTCCTTACAGGATGTCTTTCAGAGCAGTAATGTAAAGAGTAAGAGTCATTTAGCAGTCTTTTTAATACACATTTTCTGCCAGTCAATTTCCCCTGTACCATATTATCGAAGACATGGCATAATTGCTGTATAACATCTGAGACATATCCAAAAACATTTTTAGAGCTTGGAATGATCTTGGTTATGTTGAAAGTTGCCATTTTAGAAAGGCCCCTTCTTCCCAAGACTGTTTCAGATCAAACTGATGAGAATTAAGCATCTACCTCCTGCCTCTCAACATCCATGTTCCAGACAACGATTCCTCCATCTGCTCCGCAAGAGATGAGCTGCCGAGTGTGGTGAGCATAGGAGAGAGACTGAACTTTATCACTGAAAAGGAAACAAGACAGTTACTAATCAACCATCTATAGCTAGTGCACAAGTAAGCACAGAATATACAATAAAGCAGTACAAACTGCTTTGTTTGCCCTCCCCCATTCACTGTACATGGCATCCATCAGATGCAAATCAGTCTTTGCTGTCCAGCTGGGACCAGAAAGAGAGTATGGCTTATCTGGGCAGCATCCACAAAAGCAAAGACCTGTTCTGATAACTGGTTTTGCTGCCCCTGAGATGGGAGGTCCCAGCTACACCGGGAAGCCTCAACAGAGCTGCAGCTCTGGGCCTCTCTGAAGGCACAACTAGATGCATGAAAGCTCCAGTAAGGTACCTTCTTGTCAGAGAGTCTGTAACAGCTTTGTTTTTGTAAAGCCCTGCATCATCTAGAAATGAAGCACTGAGGAACTACTGAAGATTTTCTTTTAGCACTAACAAGTACAGAGTTTCAAAAATAATATAGGAATCGCTAAATTGTTCCTAAGCTTTCTCAGAGTAAGGTAGAAAATTTAGGTGCTTCTGTTTCTTCTCTTAAGGAAAAAAACAACACGGGAAAAATAATTCACTCAAGCCTCCAAAGATGGGCTCGATCCTTCATAAAAGAAAGAAAACCAAGCTTCATCTCAAGCTTTTTACAACCTGGGGAATAAAGACCACAGAACACTGTTACAGAAAAAAACAAGGTTATGAAGACACAGTAACTGAGAATACCGTGACTGGAAATAATCCACAATATTTGGTTTTCTTTGCTACCACCACTGATCTTGTCTGCCCAAAGGACTTTCATGCTAACACATTTGCTTTTGCACATGACTGCACCTGCAGAGGGAAATGCACTTATGGAAGAGTTTGGTACAACACAGCCACCTTTCACAGTGCCTGCCTGCTGACACCAGAGGCACCATCAGAATTCTTAGGACTTTATGTTGTACAATTCCAGCTGACAGTCATGCCACAGATTAAGATCCAGAGGCTAATTTCATATTAGGAGAACTAATTTCCACAGCAATAAATCTAGCAGTAATGCATTAGCAAGCACCACTGGAAGGGTATGAGAGTGATCTGGGAACTTCAGCAAGAGCTCTGCAGTGCTCTGAAATCCCAGAGGCATGCAAATCACTCAGCAAGTGCAGCATCACTGTATGAACATGTATGAACATGTATGGCCAAAACCACCATGGGATTTTGCCTTTCCAGACCTAAGCCTGAACACAAGTCCCACATATATGCTGTCTCAATACTCTGAAACAAACTTGTTGCATTGCCAATGTTAAAAGATGCGGAGATCATTGCCACTAGAGCCATTCTGACCTCTAATCAATCCCGTAGGGGCTTAGTCTTCTTCAAAGACATCTACTATGCTGCACAAATGTACATGCAAAGATGATGTCTCTTGCATTGAGGAGATGTAAAGGCTCCTACAGGTGAAACGCATTAATTAGAATTCAGGCTGTAGGTAAAGTGGCTTGGAAAAAGTTAGTGTGGAGGAAAAAGGGACTAATTGTTCAAGCCCGATGCTCCCTCTAGGGGAAGGAAAAACCTTGACACCTAAAACTCGAGAATTTCTCAGCAGCTGTTCTCATTTGAGGACACTCCTCATTCCAACAGAGGTGCAGGCTCTGGCATAACACATTTGGGATTATAGATACTGTGCTTTCCTTCACCACCCTCTGCAGACTCTCAAATCAGCCTGTGGGCTCAACACTGAGAAACTTACTATAAGCAAATTATTCCTGATGTACATGAACCATAGGGAGTCATACATACAAGTTTGAAGTTGTGAAGACTGTAAGCTTTGGGCTGTTTGTTTCCAGATGTGGGTTCTGCCTTTAGCTTTTCTGCCATAAAAGCAGGAGGGAGGGCTTTGAACGTACTTATGTCCTTGCAGCTCGATGGCTGTTCCTTTTCTTCCTCCAATATCCCACATTATAATGGAATGATCAGAACTGCCTGAGAATAAAACTCGCTGTATTGGGTCCCAACAGAGAGCAGTGACACCACCTGCAATAACAGCGCACACAACAGTCATTTTGTTACAGAAAGCGGAAGACCAGAATGTAACTAAATAAAAATGACAGAGAGAGTGATTAAAATGCAGGCCTCTTTAGCAAAGGCCATGCAGCCATGTGCCATGTGCCAGCGGAAAACTAACAGGCTAGAAAACCTACTGAGATTCCTGAGAGCAGCCTAGTTGCTCTTCTGTGGGCAGAGGGCTCCATTGCCACTTGCACTGAACAGTAAAATGCAGTAGAAGAATGGTCACAGTGTGACTATACAGCTTTTCATCTCCACCATTTCTAAGAGATTAAAAGAGAAATAAGTGTGGAATATTATGGACATCTTCTCACTATCCTAGCACAAGGATTGTGCTACCTTGTGATTGACTAGACAGGAGGGATATGGAGAGAAAATGCTGAGGAATGACCACCATTTCTTCTGTTGGATGGCAGGATCCTATCCAGGATTGCTCTTTTTTAAACGGTGATGGGGCTCAAGTTCCAGCAGTGAAATAAGCAATTAGTGCATCCAAGATGTGCCTATTCCCTTTGGGAAAAAGTGTCTACCAGCGTGGGTCTCTCCTTTATGAGCACCCATTCTTCTCCAAAAACTACCACAACTTGTTCTAGTCTTACTCTGCTTTAATTGGTAGCTACTGATTATGGCATTTCCTGCCATACATGTTTTCTGCTCAGAGTTCTGATGACTCTTGTTTTTACCAATACAGCTTCCCTGAACTGCTGTGACAGTTTAAGGTCTATGTTCCTTTTATGCTGTGCACTGACACAAGCCCTCCTAGTGTTTCACAGGAGAGTTAAACCACCATAATGCTGAACACAGATGAAGAACCAGGCTGGGTCTCTGCCTGAGGCCTTACCTGTGTGTCCCTTAAATGTTGTAACAAGGCTGCAGGACTCTTGCTCTAGTTTGAGTATGGTCACTTGCCCAGAATGATCACCAACAAACACATGCCGGGTTTCCACATCAAATCTGATGGATAAATGCTGAGGAAAATATATTGTTTACACAAGCTATGCATTCCTTTCATGACTTGCTAATTCTTTTAACACGAGCATACTGCAACCTTGTGAATAGTGCTCCAGTCTCAAGGAGGTATTCAGAGTGTACTTTTAGGGACCTGTTCATACTAATAGTGCAGTATCCCTGAGTAAACCAAAGAGAAAAAATTAGACTATTCTAGAAGACACAATTTGTGGTTTTGTTATGAAACACCTTTGAAGCAGCCCTTCTCCATGAACATAGGAGTTGTCTCCCTGGGCTCTGTAACTTAGGTATTAGAGTTGAATGGTATCTACTCTCTCCTTCCCAAACTTCTTTAAAATAACTATTACTAGTTTTCTGTTTGTGTTGGATTTGCATGTCAAAGTTTTGGTAGTGGGGGGTATACGGTGTGGCTTCTGTGAGAAGGTTTGCTGGCAGGACTTGTGACCCCATGGGAACCCACTTTTGAGCAGTCTGTTCCCAAAGGGCTGCACCCCATGGAAGGAACCCATGCTGGAGCAGGGGAAGAGTGTGAGGAGTCCTCCCTTTGAGGAAGAAGGATCAGCAAAGACAACATGCAATGGACCAACTGCAACCCCCCAGGAGGCAGAACAAATCAGGACTGAAGTGGAGCCCAGGCAGGAAGAAAGAAGGAGTGGGGGGAAGGTGTTTTTAAGATTTGGTTTTATTTCTCATAACCCTACTCTGATTTGATTGGTAATAAATTAAACTAATTTCCCCAAGTTGAGTCTGTTTTGTCTGTGACAGTAACTGGTGAGTGATCTTTCCTTGTCCTTATCTTGGCCTTTCTTTATGTTTTCTCTCCCTCACCCAGTTGAGGAGGGGGGTGACACAGTGGCTTTGCTGGGCACCTGGCACCCAGTCAGGGTCAACCCACCACAATGCTTCCTCATTATAGTCAAGTTCATGAATATAGTGAAAAAGTATTGTTTCATGTCATATTTGAGGAACTGTCGACTACATCAGACACCTCACACATCATATTCTAAACTGAATAAAATCTGGACCACTTCACCACCACCTACTGGAACCACCTAACTGGACAGATTCTGACCTCTTCATCCAATTAATTCCACATTCAGAGTCCATACCAGATATTTAAGGAGCAACTGCTTTTAGCACTCCATAAGAGCAGTGCTATTTAAGAAACTCTGATTTTAAGCACACAGGACATAGGAGAAAAAAAAGAAAAACCAAACGTGTTCCTGGCTGTGCCAAATATTTTTGCAGTATTTGCCAATGATTCTTCCTTCCACTGCCCTCCACCATCATGAGCAGATGACTCAAATTAAAGTGTCCTCCAAAAGTTCACTCAAAATGGTCTGTTCTCTAGAGAGATTTAGAGAATACAGGACAAATTCTTGCATCATGCTTTCAAAAACATTTATAATTTAACTTAAAATTAAGTCCAGTCTCTATGCCATTTATATTGGCTGAATGACCAGATAATATAAAGCAAGTCCATATTGGAACAGTAATTTTGAGTAGGTCTCAATTCTCCTGAACTAGCAAAACACACATCTATACCACGTACACTCTGGGGCATTAAAAAGTCTGTTTATGCTAACCCCTGTTTTCAGCCTAAGAGCTCACACTTTTCCACTTTCCTTTTCATTTGCAATAAAGCTGAATTAATATTTCTTTTATTGTTGGGCGGCTGGGGCAGCTCTGCATGAATAAGCCACTCGAGTGCCATTTCTGGAGTCATTTACTCTTTGGTTAACCCAGATTCCCAATACATAGTGAGCAGTTCCAGAGTGAAGGACAAGTGCTCATTATTTTATATTAAAGTAATTTAATTTTTACCATGCATGCACACAGGCACTCTGACCTGATCACCAACCTACTTTGCTACCATTAATTCTCTGAAGAAAGCAGGCACTGCATGTTTAAATGAAGGCCCTATCCATATTTATTACAATAGCAGACCACAATAGGTTGCAGATTGCTCATTGTGGTGGTTAAAAATGCTTAGACCTAAATATGCCATAATGCATTAAGGAGACAAAGCAAGGAGAATAGGCAGTTTTTTAAATTGGCTTCAAGTAACAGTTTCTCTCACAAAACACAATCTATACAGGGCACAAAATTTGGAGGACAGCTAGACAAATAAACTAAAAGGGCTGTTTGAGTGCCAAAGAGCAGAAATAAAACTGAGAGCTCAGCAAAGGATACTGCAGGCCACAGGCACCTGCGCTGGTGCGGTACCCTCCCAGCCGCTGGCCACTTTCCGAACAGTGCCACGTGAAGTGTTTGTCTTGTCCAGTGCTTAACACCCACTCCATTTCCAGGACAAAGAGAATCATGATGACCCTGCTTTGATGAGCTGAAAATTAAGTAGACAGACACATAATCACATTGCAGAGAAGAACATGGGGGCAGAATAACACTGCGAATACCAACTGCACCCAACTCCTCCACTCACCCTTCCCTACAGAAGCAGCTGGTGTTTAATAATCCAGTTGACATCAGCTAGCATGCAAGGTTGTAAGGTCCCTGCTCTGCATTTACAGAGCGTTTACATGAGAAAGAGTGGAAGCAAGACTTAACTCCTTCCATGCCTATTGCAGCCATTTGTCTTCCACAGTAGCACAAGTCTTCCCTCCATGATTGTATCATCACTAACAAAACTGTCATTGTGGAATGGACTTGGGGCTTCGTTTAAACCTCTTTTGAGCTGGTTTTATGACAGCAGTACAGATGCCTACCCTGCCACTCCTCCTGCTGTGAAGTCTGGTGGATCTGGGTTGTGGTACCCCAGCAGAATGATGAGTTACAAGCACAACGCTGCACCAAAGGAAAGTTTCAGCATTGCATGTAAACCAGATAGAAAAGTTATTGGAATAAAATAAAAGAAAAAGAAAAATATCACAGCTGTGTTAGATGAATAAAACAGCTGAAGGAATAAATCTCTACTGCTACCAAAATAAAGCCATCAAAAGCTTTTCATTAAAACAAGGGAATGCATGGTTGTACAGACAGTTTTTTGTATGAATGACCAGTGGGCTTGGTCACGAAGTGCTGATTGAGCTGACTTTTTAATAAAACAAGTGGTTGGAAAGACTTGCAGAACTATTCCCAGCTGTAACTTAGCAGTGAATGCCATACTCCTCAATCTACAGCCCTGCTGACTTATTACTGTTCTGAGACCTGTCAACATGTATTGCACAAAACAGGGTGGTTGTATTGCTTGTATTTGTTTGTGCAAAAGCTGACACATGCACACAAAAAATTAAATGTTTGAAAGCTTAAACACCAGCCCCAAGTCTCCACTTGAAATGCAGAGAAATTCTTCAGAACAGTATCGGAATATTGCTGTCTGCCCTGCACAAATATACAGCACAATTGAGAGCTGCATTCAAATCCTATGAGGGGAATGGAATCAGTTGTAGCAAGGAAATGGTGGCTTACACAAGCCAACACCTGCCCTGATCCACGCTGCTTTTTCAGATGGAGATTCCCTGAGGAGAAAAGTCAAAAGACGCATTGACACAAGTTGCCACAACTGTGATTGGCAGCTAGACCAGTTTACAGTGTTAGACATGAACTTGTGCCCAGGTGCTTTCACCCTTGCCCATAGAAGAGGTCAGATTTTGGCTGTCATTTCCATACATTTTTACATTCCCGATAGAAGGATGGGGACCACCATGGAGTCACTTGAGCTCTTTCAAATAGATCCTATCTCCTCTCAGCCCTTGTTTTCTTTGCAGGGAAATTCAGTGACCCCATAGGTGGTTCATGCTTGTCTTTACCTTTCTGCTGGTCTCTCCGGAAACATCCACACTAGCTGGTGGAGTGGTGCACTGAGAGAGGGTCATGATGATCTGCATGCTGCTACAAGCACCTCATGGGCTTGTAAACATGTCCCAGGAGCTTGTGTGCACCAGCAAGGTCATAGACAAGGCCATGCACTTTCACAGGATGTCCAAAGCTGGCCGAGATCAGGCTGTTCAAGGCCTGTCCAGAAATGTTACTGCTAGTGACAGCTTCCCGTGGTTTGAATTGGTTGTAAGGATAGCTGGTGCCACCCAACTCTCTTAAAATTCCTATCTCCTAAAACTTCTAAAAGGCAGGGCTTGTAACTTTTGCTAGAAGTGCTGCCTGTGGATGCTGAGGCAGGCTCTTTCTGTCAAGTAAGGAGTAGGCATTGAAGAACTTTACTTGCCAAGAGGTGGAAGGGTTGTACACAATAGCTTTGCTTATCCTCTCTCCTCAAAAGGAGCTTTCAATTCAGCACTCTGTTGCACGCTTGTACATATCAGCTGATGCCAAAACACATGCTGATGGCAGAAATATCTGAACCAAGTGAAAGAGCATGATGGAGATCATCTCAGTAACAGAGGACAGAAAAGACAAATGTAAATCAAAGTCAAGGCTAAAAAAAAAAGTTAAGGCTAAAAGAACTAAAATGTCAGAAGGCTGGAAGCTGACACCAGAGCAAGGAAGAAGTCTGGGCCCTAGGATTAATGTAGGTACAGGGTCTTGAAGCAGTAAACAAAAAACTGATCCTTAATCCATGGAAGGTTTGATCACCATTTGTGAGCAGAAAAAAATGTGGAGCAAACAATTCCAAAGCTGTTCATTTGCAGCAGGATGGAGATGGGGGGACAGAAGCTGAATGTGTTCACAGTACAGGAAAAGCCTCGCCAAGCACCAGGCAAGAGCAGATCTGTGTAAGCCAGCATCAGAAGGAAGCCATTTTTGGAGGAAGATTATGCTGTACAGAAGGTAGAGAAGCAGCAGAGAAGAGGAGGGAGCAGGTACATCTGCAGCTGGAGAGTGGGAGGCAGCAAGGGGTCTGCTCTCCTTCTGTGAGAAAGCAACAGCAAGCAGTGTAGAAAAAACAGGTTGGAGAAAGGCTGTAAAGTCTGTGCCTAGAGAATAGAAGCTGAAACCAGGAGGTGAACACCGAGATACCAGCACAGGGAAAAGGAGGGTGTGTGCTATGTGTAAAGGCAAAGGTCTGAGAAGCATAGTCAGAGCATGGCCATGCACAGTGCAGGGGCAAGAAGCTGTGCTGAGGGGTTACAACAGTAAAAAGCATCACCAAAAGAGAGGTGGAAGTTAACAGCAAGAAAAAAAGCTTAGCATATGCAAGAAAAGCTCACATGAAGAGGCTGTGCATAGAGGAAAGCATAACTAAGCATGAGCTGGCCTGAAAGCAAGGGGGCAGGGGGACACCCTCAAAATAGGCAGGCTGCACAAAGCACAGGGCAGAAGCAGGTCTACTAACCTGGCTAGGCAGAAAAAGTGTGGTTCATATAAACAAATCAGTAAAAAGTAAAAAAACACAGGAGCTGTTATCTCATCCAGAGGGGGACTGGAAACATGGCCCCTGGCAAGATGGTGCACTTTCAAGAAGCAGGGTAGAGAAGGCTGTGCAGAGTGGGAAGCTGCAATAGCCATGCAGTTGGACCAGCCTGTGAGGGGCTGGAAGCCAAGGCTGCTAAGGGGAGGGAAAGATTTCTTCAACACCCATAGTTTTGCAGGAATGTGAGTAGCTGCCCAGGGAAAGAGTGGAGGGTGTGAGCAGAGATTGTCCATGCCTTCAGCTGGTACCGTGGCTGAAGAAGAGAGGACGGTGATAGTTATGAGACACCAACACAGAACGAAAAGTTTAATTTCCCAGAGCATCCCAAATGGCACTGTTCAATTGCTTGCACTACCCTTTCTTACACAAGAGAAGGAGTCAGTGCCTACAGGAGGCCAATGCTCTGAGAGCCACTAGGTAGTCCTGTCTTAACACTGCGTTACATCTCCGATCCCAGTGTTTCCCTTTCAAGAATTAAGATTTCACAACTCCAGATACAGTGCTGCAGCAAAACCTCCACAGAGCACATCCAGCCACATACGCTGCCGGTGCCAGACTGCCATATGTCACTGGACCTGGCTGCACACCCCTACCAACACCAAAGCAAAGCCTATACACATGCTGCCATTCCCTGTCACTAGCATATCATTTGGCAGGCATATTCATGGCCTTTCAAGACACGATTGATGTTATTTAATCCCTACAGCAGCCTCAGTTACCTTCTTGTGGGAGATGATCAATAGCCCACCAGTCACTAGGCAAGGTGTTACTTTTAAGAGCATTGTTGAACATTTACAAAGCTAGCACACACAAAACCAGACAGCATGGCTAAGCTAAAGCCCCTTGGTAGGCTAATAAAATTATTTACTCCCCCTAAAATATTTTTAAATAATATAAAGGTCTTACTTGAAAATCTTTAGTAAAACCAAAACTTTTAAAAAGTAAGGCCTTTAACAAAGGAATCACTAGAAAGCTGCCATACCAACAAAATTACCTGTTCCTTTTTAATTATGTTTTCCCTTGCCCCAGGGTTTTACCAAGCTGCTTATGCCAACCCCTACACTTCAGTACGGCCATATGAGGAAGGTGCACTATAGGGATGGGATTGTGGAGTGGAGTCCTCCTGGACCATGTGAGGAAAATCCATCTCTGCTGGATCATAATATGCCTACCCAAAGGACTACAATGCCCTTCCCTGCATATTCTCCCAGAGAGCATGGTGAAAATCAGGCTCTTTCCTCCTCACTGTGACCCAGAAGCACCACTGGATTCTGGCCCCAGGGAGGCCCCCAGTAAACTCAGATCCAGTGTTCTGGATGGAGGCAAATGTAGCAAGAGAAGTATGAAAGTGCCTAATGCTGGGTGGACCGATGAAACTGCAGGAACTTGTGACTGACAGTAGCTCAGAGCATCTCACTTATGCAATGTTTCCCCAGCACCCCAGACCTCCACTATGGGTCCAGCCAAGCCCAGGAACCAGGCAGAGGGGGTTCTATGCTCCTCCACCAACCTCTGGTGTGAAGAGCATAGAATCTTTGAATGAGGGTGGCAGGAGGCACTGTGCTGTGGAGCAGCTGGTCAGCCTCAGGTCACTGGTGTCCTGCAAACAGTGGGGAATCTCTTAGGGTTTTGTTTTTTTTGTTTTCGTACCTTGCACTGTCAGAAACCTGTTCACTTCAATTGTTCAGGTATGTGTGGTGAGAGACTAGAATAGGTTGCCCAGAGAAGTTGTGGATGGCCCATTCCTGGAAGTATTCAAGGCCAGAACCTGGTCTAACGGAATGGACTGCCTATGGCAGAAGGGTTGGACCTAAATGATCTTTACAGTCCCTTCCAACCCAAACCATTCTATGATTCCATGAAAAACTTTCCCATGCTGAGACAGACAGTCTAGGCAGGAGGCGACTCTAGTTATGACTGTGGTCAGTTGTGCTGCCTCTCCACTGATGTTAATGGATGCCCATTAGAATCCTTTGCTCTGCAGTAGTTGGGGAATGCCATTTGAACTCTTGGGGTTCTCCCCCAGGACAACCCATGGAGATTCTCCATAGTGTCTTCATACCCAAAGGCCTCCTGCAATGCTCTGCAGCACATCTGGCACACTGCAGCAGAAGGCCATGAGAACAGCTTTCATTTTCCTTCTTTTCTTTTTCCTTCTTTTTTTTATTTTATGAGGAGTGCTCCCCAGACCTTCAGTGGGCTGTCACAACCAACTGGCTTTTCTGCATACTGCCAAGATATCCATTCCCCTCTTCCAAAATTTTCAGCATTTTCCCTGAAGAGTTTATCAAGAAAATTTTTCTCATGCATATGTTGTTCTGAATATGCAGAAAAGAAGACTTCAGCTCATCTTCAGTGCAACAACCCTTAAATATGAAAACTAGATGCATCAAACTTTGGTGACTTGCAGAGCAATCACAAATTTGGATGCTAAAGACCTGTACAGTCAGATTGCAGCAATTTTATTTAAGAGTCACATATATATTTTATCATCATTCGATATTTTTCTTCAGTTTTCACAAGCTAAGAAAAAATGCAGGTAATTCCTTCTTAATTTTACAACACACCAGACATTCATGAAACAGCTGAAGTGAAAAACTCACATGTCAGCTGGGCTCTGCACAAATCAAGATTCTCTTCATACCTTAATACCTAACTGTTACAAAGTCATGCCCAGAGCCTCCATTTAGAGATTGAAATTACCCTCTCAGTCTTTAAAGGTACAAAATGCAAAATATGCATAAGTACATATTTTAAAATATATGTGAGAAATCTAAAGCCAACATGTCAGAGGCTTCTATACAGAAAGATAATGCTTAGCATATAATATGGTATATCATACCATCCCTTAGTCTAACAGCAAAAAAGATATAAGAATAAATAGCCCTCTAAAGGTTTGACAAGGATAAATAGCTAGGTTTCTGAAGATATCACATTAGTGAACACCAGAATCTAATTAGAAAATATATGGATTAACATTTCTTGACCTTTTACTATGAGAGGGATTCACTGATAATCTTGATATTATTGAAACCAACAGTTAGTGAAATATAACCAGATTAACACCAAAAGCTGCAGTCCTAAGCCCTAAAACACAGGTTTAGTTTCCTAAGTTGTTTCAGTAGATACATTGGACTACTAAAGACTGAAAATTAAAACTCCTCTTCCCAAAACATGGTCTGGATTTTGGTCAGTTGGCTGTCTAGAGTGATATTCCAAAGGACAAAATTAAAAGGAAAAACAGAAAATGAAATAACTATTTTAAAAGATTTGTAATCTCAGAACAAAGCACATTATAAATCTATTGATAAAACCAGCATTCACATTAGTTAAAAAAAAAATCACTGTTAAGAAGACTTCTTTCCATTCACACATATTAACAAATATTAACAAAATATTAACAAAAATTAATGACAATACAAACCAATTAACAGGATTCTTACCCTGGTAACTTTTCACTAGTGTCATCTTGTTGTAATCTTCAGATAAAATAAATTCCTGAAGGAGTGGAAAGAAAAAACCAAAAGAAACAGTGCTTAGAGATGTAAAATGTTTGAGACTGTTTTCATTTTAATTCTTTACCCAGGTAAGCTCTCCCTTCTTCACAACCACCGCCCTGTTTATACTTTTGCTAATTTTGAGTACCTCCATCTAAAAATCTACATTATTTTTCTTTTTAAAGTTGCCTAAGAAAAAACATCATGAGTTCTGCTGAACAGAATGGTGGAGATAAAAGAAATGGTATTAAAAAGAAGTCAAAAATGCTGACAGAGATGACCGCTTATGAGCCGAGGTGCCACAAAATGAAGGACATGAGATCTGGCAAACAGTTATTGCTCAGGACAGCCTGGGCAGAAATCTGTGTGTGTGCACAGCTACCTGTGCACACATGTGCATTTGTGTATGTATACACATGTATCCATGTTTGTGCATACACTACATTCCACCTCGAACACTCAGGAAACGCTATATTAATATGTAAGAGACTCTTGAAGTCGCTCAGTCCAGACTAGGTACCAATAAACCATTATGGGAATGGAACACATTTCAGGTTTCTGTCGGTGCTTCAGACAAATAGAACCCAGACTTTTTCCCACCTTGATTTCATTACACTGTTAGTTAATATTTATTCTGACACCTCAGAAGCAGACTTTTTTCTTTGCTACTGCTTTGTTGAAGCTAACAAGCAGCTGTGTGTGGGGTGGAGAGTGGCTTAGCACAGGCTGTGACTGCCTGGGGAGAAAGGAATGGTGTGAGTCCAGCTGCCTTGGTGCTGCTATTTAATTGCTGATATGGCTTTTGCATGGGGAAATGATGAAAACAGCAGCTAAGAGTTTGCATGGTGGCCTCGGCTCCTGAATAAACCCCATGTGGTTAAACTGACTGAGCACCTGGGTGCTCCTGCTGATCGTTTTGAAAAGGAGAGTTGCACAAAACTGAGGAAATAGAATGACCACAACAAAACTCCTACAACATCTCTCTGGAGGAAACACCCAAGCAAAGGGTAGGCTCTGTGGCACCACCACAGGAATTAGCTTTCAGATTGCTGTCAAGGATCTACATGCATGTGAGAAGTAAATAAGGTGGTTTTATTACAAGCAAGGATTTCCATGGTTACCTCATGTTGAGATACCTGGAGGTCATTTTTATTTAGGGAGATTGAGGAGCCATTTTATGGTCAGGAGCTGGTGAGTTGCATGTTGTTGTGGTCACTGTTACTTACTGCTGCTTATTGCTTTACTTACTGTTCTTGTTGTTCTGATCATTCTTAGGCGAATGGGAAGGAATGTAAAGGCAATAAGACCAATTTGGTCTTGCTGCCAAGGAACCATGCGGCTGGGGGCAGGGAAACAACCTGACAGGTGGACAGGAACAACCAATGAACTGTACCAAAAGGCAAAGATTACCTTTTAAGGAAGAAAAGAGCAAGGCCTGGCGTGAGAGGTGCGAGGGAGTGGTTATGTAAACCAAGAGACCTTAAAAAGGCTTGTCCCCTCCCAGTCAGGTGTGCTCGGACCCGGTCACAAGGTCGGGACACCCAGCGTGCTGAAATTAAACTTCTTTGTTTCATGTTATTTGGCCGTCTTTGAAAGTTTAATTAGAGATATTTCTCACAATGCATACATCACATACTCAGAAAAACACAAAGAAAAAAAGGAGTGTAAAAAGACATCATATTAATAATTTATAGCAAACTACACAGAAACTCCCTAAGCTAATCTACCTAGAGGACAGAAGAAGTAAAACTTAACTCATCTAACCTGAAATAGGGTGAAAAAATGAAATAAACATTACAAGCACAAGATAAGCTACATTTAAAAACATACAGTTGTGAAATGTTTATGTGCACATGCCAAAAGCACTGTGCAACAGTAGAGAAGACTGAACTTCAGGACCCTATAGACTACACTGAAGGCAAACCAAATGTTTAATGCAAAAAAGCATAAGCCATTCAAACCACCAAGAAGCCAGTATTTACCCCCAGTTTACAAACCAGAATTAAAAAAAAAAGGTCGCTGTATTTTCTGTGGGGTCACTGCAGGTAATCCGCACAGCTTTCGAGCACCAGAACCATCCTAATACATCACTTCTACTGCTTAGCATTAAGGTGGGGAGGTTATAATACTCATCTGTGGAACATTTACAGATCCCAGATCTAGCAAAACAGCTGTCAGTGATTTGAGGCAGCTATGTATTCTGCTCTCTCTAGGTTTCTGTTCAAAAAATTGTCATAAATATATTCCCTTGAATTGCTTCACTTCATCTTCCTTTCCTTAATCTGCTCCATCTCCCATTAACTTTCCCCTGGCAGTTGAGGACTACAGTGGGGAGTGTTATTTAAACAGCAGTAACAAATCAATTAAGTCAGCTGGATTTCTATACAGGGTCACCTTAACTCTACAAACCACAGAGAGTCAAAAATCTGCTACGCTTCTCCAGCTACCTACTGGGGAAAGTGTTTATAAACTACTATCTGAAGAATACTAACCCACACACGAAGTGCTTTGCTACAAAGCCTATCCGAAGCAGGACCCTTTGCTACTAATGCTAACTTTGTGCTATTGTTACTTAAAGAGAAATGGCTTTGATTGCTGCAACACATGGTGGGAGAATATATCTGCCTTTCCCACCAATGTGGATATCCCTGACTTTGACTGTGGTGGCACACAGATGCTGTGACTTAAGGTGGGATGTAGAGCATGGTTTGCATTCTCACTTTTCTTTGCATTTTTTCCCTTAATAAATTTGGTGTGGCCATTTTATTCTGTGATCCAAACAGTCCCACAGTTTCAGTAGAAGACCAAAAAGGCTTTTGAATCTCTCCATTATAATACAGTGAATCCAACACAAGTGCAGTTCGTAAGGTTTATCCAAGTAGTGCTTAGCACTGTATGCTTTAATACAAACCACAGCTATGTACTATTAGTACACTGCTGCATCCAAAATATAAACAAATGCAATACAAGATATACACAGTTTCAATTAACCCGAATATTGGATATAATTTCTTCTAATCTTTCTGTAGGTCTTTTACACCCTGCTCCCCTGTACACTCTCATGTGTTCTTCCATAGCACTTACTGCCCTCTCCCTCTCGAGGCCAAGTATTAATTGCGTCACTAGACACTCATTTTAGCACAGGGCACCTTGCTCAAGAAATTCATGCCCTGTTGCACATACATTATATCATCTGCACTACAAAAACACTGATTACATCTCTTTAACGTTGTACCAGCAGAAACTGTTTTTTTTTATCATTGCGTACGTAGGTGTTTTGCTCCTCTCAGAGCTGCTGACGCTCACTTCTCATTAGGCAGGTTTCTGGTTCTTCTTAATGAGCCACAGAAGCTAGGGTCACCCACATAGCTCAGTCTGTGCTTGTCAGCAGAATAAAGATTTCTGAGGCCCCTTTTGTACAGGAGGGGCTGGGATATATCAGAGCACTCAGGATGGTAAAACCAAACCCCCTCATTGCAGGGATTAAAAATAACTTTTGTGACAAGATCACTTTTTGCCCTTCAGAGGTGGTTGTGGAGCTTTATACTTTAATACCTTTTTTACCATACTTTAAATGTTAGTGCTCAGTCGCCTGTTTCAGGTAAACTTATTATTACAACAGTGACTTAGTACCATGAAAGCCTTCCCAAAGCAGTCTCAAAAACACTGTCAAAGTCTAGTTGTCCACTGATGTAAAAAGACTCTCAAATATTGCTTCATGTAGCACACCTCCCTCACACTAAAACACATACTCCCCCCCCCAAACTTCCCTTCACCATAAGACCTCTGTAAATCCTCACCCTGGAAATAGTATCAGCATCTAGTTTCAAATAATTCAGAATCCTTGACCATGGGATCTAAGGAAGACATACCTTTCCAGAGCTTCAGGTGGATGCCAACTGATGTATCCCAAAACAGAGAACTCTGCTTAAGCAACTGAATCCATTTCTGAGAGTTATGGGAGAGGACAGAGAACATCATGTTGTTTTCTTGGGGGAAAAATACTAAACTTCCCACAATGGCAGAGGGGAAGGATGTAGATCAGCAGGTAGAGCCCGACTCAGTCCCAGGTATTCGAAGTGCTGTTTATGGCCTAACCTGTAGACAGCTACAAGATCAGATGGAGTGGAAGATGAATTTATCTTACTAAGTGTCATACCCAAGGAAGAATTCTGAAGAGGTTATTCTGGTGCCTTGCTGTCCCTGTGGCTCTGATCAAAGTAACAGTTTCATATAGACACAAGCACGGTCAGCAAAAAAGACCAATTTAATTCAGCTTCAGCTACCTAAAAACTAAATCCTCATTTCAATCTCCCCAGAAATGAGAAGAAAAAATTATGTCATTTTATAACACTTTCTAGGGCAAGCAACATAGGTGTATCCAAAGACAATTCACCTTTCCTCCAGTGGCTGCAGAACCTAATGATTAACTTTATCTAGGAAATTAGCTTTCAGATGGATGAAACGATGTGAGGAGTCGCATCTTGGCAGTGGAAGTCTCCTGTCTATTGCAAGTAAAAGACCTTTCCTATGTTTCTTCTTGTTGTGGTATCTTGAGAGTCCTACATCCATTAGAGCATGTTTTCCTCCACTTCAAAGCAGGGAATTGATGTTCATGATAAAATCTTTTAAATTCCAAAAGCATTCCCTATGACATAATTTCTTCTCAAAAAAAGGTTTGCAAAGTGTAAAAGAAATCACAGAAACTTTTTTTTTTTACATTAGGTTCCACCACTCTTTAAGTAAGAAGACAATCTTTCATGCAAGAGAATGGTGTGTTGTGCCACAAAAATGTCTGTGCAGCCTTCATGTCGAGAAGCTACAAAAGATTAAAAACAATCTCTGTAGAAGCAAAAACTGTCGCCCTGTTTCATAAAGAAAGGTGGCCATACAAGCTCACCTCATGGTGGCTTTGCTGGAACTTCTTTCTGTGACAATAGCATTGCTGGCTGTCCTTCTCAAAATGCACTGTATGCATTTCTGAGGTGCCAGGCTTATAACCAAAATCCATACAGTTTACAAAAATTTCACAGAATAAAAAAGGCAGTTCCACTTTCTTATCTCTATTCATATCTGAAAGTACTTCCTTGGACTTCAAAAAAAATTCATTTGAGATTATGTGGCACTCTAACGAGTGCCACAGCTCTTGCCAGGAATCCTTTCTTCCTACCCAAAGTGAAGATGCAGAATTATTTTCAGCTTTTTTTTTTTTTTTGGCCCTGCACCCAGCATACACAAGAGTGCTGGACATTACAGAAGTGCTAACATGGAGCAGCTGACTAATTCCCAAATATTTCAAGCTGCTCAAGTAAATTGCCTGTACTTTCCCTTTGGGGGCCACAGAATTAAAAGCAAGGATACTAAGGTCACCTTGTTGCAGTGAGTTCTTTTATTTTGTGACCAATGTGCCCTGATGGTATATTCCTGGACTAAACTAATCATCATAGCTGTGTCCAGGAAAGAAAACTTGTCCTTTCCTCCAGAGAGTGGTTGTAACCCATTTCCAAGTACCCGAGGATTTTCTCTACACCCTGAAACTTGAAAATGAGGCTCCTCTTGCTCCTCTTCCATTCTCAGCTTCACCACTTCTTGTAGCACATTACAGTTGTGGTTTCTCTTACAAGCCTTAGGTTTGCTACAGAGGGAAACATTTCATCACTTGTGGAAGTTTGAGGAGTGCATTTTCTGCACAATCCCCGACCACACAACTGCCTGCAGCTACAGGGAACTAAATCAAGCGACACAGACAAGCCCTTCCCCCTTCCTAGGTACTTGTATCCAGAGAACTGGGAAAAGAAAAGCCCAGCTTAGCAACAAATAGAATCTGCTTTAGACACGGTAATATATACCTGTAAATACCCGAAGTCACGTGTTGGTTTATCACCTGCATATCTCATTTACCTTCTTTAGCTTTGGAATGGAAAATATTTGATCCCATTCAGACTGAAGGATCCTCTGACTCTTCAAGGCAAAATGCCCCCAAGACAAAGGACACATCTCCCATCATGCCAGAGTATTTAAATACCTTATTTACAGTTGCCTTCAGATTCCTCAAAGGCCTGGTGAAAACAAAAGTGCCTCGTAGGACTGGCAAATTACAGCTATTTCAGGGAGTGGGAAGAAGAGAATTTCAGAGGTGCAGGGAATTCTCTGGCAGCTGTTCCATCTCTTAGATACAAAAGGAGAAATTTCCCACAGGCACACAAAAAAACCTCTGCTACTAGCCATTAATAGCTTTATAGGTCAAAACCTTTACTTCTTTGATAGAGCTTACAGGCAACAGCTAAAAGGGTCACACACCCATTCCCAAATGCTGTACTGGCTTTAGTGCAGACAGCTGCCCTTATGTCAACCTGAAAACACTCATTCAGTTAAAAAGCCCATAAGGCAGAGACAACAGCAGTAAAAATTTGAAATGATGGTAAAATGACCTTAAACTGGAAGAGGAATCTATTGACGAAGCATAGGTGAAAAATACCTGACCCATAACTCTTTCACAAAGTGATACAGCTTTTTACTTATCATCCCACAGGAAAAATCCAATTAATAAGGTCAAGTGCTACCCTCTGTCACAGACCTAACAGACACATTCTTCTTTTAATACTCTGCTTCTTTCCACACATATATATCTCAGATATTAATGAACCAAATCTCTCAGCAACAGCACTACCAGTTAGGAGCAACTCCTCCCAAGGGACAGGAAAACAAAATCTGAACTCTGAAGTTTGGAAAAGCAGCTAGATATGGAGCAGAAATTAATCTTCTGCCTCTCAGAAGATGATTTTTCCCCCTCTTAAATTGCTGCTTTCAGAAAACTTTAGTATGGTGTGATTAACAAGGCACTTAAATTTAATAAAATAACAGCTGTTTTGTGTTATTTTTTAAGAGATATGTAAATTAGAACAATTTGTTGAGTTGCCTAATAAATATTGTAAAGCCTACTCAATATCCTTGTGGCAGTAGGAATAAAATTTTTAATAATTGCCATTTTCTACATTACAGATTCAGTTCTACTAGCAGTAAAAAGTCTGTTTCCCAAACACTAGCAAAAATATCCTCATCACAACATCACACACATACTTCTCAAAAGGGAAGCATTTCAACTAGAAATCTTTGGATGTACTTACTGAGATTGTACCATTGTCTAGACCTATGGACAGCCTTCTGGTTTCCGGGTTAAAAGACATGCATGAACATGGAGCTGAAAAAAATGAACATGTTGATGAAGTTAACAAAACTGTGATTCTCATTTTCTTGAAGTTCTGGAAAGCCTTAAACTAGCTAACATGCTTTATGATGCTGTTCAGCATTTTGCCCCTTCCAATAGACAAGCATTAAAATAAATGTGTTCTTGCAATTCATTCAACCCTATCCTATTAGGACACAGAACAATAGCTATTTCTTGTTCCAGTTCCTTTATTTTTCCTTACTAGTTATCTAAAAACAGGTATTTCATACAAGACCAGTGGTGGTTTGATACGAGCATCTGATATTGCAAGATAAATCTGAGAGATTAATTAGCTGAATAATTTAGTTTTTACATTTGCCTGAACTTTACTGACAATAAAACAAAACACTGTATTAGTAAGAGGCCTGCATCCTACACCTGCAGTAAGAAAGTTCTCCTGTAGGAGTCAACATATCACCTGATACTAAGGACTAAGTCCAACTGTCCCCTAGTGCAGTTGCATCACAGACAGCACTATGACAGTATCACATACTGTGGCCAAAATAAAAGTTTGTTTCTTAAACTACCCATTGCTGGATTACATTGATGTTACTCAAATAAACACCAGAATATACTCCTAAATTGCACACAAGTCAATCACAGTATGCTCCTTCAAGGATTGGCAGGGTTTGCACCAAGATTAAAACCAGAATTTTCTTGCAAGAATTCAAGAGCTATGCTTGGTTTAAAGTTGCATTCAGAAAGCAGGAATTGCTTTTACTGCTCAACACAGCAGCATGAAGCTAGGAGTCCTCCTGTCCCAACAGAAACCTTTGGGAATTATTTTTCAGGAGCTATTGTCAACTGCAGGTAGGAGTTGGCATTGCTCCTTTGGTAATTGTAAGAGTGTTTTTAAAACCATATTTTTGTGATAAAGTACAATCAGATGCACTTTTAGTTCTGCTTTTCCCCTCTCTCTTGGTTTCTACTCTCCCTTGAGATTACTTGTGTGTTTTTTGTTACTAACAAGCTTGGAGTCCTTTCTTTTGAAGTCTTGTAATCTGGTAGATTCTCAATTTGTGTGATGTCACACTTGGGACTACACAGTCCATATCTTAGCAAATCTTCCTTGATAGTTTAGTTGGCAGCAAAGCTATATGAAGAACAGGAGAGTCAATGTCGACTGTTTAATAAAACTTTTTCTACCTTCAATATTGAATCCCCCTTGAAACATTTCCTGAAGGACAACTAACCGTAAGCAGAAAGCCTACCAGATCCACATCCAGGCAGGCACTTTGGCTTATATCTTTCCTGGAAGGGTTGACAATTAAATCAAAGAAAAGGCTTCAGTTCAAGGAAACTGACATAAAGAAAACAGGAAAATTAAATCAGGCCTAGTGACAGTGACAAAATTTCCTCTTTCCTGTACCTCTCCCTCAGGAAAGGCAAACTTTAATCATGCCTTCAGATGGTGATGCACTATTAAATTGAGGCTTCTAGGGTTGTAGCAGAACAAGACAGTTGTAGAAAAAATGAACAGGAAAAAAAGCAATTCTAAGCAGAATAAACATCAAGTAATTTTAAAGGACTTAAATCCAGAACAGACATATTCTACATATCAGCTTTTAATGCTTGACACTGTGCATACTTTGAAAGAGATACTAGTAAGTCTGAAGGCAACTAATAGCTCACAGAGAAAAAGTCTCAGGTAAATTACCTATTTGAAGTGTGCTTTTCCAAACACTTCAGATACAAAAGGTTCAAGCAATTGCTTGACACAAATTGATTACAAAAGAAGTAACTTCTTAATTCCAGACCTGCGTGTATACTACTGCAGTCATAGTAGCATAAAGATACTTATTTTGCTATAATCATTTTCATAAGGGAATTCTTCAGTAACATGTACTCTTACAAAAATCATTATGTCATCACTAAAATTATGTCCACGCTAGCTACATTAATGTTGTTAAAGTGATGCCAATTGTAACAAGACTGAAGCAGCTTATATATTAGCAAAAATAAGATGACATTCAGATACTTAAGTACTTAGGCTCATTAAAAAGAGGGAAAGAAAAGAAGAAAAAAAGAAGAAAAAAAAAAGAAAACAAAACAAAAATTTGAAACCTTAAGCTTCTGAGATATTTAAGATCCTTTTAAAATAATATCCAGGAAAAATAACAGCACTCTGAAGGCTCTACTTGAGTACCTAGCTATGGTTTGGATTTCAAACTGAGAAAAGGTTGATCTGAACTATTATAGAGGACAAACAGGATATTTCTGATGCAGAACTCTGGCTGTAGTCTTATCTTAAATTTAGAGCAAATACACACTGATTTTTGCCCTTGAAAGGCGAATTTTGGAGGAAAAACCCTATTGACATACTTCACGTGCTCAACAGTGTGACCTCTATTAGAGGCTGACAGAAGTAAAAGAGAAATTCAAAACTTGTAGCAGTTTCAGGGTCTTTAGGCAACTTTCAAGTGCCTATATATGACACAGTTTAAGACCAAAGGAGTATGTTTTGCCTTGCAGTTTTTTTAGCCTCCTGTTTAAAGCAAAGTGTTAGCTATGAAAATTATCGTAAGACAAGCAGTGTATTATCTGCCTCAAAGACTTGATACTCCATTGTTCCTCACTACAATATATCCTTTACTCCATTCCACATCTGCAAGAGGTTTTTTTGGTTCTTTTTGGGTGTTTTAGAGTTTTTTTTATTGGCAAACTTTATTTGACTCTTGACTACAATTCCTTTGCCTTTCATGAATTTGTGTCTGCAAAGTTGTTTTTTTCTTCCTCCTGTACAGACACTGTTCAAGTCACAAATCTAACCATGAGTAACCAAGAGTACACATCTACCCATGAGGAGGGTTAACATGCTGTTGTTAATGAGCTGTTGAGACAACAGTGGTGTGAAAGAGGTGTGTCAGTGAGGTTTCCAGCTTACCTAGGTTACCATACTAACAATATAACTGTGAATGACACCCAGAGCTCTCTTCTTTCTCATGGGCTAGAGATGATAAAAATTGTGGCCACTGTGCTGTACAGAATTTTCTGACTACAGAAGCACTCATAAAAAGGGCATAAAACTTTGCAATTGGGGAAATCCCACCTCTAAAGAGCAGCAAGTGTCCCTACTCAGAAGAGATATATAATCTTGATATTTTTTTTCCAGATATTTAATGGTTTTCACATTCAGAAAGCACTGATGACCTTATTTGGGTGCAGAACCAAAGCACATAGCTGACTCAGCCCAACTCCTCATTCTCCTCATGTGCCAGAGGATCTAGGGCACAGACTCAGTTATTAAGGCTACCTGATATCAAAACATAAAATAGTTTAGATCACGCACCACCATAGTCAAATCACAAGTTATATTGATGGGGTATCTATAAGGTAGGACTGCCAGTCACATCTTGCTAAGCAGCACAAAGGCACTAATGTCTCTCCTACAATTTTACACAGAGAACCTCTGAGCAGTCGTTCTTTAAACAACAAAATCCAGTATGGACTTAAAGCAGAGCACCCTCAAAAAGGTGATTCACACAGAAACAGACAAAATGATCATTTGCAGTCAAGTGCAGACTCATGGAGATGCTGACTCAGAGCTTTTCCTATGATTTCCTAGCTTAAAGACATGGCTGATAATGTAATTGGCATTGCTCCAGTCATTAATTATACCTGATCATTCTTGAAATCGGCGAATAACACAGCATAATTTTAACATCTCGTGCCTCAAAAGCTTACCAGCCTTCAAAATGAAGGAGCTCTAAAATAGTCCCCCTTCAGTGGATCTGGATCTACTCCATCATTTCCACTGACGTTGTTATTACTGGCAATAACATAGCTTTGCTAAGACCAGAAGAGAACCTAAAGAGATTTCAAAATGCAAATGTATGAAAAAACACCACATGGAAAAACGGAAGTATCAATGCCAAACTGCTAGAATAGCCATTTCATAACAGTTTAACTGGGGAAAGCAAACCTCTCAGGGCAGGTCAAGGGAACTCAGGCCACTGTCAGTGATCATGACGAAGCTCCATAGACTGCCACATCATTAGCTAGTTTCAAATACCTTCTTGTGCAAACTTGAGCAGAAAGTACCTTTCAGGATTGACATATTCTTATGAGCTAGTCCATTACCAAAGGAAGATGAGAGATCTTCCTGTTTTCTTAAAGCAGGCAAACACCATGGCTGCTCTAAGGTCCCAGGCTGATGTTGTTGTAGTACTGAAACTTATATCTATTAAATATTTTATGTATCACAGAGACAGATGTCTCTTCCAAATCTACCTATCTTAGCTTAAAATAAGTCTTTCTCCAGACAGTAAGAATACCTCAGTGAGACTTGATATGTGCTCCCCAATCTGGATTTAAGGTCAGCTTTGCAAGCTTTCCAAAGACAGGCTAACCCAGCACATCTGAAGCTGATTGAGGAGCATTAGCACATGCCTGCCTCTGGTGACCTGTAAAGTTATATTCCTGCAATCAACACAGGGTTTAAGGCAAACAGCGAGGGCTGTGATTTCTTCAACTGTCTCTTGGAAAAGTGGACATTGATTTGCAGTTTCTCTTAAAGCATGTACACTCTCTCTGAGAGAGAAGGCATACAGCACACAATAATGGAAGGATCCATTAGGGACACTTGGTTTTCCACATTTAATTGCAGAGGTAAAATGATTCTGCTTCTACACTGGAAGAGTTGCCTTCCCTGTCTAGTATCCTCTCTATCATATTAGCTGCAACAGGATATTAAGTTCTTACCAAATAAAACCATTTACCATTGCACTCTAATGGACTGAGCACATGCAGTAGGAAGGGCAGAGTGATTTATACTGGAGACTTACAAAGCTTTGTGGACTCCATTGGGGCAGAATGAGAGACTACATTTTGAGCTCCCACATTTTAAAATCTATATTTGCATTAAATGCTCACCCCTTGCTAACATGTCTGTGTCCTTTTGCTGCTGTAACCTCTGATGCCCCTCAGAAGCATTAGTGTGTAACTTGATAAAGCTTCACTGAAACCACGAGAATTGTTCAACAATAACATTTAATACAGAGAGGTAAGCTTGCAAATGGTCATAAGCATAAAGCTTCATCAAAATCAGAAAAGCCAGATTGCAAATACACAGTTGATATCGAACCTCTCCTTATACTTACATGGCATTGCATGGTATATACTGGGCCAGTACTGCCCACTGTCTCTCTTCAGCCAAACACGAACTGTTCTACAAAAGAAAAAACACAGCATACACGTGAGGAAGAGTGGAAAAGTAACTATGAATGAAAACAAAGTGGTGACGATGAATGTACAAGACCTTCTTCAAAATTAAAGTATTTTGCTGAGAGGGAAAATAAACGTGCAAAATCCTACAGCAGCCTGATACAACAAACTCAGATTAACCCCTGTAAGGTGACGAGGGTAGACCACTCTTTGGTTCCCTGTAGTATTCAACATCTTGTCTGAACATACCACAACAGTATTTGGAAACTGCTATGCTTTTTTGTTCTTTGCCTTTACAAGGACTTGAATGTGACTGTTCATTCAGTGCTTCACATGAGGATTTGGGACACCATATGTAGACCAGGAAAGTATTCCTGTATCAGCACTTCCAGTGCTCTACAGAAGCCTTCCCCACTGGCACTCAGGGTAGGCCTTGGTCCATCCACTGCCTGTTGTTTCATTGTTCTGCTTCAGGAAAACCTCTAAGAAAAGGAATGAGGTTCTGAGATTTTCAGCTTCTAATTACTAAGATTACATCTATCTGTGTCAACAATGAGCTCTTCAGCTTCAGGACCTTCCTCTCTCCTCAGTGCACTCAGGATGCTATGAAATGCCGATTTGAGCATGAAGAAGCCAAACTCTTATCCTTTCTCTCAAGAGGATGACTAAGGTAACAGGCAGCCTTACAGTTCTCTGCCCCATCAGTTTGCAGCTGCTGTCCTTGAATAGGGGCACTTAGAACCAAACATTGCTACCCACAAACACATCGGCATTTTCCTTTCTGCTAGAAGATCTTCCCAATCTATCTCAGGATTACGTTTGCTTTCTCATAATCATATTATAGTGTCAGCTCCCTGACACTAAATACATGCCCTTCAGACACTTGAGATATTTGTTGCTTGTTTCCTTAGCAGAGGATCTTGACTGATGCTGTACCACCTGGGTCATTAAATATTTATTATTTCAGTCCTCATTGTCATTTGCTTGCTTTGGTCCAATCTCTGAAGCTTCTTTCTAATTGAAGCTCTCTCTTAAATTCAGTTAATCAGTTAATCAAAACATGTCTAGTAACAGTGTCAACAGTTAAAGAAGCAGGCAGCCAGTAATCTCCTGCCTGTTCCTGCATAGCCCATGGTCACCTCAATTACAGCCACCTGTTACCTGCTTTACTGTTCCTCTAATCTTTATCATATCCAATGTTAACTAGTAAACCCTACGTATAATACTGTATTCCACGCTTTACTGATTTACACCAAATGTATCAACCTTCTCTAGAAAATGTAGTTATTCAAGAGAGCATTATGTTAGCATAGGACAGTAGATTTTGACCCATCACCCACTTCTAATTAGTCTTCTCCACCAAAGTTAGTATACAACAGCAGATACAAGAATGATCTAAAAAAATTATTGTTTCTATAACTTCCACTTGATACTTTTATGGAAAAAGAAACAGTACATGAAATATGGAAATATAGCTTCTTGAGGAGACTACATGGTCATTTGTACTGTTACCTCATTTTCATGGAAAAGCAGGTTGCAGACCTTTTTGGTCAGAAAAAAGTTCAGAACTATAACATTATAATATAATATAAATTGATCTAAGACATTACATATACACAAATGCAGTCTGAACAGAGATGCCATGCAACATAATAAAGCAGTTTGAGAATTAGTAATCTATCCTTCAGACTTCAAGCCAAAGGCTGCACAACCATGTGTTCCAAAAGGTTTCTGCTCATCTTACCCTTCATTCAAGCCCTTTTTACAGCAAATAATTGAGACCTTGTTTATTTAGGCACTACACAAGCTGAATCATTTTAGAAATAACTCATGCATACACTTTGACACAATATGTTGCTCCAAAAACTAAAATTTCACTGGGTCAACAAGTCCCATGGTTAGAAAGCTCTCACAACTTACTCAAAACATACAACACTCCATATCATTATCTCCTAAGTCTAATGGCCTTTTTCTGTCAAACACAGCAGCAGATCTTCAGCAGCTATGAAATAAAACCACCAATACTTTTTATAAGAGACAATTCACCAGCCTATAACAACACCACCACATTTTTAATTGTGACAGGGGCAAATTCTCCGCTCATTTCTCCCTGTAGCTAACCATAGCTACATAGTTGTCAGAGTGGCACTCTGCATCCAGATCTCAGCACACATATCTGGGAAGACATCCATAGCCACAGGACCGTATGCAAGGTTTGGGTGCAAAACCTTTGGGTTCACCTTTGCTAAGAAGCTGGTCATTGTAACTATGGAAGTATGTCAACTTCTCTGTTTCCCAAAACAGAGGAGATCTTAGTCATGTGTTTATCCTCGACAAGTGAGGTGACTGTGGGAATAAATGAATACGCACAAAAAAATAACAGGATGAATCACAAGGAGCTGAAATAACTCAATACAAGACAGCCCTGAGGAGGTGCACTAATATCCTGTGAGAGACCTGTCTTTCTTGACCATCCCAATCTATATATTCGAGTGCTATCAGTTTCAAAATCCCTAGGCTTTGACAAGGTTGCCTCTCCTCTCTGCTTTAAGGCTCTGGCACATAACAAACCCAGCACAACATCTTATAGATAATTCAACTTGCTTGAAAAGGACTATGTAGAAGAACAGATGTTTCAAAAGCTGGAAGACATAAAAATGATCTTTATTTGCAAGAATGGCAATCATTTGGACACTATGTGTTTGTTTTATTGTTGTTTTTTTAAACTGCAGTATACAATTATGTCAATGTTAAGACTTCTAGATAAATTATATTGAGACAAAAAACATTTTCTATTTAAGTTAAAAAAAATCCAAACAAAAAACTGGTGGAGGTTCCTAGTTAAGAGTGAAACTACTTTAACTAGTACAGGCCTCTTCTCTAGGTATACAGTATGCTCATTTCTTTATGTAGTCAAATATATTTCCATTCAATGATTAATTCATGCAAAATGAGAAACAAAGCATTCTAAGAATAAAAATACCAGGAAAAGACATCATCTAACTGTATACAGTGTGTGAAAAGGCACATAACCGGGAAGCCAAATTCATGTAACTCAATACAGAAACACCATCTCCTCAGTAAATAATTCTAAATAAAGAAAACCAAAAATACCTTATAAACAATGTATTTTAAAATTAAGGACAATTACTATGCATATCTTTAAAACAAACATTTAAAAGTTATGTTAAGCATTATAATGGAATTCCAATATCTATGTATAAGATGATGTAAAAGACTTAAAATTCTTCCTTATATAATGGTGACCCATAAGTTTCTTCTGTTAAGATCAATGGAATAGATAAAACATTTTATTGAAAGAAGAAAAACTGATCTCAGTTCATTAACCTTTTCTAGGTAACTTTTTCTCAAAGTAGATTCAAGCTAAAGAGCAAACAGCACCAACTACTGAATTTGGGAGAAGCCACATTTTCTTGGAAGAGCACATATTTTTTCAGCTGCAGTTGTGTACATTTCTGTATACTTCTTTAAAGAATACTACCCACTAGATGAGAAACCAAAAGCACTTGAAGCTTCTACAGAATGCAAGGAAAAAACCCAAACATGAACAAAACCAAGCTTTTTTTATAGATATATGGCATGAGGAGTACTTGCTGCTTGCATGGTTACTGGACTTAAACACAGCACCTATCCAGCTCAGGATCCATTCTTCAACTGCACTAGAGTGATGCAGTCACCATGGAAATGAGCTGTCCCTTCACTTTGTTATCAGTAAATTGATTTGGAGAGATTTTTAGAACCTGTCAAATCAATGGATATTCTTCTAGTCTTTTCATAACAGAGATGATTTATTTTTAAAGGAGATGGGCTATACAGAAATAATTCTGCCATATAAAAGACAGACTATGTCTTCAAATATTAAGGGAAAGTGAAAAATGTATAGTTTAAAAGAAGAATTGCTTCTCTCTGGTACACTCAAGAGAATGTGTCTCAAGTTCAAGTGGCTGTCGATGTACCAGCAGGTCTCAAGCACACTGCCAGGCTGTGTACATGTGCAGGAGGCAAGCTTCATCTGAATGCCTGCTGCTCACAGAGGTGCCTATGTCAACAGTGGCACGTTCACCTTGGCATGGCAGCTCTGTGCTTCATCATCTACAGAAACTTACTCAGTCACTGGTATGTCATTTCTGATAAAGATGTTTTGCTCATACAAACCATAGTTTATGCATTTAGGCTGTACTGTGCTCCATGAAAGTCCACACAATTCTGCCAGGCTGCATGCAAGATTCTCTACTCCATCCCTACTCTGGCCTGAGCAATCACCTCACTGCTGCATGACTCAGTGTCACTTGGAGTGGTGGAGTTAAGTTTCTGTGAATCTGCCTGACTCATAGGCAGGGCTTGTCTTTTCTCCTTGGTGTCTTCCATGAAATTAATGCAAAAGACAAACATTGGTGTTGCATGCAGTACAGACAGACTGACGTGTGTAAGCACTGTCTCAAGATGTTTGTATGTTACAATACTGTGAACTCTGTTGTAGGGAGATCCATTATGTCGAGAAACAAGTTACCCCTATAACACTCCACTTCTCCAGAATATCCATAAACTCACCAGTTCTAGTTGTACAGTGTGAGTGAAGAAATCTGATATATCAGTTTCCCATAACAGATTCCCTCCTCTCCAGTTTGCAATTTTTTTTTCTTTCTTAATTCTGTCTTTATAAACATTTCTCTTTGATGAGATGCACTTCTGTAACATAATACCACCTTCACACCCCAGGCATACACCAACCATATACCAAAGCAGAGGTATCCCTAAAAACATACAATGTACTACATTATTTTGTAGGTAATACTGAACTCCAGGAAAACATTTTAAATGGCATTTTAACACAGTCTTTATTGTTTATACCTTGGATCATATATTGCAGGATTATTTTATCTCTTGTCTTGCTGAGTGACCAAGAAGGGTAAGCATCAAATCCAGCACAAGATCTGAAATGAGTTTTATTCCTATTTGTAGTAAGCACAGAAATTACAGATGTACAGAAATTTTCATCTGTCACTTTCTAAAGTCATATCAGGCTTAGCCAGAGACTCTGTGAACATTACTGCTCCTCGGGAAAAGGGAGTATGTCAACAGTGCAAATGACATTGCATGGTTAAAAATAAAGACATTCCCTACTGTCCACTGTTCTAGCCACAGAACTGATTTAACACATTTTCAGAACAGTTTCAAAATAGGAAAAGGAGGACACTATTCCAGAAAATCCTTTAAAACACTCCTTCAGCTATCGAGAGAAGAAAGGAAAACATATTAGGATAATACTATATGAGGGTTATTGTAATCTATGAGGTTTCAAGGCATACCTAATGGCCTATTAGCACAAATTCGCACCATCAATATACTGAAGACCTCTTTAGTGTTGAAAAAGAAATTTAAAAATTCCACCTCTTCCTAAGTATGCAATAACAGACAATTCAGAAGTATTCAAAAGATATGTCTCTCTAGAAACTAAATATCTGCATTGGTAACAGCAAAAGCTTAAGCTGATGTCATTAAATAAACATAATAATAGTAGCATTTGAAGTCCAAGTACACCACTGACAGTTTTATTGCTTTTAGCAGAGACACACTGTCATTAGAAGTAGGATAAGGAAAATTATTTAACAACTGCATTAAACTGCATTATACAGTACTATAACCCCCTCAGCTTCTCCAGGGACTTTTGTGAGTAAGAGACGTGAAAAGATTCTGGCTCCCACCAGTTAATGACATGGACTGCTACTGTGATTTTCTGAAAGAATAAAAGATCTTTCATGCCTCGTGGTAGCTCATGAACCACCACCAGTGCACTGGAACCAGTGATAAGGAGCTTAATTTCTCGAATAAATTTTGAAAGAAAATATATGAAAGCAAAAGTCAAAACCGGAACTGGTTTCTGAGCCAGCCTGTGTTTCAGGAAAAACCAAAAGAAATTTAATAGCAGAGTGCTAAAACCTCAGGCACCAAGAGGACTTAATCTACCAGTCCTCATCCTATATCCTCCTTAAAAAACCCAAACCAAGACAAACCCCCAATACTTTTACACCACCTCCTGCCCCCAAACCCAACCCCAAAGACCCAGTGAAGTGCATGACTGTGTCTCTCAGGCTCACCCATACTAGTTCCCACCAAGAAGCCCATCACACAACTATGATGAAGGGTTCTGCAGAAACCCTGAAATTTTTGGGCACATTTCAGGTGTTACCTTCTTTTCACTGGTTTTGATGAAGAAATGTGTGATTTAAACTGAACTAATCAAGGATTTACTCACTTGACTCTTTCTGAGACTGCAAGACAGTGCACAGCTAGGCAACATAAGATATTAAGCTATTTAGACAGCACGCAAAGGAGGGCTATGAAGATGGTGAAGGGCCTTGAGGGGAAGCTGTATGAGGAGCAGCTTGAGGTCATTGGTCTGTGCAGCCTAGAGAAGAGGAGACTGAGGGGAGACCTCATCGCAGTCTACAACTTCCTCACAAGGGGAAGCAGAGGCGCAGGCACTGATCTCTTCTCTGGGGTGATCAATGACAGGGCCCTAGGAAATGGTATGAAGCTATGTCAGGGGAGGTTTAGGTTGGATGTCAGGAAATGGTTCTTCAGTAGAACAGGCTCCCCAGGGAAGTCGTCCCATCACCAAGCCTGACAAGAGTTCACAGACCATTTGGACAATGCTTTCATACACATGGTATGATTCTTGGGATTATCCTGTGCAGGACCAGGAGTTGGACACAATGATCCTTCTGTGTCCCTTCTGACTCAGGCTATTCTGTGATTCTATGATCACTGTAGATCTGGTCAAGGTTCTTTCGTATTAGAAAAGAGCAGGCTCAGTTTCTAAAATTAAGTGGAAGAGCTACAAATTCAGGAAAAAGGAAAATGTGTGGGGAAAAGATAAAAAAGTTCTGAAGAATGGACTTTATTTCAAGGCTGTTTTAGAGAGGTTGTCTCTTAGCGGTGACTACATAAAGGCATTTCTAGAAGATACGATATCCTCATTGTAATCTAGGTCTGTAACTCATCATCAGGCTTCCTACAAAATAAAAGCCTTTTGAGCAATAGTTGCACTCCTTACTCTGTATATCTCAAGCTCTGCAACAAAGCCATAGGAGTAGTAAGATCTGACTTCAATAGGAACCTAGGCCAGCTCCCAACAGCTATCCCCTTTGCTGTATCCAAATTGTTGTATCCAAAATGTTGCTGATATTGTTGCTAGTCCAGCAACTCTCATGCACAAAGCTCAGAAGAAATATAATCACAGCAAGGGTGGTGAACCAAACATGGGCTGCACACAGTCCTAGATATGAACAGCACAGGGAGCATACCAAAAACCCATGCGGAGGCAGCTGGATCTGAAAGCAGTAGCTCAGGCACCAGCTGTGAGGGAGGAAGGAGTCTCAGGAGCACTTATATGTTCAAATGCACTGTCAATCCCATCCAGCGATATAAAACATCACTGCTTTGATTTCATATAGGTCTAAGGCTAGCAGAAAACATTTTAGGTGAGGTTCATCATTACATGGATTATCTCTATGATAATGATCTACACAGCACTTGTCAGACACAAGGCGATAGAAATCCTGACATTTCATTTCTCCTTTTGCAACACAACAACCAGATGCACAATTTACAATGCAGGTATCCCACCTAATGCTGAACGGGAAGCTCAGGAGCAAGTCTGCAGTCTGCTGCAAAGGATAGAATAGGGGAGAAATGCCCAAGGGGGCGAGTCACTCACTGACTTTTACTGACCATCATCTGGTGGCAACAAAGCTGATTTTTGCTACCTTTAATGATTCTCCTTATTAAATCTAAATAGTCTTATTTGCTTTTCTTCATAATCATCCCCTACAAATGTCTCTTGCCTCATCCATTCTCAGAGTCACTAGAAAAGTTTCCTGCCAAGGACCCCACCAAGGCCCTGGATCATATGAATACTAAAGAATATGTTACATACAATTTTTGGTCTAAATAATCTCACTTTGAGCTAATACCTCCAAAGGATACAGGGAATGAGCAACAAAGTGTTGTGCGAACTAAGCTCAGAAGTTAATGATCTTGCAGAACACCGTATTAGTTCTTCCTGCTTAGTAGAAATGCAGTGGAAATAGCTTAGAATGAAGCTCAGTGCAAAGGTACAATAGGAAAGAAACTGAAAGCTTGAAGTACTATACATTTATCACCTACCTTCATAAAAAAAACATTGCACAAAACAGAATGCCAAGCAAGCAGGCAGATGGACTGAAAGGCAGGATTTTTTTCACACAAAGTTTACTAAACATTCTAACTCAAACCATGCTTTATAAGATGTTTTCTCATTCAATTCATGCTGCTTTAACTAAATGCAAATGCATGTTGCATAATAGGGAAAATGTCAAAGTTTTAGTAGTTTATATGCAGCTAGAGAATTGCATGGGTTTGTCAGGGAAAAACTGTTATAACAATCAGTTGTACTTAAGACCTCAGAGAAAGAGACACAACTTTATTTAACACAGCTTTGGTTTACATAGAAGGCTTTTTGGGTACTTTGTGGGAAGTGACTGGAAAACAAAGATTCATAGGAGACAATCTCAGGAGAAACGCATTTTTATGACTCAAAAAAACCTGATAGTGACATGACAGCTTTACTACTCAGCTGTGAAACTGTTTCCACCCATTTTTCAGTTTTCTGGTCTGAAATGAATGAGCAATGCAGTTCAGTGATTTTTCCAGCTACCTGAGCACACAAGCCTAGAAGCAGCGCAAGCTCTGCTGTTCAGGCACTGGACCAAAACCAGATTCTGACCAGTCTCCACTGCAGAAACTCTGGGCAAGTAAAGAGACACTCAAAAAATGAACCAGAAGTCACAACAACCAAAAAATACTGTTACCTTGAGGTTACTAAAACAAGGTTCAGAGAGCTGAGCTGCCTCAGGTCTTCAGCAGCTCTACAAAGGCAGTGCTCATCGTGTATCATATGAAGCAGTGTGGTGACTACACCACATTCAGGCAAAAATGCTGTAGGGAAGCTAATTTTTTCTGCAAATGCAGTTAAATGCAGGACTAGAATTCTCAGTGAGCATCAACTTACAGCTTTGGAAAGTATTAAACAATGAGTATTATATCACATTGGGACTTTTTTCAAGCAAAATTTCAAAATTATCTCCCTCATTAAGAACTGTGCACCAGTCTTCCTTACAGAGGTTTGGGGTAACAAAATGAACTTTATCTCCCTCTTACCCGCAGACCTCCTCACCTACACCCCACCAAATGATTTCCCTTACAGAATGGATGCATCTATTCCCATTTGCAGTCAGGAAGCATAAATACACAAGCTTTTGAAGGTAATTGCATTGGATGATTTGATTATTGCAATCCAATTACTTTCACCTCCTTCCACATTGAAATGTTTCAGTAATGGAAGTTATTAGAAAAATCCTTGTTAGATTAAAATACAGGCCGGCTGTGCAATAAGTGACTCAGTGGAACCATGTTAAAAATACCTAGTGGATCCAGAATTTGCAAGAAAGCAACCCTCCTGCTTCCCTCTGAATCATCCATATAGCAAAGGTGAAGACTAGAACCTACAAGGTTCCAGCTGCCTGGAACATCTGTCCAGCAGAACACAACACTTTTTTTTTCCAAAGCTGCTATTGGCTCCCAACCAAGTTAGTGACAATTTTTTAAGTTATGCATGCTTTACTCTGCATAAAAATGAATGCATTACTCAACCAATAAAAAAGTAAATTTGTGCTTTTGAGTCTATGAAGTGAAAGTTGAACATACCCATTTTCAATGTAAATACCACCAGTATGGTGTTTCTAATAAATTATATTCGTAAATAGGTTAATTTACAGGAAAAGATTGATATTTGATTTCAAACACTAAATTAAGTCATTCCCTTAGGCCTCAATTTATTTTTCATACAAATGTTTTCTTTGGTTAACTATCCAGTGTAGCATCTAGTACATTATACCTTTACTGCAGAAGAAGGAACCACAGTTCCACATCTATAGGATAATGCCTTCTCTCAGCATTTTAATTTCTGGACAAGTCATCCGCATCATCCATTGCAAAAGATTAAATTAAATCATTAACTACTTCACTGCTTCTTAGAGGATATTTGATGTATTAAACAGAGTATAACAATTCATTGCAGATATTTCAGAATCCTGGTGTAAGGAAAATAGGCTCCCAGATACAGAGAGACAAGAGGATGCACAACCTCTAAAAGTGTTATTTTGCCTTGATAGTGTATTATCATTCAGTCAAAAAGCACCCAACATTTAATTCATACAAAACAAAGTTGTAGGGGAAAACCAGTGTCTCTTAGATTTTGAGAAGACCATCAATCATATATATCTCAATGCAAATGAACCCTTTTTTGAAGCAAGCAGCTGTTAAGTCCCAACATCCACACATTTCCCATTAAGTCATTACCTTACAATATGCACACTTATTTCTGTTGCTATATGAACTTTCACTTCAATTAATTGTTTCTCTGGATTTTTCTTTGTGAAAAAAAAAAACAACAAAAAGCTGTGCTGGGTTTTGGTGGATAATTTTCTTCATAGTAGTTGGTATGGGGCTGTGACTTTAATTTGTGCTGAAAACAGTGTTGATAATATAGAGATGTTTTAGTTATTGCTGAGCAGTGCTTACACAGACTCAAGGCCTTTTCTGCCTCTCACTCACCCCACCAATGAGTGGGTTGGGGGTGCATAAGAAGATGGGAGGGGACACAGCCAGGACAGCTGACTTCAACTGGCCAAAGGGATATTCCATACTATATGGTGCCGTGATCAGCATATAAAGCTGGGGGAAGAAGGAGTAAGGGGGGGATGTTTGGAGTGATAATGTTTTGTCCTCCCAAGTAACAGTTATGTGTGATGGAGCCTTACTCTCCTGGAGATGGCTGAACACCTGCCCCCTGATGGGAAATGGTGAATTAATTCCTTGTTTTCCTTTGCCTGTGTGTATGTCTTTTGCTTTACCTATTAAACTGTCTTTATCTCAACTCACAAGTTTTCTCACTTTTACTTTTCTGATTCTCTCCTCCATCCCAAAACAGGGTGGGGGGACTGAGTGAGTGGCTGCCTGGTGCAGAGTTGCTGCCTGGAGTCAAACCATGACAAAAAACCAAACTAAAACCCAACCCCCATACTTGCACTGTATATATGAATTCCTTAGCCAATAAATAGGACAATCACCTGGTCACAATAGCTGCAGGTACTGAAAGCTTATTGAAACACTCTCTCTAAAAAGAGATAGGCTTTTGTTTTTTAAATGCTGCTGAACAATTATGGCACTGTTTTTTCAGAGACAACAAACATAGAATCATAGAATCATTATCTACTTGGAATGTATTTGTGTGCTCTGTGCTATATCAAGATGTCTCTGGAAATGCTCTCCTTGAGAGCAAGGAGATCAAGGACTTTCTTCAGAGGAATCCCATTTCCAGTTCCCCCAGTTGAGCTTTAACAATGATTCATGAGTGATAACGTTCCCTCAGCTTTTTTGCACATTGCTGTTTTCTTCTCAGAACAGCTTCAGAAGTATTTTCACTGTCCTTTCACTCTATTTTCTTCCAGAGGAGGCAAGTAGCCACTCTGCTGCTCTGACCCAGCAGGACAATCTTGACTGGGGAGTCACAGCACTCTCTGGGAAGGAAACTAGCAAGGCCAACAGCTTTAGTGCCAGCAAAAAGGGATGAAGAAAGCAGGGCAAAGCTGTGTAAACCCAACCTTGTTCTGAAAGGTTTGTTCTTTACCTGCAAAGGAACTGCAGCCCTGAAGTGCCTTTGTAGGGGTTCTCAGATTTCTTCTTATCATGCATATTGAGTGCTGTGAGGTGCAGCAAGGCCCAAACCTCTGAGTCTGTAATTTAGAGGTGATCTGGCACTTTCAAGGGCTTATAAGACAGCCAGTTTGTCACCTCTGCATTCCCACAGGGGTTGCATAAGGAGACGGAAATCAACATTGTTGAACAGAAACTGTCTTCAAACCTGTATTGCCAGACTGAATATCCCATCCTAAACTTTAGGTTTTATTATTAAAGAAATCCATCTCAAACATGCAGTGCCTCTTCACATCCAGCTATTTCTTTCATATAGCCTAGTTACAACTTTCCCATTCTTCAGCATTCAAATTCATACTGTGCTAACTTTATTCTGTTATAACAGCAAATTTCAATGAACATCCTCTTGCTCTCCTGTTACAAGACTAGAAGTTCTGTTGTCTCTACCTTCTTCACTGGTTAGTTGCCGTGTATACTTGTATTATTACTTACATGCTTCATCCTTAAAGTAATCAGTCTTTCCAGTCTCTTGGAAAAGCTGTTCATGTGTTCTATTCTCCTTACCTGCCTTCCAATCCCTCTAATGATGCAATATGCTGTCTGAATTGGCATCTTCTGTACTAAATGAAAGAATCCAGACACAGACAAACCTGCTGAATTATAAAAGCATTATCATTGTTTTCTTTATCCATCTTCTTCCTATATGTACCCTAGCAGTGTTTGATTATTTGGTACAGCTGTACACGATTTTTATTCACACTGGCATGATTTAGAAACTTACCAACTATGGATGAGAGAAAAAGTGTATATTTATCAATATTAAATTCTCTCTGCAATACACTGCTATCCACTTACTAAGTTCTCCTGTACTATTTCACATCTCTCCAGATCCAATCAGCTTATTTGCTCCTTTGGGTAGATAACTAGCCCAGACTGCACTGTTAGGGGCAGGAACACAGGTTTTGTCATCTACAGCTCCCAGGGGCAATCCCAGAACCCCATGTTACTGGGAAGAGAAGTGAAAAGAAAATTATAAAGGAGAGTAATGGGCAGAGGTTATCAGATACCAGGGAAAATCTTGCCACTATGCATCAAACTTTTGCCTTGTGAAGACAGGACAGGAAAGCCATGTCTATTGCAGAAGTGTAGGGAGGACACAAGACCAACTCTCTCCTCAGGCACAAAAAAATTACACTATTTACATAGGTGAAATGGTGCAATATATTACAGTGCAGCTTTGTAAAAATGCCTGATGGAACTGTATCTTGACAGGTAACCACTGTTTAGGTGACTGCTACCCATCCATCAAACCAATAAAGCCTGTAGCAACTTCCATTCAATTACCTAGTCGTTGCCTTACAGGTAACTTCCTCTTTGCTATAAGGAACAGATTCTGGTTCACGGCAAAAGCATCAAACACTACTTAAACCTCCTTGCTGGCACCTTATTACTAGCTTATTTTACTGGTATTTTTCTTTAGAGGATTACGAGAAGAGTCCTTTGCAATTCCTGTCCAGATGCTGTCTCAGCTTGCGCTCTCCAGATCTTTACTGCTGCCATTCATAGGGAAAGTATCAGTATTATGTTGGAAGAAATAGATTTGAGGTTGTGAGATAAAATCAGCTCTAAAGATCTGCTTCTCTGGCAGCCTCTTACAATTAAATCTTATTTCAAGCTAATACAAAAGGCAACATCCTCAAGTTCAAAAATAGTTAAGTACTTACTAGGTTGTGCTGCTGGACAGGGTGATCTCAATGAAGGTGTCAATATTCATATATTCACAGGAATTAGGGATTCAACACTGAGTACTTTCAAAGCATGGATTTTCAAAGTCATTGCTGATTTAATTAGTCAGCAACTGTACACGATCACTGGAAAAAACTGACCAGCTTTCCCCATCCTGAATAAAGATGATGTTCCCTACTGGGGAGCTTCCTTTCAGTAAGCTCCTGCACCAGCCTACCAATTCAGACAGATAAGGATTCTTAAGCACATCAAAGAATGCTGGCAAGTATGGAGATTAAAACTGACATAAAGTATCTTATAACACAAACAACAGAGCTGGCCTACAACAGCAGCACAGGGCATATACAGGTATGAAGAACACATCAATCACGGTGCTACACAACCAGAGATTGGGGTTGCTGTGAGTAAACACTGCACCACCCATCCCTGTCATGATCAGGATGGTGCCATGGTTATTACTATAATTAATAAACTAGGGAATCCTATTTAAATAATAATAATAGTAAAGATCTAGAGACTAAGCTAGTAACAAGAGGAGGATTTGTACTGTTTCTTGTCTGGAAAAGGTAAATAGGCGTTAACCAAGATAACTACCCATCAGTGATCTTTGAGTTAAGTAATGTTTTTACAGTGGCCTGAGTTACCTGCAGAGAAGTTGCAACACAACTTGTTATATACCACTTTATTCAGAAATCATAGAATCACAGAGTGGTTTGGGTTAGAAGGGACCACAGAGACCATCTAGTTCCAACCCCTTTGCCATGGGCAGGGACACCCTCCATTAAACCAGGCTGCTCAGGGCCCCATCCAACCTGGCCCAGAACACTGCCAGGGTTGGGGCATCTACAGATGTTGCCTTCCAGTAGAAAGACTACTAATTAGCACAGGCATAATGTGTCTGAAGTAATGACTTTGGGCTATTCAAGGGCCACTGTAAGCAGAGAACGGTAGCAGATTGAAGCAGGCTACATCTATTGCTGGTCTTGCCAGAGAACACCAGATTTTAGATGGTAATACAAGGTAGAAGACAGCTAGAGACAACCCACTAGGCAAGTAAATCCTTTTGCTATTAGTTAAGCATAAAATCTGCTCACAGCATCTGCCAGGGAAAAAGATGAGCTGAGATGGGGTAAAGGCAGTAAATAAGGGAAGGGATCCTTTTTGATCGTGTGGCCTTGCATGCTCAGCACTGCCTGAAAAATTAACTCAGGCTTGCAATTCTGGCTCAACTACTTACAGGTCAGACAGGATTGCTTCTTACACGGCAGAGGGGAGGAACAGCTTTCCTTATAGGCGGTTAAGTTACTATGCAAAAAGGCTGAGACAATATGTCCAGTTACCTCCAAGCCATGAGATACATGTCCCACAAACTAAACCCCACTCTGTTGGTTTCAAAATCCATGTGAGTTCTGCTGTGTCAAGTAGTTCCTCCTCCCACTCTCCTGTCCTGGTATCTGAGACACGCTGAAAACATCCAGGTGGAATGACCTGACAGTCCAGTAAGTCTCTTCCACATGTCATAGCTGATAGAAGTAAATTGTGTCATCAAACACACACAGTGAGCTTTGGAGGGATGTATACAATTTGTGAGCAGTTATCAAGATATGTAAATTATTAACAATCTGCAGCAGATTAAGCAGTTTACTTAATTCAGCGATGTCCCAACTACTGAGCACCTGGGGGGAGGCAGTGCACATGGAGGGCAGTATTTTAATAATTTACTAAGGGGCCAGGGTCAGGTAACAATATTTATAACCAATTTTTATTCCAGTTGGAAGGGAGGAGGCAGAACATGTCAGAGCTGTCCCGTGGACAGAATCTGGCCCCTAAAGCAGATCAGCTGGACAGTTTGCTCTAAATAACACAAGTTATTTCTGAGTTTACAACCAAGATCCAGAACAGTTATCACCTTGAACACTGCAGTGAACAAAATGGGTTGCTTTGAAATACAAATTTTCATCATCTGCACTGCACAGTAGAAATAAATGCAAGCTAACAAAGGCTGCTAGAAATGCAACAACCAGATCATTCCACAAATACATCTTTTCCCTGTGGCACTGTACCTTTAAAATACCTGCTTCACTCATTTAAGTCTGAAAGATCAAGGTTTGTCTTTCTTTTCCTACTCACTTTTTTTTCCCCAGAGCATTTAATGGTTTTGCTTGATCAACTTTTGAAAGGAAAATATTTCTGTAAAAGAAACAAAAGTTCACAGTATGGCAGCTACAAGCTAGTTAAAAAGCCACTGAATGCTGAGGATCTATGTCCTAACTTTCCCAGTGGTCAACTAGTAAACTCTACTTAGGACATAGGAACCAAAGAAGACAGTCCAGTAGCCTGCTTCCCAATCATGCACTAAAAAGCTTAGAGACATTTTTCTGTACTCCCATCAACTCCTCCTGTCATCTCACACTGTCTCTTCCTCTGGTACCCTTCATTTTTACACACATTGCAACCACGCTATTTCTCTCCCCAGTTTTGGCTCCAGCACTCTGGTTCAGCAAGAGCTGACAGAGATTTACAAGTCCTGCTAGACTTGGCCTTTTACAATTACTCACACCCTTGGCAAGAATAAAGCTTCAGATGGGTATGTGTGGGAAAGCTGCAGATACTCCCCTTGCATCTCAGTTCTTCTGTTTTCAGGAACATCCGCTAACCAGTGGGTACCAGACTACCAAGGTCACCTCTCCTTGGCAATAGCAAGCCTTCAGTATTGCACCCCCCCAAGCAACTGCAGAGGTAGCCCACATACCTGCTCAAGCATCTGTTGTCTTCCTCACCAAGTCAATTGCAGCTTTGAAGTAGCGAGGCAAAAGCAAATATTGCTGTTCCCTTCATCCCACTGCAAAGGCAAGAAGAAACCCTTCCCATTTCATCTCCCTTTCTCTACTGCTTGTAGCATCCCAGCTGACTCTTCCATGCCTGGGAGGCATCAGATATTCACTCTCTCAATTACTCAAAACAATTTAATGCATTTTAATAATATTTAAACATGTTTAAAAAAATCTAGTAATAAACTGGGAATTACTATGGATTGCTGCTAAATCACAGTGGGTATTTCGGGTTTTCAGAAGGCAACACCTGGCAGATAAAAACAGATAAACACAACAAATGCCTTTTACATTACCAATGTGCAAGGTGGTTTTTACCAATTTCTAGTGATTTTCCTGATCTAAGCTGCCCCATTCCACTCTCATATCAGATGACTGTTGGATATTGGTATTTAACAGCATTCAACATTAGGCAAGGATATGCAGCTGCTCCAAGTTCAGGCAGGAAGGAGACAGCCTGCCTTTTTTGAATTCCAAATTGATAAGAGGGTCACTGAAAGAATTAATAAGCAGGAAGGTATGGAAATGAAAGAATGAGTTGAGAGGAGTTGTGTTAGAGGTAAAGCATGAATGGGAAGAATAAGCAGTAGGGAACAGGTTATAAAGTATAAATGATAGTCTGCAGTAGTGATGTCAGTGAACATCTGAGACAAGAAAACTCAAACAGCACAGTGTTTTGGTAATAACAGGTATATCCAAATGGAGGTAACAGGCTGAAGACAAACCCTTCAAACCCCAACACTCTCCTGTCACCCCAATCACTGTGGTATGAGGGCAGCTTTGTGCATGCGCACTGTCCTTCACCAGGATGAAGGGAGAAGTTCAGTTCCGCATTTTGCATCTATGAAGTAGCCTGGTGACAGATATGGCAGTGAAAACTCTTACAGCTGCACTTGACAGCTGAGCACTTCCCTGCATGTGGCATGGAAAATATTTCCCACATTAAGGCTTCTCCAGACTGTGCGCTTGCACTTACCTTAATACCTCACAGATACAAAGTTCTTGCTCTCCTACTTGGGACACTAAATCCATTAGTTTTCTCTTAACAGACAGGAATCAGTTTTGGCATTTAAGACAAACAAAGTTCATTACCTATCTCTGTGAAATAAGCAGAGAAAAAAAATAGTTTGAAAAAGGAAGTCATGACCAATGCAGGCTATCTGAATTCAATGTCAAGTGATCTTTTTCCCAACTGCACACTGCAAAATTTGTGCATTGTTTCAGGAAGAGAAAAAGCTCCACTTCAGTTGGGCTTCCTCTGCAGTGCTCATGGAAAGTTTCAAGTCTCAGCTCTGGCTCTTAACAAATTCCTATTCTCTTTTCTGCTGTAACTTGAGTCAAGTTATTACTGGGTCTCTAGAATAAAACATTTTTCTGTTCAAAGCAGCTTAGCTTTTGAATAAACAAACACACAGAAACAAACACACAGAATGGTCCTGTTTAGGGAATATTTACAAAATATTAATATTAGTCAAATATAAAAACCATATGTTTAAGATGCTTCTAAATCAACCCTAGACACATAGAGAAAGCAGCATCATGATCCAGTTCCACAAGAGAACTTAGGACAATGATATTAAACACCAGCAGGTCTCAGGTAAGTGCACAGGAAGCACTCCTTCCACTAAAGAGGTATGTACTAAAAGATAGGACTCTCATTAAACACCATAGTGAAAGCCAACTGACACAGAATGCCAAAAAGGTGTGTGAAATCCCACATCTTCCTCAGCCCCCAACACGCTCTTGCAATCCTACCTTGGACTGCCTAAGCACCTGGATCCCAAACTTTTGCCTCATGACACCTATTTTTCATCATCATCATCATCATGGCTAGGCTTCGCAAACGAAGATTTGGGAAGGGCTCTACCCACACTTGCTACAAGCGTGCTGGTGGCTAAAAAGGCCAATGCGAGATAGACAAGTCTGGTTGCAAAAGGCACAGCAGAAAGACTCCTTGGATGGTATCAGCAAGACACGATTCTTTCTGCGTTGTCTTTTCTCCTCGAGAGTGATTCTGAGTGTGTTCTCAAAGAAAGCAGCAGCGTTATAGATAGTGCGTCTCCAGGCCTCCTGATTGGAGGCCAGAGTAGATCAGTGATGAGGATCAATATGGCCAAGGCTGAGATGTTGTTTCAGGGAGTCCTTGTATCTTTTCTTTGGGGCTCCTCTCTTGCGCCAGCCAGTGGCAAGTTCACCATAGAGCAAGATCTTAGGGAGGCAGTGGTCCTTCATCCTTGAGACGTGTCCTGCCCAACACAGCTGTGTTCTCAGCAACATGGCCTCAATACTCGTAACTGCTGCCTGTTCTAGAACAGATGTATTGGTTACATAATCTGACCAGTGAATGTTTAGGATTGTACGGAGGCAGCATTGATGGAAGCATTCTAAGAGTTTCAGGTGGTGACAGTAGATGACCCATGATTCGGATCCATACAAGAGAGTAGACAGCACTATGGCTCTGTAAACACTGATCTTGGTACTTTTCTTCAGGTGTTTATTTCGCCAAACTCTTTTATGGAGTTTTCTGAAAGCACTATATGCCTTTGCTAACCTGTTGTCTATCTCTCTGTCAATCTTACCATCCGAGGAGATGAGGCTACCTAGGTAATTAAACTGCTGGACTGATTTGAATTCTGATTCACCAATGGTGATATGGGGATGAAGGAAGACTTTCTGAGGTGCCAGTTGATAGAGAACTTCTGTCTTCTTTAAGCTGACTTCCAGCCCAAAAAAGCTCAGCAGCCTCTGCAAAGCAGGATGTTAAACGCTGCAGAGCTGCTTCTGTGTGGGCGACAAGGGCGGCGTCATCAGCATAAAGCAGCTCCCGGACAAGATGGTTTAAGGTCTTGGTGTGGGCCTTCAGTCACCTTAGGTTGAAAAGGCTTCCATCGGTACAATATTGAATGTAGATACTGTCCTGATCATCGAGGTCTGCCATGGCCCTTTGGAGAATCATGCTGAAAAAGATTGTGAATAGGGTTGGTGCGAGAATGCAGCCTTGTTTCACACCATTGGTTATTAGAAAGGGCTCAGAAAGTGCATTGCCGTATCTGACTTGTCCGTGCTGATCCTCATGAAGTGAGATGATCATTTTAAGGAACATGAGGGGACAATCTAAACGTTCCAAAATCTGCCACAGACCTTTTCTGCTCACAGTATCAAAAGCCTTGGTGAGGTCAACAAAGGTTACACAGAGACTTTTGTTCTGTTCCCTACATTTCTCTTGCAGTTGTCTGAGAACAAATACCATGTCTGTGGTACTCCTGTTAGCCCTGAAACCACATTGGCTTTCAGGTAGAATTCCTTCTGCAATAGCGGGTATTAGTCTGTTCAAAAGTATTCTAGTCAGGATTTTGCCAGCAATGGAGAGCAGAGTAATATCACGGTAATTTGAACAGTCTGATTTATCTCCTTTCTTCTTATACAAAGTGATGATGACTGCATCACAAAGGTCTGATAGTAGTTCACCTAGTTCCCAACAGCACACCACAAACTCATGAAATTTAGCATGGAGTGCTTGGCCCCCGTGCTTCCAGACTTCAGACACCTATTTTTACTACTTAACAGATTAACTATAAAAAGGACTCAACTAGGAGAAGATGGCAGGTTAAAAGATCTCCTGAGCATGAGGGGATTGGCACTACCCTCCTCAGAATCTCATCTCAAACATGAGTCTGGAGTGGGGTTTGGGAGGGAAGCAACTACGTAAACAATTGATGCCAGGTCCCTTGGAAGGACGAACACTGGCCATTTTCTCCCCAGTAGTAGGCTCAGAAATCACCTGTACTTGCTAAATTATACAACAGCAACTCACCACTAAACAGGCTTATCAAAGATGTAACAGTTATATTTTTTTGATAGTATCAAGACTGGATATGCACCAACTGAGCAAGAAGCAAACTTCTCTGAAGGCAGGATGGATAATCACACATTCTTCCCATTCTTTCACTCTACAAGGAAACCTTTCCTTTTCAACTTTCAGCTTTAGCAGCTGTTTTTTTCCCATGACCCTAATTTTTTCAGATAATACATAACCATAATACCTTGCCAAATGGCAATACCAGTGTCACTCTGATTTCAGAAAAGAATATCAATTTAGTTTTACAGGAAGGAGAGCTAAGTCAGACATCTTGTTCTGTTTATTTTTGTTACTTCTGCATAATTGATAGCTATTCATAATTTAAGTTTAATTGACTCCAAATATGCTTCTCTCTCTCACTACATGGTTAAAATTGTTGTTTCCATAAGATTTTAGGCAACGGAGGCCAAGCAGAATTTCTATTTGTATCCAAAGTAAGAAAGTGCAATCTTGTGGTAAAGCAAAAGCAGCAGATTTTGTAGAAAAATGCAATAAAGATTGTTGTAAAACTCTTATATCCTGAGTATTCAAGGTACATATGATTTTAACAAAATTTTTTTGCTTTCTCGATCCTCTGGTGCCTTAAAAAGGCAATCATAATCTTATAACAACTTAGAACTGGGCTAAAATACTCTGACACGACTTCCTCGGTATCGAGGATCTGTATCAGAGGATAATTTCAGACCAACCATCCTGAGAACAGTTAGAGTAATACTAAAAACTAACAAGAAACTTTTCATAGAAAACAAAATGTTCCTACATCAAGACACTCCAGGCAAGAAACTAATTAGAATATATAAATTCCCTCACGATCCAAGAGGGAACAATAACATGCTGTAAAAGACAGGCAAGCGTGGTTCCAAGACACAAAACCTAACTTAGCAAGTTGGGCCAAGCTCAGAAACAGAAGAACACAACTGTCACAGGGAACCACCACGCCAAAGAGTGTCAGAACAATGATGCTACATCCAACACGTATTTTCCAACTCTGTCACTGCCCCATTCCAATTACTGTGGCAGTGATAGCTAAGGGATATCTATCATCCTTCTGCCTACCACAGCAGCCATAGATGCACTCCTCTAGTAATGCAAATATCACCTGCACTTTCGAAACACTCATCTGATCCTGCTCTTGAGGTCAGCAGCAAAACTCTCAAATGACACTGGAGCAGGATGAAACCAGCCATGACAATTTTGATGTTTGTTTATATATTGAAGCAAAAGCAAGCTTCCTAACAGGAGACAGACAAGTCACTGTCCCTGCAACAGTGGGTAAAGGAGAAGGGAAAAAAAAAAGGAGAAGGACTGAAATAAATATCATGTGAGTTGCCAACCAGATACCCAAATGGAAACAGCTTCTACAAAAACTGTAAGATTAGGGAAAAGAGACTTTCCTTCCACAAGACTTTGCCCCAACAGCATACGCAACTTCTGTTACACTATCAGTGGCAGGTAGACTGGACAATGCAGAAAGACCTATGTGATAGCTGCAGAGCAGGCATCTCTAGCTGTAAAATACTTTCTATTGAAAATGTTCTTTGAAGATTCATTTAATTATTGTACCTGAAGTTGCTCTTCTTAGGTAGAGAAGCTCACAAGCTATTGAAGTAGTCCATTTCCTCTTCCTGGTTCCTGTTTTACTAGGAAATGAAAGTTTCTTATGCTCTGTCCACCTCGAAGTTTTGATACAACTTACATATCCTATTTGAGTTTTCTATAATCATTTGGCAGAAACACCAAATGTACGGGTAGAAAACAATGCCTAGAGTAAGGTCTGTGGTAACTGTATGTCCAGCTTATTTCAAGTATTTTAGGAATTGAAAGGAGCACAAATGTCATTTTCATGACTGAAGGCCTTTTCAAAGATGAAATGTTTAGGTAAAACCTTACTGCAGAGGGTCTCAGGACTTCCTTGACCTTGTCCAAGTTCTAGATTTGGATCACCCTGATGAAGAATTCTCTCTTCAGCACGTAATGCCCAACTGTCTATGTTTCAAAGGGGTAGATGATTAGTGACTTGTATTTCAAAACTGGTCATTACTACATCTTAGCATTGTACTATTACTTCAAAAAATACAGGACCAAAGCTTTCATGTGGTCTGAAACAGTGGAGGGACTGTTACACTTATTAGAACGAATCTGGGCTCTTTTACTAGCAGGCCCAGTGCATCTGCAATGACATCAAGCCCACTGAAATGATGCCACCCCAGGATGGTGTAAACAGGGAACAAGCTGGCATGTAAGGAAGCATCTGTGTCCCATCTCTCAGACCCTACAGGACATGCAGTGCTCCACTCAAACCAGCCAAAGATACAACCCTGGGTGTTAGAAACAAAGGCTCATGGAGAAAAATTATCTATCAGCTATTGGGGAATATGAGAAGGTGTATTCACATCAATTGCAGGTCCAATGCTTGGGCCTTCAGTGGTGCAGGAAGTGAACACAGGGGTCTGACCGGAGGACTTGGCCACAGAGCGTGACAGTGCTCTAGTTGGGTTCCAGCCCTGGCTGCAGCCCTGCAGGTCACTGGCCAATGTCACACACAGGAATTTGGCAGCACATGCATTTCTGCTCAGCACTGGGGCCCTGGGAGGCCTGTCGTCCTCTGGACATCTGGTTGAAGTTACCTTAAGAATCTCAAACAACTTCTGTTCTCAAATTCAGGCTCTTTAAATTTATTGTTACAGATAGCCAACCAGCAGAAATGTTTACAGGCAGACTAGTTTTAAGGGTTGTGTCTTGTTTAAACCAGTGAACTAGTTGTTCTTTTGTTTGGTTGTTTTTTTTTTTAATCACAGAACCAATTTCCCATAGGCAGTCTGACATCCCACCAGCAGGAATAGCCACATGATCTGGGTGCTCCAGAGATGTGAAACATACTTACATTAATAACAGAGGCCTGGGACCAGTCTGTGGCCATGAGGCCACCTGGCATAGAAACCAGTAGCTGCATCCAAGCTATGTACTGCAAACAGTTCCTGGTACAAGCTGATTCCCAAGCCCAGACAAACACTCTGGGGACTGTTTGATGCTGTGCAAATTGGCAAGAACAGTTCCTGATAGCAACAACCATACAGTACAGCCAGCCAGATACCCATGCTTGAAAACACACTCTCATGCTATTTATTAGAAGTACAGTCATTATAGCAATTTGCCATGGGTTCAACTGCACATTTCTCCTAGCTGGTTCATGCAACCAGGAAAAAAAGGGAACTACTGGTCCCACTGAAGTTTGCCCTACATATGCCACCCTGTGCAATACTGGGCTTGTCTAAAACAACTGGAAAGTGTGAACAACAAGGAGTTTGCTGTTTCTGCTCATAAGAGCTCTTCTTTCTTGTTACATTGTACACTGCAATACTATTTCAAGGTGATCCATACTTTCCCACTTTCCATTCTTCATTTTTATTAGCCTGAGGTCAGTGTAATGGCATTGGCCAACAATTGGATAAACACTATTTTTTGGCTTAGAGTTATCATACATAGCAATAAAGGGAAATGAATCTCAAAACAAAAAGACAACCATTGCCAGGATAATGCTTCAGAGTATCACAATGACCAGCTTGCAAATTAGGAGCCTGCCTGCAAACACAGGCAGTATTATTTATTTCTGGAAAAATACCATTGAGTCTGAGGTGTCAATACATGCACACGCACTGCTTTTTGAAACCATTGTTTGCACTTTTTAATCCACATGCAAAATACTCGAACACAGATCACTAAGCAATTACTCATGTCATTTGCCTTTCCCACCTCCAGAATTTTTGTCGAAATGGTTATTTATCTGCTTCTCCCGTATCATTTTGTATACAAAACACTAGCCAACAGAGTTAATATTTCAGGTTTTGTGCTTAAGAGCTGATTAACAACTACACTTTTTTTCTAAAAGAATTTGCTCTTAAAACCATATAAAAATGTCTGTTCATGTCAAAAAGTGCATGTGAACACAAGCTGTGTTTTAGAGCAAAGGAAAGGCCATGGGGACACACTGACTGAGGCAGAACAAGCCATTTTTTAGGTTTATCCATGCTTCCTGCTGGTGACCTCAATACCTGCAGTCCTTGGGCCATCCATTAAGGTGTGTTCACGCATTGCAAAAATCAGACAGTGATGTTCATTCCTGATTCCTCGAAAAACAGGGTTTAGGTCATCAGGTTTTCAGAAGGATGAATATAAGCTGTGATCAAAAGGATGTTCTGGATGAAACTAGCTGGGGATGGAAACTTCTTGGCTTGGTTTCCTGGTCACAAAAACGTATTAAGGAAATGCTTACCAAGTTTCTCTCTTATCTACCAAAGAGGAGAGAAAGGAGTAAAAGCATCTGAAATCACAGAGAAGCTTTCAGAATTCAGATAAAGTTCATGCATTTTTCAGCCACTACAGCATGTAAATCTTTTTTAAACAATCAGTACATTCATAGCTCCCTTTCCCTACTTTCTCTGGTGTATAATACAGGTTAGTGACAGTATTTGAGGAAATTTTTACTGCTGGAAACTAAAGGATCATGACCACCAGCATTTATAGCATTTCTTGTTTAACAAAAAATCCTCTATCTTTGCTTTTAATCTTCCACTGCAAACCCAACACTTTGGAACCTGAATTAGTGGTACAAACTACTGAAGGATTTCCTCCCTTTCTTCTGCTCATGTGCTCTCCAACAATATTAGCAACCATAAAGACTGTACAAAGCGAAATATGGAATGTCAAACAACAGAGGTCACAAATGTTCCCCCAGAGCAATATCTGCAGAAATCCTGCCTGCAGCAAGACTGAGAGAAGGCCTCTGCAACAGTCCATCCCACTCAACAGGGCTCCTCATCTGTTGGTGTGTCACAGATCAGACTGCTACAGGACTCCAAGCACCACAGCAAGCTCTCCAAAATTTTATATGCTTTTGCTTTTTGGCTACAAATAAACCTAGCAACAAGAGGGATCAGAATGTGAACCTAGAATTTCAGTGTTTGTATGGATCTGAGCTGATGTCTCTGCTGGAAGTCTGGAAGGATCATTTACCAGTTGATATTTTGAAAGCATGATGATGGATTCATCTATTCCCACTCATTTACTGGCAGTTCCTGAAGTTAGCAAGAAGAGATTTGCTTATGAAGTCTGACTCATTTCCTGAAAGGAAAAGACTGCACTCTTCTTTGGAAATGGATTAGTGCCTATACATTGTGTAACCAATCTCTATATGTAACACACTGTGCCAAATACAGTGATCTACCACCCATCGCAGTTGATACTCTTAAACTAGCTGCTTCCCCAGTTTTCTCCTGCCTAAAGAAATCCAGCATACGTCCATTCTTAGCCACCAACACCAGCTAATGCAGTCTCAAAAACTCCTATTACTCCTGACTTCAGATGCAACACAACCTAGAAAATCTGAGGTACTACCAGACAGGCTTTTGCTCATCAGACAGCACTAAAAGTCTAAGCTGCTAAGGCAGCCCACAAAATGGTCCAGGCTAGTCTCTGGTAGATGCAAAATGCACTTTTGGGGCTTAACTATAGTTATTTCGACTGAATAGGACAAAGGGGTCAGTGGAATAGAATAAAATTTATCACTTCACTGCAGCAAAAAGTATTAACTTCTCAATTCCAGTAATTAAATAACTTAACTCCAGGCCTAGGGTACAATAAAGGCAAAGGTGTCAATTTTGACTTGATAGATACATTATGTTTTCACCCTCCTCCCTCAGCACAAATTATGTTGAGACTACTGTAGTCCACTTTTCCCCATATAAGTACTACTGCACTGCATTACTTAGATATTTAGTTTTTATCAGTATCTGCTTCTGCCTATGACAACATAAACTGTTCCTATGGCATATTAAAAGCATAGAGAACATTCATCTCTAGAAGGCAAATGTGGGACTCTTCAGCAAAGACTCTTCCACTTTCCCTTAACCTCCTGGACAGCAAAAAGTAGGCTACACGGAGGCTGCTGCCTGATCAAGGACTCCTGTGCCACAGGAGTTTGAAGCAATGGGACCAACGGGACAAGAACAGGCACAAGGGCTATATGTCTGATGTTGGAACACAGCACAGGCATGAGCTTTCCTATTTGCCTTCCAGTAATTGCAGAAGTGCAATCAGCCTATGACAACAGCTTATTGTTGGTACAGCTGCTGAAACAGCCGGTGAAGCAAAGGCATGATTCGTAAGTCCAGCCAAGACGTGTGGAGACCTTCCCTGCCACTAGAATGCTGCAGCTGTCTTTAGTCAACCTTACATGCAGTAGAAGCTAGGCTGGACCACAGGCTATGTCCTTACCATCAAAGCAGAAAGCACCTCCTTGGAAATCCTACTTTCTTTCTATCCCATAGAATGCACATGGTGCTAAAAAACATGAAGCCTTTGAAATGTCAATTTGAAACACTCATAGGGTGGATGACTCCATAGCCCACATTTGCTCTAGCAAAACACAGAGCTGAGAGGAGGGGCAGAGTTTCTCTGTATCAAATGGGAAAAAGGGGTGGAGTATAGAAATGAGAAGATACAGCTTAAAAACAGTAAAGATCAAGAAGAAAAGGTGAAGTAAGGATAATTCAGCACATAAGCAAAATGAGTGCAAACTAGTTACAAACAAAATGTAGGCCATCATTTCCAGTTTCACAGCAGATTCCTAAAGTGTATGTATGTTGGAAAGAAGGCAAAGTACTTAATGGGGACCTGTCTCTGAAAAGGGACTACATTACATGGTTTTCTGAGATAATGGGCATTTGTTTAAATGAAAAGACAATACCTTCTGGATCTTTGTATTAATAAACTGGCCTAGAAACATGCATATAGACAAACACCTTACAGAATATTTAGTTCATCACTTGACCATGCAATGCCAGATGGCATCTGCAAGAAAAGATCAGTGTAGATGTTCTCGGAAAAGCATCCAAATCAGAGGAGACGTACATAAGATAAGCTTTGCTGTACTGGCACAGAAAGGCTAACCAGTGACAAGGAAAGCAACAGAATAGACTAATTTTCAGTGCTTTCCTACTTCATCTTATCTTACATCACAATAAATCTACTGGATTTCCTTTTTCTGTCATTGTTTATATGCTTTTTTATTTCAAACCACAGATAAGTTAATAGTCTGGAAGACATAGACTTTTGGTACTTAGATATCTAAATCTTGAAACCATTGTACCAGGATACGTACCACTGCTCTGAATCAACACCAAAACCCTCTCATCTCCCATCCTCTAGCATGCATTTCATTGCACTAATGTAATTATATTTTCACTATACCTTATTACCTTTTAAGCTAAAATAAAAACTTTAGCACCCATTCATGATTAGGCTTTATTAGAGCTTTAAGGAAAAAAAAAAAGCTGTTTACTTTAAGGCCCAAAGTATTTCACAGGGCAGATGCACCTCCCGCTTAAGAATACAATTAAGCCTTTATTTCCTATTATAAGTGAATTCGAAGCCAAAGGTAAATTTTTCAAATTTGTACTCACTGCTGGAGGTGCAAAATCTCATTATCTGTCACGTTCTAAATACAGGCATGGACCTCCTCTCCCTATCCCTTCAAGACAGCACTGTACTTGCTCTAGCACCTGAATCCAAATAATTCAACCTGGTGGCAAAATAGGCCACTTCACATTAGGACAGCCTTTTCTCAGATTTCTCTCCGCAGGACTCAACTCCTCAGGAAACCATGATTACAGACTTGTAAAGGTCAAAAGCACTGCCTTCTGGGGCTGATCGATCACTATTGTCATTGCAAAAACCTGTTAAGTACATTGATCTTTTACCTCACAGTAATAGGGAATGGTACAGGACTTGGAGAATAAAAGACAATGTTAGACAAAACTTTTCAGTAAACTTGGCAGCAGTACAGCAGTGCTCTTCTACCCAGAACTGTGCCTTGGCATCGCCTTCGATTCAGTGCTCAAAACCTTAAGAGTTCCCCGAAAAACTTAATTGAAGTGGTGAATACACATGGTGTGACAAGCAAAGCCCATATGTTCAAAGTCTGGCCAAGGTTAGTTACACAACACTATTTCCTGCAATCTGACTAAGTAAAATTAAAACACTACTTCTCTTAAGCCAGCCTCCACGACTGTTCTCCCTCTCATGAGGATGAAGGACATATTTTGTTCATCTATAATTTGGGCACAGTCTAATTTGTAAAATTGATTATTCATCTTCTGATAGCCAAATATCCATTTTGGCCACTATTTATGCACAGTTCTAAGCCATCAGGCACACAGACTGTGACATATGAAGAACCCCCAGAGATGCATATGGTTTTATGATTATGTAAAGCTCCCTCCCTGGAGGGCTGACTGATAAACTTGCCCTCTTCTACTTCTCCTTTCATGAAATTGTCCTTTTCCTTCAGGCTTGTTCCAGCCACTTGTCCAACCTGCTTGGTCAGATACTTGCCACTCTTGCATGTATTTTTGTTTTACAGTTTTCCCATTTGTGTCATTTCTTTATCTCACAAAAGTATATAGAGAGAAGTTTTATTTTCTCTTTCCTAAAATGACCCATGCAGGACAAGGCTCTGCCGAACAGGATGCGTCCCACTCTGTGTGGCTATTCTCAGTACCCCACAGCCGCTGCTCCCGTTCCCTCCCAGGGTGCCCCATCCCATCCTGCTGCATCCAGCAGCACCATCACTCCCTCACACCATATGCAGAAGGGAAACAGACGTGTTTTTTCTTGCTCCTGGCCTTGCCACAGACTACAATAGGGACTACTGCAATTCTTATCAAATCCCTGGGCAAATTCATGCAGATACTGGCAGTTTTATATAAAACCACTCATATTTGGCAGGTGTGTGATAAAGCACCACAGGCAAAGCAATTAAACACAGCTTCAGGGGTGCTTTTATGTGAATGCTCTTCCAGCGTCTGGAGGTTATAGGGCACAGAACACAGCGATGCACAGAGGACACTTGTGCAAAAGCCAGTTGCTCTCTTTAGGGCATTGCACATCATCTAAGAAGCTTTCAAAGCTCCTGAGCACAGAAGCACCCACGTGCCTACACTGTGTCCTCCCATTCTCTCCTTTCTATTTCATCTCTGAGCTGCTATGTATATTCTGAGTTCCGTCAGGGCTATTACAAACAGCATTTTACAAAACTCATGCCACTTCCCTGCAGTTCTCTTTCATGTATTATCACATAGAAAGATGTAGCTTGGAAATTTGTACACAGATCACTGTCAGCAGATGCCCGGCAGAAACCAGTGCAGCTGGACCGAGGGAAAGAAAAAAGAGTCTGTCTTAGTAAACAAAATACTATAAGGTAGATCAAATGAGCTATTGACATATTTCTATTGTGCTACAATGTCACATATTATTTGATACCTTCAGTCTGCTAAGTGACCCTCAATGAAAGGCCAGCTTTACTTAACTAGCCTGGTAGCTTCAGAAGTGTTGCAATTCCTTTAGTTTAAGGTTTTGAGGCTGTTTAATGTTGCAGCACCTCTGCCTCCTCTAGACATCTTTAGCTTGAGGAAGTAAATAAGTTTCCTGCATCGGTACATTTTTGCTTATATGCCATCTCTGTACTGCATGTGCTCTATAATTGGCATTTGTTTTTCTTCCAGGGTCCTGCAGGCCCACACACAGAGGTGGTATTGTGCAGTCCCCTCTTGGCAAGAAGCATTGTTCAGCTGCAAAACTGGAGAGACTGCAGGGGAAGGTCACCAAGCCTGACAGACATGAGACACACTGATGAAAGATCCAGCCTCTGTGTAAGCAGATGCCAGGGAAATTAAGATGGGGTCAGGGAAGACAAGAAGAAAAATGAGAACTGGTTAATATGGGAAGCAGATGCACCATTCCAAAACTTGCTGCAACGCAAGAACAGTGTTCAGCAGCTGGCAGAAAAAGAGGCTACCATGAGGCAAACTGAAGGTGTATTAAGTAGCTCTTGTTATTCCAAATAATGCTTGTATGATAAGATACATTCACCTACATCTTTTATATAAAGAATAACCTCTTAAACAGAGAGGTGGGTAAAATGCACTGCACCTCTAACTCTAAATGCTAAAGCACCTAATGTTCCACTCTATTTTGATGCACTGCTGAAGCTGGGTCTGTACAACCTGTGGTCCAAGTCATGCCATAGCACATTTTTGGAGCTGTCATCTTGCAGTCAAGGCATGAACTTAATACAACCTCAGGAGTTCCACTAATTTGTGCATTGACCTACATGAGCTAGTAGTTGCAGGAAAGCTCAAATCAGAAAGATAAGATTAAATGCTTGTGCTTTAAACCTTTAACTGACACACATGGGAGAACGTTGCAAGGCAAGGGATATACAAGCTCTGACAAACTTCAACAAGTTATATTCTGGTGGCACAAAATGCCACAGAAGGTTACAAGAAAACAAAACAGAAAAAAAACCCCAACAACAAAAAACTCAAAACAAAAAAAAACCTTCCCCCTTCCAAAAAAATTACAAAAACCCCAAACAAACAAACAAACAAAAAAACCCCCCACAAAAACAAAAAACCCCACGCAAACCACAAAACAAAACATTGCAAGTCTCCCACAAGTTACTAAGTGGAGTTTATCATTCCCAACAAGCATTGAGCGAGACATTTTATGTGCTAGTCTCACATTTTGGCATCTCAACAGGGTACATGTTAGTCAAATCAGGAACAGTTACTTTTCAACATCTGCAACAATGTCTGATTCCAAGTGCTTTTGGATCTTCTATCTTCTCTTAAACCTCTTGCCAGCATCCACTTCTTTCACTCAGCCAGCACTAACCTCCACCCTGACCATTATTCCAAATGCAGTCATCAAATTACAACATATCCAAAAAATTTAGCTTAAAAAAAATCAGAGCAACTAAGTTGCATCTACAGCAATAGGTCTCTTCATTTCCTTTCAACAACTTTATCATTGACAGATATTTTTATCAAAATTTAAAAAACCTCAAGGAAGGGACAAGTCTTTTTACACCTGTGAAGAGCATCCACACCTTCTGCACTGCTTGAGCTACTGCTCATGCTGCAATCACGGGGTGTGAAACCTACAGGCTTAGACCAATGAACATACACAAACAGTATCAAAATCAGTTCTCACGCCACCTGCACTTCTGCTGTGAAGCAACAGCCACATACAAGGCAGAACAGGTATCAGCGACATAACCTTGTGCTTAGATAAGAATTACAGACTTGTACTGCAACCACACTGCTGGGCAAAGCAATCACCTTCTATGACTCCACCATAGAAGAAAGGAAACCCAGAGAGTTTACCAAGGTTCTGCAGTTCCTCACACCCTGCCTGAATGCAGCATTCTGTAAAGAATCCCACATTTCCATTGGAGGTTTTTCACAGGCATGAACTATAATGCTATATGCTTAATGCTCTGGATCTGGACAAGAAAACCACAAGGAGAAAAAGATTGCTTTTGATATACTTAAGGGTGGAAAGATCACAGTTCTCCAGGCCAGAAGGCATGTCAGCAGGAAGCCAAAGACAAGTCCCACATTTCTTGTCACATATGCACATTCCCATGCCTAGTTCACCACTAGTTTAGCAAAGATATTTAATTTACACGAGATGGACTTTAATTTTTTGTGCCCCTTTAAAAACCTGCTATTTAGCATATGCAGAAGACAAGTCTTGAACAACAGCTTAAGTGCACATCTGTATTTAGAAACCTCAAACTGTAAAGCAAACCTAGGAACACAAGCTCTGCACAGTTTCCTCTATGTGAGATGAAGACACTGTTTATACAGCGATCCATACAAAGAAGCTGAGACATCTGAGTTCAAAAGGAACTTAAGATGATACAAGGTAGTGAAGACAAAGGTCTCTACTCCCTTATTTAAAAAGAAAAAATAAAAAACCTATGGCATAAATATTTTTCTCCTAGGTCTTGTCACCTTCTAAGAGACTAGAATGCCAATTTTTTAAAAACAAAGGATTTTGACAATTTTCAGTTGGCTATGAAAACTTTTACTTCTTGTGAATACTTTAGGGAGAACAGTTCTTGACTGCAACACTTACATTTGATATACAGACAATTTACAAGGTCTGTAGCATGGAAGTGAGCACAGAACTCCCACTCGAAAAAGGGCATAGACCAGAGTTCATAATTACCAGGAAAGCTACTTACACCAGCCCATGTCCAAGCTTTCCTCACCTACAATACAGCTAGCGGTAAAAAGACGGCTAGTGGCGAAGTGCAGGTTTACCACGACATACCCAGCCCCCTCCTGCTAGTCTTTCACGGTGACACATGATCAGCACATCAGACACCCAGCTGAATTACCACTCACATCACTGGCAGGCTCTTGAGAAACACAGAAGTTTGTCAACATCAATCAGAACTGCTTGCACTGAAAGCTGGGTGAGTCAGTGCACTTGTCCCACTGTATCCCCGTGCCCAGGTAAGATTAATGACACTAAATCTTCTCTGGAGCATAGAGTTAGATATGTCTGAACTTGACATGCCAGTGACCTACTTTTCAGACATGCCCAACAACCGCATCTCCCTCTGAAGGCAACAAAAGACAAGGACTCTCAGCAATTTTGAAATAGTAGCACATGCTTTTAATACAGAGGAACAGATGACAACTTAGGGTCAGCTGTGCACTTTAGGAAAATCCCACTTTGGCTTCACATGGGCATTCAATGCTATTGATCAATCAAGACACTCTATGTTGGGCTACATATGTCTGTTAATTCCACACGTTTACTGGCAGGTGAAAGAGCATGGATGAAAGCTAATAACTTCTTTCTTAGAGCTATCCTGCATCAGATTTATACATTCTTGGATAACAAATGTTGCCACTACTTTAACTCCCACCTGCCTAGACAGGTGCATTCCTTTCCCTAGAAGAATAACACAAAATACCTTATCCCTCCCTATACACACCAGCGGTATTGTAGATAGAGGCTCAGTCTATTTTGCCCGAGTAAGGAATAAGAAAACCCACTAAGATTAGGACACAATACACATCACTCAATTAACATGACTGACCATGATTCAGAAGAGAAAATCTGTAGAGCATACAGATGACACACTAAAAAGAAACTCCAACCTTGTAGAGTATGTAAAGTTTAGATAACCTACTTAAATATGTAACCTCCCTGAGACTTGTACTTTTTCCCCTCTATGCCACTTTTTATGAGGAATAACCACACCCTCTATTATTACTCAGTTTTCATTTAATTTTTTTCAAATATGTGCATGCATGTGCTACAAATACGATTCAGGGCTGTATAATGCATGACTATGTCTGCAAGCTATAGCTGAAACCACTTCCGTGTTGTTTAAAACCAGATAAAACCATTAGTGCCATACAAAATTAAGACCAGAGACCAAGCTAGCTCATGTTTAGGGGTATAAGGCCACATCATGCAGCAAAGGAAACCTTTAAAGTGATACCTAGCTGTTGCGTATGCTAAGACTACCAGCAACTTCAATAATGGTATGTTCAGTCATTAGCCAGCAAAACAATTTTTCCTTTATCTACAGAAGATGTCCCAACCTGAAGTAAATGCTGGAGGTGGTGAGTCATTCAGCTGAAGTTCTCTGCAGAAGTTTCAGAACATTTCTCATATGAGCAGTGCATATCACAGGCTGGGAAACATGGATGAAACTCACTTATTTGGCTAACAAGTAAAGAGACAGATAACATCTCCCCAACACAGTCCTTTGCAGTTTCTAGGAAGCTCTAAAAGTCCTTCACATTCCAAAGCCATTAAACAACCAAGTCAACACCAACACTAGAAGGCAATTTACCAGAAGGAAAATTTACCATAAGAATCTGCACAAGCCTAATCATAATACACAAGTATTGAAAGTCTGGTAAATTATGCTTTCGCCCCAGGTATCCTAAATCTCCAAATTAGACTCCCAATCTGCTATTCCTTTCAAATAAGTCTTAGACTCTCAACCTTTTAATTACAATAAAAATGCTAATGCAGGCAGAAAATGAAAGAAAGAGCCATCAACCAGCATCTTCATGCCTAAAGAAATAAAAGGCAGGATCACAGTTTACAGCATCTCAAGGACACTGCAAAACAGCCCCACAAGAAGCACATTACCTGGTTAATGCCTTGAAACAGAAAACAGCCTCCAGACTTACTCCAGTACTTTAATGTCTGTGGAGCTATCCTATATCACCAGCAAAACTTTAGACATCTATCAGCAACTCTAGCAGAAGATTTCTATACCCACTTTCATCGGCAAGCAGGACTTAACTGACTTACACCAGGGATTTGCTGTGGGATGGGAAGGATGAGGGTGGTGCTCATGAACTAGGGAGTTTCTTAGTGTGAAACCCCTGGCTTCTTCTTCACTGTTTGTTTCTTGAACCTGACGTATCAGTTACCAGTGAAAACAAATATGTCTGATCAATCCCTTTCTCTACACAGAAATATCAGCCTGGAGCATCAACCTGTTATCAACAAGTAAAGTTACTTATTTTTTTTCTAAGGTAGGGGGAGAGGCAGAGATTGAGAGAGACACTTATACGAGAGGAAACGAATTTCAGGAATACCTTCTTAGAGGTAAAAAGAATTGGCCAAGTAAGCCTAACAAGCTACAATGAACCAAAACAAGCTCAAGCTTTGTTCAACATCACATCAAATACATAAAAAGTGTAAAGACAGTAAAATCGTGAGTACATAGTAATGTAAAAGTCTGCTTAAAGTCCCTTTGACAGCGTACTTGTTTAAGTATCTTAGTTCCTCTTGCTACAAGGCATGAGTTCACTTGGAGACCTCAGCCTAGGTGAACTTAAATGATCTTAAATTTGCACATATTTGACAGTTAGCTAAAAACTAAATCACAGGGGGGACAAAGACAAAATGAAAGAAATACTGACTGTATTTCAGAAAGCTCACAGACACAGAAAAGCAGACACTCAATTTCATGATAAACAGTCCATCAAAATACCCTTGGTTATCTAAACACTGACACATCTTCCAATGTGTCTTCCAATCTTAGGACACAGGTTACACTGTGCACCTGAGTTGTGAAGAAAATCCACTTAAAGTAATATTTATGGCCATCACAAGAAAAACAAGCCGTTAAAGTAAAAATCTGTTTTGAAGAGTTTTGAAGCTCCAGCTGCAGGGCTGAATTAAGTCTGAGATCTTTCAGAAGAGACAGAGTTGCCTCTGGGCAGCCTCAGACCCTACACGGCCCTGCTAAACGGCCTGAAAGCATTCTCCTCTTTGGCAGCTTTACATGGGATTTAACTTCAAGATCTTATCACTGATACATGGTATTTTTAAACAATTACAAAGAAACGTTTGGAGAGGGGAAACGGGAACCAAAACTACTATTCTGGTCAATGCCACCGCAATCTTTAGGCAAGGACAAAGATCTCTCTACCCTCCTCGGCAATCCTTGTGATGAAGGGGATCTCAAATCCCATTTTACCCACGTCAAGAAAAGTCACTCAAGTCCTGCAAGTTTTAGCAGCGTTCCAGCCCAGTCGCTGCCCTGACCCATACTGCGGTGGAGAAGGGGGACACCAAGCTGGAGACTCCTGCTCCAAGCTTCTTCCCCTCCAGGACCTGATGTAGCTGCCTAAACCAATGTCCCCATGCTGGACCACCGGCACCCTGACGCTTGCCCGGGCTCCGGTGGTGGAGTGTACAGTCCCGTCGCAGATGCTGCCGGTCTGTCACCACCATCACTCGCCGGCGGTGGTGGTGAACCACCACGGCAGGACCCGTCCCCTCCCAGCACCGCTCGTCGGTGATGGTGGTGGTGATGGTGGTGGTGATGGTGGTGGTGGTGGGGCACCACCCGGGACCCCGCGGCGCGGGTCCCCCACTGCCACCATTGCCGGCGAGCGGTGCTGGGAAGGGACAGACCATCACCGCGGCCCCCAGAACCTCTGGACGCCCGCTCTCAGTACCTGTCCTCGGAGACGCTGATGACCCCGTCCTCCTTGGGCACTATCGCTGCCATGTTCACCACCTCCTGCGAGCCCTCCACCTTGTTGAGCAGGAGAGGCTTGCGAGTCAGCGCCTTGGGCTGGGGCTCCGCCGCCATGGGGCCGGCGGGCACCGCCGCTGCCGCCGGAGGAGGCTACGGCCGGGGGAGGAGGGGAGGGAGGCGGCCCGCACTGCCGAGGCGGAGGAGGGACTTGCCGGAGCCGGGCTCTCCCTGGGAATCAGGAACCAGCGCGGCGGCGGCGGCACCGCCCCCGAGCAGGGCCGGGCCGGGCGGGGCCCTGGGGCCTGGGGGTGGAAATGGCGGCAGCTGCCGCCATGTCGCTGAGAGGGGTTGCGGCGCTGCGCCTTCACGAGGGGAATCCTTCGGTTGGGCGGGGGTTCAACCACACATCTCCTGCCATGGCCACCCTCCCAGGCTGCGGGCTGTCCTCTGGGGGCAGCCCGGCGAGCGAGTCCCGCTCCCGAGCAATGCCCGGGTATCATCTGTCGGCACGGTGCTGCTGCCGAGCGGTCCGTCCCGCGGCCGCACTGCGGTGGCCGCTTGGCGAAAAAAAGGGGCGTAAAGATTAAACAGAGGGGCGTCTGCTTCCCTCTGTTTACATTTTTCTATCTGAGTTTTTCTTGGAACTGAAGGTAAATACGAGATTTCTACTGCTATGTTAGACAGGGGCGCAGGAAGGCAGGGCCGGCAGGAGGGCTGCAACGCGACGGCATCAGAAATTCACCTTCAGACAGCTTATTCCTAAGGGAAACGAAACTGACTTCCAGCAGCTCATTTTCATCAAGAGGCTACTCTTCACTCTCTTTTCCGGACAGGTTCATTGAGGTCTAAGAAAGTGAGATAATTTGCCCAGAGCTCTGTTCTAAAGCCAGTGAAAAGGCAACTTCCTCCCGAGGCTTATGCCAAACTTTCATAATCTGTCTCGAAAGATTATGGAAAATCATGCTCAATGTCTGAACGTGTTGTCCTACATCGCAGAAGTTGTCAGCAGATTGGAAAGTGTTATTTCAGCTGTAACTCTAAATTTACCCACACTAAGCCAATGAGCAGCAGTTCTCCATGAAAAATATCAGGTATGAAAATATCCACGATCAGGGGTTTAATTTATCTGCAGGAGTAACATGCAGCAGCATCAACTATAGAACAAATCCTGATTGCCCACTCACACTCATGTTGCCTATGTAGTAGATGTAGGCAACAGAGGAAAGATATTATTAAGTGCTTGGGACAAAAACTAAAATTTCAAGATATTTAGTAATCTCTGTTATACTAAAAAAGCAGTATCTGCAGGACCACAGCAAGACATTTAAGCTTTCTCAACTAAACTATGAGATGTTCATAAGTGTAGAGGGAAAGGTCTGGTCAGCAACAGCCAAAGGCTTATGTAACATCTTATAGGAAATGAATCGGCAGTCTCAAACTGTTTCCCTAAGGATGTGTGATCGGATTAGATAACATCTCTTTCTCATAATTCTTAGATGGGAACTACTACTAAAGAGGCAAAGACCCCACCTTCTTACTGGTATGGATGATCCTGCAGTCCTAGGCTAGACCTACAGATAAAAATGCTTGTTGCACTACTTAGTGAGGAGTGAGATATTCTTTGAAGATTATGACATGCTTGATAGTCTTCAGAATGGACATGTACCTAAAATTGTCTTTTACAACTGAAGTCTGGCAAGGTCTGCTGACTTTGCAGTTGGATTTGAGATTAAGCACTGTGCATCACTGATAGATAATAAGGGGCTGAGCATATGTTGGAGACAACAGGCTACAGGCTCTTGGGAGACCCAGAATACTTTTTTCCAAACACACTTTTAAGGAAGAAAGTAGTTGAGAAAACAAATGTCTTGATAGGCAAAGCTGTGGGTCACAGGATTGGAACTAGGTCCTATATATCCCCCAAATCAGCTGGATCTTCTTCAATTGCCTATTGAAACATCACATTTCCCTATTAACCTTATCTTTCCTATGTTCTTAAACAATTTCAGGTCCAACTAGTCCTTCAAGGTTTAAGACCTTTGGAGGAAAACACTGATAGGTGGGCATGCATTTTGGACCAAAGTCAAATAATAATACGCTGAAATCAAATATATGCTTCATGTAAGTGTTTGATCTTCAGAAATAAGTTACCTTTTAGGGAGAGGGGAAGGAAAAAAAAAAAAAGGACAACACAATGCAAGTGAGGATCCAGCAGCCATTCAAGATAAAATTCTTAAGGGCATTTTTTAAAGCTTGTCTGTAATGGTGATTTCCTCTGCAAAACCAGGAAAGTACTTGAATAATAGAAAGGTGTCCTGAGGTCTAGTCCATGATTTTACCAGGTGTGCAAACTTGAGGTCACTGCTCTACTCTCCCTGATGAGATGGGGAAATATTGTTGGGAAATTATTGCACACAGAAGCAATTTTATTATGACTGAGGGAAGAAAAAGTAATGGATGGAAACCTGGTGAGAGGAGGGAAGCAAAGAAGAAATAGAAAGATTTCAAAGTGAGAACCTGAAGCTTCATCCTCCATTTTACCTGACAGGCTAAAAGGGTGTTGTTGTGATGGTGGGAAAGGCATTGAAATTACCAATAAGACTAGACCTACCACTGTCACACACAATACTATCAAAAACTTTTAAAAAACAGTTTTCCTATAATGACAAAAACTAATGGACAAAAATACTTTAGTTAGAAGTTTTTCAAACTACATTTGTTTTAAAAAGCAGCTAATCACGTCTTGCATGACAATTCAGACAAAGTTAGAATTGCTGTAGACATCAAGTTTAATGAGTATCTACAGAAGCAAAATTAGGGTAGTGTAGAAAAGTGTTTCCCTGTGTAAAGGGAAAAAATTAAGGAAATAAATCTTATAAATACTTCCTAGAAGATATTTTTTAATTATCAGTCATAGCTTTCAGGTCAGATTGCATGGATTAAAAATATTGCTAGGACTGAAAGCAAGACAACTTAGTAACTGAATTTGAAGCCAAGAAAAGCAATCTTATTCAGTTCTTTTTCTGGATTAAAAAAAATCGTAGGATTGAGAATTATTAGATGCTCCTCTGGTATTTGCTTTTTGCAGGAAATTGCAAAACTTACATGGAAGAAAATTTATATGACAACACCATCTAAAGGATCTTTTTCTTGTTAACATAAATTCTGAATCAGTAAGAAGTGTGGCTACTAGGTATGCTTGGATTATCTGAACATTCTTGGAAAAGTATATTCATCAGTAACACAGAGTGAAAAACAAGCTGAAAAATGCAAAATGAATTAATATTACCTCATCTTCGTTTCTTAGTGTCATTTCTTTTACTCTACATTTTGGCATGACACCGTGGTAAATGAAATGTCTGTTAGTTTTGGCCTTTATATCCTTGATGCAGGTTGACTTTCACTCTTTTGATTTGGATAGAGCAGAATTAGGCTACCTGCCTAAGAGCAGTAATAGTGCCCTATGTATTCATGTGCGGGGTGAGGACAGACCACCTCAGGAAGGAAGCTGTGCTGGTTTGGACTGATGCATTCACACGCAGCAGAGCCTCCTTCCATGCACCAGAGCCTTGGAAGACTTTCTCCAATTTCTCATCTGCAGTCTTGTTTGGAGTTTAGGAGTTGGAGCAAACCGAATTCATCTTTGGCAATTTGCTTTAAAAACTGCTCTCTGGCTCCATCTTCTGTTTGGTTGGTTGGGTTTGGGATTGGGTTTTTATGTCTTTATTTATTTTGGTATATCAGAGTGAGATTCTTCTAAGTTTTACAAACTAAATTTGTTTCAAAAAACCACATCTGTGTAATCACATCTGTGACAGTTCAAACAAGCAGGAGAGAATCCCAACCAGCAGATGGAAGGGTTGGACCAGAGAGGAGGGATCTGAAGGGTCCCCAGCTGTGCTCTCAGCCTGGTGTTTAGATACTCCTGTCTGCGAAGTTGTTACTGTTATTACAAGAGGATGTGAAATCCCTTGACCAAAAGGTCGAGCAATATGTTCTGTTCTGTACTTTTCTGCAAAATTATGATCATTACATGATCTGGAAACATAAGTGACATGCCTCATACCTTTCAGCTAAAACTGGCAAGCACTGGGGCCACTGAGTACGTGTAGGGCAATTTAATAAACAGTTTGGCCTCTTTGTGGATGCTATATAAAACAGCCCTTTTACAAAGTGCTCAACAATAATGAGAGTAATATTTAAAGTCCCCAAACCAGGCCTTTAATAAAGAAAAACTGGTTTATGGTGATTCATTTTTAGGCCTGAACTATTCAACATATGCCCTTTGGAGCCATTAAGTAATCTGATTCTAGTTGCTCCCACTCTGCAAGAAGGGAACTACTGTGGGAGCAAAACTGCACTTTGACTGATTCAGTGCTTAAATTTAAAATTGCTCTGTTGACAGCAAGCCAGATTTCAGCTTCTGAGGCCTCTTCCTCAATCACCCATGTAAAACCAAAAAACTTATGTACAAAAAAGATAGCCACATAAAAAAGGTAAAACCACTTGGCAACAAGTAGAGCTGCCTCTCAATAGCCATTGAATACAGTAGTGTTTTACTCTTATGCTTTTCTTCTCTGCTTGTTTGTAAACTAAATGTTTTCCCGCTTTACAATATATGGGATTTACAGTTTCTTCTACATCTGTACTTCTATGGAACTGCAAAAATTCATGCTTAAAATTCTCTCCTTCTCCTGTTTTGTCATCAGTGACAGCCTTCATAAGATAATAACTGAAAAATATTTTTAGTTTCAGATGCTACATCATTTTGGAAGCATGTGGGAAACAAATATAAATGAGCTCTTTATATAGAAAGGCATCTTCATGGAGTACCAAAATGTTCTTGCTTAAAAATATGAAACTTGTTACAAAAATGCACACTCAAATTTAATCACTGCTCCTTATTTTGCTCCAGGTATTTATCAGTCGCACAATAAATATTATACTGCCCTGCATGCTAATTGTGACAGGTTTTTTCTACTTTTCCTTAGTTTCAATTTATGCAGGGATCCAGAAAAGAGGATCTATCATAAACAGAGCTTGGATCTGCTCTGGGTCAAAGTTATGGACAAAAAGATTAGCATTAAAAAATATGCATGGCAGTATTACTGTGTAGCAACTTATCAAGAAGATATACACTCATTTTTAGCTGCCATGCAAGTGCTGTTGGCTTTGTAACTGACTGTGAACATGTGAGAACAAAAAAAGGGATGCTGTGTCAGTGTGTGGGCTGCAAATGAGAACTTCTGGCTCATACATTTTGCCCCATAAGCAATTCTGGCATTGTATGCAGTCTTATTGCTGTTTCCTTTGTCCTCATTGATCCTGCTATAGTATTACTCACATTCTGGGCTCCCAACTTGCTGTAAAAAAAACTCTGTAATTTAATTCACTGTCTTTTTGGTGGAACTTTCTGACCACTAATTCTTCTAAGCTCATTATTCTTGCATTTTTCTAGGCCTCAGGACTTCAGAACTTGTTTTTTTCTTCCCTAAATCTTCCTTCCCTCTATGATATTGAAGAATCGTGAAGTATCATCAGTAAACACATTTTTGTATCTGGAAAATGCATTAAAATCACCTATGTAACCTGCTTGAAAGGTAAATAAATTTCTCTTACATAATTCATAAACTATATGAAAGCTTTGAAGTATTCCCTTTTCTTTCAACTAAAGTGTGCAATTAAGAAAATATCCAGGGAATATCAAGGAACTTTTTCTTACAATAACTTTTATACTTTTGTCTTTTAGCTTTTTTTTTTTTAAATTTTCTCACCTTTACTACACATGGGCCTACGGTGGATGTTGTTAGGTTGGCAAAATGCTTTCAGCCATCTGAAACCACATGAAGTTCAACAAGGCCAAGTGCAAGGTCCTGCACCTGGATCAGTGCAATTCTCCATATCAATACAAGTCAGGCGATGAATGGATTAGGAGCAGCCCTGCAGAGATGGTCTTGGGGATACTGGTAGATGAAAAATTGGGTATGACCCAGCAATGTGCACTTGCAACCCAGAAAGCCAATCATACCCTGGGCTGCATGAAATCATGTCCTGGGCTGCAGCATGGCCAGCAGGTCAAGGGAGGTGATTCTGCCCCTCTAGTCTGGTGAAACCCCACCTGGAGTACTGTGGGGTTCAACAGCTCTGGGGTCCCTAACATAAGAAGGATACGGACTGTTAAAGCAGGTTCAGAGGAGAACCACAAAAATGGTCAGAGGGCTGGAACACCTCTCCTATGAGGAAAGGCTGAGAGAATTAGGGTTGTTCAGCCTGGAGAAGAGAAGGCACCAGGGAAACCTTACTTATGGTCTTTCAATATATAAAGGCAGCCTATAAGGAAGACAGGGAGAGACTTTGTACTGAGGCCTGTAGTGACAAGTGGCAAGGGTTTTAAACTGAAGGAAGGTAGGTTTAGATTTGGCATAAGAAGAAACTTTTGTTACAAGGAGGATGGTGAGACACTAACATAGGTGGCCCAGAAAAGTTGTGAATGCCCCATCCTTGAAAGTGTTCAAAGTCAGGTTGATGGGGCTCTGAGCAACATGGTCTAGTGGAAGGTTCCCTGCCCATGACAGGTGGGTTGGAACTACATGATCTCTAAGATCCCTTTCAACCTGAACCGTTCTGTGATTCTGTGATCTGAGTCCAGAATGAGAAAAATCAAATAAGAAAACTACCATTAAAATACAAACCATGGTTCATTTCTTGTTAATACTGAAAGCACCTTTGAAGAAAGAATGCAGGAATATTTAAAAAATAAAAGGTCTGATGCAACTTATGGCCAAAAAGATCCTAGCAGTGCTACTGCTAACAATGCTCTAGCATCATTTTAATACACATTTTTCAACAGAAAATTTTTGGAGATTTTTATAGATTAGCTCTTACTGCAATTACATGGAAAGCTCCATATTGTATAAATGAAGCATCTGACTCTCTAAAAAAATAGGTAGACCCTCACTAAAGCTGCCAATTTTTGACAACTAAAACCTGTGACAAAAGATTGCTTTAAAAGCTTGTTGTTCCTGAAGCAGGGTGGCTGAACTCATCCTTTCTGTGGAAAATGATTTCTGCAAAGAAGTCCCAAGAAGCAGCTTGAGAGCAAAATTGCAGAAGCTTCAGTGTATGCAGGGACTTATGACTCAGTATCACAGGGCTATTTGAGGAATTAAGAGAGAATCCCAGATTGTCTAATCAAACTTTTGCATGTCTTATTTTGTGCAAATATTATGTATTGCCTTCACTTTAGCAGGTAAGTCACTGATTCTGGCCATCACAGCAGGATGAGGTTCCTCAGCATGTTAGCACATAATGCCACATTTAGATGGGCACTATCACGAATGGTGTTGTGGAGCATTTGGTTCTCTGATTACTTCATGGCCACTCCTGATAAGCATCATTTTTTTTCTAGATAGATTACAGCCAGAACATCTGATTGCTTTGAACATCTTGCACAGTAGTAGGCCCATATGTCTATCATCACAATTTACACAGTGCCCTTTGATTCTGAAGAGAGAACCATATCTGAGTCAGGTTTAGCTGCTGTAAGGAGACATCCTTTGTGACTAGAGTGGGTGTGAAAGCACTGGCCCACTGTAGGACATCCACCAAATGAGAAAATTCATGGAAGTGTGAGAAATACTCTTTATTGTAAAATATAAAATGTACATGGGTTTCAAGGGCAAAACCAATTATTCAGTGATGTCCTCATCTGTAGCTCAGTGACCTCCTTGTATAAAAATATGATCTGACAAGATAGTAGAAATTCTCTGCGAAGACTAAGGAACTGACATATGTACATCTTGTACCTCTGAAAGTGGATGAGGAAACTCCAAATGGGAAAACAAAGAAAGCCCCTGAATCAGTCCATCTTATACTGACTGGTGAGAGGAAAAAAAAACCAAGTTACATTCTTAGTTGTTTTCATTAGCCCCCAAAGTTCAGGCTAACTAGGCCCAGAATAGCCTCTGTATTGTATGCTTAATATGAGCATAGGACAATATTCACACAGAAGCTCTAAATCAGGTATCAGTGTCATAAGAAAAAGGTGCTCAAAAGACTCCATAACAGGCCAAGTGATGCTCTTGAAGTCAAAAGAACTTGTCTGCTATGTTAGTTCAGTTCTCAGTAATAGGAGGGGACTTGGGCAATAGTTAATTTTCAGTGAACTATGACACGAAACACTAAGAATTGGCCACATGTCCCAAAGTGTTCAAGTGTGAAAACACTAGAGAAAGGACAGGTAAAGAACATGTAAAGACCCTCAAATTGTAATGAATAAGTGTTGGAAATCTGAAAAGTCACAAGTGTAGGTATGCATGTATGCACATTCCTAAACACATTAAAACAAACAAACAAACAAACAACCCTCAAAAAACCAAACTGAAAAAGAAACTTTTCACTAAAGCTACAGAGACCAAGGCCAAAACTGTAGCAAGAAATTCTGGTACCTGCTCCAGCTATTAGCTCATAAAACAGACCAGAGATCATTCTTTGTATTCTGAGGCCAAACAGTGCGTCCCAGCTTGTATCACAGAACTACATTTTCTTCTTCATTCAAAAGTGATGATGTAAAATCACTTTTGGGGAAATGACCCCTGCTCCATGCTGTCCTCCAAGCCATGTCCACATACAATCTGAGAAACTAAGAGCTGCATGCCAGAACTGCCAAGTAATCTGCTTATACTTCAATTTTAAGTGCTCTGCATAGCAGTGCAAGAGCACTGGCCTCTGCACCTTACCAGTGTAGATCCAGCTGATGAGTCTTTCTCCAGGGTTTTGGTACCTTCCAATCCATCAGTTTGGCCCCAGCGATCCTGGGAGCAGGTACCAAGAACATGTAACAAACTTTTTGGCATTTCAGGAGCTACATGGTGAGGGTCCCAGGCAGCTGCCAGGACCCTGATTGCTAGAGGAGCAGGCAGCCCAATTTCTCTCCTTCACAGTGGTACACAGTGAAGTACAAGCCATCCTCTCAAGCACTTCACTGTGCAGATTTATATTCTAGGGATTTCAGCACCTGGCTGGCAGAATATCTCCATAGGGATGTCTGACTGGACCTATATCAATCAGCATTCAACTCCTTGACTCCCTCCTCTGGGAGATGAGAGCCAGGTGTTAGGGACTCTCTTACCTACTCTTTGATACAATCCTGCCTGACAATTTTCCTCTCACAGGTGCTGATAACCGAAAAGAGAGAGAAAAAAAAGAAGAGAAACTAGGACAACTTTCCTATGCAGGGATGGGCTGGAGCCTGATCTGAATGGAGAGGAGGAAAGAGGGAAAGGCTGTGCAGCTGCAGCATGATTTCATACTGTGAACACATGACTCCAGTGGCTTCAATCCTCTTGTAAGACTATATTTGCCATATGTGCAAAAGTGACAGTCAAAGAGGCTTTGTTACCATGGACTTTTTTAGACATCTACCCTTTCCCCAACTTGAGCACTGGCAATGTCAGTTCTGACTTGTATTAATGGAAGTACTTTTTCTTTGAAACTATATTTTGATTAATTTCACAGGGTTTTATTCACGTCCTTTGTTTTTGGCTAAGGAAAAATATGGAGCTATGTGCATGTGTGCATTGCATGCACACATTCATGAACATAAAGATTCAAAAGAAAATGAGGGGAAAATACCACTTCTGACCAAGCCTAACAATTCTGAAAGGAAAATTTATACACATTTTATGCTTTTGTTATTTAATAAGAGGTGACACGCTGCCCTAGTGCCGACTTGTAGTAGAATAGATTTAAAATTCTTGGACCATCAGTAGCAAGAAATCACAGGGCTGTACTTACAGAGGTCATTAACTGTCCGGACATCTGTTGGGTAACAAATTCTGCCAAACATAGATCATGAAATGGTTCTTGAATTATGCAGAGGATAATTTCACAATCCAGAAACCAGAGAATTCAAGCAGAGAAAGAGCTGTGTAAGACCTTCTTATTGCCAGTTGGGAAGGAATTCACTACAGTGTCAGAATTACAGGAAAGTTTGGTGCTAGTGGAAGTGGCCTGCTGGATTGCTAGCAGTAGAATAAGGAGCAGATTTAGACAATGGTCACAATTACAGTTACATACTCCACAAAGTAATTGACATTATAGCAAAATTGGCTGTAATAATTAGAGGGATACTGTGACAAAAGTAAACTTCAAATGTCTCAGTGAAAACTACTGGTAAAACATGTTAGCACACAAGTAATAAATTTCAGTATAATAAAACGGGAATTAGGAAACAATAAGCAGATGCAGAAATGGGAAAATTTGTGCTATGTTGGAAACAAGCTAGAACATTCTAAACAATGTATAATATAAAGCATAACACAATCTCATTCCCCTTGAAAAAGGAATACTGTCCCATTTCCCATAAGTTAACTGTAGTAGCCAGTTGGTAGAGGATCACAATTGAGTCCAATTATGCTGCACTGGACTATAATTGGGTTAAAGGGCTGCCATTTACTTATGAAATGAGAGCTCAAATGATATCTGTCAACCTTTGGAATCAGGAGTTAGTCTGGCATCAGGAGTTACTTATTAGCTGCTACAGAAGTCCAGCACACAGCACAACCAATCATTGAAAACATGAAGAGTGAAAACACTTGTCAGGGCAAATGAGTTGTTTTGGCTTTTTTCCCTTGGACAGCTGAGGAAAGCCATACTGAATAACTAAGTAGAAATGTCAAGAAAAACATATTGTAACTTCTTCTGAAAGGGAAGATAAAGAGGACCTGGAATGGAAGACATGAAGAAAAATAAGATTTGATCAAAGAAAATAAAATACATTTAAAAACCCCTGCAATACCTTGAAAGGTAATGGAACGGATATAATAGTTAAAAGCCTGGGAGGGTTGTCTCCTTTGGATTGTTAAATTTTATCTTCCTTTGAGACCTCCATTATATAAATCACTCTTAGCTGTATTCAGAACTCACCTAAACCAGTCAACAGGAATGCACACAGGGCCAAGGTCCTAGGAAAAAAGAATAATAGAAAATAGAAATATTTTAAAGGAGGGAAAGAACAGAATAAACTCAGAGCAAATGTTACATTTATCATACAACCAGTGTACACACACACTCTGCCAAACCTGGAAAAGCATACACTTAGTGTCAACCTGAATTATGGGATAGGATTTCTTGGAGTTTTTGCTTTGGACCCACGTTTGGAAAATAACCATAAATGGTATGTTGCCTTAAAAATGGCTTACCAACAGGAAAATATTAGAACTGATCCTGAAACATTCAAGGCTTTCTGATTGCAACATCAGGAAATTGACAGCCATCTCCAACAACAAAAGAACTCAGCACGGACCAAACCAGAACTGGTTGGTGAAGACTGTTGTTATGAAAAAAGGTTACGCTTGTAATTCAGGGTTTGTTATAAGCTGGTCTCAAGTCAATTCTAAAATTTTCCTAATGAGAAATGCTTTTGTGATCTCAGCTCAGTAAGAATTATCCTTTTGTGACTTTCAAAGCTGTGTTTTAGTTGTCCTTCCTTCCCATTTGAAGTATTTCTAAAACAAGACACTATTTCTCTGCAAATTGGTGCAAGACAGATTTTCCCACTGTGGCACCCATTCAAGTTTTCTATGACAACTAGGCCTTATATCAAGGTTTCAGTGTGTACATAAAAGTGGGAAAAAAAATCCTTTCACTTAATTTTTAACCGCATCTTTTGAATAATATATTCAGGAAACAGTCCCAAGCACCTTGCCATAGGTGCTTGAAGTCATGGAATACAGAAGAACAGATTTCTTCCCTGGATGAAAGAGGCTTTATCAGGTTTATTTTATTCTAGAAGACTTATGTCTGTGCTTTATAGATGGCTTTTGTAGAGGTTTCCGATCAGCTACTAGCTGAGATTTGGTAAGTTTTTATTAACTGCTAAGTGGAAAAAGATGGACCAACTGGTCTGTATTCCATTCAACATCAGTCATTCCAGCTGCTTTGCAGGGAGCAACTGAGTGCATCTTTCTTTTAGAGCGCAGTTTGATTTTGGGCAAAAGATGGCAAGGTATAATAATGACATTTAATGACATTAATGACATAATGATAATGAACTTCTACAGCGTGGCAATATTTTAAACAAAGAACTCCCAGCTTTCAAATACCACACACAGGTGTGATACCTCAGTGGGAAGCAACTTAGGGATGAATGAATAATTCTGTCTTCTTGTTTACCAAGACTATACGCATTACATTTGCCATTAAAAAAAAACCCCAAGCACCAAAACAGACTACCTCATTGCTTTGCCTCTCTGGGAAGTGCTCGTAGGCTATCTTTTAACTGCAAGTGCTTTATAATCCAAGCTGACTGTAGCTGAAATTGGTGTCCCTTAGCTGCTTGATTAGTTAGATAAATTCTGCATGCTTGTGCCTGGGATCCATGGTAATGGAGTTACGTTGCTAAGCTATGAAATGCGCGGGAGGGTCCAGCACTTCGGGAAGGATATGATTTCCAGGGCTAATGAAACTTGGTAGTGAAGGCAAGAAGGAATGCTTGGAGGAATGAACAACAGCAATCGCTGGAACAGTGACAGGGAGGGGATTGCTCAGGTCAGCAGGTACAAGCAGAGCAGCAATGCCCCAGGAAAGCTTCCCTGTGAGGGATGTAACAACCATTGGAATGATCGTTTAAAAGTGGTGTTGCGGGGGAAGAGTCTAAAAATTCCTGTCACCCTGAGGAAAGCCTGCATGGCAACATTGTTACAGGTATTTGTGTGGAGGATGCATTCACCCCTTACCACATTCGCAGGAGCTTTTAACCAGGGCTACAAGAAGAGAGCTAAGCAAAGCCAGGGCAGTCTGCTACACATGGTGGCTCTCAAACCTTCCGGTAGACATAATGATATGTCTGGCCATCCTAGCAAGAGAGGATTTATTTTTTCCCCCTGGCATAACAAGCAAAGGTCTCTTCAGACTTGTTGTTTTAGTGAATGCAGAAGACTCCTCCTGTGTTCAAGGCCGGGAGGTGGCTGGCGGGAAGCTGTGAAGTCTGTACCCAGATTACCCTGGGTACTCTGGTGTTACCAGTAATCAAATGGACTGCTGCTGCCTGCTGCTACCAGCATCTCAAGGATGGAAAATAAGAGGAAAGAACGAAGTGGAGGAAGGGGAGGATGGGAAGGAAAAACGGAAAAGCAGATAAAATAGCTTTTGCATGCTAGAGAGTGTTTTCTGCTCCCTTTGGGTCTTGACACAACAGCTGAGATCCTCAAGAGACAGGATAAACTTAAAGGCCCGGAGCTGAGACGGGTTTTTATTCTTGACCAGAATCCTAACTCAAGTGCAAGGAGCAATGTAACACATCAGGAAGGATAAATAAGAACTGTACATCTATTTGAATTCTCATATGTACCCCCTTATTGGAACTGTAATTTTGAAAAGTTTGTTTTAAGTAGCTTTCGCCATGTTAGATTTAATATTTTCCCACAGTACCAAATAGGAGAGGACCTGCTCTGCTAAACCCTGTTTAAATGCATGTGAAGACAGTTCATAGTCCAGAAGACCTTTCAATCTAAGACCAGTAAAAGTAAAGGAAAAGCGTGTATCAAACATACTATTTATTTAATGACAAAAGCCTCCTTGTCTTCTATTCAGGTGCCTTGCAACCTCTCCATCATTAATGGACTGAATTCTGCTTTCACAGGACAGGTGGTCCTCGAAGAGATCAAATTTTCCTCTGAAATAACCTTACTGTGCACTTCCATAACTTACTTTGAAAGTACCAGAGTATTTCATAAATACTTATGAACTTAGTCTCCTTGTTCAGTTTGCCCAGTTAGAAAACAAATTATATCAATGCACCTTGCATTTTCACATTAACTATTCTTCCCCTGGACAGTACACTGCTGTTCACTGCAGTTCCAAATCCCAAGCCAGGAAACAGCAAGGGATTTGGATGACTGGAGGGGTGGTGGGGAATACAAAAATCCCTAGGAAGCTTCAAAGGCTATCCTCTGGGCTTCCCAACGGATGGACAAGGGAAAAGAGATAGTCTTTGAAGATGGGCGAAGAGAAGCCAGAATGCCACTTCTTTTAGATGTCATCATTCTGCAGAGGGATGTAATTTCACTGTGTTCTGGTGCTAGGGAAGCCAAAGTACAGGCTTCTAAAAGGTGCTGAACAGTTTCAAAGGAAGGTAGCTGCCTCTGCAAATTTTGGAAAAATAGGCATCTTCAGTTCAAGTCCTAGAATATACATAAAAAGCTGAATCCAGTTATCTTAAGGCCACTTTTCTGAAAAAAATTTTGGGGTTACATCTTATCTGATCCCAGCCTTCTCAGTAATTTCTCAGTCTAGGATGAGTTTTATATGTTTCCCTAGGCTGCCTGAATTATAAGATTAAATCACTTTCCCTTTGGTAACAATTTCAGGAAGAGGAAAAAAAAACTGGGTCAAAACCCGCCGAACTGAAACTAGTAAAAAACCCAACCAGGACAACAACAAAACCCCGCAACAATATAAGCTGCCATATATGCAAGACAAGTGACAAATAAAATTTTATTTATAGAAAAAAAGCAAGTAAGTTGAATGCACAGGACTTGGCTAAAGGAAGACTAAAAAAGACACAAGTATTAAAAGATAAACTGAAACTTGGAATGCTGTATAAAGATATATATTTTAATGATATACAGTAATATAAAATTATGAGAAGGAAAATATAAGACCATTAAACAGGGGAAAAAAGTTTAATAATGACAATCTAAAAGGCTACAGAATTGTATTCTGAAGGAAGCTCTGACAAATTTACCTGTGTCATTAAAACCTCGACTGACTAAGATCTGGAAATACTCTATACTGAGAAGGAGAAAGCCAATTAGAAAATTTTACTTCTCAGATCTGCTTGAAGGTCTTTAGCACAACATCTTCCATTCAAGCCTGCAGTTTAGGACAAAATAAGGCTAACACTATGTGATAATACAACAAAAGTCTCACAAACATAGACTTGGAGAAGAAGCTGTTTAAGGAAAAACACAGTAACAAGAAATGATACCAAAAATGCTCTTCAATGTTTTTCATATGATGGGTTTTTTTCAGGTATATTTTCACACTTATATTTGATTTTTGGTTTATTGACTTAGCGTTCAAATGTAAAGTCAAATTTGCATTTTCAATGCTATCTCATTTGCCTCCAAATGAACAACACCCATTCTAAAGATCAGAAGATGAGTAGTCTTAGGCACACATAGCTATTCATGCTTTCTTGTACATGTACAAGAAATACAAATAAGTATGAAAGTAGCCGGAATCTTTTTCATCATCAGGACAGTAACAGTATTCCTCCAGCCAGAATCGTGCTGAAATAATTCATCTAGATTCAGCAGAAAAAATAGAACTGGCTCATTTAGACTATGCATGGGGTAAAACTTTGTATGTCAAAATGTAAAAACAAACAAACGAACAAAAACAAAATGGAAAAAACCCAAAGAAAGATGCATCTGTTTCCACTGACAGCCTCACTGTCCCTGCTCAGCTGTGTCAGTTCTGCCAGTAATGAGCATAAGAACTACTATCACTGGGTTTTGTTCCTTTGCAGTAAATTATAAATGCAACTCCGATGGCAGTACAAGCCATTATAACTCTGACATCAAGAGGCTGAGGCACACTTAAGGCTTGGGTTGATTACCTGTCTTTGAAAGAATCTCTCAAAATTAATCAAATTGCCCTGCTCCCCGCAGAAGAGTACTAATGCGTACCACAGAAAACATACACCCAGCCTTAATTCTGTCCTGTAAGGGATCTAATATAAGGTGCACAGGAGTGGTAAGGATTGGCTGTTCCAAATGGCCTCAAAGAAGCAAGCATATACAGAAAAGTACAGTACAGTGGTTTGCTTTGTATAAATCCCATAGTAACTGTGTGTAAGTTTTGTCTGTAGGATTCCTCCATCGGTGGTAATCACCAGGGCTGAGGGACCAGGGGTAGAGTGGGGCCAGCTGCTTCGGTCTCACCTTCCTCTTGTGTTGGGCAGAGAAAGTTACAGCGTGCCTATAGCTTACAACACTCAAAGATGATGCAGAATTCATGCTGGCTTATGACCAATTCTACCATCATGAATTAACATGGCTTTTCCCCTCCTCTCTCTTCATTTACTGGCAACAAAACTTAAAAATTCCAAACAACCCTTCAGGATTTATGCAAAGTCTTCATGGCCCAGACTACCTTTTGCTATGACATTTTCTTGGTATGGCAAGGACTCTAAAATGCTTCTTTTCCAGCATTTTGGGGAAGGAACCATTCAGATGCTCTACAAGAAGATGCATGATGTTTGACATGTAAAAGGACGATCAATGAAACATCAGCAACATACAAACAGGAGAGAAGGTGGCATGCCTGAAGAATGTACCTATCCTAGAGATTAAAAGGAAGCCAATCAAAGGCCAACATCATACACTCAGTCAACATTACTCCAAAATGAAGTTACTAATCCCAAGGGCTAATTTGTTAAAAGCAGCACTGCAGCCTTTACCTAATAACTTGAATCCCACCACCTTAGGGAGACAATTACTACACTACCAGCAGCCAATCTTGCTGACCTTAGGAGCTGCAGAAGATACCTGCCATCTTCTGTGGGGAGCTGAGGGAAAAAAAGATGTCCAAAAAATGCCTCTGTAGAGAGAAAATTACTATGAACCAAACCTCTCGGACAGTTCAAATATTTTACTGTTTAATGGGGATTGGTGAGCAGCTGGATTCCAGGGCAGCTCGGCAATGTGGCCTCTGTGGCACCTGTTGGTTTGCACCCTCTAACAGCAGGAATTCGGATTAAACAGTAGAACCTGTACCAGAACAGCCTTGCTGCAGGTCATGGGACCCAGCACCAGTGCTAGAGCTCTAACACTGAACTGCTGGAAAGATACAAGCAGCTCAAGAGCCAGTGGGTGCACATGAGCTTGGCCACCACCAGCAGGATCCACACCGAGAAATACTCATAGTAAAAGATGTTACTTCCAAAGAAATCCAGTTGCTTTATTTTGGTCTGCATTGACTCCAAAGATTCCTTCCCAGCTCTCACAGGATCCTTGAGACTGGAGATTTCTTAATGGCCTTGAATGGTGAACTGGCTGAAAGGAAGTGTCCTTGATTTCACTCCGAAGTCTAAGAAGGGCTGGCAGAGGTCACAGGTGCAGCACCAACAGGAACGCCAAAATAAGCTGCTTGAAGGCATAAGAATGCATACCAATTTGTAACGGAAACGTGATTCTATTCCTCTCTCTTCTAGAAAAGCGAATCTTTCATTAATCTTAAAAAAAAAAAAAAGCCCAAACCAGCTCTTCCCTAACAAGACACAAATCTTGCCTGGAAAACCAAGATGAATCAAACCAGAATGCTGCCAATTTTATCTTGGGAGAAGGAAGGAGCACAGTGGCTGCATACCTTCTAGAGCAGTGGCTGTGGGAGCACATCAGCTGGATCGGGAGGAAAAAAACCCCAAAATACCAGTTGGATAGGAAACAAAGCAATCTCCTGAACAGATTATGCTAAGAAATGGCTCTGGAGTTACTGCTCCAAGGCTATGAGAGCAGAAACTGCAGACTCAATTGCTGGGAAAACAACGCCCAACAAATTGCCAAAGAACTGAGAACACAGATCTTCATCATTAATTGGTAGGAAACACTCAACAGTTATATTATTTATAGGAAGTAAATTTGGAGTGTCTTAGCGTGGACGAAAGAAACCTTAGTGTTAATCCCTGCCCGTATGTAGGGGAAAAGGTCACAACTAAGGCTAGCCAATTTTTTTTTTCCCTTTAAGGATCGAGTGAAAGGCCAGATCATGTCTCTGGAAATTCATCACCAAAATGTTACTGGATCGTTTTCTACATCCCAAACCCAGTGGGTACGACAGGCGGCCCATCTGGTGTCTGCCAGGAGCCGAAGTTCCCTTGAGGAGCGAGCCCCCCGCTCCCCCGGCACCGGCGGGGCTGCCCGGCCACCCCCAGGGCCTCAGAGGCTGCGCTGGCACCTGGCCGCAGCACAGGGCACCCTGGCCGCAGCACAGGGCACCCCGGACGGACCGGCTGTGGGGGCAACCTGAGATCTTCCCGCAGCCTCAAGGAGAGAGGTGGCGTCCGGAGACGGGGCGGGGGCAGCGCCCGCCCCCTTCCCTCCTTCCTTCCCACCCCCGTGACTCACCCGCCCGCTCCCGGCGGACAAACTGCCAGCGCCGGAGTCACCGCCCCGTCCCGGCACTCCCGCGGGGCCGCGCCACTGCCCTCCCCGAGCGGGCGCTGCCCCGCGGGACGCGCCAGCCCGCAGCCCTCGGACAGCCCAGCCAGGGGGGCGGCGGCGGCAGAGCCCGCCGTCCCTCCCGCCCGCGCTGCCCCTCCATATTTCCGCCACCTGGAGAGTGTCCATAGAGAACGCCCATGGAGACTGTCCATGGGAAACGCCCATGCAGAACGTCCCCCCGAGGGCCAGCGCCCCCCGCCCAGCCCCGTGTCCCCCGCCCGGCCGCCACCCCCCACCCCGTCACCCCCCCGTCCCCTGCAGCTGCGCCTGCGCCCTCCCGCCGCCCGCTCCCCCGGCGGCCGAAGCCGCCCCGCCCCGCCGATTTGAATATGCTAACGAGGCGGGTAGAGGTTGCCCTATGGCGGGGCTAGGAGGCGGTCACGTGGGGCAGGGACGTGTCCTTGAGGGGCGGGGCCCGACCTGCCCAGGCTGCCTTAAAAACGGGCGGCGAGTGAGGAAGCGCCTCAGTCAGAGCGAGAAAGTGCTGGGGCGGCGGGGTTACGGCTGCTCCGCCCGAAACTTCTGAGTAACATCAACAGGGGGAGGGGAGGGCGGGCGGCGGTGGAGGAGGAGGAGGAAGAAGGTGGTGGTGGGGGGAAGGTTAGCCAGCAGCGCAGCCCTATCCGCCTCTCCCTCACAAACCAGCCTGTGTTGGGCTGAGCAGGCCCCTCACACAAAGGAGGGCAGGGCAGGCAGGGCTGCCCCCCCTTCCCCCCCGCCTCGGCAGAGGGGCAGCGGGGAGGCGCCCTTCCCCGTGCACAGCACTCACAGCCACTTACTCCTCTCCCGTCCCCCGTCTTCTCTCTCTCCCCCTTTCCCCCCCACCCCGCCCAACGGTTCTCCCTTCAGCCCCCTGCCCGCTGTCCATGTAGCCGCCCGGCCGCCGGCCCTCCGCACTATGCCCATCTTACTCTTCCTGATAGACACGTCCGCCTCCATGAACCAGCGCACCCATCTGGGCACCACCTATCTGGACATAGCCAAAGGCGCTGTAGAGACTTTCATGAAGGTACCGAGCTCTGCCTTGCGAGAAGAGGCGAGAGAGAGAGAGCGAGAGTGACTGCGTGGGGAGGGGAGGGGGCGGCAGGGAGCGGGGGGCTGCCTGGGCCGGGGGCGCGGGGAGAGAGCGGGCGAGTGCGTGTGTGTGCGGGCAGGGAGGGAGGGGAGGGCCGGACCGAGCTGAGCCGGGGGGCTCCGGCGGCGGCGCCGCCTCTTGGCTCACCCTCTGCTTTGTCCCCCGTGCCGCAGCTCCGAGCCCGGGACCCGGCCAGCAGGGGAGACAGGTACATGCTGGTCACTTTCGAGGAGCCTCCCTACGCTATCAAGGTAACCCCCGCTCACCCCCCTCCTCCTCGGCCTCCTTCCGGCCCCGCCGCCCCCCGCCCGCCTCGGCCCAGCTGCCGGCGGTCCGGGCAGCGCGGCACACACGGGCTCCGGCGGCGGCGCTGACATCAACATGGCCGACGCTTTCCCCTGTGCGGTGTGTGCGAGCAGCAATGAACTGTGGGGGATATTTATTCAAGTTGGGAGAAGTGACAGCAACTCCAAGGAGAGTTCGGCTGCGAAGGGGCGAGCTGGCGGAAGGACCGACTTCAGCCCGGAGAGCCCGGACTCGGAAGGGGACGGCACTTCCCTCGCCCCTCCGGGGCCGGGAGAGGGAGGCGCACCGCGCGGGGGAAGAGGGTGGTGGGTCCACATGACAGAGGAGGGTGAACCTGTTGGAAGTCAGTCGCTTCACAGTGTAATTGGCTTCCATCTGGAAAGAGCTCTGGGAGTGTGGTGTAAATAGTTATAAGATTTTGGCACCGGTGACTTCACAGAAATTTGTCCTGTGGAACAAAATGCCTGTTTGATAGCTGGGGAACTCTAAGGTTTAGGAGGAGTGCATCTTTTCAGGCTTTTTCGACAGCATTAAATATAAAGTAACTTCTGTTTTATTAGCATTTGTAGTGAGCTGTATGCAGTGTGGAAGGCACTTGGTAGCCTAACAGGAAAGTAAAACGTGTATCTGCAGAATAAGTCTTCTCATGTTTCTCTTTGCAGGCTGGCTGGAAGGAAAACCATGCAACGTTTATGAATGAACTGAAGAACCTTCAAGCTGAAGGACTTACAACTCTTGGCCAGTCCCTAAGGACAGCTTTTGATTTATTAAACTTAAATAGATTAGTAACTGGCATAGACAACTATGGGCAGGTAGGTTGACTATTAATAGGTGAAAAAAATCTTATAACACAAACTTCCCAGAGGTAGCAATTAGCTAGTTGTCCAAAGTGGCATCTTCATGAAATACTCAATATGGGGACTTCTTCAAAAATAAGCAGAGCTCAAATAGCTTGAAGAAATAGTCAGTGATCATAGTTTGGTACTCAACTTACCTTTTTTTAAATTCGGTTATTCCTCAGTTTTTAAGCTGTGACATAGCCTTGAAGCTGACATTCTCAGTTCAACTGTAACTTTTTTTTTCTGTATCAAGTCTGTGTTCAGTACCTTAGCTAAGGAACCTGATACGGTTATGAGAACTTTGCTCTCTCTATACAGTGCTGTATAATCAATTAAGTACAGTTTGGGAGATGAGCCATTTTTGTAATAACACTACATGTCCAAAAGTACTAGAAGGAGCATGACTTTTTGAAAACCATTTCTTTCCAGTGAGTCTACCACAGCATTTCTCTGCATACCTGTATCTTTATAAACCTGCCTGTTGTACCAGAGCCTTGAGAAGTTGTGGTTTTTAAATATCTCTAATGCAACTATCCCTTTAAAGCAGGACTTCTGTTTGGGGTGGGCCAACATTCTTTTGCTCATCGATATGAGTTGCTAAAAGACAGAAACTGTAGGTTAAATGTGTGCATTAGGAAGTGTACCGAGTTCTTTCTGGCACTGGATCAAAGCCTGGATTTGTTTCACTCGAAGGATGTTATTAGTATTGGGCAAAGTATAACATGTATTTTTCACATGGGATGTACTAACTTGAATCTTCCCTTTTTGGTTGTTATTCTCACGTGATGCTTCCTTCACTATCTGAGGATTAGTTACTGCTCTTGGTATTTAAGATGGAAATGTGGTTGTGAACATAAGTCCCTTTCTTCCCCTCCCCTTTCCAGTCTGTGCAGAGTCTGTGTGATAACATGCCACGTCTGTTTGGGAAGGAAATTTGTCATGCTGCATTGTAATGCTTTGCCACTAGATGATCAAGTGAGCCTAAACATTTTTAAAACCCCAATTCAGTGATGAAATTAAAAAAAAAAGTGGTAGTTCCACACATGGCTATATTTTTTCTGTTACTATCTGATGTCCTCATACATCTGTGTGTAATCTTCCCTGTATTTTGATGTTTTTGTTTAGTTATATGAGCTACACGAATCTTTTTGAACAGTTAACCACTGTAGGCACATACACAGAATACTTGCTCTTTCCTGTTGCTACTGGTAATCTAATTCACATCAAATAATTTGCTCTAAGTGAACCAGTTGTGCTCAGCTACTCAATCAAGTGGGCAGTTGAGTTGTCATGATTGTTTTAACTCACAAGTAGTGTTCATTACTGCAATATTCCCTTTTTTCTGTGAAGCGATGACTTTTATCTGTTTTGGTTATAAGTATCTCTGGGCTTGAACTCATCCGTGCTTATGCATGTTTTTTGCTCCATTCCATATGTGGAGCTGGATGTTGAAGAGGTGTTCACATGTGCAGTCAGGTGACTAAATAGAAATCCTAACTCTTTTTAGTGTCTGCAAAAATAGATGAATATATTGCAAGTGCCAGGTCATCTGCTGCTGAAGTCACAGGTTCCCATTTTGGCTGTTCTAATCAAAGTAGCTTTTTTTTTTTTTTACATAAATCAGATATAATTCTGGAGCACTTAATTGGTCCTCCAGCACTTGCAGGGTGAGATCCAGGGCAGTTAACTGTCCCATCACATTGGTCTTTGAGCGCTATGTCTTTTTATCCTGTCTTCCTGTTGTTCATGTCTGCTACCTAAAATTGGCTCCAGATGAATGGGTATTTAACCGTAGTCTGAGAAACTTAAAAATTCAGGAAAATAAGTGATCAGAATGCTCACTTGAATTTGAAATAGTTTTCACTCAGAACATCAAGTGCTGATTCTCTTTTTTTAAAGCACCTGCAAATATTAAGATCACAAAATAGTGGTTAACTAAAATACAGCAGGCAGATGTTTGAAGAATGATTATCTTAGAGTGGGAGGAGATAATTTTACAAAAAAGCAACATTTAGACTCTCTTAGGTGTGGTATTATGTGACATAATAAATCCAAACTTTTATTAAGCGCCTTTTTTTTTGTGGGAAGTCTTTCTGGCTTAAGATCTTTTGACTAACTTTCTTGTATTTTAGTGTACTGACAAACTTCTAAGATATTTGCCAAGATCCACTTGTTTCACGTTTGAATTGTAAAACAGACTTTTCTTATACATGCAAATGACAAGACATGATATAAGCTTGATGGGATTCTCTGGTTATGTCATCCAGCAGTGTGATATTTTGTCCCCCTACTGAGTATGAACTTTTTGTTTGAATGGCACTGTGACTCACTTTACTTGATTTCTTCCAAAGTCGGCCAGAGTTCTCCATCAGCTGACATCCTGAACAAGAGTGATGGCTGAATGGTCATTCTGAAATTGAAGAAAATCTCCTGCTTCATATTTTCTTGCAACTTTAATGTTTGGATTTTTATTATGAGTGTTTATCATACTACTTAGGTAAATAAGTACTGACTCAGTTACTCAAAGATTGAGTTATCAAGTGGTCAGATGATCACTGCGTCTCGCATTTAGATCTTAAAGGGACACTGTCAATACATTTAGATTGTTAAGAACCTGGAAGATTTTTTTCAAAAGCTATTTCTACTACTAATGCTATGTTATGACTTTATAAACACTTTATCTTAGGTAGGATTGGTAGATCCAGGTTTTTGTGAAGGCTTTTGTCAAGACAAAAAGGTTTTGGAAAGTACACATATTTTAAGGTGGCTGTTCCTTTAACTTTTGCAGCATTTTGAGATTGATAAATTCAGTATTATACTGCTCGAATCCAATAATAGCTTTTCCCCCCATAGTATGCTTTGTGATGATTATGATAGCAGAAGAATGAATGTTCAAATAGGGTGTCAGCTTTTAGCCTTTGCTAAAAATAGCGGTCCTTCTCACCTTCTGCATTTTTATGGAGAGCTTAGGAAAAATACAGGATTTAGATGTCTTCAGGAAGAAAGCAGTTTAAACACATGAATTTCAGGAAGCGTTTACTGTCATACAAAATGTTGTTCTTGATTAGCCCAGTTTGCACTTAGCTAATTGACTTCTCTTATTTTTCTCCAGTTAAGCTTCTCCATTGTTTTAGGTAGTCTGAAATACTTAGCCTTTTACTAGCAGATTTTTTTTTTTTGTCCTCTTGGAATACACTAAGCCTTAGAACTATGGTTTGTTCAGCAGTACATGTATAGTCACAATTTAACTAAATAGTTTTGAGTGAAGTAAATGTGCAGTTTGTAATCGTTGATAGAAGGGTTAAACACTAATAGGTGTGTTTCTGTGGAAACAGAAAACATGGGAAAGGTAGCTGCTGTTATAGTAAAAATGTAAACAAATGATTGAAATGAACTGTCAATGTACTTCAATTATTTGAAGTTTGTAGTGAGATTTTGAAGATTAAGCACTGAATCTAAGGTAGGTAAAATATACGTTTCAATAGAGTTTTGATATTCACATGCAAAGGACCAACACAGCACTGACGAAACTAGAATCTGACAGATGTTCGAAATTGCTAAAGCTCTGATTTTCCCATACCCCAGGTGTTTCACCTTGCTCGTTGATATTTGTGGAATGAAGGTCTCCTATTTTTTTTCAGCAGTATTGCATAGAATAAGCTTTGAGAGGCTAAAATACACTTATCTAAGTGGATTTCAAAGTGATTGAGTTGATACATCTAAGCATTTTTAGAGATTTTATTTCAGGGTAAAATTTTGTTTTAATATGGCAGATAGAGTGTTTTTCAATAACATAAGCTTTTTATGAGCTTTTTATTCCCTTAGAGTATCTTGCACATATTCTTCAGCATTGTAATTATTATTGATACAGTAAAACTGTGCTAGATATCAGTTTGACTTTTAAAGAAATTTGATGTAAAAAAAAGCACATGCTAACTTAGTTGTTTTGCAACAGAACAGTCAACCATAATGCTTCTGTAATGCAAGTGGACTTAATATAAGTATTTTTCAATCACAGTGCTGCCTGGAGTTAGAGTAATACATGAAACACTTGTTTGGATGACTTACCAGGCTGTGTGCAGTCTTGGTGAAAGCCTCTTTTTTTTTTTTTTCCTGCAGTGCATTTCACATATGAACAGAAGCATAACTAAGAAATATTGAGACAAACTAAAATCCAAATGGAATTCAACTGATTAAGAGTATTTTGGGAACTTAAAAATATGCTGAGGGCTGGAAAGAGATATTTCTGATCTGGAAATTGGAAGGTATTCTGTATTGTTGGCATTGTTTTAAACACCTTAAGTTTTTTCCAAGTGTTTTATTCATACCACATATGACTATCAAACAATACAATCTTAGGTTAACTGCTACTTCATAGTTCTCTCTGAATATATGGTTAGACCCATTCATAGCTACAGTAGCAGAATTGCTGATGTGTTCACACAGTAAAACTTAACATTGGTCTGTAGAGATCAGCATGCTTTGCTGTAATGACTTAAATACTACAGTATTCCAAATACAGGTAAATAGCATACCTAGGAGATCAAGTCTAATCATCCTTGTAGGCACAAGAGAGCTTTAAGTCATGTGTTGTAGGCTGACTCCTTGCTTGTGTGCTTATCCATGTCTAGGATCTTCTGAACTTTTAAAACCCACAACAATCACATGTGAAATATTGTCCCCTGACATGGACTGCGTTATGTTTTTGCAGTGATGTTCTGTTTTCTTTAAGTTGTTGAACAATTTTATTTTCCCAATAGGTTTCTGAGGATTTTTACTGGATTTCCTTGTTCTCAAAAGTCCTTAGAGCATGGCTTTTGTCTTGGCATTGTGGGATCATAAACCCTGCACTGAAATGGCCTGTGTTGAGTCTGCCTCCAAATTTGGAACCAAAGTTTAGGTTAGCATTTCCTGCTTTGTCATGTTGGCACAGTTGCACGGGCAGTTTACTTCCCATGTTGGTAAAGGCAGAGGTTTGCACTTCTAGAGTAGTTCTGTTCTGTTTGGTTTTTTTTCTCCCATTCCCCAACAAAACCAAATGGGAGTAGTAAACAAAAAAGCAAGCTTAAGCATGGCAGAAGTATATATAAGAAACATTTTCTCATGGTCTTTTGTGGAATACAAATGGTTTTAACATACACCTATATTCCTGCTAATGTCAAAGAGCTGTATGTGAAGTGCAGGTGAAAGCCATTCTCAGTTGCTGCATGATGAAATTAAGCATATTGGTTTGAATTTATACCTTTTAGGGCGTAACTTTAAACATGCCATCTTGTCCACCCTTGGAATCTTTGTAATTTTTAGTTAGTTTTGTTTTATAAACACCTTGAATGAGAGGTACAGCAGGCACTCTTAAAGTGTGTTTTCACATTGTGAGGTGGAACTGCTTGCCGTTCAGCCTTGCTAGCACAACAAAACTCACTGAAAGTCTCAATAATAAGTGTTCTGAAAATCACATTTTTAGTTCTAATCCAATGTATTTTTTTAAAGAATTTAAAACAAGCTTATACAAAGGACTTTATTTTTTCAAGTGAAAGCAATCTCATCAGTCTGTTCCACTAGCAGAAAGAAGTGGGGTACTTCATCATGCTCTAAATGTGCTTTGACCACTTCTAAATACTAAGCACTTAAAGATTCAGTGTGATTTGGAAGGGGCAGTACTTTAACATGTTCATTGTGGCTTTGATTTTTAGGGTGTCAGATGAGCACAGTTGCACTGCCAGAGCTTAAGCAGATGATACAGATATCTGTCTGTGGCTGATATTCTTGGATTCGCTAAAAAGTCATCAGAGGAAGTCTGAGGACAGTTAAGAGTACCAAAATTTTATCTCTTGGCTTGACTTTCTGGAACAGTTTATTTACTTCAGGTCATTATAGACTCCTTGGATATGCTAATCTTTGTTATTTGGGTGCTCCTATAGCTGAAGTGTATTTGCATTCCATCACAACCAGTTGTCAGAGGGGCAGCACAAATACCCATGGATAATGAGCCAGGAGTTTGATTATCTTGTGAAATACAAGGTGGTTGGGTTTTTTTGGGTTTTTTTGTTTGTTTGTTTGTTTTGCTACTATTTGTCATTGTTTATTTTCTTTAAGGTTGTTTTCACTTTTCTAACTAAATAGTTACTTTTAGTCTTGGTTTTCTGTTGTAGACAGTCCATATCTCTGAAGGTTGAAGGGAAGAGCTGTTACTTTTGAATGTGTCTGAGTTTTAATTCAGCTGAGGCTCAGTTGAAACTGTTGTGTGTCTTGAGAGCTTGCTTGCTGTTGCTTTTTTCTTCAAATACATTCTGTACCATTAACAACATAGTCTTTTAGTTCATAGAATATTCTCATATCTGTGTCTCCCACTTGAAGACTTAGTGAAGACACAACTTCCTGTTGTGTTTTTTAGCATCATGTTGTCTGGCCCTTTTTCCAAGTTGTTTTCACTTGTTTATATAACAGCTTGGAATTTCATGTAATTTTTGAGCATTTTATCTTAGCTAATACAGAACTCTTTATTAAATGTCCGGTTTTCATTGTGTGATTATGTTGATAATTTTAATTTTCCAAAGTTTAGACCAGTTTCATTTAAGGAAAAATGAATGCCACATTAGGAGGTAATGGTTTTATGTGTATGTAGGATCTTTCATATATATTAAAAGATACTTGATTTTTTTTTTAAGGTGAACTAGCCTGTGAGCAGTAAGATTTCTGATGATTCTGAAGTATTTATGTGATGTCTAGAAAGGATATCACGTTTGTGAAGTATTTTCTATGTATCAGTATATTTTTACTCTTGTAGTTTTGAATATTAACAGCAAGCAGGATTTCAGGTTTTCCGGATTGCCAGTGTATTTTACAAAAAAGATAAAAGGGATTTATTTAATCACTCCAATACCATCAAGTTGGCCCCAATGGACTAAGTTTTTCAAAAATGGTATAGGCAATTTCAGTCATAAACTATTGAGAAATTAGGTATCTTATCTAAGCACCTGTTGTTTTCATTCTAGAGATAGTGTCTCTGCCTAAGTTAATTGATTTGCCCTAGCTTGCATGAATCTATAGTCCTATCTATAGATTGAAACCTGAATTTTCCAGTGGGGAAATTAAGTTAGTGCTTACAGTTAAATTAAAATATGCAGGTAAGAAGTTGCTAGATGCAAGATATAGTACTAACCTTCTCAGGAACCTTGAATGACTGTTATTGGACGCTGAGTAGATAAGATTTCTGATTGTATGAGAGGATAAGAGAACTTGTCAAAATCTGATCCTACTCTAGTTATTCTAACATGGGTGGTCAGTGTGGATCTTGCAGTACTGCAGTGGTAGGTAACTAAAATAGCAAATAAGTGTTTATTATGTGTATTGTAGTTCTGTGCTTTGAACTTCAGAGGTCTTTTAGAAGACTGACCTAGCAGGAACCGCAGTGCAGATGAGGTCTTTAGTATGGGATTTTGACAGTGATTCAGTGACATACAAATTGAAAGTTATTTTTAATGTTTTGTTGACTTGGCAAGGAAACTTTAATCTGAAAAACCACATTTGGTATCTTCTCAGTGTAGCCACTCCCATTTCCCTTAATTTATGTTTGGTTTTTTTCTCGTCTGCATGTAACTGCTACTGCCTGGGGAGAGCAGGGTGTTAATCTTTCATTCAGTAGTAATGTTTTACTTCCCAAATATTCGTCTGAGAAGCCTAGCCATGAGTAGTGTTTTATGATATATTATCTGAATACACTATGCATTTTGTCAAGCTAGATTGAACAAATTCAGAGTAATTATCATTGGAATCAATTTAGGGCACTAACATTCTATTTTAATGCTCTGTATACAGAACAAGTGAAAAGTGGCCATCTCTTTCTACCCTTCCCTGCCCCCCCATCCCTACTTTGAATCCCAGAGTGCCAACTTGATTGTATGCATCTATTGTAAGACATCTTCAACTTAGATGCCCCCTCTGCTCTGGAACTTACAGCCTCTCATGTGTTGATAGTTGTGCCAAACTTGCTTCAAGTTGTGAGTGTGACTTTATGTAGTAAAATAAATCAGTGAGGGATCAAGGAATGATTGATCAGCTGGATTGTGAACTCTGGTGGTTCAGAATTTGTTCTAAAACAGCTAAGTTGTTCCTGCTGTATTGGTGATAAACTCAAGGAGGGAATTGTGGGGGAGTCAGGAAAGTTACTCAGAAGAGTTGTCCTCTGTTTGTAGGTCAATAACCTACTTTCAGTCAGCTTGTCAGTCCTCTGGATTGTTAATCCCCCAAAAAGGTGTGGAGATTTTTGTACAGAACTGTCTTTTCCGATTGGTGGTATTTTGGTTGGGTGTGTTTTGATTTTGTGGGTTTTTTTGTTTGTTTGGTTTGGGGTTTTGGTTTTTTTTGTTTTGTTTGTTTGTTTTTTTGTTCTGGTTGGTTTTTTTGTGTTTTCCCTACTCAGTGTGCTGACAACTGTAGGACTCATTACCCTTCTCCAGTATATAGAGAACAGAGACCTGGCTTAGCACTGAACTGCACTGACTGAGCCAGGACCAGCTATGTAAAGTCATTGCTGTGAAGCAGAAAGGCAGCTGTAATTAGGGACTTGATCCAGGACTTGACAAGGTCAGTTATATTTGGAATAAAATGTTCAGAAATATTTTTAGGAAATATGACCAAAATCATCATAAACGCAGAGTCTTTGGACTTTAAAGTTATGTTTGGTATGGTTGATTATTTATTTTTTTTTTAAAAAAAGTTTATAAAAGCTCAAATATAACCTGTTTTTAGCAGCTTGCATCTACTATATTCACTCAGACAGCTTTGAAAACTGCAAGGATTTGTTGGTCAATTAATCCAATTTCAGATGATTGAAATAGTGATTCAGTTACTAATCTGTAACTAACTGATAAAGTGCATCTTTTTCTTTAACTGACAATTTCCATTACATTAAAAATAAGGTCCAAGTTGTGATCACAGTTGCTTTTGCTGCTTATGTAGTTCATTTAATTTAATTTGAGAGAGCTAAAGTTCTTTCCTTTGCGAGATTAACATATATCTGTCATGTAAGTACTTAAATGTTCCAAATGTTGGTGGCTTTTTCCTCATTCTAATGCCGGTTTTCACTGTCCATTTACTTGCTGCAATTCATTATATATGAAATATGTTCTGTGTATGTTTTCCCTTTTTTTTTTTTGAGACTGTCACATAATTGTGAAAGATAGGACTGAATTGTTTTTGAAACTTAGCAAGGACCTTATCTAAATTGGAGCACTTAGAAGTTAATCAAGCAGTTATCACTTATATACTATGATATTTAAAACTCAATTAAATCTGTTCTTAAATGAAAGAAACAGGACAAACCTATATACTAAACTGTAGTTTTTGAAATTCTGACTTACTAATGTTGAGACTTCTGTGATTTAGGCATGTGAAGACATCAGGGTATCTTGAGGCTTTAAGCTTGATGTCTAAGTAAATTCTACCACGTATTCATCATTGTTCAACATGAACAGAGTCTTAAACTGTTCCCTTGACACATGCCTTCTGTCTTCACATGTGCACTATTCGATATGGAGATTTTGTATTCCAGATGATCAGTTCTTGCATTGAATCTCCTTTTCAGACTGCTTTGAGTTGCCTTTTTTGGTTTTTTTGCTGTTAGTTTTGGTTTTGTTCTTGGCACAGACTTTTTGAGAGAATTCCAAAATGACTGAAGTTGCACAATTAAATAGTCTTTAAGCAGTACATTCAGTGCCAGACTTGGAAACCCAGAATGTGTAAAGTTATGAGCATCTATAAAAATGATATTAAGCACAGAATTTTTTTGTTACATGTTTCAAGATGGATATGAAATCATTGCCTATACAACACACACTTGCAAGCTCAAGCAAAGCTAACAGCTGATATGGTTAAATATATTTCCGTGATTTTTATTTTTGAAAATGGGTTTGTCTTTTTTCTTGTGCAGTTCAGATGTTTTGTCTCTGTAGTATTTCTAATTGTAGAAGTGATATCTAACTGGAGCTTTGATTTTTATTACAGCTCTCAGACTGGGCACGGCTAGTGTAAGATGGCATATGTTTGGCAGATCAGTAGTTAATCAAAGCCATAAATAGTTATTTTTTTGAAGATTTTTGAAAATAATGCTTAGGACCAAAATACCGAGAATTAATTTTTTTAATCCAATTTATTTTCCCAACTACCTTAAATTTCCTTTTCATAAATGGAACTTAGGTAACTTGTGTTATGGAAATAATGGTTGTTTCAAGAATTCTCCCTTCATTCTTATATTTTGTAACTGATGTGCTGAGGAGTTTGATCTCTGGTTCAGCTTTAGAAAAAGTCTACTGTTATAGTTTTGTTCTACTTCGAAAACTTTTTGCTAACTGGTTTCCTTTTTTTTTTTTTGTTTTTTGTTTAAACCTGCAACTGATTTGTTCTAGTTGCCTGAAATACAGAAAGCTTCATACCACTAAATGTCCTAACTAGGTGTGGAAAAATTTACATCTACTACTAGTCTGTAGTGCCAGTAAGGGATGAAGCAAAAACCATGTAACTATCTCATAATCCTTCATAGATATTCCACATAAGAAACTCTGGTGCATGTCTTGGGTGTTGTAGTAACTCTTAAGTATTTGTAATGTAGTTAACTAAATGTAATGTAGTTAACTAAAGAATTCTCTAGAACATGGAGAATTAGTTTGCCTATAATAACCTTACTGTAGTCTATAGAGAAGGGCAGCTGTACGTAGCTGAATTCAGGTTCTGTAATCTCTTCTCCTCATGGAGGAAAGATCTCTCTTGGTAGCCATCATTACTGTAAAATGACTGCTGTTGATACATTGACTTTCACAGTGTGAATGAGTGCAGGGGAAATCATTACTGCTTGAACAACATTTTCTGTTTCTTTAGGGAGAAAGATGGTGGGTTACTGGAAGCATGAGTTCAGACCTTGATAAATTCTAGCAGACTTTATTAAAACTCTGTTTTCAAGGTTTTCTCCAAAAGGCAAAATGAATGTTTATGGCTGAGCCTTCCAAAAGATGGGTAATTGGCAGCAAAATGGAGAAGTGGAATGATACAGTGTGTGCTGCCCTGGTGCCATAAAACCATGAACCAACTGTTGGATTAAACAGTTAGATTAAGAAATTAGAGTTCAGTTAATGATTACTTCTTATTTATACTTATGCAATTACATTTAGGGGTTTTAGGTATACAGTTTTGAGATGGTATGCAAACAGAGCATGTCTCAGGTTTATCTTGTTACTCAAATCACCTCATGAGGGTAGGTTTTGTTAACTTGTGCCCCCTCTACTGGCTAGTATTCCAATTACAAAGTAAAATACAAGTTCATGTAGATGAGGTTCCCTCTGATATGCTATTTTGGCCAAATATCAATTTACAAATGTTCCTTTTATGCCGGTAAAACTACAGAAAAATCCGTGTGAGTTCTGATTTGTGAGAATCAGTGGTGGTGTTGAGAGTTGGTGTTTTCATAGTACATAGTTACTGTTATGGGCACAGTCAAGACTTCAGCATTTTTTCTTTCCCTCATCCCTCAGTTGAAGAGATTTGATGTCTTTACCCACCCTGTGTGTGTATATTGTTTCTTCTATAGAGGAATTAGATCCTTATGATTATTGGAACTACAGAGGACTATACTTTGGACTTTTAAAAGCTGCTGCTATCAACCTGCCTTGCTGATGGTCATTTTCCCCTTGAGATGCAGAGCTCTCTTATTTTGGTTGTAGTAAGGGGATCTCTCAGATTATTTTTAACCGGTTCTTTCTGAAACCTGTCTGTGGGTGAGGTAGTATTCCCAGCTGCCTATCATGAAGGGAAGGCAGAGCAGAAGTCCTCGCATCTTGGATACTGCAGGGAGAGCTAGAAGATTTCAGTATTATAATAGAAAATGTTTCTCCATGCTGTAGATGTTTGTGGACTAGCACTAATAGTAAGAATCCTCCTGCTGTCCTTCAGCCATTTCAGAAAAACACTGGGCGTTTTATCTTGGTGGTAGTGTAATTTCTGGAATAGGGCTTTCATTAGGTTGTTTCTTAAGATTGCTGTTTGTGACTGATCTGGTGTCTGTCTTTCCATTAATAAGGCATCAAGGGAGATTTCTGGTTTACATTAAAATCTGTTTTATGACTTAAAATCTTGGTAATAGATTTCAAAACACTTATCCTGTGTAAAACTCAAACTGGTTGCTGTAGCTTTCATCAAAGTTTCTTCTGAGACTTATGAAAGTGATCTTGAAATACATCTGCTGTACAAATATCTGATCATCTACTACTAAGACAGAATTGCTACCACTGCAAAACTGTATTATATATTGAATAATCAACAGCATCAAGGGAATATATCAATCTTTATGGACAGCAAGACAGAGATGAGTTAGAAGCTTTCTTTGTGCGTGAAGTCTGTCTTGTCAGATCTTAATCCCGTACGGACAGAATTCCAGTATGTTCTTCAGCTCTTACTCATTCAGGTTGAAGTCACAGAAATCTCTGACACTGAAGATGTTCCTGTTCAAGGAGTCAATTTCAATTCTAAACCAGCCATAATAAGTATTACTTTTATCATGCAGTTTCAGCCACTTGTATAACGCCATGATAAATTTAGAGGTGCTGTATTTTTCAGTCTGGCCACAGAATTATGGAGCTCTGTGTTTGTGACTTGGGAAACAGTTGTGTGAAAGCATAAAATACAATTGGTTCTATAGGTCTTCACAGCTATATTGATTGGTTTTGCAGGAACAATAGAAAATAGTCAAAGCTGCTGAAAATGTGAGTAGGACAAGTAAAAAGTTGCACAAGATGCTACAGCTCTTACATAATTGTACCTCTGTGTGACTGATAGTGTTCAGCTTTGAGCAATGAAGGGGAAAGTCTAAAAATGTTAACTTATGTCTTAGACACTTTATGATTTTGCTAAAGTGTAACTGAAGTTTCTAAGATACAAAAAGTCAGTGAAAACCGTGATTGATTTGGACTGTCTGGTTTAGCTTGAAATTCAAGTTCAGTGTTTTGGTATTTTTTTATGCTGTTATCAGTTAAAAATAGCTTTAAAGCTAATAATTTTGCTGTCATTCTTACTTTCAGATTTCATTTTAAGCTATTGTTTTTGAACAATGGTTGCTCACAGATTCTCAGGAGCATGTATGAGAATGTTGACCTTTAAAATTCTAGGAAAAAAAAATTATTGAACTGAAAAACTGATAGTGCACTTTTGTATTTCCTGGTCAGATATCTGAGTTTACTGGCATTTAGGGCTGATACTTGTGAAAATGAAAAGGCTCTGCTGAGATAATATGATGGGAAATGGATGTGCAGTACAACTTCTGTTAAATTTTGTGATTTACTGAAATGAAAGTGTACCTTTTGGAGGTTTATTATGATCTCAAAATGTGTTTTTTTCCAATTATTAGTAATCTGTTAAAAATATACACTGTATTTCAGTTCACATTTATTTTCAACTTCTAACCTTTCTTGGGCATGAAGTTTTTGTACCACTAAATATTTTTTTTTTACAGTAGTTGCTTGTTGAACACATCACTTTTAGTCTCTGATTTGGTGTGTTTTGGTTATGTTTCTACCCCATCTATTTCTTGAGGTTTTCAGCACTTCTGACTCTGAAATTACTATTTAAATATGTGCATTGAAATAACAGTAGTCTTAAATCAGTCTTCTCTTACTGCATGTACAATATTGTATACTTGCATGTGTAAGGTCAAAGTAGCTCTTGAATTCCTTTATTCCTTGGAAGAAGGAAAAAAATCATTGGTGTGTTAATCAGTCATGCTGAAACTTGATGCTAAGCTACTTTCCAGTGGAAGTGAATTCTTAGTTGTGAGAGTCTTAACTAGGCAACAATGTGTCTTGATAGTAATTTGATCCTGGCTTGATCTGAGAACATCGCACAAGTTGAGATGAGATGACTGTACCTCTCACTGTGATGCCTGGTTAGTGGTGTGAAGCTCAGTGGTGCTCACAGCTCTGTATTTGTTTTGTATTATCTGAGCTACTTCAGCTGGAGACCAAAGAAATGGCAACCAATGCAACTGAGTTGCTTTGTGATTTGGAACGAGTAGTTGTGAAGCTGTCTAATTGTTCAAATGAAAGTGTTGTGTAACAGGTTAGTTAGTTTTAAAGCTTTGAATATCTTGCTTGTTCTTTTCTTAACCAAGCAAGCTTGCCCTGATATTGATGCTGAGTTTTAAATAACTTTCTTCCAAAAAGAGGGGTGTGGGTCATCTTGATGCCTATCTGTCTTTGAAAATGTGGATTGTAAGTGAAAGAAAAAGTCCTCCTTGTACCATGTTACAGTACTTGGTGGTTGAACAGGATCATTAGCTGGGTGCTTCCTAGTACTTTCTTTCACCGCTGCTACAAACCTTCAGAAGGAAAAGCAATTTACTGAAAAGAATTTGCTTTTGAAATAAACCCTCATGGTGATTAGTTAGTTGTCCAAATAAGTTGTGAACAGGCTTATTATTTACACCTTGTTATCCTGAGCTGCTTTTCAGTGCATTGCAGCATACCTGTGAGTTGCCAAAGAGCTGGTAGTGTACACTGTCACCCAACGTCACTGCATGTCCAAAATAATTGGGGTGGACTGAATTGGTTACCTATGTGTTTACAGTCAGTAGTGCTACTATGTATTTTGAAGAATATGATATTTCTAAGATGTGTAAATTCCAAGTGTTATATTTCTAGAGGAAGAGAAATGGAAAGCAATTTGATTACTGTAGAATTAGATTAATTAGATTGATGTAAAGTTCTCAACCATTCATTGACGAAAGAGCTGCAGTTTAGTTAAAAACATTGGTAAGTGTCTGGAATTTAATTTTGTGACATTTACAAAATGTCTGAGTTTTGAGAGCTTATTTATATAAGAGGATTTTTTTTTTTTTTTAGAAATACTTGGCTTACTCCTGGTTTTGTGTGCCTTCATAAAGCAAAGGTGGGGAGCATGGTCAGAAGAGTCCGTGGTGTTCTTTAAAAATTAACGACATGGAAATTTTTAGTCAAAAATAGTAGATCTCAGTAATGGGCATTTTAACTGAAAATCTTCCTGATACATTCTGTTTCTGAATCAACTCTGAATGAGTTGATTCTTAATATGTTGGTGATCATCCTTTTTACAGGTAGAATGCTTGTGAAATTATAAAAATCAGACTGAAGATGAAGACATTTCTCCCTCAGACGAGTTTCTTGGGGGAGCTGAAGTTTAGAAACTCTTGTTTCTTCCCTTATGATTTTATAATCATTCTAAGATCAAACTGGTTAAATTTAAGGCTTAAATTTTAGATGGGTAAAATTGAGAAAAAGTATAGTTGAGAAATTAAAAAGTTCTTAAAGATAATGAGGAATATCCAGGTAATAGGGGTTGTCAGAGACTAAATTTTTAATACTTAATTTCAAATAGCACCACAGTATTGACACAGAGCATTGCTTATGACACCTTAATATAAAAATCTTACAATTTTTATTTAATGTAATTTAATTTTTACACATTTATTAGCAATAGGTTTAAAGTATTTTTATGTTCTGTACTTGCGAGAACAATGTTCTTCTCCTCTAGTTAGAAACCCTTTCAGTAGTATTTCAGTGCAATGTAATTAGCTTCCAGCTGATGTTTTGCAGTTGTGGTAAACTATTAGTTGGCAAATAACGTACCATAACTGTTTTTAAGAATTAAATAAGGCTAAAAATTCTTATGAAGTTATTTTAATTAAATTGAGTTGGTTTTGAGAGTCCTTAAATTCTTTTAAGTAATTGTTTAAATTGGCTTATGAACTAGCTTAGCTTTCATAGGAGAGATTGATTGCCTTGTTTTGATTTTATTCCTTCATAATTTTTGTAGTAATGGCATGCTATTTTAAAAGAAATTAAGATTTTTCATGAAGATTTGAAAAAATATTGAGCAAATAACTTAATTTTTTGTTGGCATACAATAAACTGATCACTGTAAATGTGGTCTTGCCACAGTAGTCAAACTGCATACCCCTCACCAAATATATTTCAAATTGTTTGGTAATATTTCTATTCTAAGCACACAATCAGTAGGTGATCCTTTATATTTAATGGGTTCTAAAAAAATGGATTTTCAAGGCCTTTTTCTTAAAACCTGTTAGCTCTCTCCTAATATTTTTACAGTCAGTTGTAAGCATTCATGAGCTAGTTTGTCTTTATAAGCAGAACAAGGCTGTGGGTGTAGTTATATTTTTCTTTGTTTTCTGAAGAATGAAAACAAGGCTTTGATCTTGGCAAGAGAAGAAGGGTAGGACTAACTAAACAAAATATTATGGTGACTTTTATTCAGTCCATTTTTAACCCTAGGTAGAGTGGAATGTGCTACCTGGTCTTGGAGTTGATATGTGCATGGATTACTTTGGAATTCTCTTTTTCAGGAGGGACAGAAAGCTCCTAGAATACTGGCAGTAGGAAAAGGAAGTGCCAGTAACTGACCAAGTCTTTTTGTTACAGCTGGGCTAGTTGAATGTCATGGGATCATAAAATGTCTTGTCCTGTATGTGTTTGTCTTAAATGATTCGTATAGAAAGTTTATGTTTTTTAAGTATTTGTTTCTGAAGTAAATTTTGCATGTTTGATTGAACCACTGTAATCAAAATGTAACTGATGCTATTTATGTCAGTGTTAATACATAGAGTATTAGTTCTTAACCCAGGGTCATGATCCCAGGATACTATGCTAATGCTTTACTTGGGCACATGATAATTAAATCACACAAAATCAACCCTGCAATAGGGGGAATCAAAAGTATATTTTTTGAGGGGATGGTTGCTTCTCCTAACAACTGCTAGTTTGTCAGAAAACTACAGTGCACATTATTTGTGAAGTGCTGTGTTACCCACTTTTGCTGTGTTTTTGTATACGTTTATTACATACAGATATGTTAAGTAGCTAACTTTTCATGGCCTAACTGTAAAAAGACTCAGAAGTCCATTGCACTGTACTATATGTAGTATGTGAGAATAAATACCTCAGGCTTCATTGTTTTGTTACTGGGTATCAGTGGCATTTAATGACTGAACAGAACGTTATGAATTTGTTACACCATTTTAAGTGAAACTGCTTTTTTTTCCCCTTAGGGTCGAAACCCATTTTTTCTGGAGCCAGCAATAATTATTACAGTTACTGATGGAAGTAAATTAACCACTACCAGTGGGATACAGGAAGAGGTAAGGTCTGACCTCTGTTTACAGCAATGTGTACTGAACATGGTGTTACACTACTGTTTACAGTAGGAGCATAAATGCTCATTAATAGCTTAAACTTGCATGTGTTTTGCTTTTAATTTAAAGTATTTTTGTGCAACAGTACTCCAAAAAGCTGAGTAACTTCTTACTTACATCATGTGAGAGAAGTCTGTGATACAACTGTTTAGTTGTATCTGTTTAGTAACCTAGGTTTGCTATTTCTGTCCAGGGAGTTCATGGCTATTCAGATGTTGTTAGCAGAAGAAATTGATTTCTATAAAGTGTTTGTCTTTAACTGGTCTAGATATTAGTTCTTTGTGTATAGATCCAAGTTAACAAACTAATTTTCCAAAGGATGTGGTCACTAGAGAGTGTGTGAAACGTACCAGTTTCACGCTGGATTCTTAAAAATAAGTATATAATGTATATAATCAAATCAGTAGTCCTTATAGTCCAAGATAAGAGCTGAAGAAATGTATTTCAAATTAAATCTGTAGAGCAGTTTAAAATCAAGATCTTAATGTTCTGGAGTACCCGCTCAGACATCTGGCAAACTCAGAGCTATACTGATGCACTGAACTATTTTTAAATTACTGGCTGTTCTGAGTTCTTTCCTTAAAAAGATGGAAGTCACTGGGGATAGGGTTGGTCTGGCCAGCTCAATGCCCATTCCATGCAGTAGTAAAAACCCCAACCAAATCAAACAACAACAAATCCCTAAGATCGTTCCCTTTTCAGGGAAAAGATTAATATCGAAAGGTCTGTTTTAAAACTTAAGAGGAGGATTCAGTCTTTTGCTTGTGCTACACCACATTTGACTATACAGATTAGCTTGTCATACATAGCTGTTCATTACTTACTCAGATTTCTCCTAATAATCTATTATATTGCATTCTTACAGCACTTACAGAAGTTGTCTGTATGAAAAGTGGTATTTGAGTGTTTTTGTAATGTATCTGACTTAGAGGAAGAAAGTTGAATGACCTCATAATTCTATGTGGACTACTAACAAATGAGCATAGCCAGTAACTGAAAGGGAATTCCTGGATCCATGATAACAAGTAGGTTATATGTATAAAAACTTCACTTCCATCATATTTTTTTACCCAATAAGCTATTTTCAGCTTAATCTGGTGATTGAATGGGTGCGGTCCAAAATACCAATAGAAGACACTGAAGTGTCACACTATTCTACAACACACAGTGGTGTTAGCAGCAGAGTACTGTTCTGAGTAGTCTCTTAGCTATGTTTCTTGAGGAGAAGCATCTTCTTTGCTGCCGGATGACTAACTTGTAAAATCTGACATGGGCAGTCTGGAATTACAGACACTGAGGTGCACAGAGGTTAAGCAAATGACATCTTGGTGGAGGCTGAGAACTGGGTTTGTTCAGCCTTTGGTAGAGAAGGCTGTAGTGTTTCATCACCATTTGCAACAACTTAAAGGGGCAGGGAGCCTGGCTTTTCTTGGAGGTACACAGGGCTGAAATGAGAGGCAGCAGCTGCAAATTGTACAAGAGGAAATTCTGATTGGATATCAAGAAACTGTAACTATGTGGGTGACTGAACGCTGGCATAGGTTGTCCAGTGGTTGTGGAGATAGTAAAAGCTGAACTGGACAACGCCCTGAGCAGTCAAAAGGCTCTGGACTGTATAGCCTTCATGTGTCGATTCTAATGCACACAGTGCTATGATTCTCTTACATTTCCTTTCATCTTGTTCATTATCCAAAATGATTTAGATAAGAAAGCTGTATTGTTTGTCATAAGCTCTTTTACAGCAAGAGTCAGGATTTCTTTTTTGTAACCAGCAAGTTTTTTTTTCCTACCTTTTCCTTTAAATGTGGGTGCAACTTTCTTACCTTAGTCTTCACAGGAAGATATTTTCTTAGGCAACCATTTGGTTATACAGTCACATCTTTAAACTGTTGTAACTTATGTTGAGAAAAAGGGTTTTCTGGTGACTGCTCTAATCTAGTAAATTTAGGCTTGGCTCATGAGCAGTGCTGACTGGTAAGTGCATGCTACACCTAGAGTTTTAGAATGATTGTGACATTGGGCCAAATTTGATGCATAATTTGCCAATTGTTCAGTTATGTTCTAGAAATGCAGAATCTGCTTTAATGATGGTGAACTACTGGTTTTTTTTTTTTTTGGTAAATAAGCTGATGATAAGGCATTGTCTTCTGGAGGAATGGGAAGTGACCATGGCTCTTACTTCCTGCAAGACAAAATACAAGTTTCTTTGAGTGCTTTTCCATATGTATATACTGGATATGTGTTTCATACCAAGCAATGGAAGTGATTTTATTTTTTTTCTCTTTTGCCATAGGTGTACCGGTAGGAACATTTTTAACAGTATCAGAGAGCAGAGGAACAAAGCATCAAAGGGTGCTTCTGTTCTTCAGAGCTCATTTTTGGCTTTTGTCTGTGTGTGTCCTATTGGTCAGAATTTTTCTTAGTGTAGCTTGTGTCCTTTACAGTTACCTCTCAATTGGGGCTTGCAGAAATGAGCAAGAATTAGTATGGTAACGCCACCCTGGAGATAGAGAAGTTTGTTGTTGCTCTTTGGTTCAATAACAAAGCTTTTCAGTCACTTTCAAATGTCTGTTTTGTTCTTCGGGTTTGACTTTGGGAAGGCTTTTCAGAGTTGGAAGTGATTGTATCCCACTGGCTATGACAGGTGGTTTTACTTCTTAACATCGACTAAGGCAGTATATTTTTAATTCTTTTAAGTCGTGTACAAGAGAACCAACAAAATGTTGGGTTTTGGGGTTTTTTCTGAAAGCCTGTGAAGCCAGTATGGAACCTGGAGGCAGGTTTTCTCAAACCTTTGTCATCCAGTTGAACGTTTGCGTTCTTACCGGTAAAATCAGTTTATCACTATGGGAACACTGTCATTTGCCCTAGTGTGAAGCAGTCAAGCTTAAACCCTGTTTCAGAGCTCTTGCTGAATTCTTCAGATGTCCTGTTCCTTTGTAGATTTTAATATGGGTTTTGCAGATAAAGAGGCTTTCCTGTTCAGTGCTTTGTCTCTTCTGTGCAGTTCCTCAGGTTGAAGGCTGAAATGATAGTCTGTGCAATTATGTCCACCTGCACAAGTTAGTAACACTTCCAGTTCTGTGCCTTCTGCCAGTGCTTTCTAATATGCTAGTGCTGAGGTACTAAAGAATGCCAGCATCAGGTCTACATTCAGCAAGAGTTGTTAACCAGACTCACTTGTCCCAGTCATAACTTGAGGAGGGGACAGGCTCATACTGTTGGCAAACCATAATTAATTAGTTGGTCTCATGCTATGGATTCCTCATGGAGTGGTTTTTGCTTCTCCTGATCCCTCAAATCTGGTCTTAGCCCTTTCTTCATCTTTCCTTTAACAGATGTTTAATTTCTTGAAGGGATTTCTCTTATTCCTCTTGATATTATGAAAAAAATCATACTTTTCTAGTTTTACAGCTGCTATGTTCCCTTGTCCTCCTTCTACATACCCTCTGTTTTAAGAGGAAGCATTAAACTCCTGTTTACAAGACTGAAGCTGGGTTATTGGCCTATTGATACATTCTGATGAATGATTATGCCAGCAAAAAGTATGAGCAGTGCTGCTTGGTTTCTGTATGTTGCCATTCCTATGGTCATTCAGTTACAAGAGACTCTTACAGGAGCAATCAGTGATTTTCGTATGTCTTCATCCCTGAACTGTTTTTGGCATTGTCACATTGATCCTTCCCAGGGTCAATCATCTTGCATCCCTGTTGTAACAACTGCAACAAGTGGCAAGGTCCTGCTTACTTTCAGGAATAATCAGGAACTGTAAATGATCCATTATATTTTTAATCATTAGTTCCTCCAGTTAGAAGTCTAGACTTGAAAAAAAAATTCTGCAAGAAGTGTGGCAAATGCCATTAAATGTACATTCCCATTCTTTCTCAGCCTTATTATTCCTGTTAATAGCAGTTTTGGTGTTTGCAGCATTTGACCCAGCTCTAAAGCTCTTGATACACATTTTTGATGTGTAACCATGAGCTCAGTGAGCACTCGCTCATGGTTAATGCTGGCATTGGAACCCTGGAGTATATCCATGACATTGACATGGTATGTCAGTTGACCTCGGTGTCTCTTTGTGGTCTTAAGTTATCTCCTATGGAAGAAAAATTTGTGGCTCTCTGTGTGTTACAACTGCATGGAAAAAGATGGGAAAACTTAATGTTGTTGATAACTAAGTAGAGTTTCTCAGTCTATCAAGAGCTGGTTTTCTTAATTGGACTTGAATAGAGTTACCCATCCTTAAGTCCTCTAACGATGAAATGCTGCATTTGCTTGGAATATTAGATGTGTCTTATCTTTCTGTGGGTAGCCGAAAAGCATGCAAGGAAGGTTACTTGAAGGTAGATTATTTTTTAAATCATTTTTTTTTTAGATGCAAAAAGAAAAGGTGACTGTCTCTGTATGGATATTTCCATTCAGTGCCTGATGTGTAACAATCTTTTATGAGATTTCCCAAGATGGAGCTGCCTGTAATTATCTGGGTACTAAAGCTTAAGTAGTGCTGGTGCTGCCCTATTCTAATGTATGAGCTGGTATGTGCAGCCTCTGCCAGAAGATCGTTACTGTCTTCAGTTCAACAACTGCCATGCCAGTGCGGAATGCTCTAATGCTAATTGTGTCTTTTTTCAACCTAGGGTCTCTAGGATCCTTTTTAAATTTTTTTTAGGTTTTTAGACTGTGCTGCTGGTTATGGTTGCATGAATGTAGGTAGAAACAAGGTCTGAGAATAAAAAAAAGACCTGCTCACCAGTAATAGCGTTCTATAAGATCTCTTTGGTACAATGCTGTCCTCCACCCCCTCTTGGTTCTTGAATATTTTAGTGGTTTTAAAAGCAAGGAAGAGGGGAATAAAGCATATACTGCTATCTTATTGTATCATTGTGGCATTTGGGCATGGTGGTAGGGTTTGTGTGTGCTCCTACAAACTAGTATTGAGACAAAACAGCTAGTTTCTAGTACTAAGCTGGGAGAACACTCGTGTGTGATGTACACAGACAACATGTTGAAGACCACTGCTGGTAAATAACCTCCCTTTTAATACTTCAGTCTACCTTTTTCTCAGCCAATATGAAAGACAAAGAGGAAAATATGTGCATGCCTTCGTATTGAAATATGCATGGGGAAAGAAAGGAAATGCAAGATATAGAATTCTAGGTTCATCTTCTGCTAGGTATGCAGTTGCTATGGTAATACAATACCAGTTTAAAAGAAAAGCTAACTGGAGGTGAAAAGACAGTTACTGACGTCTGTGGAGAATGAGTTGGTTTGAATCTGTAACTTCGCTAGTATAAAAGTTAAATAAAGGATGCTAAACTAAACTGGAATTAAATCGTGGGAAAGTGAGGGCATTTGACTTGATGATGATTGCTTTGTGTGGTGTCTTCGAGTTTCAAAATATTTCTGATAGTAATATGTACCTAATGCAATGGCCTGCTCCTGAGTACTGTTTGGTTTTGGGATTGGCTCAGCTGGTTGTAGGGAGATAAAGAAAGCTTTTGTAGCTTGAGAGAAACTGAACTCCAGGATAGTGTTGGTGCAGGGTCCAATGGGATACTTCACATATATATAGTAAAAAATGTGTATATACTGCCTGAAGAAAAACAATGATGTTACATAGGTATGTTTTGCAGATCAAGTATACTCTTAGGAGCTAGTAAATCTTCCATTTAGTCAGATCTAAGTAGGAAAGTTTGAATGGCATTCCTTAATAGCCACAGGGGAGGACGGTGGAGTGCTTGCAATTGAGTCTTCTTACAGTCAGGATTCCAGGCTGTTTGCTAAGAATGTGGTAATTCTTGTAACTGAATTTCCTTTTCTCAGGCAGTCTTTGCTGGCCCTTTGTGTGAAAAGGGGAAAGACATGCATGTCAATCAGTAATAAAGGAGGTACATAGCTGAGTTCCCTTTGACCAGTTTCATGTGAAACATTTGGGGAAAATAGTTCTGTTCTCACATGTACTCTGTGCTTGTATAAGCAAAAACAGAAATTCAGGAGGGATCATCAGGTGTGCTTAAAAGTCCAAAATATTGTGATTCTTGGCCACATGTTATGAGAATGGATTTGTCATGTTTGTTCTAGCTTTGAGATTGTATTAATAAGTTGATTGTTTTTCGAACATGAAGACCTGTATTTTTCCCAATAAAAGATGCTTGCAATTATGTAAATAGAAATAGATGAGGTGGCTGGTGTGGAAATCAGGTTTAATGCTTTTAAGCTATCTTTTAAAAATAAGCAAACAAGAAAAACTGCTTTAAGTGTTCTGCAAATTCCCCAACTAACCACTATGAACTAAAGATGAAGGCAATATATAATGGGTGCTTATGTGGACTTGCATCAAGTTCTGGAAAAGATTAGTACTTTCTTGCTAACATTGAGCTGAGATTGAGAATTGGGATTTTTTGAGTGCTGCATGAGAAGTGTTTGAGGAGACATGAGTTTGCTTTAGCATTTGGGCTTAACTCTTGTATTTGGTGCAGTAATGGAACTGTTTGCACCACCTGAGTCATTGCTTTGGGGATTTTTTTTTCTCCTTAATGGCTGCAGTGCTCCAAGTGAAATGAGAATTTTGCTTGTGCTAACAGTGTTATCATCAGCCAGGGATCTATTGAATTTTCTGAATCTTGTAACCATTACAAATTTAGATTATCTGGTCAGGGCTTCTGTAGCTGAACGTGTGAGTAAGCTGTTTTTTCCCCACTAATCTGTGGGAGGTATCTGGATTCAAGAAGAGAAGATAGGATCTTCTGAATGCCTTCTGCTATCCTTTACAAGCTGACACACCTTGTTTCAGTTCACTAGATATAAAACTGCTGCTATCCTTGAAATTTTAGATGTTCTGTTACTCTCTGGCTGTTGCTGTTAGTGGTTAATAAATAATGTCCTGACCATTGCTGTATTTTTACTGCATCATGTTTGAAGTCTGACACTTGAATCTCTTTGCTTTAATTCACAGAAAAGACAGTAAAAGAAATACTCCCATGTATTTAGTATCTTCAGTATTTTGAACTAAAACTTTTGTGTAGTTTTTCCCAGACAGAGGCAACACAACAGCACATGGCAAGCAATTCTTCTTTGTATGGGTAGCTGTGGCTGCTGTTATCTATTACCTAAAAGTGAGAACTAATTTTGCGTTCCAGTGTTGATTTTAATTTTAACATCCACTTTTCCCTTAAAGCACAGACATGAGTTTAGTTGTGGGATGTACCTGAATTGTGTAGAATCTGCTTTCTGGTTCTGTAACATAGCTACGACAATAGTTCACTTGAAGCTAAGTTATTTGGAGTAGGTAATCGTGACATCTACACTCGAGCTATATTTCTTCTGGGGTAGTCTTAGATTAACATTACCTTTTCATTCAGTTGTGCTTATCTTGAAGAACTGAGGAAAATACTGAGCCGAGAATGGGCCTGTTCCATAAAAAACTGAACAAAAGAACACTACAGTGAAGCAGCTTTTACTGCTGAAATTCTAAAGAAAATATTCTAGTGCTTCTGAAGTTTGGATCAGTTTCTAAGAGTGGTTGTTACTACTTGATTTGTAGCTCTCAACATTATGTATCATGTTGCTTTGAAATGTTTGAAATCTTCATTAAATAATGGGTGTCTTGCTTGTCATGTACAGCACTTGAATAGTTATAAATGTGTGTTATATACACACATATACAAGAGATGTGTGCTTATATAGAGTGATTGCCATTGCTATGTGACGTGAATTTTTGTTTCTTTCTAAAGCTGTACATTTTTGTTTCTTTCTAAAGCTGTACATTTTTGTTTCTTTCTAAAGCTGTACATTTTTGTTTCTTTCTAAAGCTGTACATTTTTGTTTCTTTCTAAAGCTGTACATTTTTGTTTCTTTCTAAAGCTGTACATTTTTGTTTCTTTCTAAAGCTGTACATTTTTGTTTCTTTCTAAAGCTGTACATTTTTGTTTCTTTCTAAAGCTGTACATTTTTGTTTCTTTCTAAAGCTGTACATTTTTGTTTCTTTCTAAAGCTGTACATTTTTGTTTCTTTCTAAAGCTGTACATTTTTGTTTCTTTCTAAAGCTGTACATTCACAGATTTAAATTCCTTTGCAGCTCCATTTACCTCTCAATTCCCCTTTACCTGGAAGTGAGTTGACTAAGGAACCCTTTCGATGGGATCAGAGGTTGTTTGCTTTGGTTCTTCGTTTGCCTGGTATTACAGCACCGGAATCGGAGCAAATGACAGGAGTACCAGTGGATGACTCTGCAATCACACCTATGTGTGAAGTCACAGGAGGTGAGTGCCCTCGGTTCGTTTACAAGTCATTACTTAAAAAATGTAGATCAATTCAGTTTAGTTCAATTAATCTTGTTCAATTAATCTTGTGATTCCATGTCATGGAATAACACTTTCCACGTTCTTACAGCACTTCTAAAAACTCTCAAGACTCGCAATATGAAGCTAAAAACACTGCATTAAAGCTACAGACAATGTAACCTGTCTAGGAAGTATGAATCTACTCTCTTTGGGAATTTTTTAGAAGAGTACTTGCTTTCTTTCTGCTGCACCTTGATATTGCAATTAGAAATTGTAATAATTGAGTCTGTTCTGCAGTACAGTTTAGCTAATTTTTTGTCGTACTCTAACCTAAAGAAGCCAAAAGTGAAGGAAATGTGTTGGTTGTTTGGGGTTTTTCCCTCCAGAGCATGCAGAACATATAATAGTTCTGCAGAATTGATACTTTTCTCTCAGTCATAAGAAATCATATTCTTAGTCTCTTAGAAATTATATTCCAGGTCAGACTCATGCATTGATTTTATCACATTTTAAGAACATAATGATTTTTCTGATGCATCAGAGGGGGTGTGATAGAGAGTAAAGGGATTTAAGAAGTATTCCAAAAGGATTTGATTCCACTGGTTTCTGACTGTCTGTAGGCTGTACTAACAGCACTTTGACTGAAATTCGAGGACAGTTAAGTGTTAATGTCACAAGGGGGAGCCCATTTTCCGTGAATGCAACCAGGAATTTGAATTAGTCATTAAGGGTCTAAGATCCAAGCCTTTCTGATGAGGTATGTGTTCCTGCTTCACTAGGCTGCCTTGGTGCTTAAACAAGGAGGGACTGTTCAGGAGAAGCTTTAAATCGGTGATCTTACATAATTCAACATGTGTGGTGGTTGAACAGTTTTAAATGATCCGAGTTAAAATAAGGGCAGAAACACTGAACAGCCTTAACCTTAACTGTTTTGTTGTAGGTCGATCATATTGTGTGTGCTCTCCAAGAATGCTGAATCAGTGTCTTGAGTCGTTGGTGCAAAAAGTGCAAAGTGGAGTGGTAATCAACTTTGAAAAAGCTGGACCGGATCCCTCACCAATTGATGGTACTTGACGTTTTTTACACTGGCATCAAATAACAGGGATGACTGAATATAATGTAGTGAAGTTAATGTAGGAGTTGCCAAGAAAAAGGGCAAGTGTTGCAATTTCAGAGACATCACTACGAAAAGGACCTGCTAATTCTGAAATTCTGTTGTGTTTCAAAATACTGGCTGCAGTTGCTAGACATATCTACATTTGTTCACATTACTCAGGTAGTATTAAGTGCAGTTATTCATGTCAATCATAGTTGAATGGGTTCATGAGTTTTAAGCAGTGGTTTTCAGCCAGCTAGAAATGTGAATAACTTATGGAAAGACTGGGGGTTTATACACTTTATCCATTTTTGTTCAGTGTAACAAAGTGGTGGCACTAAGAGTTAAAATAGCAAATACAACTGTGCAATGTTAACTTCTCATTCTAAATGGCTTAGCTGGGTTCCTCTTTGGATGTTCCTGGAAAATGTTTGTGGGATTTTTTAATCTTATTTTGCTACGATAAAAAGTTAGTCCAGCAGTATTAGTCACGTATATCACTTTTTTAATGCAGGATTTTGAAGGTTATCTGTTAGTAAAAATGGAGGAGAAAGGAACTGATGACTTTGAGGGGCTCGAGATAATTGGCTTTCTCAGCTATGGTCCTGTAAACATTCAGTGGTTATTAGGTTTCTCATAGTCTGTGCTTTTGCAGGAATGCTTACTGACAACTATCTACTATTCTTAGAAATAATATTAACTGCAGGAAGAGCTTCCCTGAGGTTATAGTTCTTGAACTCCTCACAGAAGTTGTTTAATACTCTTCTTTAGTTTTAACACTGTTTTGGCTCATAAAGCCTTTTTCTTCTGTAGATGGGCAGGTGGAGATATCTAGACCCTTTGGACCCCAACCTTGGCACAGCTGTCACAAACTTATTTATGTCAGACCAAACCCTAAAACTGGGGTTCCTATAGGTCACTGGCCTGTTCCTGAATCCTTTTGGCCGGATCAAAATTCTCCAACGCTGGTACGTACTGAAGATAAAGCAAAGGGTTTGTGCATGTGGGAATATTCCAGGATTTTCTGTTCACTGATATTTCTAAAATCTTGAATTACATTGTAGCAACTGTAAAAGCAGTATGACCCTAGAAGGAATGACATGTAAACCTGTTTTGCAGTTATCTCTTATAAATTATTGATGAGCTAATAATAGAGTTTGCTTTTTAGTAACTTTGATGCATTAGGAAACTGCCTGTAACAGATCGATTTGTTGACATGTATGGAGTGTTACTGCTTTGAACCCTGTTAAATATCAAATGGTGGTACTTTGGTAAAACCCTGTTGAATTCTATTGCCTCATAGATGGCATTAATAGAAGATAGTATGATCTTCTCAATTTGAATCCTTTTGGTAGTTCTGTCATCCTAGCAAGTGAATATAGTTCCATATGCTGTAGGTGCAGTGTAGCCATACCTTCAATTTATCCAAGTTGGGAAAACTTTGTTTTTTTCAATTATAGCCCAAAGAATGAATTTATGTCTTCTTTTTCATAAAAGAGTATATGCCCACTGCCTTCTGGTCTGAGAACTAATCATTAGTATAGTATAGTGTATTTTTTATTTCTACTAATATTTGAAAATTATTAAAGTAGAAATAATGCAGTTGCATACTTGGTACCTACTTTTCATAATTATTTTTACTGAATTTGTGTTCTTTTGATCTGAAATGGGTGTGCTGACTAGTACATTCAGTGAACTTCTCATAAATTTTACCTATTCTGGTTGAAAAACATATGAAGTCCTCTGAAATACAGGAGTGATACCAGTATGAAATTTTAGTGATATTTACAAGTTTGATGTTGATGGCATCTGTGGCTACATTCATTGAAGGATATGGATGCCTCTGTAAAAAACAGAGCAAGCTAGCATATATGAATAAAAGTAAATCTTATGTAGTTATTAAAAACACAATTGTTTAAAAGCTGTTTAAAAGGATGTTTAAAAGCTGTTCTGCAGGAAAGCTGTTCTGTGTACTCCTTGTAATGACTGTCAATGGCATATCTGCTTCCATTTGCTGTGATGGGTCAGTACAGTTTGTCTGCTACTGCACATCTTGATTGATAAAATAGATCTTGCCAAGTGAAGAATTGTTGAACTAAATCTTCTAAAAGTATGAGGTTGACTTACCCAAATGGAAAGATGATGAGAGATTTTTTCTCTCAGTTGTAGTATGTATAGCTCTCATAATTCCATAAAGCCCTGTCACATGCAGATAAATTCCTGTTAACATCAATTGGAATTCTGCATTAAAAAGATTAAAATCCAAACACTGGAATTCCTTGAATTGAAATAATCTTTTTCTCAGGCCTAGTTAAAATGAATTCTTTCCAAGTTTTGGGGGTTTTTTGTGAATTCTTGCTGCTCTTAATCTTTGTAGTTCAGTTCAAATTTTGTAACAGTTAAATTTGCCAAGAAGGAAAAGTACTGGGGGAGGTCAGCAAATGCAAAAGTACAACACTTGCTCTGTGGAGAATGAAAATGGACATGCCCTAGAGTAGCATGTAGATTGTAGATTTTTTTTTTTATTGTCCCTACTGAGAATTGCTTCCATTTGCAAAGTTTTCGTGTAAATGCAAGAAGTCTTAGTTGCATATTGCTCTAGACTTATAGAGTTAAATAATTGGCATTTGTTTAGAAAATAAGATTCCTTCAGATTTTAAGGTAGTGCTAACATCATAAATTGATTGCTTAGGTCTCATTAACAATAACTATGAATCTTGTATTGAATAGATTCCTTAAATACATCTGTTTTCGAAGAAGCTGTAGTGCTTTAGTTGTTATAGTGCCATTGCATTTTAATTGTGCAGACTTATTAACAGTGGAATACTTGTGTTTAGCCACCTCGCACATCTCATCCTGTGGTGAAATTTTCCTGTACTGACTGTGAACCAATGGTCATTGACAAACTGCCTTTTGATAAATATGAATTAGAACCTTCACCATTGACCCAGTTTATCCTGGAAAGAAAATCTCCTCAGACCTGCTGGCAGGTAAGTAGAGTGCGTGCTGAATCAAAGTTTTTTTTATAGAATGCTATTTTTCCTAGACTTTATTCTCTATTCTCTAAACAAAATAGAATGTAAAATTTCAGAACACAGTACTTTGTATTTACATGCAATGTGATGTGGTTTATTGCAGGTATATGTGAGCAATAGTGCAAAGTACAGTGAACTTGGTCATCCTTTTGGTTACTTGAAAGCGAGTACAGCACTGAATTGTGTGAATTTATTTGTGATGCCTTACAATTATCCAGTCCTCCTTCCACTGCTAGGTAAATACCACTTCATACAAATTTTCTTACGCAGTAGGCAATTCAAACATTGATGTCATCTAAACAGATTACTGCAATTAGTGCCGGTATTCATCACAAACCTATAGAAAGGTAGAATCAGTAACTTGTTTCACTTGTCTCCAGTTGGCTGACCTTCATGACTCAGACTCTAAGATTTGCTTTATCATAATTTTCTGATATGTTTTGGTATCACTTTCAATATTTTAGGAGCCATTTTTCCTAATCCATTGTGTCAATGCCAATTCATTTTGATAAATAATTTATCAGGTTTCATCTTTTGGCTGCAGTGTTTATCTTGTGTGTATATGTTTAGTTGTCTATATATATTAATTTACAGGTATTCACTTAGGTATTGGGGAGCTTGCATTTCTTGAATAGTTTCTTTTACTAGAATTTTCTTTTTTTTTTTGAGAAAATAATGTAATGCTGTCTAGATACTAGATATGCCTTTCATTTTGTCTCTTTGCTTCATGTAACCCTTAGATGACTTGTTTAAAGTGCACAAGGCAAAGCCTACATTGAAATGGCGTCAGTCATTTGAAAGCTATTTGAAGACAATGCCTCCTTATTATCTTGGGGTAAGATGACTTACTGTGTTAAAATTTTTATTTTATGGTTTTCTTTCCACTATGGATGTGGTCTGTATTTCAAATAAAATATGTATTAATTCCACAGAGAATAGTTAAACTTCATAGCTAGTGATAGTGTTTTCACTGGAGTCCTGTGGGGGACCTGAGACCTGAATGTTATGAAAATGTCATAATCTCATAATACACTGTGACTTGTATATAAATGATATCTTTGTTAATAAGTGGTTCTGTATGAATGGCACTATGTTTTTAAAAAAAAAAAAAAAAACAAAACACAAAATGCTGCCCTGAGAGTCTTTGTTCTTTTCTTACTTTGAAAACCTCGGGTTCTATTTGAAATGGATACAGTTGGTTGAAGTATCTATAAAGTTAAATGTGACCATAAATATATTCCATATTTCAGCCTTTGAAGAAAGCTGTGAGAATGATGGGAGCACCAAACCTTATAGCTGACAATGTGGAATATGGACTTAGTTACAGTGTCATTTCATATCTCAAAAAGTTGAGTCAGCAGGTAATGTTGAAGCAAAAGAGCAGTGAAAACTTATTCTAATATCAGGATAATCTTAAAATACTGAAGTTCAGTGGGTTTGAAGGAAAAAAGAGCAGAAAGATGAAGTCAATACCTTCCCATAAGCAATTGGCAAAAGATAATTTTGGTCTTCTGAATTGCAGGAAAACATAACATTTAAATATAGACTTTGTAAACTGGACTATAAAGATAGATATGGAAGTATAAAATGTGATTTTTTTTTTATTCATTTAAGGAGCATTTTTACTTGTACAGACAGTAACATACTTTTGTCCAAAAGAAAACATGTTGTTGTACCTTAGATATTAAAGATGTTTTAGGATTTTTTCAGGAAATAGAGAATTTTACTTCGTCCATCTGAATCAAAGTGTCCTTTTTTGGCTTGTGACATGAAATGGAAAGTGTTTAGTAAATAAGATAACTGACATAATTCAGAATCTCAAATGAGGATACAGATGTAGAAGTGACAAGTGACTATTTGAAATTGTTGCCTGTGTTCAGAATAGTGCCAGTATCTTTGACTAGTCTCCTGCACCAGCTAAAGCATTTCTGCCCTGCTACCTCCACTTTTATTCAACTGTGCATGTTAAGCTTTCTGTTCAAGATAATAAAATAGTAGGCTTGAAACTTCAAGAAATAGTAGTGCCAAGTACTTGTAATTCAGCTAATGAGCTCTTATGGATCAGTTTTTTTCTTAAAACATTAATATAAATGATTACTTGAGGAAGCAAATGTCTTGAAGTTTACAGTGTGTTCTGTTAAATCAGTCATGTTGCGCAATACTCTGTGAACTGATGTCTTAATGTAGACATCTTTGACTCCTCTAAAATGGGATGACATGCACTGCAAATTGTACTTAAAGCTTTTTGAACTTCTGGAAGGCCCTACCAGTAAAGACTGACTATTCTCAATAAGTACATATTCAAATTTTGAGTAGTCTATAAATTAGTGAAATTAGAAAAACAAAATTGGCAGATGTGTTACTAAATTCCTTTGGGTCTTTGTTCCACTGTATTTTGTCAAAAAGCTGGCATTTATGAATATGTTTAATTTTGGTGCAAATCTAACATGATATTGAAGGTTATGTCTGTCTAGCCAAACAGAATCAGGTATTATCATATATTTCATTTTTAATAATGTTATGATTATTTGTATTAAGCTTCTAAAAAGTTGATACCATTGGGTGACTGATCACAACTATAGTTGCAGGAGAATCAGTCTTGTGAGAGACTGTTTTCTACAATAACAACTGAACCCTATATGAGTACAGGTAGATTTTCAGAGAATTACTAGTCAAATTACGGCATTTTATGAAAATAAAAGCATTGCATGCATATTGGTGCTTAGATACCATAATGGGCAGCAGAGGAGAAATATGCAGAAGACCTAGGCACAAACTGTTCACTATATTTAAAATTATAGTAAGCATTAAGTGGTTATGTATTAAGTACTCCTTAAGCGCTCATCCTGGTTATGGTCATCGTAGTGTTTTAGCACGTTGTTGAATCTTGTAGGTAGGAATTTAAAATGAATAAGTCTGACTAATCCTTTTAAGAGCATATTGTCAATTTTATTTATTTATTTATTTCAAATTAAGGCCAAAATAGAGTCCGATAGAGTCATTGGCTCTGTAGGCAAAAAGGTAGCGCAAGAGACTGGAATTAAGGTCAGAAGCAGATCACACAACCTGTCTATGGCACATAGGAACGATTTTCAACATCTGCTACAGGGGATTACTGGGGAAATTCCTCATAGACCTCTAGACCTCAATATGAAGGAGTATGCTGGGTTCCAAATAGCTTTGCTGAATAAGGTAAGCACCACTGTGTGTAATGTTGTTATTTTCAATATACTTCCATTGAAATGCTAGATATTGTTTTTTACATGACATTAATTGGGACTTCATTTACTGGAACCATAGGATTTGAAACCTCAGACTTTTAGAAATGCTTATGACATACCCAGAAGAAATCTTTTGGATCAGTTAACACGAATGAGATCTAATTTACTGAAGAGTACTCGCAAGTTCCTGAAAGGACAAGATGAAGGTTAGATAACAGTTTGTTTTGTCTACCTGTGATATGATTATTACTTAAAAACAAGGTAACAAATAGTGTAGTTCTTTAAAACTTGGATGTCTGTTGCCATTAAACTGCATGGTTTCTTAGATACTTTTCCCTTAAGTAGCTCACTGGAGGAAAAACGGTGAGGATAGAGAAGATTGCACATTCACTGCTCTGTCCTTCAATCCATATGAGGAAACCTGGGCTTTTACAGAATATTCTTTTTCCAATTTTTTTTTCTTACTTTTGTGGATGTATGGGATGAAAAAAAAAAATCACAGCAGTTCTGAATGTTATGATCTCTCTCCATAGAAGTGGATTGTGAACAGTGGAAAAGTAAGCTAGCTCACTGGTTGTTGCTAGTGTGATTCTTTTGCCTGTTAGGCCAACAACAAATAGTTCAGTAGTCTGCTAATTTATTTCTTTACCTTTTTCCTGTGTCTTCTGGCACTGCTTTATGGCATCTAACAGAAGATCAAAAAAGTGGAGAAGATGAGAAGGGTAATGCAAATGAACACATATGTTAGATTAGTCCTGCCACTACTTAGGTCAGATTAACATCTGTGCATTTCACATTATAGTACCACTTTGTCAGAGTAGTTCTTTGAGGAGGGGTTTAAACTACATAAAAACTCAAGTTAGGGCTTTTTTCTGCTGGTTCTTCTGATGCATGTTTTTCTGGATCAAGCCTTGGCAAATCTAAAGCCATAACAAGTTTAGAATTGGGTTGTATGGATTTTTAAGAATTTGCTGACTGCAGTGGTCAGAAATCACCCTTGCTTTGGTAAAATGCTAGTTTTGACAATTAAATTTTGGGTAGCTAAAACTGGGCAGTTATGTCAAAGCTGTGTACAGCATGGCATGGCTGCTTTGCGTTAATGTATCTTTTGTATTGTTGTTTTAGTTCTGATTTGTTCCCAGTCTGTTTTTTCACCTGTCAACCTGTTGAAAAGTTACAGGACACATGGGAAAACTAACATCCATGCCTAACAACTATTGCTTATTTCCTGTCATAATAAATCCACAAGACATGTACTGATTCATTTAAGCAAATTGCCTGCAGTGAAAACAGTGTTATAAATACCAGCTAGGCAAGAAAAATGGTGTTTTGCACACCTGTTCTGTTAATGCATTTGATGAAAGTATGAAGACTGAGGTGTAAAGTGGGTATAGACTGAATTCTCATAAGGCAAGCAGTGGTGTATATTAATAAACTTTTCTATTATGATAGATCAAGTTCACAGCATACCTATAGCACAAATGGGAAACTACCAGGAGTATCTAAAACAAATACCTTCTCCGCTCCGGGAACTTGATCCTGATCAACCACGAAGGCTTCATACATTTGGCAATCCCTTCAAATTGGACAAAAAGGTGACTTTTCTGTAAAGCTTTTTAAAAAATGTGTGATTGTGTATACTGCCACTTACATTGCTCTTCTTGAGTAGTCTGTTGGATAAAACCCTTTCAAATATTTTCAGAAGCACTCCTTACAAGAAAGCATCTCAGATGTTTTTCCATCAGTAGTATTGTATAGAGGGCAGTCTTTATTGAAAAACCAGTGTTATACCTCTAAATTATATTATAAATGAAATACATTTGTCTCTGTAGTATAGCTAATATTTAATCATGTTTTATTTACCAAGCTTCCACCAGGAAAAGCTTCCCATAACTTCAGGAATCTGGACTGTCCCTTCTGTCCAAATCTTTCTTAGAATTGACCAAACTGCCAATATAGTTTAGAGCCTTTGTATTAAATGTGAGTTGCTTTGGAGTTACTGAAAAGGAAGTTTGGCCCACTCTGTCTTACTTGGCAGACTGTTGGATAAGGACCTTAAGCACATAGATTTAGTCTTGGAAGGATTTGGTTGACACTTTATAATTCCAAACATAATGGCATGTTGTATGTAGCTACCTTATACATACTAAACATTATTGTAATATCAAAGCATTAATTGTACTTTGTAGTTTTGGTGTAAAGTTTAAGAATTCTTCCTGTTACGTAATTACAGGGAATGATGATAGATGAAGCAGATGAATTTGTATCAGGACCTCAGAATAAGCATAAAAGACCTGGAGAACCAAATATGCAGGGGATTCCAAAAAGACGGCGCTGTATGTCCCCCCTGCTCAGAGGCCGACCACAAACTCCTCCGGTTGTGAATAACCACATTGGAGGAAAAGGGCCACCAACACCAATTGCACAAGCACAGCCTGACCTTGTTAAACCTATTGCTATTCACAAAAGTAAGTGAATCTTCAACTTCAGAGTTTGCTGTTTAATTTATGCAAAAAAACTTGTTTGTGTAAAAATACTGCTGATGATTTATCAAATAGGGCAGTTTTATACCTTGTTTTTGAAAATGAAATATTTTAAGTGTGCATCTGGGGTTAATTACAGAAAGAGTTCATACAGTCCTTCAGACAGAAGTCTCTTTTGTATGAATTCCAGGTATAAACAATATATTTCCTGTACTCAAGGAAGAGACAATGTAAACAGGGAGAAAGTGTTGCTCCTTTGCCTGGAAATTCACATTCACAAGTATCACAACATGAAGTTATTTTGAATTTTCTTCTAATGCAGTGAAATCACTTCCCTTATTCTGGAGTTGAGCTGCTGTTTAACAGTCTTGCTCGCTGTTCAGTACTAATGTAAGCTTGTTCAGTTTGATTTAATAGGAAAAGACACCATGTCATAAAAGCACATCCTACAGGTGGTTTTTGTTGGTAGTTCGTAATTTCCTTTTTTTTGTATGAAGAATATACGTGTGATTTTTTTTTTTTTTAAAAGCCATTAATTGCCAGAAGATGTAGTGATGGGCTCAGTGTTATAACCCACAAACAGGTTTTCTTATGCCTGGTGTGTACAGTAGACTGACTATACAAGCTGGAGCATAGTTTTAAAAGAGTCCAATACTGACCTGACTCACTGACTTCTATCAAATGATGAAGAATGTAAAACTGGCAAGTGTAATCTTTGTTTTTTCAGCATCAGAAACAAATAATGAAGTTGCAATTGATGATGTCATTGAGAATCACGTTACAGGCCCACTTTCATCAGATGTTTTCCCAAATTCTGCGGATTCAGAGTTTTCACTGTCTTCTTCACCATTCAATTCTTTGGATCGACCAACAGCTCATACAGATGATGTGGTCCGTGAGCATTTAGGGAATAATTTGAATGTTGATGGGTTTTTGGAGAATCATGAGGAATCAGGTAGTAAAGAACAAAGTACTGAAGAGAACTTCGCAATGTCTTCACCCACCAAAGGGAAAAAACCAGTTCATTGCAGAAGTTCCAGAGAGATCAATATAGACCTAAGAGCACAAATTATGAAAGAGATCCGAAAACCAGGAAGGAGTAAGTATACCAGATATCTTTCAGATGATTGACATAAGGATTAAACAAAGAATTCATATTAGGTTACCATTTTAGAAATGTACTGAACTATAAGACTGAAGCAAAATACATTTAAAGCTGAAAAGGTTTGTTTTAAAACCTCTGCCAAAAACTTCCTGTATGAGTGATTGAAATATTGCTATACCTATCAATGTTCATGAAAGCTGTGGTTTTTGTATCATCAGTATTAGACTTAACTTGTTAGATGTTCCAGTAATACCCTAAGGTGCAATAATCTGTGTTCTTTCATGTTAGTTTTCATTAAACAGTATGTCATTACTGTGATTGATAGGAGATACAGCCTGAAAGCATACAAAAACTTGAAGTTTGTTGCATTTCACTCAGATCTATTCAAGAGATATCTGTATAAGCATTTTTAAATAACTGATTTCTCTCTTTTCTTTACCTCTAAGAATATGAAAGAATCTTCTTTTTACTGAAACATGTACAAGGAAGCTTACAAACCCGACTGATATTTTTACAGAATGTTATTAAAGAAGCTTCAAGGTAGGTAACTGAATTGTGTTAATCTTATGAACTGCACCATGTAGTGCTATACATAACTGCTTGACAACCATGCAGTTACTTGTTTGGAAACAATGCACTGCAAGTAAGTAATTCCGTATGAAAAAACAGAAATGCTTAAGCTTCTTGAGGTGTTGTTTGCACAAGTTTACCTTTTCCCCTCAGATTTTGTCTTAAAAATTTAGCAACTGTAACTGTCAAGTCACTGTAAACGTAGATGGACAATGGGATAGAAAGAGTAGGTAACTTTAAAAAGATCATTCAGATTTCAAAGTTCAGGTGTAAGTATACTGCTAATTTGAAAATCTGATGGAGTTGCATATTACTGTGAGTTGGGCTTTCAGAAACAGTTTCTGCATCAGCTCAAAATCTTGTCCTAAAAAAATAGTCTTGACATTCAGGTATGCTCTGTAAACATGTGTCTACTCTTTAGACATTTAATTCCGATATTATAGTCCTGTCTGAGACTTTGGAAATGGAAGTAGCTTTTCACTGGAGAAGAGACTTGCTGAGGATTTAAACCCTGTGTTGTTGATCCAGGTAGAAACTGTTCCTTACAGTATCCTGTAGATATACTGTCCAAACTTAACCTTCTGCATATTAACTAAGAGGAAAGAAATGAAAAACATATTAGAACCAATAATGTTTGAGTTGCAGGGAACTAGTAATTCCAGCAGCTTGCTTGGATCATAAATATAGCTAACTTTAAAGCTTACTTCCAAAACCTCAAAGAATAGTTGCTTTTTCTTCCTCTGTTCTATTTTTGTAGCAGTCAGCTTTTTTCCTGTGGCATTATTGAACAAATTTTATGATCAAAAGACAAAGTAATTTTTGGATAAAACCGTGCTAAGAGTTTAAGGTGCACTGGACATTGGACATTTGTACAGATCCTCTAGCCTTTATTGTCAGCTTGGCGAGGCATGTAAATTTATATAGATCATGCTCTTTCTATAGCAACGATTACTTTATCATGCTTTTGTCTGGTTGATATATTGCCTGTCAGAGTTGTTGCATAGCTTGGAGGTTAAACGTGCTCCCTCACTGTCATGGCACACCAAAAAATAGTGTTGCTCTTGGAGTTTGTGGCAGCCTTTGGTGGGGTTAGAATATTTGAGTCTGTAAAATTAGACTCTTAAGATCACCTGTAACTCATTTTTTTTCTGCACAGCCTCTTTGTTACACCTATCTTGAGTTGACGCTTTTTCTGCGACCTTTGGTAGTGATTGAGTGTTGCTGTTGAATGCATCAGAATTAAATCCTGTCTCCTACCATAACCTACAGTTTTCTGTATCTACTGGTGGAAAAGGCTGGCTTTTCTTTGTTTCTGGTTGTTGTTGTTTGTTTCTGATTGTTGTTAACTTCAGTTTTTATTGATTCGAGTGTAGGAACAGCTTGATCTCCCTCCTCTTCTCTTGTTGGTTATGTTTTTATAGTGTGATCATTTTATCCACCTGGATAACACTGCCTACAAACCCTGTTCACTTCTCTGCCTCTTTCCTTATCCAGGCAAGCTATCACAGCTCAGGTTTCCTGCTCCCTACAGGAAAAATCTCTAGGCCTTCCAGAGCTGTCAACCTAGTTTTGTTTTGTTAACTGATAGTTGACTTTACAATGCCATGGAATGCAATTCAAATTTGAGATGACTGCTTTTGTTCCCTGCTCCACGAAGCTCTGTCTCTGAACACAGGCTAGGGAAAGCTCTGGATCACTTCAGCAACAAAATGTGTTTATAAAGAGCCCCATTCAGTTTTGGAGGTTAGTCCACTGTAGTTGTTAAGGGAGAGGAAGATTTATAAAACAGTCCCAAGCTTTCAGCTTCCTTTGGAAACTGACTGGCCCACAGTTTCTCTTTTGGCAGCAGAGAACCTATCACTTTTGAGAGGCAATGAGGAAAAATGGAGGTGAAGCAGTACTTAAATGTGGTATGTCTGTGGGATACTGAGGACAACTGTAAGAAAGATGGGTAAGAGGCCAGAGCATGGGTATTGACTGACATAGCGGTTGGGAATGGGAGCTTGTTTTCCCCATAGTCAAGGTGGGATTGTGAAGATTCCTGTGATAGGGAAGTTAGGGCAGATACCATGTCTCTGTGAGCCAATGACATGGACCAGGATGCCTGACTGGAACCTAGAGGCTTTTGCTGGGCTTTAGTGAGGCCAGAGAACTGAACTTGGTGTATAGTTCAGAATGTTTTCATTGCTGCCTATCTGTGAGCACCAAAGCATGTGGCTACCAAAGCATTAGTCAGAAGTGGCTTCTCAGCCCTTCCCCTTGTGACATTTCTGCACCTATCTGGAAACAGCAAGGAGTCTTACTTTTTGAGGCAGGGGGTGTAAGCAAAGGTGACAGAATGGCCTACTGTTTAGATTTATTCAATCTATACAGAATAGAACTGCAGAGACTCCAGATGTATGGATTATGCCTGTATTTTTCTTTAATTTCTTTCTCAAAATCTAATTTGTATTTTTGTCAGGAAATCTGCTCTGCATTGTGTAATGGCTGTTCCTTCACCAGTACCAACTTCACTAACCTTCTGTGAATGCACCATGAAGGCATGCAAATAATTTCTAAAAGCTTTTGCCAGCTTCTGAGTTACAGTTCTTTTGACAGATATTTTACTTCTGTATTTCAGAACTACTTCTAGAAAAAGCAAACACTTAACTTGCTTTTACCTGGATTTATGAGGGCTGAGTGGTGTTCAGCAATGTGCTAGAGTAGACTGTAGTAAATGTAGTTTTGTATTCATTAAATGGAAAAGCAAGTTAGCAGTTAACCAGAATGTTAGGAGAACAGCGTGTATACACACGAGATATTTGTAGTCTCACCATGTGCTGGTCCTAAAGTAATAACTGAACCTTCCAGAGTTCAGGAGAAGTTTTCTGAATGATGTTTCATGTATTACTGTGTGCATCCATTATCATGTTTTCTTTTAAATACAGGTTTAAAAAACGGATGCTAATAGAACAGCTTGAGAGTTTTCTGGAAGAAATCCATCGCAGATCCAATCAGGTCAACCATATCAACAGCAGCTAGGAAACTGCACACAAGAGAAAGCCACAGCAGGGCACTGCTGTCCTTAATTGCATTCATTTTTGACATGCACTCTTATCTCCAAGTTCCTGTACCTGAAAGAATGAGCTGCTCTATAAAATGATGAGAAGAGTATCCATCATCTTTCTTTTTTTTTTTTTCCACTTCTGTTATTTTTGTAATGTGAAAAATACTACGAAAACACTTTTATTTAACTAAATGGAGAACTTCTTGCTTGTCATGGACATAAGTGTCACTTTCCCTCAGGTTCTATTTTTCTTAATCCAACCTTCAAAACTATCACCTCTTAAGGTTGAACTTTGCCAAAAAGTTGCTTTGTAATTTTCAAAAAAAAAAAGCACATACATTAAGCAAGGTAATGTTTTGTATATACAGTTATTTTGGATATATTATTGTAAGTTGTATAAATGTATTTTGAAAAATATTTAAGAAAAGCACTTTTGTTATTCCATCAATAAAATCTCTATTTTAATCTTTGTGTAGGTTTGAGTACAGTTTTTGTTGGAGTGATTAATTTTGCCTTCCCTTTTCAGAGCTTGTATATTCTAGTATCAGTGTTAAAGAATTAAGTGTTTTGTATTACTGGGTATTCCGTTAATCAGAGAATGGGTGAAAGAAAGCTAATGCTGAATTGCAACTACAGTAGGATGATATATTAGCCCTTCACTGTTTGGTGATGTTCTGTATGCACATTTGCAGCAATGACAAACCCCTCAGTTCCACTGAGAGATAGAGTGGGGTAAAGCATGAGTCAGTAGGTTGCACAGGGTTTTTCTGTGTCAGAAGTTTTTATGTGTTTACAAGTGCAGGAGTAGCCAGAAGGTGCTGCTGCTTGGACACAAAATATCACTGATTGCTTTACTGGCCTTGTCTTTCATCTGTGCTAGATGTGCCCTGAATTTCTAGAAAGCTTTGTTTGATTCAGTGGGAGCTAAACCTCTCTGCTTTTCATAGGAGTCAGTGGTTTGCAGTCTTCACCCAGAATCTCTGGGCCTTGGGTTCTGGTGCTTGTACTGTGAGTCACTGAACACTTGCTGTATCCCAGCTTTTGTCAGTATGCTGAAAAAACTCACATTTTCTAGATGATTTTAGCTTCATTCAGTGTTCTTTGGGAATGTCCATTTTATGTTGCATACACTTCAAAGGTAGTAAAGGTAGTACTGCTACTTTTTTTTGGCAAAAATATTTGTTTGGTCACTGATTGAGTGGGTATTTCTGCTTCCTATCTGCTCTATCTGGAATAGGCTGCCCAGGGAAGTGATGAAATGGCCATCCCTGGGAGCGTTCAAAAAGTGTTTAGATGTGGTGCTTAGAGACTTGGTTTAGTGGTGGATTTGGCAGTGCTGGGCTAATGGCTGGACTTGATAATCTTAGACACCTTTTCCAACCTTGATGATTCTATGATTCTGTGCCAGTTGTGAAAGTCTTTCAACTATATTTTCTTTTCACAGCATCATGCTGTTTGCTTGATACCTTACTATCTCAGCTGGATTATATCTCTCTGGGGTCAGACTGAATTTCAATTTTATTCTTGAGCTTTTGACTTCAGGACAGGGAAATGAAATTGTGCTTGAAAAATAACATCACGAAACTTTCTTGTAGGATGCTTTCATTCAGATGACCTATATACTCAGCAACAGTCAAGCTTTTAGCCATGATGAAGTTAAGTAGCAGCTGTTTGCCCATACTGTTAAATATTTGGGGGGCAAAATTTGTTCATTTTTTTCTCAAATGTTTATATGCTTACTGTCTTTGCTGTAGTTGTGGTGCTCATGATTCCTAGACAGCTATAAGTTTCCAACAGTATGTACAATGTAATAAAGTAGTGGAGGGCTTACTCTCACTTTTTCTTGCAAAAGTGTTACTGCTTAAAGCAGTGTTTTAATAAATACATATAATGTAGCCTTTAATTTCTTTGGAGGAAAGCTCACCATAGGAGGAACAGCAGACAGTTTATTTGTTTAGTGCTTATTATGAAGGATTTGTAACTCTTCCTATAAAGAGTACTGAACCTGTAAATGAAAACAATATTGTTATTTCAATTTAGGGGCTCACTTTCAAAGTGTAGTTCAGTTTAAATACATAAACTAAGCATGGAATTAGCAAATCATGGAATCACTCATTGCTTATATGGAAAAACTGACTGCAGTTGCACCCTTGTCTTAGAATAATTTTTTACATTTCTGTATTAAAAGCAAAAAGACCTTTTCAAGTAGTTGGTAGCCCAAACTAGAAGTTTGCCAAAATCTGAAACCTACCCAAACCATTGGCTAAAGAATCACTTCTGAACTGAGGAAAACAGAGCCTGAATTCGTTGCTTTGTGTTCGTGTTTTAGTTACAGAAGAGGTTATTACAACCCCTTGAATGAAATCACTGCCTCAGATACACTGGATTTGTTGTTGTTTGTATTGCTGTTACCTTGCCTGTCCTTCAAAGGGAATGTGTTCAAACATGAAATTCAAATTAAAAAACTTAACTTTTTAAATTATTTTGAGCAGAACTATGCCATTTTAAGTCTTGGAAAATATATTTCTACTATTACTAGAAGATTGATGCAGTGAAGACTCTTGGTCTACATAAAAATTCATTGTGAACTTATGGACATAGTGAGTTTTAAGCACCTCTAGATAGCTTGGTAAAATATACTAACAGTCTACTTTGTTTACCCTTTCCCCTTTTCATAACCGAAAAAATTGTCACTAAGTCTGAGCAAACAAAATTACTCCATTAAAAAGCTAAAAGTACAGAAATGTACTTCTGATTTTGAGTTGATTGGAAAGTATTTTATACTTCACATAAAAATCTTGTTTTACAATCTGATTTCCTTCCTTTATATAACATATATTATAAACTGAGCCATTTTATTTACCAAAATCAGTTTGTTCTTAATCCTGAAGAGTCTGTGGCTCAGGCTTCATAGATGAGCTTATTGATGCCTTTTTATTTTTAAAATTCTGCGTTAGCCAACTAAAAATACTTTTCTTCATTAACTGATAATGATTGCCAAAGCATATTTAAAACGAAATGTCCACCAAGGTGTAGTGATTTTTCTCTTTAAAAAATAGCTGCTTGCATTGTGATGTTGAAATGTTAAGATACGGATTTTTAAAGCAGAATATTGCGTACACAGGTATTCACTGGCTAAGAGAAGTGTGTTGCTTGGAAGCAGATAAGGAAAACTATTCTCTGTGGTCTTCTTGTTAGGCCCCAGTGTTTTACTGAACCCTATAAATTACTGTGTTCCCCACTTACGAGAGAAACTTGGTGGTTTGAAGGATTTATTTAAGCTGCAAATTTACTGCATTGCTAAGAATGGTAAGAGCTGTTGGAGAGGGCCTGATGCTTCAGAGGAGCAAATAACTACTAAATGGTGCATATTGCCAACGAGCTATATAGTGTTTTCTTTTGGCAGAGATTCTGGAATAATGTGATTGGACATCTGAAATGAGACAATAATACTGAAGCTAAAGGAGCACTGTGATGCTTCTCTCTCAAGACATGCTCTGCAGCTTTGTTTGTGTTTTTGGTTGGATTTTTTTTGTTTGGGTATGGGGGTGGTCAAGAGTTACCAGTTGCAAAAGAAATGCTTTTTTTTTTTTTTTTTGGCAGAAGTCTGTTTGCTATCAGTATAGGCATGAGTAAGTTTCATTTATAGGGAAAGATCTCTATTTTAACTATTTCCAATGTTAATCTGGCCAGTTTGTAATTTTAATAGCCCTGTGGAGTTCAGTACTTTAATGCTAGGGCATTTAAAATCTTTAAGATCTTTCTAGTGCCTAAAGCTGTTGTAGAAATCTCTGAGCTCGTACTGCATCCAGAGAAGAGGCTAATCTGACTTCTATGAGTCGTGCATTCTTTTTAAGGAAATTAAACCATAGTCTTTATGCTTTAAGAACCCAAACCCCGCTGTTCCCATGTTTGATGAAATTTCCTGGATTGAAGAATGGCAGGCTATTTAGAAAGAACTTGTATTGATTTCAGTGCTACTTGTGAAGAATTCTGGTCCTGAAAGGCAGAGCATGCATACCTGTATTAGCTTGTCTCAGAAAAAATGTGAAGGGTCGGTCTGCTTTGAAAATAGGTGTTCGAGATCTTTTTAGTAATACCATTGCTGTAATGCAACAAAGAAAAAACATTAGTAAAATGCATTCCTTTTCTTTGCATCTTCTGTACAGTGTCCTCAAGCTCTGATGTTTAGTACCTTGAGTTTTGAGTTGCTCCTCTGCTTTAACTATAAACCAAAAATTTTATCCAACAGTGAAATCAGTCTGAATTAATGAGTCCAGAGTCGTCAGACTACATGCAGGTGATTTGTCTGTATTTTGATGCTGAAGTGAGTCCTTCTGGCTTTGGATTTCAAAGGTAATGTAATTTTTGATGTTGTTGCAGCCCTAACTCTTCTGAAGTCATACCATGCTATTGCCTCACCTGTTAGCCAATTCTTGGCTGTGCTGTTCTGATGAAAAAGTTAAGCAAGGCACAAATGTAGTCCCTTTTCTAATTGGGAGACATGGAGCAGAGAAATATCTGTCATCCTGGAATTTCCCTTGTCAGAGCTCTGAACAAAACCGAAGTATCCTCAATCTCAAGTTATGATTGATTTTCCCTTCTCTGTTTGTGGGTTAATTATTAGATTAAATAAAGAATCCTTAAGAATTATGATGGCTCAGCTATTATTAAAATACATCTTCTTTAAATAAATTATTCCTTGTAGCTATGTAGTATTAAGAATGCATTGTCAAAACACCCCAATACTAAACCCAGCAGATTTGGATTATTTTTTGAGAAGTTAAAACAATGGAATTAATTTGAAGACTCAAGACACAGTAAAACTAGTTTGAGAGGCAGTGTTTTAATGCTCATTAAAAAAGTGCCTGTTTTTGCTTTCAAGCCACCAAGTGACTAGATCCAGAACTTTTAAAGTAAACAAACATATTTTAAAATCAGCTTCTTAGCTTGGTCTGACTGGAGTTAAGGGAGTTTTGGCATTTGTTTCAATGGGATAAAGATCTATTACCCTCAGATTGAAGCCATCTAAAAGCTTTTATTTTGTGTAGGGATTAGTAGAAAAATTATGAGAAGTAATAGAGAGGAAAATCGTTTCAAAATTTAAAACTACAGCTCTGCAGAAAGGTTAACTTGGTTACATCAACTGTTAACTGTACACCCACCTGTGTACTACATGTGTCAGATTCAAAACTGTTTCTAGAGAAATACTATAAATACACCGACTCAGGTGTGCTCAGGTTCCTTTTGGCATTGTGACTGTGGGACATTTGAGTGAGGGAATGTGCACACTGCAGTGAGGTTCACTGCTCTCTCTATGTGCCTCTTGAATCCCTTCCTGGAAGCAAGGAGGAGAAATGGGAGAGACTCAGATCTTGCCCTGATCCACAGTCAAGGACCACCACCAGCATTTGCAATTGTGCGTGTGGAGCATGTCTACAGTTGGCACAGCCCAGGGAAGGAGAAAGATGAGACGTGGAGAAGTGGTTAATGATCACCCTGCTGCTGTGCTGATATTTGAATGGCTTGAGGGCAAGTTCATCCTTTTCAGAGAAGGAATGGAAGGGGTTTAGGATTACAGTTGCTTTCCATGCTTGCTTGGATCATCTGAGGCTTCCAAAGACAAAACAAGAAAAGCAGGGGCATTCTTTGATAAGGCTCATGTGACCAATTAAAAAAAAAAGGGAGGAAGACACAGCTCATTAATTTTGGTTCCCCTGCTTTATGTAAATTGTGTGAAGGATTTCAGCTGGTGAAGGTAATTTACTGGCTGTGTAGTCTGTAGCTGAGATTTTACTCTGAATTTCCCTGTTCACCCAACCGCAGCTGCTCATGAGGAAATGATCCTGTAGCAGAAGCTACTGCATGTGAAGGTCACACTTCAAAGTATGTAAGAATCAAGCCTGTCTTCGTAAAACTTTCCCATCATTACTTTTAGTGTTATCAAAGAGATCATCTTCAAATCTCATAGCAGTTCAGACACTATAGATAAAATATTACCAAGCTTTTCTCATTATTTGTTTTTATGGTCTGGATAAACATATTTGACCAACAGAAAAATAAGTGGTATATTTTCTCAAACAGAATTTTCCCTGGGTTGATAAAGTTGTTTTTCATTAGAGCCATTACATGTTAGACTGAGATGAAAAATTACAGGTTCTTACGAACATTTACAAAGGTAAAATGGAAGTGTGTTAAATATAAAAGTTTAAATTTAGATTAGGCATACATTTAAATGCTACCGTGCTTGTTTGCTTTATTTTAAATAAAAGGCTAGTAGTTGGTTTTGTAAAAGGCTCCAGAAATGACAAGTTATGTCTGTATATTTGATTTACCTGTAGCTCCTGATGCCTTTGTACCATCTTCTGTTATTTCAATCTCTGCTTTGTGAATAGCTTCCGAAATGTAAAGACTATCTTGATCTGAAAAAAACCATGTTAATAGTTATTTTCTGAATTCCATTACAAACTTATTTTTAAAAGTAATCAGAATGCTTTTGCCTTTTTTCCTGCAGAATCTAAGGATCATATAAGTGTTAGGTATTTTAACCACCTAAACTGGTTTTCCCTTATATGGACAACAGTGGACTGAATGCTGGATGGGAGTTACTAGTTTGAGAGGTCTCCAGATTGTGGTAGAAGGCAAGGTTACATGGTGAAAGCAGAAACTAATAACACAGTGAGGACAAGGCAAGAACTGAGGAACCATTGAAAGGAAAACAACAGGAAAAAAATGCTCTTCAGGAAGAAACAATGGGACTGTGACATAAAATGGAGCTTGGAAAAAAAAACTATTTTGGAAAGCTACTGAGTATTACAAGCCTGCTTCTCTCCAGCTGACTGTGGAGGGCAGAAAGCAGGGAAGGTTGGCAGACTTTTTTTTCTTGTCAAATACTTCTAGAAGCCTTATTCTTTGATGGAAGCTACCAGGGTGCGTACAGAGGAAGGAAGCTGCTAAATTATATTGTTTATGGAGTTAATTTCCTCCAAGCATGTGTCTTATTTAAATAGATATTAACTTTATAAAATACATCTTTGCACACTTCATCAGTATATTAATATGTGTTTGCAATAAACAAAGCAGCAGGCTTTAACAAAAAGTGAGCAGCAAAATTATTTTAATGTGCATCTCTTTGCAGTCTGAGATATAGAACATAGCAATAGAACACTACTATGTTCAATTTTAAAAGTGGCATGAAAAATTCCGTGAGAAATGTGCCTTCTGAGGTTCATCTCAGGAAAGTAATTTTTCTGTAAGAGCAGGTTTGAACTGAAGGAATTTCAGTTATTCACTCACATGCACAAGAATGTAAGGTGCTCTCTGGGCTGCTACCACTCCGAGTCTTTACTATGAGCAGAAATGACTAAGGTGAAAATCTTTGTGTTGCTGGAAGTAGTCGAAGAAGAAAGAAAATTGATAATTTGGATTCTTTTTGTATTTAATATTAAATAGGGGCAAAAATTTTCCAAGGAGCAGAAGAATTTCAGGCTTCCAAAACCAAGAGTTTAGTCATAACACCAGTATTTTAGCGAAGGGAAAGTATAACTCCATCCACTGGTCACTGGATTAGCAAAATAACGTGACCTGGGCATATACCACTACTGTTTGTAGTGTTAGGAGCTGAAATACAGACTTGTTGGTCCAGCATCCCTAACTGTTTAATGACTATTTAAAAACACAAATAGGATGCTTCAGTACAACTTGCATTCCTAAATTTCTGAATAAATAAACATTTTTCAGGCCTATGCCATCTTGACAGTTTTAATCTTAAAGAAATCAGAAGGAAAAAGTAAGCTCAAGACCCAAACCAACCCTGTCCTTTTCAGGTTCTTCTTTTCCACAAAAAAGCTCAAAATTTTATCAGTTGGCAAAATTGATAAAATCAATTGATAGAATAGAGCAGTTGAGGTGTAAGCTGTGTTTTGGAATTTTGCAGAGAAAGCAGTGCAATTAATTCAGAAGACTCAGGTCTACCAAATCACTCAAAGGTAGAAGTCTACACTGTTGGGTCGAGGATCATTTTGTATTTAGTCAAGTCTCTTACCTGAAATGCCTTTAAAATTAGCAGTGATGGGATCAAATGCATCTTTAACTCCCAAGGCAGAAAAAACTGTCTTTAGGTCAAAAAGGCTTTGAATACTGAACCTGAAATTATTATGATAGATTTTATTTAAATGCTGGATTTGTAGTTTCGTAGAGTTAAAAGCATAACAGATGCGATTTATTTCAAGCCTTTCCCTTTCATCCATCTATTCCTGTATGAGACCAGTGCATGCTGTCTGATTAAGTGTACTTTGCAGAAAAGCACCTCATCTTCACCTGAAGTTGTTAATAGAAGGAATCCCTCACCACCATCTGTTGCACTCAGATTGCCTGAAAATTTCAGTCTTCTTGACATATGAACTCTGCATTTTCCCAAGTTTGGCTATAGCAAATGGCACTTCGAAACATTTGCCAATGATTAGCTTGGAGAAAAAGAATATTAATGCATAAACAGTTTCTCAGGGCTTCATTAATGTGATGAATGCATAGTAGGAGATGCGTAATGAAGTCCTTCCATGCTGATCCATACAATAGGTACAGCCACAAAAGGCCTCCTGTACTTGCTTCCTCCTGCTATGCAATTTCAGTGGAATAGATGATAGAAAGTACCTCCAGGGTATGTGTGTTTGCTAACAACAGCAAATGGCTAAAGTGGAAAATGAATGATGTGAGCTTGGTTTGTGCATGGAAAAGATGGGTATGACTATGAGGGTAGGGGTGTGCACAACTTCTTTGTACAGTGCCTTTTTGTAGTATACTGACAAGTTTAAAAAACGCACAATAGTGTGTATTTACAAGGTTATATATTTTTTTTCCTCCCTTAAGCAAAGAGAAAAATGGAGTGTGGGAAAGGTCCAGCAACATATCTCTTTTAGGTCTTTAAAGGATTGTTAATCCCTAACAAATTTTAAGTAAAACCTGTAGGATCAACTGCAATAGTTCATTTTTTTAAGACATTACAGAGCATACCAGGAAGTCTTGTCATTCCCAGCTCACCTGTTTGTGCCTTAAGAAAGGCCATCTCTGATCATGAGATGAATAACAAAACAGAAAGCATGTCACTTGATTTTGCTCACACATTGCTCGTGAAGGTGCTATCACATGAAATTCTGACAGTTGAAGTAGTGAAGCTATCGTGCTAACATTGCTTACCTAGGTAGAAAAATGTCCATCTTTGTTCTCTTTAAGCTGTTGGCCCAGAGGGTTATGTCTTTGGCAGAAAGGTGAGACTCAATCTGGGACAAAGGTGTTCTTTTATGGCTGGGAAGCACTAGGAACATGCTGTGTTTCTCCCCCAGGTAGGGTAACTCGACCACACTGAACGCCTCCAGAGCCGCAGTCTGGAACTGGCCTGTGGGTGGGCAAATGTAGACCCTATTTCATCATCAAAGTGGGAAAACTCCCCCCAAACCCACAACCCCAGCTAGGGTCAGCAGACAGTTCAGAGCAGCTGTGGTAGGATTTAAGGAATTGTCTCTAGTACATAGATTCTTGTAGCCAGCTCAGATTGCTGTTAACTCACAGCAGTCTCTCGTCTGAACAGAGCTGATTGTGAGAGAGGCGTATGTATCTTGGCAGAAAAGTGCTAGTGCAAGTAATAGTAGCTGAAGCAGCGCCTCAAGAGAGCATGAGTATTTTATTACTTTCTCATATAATAGCTGTCCTCCTTGCTCAGGGTTTAAAAAAATATTACCAAGGCAGTGACAGCAACTGTGATGACTCGTCTTGCAATGCACGTTCTTTAACTAAAGATGCAATTTTATAATATCTTTCGCTAAAATTTTAGTGCTCATAGAAGTTACAAAAACAAAATGGAGTATCCTACTTAATTAACTGAATCTACTTTGCCTCATGTTTCTGTCTTTGTGACTTTTAAAAATCAGTTTTAGCCTTATTTCAAAAAAAAAAATGGTTATATTAAACAATAGTTTATGCTTATTTAAGCATCATATTTATAATTTTTGAAAATCTAGGCACAAAAATCTATCAAAATCAAATTAAGGTTATAAAAACTAGTCTCAAGAGTAAAAGCTGGAGGGCTTCCAAACTTGCAATTGGTTATACAACAATTTGTAATAACCATTTTAAAGTACCATTTTAATGCCATATTTCAAAGAACAATTTAACCAGGCATTTCTAATGGACTCTGTTACACAGTAGAACAGATTCCACTATCACAATTTTAGCTTCTTATTTTTCCATCTGAGAATCCAATAAATAGCATTTCAGGAACATTCAGTACTAGTTAGCAGACCAGGAGTTAAATGCAAGCTTAATACAAGTTGCAAGCAAACATCTTATTGCCTTTGCTGCAGGCTATCCAAAATACTCAATCTACTCCTTCTTCACCTGGCTGTAGTAGTTGTAACTTCAAGGTGCTCACACTTTCTGAACCAGGGGTTGTAAATAACAGAATATATGTAGCTTATGTTCATAATATCTAAATATTTGGCAATATGTACATAGCTGTAGGGTGTCTCAAATACTTAGCTTACAATATTTGTTAGTGTTGCAGATATGGACTAGATAGGATTTGTAAAGTGTTGATTATTCTGCTAGATTAAATCTTAGGCTCTTAGATGAGCCCTCCTGCCTTGCACCATGGAGAGAGAATTGCTCTGTTAAAACTAACTCCCAGCGTGTGGATCATTTGCTGGGAAAAGATGTTCTGCTTTCCAATGGGCAAACAAGGAAGATTTACATTTGTAGTGCACTGGGCATGAGTGGTTTAATATGCGGGCATGCTGATATTTTGAAGTTAGCACATTCTGCGCAAAGGTTATACAGTGCTTCCTTATTTGTTAATTAGAAAGAAAATCAAAGACTTTATGTTATTGAGTCAGAACATTTAGCGTTCCTTGCTTGAACTGATTTTGAGCATCCCATAAGGATTATACATATGCTAAATTAGAATTCAAATGTTGTTAACAAATGGCTTGGAAAAATGAATATGTAAAGTAGCTGCAGTGTTTAAGAGGCGTGTGTGAACAGTAATGTTGACATTTTCTTAGAGTAGTGTTACTTATCCTCAGGCTGGTTTGTTCTTCGTGGCAATATTAAAAGGATAAACAATGTTGTAAAAGTTGCAGTTGGTAGTAGGTTACAGCTAATCTTTCACACTCTGTGCTTTGGATCCTGGTGGGAGACAGCTACTATCATTTAATAATGACAGAAAGTTATCTTGGGCCTCTGTTTAGTTATACTGAGCCAGTCTTTTGCATTTATTTCAAGTTGATTTGTTAGAAATGTTTCTGTCACTTTTAGTGCCAAAGACTGAATTGGCTCAATCAAGCCTGACAATCAGCAAATTTTAAATGATCCCTTTCATTTTGGCTTTCCTTAAAAGTCTCTCCAGCTGCAAAAAGCTTACATACTTCAGGCTGGATTAGTATTTTGGCTAACTTCCTTTTCTGTGCAAATATTTAGTGCTTCAGCTACCTACTTAAGGACGATAGGATGGAGTTCTTATGTTCAGGCAAGTGGTTAAATAAGCAGAACTAACGATTTGACATCAAGTTTGCAAAGATTCTGGTGCAAATATGGGGTCAGACAATGCAGTTCAGCTGCTGAATTCCTGGTTACTGGCTTTCCCTGACTATACCCACTTGTATAAGCATTGGCAGCCCCCTGCCTTCTGTTGTTTTGGACCTCTCGTTTCTTTATTTCTCTCTGCTAAAAGAGAAAGTTTGGAGAAAAGGTCCATTCTTAAGGTAATAGCTGTATTTGGTGAGCTTCTTTTGCTATGTCCTTCTGAAATACATGGTGCTCACCAAGTATGTTCCCAAGAAACCTATTTGTTTACCTCTTAAAGCAGTGAAGGGTAAGGCTATTCAAGACATCATGGGTAGCAAAAGCCCTTGCTGTGAGCTGGTGATACAAAATCACCCAGGACTGAAAAATTGAGTTGATGTAGTTCATGTTGCTCAATGACAAGGAAGATGAGGTGTAGGGTTTTGGAAAGGGAGACTGCACTCCTCAATAAAGTAATTTAACTTGTAAAAGCTTCAAATGTAAATAGGATGGGAGTGTGTCAAGTCAGAGGTGTGAATGTGGTCAGTAGCTGGCAGTCCCAGCAGGAGAAAGAAGCAATGGTGGGCACACCATGAGTGTCTGGGAAGAAGAGATGCCACAAAGAAAGATGTAACTGTAAGGACAAACTTCCAAAGAGCAGGAGAAATTATTTCTTGACCAGGTGCATTATGGTTTAGAGATAAAAAGGCATAGAAATAATGAGCTGCCATCTGCCTGCTTAATGTGACTGTTGCACAGCAAAGGAAAATGTTTTAGCCATATAAGCTATTAAGACATATAAGCTATTAGATATTTTTTTAGATTCATGCCAATTATTTGTTGTAACTGGTGACAAAGAAGTAGTCTGATGATAGAGCAAAAGATAATGGTTAGGTTCCTAATGGAAATGAAGAAAAGAGTAATTATACTGCCAGAGATGGAAACAAAGTTCACGTTACTTCACATCATAAGTTCTCATCACATTAGAGAGATGAATAATAATCTGGAGCCTGGATGATCGCCACCCCAAAATATGAGAAGAACTTAGATTTGGAATTGCAAATGAGTGAGCAAAAATTTTAATAGACTGTAAATTCAGTTGTTTCCCATGATTGGAAAAAAGGATTCATTTATAAAGAAAAAGAAAGTAATCTGGGAAGTTTTAGAAAGTACTCTGGAGAAAAGAATAATCAAGTCACAGAAGGAAATAGAAAGTGAGATAAATTGCAATATAAAGTAAACTAGCAAACAAATCTATAAACTTTTTTGGCTCAATAACTAATTTGATAAAAAGGCATAGATCCAGCCATCTAGTTTTAAATAAAACAGCAAATATAATTTCACTGTGGCACTATTTACAGGTAAAAGTGATGGCAATTAGAGCAGGAAAAGAAAAGCAGCAAGCAGACACTTAAAGCAATGTAAAAGAGGGGCTCCCAGGTTGAAAAGAGTTACTAGTGGCTTTCCAAAGTATTGTCCACACTAAGACTTTCATCAAAGACAGTGATTTGCCATGATGACTAGCGTGGTGGAAATCAAATGGTAGAGATTTCTCCCCCCTTCCCCTTGAGGACTCATCAGCTGGAAAAAAATGCAGAAAGGAAAAAGGCCCAGGTGGGGCCAACCTTGAGTAACCACCCTGAGCTGGTTCTGTGCTACACTGTGCAAGGTACTTTTAGGAAGACATAGAAATACTAAAATCATTTTAGCGAGCATGAATATAGCTTCATTAAAAGTGTTGTGTACACTCCTGATCATTTATTCTCAAGAAAGATTGATTTAAATTTGGAAAAGTGCAAAAAAGAACTAGTAGAGAATTGGAGCCTCATTTTCGAGTAGCTTAGATAAGCCAGCTGCTTCAGTTTATCTAACAGGAAGTTGAGAGACAACTTGGTGACTTGCAAATAACGTTTGGGAGTAAATATCAAAGCTGAAGAGAAACTATTTAACTTAAAGCTGGCATGATGTTAAGAGATATAAATCGGTCTTGAGAAAATTTATACTTGGAATTAGGGAGGTTTTTACCCAAGTGCACTTCTGAAATTTAGGGTAGAAGGGAAAGGAGCTTTTTACATTTTGAAAGAGATTGTATAGCTAACTGGCATAATTCCTGTTGGTAGAAAATTAAGCCTGCAGCATAAGTCCTCTTGTCAGCAACCCACATACATCAAGCCTTTGAAAGTAGCCTACACTGTATTCATATATTATAAAAATAAACATTTGACCTATATTTATAGTGGTTTAAGCCTGTGCTGAAATCACCCACTGATTTGGTTTAAGCACCATAAAAAATTATCTTTTCTTGCAGAATTTGGCCCTGAAGATCTGCGGTTTTACCCTGAAGTCTTGGAAACAGGCTGTGACTAGAGACACAGGGGTGGGTGTGCAGTGCTGGTGTTCCTGGTTATGCCATCCTCCCTCGGTGCTCACACGCTCAAACAACAAGCAGGGGTTAGACTGAGGGGCCAGAAAATTTTTTATTTCCCCCACAAATCAAATTGGCTTGATATAGTTTCAGTCTTAACTGCCCCTCTGTCATGGGGTCAAACGTGCTTCCCATGGTCCTCCTTTCCTAAGCAGCTTTATTTAGCAAGCTCCATGCTATTGTAAAGGACTTTTTATACTGTGGTACCCTCAGTCTCTTATGTTCCTTTCTCCTGGTCCATTATCTTGGTGCCTTTTGGTTGTTTGCTACAGCTGACAAGTTTATTATGGAGTGCTAGGAGGTGTTGGTCTGTGAAGGATGGGACAGGGACAGTAGATATTTTAGGAACCATTCTGAATGCAGAATCTGTTTAATCAATGCTTGGGATTATAAGGAGTCAAGTTGGCCACCTAGGTCATCTCTTCATTTGATGGGATTTCTTCTGAGACTTCTCTAAGCTAGGAAAATAACACTATCTTAGTGTGGTATTTGTGGAAAATAAATAAAGAAAACTGTTCCAGGTTGTACAATAGCTCAAATCTGGATTAAGGACAGTTACCGTAGTTAACTTCGGCTGTATGATGCATTGTGGGCACTTTCAGGGTTGAGCCCTCTGATGTGGTAAAAGGCAACATCTGAGTGTCCATAAGGGAAAACTTCTTTTGCCACGTGCTTCTGAAATACATGGTGCTCACCAAGGCAACCTGGCTGAGCGACGACCTAGCAGTCTCCAACAGCGTCCCACGCACATCCCCATCTGCATGGAAAAGAGACAAGGGAGAGGGACACGTGTCCTACTTGCCCAGGCCTAAAGGCCAGGTCCGTGTGACTAAATAAAGCAAGTCGGGACCACTCTCCATCCCGAAGGGCAAGAGGCAAAACTCATAAGGTACCGTTAACCCTCTACCTTCCCCTCCCCAGATGTACATGGACCTCATCTGGATTGCCTGCTGGTCCCTGCTCTCCCCAGAACTGAGTTTGAGTTGGGCAATGTTGAGGGTCAAAGCTGTGCCAGCACTGTGCTACTTGCTGAACAGTGCAGATGACAGCAGATGTTCAGCACCATGCCCTGGCTCTAACTGGTGTTCTAGGTTAAATATGCCCAGGTGTATCTCAGAGGTGTTCATCATTAGTACCAGAAATACCTCATGGCATGACTACAGACTGCTTTATGAAGTAACTAAGTCACTTGGGGCTTATATCCTAATTTTCCCCTTCTCCTGTTTACTTGTCAGTTCAACTGATCCTACTTTGGGTATCTCAAAGATTTCTGAAACAGTGGTCTGCTTTTAATTCATTGATATTGCAATGTGAGCACTGCAATATGACCTCCCATTTTAGTACCTGCTTCTAGAGCAACACACTTCTGTCATGGAGCTGGATCACTTCTTAGTGTTCATTTGAGAAAGACAGAATTTTTTTTTTTGTTAGTTTCAACAGCTTTAATGTGTGTATTTAACATCAGCTCATATGTTGCTGGCCAAATTAACATTCACATAAGTTGATGAGGCAAATCAGGGACTGCTTTGCTCTGCTGCTTCTTAGGACTTTCTTTTTCAATTATTTTTTTCATTAACACCGAATTTAATTTCATTACTTTTCTTGCTTATGTGGAAAGTAAATTCTTTTTATTTCCCATTTTGACTTTTTAAACTAGGGGTCTGACTGCTGAGCTTATGACCCTGCATGTTCCCCATAGCACCATGAAAGCATTCAGTGCCACAAACATCCTCCCTGGGGAATTTGGCTGTTCTCATTAAAAGTGAAAACACTGCAAAGGATTGCCATTTTAAAAATTAGATGAATGAGGCCAACTGGTTACCAGCTTGATACTGCAAACTTATACTCGCAGGTTCAGACCTATTCCCACTCTTTCTTCACGTTAGAAATGAATGTCAGCACAAGAATTAGGTTTTCTGGCTTTCAGCCTTGGTTTGGACAACACAGTGTGGCAAAAAACTGTACTTGGTTTAATGCAGTTTCTCTCATCACTCTTATTTTACATGTTATCCATGTGCATTCTTGTAGGTTGCTATGTTACCTGCAAGGTTACTGGTGATCCATTCCTGTATTTGGGCCGTGGTTCTGTTGGGGTCAGTAAAGTTGGTTTGCTGCAGGCTGCTGTTCGCCCAGCGTGCGGCATGTGCAGTGAAGTGAGGCGAGAGCTGCGTGCCAGCATCCACAAAGAAGGAACATGCCAGCTGAACCACTGTGCCTTGGCTCGAGTCGGTCACTCCTTCATACACTGTGCGCAAGAAGTCCTGCGCGTTTTCATCTGCCAGGCAAGAGAGAGGGAGAAACTGCAACTATCATGTTGAGGTTAAGGATTGCCCCAGGGCTCCACAGCTCTCAGCTCCAGTGCTGACACTGGTGTCCTCTGATTGTTAAAGCACGGAAGCACCCTTGACTTTACGGAGCATTACTGTCAAGCACTACTGTTGAGGGCAATGATGCTCTAGGCATGGTAAAGCACTCTTCATGTTGCTGTAGGAATCACTCTAGTGCAGATGTGTCAAGCAGCTGAACTCACATCAGGTTCACACCTCTATGCAAACGCACCTCTGAACAGTTTATAAGGTACATTATTTTTTGGTTTTGGGCCCTCTCTGAGTTCCCGTTAGTGAGATCTAGTACCTCTGGCAGTGACTGGCCACAGTACCACTGTCTCCTCCTCTTGCCATTATCCACCTATCCCAGGAAAGGCATCTCCCTTATAGCCCCAAGTTAGTCTCTGCTGCCCTTGGCCCCTAGCCGTTGTTTTCTTTCTTGAAGGATAGTGTCCCAAACTGGCCCAGTATTGGTGATGAGCCCTGGCAATGCTAAACAGAACTGATGGTTGCTTCACATGTGTTAGAAGCAACTCGTCTATTCATACAACCCACAACCATGTCTGCTTTTTTTTCAAGTACAATTGTATTTCCCATTCAATATTATTTTTTTCTAATTCCTAAGATCCCTCAGATCCTTTCCAAAAACTACTATTTTTTGACTCATGGTTCCCCAATTTGGATGACTGATTATTTCTTGTAAATGTAGAATTTTGCACTTGTCTTTACTGAGTTGTATCCTATTCAGTTCACATGTTTCTATGACTTTCCAGGATCCTTTTAAATACTATTCTGGTCCTCCAAAATGCTTGCAGCAGTTACAAGCTCAGTGTAATTCCAAAATTCAATAGTGTATTCTTTAGTTTGCTGTCTACTAATGGAAATATTTGAATAATGCCCTGGTCTCCTGTTTCTGAAAAGCTCATAGTACTTCAATGGTGGTGGCTTCTGTGATGGATACATGGCTGAGGTGTGAGCCCAGAAGGAACATGAGTCCCACAAACTCAGAGAATCCTGTGTTTTTAAAATCACTACGTTCCCATAGACTCCCTTGAAGGGTGATTTAGGAGCCATTATTTTTCTAAGTTGCAACGATTTGTGATTGAATGGTTCATGCCAAAGTGACCTCCTGAGGCCTGGGAGTCTCACCCATCTGAACAACATTTATGTGCTCTGTGTCAAATCTCCTCAAACTTCCTGTGTTTGCAGTTCAGCCCCTTTCCTATATATCTTGTTGTATTTTTGGAGGAGACTTGCCTATGTCCAGATAATAAAAGTCTTGTTGAGATTGCTACTTGCCTTTAAGACATTTTCAACAAGTTCCTCATTCTATAACTAAGTTTTCAATGAGGACTGGGTAATGTCTGGAGTACTGCTTTTCTTTAGCAAGACATCAGTGCCTTTTGGCTTTGTGGGACCACCAGGAACTTTCGGATTTCACCACCTAGTGCCCCAATATCTATGTGAAACCTCAGTAGCTCACTGTTGTACATGAATTCCTTGCCACCATTTTCAAGGTGGGTTAGTATTGTGTTCCTTGCTGTGGTACTTGGCTCAGATGCTCCTCTGCTTTGGCTTGAAACCCTGGAATGCCCTGGGCAGCTCATAGGTATCTGGCTCCCTATGGTCATGGCTGAGCTCACCATTATGACTGGTTGGAAATCTCTTAGTTTTGAGTCAAGAGGCCTTAGGCAAAGGGAGTGATCACTCAGTTTCTCCAGTCACCTGTGGATGTGGGCAGAACAGGAGGGAAGTCAAGACTGCCATCTGGGATGTGGGTGTTTTGGGGTGGCTAACCAGGGAAGTGAATCCCACATGGACTGACCTGTCCCAGGCTGATCAAATTAAGGGTCTCAGGTCAGGGGCATGATAACCATGAGACTCCAGCTGCCAGACAGGTCATCAGGACACTTTTACTGCATTGTTTCAGATTCTTCATGGGGCAAAAGAGAGTTGCACATCTATTGATTTTTACCACCTGAGAATCCAGCGTGTGTTTTCTGACCTAATAATACTACTTTAAGTAGCTAACCTGGAGGAAGACTAATCACCTATGGGAAGTTTGGTATTAAAATTTGGATCTATCACTCTATAAGGGGTAAAATACTGAACTCCTTGAAGAGATGTCTAGAAAACTCACATAGTCTGAGCTGTAAAGTGCTTTCCTTGTGCGTTCTGCATTAGTGTGGGAGCATCTGGTGAGCACTCTGGAAGATGTGAGAAATCAAGGATGGTAAACTGGAAGTAGATGTGGATGTGAGGGGTGGTATCCCAGACTTGTAAGTTCCCCAAAGTGCTTAGCTAACCAAAGTCCTGAATTCTTACTTGGAGAAGAGCTCAAAATTGCTTTTAAATACTGTATTGTTAATAAAATAAATCAGCTAGGAGAAAGCATTTTAAAGCATGTCATTTTGTTTGTTCTGTCTACAGATACATCCCCTTATGCATTGTTTTCCTTAGTATTAGAATAAAAGTGAACAAATCTTCCAAACATTGAAAGAAGATTACAAGTGCATGCAAGAGCAGATTCTCTGTGAACAGTGAATAAACCATCAATGTTTTCATTGTTTTCAACCTGCTAAGGTTTTAACCTCATCCTTCATTATTGTTTAGGGCAGACCAACAAAAACATTAATACAAACATTAAGTTGAAGAAAGGGATTTTATCACATATGCATACCTATATAATTTGGTTTTACTCATCTGATAGGAAATTTCATCTCAATATTTGATTTATTTATTTTACTTATTTATATGATTTAGACCATTTGAGGAAGTGGTTTCCTTCCCCATTACTGGAAATATGCTGTTATAACCAATAGCAATAGATCCCATCCTACTTTATTTTCACATTCCTGCATTAATATTACTGAAAGCAAAAGCTCATGTGGCTTGTGCCACAGAGAGCTAAAATGGAGATATAATGTCTCCCTGCTATGATGTGCCACATGAGAACATAAAAGACCTAGCAAGTCATTGACAACCTCTGCACTTCTCTTTGTTACATTTTCTGTGGAGATCTGTGCTTGAATTTCACTGTGAAATGTTATTCTTTAAGGTTCTTTCTTAATAACTGAGCCCCTAATGACCAGAAGTATCAAGCAAGGTATAATCCTTGTATGAATGAATGTTGTTTCGGAACTGAATTTACAGAAATAGGAGTATTATAGGCAAGAGTTCATTGTATCAGCTGCTCATAATATAGATGCACTGTTCCTATGGCAGTTCATGTAGCTGATAGCTGTATCTCTATTTATCAGCCAGAGTTAGCTCCTACTGCTGTGTTGGTTTTTGAATATTAATCTTATACAGAATGGTGATGGTAACTAAGTCAGGTTACAGCACAGGAAGATGAAATTACTGTAGGTTTTATGTTTAGTTTTCATACCCTGAAAGTGAATTTTATGCTGAGAAATAGCAGTGTCACGTCTATACATAAGTCTTGTATATAAGCTGCAAATTTTGAAGATGAGGCAGTCATCTGCTTTTCATAAACATTCTGCCCATAATGTAAAATAGTTTTTGACATGTGATGTGAGATGGTAGGATAATCCAAAGCTAAAATGAAAACAGCATCCTTAAATTAAGCTGCCTTAATGCTGGATTTAAAGACATCTGTCTTTCCCATATCCCTTCCAAATTCCCAGTGAGTTTTATTTTAGCCTGCTTTCAGGGAAAGATGCAATTGCACCATCCATCTGTCAATGTGTATCTGTCTGCCAGTCTCCTTCTGATAACTTTTCATCTTTTTGGCCAGTTGTAATAACATCATAAGTCTTAAAGATAATTCAACTTCTATAGGTTTCATTTGTTAATGGGATGGGAGAGAAAACAACTCTCCTCTGCCTGGTACCTCTTTGCAGAGCACACAGGGGACATCAGGGCACAGTGGACACGATGAACCTCTAGGAAATCTGGAGCAATTCTGCTGTTCATGGAAGCGGCTTTTCTAAATGTAGCTGTATTTTTGTACCATAAGAGAGTAAGTACTGATTCAGGAAAAAATGGAACAATAACATGTATATCAACTACTCCTTTGAGTTTCCTTTGTTCAGCTGATACCTGCCTAACAAAGATGGAGAAAACACTCCTAAACTAGATCTTGCAGTGAGACAGAAAATGGAAGTTTAATATGACGTGTCCCATTCCTGTCTCCTTATTAAGCTGTGAATTTATTAAAAAATGTAAGACAATAAGTATTTTTTTTTAAGCAGTACATACCATGAATGTTGTATCCTAGGGCATCCTGCAGCTCTGTAAAGGTATTTCCTTGCGCTCCAAACTGCAGCAGCTCCAAAGAAACAGCCACACTTGCTGGAGAGACTACCAGATTGGTTCTGTTCTCTGCTTCAGATACATGCCGGTAGAGATTGATGGCGAATTCAGTTTTCAGCTCTTTCAGCTCATCATAGGAGATGCAGTCTCCTTTGGTTAAGCAGCAAGCAGAGAGGATAAATGCAGAGAAGGAAATGGGCAACATGAAGGCGAGCTGGGAACACTCTCCACCAGGTAATCACACCTGCAATTAATAACACAAATATATTTAGAAAAGTAATAGGCTGAGCTGACAGAGGAACTTTCTCATTCCATCAGTGCTGACATATCACTTGCAATAGTAATGATCACTATTAAAATACTTGTCCGGTTCTACTCAGTAGCTGTTGTCATTAAAAAAAAGAAAATAAACGTAGGGACATGCTGATGACTCCGTTGACTAACAAGGATTGAATTTTCCAGAATGCTGTAGCATACAGGATGGTTGGCCATTACAGAGCGCCTTGTCTCCCTTGTGTGGAGACAAAGAGTCCCTTGGTTAAAAAGTTAGCCACCTGCACACATGATGACTGCACTTCAGTGCAGTCTCCATGCTGCTGAGCACCCATAGCTCCTTTCTGTCCCCAGCACTCCCAGAAGAAAGGCCACCCGTCGTGAGGTGCAGAAATCTAACTGGATGCTCCAGGCTGGGCTTTAGATCCAAGTTTGCAAAAGGCTGGCTTCAAATTTCCCCCACAGATATTCCTGCTATGAAATTTCTCCCAGTGAAAATAAGGTTGCATTTGCAAAAGGTTCTAGTGCTTGCAGCACAAAATCACCATGTCGGATTTTTATGGGAAATCAAGCATTGGTCAACTTTATATTAAGAGACACTTAGGTTCATATTTAAAGGAATAATGCTAAAATGACAGAATATCTTTCCTTACAGAATTTCACCTTCTGAAGATTGTATGCAAGTATATTTTAAAAATTACTGCACCTTCTTTCACCTCAGGATTTTCTACAAATCTCTCTCCATGCCCTTTGCTCTAGAGAACACCTCTAATGCTTTGCATTTACTCACAGTTAAATTGTCTTGCCTTTCTGTGTCCTTCTGTGTGTCTGAATGGAAGCTGTCTATGAACGTCTTGTCTCCTTCTTTAATAGGTAGTGGAGTAAAGACTAAGTCATGAGACTGCATTTAAAGGGATAGTCAGTGATCAGAGTCTCTGTCGGCGATGTCTGTACCACTCTGTCCAAATTCCTGTAGGCTACAAGCTCTATGGAGAGCCAGGCAAAGCAGCATGCCACTGACCAGCAAATCCAAGGCAAGGAACAAAAAGGTACACATGGAGATAGAGTCAGCAACTTCCTTGCAAGCCCTGCTGGAGCCTCATGAGACTTGTGACCTGCTGGTACCGAGCAAGGCATCTCCTATCTCTCTTCCCACCCCCCTCCTTCTTTTGTATGAATTCCATTGATTCCTCTGCCACAAAGGGGAAGAGAAAGGGCTCTCTGTGTACCAGGCACACAGCTATTTTTTTACCCCCACTTTGAAAACTTATTCAGAAATCCCATGCAATTAAAATGTCTTTATTTCCCTTTTTTTTTAATTAATGCCATCCCAAATAGCTAGATTTTCTTTTACTCTTTAGTTTCCAGAAGGAAAGAAACAACAACATGGTGCACTTGAAGGAGATTGAATAAGGAAGGGGTTGCTTTGAATAGACCAGAAGCAGAAGAGCTATGGTTGTGACTGCTTTAAGAGCAGTTGTAGCTGCTCATGGCTTTCTTCATGTGATGGGGTCAAAAATCCTCCCTGTCACATTCACAGGTTCAGCCTCACAGCTTCACAATGCCAGTTAAAGCAAGCAAGATTTGGGCTTAAAAAATAATGTAAAACTGCAGCTTATTGATCTTCACAGAGTTTGACACTATATATATATTTAGCTATTTCACAACATACATTCCTGTTGGAAGAAGACATTGGGAAAAAGTTTATTACAATCAAACAATAATTTAGGTGCTAGTTTCATCCTTAGCAGGTAAGGAACAGCCACACAGAATAGATGCAGATACTGGGGCCTGTTTCAGGATCCTGGGCTTTAGACCACATTCCTGCTAGGACTGATGAAGGGGAAAAGCTTGGTCAGTCATAGTCTAGTACAACAGGCAGGGATGTTGATTTTGCTAGAGATTTCAATAAAGTATCCTCATGCTGAAAATTACATTTGAGCTTAAGGGTTTGGCTGAATGAGGACCTCTCTGCTGAAGTTATCATTAACAGTGTCCACTGGACTGGAGTTGTATTCAGAGGGAATGAAACAGAGGCCACCAAGTGATTTCTCGAAGGGCTCAGAGCTGTCAACAGATAAATTAACTGCGGTCACTGGTGAGGATTATGCGTGTGGATTTGACGTGATGTTCCCAGAGGCTCCAAACCTGATAAGACATTTCCTCGGTGCCCTGGTTGATACTATCCTGTGGATTTATTAAGATTTAAAAGAAAGATAAGGAGTCCCTGAAGGTTTTAGGCATTGTTGTCAAAAATTAACATTTAATTGCCACTTTGCAAAAACGTTGCTGTCGCATTTGTCATATGTATTTATGGAAGATGTTATTGAAAATTGCACCTGGTATAAATGTTGTGTAGAGCAGCATAGTTTCAGTAGGAAAAGGCAATATGTGTTCTGGGTCTTGTCTCATCACAGAGGGGACTTAGAAATTGGGGAGTTTGTTTCAAATCCTCCCTTTCTGCACCTACTTTAGGAAAGGAAAGGTGTGGAGGAACCTTAGCAGCAAAAACACAGACAAGGAGGGAGGACTTAATAAAACTAAAACTGGATCAACACTGTTCAAAGCAACCATGGGAAATAAGAAATGTGCTTTACATATAATAAATAGCAAAGAAATCCTTTGGTGAATGATGAGAATGATAGAAGGCAGTGGAGTAAGAAAGAAATAAGAATCAGTGAAACTACTGTGGCTAAAAAAAAAATCGATAAAATACTAGGGGAAGGTTGTGAATATTTATCACAATCAAGGTCAGAAACAAAAATTCTTACACCTGTTCAGTTTAGAAACCTAAGTTTTAAGTTTTCTTCCCCAAACTGGGATCCAAGGTTGACAACTGGGTGTCTGAGAAGCTGGTGCCACATGAGGGTGAATCTGAAAACTGAGTTTGCCAAGTGAGTCCATGGAGCCAGGAACTGAGCTGTCCAAATGACCATAGTCTGGGGGGGACTGCAAATCAAATAGGCTAATTACAGAAATCCTGTGTTAGAAATAGAGGTGTCCTGGACCTACTGCTGTATTAGGGTTGTGCTTCTTTTGAGAAAGGGAGTTTCTGGCTCTTTCTTAAGCATTCCAGCTTTTTTTTTTTTTTTTGGAGTCTTCATATGTGCCTGTGTCCTAGTTTAGACATCACATCCTTCTTTGGTCTTAATCTGGCTATGCATCACAAGGTATTGAGGAACGTACTGATACATTTTCTGGAAATCATTTTATTTTCAAGATGCTGGAAATGCATTTAAAAAGGCATGAAACTGACTGGTCCCTAAGACAAGTCTTCAAAGTTAGAAAGGGGCAGAGGTAGCAGCTGTATTTTGAGAAATGCTTTTTCACATTGAGATAACAGACTGCCTGTGAAGCAAGTGAGAAAAGGTACAAGCTGAGGATTTCTGGAGAAAACACAGCACAGGGGTGTGTGTGTAGGAACCTGGATCATGGAGTGCTGTGTCTCTGTGGAGGTCCTCTGAGCACCTACAGGTACAGCTCTGAAAACTGCAGAGGGATCCCAACCTCTCCATTCCCTCACTGAGCAGAAAAACCACCACTCTTTGAGAGGGAAAACAGCCCCCAAACAGGGAGCAAACTAGTGGAAATCACTGAAGACAAGCCATAAGTGGTGACTGTTTTCATCAATGGATTAGATGCTGTGTCTGCAGTGTGCCAGTGCTGTTACTCTATGGGCCCTCGAGGTCCTCCTGTGTGACCACGGCAGTGGGCAAGGCGACAGACTGCTGAAGCACCCACAGCTGCTCAGCTGACAGATGCCTTCATAGATGGCTCTACAATGTCTGGTCCAAAAATATGCAGAAATAGAAAAAGATGAGGAAGAAGAAACAGTAAGAGGCAGCTGTTCTTCAGAACTTCATCTTCAAGGTCTTCATGGCTCAGATTCTACTCTAAGGTATAGGACTGTGAAAGGCAAAATTGGGTCCTAGAGCAGATGGGGAGATCCTGGAGGACTGTGGGCTGTGGAAAACAGACTCACGGTTGAGCCTCCATGGCATCAGGGAGGAAGCTGAGGAACTTGTTCAGCCCTGATAGCACTAGCAGTCACAGGACTCAAATGAGAAACCAGAGGGAAAGGCGCAGCCTGCACGGGCTGCTAGGGACAGAGAGAGATTTCTTTGGAAACCTTTCCCCACAACCAATTGTTTCTCATTGGAGACTGGAGTTTTCTCTGATTTATTAATCTGTGTTCTAAGAAAACCAAGCCCTAGTTTGGTGTGGCTACTGAGAGGAATGAGGGAGCAGTTCAGCTTTTGGGCTCTAACCAGTTTGGGCTTCTACTGCAGGGACTTTACACAGTGATCTGGAGCAGAATTTGGCCCAGGGAAAGGCTGGAAGATAAAAAATGAGAGAACCAGTTGGGAAGCAGGTTTTCCTCTTCAGAATCCTCTTGTTTGCTTTTCTGTGTCAGGTCAGTCTCCCATAATCATAGAATCATAGAATCAGCTGGGTTGGAAAAGACCTCTGAGATCATCAAGCCCAACCTTGATAAACTTCCTTCCACTCTAGCACAACCCTATTATCAGTAGGATTACTGTACACTTACCCCTTCATAAATGATAACAGAATTTAACCTTCTATCTGCATCTGGTTTTTGTGTGCTTACTCTCTTTAACATATAGAATAACCCTGGGGAAATTAAATAGAATCCAAACCAGCTTCCTTCCTGCTTATATCTCTCCTTCAGGAGAGAGCCTGCACTGCAAGACACCAGCACATTTGCTCTGTCAGGAATGTGGTTCTGTTGAACCTCAGGATAAGAAAAATTTGCATCATCATTTTATACAGATCTTATTCTATGGGGAGACAGTTGACTGTGGAGCTGCAAAACTGCCCACTGTGCAAGTTCAAGTGAATTTTCTTACTGCTATCCACATGCCATGTAAAAACTAGCCCTGCCTCTGCTTCCCCTGGAGTGGGAGGACAAAATCTGGCTCTTCAAAGGGTGACCACTGTGGAGGGTCATCTTCAAAGAAGAAGTCCATCTGCTTAGTGAGGTGTCATGGTTTGAGCAGATGGGCTTGGTGCCAGTGCCTGGCCAGCCAGGACCTGCTAGGGAGGTCATACAGTGCAGAATCCCAGAATGAAGGTCAATTCTGCAGGAGACCCCAAACCACTTCCCTCATACCCTCCTGCCCAGCTCCATGTGGAAAGAAGTGCAATTAGCAGCAATAGAGGCTTTTTGGCAGCTCCACAGCTGGAGGTAGTCTCCCTGCCCATGGTGCAGTCTAAGTTGCAGAGGAGCATGGGCTCAGGCTGACTGTGACCAAACTGTGCAGCACTTAGTTCTCAATCCTCTTCAGCGCCTGTGGCTCTAAAATATTAATATAATACTTTTGTGAGTTCATTTTTCTGTATCTCCAATACTGCAAGTGGAACAGAGCAGTGGTTTTACAGTGTCACCCTGGGAATCATTGTTTCCTGCCCTGCAAGATGCCCAAGGATACATGGGCACCCCTGGGGATACAAGGGCTGATGGGTAGGCATTGGAGGACTCTGTGGGATCTAGACTCTGCCATGGAGGCTTTTGGGTTGAGTCCTGGAATAAATGAGACTTGGACTTTACCCAGGGGCAGTTTTGAAGACAGGTAGTGGTAGCAAACAAAAACTTAGTCAGGCAGTAATTTAATAAGTGGTGTGAGAAATCAGTGCTCAAGTCAAGACTATTTTCAAGTTTCAGAGTAAGTATTTCTAACGTGTTATGTGATGTCTTCTGCAGTGGTGCCTTTTTCTGGTGGGAAGCAGAGCAAAGCAAACAGGAGTTCCTCTTCCACTGAATAGGATTAATATTGTGACAGTGATGAAGTGACACATGTTTCCACATGCAGAAGTGTAGGCTGAGTAAAACCCCAAATCAAGACAGTTTTCTAAACAACAGTGACTGTTTTTGTTATAAAGTTTTCAGTAGACAAAAATAAAAAAGGCTGAGGAAACACAAGAATAAGCTCACTTCTCTTTTTTAGCTTGATGAAACTTACTTGAATTAAAAAACAATAAAAAAGGAAAAAAAGGCTGATCGAGGAGAGACTAAAGATTTTGCACATCCTTATTTTAATGCAAGTAGTTCTCCTATGCATGTCTCACAGGGGAAGATGGCTTAAGGAACTCTGGGGAAAAATATGCATGAGCTCTAAAGAGATAATCTCAGCTGTGTATATATTTCCTTCAGTGTTATATGAAGATATTAGCAGTACAGCCTCTTCCCTGTGGACTCTGAATGTATGATAAGAGCCTTCCTCAGTGCACAGTGACCTGTGAGGGCTGCTGTCACAGATCAGCTACTTAGCTGCCTGCAGTAGCTCAGAGGTGCTGCATCAGCACATTCAGAGTTGACTTGCCAGTGTGCCAAATGCCTCCTCTGCCCCCAAATGACATTCTTTTGGTATCTGCAGATTTAAAATGCTTCTGGGAGAGAGACAGTACTCTGCATGGGGCCTGGTGGAAATTCACACTTAGACAAGACATGCCAGTGAGACAAAAGCAGTGTGGGGAGCAGCACTGTGGCAGCATATTTTCCTCCCAGATGACTACAAGAACTGACAAATTAAATGCATTTGCTGTTGACACAGAATATAAAGTAAGTTAAAAGCTGATACCCCCAAATGCTTATGTAACTGACTATCACAGTCTTCCACAGTGCCAAATGAATGATGCCAAGTAAATGACATAGGAAGAGGTCCTCATATGAGTATGTTGCCAATTGCAATTTCTGATGCTGATATGGCTGAAATGACAGGGAACCAAACAGAAGATGAAATCATGAAGATGTTTATGAAGTTGCAGTGCTGACTTCCCATAACAAGGCTAGCTTTCAGAAAGAGGGATTTGGTTGAGTAGGTAAGAGTTGAACTTAGAGAATGAATAACATGGAAGAACATTATTTAAAGAGCAGCTCTGCATGGGCCAGTTCATCAGTTGTGGTTTCACCTCTCCCATGGCCTAAACTGACCGAGGGATCCACGTTGAAAGCCACATTGCCAAACTGGTTTAGTATGACCCACAGCTTTTATATTCTGCCTGTCATTTCACAGATACCCTCCCTTCAGCCTGGGGATCAGGTCAGAAAACAAATTGGACCCAACTGAGCAATATTTGAGTGACCTCTGGGGCTACCAGACCCACGCAGAAGGAACAGCACATCTGCCATGTGTCCCATTGTGGATTCCATGTGTGTCTCCCTGTGCTCACTGCAGTTTCACAGAAAGCTGCTGTCTTACTGTCTCACCCCAGCTTGTGATGCACCCCTGAGCTGGGCAGAGAAGCAAGGTTGTACGTACTTGTACATGTTGCATACATTTTCTCATGCACCCATTTTATTGCATCAAAGTTTGCCCAAGCCAACCAAATCCTTCTACCCAGGCAGCCCCAATCTTGCATTACCAGCCTATGAAGTAAAATGGCCCTGCTCCACCATGATAGGTAGGGGAGAAAGGGTGGGTCGATGTTTCCATCTCCTTCTACTAGCAGGGCGAAACAAAACCTTTATTCTTTAGGAGCTGATCTGCTCTTGCGGCTTACTCCCGACTTCAGGTTATAATCTCTTTTGGTGACATCACAGGTAGTGCTTCGGCCGCCAAGGTGATGTCACAATGAGAAGCTTATGACTGTAAATGGGGAATAAGTCACAAGAACAGATGACCTCAAAATAAGCTAATATCCTGTTATTATATAAATGTCCCTAATACTTATATAAATGTGCCAGTAACAAAAAATAAGAAAGAAAAAAAGGCTCAATGGTCTATCAGTGTATGTGGTGTGTGTAAATTTGACATTTTCTCATGGACCTGTAGAACATTTGTTAGTGTATCTTGCCTCTAAAAATCTTTCTACTAGCTTCTTAGCTTTTTAAATCAATCTCAGGATCCTTCCCTATGTAACAATATGGTTGCATTTAAAATTAAGAGCAAACCACAAAAGTTCTCCATATTTTTACCTATCCAATAACCACATATATGCTTAGGGATGGCTAAGCATCTCAACAGAATATAATCTGCATTTTAGTGTCATGAGTGCATTAAGTATTTTGACCATATAAGAATAAAGAAATCTGTCTTGTCTGTGAAGATCCTTGGGCTCCATGAGGAATGCCATAGAAAGGGTGTATAGATAAAGCTATCTAATTATTAGTTGTTGTATTTTTATGATAAATAGGAACTAATAAAATTGAAAACTAGGTATAATTGTATCACAGAAAAAGCTTTATTGTAGCTATAAGAATTATATTTCATATACTGAACTAAATTCTTAGAGGTTTGAAATAACTGAGAATCTCTGAGGCATTGTTTTTGTAGATGTCTTGTCTCCATTGTGCTGCAGGTTTATTATTTTATGCGGTCAAATATTTATTACATTTTCTTCTGGAAATTTTTTAATGGATTTTCTTGCTTTGATAGGATAAGAAGCACATTTAAATGCCTCTAGGGGTAAATAATTTCACATCAACACTTTCAAGCACAAAGTCTGGATCTTCAGTAGGTTTTTACATTATGCAAGTAGACATTTAAGGTACTTAATACTTTCTAACCTCTAGTGCCCTTTTTACACACAGACAGGCAGTCAGCAGGGATTAATCTGATCCTAATTAACCACAAACTCTTCTGATATTTGGTCACTGCACAGTAGCATGCTGCCAGGTACACAGAGGTAAACTGATCTGGATTATCTGCCAGTGTATGTGCTTCATGGAGGGAGGTCTGTGCTCTGTGTTGTGGGTGACTTACAGGCAGATACAGCTTTAAACACGGAGTGGGGAGACTGCTGTACCAAGCTGGAGTTGTAAAGAAAGGGAAAATCACTAATTAGAAGGCTTCTTCCTAATGGCTTTCTGTTGAGGTTTCCTTTTTACAGATGGCATTTGTTGGTATGGTACTGCAACAGGGTCAAAAGTGAGAAGCATGAAAATCCAAAGAGAAGATCCTTTTCTTCCTCTTTTTCTGCCACAAAGGAGCACAACTTTGTACATACAAATTCTCTTTCTTTTTTTCCTTTTGCGTACAAGCATCATGTCTGATGGAGTTTCGTGAATTCATGAGCAACTCTGTGCCTTTACTTGCATGCTGTCCACCATGGCTCTCATCTTCCCTTACCAAGCGCCTGAACTCTGCCCTCATGCCACACAGAAAGCAGAGCACTGAAGGTCTCCCCCAGCCTCATGGTAGCCATTAAAGCAAAACCAACACACAGTAAGTAAGGCAGGTATGAGGTGTTATATAGGTGTAGCTGAAACTTTGTGCAAATTTGGCCCTCAGGATTAAGGATGGCAAACCAAATATATTTATGTGAATAAAATAGATGATTTATTTTATGGATGATGGTAATGATTAGACTAAAAGACCTTAACCAGAATTATTTACTACACAGTGCAGATAGTTATTTCTACTAGTATAGTGCACTGTTTTTTGATGCAATATTGAAACAGTGATATTAAAGCTAGCAAAACAATTACTAAGTAGAGATTGATGTTACTCACCCATACCAATGACTGTGGGCAAATCTCTTCTGCTCCTTGAGGAGTAACCTCGAGGAGCATTGCCACTCAAGGGAGGAGACTCCACACATAGTCCTTACATATCCTTGAAGGGATATGTAAGAAGTGCCTGCCATTAGAAAGTGGGATTTCAGCCTCACAGGAATAAGTGGTAATTTGCATTTGCATTCTCTGACTTCCTGATGTTGGGAGGTGGACCAGGGTTGGTCCACCAACTGCTAAGGCAACAGACAAAACTGGGGACACATGGTGGCTCTTGCTGCAGAGCCAAAAGAAGACCCTACCCAGTGTTAGTGCTGGATGCTAGCAGCTCTGGCTCTTGATCTTCCTAACAGTGGCATGGCCAGACCAGCATTTGAATAGAGAGCCAAAATATTAAAATAAAATTTTTCTGGGGAGGACAGAACAGGGCATGCTGCCTGCAGACTCTTCACAGAACCTCAGCCCTGCTGGACCATGGCCTCTGAAATGTTGCCTCATTTGAGATGGTCATTTAGGACTTTTGCGTTAGATCAAGGCGGGCTGATAGGATCACACTTATGGCTCAGGGAAATAACTTTAAAATTGAATTTCTTATTCTGTAGTGCTGCAAATGTTTGTACAGATGGAAAAAGGGAGGAAGCAGCAGAACAAAAGTCAGGGAGACGAATGTCTCAGAAATGGGATCCTGAAAAGTAACTTGCTAATCCTGAAGTGGCTAACATTAGACAAATTCACCAAGAAGCTACATGGACTTTCTTCAGATACCGTAGTGATAGGGGCGCCTGCAGTCCTCTGGGCATAGCGTGGTTTACCATTGTTCAAACTTCTCCAACAGTAGAGCCAAAAGCCAACTCAGGCTATGGGAGTAGGCAACCATGTACTCACATGAACAAGTGCTGGTTTCCAGTGTAGTTTGTTTGCTTTCTACGCTCCTTCTTCTTTTTTTCCTTGTAAGTCTGGAGCATTCTGCTCTGAGCTATTGCAGTTAATGGAGATCAAGAGAGGTAAAATAATCCCCAGAGTGGCAGTAATTTTGCTGGCTGCCCTCTCTTGTATAAGTGTGCAGGCTGTGCCTCATATCCTCATTCTAACATAGCTGGAAATTGGCAGAAAAAGAGAGCTGACTCCAAGCTGAGCTTTCGGGGCTGTAATGCAGGGCCGGTTCTTACAGAAAACAAGCAGTGCCTTCTCCTCTTTTAAACAGAAGTCTGCAGGAATAGGCATCTGATATAATAATATGGTTTTGTTTAGGTTTCTCTGTAGTAAGTGGGACTACATTAGAGCTAGGTTTGGTAGCACAATTTTATTTCTCTGGGAAGACCACCATGTGGTTGAAGGTCTTGTGTGAAGCCCCACTGAAGGCATGTGCCATTCAGTACCGGATGGCTGCTGGTATTTCATCTGGAGTTGCTCTCTGTGCACTCTTGTCCTGAGATGCCTTTCAAGGTGGGAAAGGCACTGTTGTATTCCCAGCCCCTGAGGTTGTATTTTTGAAAACAATAAATCTGTGTTATGGAATAAAAAAAAATTAAATTGTTAAACTATCTTGTTTCATCAGAAACATGACAAATAATAGAAAAGAAACAGTGTTGAAAAGCTAATTCCTCTTTCTGAAAGTCACTTCTTCAATACAAAATGATCCTTGATAGCAGGATCATAGCATATATGATTCTTGCATTACTGTTGCAACTGAAGGTAAAACATTTATTTCTTAATGTTTGTTTGGTTTGGTTTTTTTTCTCTGCGTTTAATGTGTATCTGTGGCTGCTTGGTCTCATAACAACTCTACTAATTAAGAAAAAGCATCTAAGCACCAACTAATGAATGAATGAATCAAACAATTAAGAAATTTGTTTTCTCCAATGTTTTCTTTCTTTTAGAGATAGAACAGCTACAACTCTCTGTAAATGCTCTTGTCAAATATGGGGACATTTAATGTTGCAGTTCTTTGGAAAATAAGACTCTTTAGCCTTTCAAGAAGAGAAAAAATATTCATAGATTGTTTGGGGGAAAAAAGAAACAGCTAGTAGTTGTCACAGTGTCAAAATTAATTATTTTGGATTGATTCATTTGCCTTGATCTTTATGACCCTCAAGAATTTCAAATACTTCTCAGTCAATCATTTAAATTCCTCAGCTAAACCCCATAGCTCATTAAATAAAGAAATAAGGAGGGTCTTGATATGCTTTTCTTTAGGCCTGTCACTCCAGAGTCTGAAAATACAGATTATGGCATCTTGAAGTATTCTTTTTAAATAGCAAAAAAATGTTTCTCTGTACAGTTCATCACATTCTCATAAGTGATACTTTCTTGCTGGAACCTCTTAGGACTAACTTCAAGTATCACCTTCAGTGGTGGAAAGAGATAGTGAGACATTAAATTTACTGGTGACTGTGCTAATGTCACCAAACAACAAAGGATTGTTGGGTGTCGTGATGGCCTAAAGAAAGGGGGAAAAGAGGAAGGGTATACTTAGAAGACATATATGGAAAAATTAAAGATGTGTGTGAACCCTTTTGGGTGTGTACTGACTTCTCAAAGATATTGGGGTCTAATGGAAGTATTGCAGAATGGAAAGAGGGACTCAAAATATCAGACTATAGGAGAGTATATGGTGTATACAGTACACAGATGCTGTACTTTCATCATTCTGGGTGCAAAGCAAAACAGAGGTAGGCAATTTTTTTACAGGGCTTCCAAAATCACACAAGCATTCCCTTAAAAGAACAACTAGGACCTTTCAGTTGATTCTGGGATTCCCCATGTTGGTCATTTTTGCATTTCTTTGGGTTGAAACATCAGTGCTTTGGTGAGCCACAGTAATGTACATTACAGGATGTACAGGTAACTTAATTTGCTTCTTTCCAAACCACAGTAAATTCCCAGTCTAAGTACTGCTGACGTATCAGATTTAATGTTCAAACTATGCAAACAGATGAATTTCATGCACATCATCCATTTCAATCCATCATAAGTCTTTACTGATACATGAAAGCCAGCTTTTGCCCTGATCTATGTTTTCTCATGATAGATAATTTCTCCTCTGAGCATTCAGCCTACTTTTGTTCCAGCTTCTTTAAGATGGCATAGCTGGTTTGCTTTTCACTTTCAGTTTTTCACCTTTCATCTGCTTTTCCCATTCTCTCACAGTGTGATGAGCAATACAGGCCAGTATCTGGACCTGGAATGCTGCCAAAGGGGAAGCTGAAATCAGAGACAAATCAGATGCCATTTATAAATGTAACCTGAAAAGATTTTGGCTGCAACTTATATCTCACAGTACTGTGCACTGTGATAACTTAAAGCGGAAACACGTCAAACACTCAGGTTATAAACATGCTCAGAGCGACTGCATTTAAACTTAGTCCCCAGACAGAGTCTAGACCTCTCAAGTTTCTCTCCTCCTAGCAGGTAAGACCTCAAGCAGCGTGGTGGCCCTTGTCCAGATCTGATGAGTTGCCATCTGATAGCCCCCATTTCCCCAACACAGCAGAGCATCCCATAACTCCTTTCTGGTGTGTGAGCGACTTCATATCATGCACCTTCATCTGTCAGACCCTGTGGCCCGTGGAGATGTCCCTGCCACATGCACATACAACATGTATAAAGATGTGCTACACCAAAGTTACAAAATTTGCAAATCTGGTTTCTTGTCATCCTAGTTGCCTCTCAGGGGCAACAATAGCCCTTCCCAAGCTCTGGGATAAGAAGTGTCCCCTTGGTGAACATCAGAGGAGAGACGTATCACTGCCATATCAGTTACCAAACTCAGCTGAAGCAGCTGACGCTCTTCAGCAGGACCTGTACCCTTTACCTGTAGCTTTTGTCCTGTGTAAAATCCAGCTTGCATATGCATCTGCAGAGAAGCTTCCCAGAAAAGCAATAATTATTTTCATGGAAAGCTGTTGCTCAGTCCCTGAGATTGCTGTTCCCCAGAGTCTAGTTCTGAAAATCAGCAATAAGAAATAGGATCGACTGTTATTCCTATCACCTTTGGGAGAACTCTTATGTTATTTAATTTAATTTAATTTATATACTTTTTTCTCAATAACATTTTTTCATGTACTCAGAATCTTAGCTCCTGTATCACAGATTGCAGTCTCCTGTCTACACTTCTCATCCATCCATATCTTGTATTTTTTCTATGCCAGTCCTTACATGATTGCATATAATTTTCAGAAGATTTCACACTTCTGAAAGTCCATATGGTTGTCAAAATCTTTTCTGATGCCACTTGTTTATTACTTTGAAATAATCAACATAGATTCACACATCCTTTTTTTCTCCGTTTTCCTTTCTCAGTCTCTTTTGTACACAACTCCAAGAAGATTAATTCACTTCTCCAAATGATACCACCAAACTTGACACATCAGCAAAGAAGGCTTGTACTAAAAATCTGTTCCATCTTGCTATGCTCTTCATTCATGCCAGGCTGCAAGCTAGCTGACAGTCCTGAGAGCAGCCAATTTTTCTTTGGGCCATCTACCAAAAATCACAGCATCAGAAAAGATTCTGGTGACCTGGTACGTCTAACAGACAACAAGCCTCCTTTGCAGAGAATGACAGAGCACACCTGCAGCTGCATCCTTGTGGTGTCACTGAATGATTCCCAGTGATGCTGAAAGCAGAATTTTGTCCCCTGCAGTCTGCTAGAGATATGGTAAGTACCAAATCCAATTGATTTATTAAGGAGATGCTAAAGAGATGAGTGGGTAGGAAAGGAAAGGAGCCTGGGTCCTGTCATGCTTTGTTCTCGACACAGAGTGTAAATGCAGCCTCAGACTTGGGTCCTGTCTGAAGGGATGAGACAAAGCATATGTCAGGGAACTGGTGGAGTGGGCTGAGTGGGAACACCTCCAGGCTGGTTCTGGCCAAGGAAGAGATAGTGCTGTACTGAGTGGGATTTTTCTGGGCCTGGGGTTTTGTGACAGAGAGGGGATGAGGTGAATGAGAAGAGAAATAAAAGAAAAGGGAAGATTAGGGGAAGGAAGGAGGGAAGGAAGGAAGGAGGGAAGGAAGAAAGGGAGGAAAGAAGGAAGAAAGGAAGGAAGAAAGGAAAGGACAGGCAAGAGGAGCATCTGTGGAGACAGGCAGCATGATAATAGTGAATGGCATTACATCAAACTGGCGACTTGTCACTAGTGAGGTTCCATTGGGTTCCATCTTAGACCCTGTTCTCTTCAACATCTTCATAAATGACTTGGATGCAGGACTGGAAGGGATACTAAGCAAGTTTGCAGATGACACAAAACTAGGAAGAGCTGTTGAGTCGCTTGAAGGGAGGGAGGCCCTGCAGAGAGACTTCAGCAAATCAGAGGACTGGGCAATCACCAACCAGATGAAGTTCAACAAGGGGAAGTGCTGGATTCTACACCTGGGATGGGACAATCCTGGACGTTTGTACAGACTGGAGAATGAGATGCTGGAAAGCTGTACCATGGAAAGGGACCTGGGGGTTCTGGTTCTGGTTGATGGCAGGTTGAATATGAGTCATCAGTGCCCTGGCAGCCAGGAGGGCCAACCGTGTTCTGGGGGGCATCAGGCAAAGCATCGCCAGCCGGTTGAGGGAGGGGATTGTCCTACTCTGCTCTGCACTGGGGCAGCCTCACCTTGAATATTATGTGCAGTTTTGGGTGCCACAATATAAGATATTCAACTCTTAGAGAGTGTCCAAAGAACAGCATCAAAGACGGGGAAGGGCCTAGAAGGGAAGCCGTATGAGGAGTGGCTGAGGTCACTTGGTCTGTTCAGCCTGGAGAAGAGGAGACTGAGGGGCTACTTCATCGCAGTCTACAACTTCCTCATAAGGGGAAGAGTGATCTCTTCTCTGTGCTGACCAGTGACAGGATCTGAGGGAAAGGCCTGAAGTTGTGTCAGGGGAGGTTTAGGTTAGATATTAGGAAAAGACTTCCCACCTTTTTTCAGGGTCTTTGGTCACTGGAACAGGTGACCACCAGAGAAGTGGTCACAGCACCAAGCCTGATAGAGTTCAAGAAGCATTTGAACAATCCTCTCAGGCACATGGTGTGACTCTTGGGGATGTCTTGTGCAGGGCAAAGGAAGCAGTTGAAACAGCAAACCAGCCCACTGTTTCAGAGCAAAAATTGCCCTGGAAACCTGTAAAACACTGTGCACTCAGGATGGTTGGCAACATGACAGCTCCAGCATCCATAGCTCCTTGGGCTGATGGCTTCCCTCCACATTCACATATCTCACCCCAATCCCTCGAAGAGCAGGGTATTGCATAGCCCCACATACCTGGAACTGGTGCACCACCTGGGGTTAGAAAACAGGAGGAAGGTCACAGATGGATCCTATCTTTCTGCTCCTCTCCTGCCCTTTGGCTTGTCTGAGCACTACCCTGACCTCATTGCCAGCTCTCACCTCACTATCTCCTAGCCAGGTGCAGTGGCAGCCCTGGCAGTGGCTGTTTCTGTTGCTGCCTTAGGCAGCCTTGAAAGTCCTTTCTTCAAAACTTCTGCAGTCTTTACACATGTGGCTGGGTGGGAAGGAGTGTCCTTGCTCCTCCCATGGGAAAATCAAGCAAGGCACCAAAGTGCTGAGGAGAGAAACTTAAGGGCAGAGGGTGCATTTCTATGGCTTTACATGGCACAACAGGGGAACATTGGCATTTAGTCAAATTCCATAAGCAGAGCCACGGAGTAATTAGTTAAAGCTTTGCTTTCTTGTGACCAAAAAACCCCCCAAAAAGTAGGAAAAAGCGGGACTCATAACTATGTCAGGGCAAACCATGTGAAAAAACCCCTCCTACTCCTAATTATAGACCAGTTTAAAAAATAATCTGTCCATGCAATAGTACATGTGAACTGCAAAAAGATGGCTGTTAATTCATGGTAGTAGAAGGAATTATAGAATTGGTATTATATTTTGCATTCTTAAACTGTATCTGTTCCGGGCAGCCCTGTCCCCGAGTTCATTATACCTAAGGAGCAGGAGCTCTCCAGTAGCACTGCTGACCTCACAAGAAGCATTGTCTTGGCAGGAGTTGGGTCATACTTAGCAGATTATCTCCGTACCAGGAGGGCTAAAATTTTCATCAAAGTAAATAGAGGAATTTGTGACAGCCAGCCGGCTTACCATGCTGTGCTGAGGGGCTTGTTCACAGCAGATGCTCGGCTCCAACCCAAATGCAGCCCTGAGTGATCTCCCTGTGGGCTTTGAATGCTTCCTCGCCTCTGGCTACAGAGCAGCAAAAGAACATGTCAGAGCCTTTTGTGTCATCATGTCATTGGTTATTCAGCTCCCCAGCTTCGTGATGGAAGGAAGGTGATAAAGCACAGCAGCGGGGTGGGAGCACAGCTCGGGCACTGTCACCAGCTTAGGCTGAAATACAGGGCACAGAGGGTACAAGGGCAGGAGAGCACTGAGCCTGAGGTTCCCCCGCCAGGTGCCCTGCAGGTGTCACCCACTTGGGCTGACAGCTCTTTGCGCTGTCACTCGTGTGCGTGAGAACCACGAGATGGCACTAGCAACTTTTGCAGGCTGGTGGCACAAAAACCCAAGATACTGCATTGCTGTGATCCTGTCACAGGATACAGGCACTCCACAGTCACGAAGGTGGGAATGGGGTATTTCTCTTACCGGCTGGTCAGCTTTGGCTAAATCCATTTCCATTGCCATTTCATTATGTTTTATTAAGTCAGCAGTTTTCATTTATGACAGGCAGATTTGATTAATGGCCTCCACCTAGCAAGCTGTTTTGCATTTTATGCATCACATATTCGGAAGAAAAGTGATTAAAAAGGATAACTGATTCAAACATCAACCGTGCTTAATGCAAGAGGCTGGGCCACAGCAGGGCCAGGGTGCACCTGTGAAGCTCTCTAAGATTCTAGATGCCCTTTCTGCAGCCAAATTGATGCAACACTATCTGTAAATTGCTCAAAAGAAAGCAGTCTGAATACTGTTCTCCAGCTCCAAGGCCACTGTTTGACACCCTTCAGAAATGTCCCATTGGTCACTAGACATACCACACAGCAGCTGGCCTGGCTTCCCTCCTGGAATGCTGCAGGATCCTTTCAGCTCTAGGACAAAATTAGCCCATTTTGCACAGGAGTTGGTTATCCGAAAGGAAGTTAAAACTGCACTGCAGCCCAGCTGAGAGGTGTTTTTTACAGCATGACCCTCAGAGGCTGAGTTTCATGCCCTCTGGGATGCCCAAGGGCACACACATGCTAGGGCAGAAAGATGCCAAGTCTGGTGGGACAACATTGGAGACAGAGGGACCCAGGCTTGATGTTGCCTCTTCCATAGTGGGAACAGTCATTGGGGTGAAGGGCACCACCAGGTAGTGTCTTGGCAAAAGCTGCTTGAAGTGGTCCAAAACAGAGACAAGAAGCAATCAAATGATCCAGTGTCTGAACCTCTTCCCTATCCCCTGTCCCACTTCCATTTACCACTGTAGACATACCCCACCACAGGATTTACGCCTTGGAAGGCTGCAAGGCTGTCTGCAACAAGCAGTTGGACTCCTCCACAGTTACCCCACAACCAGTTGGTTCCTGAGCTCAGGGGGACACAAGCCTTCCCAGCTACTGAGGCAATACTGCCCAGCACTCTGTATTGACTTCTGGAAGTGCTCAGTGAAATTATCTGGGTGAAGGCTTCAAACAAATGTGTCTATCTTCTCATGCAGGGAATGAATTCAGTGCTGTTCATTCCCCTGAACTGCTGAGGAATTAAAAGAAATTCAACAGGAAATCTGATAAACTGAGGGAGGATAAATCCATTGGTAGCAGTTGGTCACACAGCGATCTGAGTAGTTTTTGGCTCAGGAAGTCTGGACTCTGTGTAAATTTATCAATTTGCACTAGGCTGAATCCTGGAAGCTGGGAAAGAATGCCACAGGGAGGATTGCTCTGTACTCAAACAACACTTAGGCTCAGATGACAGACAAGTCATTATCTGAACAGATAAAATTTTCAGGATTTTTTGGGGAAGAGTCAATATGGTTTTACAAAAGTAAATCACACCTCATAAATCTCTTAGGGGCTTCAGAAGGCATCAACAAACAGGTATACAGCTAAGAACGGTTTTCCAAAGTCCTTCATCAAAGCCTCTTAAAGAAACCATGCTGTGATGGTTTAAGAGGTAAGGTTATGTGAATAAAGAGCTGATTAAAAGGCAGGAAACAGAAGGCAGAAATAAATAGCCACTTCTGATAGTGGAAGGAGGTTTGGCAGTGGAGTCATGCAGGGATTTGTACTCAAGCTTACATTGCTCAGCATGGCTTAAACCTGGAAAAAGGGAGTGTGTCACGAGATGGAAGTTTGTTGAGGTTATTAAGCATCCAAGATAGTAAAGATGATGAACAACTGGGGAAGCTGCAGAAAAGTCTCACAATAGACACCAACTAGGCAATAAAAAGGCAGATGAAATTCAATGCAGCTAATTCTAAAATTAATTATTTAAAAAAAAATCTATTTTTACATACATGATAGTAGAGTCTCAACTGACATTTTCTGCTTGAGAGTTGGACCTTGGAGCTACCTAAGTGTCTAAGAAAAGGGTAGCTCAGTGCTCAGCAGCAGCCAAAGCAGCAAGTTCCACTACTACGAGAGGAACAGAGAATAAAATGGAAAACAGCTTCAAGCCACTCTGTATATCTACAGTGCAGCTACACCTCCAAAAACTATGCATGGCTATGGACCCTCTGGCTCAAAACGCATGCAGCACAACAGAAAATTATACAAAAGGGTAACAAGAATGAACAAAAGCATGGAATGGTTTTCCGATGAAGAATGAATAACTGGATTAAGACTTCTCAGCTTGAACAGAGGGAAACACCAATGTGTTCCAATATTGTGATTTCTTCAGTAGTTAACACACACACAGTTTTAATCTGCTTCCAAAGCCCTTTGTGAGGTGGGACTGTCTTATCAACACCTGGGTGGCTCCATTCTGTTGGGCAGATGGGACAGCCAGTGCCAATACTCAGGCTGCTGAACCTGTAAATCTCTCCTGAAGGACCTCAGCAGCTTTGTGCCTGCTTTCAGCAGGCACTTTGGACTAGACAACCTCCAGAGGCCTCTTTCAACTCCCAATGTTTCTACAACTCTATAAGTGACATACAAATATATGTAAATGTTAAACCATAAACCCATAAAAACTAAACAAAGCCAAACATACACAGCTTTGCATATATAATGTAATGTTGACATGCAGACATGTCCCATGGGGGGAATAAAGAAATGTATAATAGACAACAAATAAGACAGAAGGACTATTATGAAGACCAACTTATATCAAACAAACCAAGATGGGATTTAAGCATGCAAGATTACCAATATATGTCATAGCTCCTATTTTATCATTCAGCTTTACTGGAGTAAATTATTTAAAACACCTCAGTAAGAATCAAAAGACCCAGTCTGCAGAGGCAAAGCTGAGTCCAATATAAAAGTGTTTTTGCTACATTTATTTTGTAATTATCCCACTGACACACACTGCCAAAAGCTGTAGAGCTTGTGGCACTGCAGTCATTTTTGAAGCCTAGTTAAAATAATGTGTGAGTCTGCAATACTTCATAAATGAACACGCAGAAGAATAAGTACAATTGACTTTTTATCTCTACTTTATTTCACAGAAGAAATGCATTCTGGGGTGAGGAGAAAGTTCAGGGGAAGCCTGCAGTTCTTAAAGGACATTGTTCATAATTTAATCAAAACAATAAGTAAATGCCATGAAACATGTGCATATTCAACTAACTGAAGAGATGAGCCCCTTCTTAAATAATGAGAAGAGAATTAATGAAGCCTACCTCCAGTGAAACTCACTTCATAATCTGGCTTTTTTTTTTATAGACAAAATGTTTTCTGTACACTATCACCTCTGTTTTTCCTGACAGTAGGACACTCAGTTTTTTACAAAATTTGGTTACAAGTACCATCAATGTAAACAATTAAAACTTTCATTTTTAGTTAGGTATCAGTACACAGAACAGAAATACCTGGAGACAGAACCAGTGAGACAGCATAAATTCAGAGTCTGTGGGGACTCATTTGGTTTTCTTCCCATTAGGAATGTGCTGAAATTTGGAGCTGAGATGCTTGCAGAGCTGCTTATTAATACCACACGTGAACCTCAGGACTGACACCTGAACTATCCTGTACTTTTTTGTAGATCTCCAGTACTGGTGCTTCCTGCTGCATCAGGTGATGGCCCCCAGATGTGCCTTCTTCTAGAGGCATGCCCTAGGTGGAAAGATGTTTCAAAGTCTCCTCTTCATGAAAAATCCCACTCAGCTTTTGTCAGGAGTTTGGGTGTTGGCACAGTGCCAGGATCAGACAGCTACATCAGGTCAAATGAGTTTTTTATTTCATGTTCAGATCAAATCTTATCTGTATTATTAAAATATTGTGAAAAGGCTCTTTTTTTTTTCTTATTCCAAATAAGGAATACTAAAAGTTTTAACCAATTTGAATCAAATTTATCCTGTTGTTTGTCACATCTAGAAGTAGCTAGTGTTGATAAAATGTCTGTCCAATAAATATACAATGCTATTTCATCATTTATTTTTGTACGACCATGAACATGACACAAAATAATGAAGCATAAATTTAAACCTGTGGAGCGTGACTGTCCTAGGCATCACTGCTTGTATGGTGAATTGCAGGCTGATGGAAAAAGTGGCTAGTCTGACTTCACAGTGTATTTTGGCAGGGTACAAACAATAACATGGAAGAGGACTTTAGATAAATTGGGCTTACCATGTTCCAGGGGGGGATTTGATCTAAAGGTCATGAAAGTCAGAGGAAAGACTTCATGGGCTCTGAGGGAGCACAGAGAAGGTAAACACATCCACACCATGACAAATCCTTCATTACTGCTATTTTTGGTCCCAGAAAGAGAACAGTTTACCCCAAAGTGCAGTAAGCTTACACAGTTTTAGAGGGTAGGAGAAGGCCGATAATATTCTGTGCTCTTAGAGCTTGAATAGACTTCCCTGTTTATTCATTGTGTTTAGCACAAAAGCCAAAGTCTACCCCTGGTACATGCTACGATACTATCTCACAGATGGGAGACTTAGACTTCAGCTTGATGCCTTTTTCCCTGTGTGGAGAAAACAACCGCAAAAGGAAAAGCCATTAGGCATTCCGACTCTTGAGTATCCCTCTGGCCTCTTCTGGACTGGGGGTGCAGGTTAATTGGAATTCCTCCGTCTCCCCTATAAACATGTACTCAGTTTCCCCCAGGCTTCCTTCCAGAATTGTTTGAACTGTGCACTTCCTTAAATGAGCTAGGGAAGCTGTTCCACGTTTTGTAACTATTATTTAGAGTATGTGTGCTTTTCTGCCTATTTTTTTTCTTTTTTTTTCCCCCCTTTTTCTGCAAAGCGGCAATTCTTTTGATTAAAATTATCTTGTAATTTCTCAAAAAATGAGTTTTTATTCCATACACCACAATGTCATCATGGTAGGCCTTCAGCATCTACACCTGTACATAGGCTACATCCATCATTATACATACACATTTTTACATGCTTATTTTCTCAGTGGCTAGACCAGAGCTGCAATCAGGGATACTTTTCAGAATGTGCATGATGAAATCTGTTTATTTGACCTAAATCCTGGAGAAGGTACTTAGCTTTTTACTTACATTTTTTTTTTTAAATACCAAATTAACCAGAGCAAAACAGGTTATCAAGAATGTGCATTTTAAAAACATCTTTTGAAAGCCAGTAAAATTTGACTTGTTTTCCCTTTGGAGAGAAGTATTTGAGAAGAAATGTGTTTTACCCAGAAAGAAGTATGCTTGCACTGGAAATACAAAGAATAAGTTTTTGCATTACTTATTTTTTAACAGAAAAATAACAATCCTTTAAAAAAACATGACGCTGTCATATATTTGGGCCTACATAAAAATGCTGGGTTATCTTTCAGTAAGCTGTGTATTGCCTGAGTTAGAAGTAGCAAACATGGTGTACTTGGGTTACCCCTGTCCACAAAAGTAGTTCAGACAACAGCCCAGATAGCTCCCTTCCAACTGGGAATGAAGGGCTTTTTGGATGGGAGGGGTTCAAAATGTTCTCTAATGTTTCCCTCTTGGCACTTGCTGCATCTGGCCTGTCAGAGGTACAGTGGAGCTTCCTCTTCCCTGGGGAGGAGTGAAGCTTCTTCAAAAAATTTCTATAAATACATTGGCAGCAAAAGGAGGACTAATGAGAATCTCTATCCTTTGCTGGATGCAGAGGGTAACAAAGTGTCAGGGGATGAGGAAAAGGCTGAGATACTTAATGCCTTCTTTGCCTTAGTTTTTAATCCCAAAACCAGTTTCCCCCAGGATATCCAGCTACCAGAGCTGGAAGTTAGAGACAGGGAGTAGAATGAAGCCCCTATAATTCAGGAGGAAAGGGTTCCAGTCAGACACCTATGTGCCTAGATAGGATGCACCCAAGAGTAATGAGGGAAGTGGCAAAAGAGCTTGCCAAACCACTTTCAATCATTTACCAGCAGTCCTGGTTAAATACAGAAGTCCCAGCTGACTGTAAATTAGCAAATATAATGCCCATCTACAAGGGTTGGAAGGAAGATCTGGGAAACTACAGGCCTATCAGCCTGACCTTGGTACCAGGGAAGGTCATGGAGCAGATCATCCTGAGGGCCATCAATTGGCATCTACAGGACAATCAGGGTATCAGGCCCCCAGGATTTACAAAAAGTAGGTCCTGCTTGACCAACCTGATCACCTTCTATGACAAAGTGACCCACTTAGGAGGTGAGGGAAAGGTGGTGGATGTTGTCGATCTAGACTTCAGTAAAGCCTTTGACACCATCTCTCACAGCATTCGCCTGAAGTAATTGGCTGCACGTGGACAGGTGTACTCTTTGCTGGGTGAAAAACTGTCTGGATGGCCAAGGCCAGAGAGTGGTGGTGAATGAAACTAAATCCATTTGGTGGCTGGTGACTAGTGGTGTTACTCAGGACTCAGTATTGGGGTCAGTCCTTTTTCACATCTTCATCGATGATTTAGATGAGGGGATTGAGTGTATCCTCAGTCAGTTCACAGAAGACATAAAGTTGGGCAGGAGTGTTGATCTGCTGGAGGGTTGTAAGGCTCTACAGAGAGATCTTGACAGACTGGGTCAATGGGCTGAGGACAATGGTATGAGGCTCAATAACATGAACCAAGTGCTGGGTCCTGCACTTGGGTGACAACAACCCCAGGCAGAGCTACAGACTGGGGAAAGAGTGCCTTAAGAGCTGCTTAGTGGAAAGGGACTGGGGGGTGCTGATTCACAGCCAGCTGGATATGAGCCAGCAGTGTGCCCAAGAGGCCAAGAAGGCCAATGGCATCCTGGCCTTTGTCAGCAACAGTGTGGCCAGTATAGAACCAGGGCAGCAATTGTCCCACTTTACTCGGCACTGGTGAGGCCACACCTCGAATCCAGTGTTCAGTTTTGGGCCCCTCACTACAAGAAAGACATTGAGGTGCTGGAGTGAGTCCAGAGAAGGGCAATGGAGGTAGGGCAGGGTCTGCAGCAAAATCTTATGAGGAACAACTGAGGGAACTGGGGCTGTTTAGCCTGGAGAAAAGAAGGCTCAGGGGAGACCTCACTGCTCTCTACAACCACCTGAAAGAAGGTTGTAGTGAGGTGGTGGTCAGTCTCTTCTGCCATGTCACAAGTGCAAGGATGAGCAGAAATTAACCTCCCCCACCAGGGGAGTTTCAGATTAGATATTAGAAAAAAATTATTCACTGAAAGAGTGGTTAGGCCTTGGAATAAGTTGTCCAGGGAGGTGGTGGAGTCAGTCTCTGGAAGTGTTCAAGAGGCAGCTGGATATGGCACATGGGAATATGTTTTAGGGGTGATTATGGTAGTGCTAGGTTGACACTTGGACTAGACAGTCTTGAAGGTCTCTTACAACCTTGATGATTCTGTGGTTCTCCCCCTCCTCACCACTGCCAGGTCTCAGAGGTTAGAAGGAATCGTGTGTCTCCTCACAGGAAACTTCTTGCCTGACTCTACTTGAGAGGTACTGCTGGGACCTGCTGTGCTTAGAGCTGCCTTTGGAACTTGTGAAAGTGAAATAAGACCCCTTTCTTCTCCCGTCTTTCTTGAGTTAAAGGAATTTCTCATAAAGTTAAAGCAGTTTGGTATCACAAATTAATCTTCATTTTCTGCCAAATTAAAATGGAATACTATATGCCTCTTCTGGCATTTCTTTCACCACCAAAGGGTCAGTCACAGAAAACATCCACCTTGCAGTGCTGTGGAAAAGCCTCTGTGCTGATCATCTCCTCCAGTACAAAGGTAAAGGCACAAGCTCAGACTGCTTTACTGTACCTAGTTTGGGAATACCCATCTCAGAGGGTTCTGAGTATTTTCTTCAAATATTTAATGTGCTCTGCTGCATCACCTTCTCCTCAGCGAGGAACCTTCTGTATGCTCAAGGTGGACCCACTGCTGCCATTCACAAGTAGAACACGTTTGCCCTGGAAGGTATAAGATAGAGAAACCTCAGATGTAAAATTCTTCTTCATTAACTGGTGAAGCTGGGCAAGCATGATTGTCCAGAGAACATGGAGCTGCTCTCAAGGACTGTTTGTGATGCTTGGTGGGAGATGCTGATGTGAAAGAGCTGGAAGACCATTCAGAAAGAGAACGCAATGAATCATCAACTGACTCAAAAGTATTGCACATGGCTGAAACAGGCCTTCCACTGGTGGCCGCCTGTTTAGCCTTACTGACAGTTTGTTTCTGTAGGGGAAGAGAGTCTGCCAACTCACTGCAAAATCCATTAAGGGAAGAGTATGCAGAAACCACAGACAGGTCTGAGAAGGACAGCTTCATCCCTGTATCCACATCAGTCTCTTGGGCACCTTCCAAGTCATCAATGTTAAGCTTGGGACTGCATTTCCATGTTTTTAACCTGGTTGCAGTTGACCCAGCATTTAAAAAATGAAATGGTTCACTGAAATGAAATGTCTCTGACGCTGAAGAGGAGTTCACTGTGGGCAAGCAGAACAGAGACCTGCTTCGTTGAAATGACCATGAAATGCTGGAGGCACTGCTGGATCTGTGCGTGAAGTCTCCCTCATCACTGTGTCTCAAGTCCTCCTGGGAGAAACCAAGATAATGACCAAGGCCGTTCTTGGGATGTACCTTTTTTTGACCCATTTCTTGTGGTTGTTCAGAGATAGATAGGTGGCTCTGAGGAAGAAAGGCTGGCAGAGTGGTGAAGTGGGAATCTGTTGACAGAGATGGATACGATTGCTTGCTCTGCTTTGCAGCCTTCCTACACCAACTGCGTGCTTGCTGCAGCCAGGAGAGGGAAAAAAGAAGATCACATTAATACAGAATTGGCAGTTTTACAACCATAAAGTCTCCGTTGATGAGTTGTTACTGCAAATAATTACAAAGCAGACTTCAGTCAGTATGCTTGTAGCAAATGTTTCACTTTAGTAACAAAGAGAAACCACCCTGCCAAAATCCCAAATATTTACATAAGGAGCCTCAAAGACAACAAGAATAAACGGTAGAGAAGCCCTGCCTTGGGGGCTGAATTACACTAGCTTTAAATTCTCACTTCCTATTGACTTGTTCAGATTCATTCATATTCTCTCTTCCTACATTACTGCCTTAGTGGACAGCTGAAGAACAAAAATGAATAAATGGAAGATATATGTTACCAAAATGATCATTTCTCATTTCTTCCTTGCTGTGTTTTTTTTTTTTGTTTTCCCCTCTGAAACATCAGAAAGCCTTCAGCAAGCAAGCTCATTCTTGGTCTTCCCAACAGAATTTACTACTTCTTTCAACTCTTTCACATTTTCTCTTTCACATCTGGTTAGCTGAGCAGTGCACCCTAGAACCCACTTGCTCTGTTATCTAGCTCATAGTGACATTATGCACAGACATACAATTTGCTTGTAGACACGTAGACTGAAGACTGAAACTGATGGCTATGATCTGAATTTGGACCTGAATCTCAGTCCTATGGCAGGATTCAGTTGTCTGCCTGTCAGATACTCAAGCATTTGAACAGGGAAAGCAGCTGTGACAAAGGGGGAGCCAATATCCTTCTCAAGTGGCTGGATGCCAGGTGGCTTTCCTATGGGATTAGACACTGATGCGTGGGTAACTGCACTGTGTTCGACCAATCAGAAGGTTTTTCATCATCTCATTTATTTCAGTGAGGCTTTTAGAAGTTTCCCTTTCAAAAAGTTTAATTTAAATTCTTGTTACTGGAATTTCTCGCATAATAAAAAATGCTTTATCTCTCTCCCAAAAGGGACAGAAACTAATGGGACAAAGTGCAAGATACATATTCTTGAAGATAAACAATAATCTCAGCTATGGGACTTGTCAGTTGGAAACAACAAAGGAGAAAGAAAGAACTGGGATTCCTGATCACTATGTGCTATTAAAGTGACAAGGCTGCGACAACATGATATGAGGCAGTTTCAAGTGAGTTAAAAAAGTCTTAACGCACTATGGACAACACTGCTAAGGCCTCATCCAGAATGCTGCACATGACTCAAATCATGCATATGTGAAAAAGAATAAATTTGAACTGATAAAAATGGAGCCACAGGAAAAAAAAAGACGAACTGTCTATTAAAAAACTGAACCACAAACTAATAAAAGGTTTCTAAGAACAACAGCAGGAAAAGAGTCTTACAGGGCAAGTAATGGATAAAGACAGAGCTTATTCATTTTAGCAAAGAGATTATATGACATGACAGAAAGGGCTGAGACCTGGCAACAAAGGAGGTCTTTTGTATCCCCTGTCTCTAAAAGAACTCCATACATCGCTGCTTTTAACATCTTGCTAGTGCACATCACATTGTCTTAGTGACCTATATCTGTCATAACCATCTTCTGTTTTTTATTGAAGTGATTTTAGAGGCAAAAAAGGATTTCCACATCTGCAAAAAATGTTTTGCTCATTCATAATCAGTTAGGTAGAGATTTATAGGACAGCCAAGCCACAGAAGTTCACTTAGATGTTGTAGATTAATATATATACACATATATATCTGTAATGAAATACGTTAATTCATAACCTATTTCTGTGTAATACAGTAAACTGTTTTCCTTAGTGCCATAAAGAATTAAATGAATTAATGGAGAAATTAAGAAATTGAGTACATATGAGTCAAATAGAACAAGTCAATTGTCAATAAAACATTAGTCAGAAATCACTTTAGACTTCTACACACATTATTTTATTTATGCAATGCATAAACCAATTTGCTTAAAAAATACTCAGCAAGATAAAAGGCTTGTGCCCATGAAGAAAATACCAGCTCCTTCTTAAATGAAGCCATTTTTTGGATAACCCTGAAATAAGAATATGACACGCTGAAAGTATACAACCAGATCACTCTTTTGATGGGTTTGTCTAAGAAAACACCTCTCATTATATTTTGTTTGCATTAACCAAAGGTACTATTTTTTTTCTGCAGTAGCTCTGTTATCAGATATGTTACATGAACTCAACCATCATGCTTGGTGAATCAACAGAAGCACCTCCAGAACACTTCTACCTCTAAGAGAAACAATCATGGATTGCCCCACCATGGCTTGTTTTCACGCTATTCTTGTATTTTTGTGGACTTAATTGATAATTTGGTAGATCAAGCATCCAGAGAAATCAAGGATTCAAGCAAGTCTCCTCTTCCTGTTTGTGAAAAGGTAAGGATGGGACCACTGGTAACAACTCGGACGAAACTGTACTTTTGGGAACTGGCTTTTGGGAACAGATCTGTACTTACACCGCAGAGAGTTCTGTGAGCAGTACAAAAGCCTTATCTTTACCTTGCACAGACTATACCACCTGTCCACATGTATATATGTATATATATACATATATATGTATATATACACACGAATATATGTGTATAGATATACACAGGCATCCTGGGTAGGATTTAGTTGTCTACTTAATACAGCCAATGGAGTCTGGCGAGCAATTCAGCTTTCCCTGAAGGAATTCTTGTGTCTGTTTAGCTGAATTTCTTTCTACGTCCTTAGGCTGCACTGAGAACATACCCACCAACTACAGTAAGAACACAGACTGTAGTTGACACAAAAATACCTGAAAGTAAACATCAGTTTTAGGTGTCTGTGATTTGGAGCTGAACCAAATCCTGCAGAGATGACTCCCATGTGTTTATTTGGCTTTGGTGTATACAAGAGACATTTTGCACACTAATAAAAATCTCATGTTTTTAGATGATGGCAATAATTTCTTATTTATTGACATAACTTCTGACATCTGTTCCAAAGAAAAAGTAATTTAATTTGGTCTCTCAGGTCACCACTATTAAGAGATAGTTGGTCCAATTCAATTGTGTAACTGTACGTATTTGCTGTATCCTGGCTGGCTCACAAGCACACACACAGGCCACTCTGTTACAGGGATTTCAGCAACTGGGAATGCTGCCGGGCATGTGTAATTTATTAATACAAGGAAAATCTTAAGCATTTTGGGAGTAAACCACAGACATAAGAACAGCTGTTTTGAGCTCCTTCTATTATTTTGAAACCCTCTAGTTTAAATCAGATTTTGTTAGTTTGGGATTGTAGATATGCAACACAATGACTACAGGTGCAACCAAATTTTCAGGACTCAAAAGGATGCTCACCCAAGGCATCACCAAAGAGGATGTGAACCCAAGGGCAATACCAGAATAAATGGATGAGGTGAGATGAAACACGCCTGCTAAAACCTCTGCTCTCATGTAGGAACTTTCTATCCAAAATGCAGATAAAAAGTAAAAATTCAAAGGAAAGGGGAAATGCACTTCTAAGTGGAAGTACTTGGAAGGGGCAACCTGCCCTAAACAGTCAAATAACTTTAAGTATCTGGGCTAAAACTAACAACAATTTACTTTAGGTAAGATACTAGTTTTAGAGTTTTGTTATTTTAAACTTTTTTTCCCTAGCTCTTTTAATGTTCCTGTGGTCAGACAGAGGCATTTCATTTTATACAAGGTATTTGCTGTTAATCCTGATACTGAGTCACAGCTTCTGGTCAAGCCCAGTTGGCCTGGCAGGCGGTAACGGTGGATCAGAGGAGAAGAGGACAAGTACAGCCTGCCTTAGGATGTCTGCCTGCAGGGCAGGCCAAGTGACATCACTAACACAGCTTATTTCCGAACAGCTCTGTTTACAGGAGGAATTGCTTATCTCGATAATTTTTTTAGATAAATTCAGATTTAGAAGACCTATTTTCCGATGCTGGTCTTCATTACATGGGCAGAAAAGGGAAATAATAGGGAGATATTATTTTAATACTTTCATCTTAAAGCAATATAACTGAAGACTTTTCTGGCTATGAGAATACCAGACTGCACAACTGCAGAACAGGTAGTGCGTCAGAAGCTCCATCTCATGAAATACTAGTGAATAAAGCTTACAGGCTAATCCTATATTGTAGAGAACTGGATTATGTGGACTAATAAGACTTTTCTATATCTACATTCTCTAACTTGTCAGAGATCACAGAGAGGATTCAATGATTTAGCCAGGATTAAAACTCAGGCAAAATTAGCTCCTAGTCCTGTGCCAAGCCCATTGACTGTGCTCCCTTGTGCCACCCTGGTATGGTACATGGAGTGTTGCATCCAGCCTTTGCATTGTGTGATCGCTTCTCTTTAGTTTTTTGAGGAGGCCTCTCCCACCTCCTTAAGCTTGCCATTGGCTTTGGAAACAGTTGCATCTTCTTTAATTTTATGAATTTTTTTTTGCAAGTCCTCATCTTCAGCCTTCTCATGGCTTGCTCTCAGCATTGCCTGTTACCTCCCCGCAGCCTGGCAGAGCCCTTCCTGGTACAGCCATGCTGCCTGCAACAGGTACAAGCACCACAGAGATGCCAGAGAGGGGGTCAGTCATCTGAAAGGACAAAGAGATGATCCAAAATGACACTCTGATTTGAAATTCCAAATACAGGGACACAGGTTTATCAGACCTTGCCACAGAGATGCGCAACAAACCCGGCCATTGACTGAACAGATTAGCTCTCTAACAGAACAGATTTTTTCATCTGGCGCTAATCTGGTGCTCATTTATAATCTCTGCACAAATCTTTGTGAAGCCTGGAGGGATTTAGAGTCTTTGTATTTTACAATGGGCTGCAGAAGAATTTCATGATGAATATCTGGGAATGCCATAAACAACTTGTGGCGAAGCTTGCAGAAATACACTTTTGCCTTGGGCTGCCTGGACCTAACAGAAAAAAATCCATGAGTGCTCTTGCAGTCTATTTTAAGTTATCTGCTTTTTAAGAAAGCAGATAGAGATCTCCTTAAGTATTATCTGTATTAAGAACTGCCAGCAAGGCTCTGCTGAGGTCAGGACCCAGCCGGCACAGCAATGACATCACCATTGAAGCCCAGATTTTGCCTGCCTTGCTCAACAGGAGTGCAATGGTGTTCATTTAATTGTATTTAAACCAGTGGGATTGATCCAGGAAAAAAATCAACACAAGAAAAAATGGCAGAAGTTAGTCCTCAGTATCACCATAATACATCTAACTTGAAAGAAAGACTTGAAAAAATGTATTCAGAAGCACAAGATATCAAAAAACAAAATGCACAAATTTGATTTAAAGTTGAATGTATTTCAAAAGTGGTTTAGAGTGTGTTTACAAAACTAGAAAAGGTGGGTGCTTTGTAATACAAAATATATTCACTCTCAAGAGTTTTTGCTGGGTGTATAGAGTCATAAGAGATCCTAGTATGCCATGAAACATAACTGCACTAACAAAAAAAATAAAGTACCTTAGGTTGAAGAAAAAAACAACTAAAAAATCTCCTCTTATTTGAATTACTGACTGATTCACTATGCCCCCCCCCAAAAAACCCCAGTCATTAGTATTAAGGAGAACCAAACACCTGTGTCACAAAAAGGAAAGGAAAAATAGAGTTAAAGACTTTAAACAATAGGATACTAGTATTAAACTTACAGACTAATTAGATCAGCTTAAGGCACCTCCCTTGACTGAGTCAATTTTTGCTCCAAACACTGTCCTTTTCTCTGGTTTCTAAACAAACTAAAAGTAATTTTTGTAAAGATGCCCTGGGCACATCCTTGCTTGTCATAACAGTCATAGAATGTTTTGGGTTGGACATACCTTAAAGATTGTCTAGTTCCAACCTCCCACACCATGGGCTGGGACACCTTCCAGTAGACCTGGCAGCTCAAAGCCCCATCCCAACTGGCCTTGAACACTTGCAGGGTTGGGGCATCCACAACTTCTCTGGGCAACCTGCTCCAGTGGATGCTTTTCTTGTCTTTCTTCCTCTTTGTGTTCAGTTTGGTTCTATCTGCACTATTAATTCAAGCAAGTTTGAAGTTCTTTTCTCACCTCCATTTCCCTTCCTGCAGACTAAACTGTTCTCTGCAAAATTGCCCTTTTTTTGCCTGTTTTTGTCTTTTTGCCTCCTCTGATTCTGGTTTAGATGCTCTTCTTTCTTTTTTCTACGTGTACTTACCTGTAGTGACTCCAGACTATAGTAGTGAGTGTGTTTTCTTTCCTTTATCTCCCAGAGTCTGCTCTTGGTAATGCTTTGAGTAACAGGGATGACATGATTTAACTGCATTTAAGACTACAGGCATATATTTTATCATCCAGCCTGACTTTTTGTTAACCATTTCACAAATCATTACACCATTTCTTTACAAAGCCTGCTGACACTGCAGGCAGACAAAAGCATTTCAGTTTTCAGGATACTAAATAGCTGTATGCTTCCATCAGGGACATGGCAGAGGTGCCACAAGGCCCATATCTAAAATGGCAGCAGATTGACTAATGCTCTTAGAATATTTACATGTTTTATCGAGGTCATATGAATGTTGGATGACCATCAAGGCACCCAAACTGGAAACTAGGGGAAGGAGAAGGAATACTCCTTTTTGTTGGAGAGGAAAGGCAGAGCCAGCTGAGGTCTGGAAGGGTCTGGTTGGTCAGCTGAAGTAAATGCAACCATGACCAAATTGATCTGAGTCCTAAATCTAAACGTAAAAATAAGTGGATTCCATGCCTCCAAGATTTGCCTCTCCTTAGCAAAGATAAGCTTGAGGGGCAAACCATTCCTTATGCCGCAGAGGAGAGTAAAATGTTTCTTTTAGTCTCAGTTGGAGCTGATCTGACTATTTTATTTCAGGTAGGACTACCACAGACTGGTAACAAACCATATATTTCTTTGATTTTACTTGTCTTGTTTTTGGTGCTGAGGAGGATCAATGAGGGCAGATTTCAGCAAGAAACTCGTTATTACATGGTGACTCAGATGCCTCGACATACATGTTTGGTACATGCTAGTATCTCCTAGGGTGCCTGTCTGGCATTCCAGGAAGGCACAGCCTTCCTGTAGGTCCTGAGTCTAATCTGTCCAGACATCTTTTCTTGGTGGCTCAGGTACCCTTTGGCACACAAAACAGCAGTAGGTCTTATGCTTAAGTGCTGAGCCACTGCCTAGACGAAATACTCATTTGGTGATATCCACCTTCCTCCTGAATATGTCTGTATGTTCCACCTCACACAGAGCAGCTAAGAAATTCTGTCAAAATATTATTTTACTTTTCCAATCCTACTGAAAGTTATTCTCATGATTTAAAGAAGCCATCTGTGCACTTTCTTCTCTCAGCTCACTACCCCTGCTTTTCAAACATGCATGCCCAAGCCAGTCCAATCTCTTATGAACCTTTCCTGCTTCCCATGTTGCACTGCCAGGAGTAACAAGTTGATTAGAACTTCAGCTGTCTCTGTGTGGATTATGCCCACAGGCAGCCAGGAATCTGGACAAGACCTGCAAACCTGTATACTCAGTATACCAGTATATGGTAGATTCTTAGCTACACTATTTACATATTCTTCCCACTGCTCTGACAAGAGCTCCTGAGAGCTCCTGTTTCTGGGCTTAGCATTGGTGAAGCAGTGTGGGCGTCTTCCCACAGGATGCAATCCTGTTCTTAAGCCTTGCTCTTGCTACAGCCAACTGAAGCTTACCCTTTGTGCCTCAGCTGGTATGTAGCTGCACCCTTGGAGCTCATTTGCCAATATGGAAAAGCTACTGTGACAAAATAGTTCTGAAGGGCTTCCTTGCAAATGAAGGAATAGTTTCTGTGGCATTAAGCAGACTTATCTTACCCATGAATAACTTTGTTTTCTCTTGCACTGACTTTATCTAAGCCCCTTGATAATTGCATTTGCAAAATGGATTAAGAACATGGATCAATCTGGCTGGCAAGTATCCAAGTCCCTGTGAGGACACCAAGAAAAACACGGAGGTCACATCTTGTTAGCCTAATCATGGAGGTATATTCAAACTTGAAACTTTAAACATTGCCTGCAATTTAATAGGGATGCAAATCTATCATTTTTGGTATAATTGCAATTTTAATCCTTAAAGAGGTGCAGTATTCTGATGATTGTGAAGTACCAACAGACATGCAGACTGAAAAATACTGGGAAGTCATTGTTTGAGTTCATATAACTGGAAAGAAGAGTTTTACCAATGCTGTGGCATGGATAATATAAATAATAGCAGCTCCCTGTGAAAAGTCAAAATGTAGGCCTGCCACTTTCAAAGGTAGATACTATAATTTCTTTGGATTTAGAATTAATTAAAAGAATATAAGAAGTCCATGGATCACAAAATCCAGTGTATCCTACAACCCATGCCCCATCATTTCCTTCTCCCTAACCAACCGTCCTGCCTTAAATTAAGGTATTAATCTGCTGGCACCTGCTGTGTGGCTGTTATGTAGTTAGCCATCAATCTGAACACTGCCAACTAAAATCTATTTATTGACAATGTTTTTGTTCCTGTGTCAGAACAACCATTTAGTGAAACAGCCTTTTCCTGTTCCTGCTGTTTACCTTCTTGTCTATTTTCCAAGCACAGTCAGAGCTCCCTTTAGACTTACTTTAGCTGGGCTCAGATGACCCTAGTCTTCCAGTTTCTCTTTGTAAGACAGTCTTACCATTCCTCTGCATGGGGGGAGAGCCCTTCCCTGTACCTGCACCTATCAGATGTTACCTTTCTGGAGTCCAGAGTTGAAGACAGGAGAGGCCTTTGGGACCCAATGCATGGGCACAAACACTTTGCACGTTTCTTAGGTGTGTAACACCAGTACACACCAGAGACTGCACGCACTTTTCTTTCCACATGTTGCACTTGTGGCTTGTAGGTACCTGAGTACAAACAGGACATTTTCCCTTTGATTTAGTTGTAGAGCTCCACTTCTAATTGTACAGACTAGCTTAAAACTTGTATACCAGGACCTAGTTTTCAGGATTTCGTAATTGCATAAGTTAGATCCAAAGTCTCTGTTTTCCTTCCACTTTGCATATATTAAACTTCTTTTGCTTCACCACACTTCAAATGTGATGAATTCCATCATCATCCTCACCAAAAATAGAAATGAAAATTAATTTCACTTGAAGGCCACACTTAGCAGGCTTTTGCTTTTTTGATACATATGGCTAAAATCTTATTTTGATTTTCTTTGCAGGTTTTACCTCAGTCTGCTGCTCAGCAAGTCTTGCTTTACCTCTGTACTGCCTGGCATCTGTTACTTCTGAAATCTGGTTTTAAATCAAAAGCCTTATTTAGAAGCCCTATTTTTTTTTACCCTTCCCTTCAATTTACTTGAAACTGGTGCAAGATCCCATAAAGTTAAACCACATAGCAGAAACCTCCTGAGAAAGAACAGGGAAAAGGGGATATTTGTGAGTGTGGTTGCTGTGTATAATTTTCATGATGACTCTTGTGAGCTTCAGTTTACAAGCTATCTCAGACATGGATATGCCTACAGTACAATCAGTAACTCTGACAAATTGGTGACTGTCTTGCCAGATGGGCAAGGAGGCTGCCCTTCTCAGCCCTATATGTGTGTTTTTCAGCTCTGGCATGGGGTTTCTCTGAGGGTGGCATCTGCAAAGCAGCATCGAAAGGTTTCACTACCACTTGGGTCTGACTCACCAGAGCACAGATGCCCTGTATACCTGGATTTTCAATCCCAGGAGCTACAAATCCTGAGGCACTGTGCTACACACAGTGTACACACTTCTCTGCATGCTGGGAGGTCTGTATGGTGGAAGGATGGCATCCCCAACACTTCTTCCACAGAAACAAGGCCAGACAACCGGACAAGCCACATGAATGAAATTCAGTCCAAAAAAATACCCTTTGAAATCTGAACAATTGCCTTTCAAAGGTGAGGGCCTGCGCTCCTCGATACAAATGTAAGCGGCAATAAATACCTCTGCAGTGCAAGAATGCATATTAACCTGGCTCTGGATTGCCAGATACACTCTCTGCAGGGCAGGCAGCTATTAAAAGCTTGGTACTTGTTATCTTTTTATCTCCCTTGGATGTGGTGTAGTGAAGCAGAGCATGCTGATACATTGCCCAGATATGGTGCCTATAGATGTCCTAACAAATAAACTCTCTTTCAGGATTTAGTTACAAGCACTTGAGATTAGTTCAAAAGGAGAGTCTGTGGGAATGTCTCTCTTAGGCTGCTCTTCAGGATGCATTTCTTTTCCTTCATCACCTCTCTCTTCATCCTGATAATCACTGTGCAAAAGAGAGATGCAGTATGTCACCCAGCGGTGCTAGAATAAAATGAGTACCATCAGGAATTCTGCTTGTCTTCCATAAAAATCTCATAACTGAGGGCTATTTTAGAACTCCCTATCAGTTCTGTGCCCATATTTCTTATAAAACAAAACTCAACAGCCATCATTTCTTCAGTCAGGCTCATAATTCCTTCTCTCTGTACTTTTTAAAGAGCTACCTCACATCACTCTTAGCATAAACTGAGGTTAACTGATATCTGGATAATATCAGTCACTCTTTTCTGATTAGTTACACACACAGCAAGGGGTTTCAGATTCTTTGTTTAGCAGTACTGTCCTGGCTCTTTCTCCTAGAAAAAAAAAGGCTATTTTTCTGTCTTTTCAGGTTAAGCTTTCCTGCACAAAACCAAGAAATGTGCTTCTGTTTCCCTTTGTACTGAACTTACCTGCAAAAGGATCCTATTTCCATCATGGTCTTCTGTCTGCCATCTGTCTTCACTGATGGGGCTGCATGGGTTGGGCAAGAGAGGCACAAGCTGCCCCACATCTTTTACTCTAAACTCCAGCACTGCTGACTCTGTCGTCATTGGCACCTGGCCCTTTGGAAGTTTCTTTAAAGAAAACTGAATGTCTATTTCCATGTTAGAATAGACAGGAAAAACACAAAAGTCTGCTTTTTTCTGACATACAGGTCTTTTCAATATTAACTCATACAATTTCAAAATGTCCACAAAGTTTTCGTTCCTGCAGTATATGGTGAAGCGGATCATTTCTTTCCCGTAGTGCACTGGGCGAATGGCCCACAGAGGAGTCTCTGGAGCCAAAGTGTAAAAGTCTTGGCTGCAAGGCATGTAAGGGAGGAATTTCCCATGCATTAGCTCTGTGTGGTGGTAATGCCAAGGTGGCCGCTGAAAGGTTTCGTGGAGCTGCAAGATTGGTTCTTCTCCATACTCCTCCTGCAGAAACAGAATGATGGCAAGAGCTGGCTGAGAAACACCAGCCTTAACTGGCTTCCTGCGCTTCTTGGGCACTCGTCTTTCTGAGACTCGGAACAGCTGGAGGTCTGGATGGATCCAGGCTAGAAGCTTATCGATGGCTTGCTGAAGAGTCTTGGATTCACCTGGGTCTGTGATAATATGTACACTTACAAGGAATGGGTCTTGTATGCCTTCCACAGAAAGTTCACCTGAAATATTTTAAAAAAAAATCCTTTAATTTTGTAATTTGTAACCAAGTTGACAACATTTAGGTGATCCTTAAAGAAGACACTGTCCGCTCAGTCACAGTGGGCTTTTTTTTTTATCTCTCTCAAGCTCACCTGTATTAAACAACAAAAAAAATGTACAGAGATACAGCAACCAAGAAGACAGTCAGAAGGCAGAGAAATTTCATCATGCATACCGTAAGAGTTACTGTTTCTACTGAAGTAGCATTCAGAAGACATTACTCAATGTGTATTCATGTGTTAGAAAAGAGCTGCTCCATATAGCTGAGAGGTAGGAAAGACAAAAATACTGATGTAGAGTGGGGGTGAAAGGGATATTAGTGATGTGCAGAATGATCACGGTGGACAATGTTCATTCCACCTTGTTTTAATTTGTGCCAACTGGCTTCGGCCATGGAAATCACACCATTGAACTCCACTCTATTACCCTGACGTTGGAGTTTTCTTAACACTCAGTTAAGAATGTTTTGTGTCCTGGAGGAAATTGTTCTAATAAGTAAGGTGAAGTTTGTAGGGAGAAGTAATATCTTTTATTACACCAACTGATACAGTTGTGGGGAAAAAAAAAAAGCAGAGAAGCCTTCAGGCACATAAGTCTTTCTTCAGGAAAATATATTACTTGTCCCAACAAATCTTCCACTGTTTATATCTTCAGACTATCAAGACTATAATAATACTACTACTTCAAGGTTTTTATAAGATTAGGGAAGACTCATAAAAGCAGGAAGCACAAAAAAATTACACTTACTCGGGGGAAGAAAGAAACCTCTAGTTAGCCTTGGCAATGTTCACAGGGGCTCTATCTGTTGTTTGTCCCTGAAACCTCTTTGATAGCTCAGAAGTGGAGCAATGTGTGGTTGGAGGGCTGAGTAGAAATTGTTACTTCTGTTCTGCTGGAGTTGCATGCCAATAAAGATGCATGTGCATGGTGATCCAAGACAGTTTAATAAATTAGCCATGCAACCTTGATATTTTTGCTGAAATGCTTCCCCTTGTGTGGTGTTCTGAAACCACCTCCATGTCTGAGACCCTGAGCCTAGGCACAAAGCCCAAATGTGTGAAAACTCAGAAAGACTTCCCAAGCTTTTAATTGTGCAGCCCACATTTAACAGGGGGATTGTCCTATTAGCAATCAGTACAAACCTCTCCCTCCTCCTTCCTGGCATCAGAATAACATTCTTGTGATACTTCACCAATTGCTTTAATGGAAAAGCAGCTTTTATACGAGTAGTGTATTTTAGTTGTCTTTCAATACAAAATAGCTGTAAGACCCAGAGGAAATCTAGATGCAACTCATAGCTGTCCAGACAGAGATGGCTGGTAAACATACCATCAGCCTCAATTTGAAGCTGCAGAAAGATATGGTATGCACAGCAAATAGCAAGCATGCATCTTGCCTAAGGGAGACAGAGAAAAATCAAATAAGTAATCAAAAATACAATTACAGAAGAGTTCTTGTATCTCTGTGTGAAATGGGTGATGTGGAGTGACTTTGTCAGATAGCTAATGGAAAAAAAAAAAAATTGAAGCAAAAAGAAAAACTGTGTCAGTATGTGGCTAGAGGTTTTGCTGTGGCAATCGTTACCGGTAGGTAATTCTTTGAGATATCCCCATGTGGGGTAGTCACAGTGTGGGAGTAAAACAAAGGGGTGTGTGAGGGGAGGTCCTCTCATGGGCCTTTACATGGGGCAGCAGGACAGGAAGGAAAACAAATTGCAGAGGACAGTGATCTAATAAAACCAGAAAGAAAGTAGTCACCATAGCTACGCAGTCATTCATTCTCTAAGATTGGAATAGAAGATGTTCAGCTCTTTTCTCCCTCTGATTCCTTTGTTACACAAATGCTATCAAAGCCTGCAACAAGTGACAGGCTTGATATTTATGCATATAAATGACTGGAGCTCTGAAAGAAGGCTGGGCATAACAATGTGAAGCAGAGAGCCATCGTTGCTGATGCCTTCTTGCTCTGCATTGAAAAAAAGTCCCTGAGCATGGCTTTTCTGTCCTCCTGTTGCTCAGCATGGTGCATGGACACTGAATGGCTAAAGCATTTTTCACAAGTAGAGCCTTGTGGGAGCCAGTGCCAGCATTAGTATTCTGCAGCCATCACTGCCTGTACCCATCGGCACCAGATGCTCACAGAACCAGCCTCAGAGGCGCAGCACAAAGCCATCATTAGGAGCTGGGGTTATACACAGAGCAGGGCAAATCATCTTTTTTTTTGAGCTAGAAGCAACTCAGTTGAAGGGGGGAAAGTGTAACAGATCAGTAGAGAAAGAGCTTCAGTTCTATTTTATGTTATGCTTTTCCTGTAATGCTTTTACACCTTTCATTATGTGGTTTCTGTGCTTCTAAAATGGCAGCCCTTTCTATTTGGGTAAGAAAAAGGGAAACTTAAGAAAAGCAGAAATACGAGGCAGGAGGAAACTTTCCCTGAACTGACATTAATTTGCAAATTGTTTCTATGTTACTAACAAGTCTTTTGCTCCATCTGACAAAGAAGGAGGGGAAACAACACCGTTTCTCATGACACAGTTCAATTTGCCCCCGGCAAATTGTTACAGAAGCAAATGAAAGCTCTGCATATGTATTAGCCTTCCTGTGTTACTAGTTAATCCCACAGAAAATATCAAAATGCTGAGGCATCTATTTGAAAATAAGCTTCACAGTTCTCATAGCTGTTACATTTTCCCCCTTTCTATGACAGAAGGGGATTGGTTCTTTTTGAGTTGGCAAGCACTAACTTTGCTAAGAGGTAATTACTACCAGGATTGAGAGAGTATTTTACAATTCTAAACTTTTTACTCTTCTGTTAGGTATTATTAACCACCTGTGAGAGGTTAAAGCATCAGCCCAAATGCTGTGGGGCTGTCAGACCTGATATTTTACAATTGAGCTTTGTATGGGTCCTTCTTATATATTATTTTTATTTTGCTGCTGATGTGATATTGCTGAGCAGAAATAAAAGAAAGTCTTGCAAAGCAGAAGGGCAGTCTTGCCCTGTGGTTCTTCCTTCCCTCCTCTTCCTGCCCAGAAACCACCATCTTTTCATCAGAAAGACAATATGACAGGAAGCAGTGGGTCCTGTCAAGTCTGTCTGTGCCAGCTATCTCATTTCGGTTTGACTTCTCTGAAGTTGAAGCTGCCTTGGCTAGAGAACAGACAGGATAGGTTGCTTACATCCCCTGCTGTGTGTATGGAGAGAGGCAGCCACCTCTGAAAAACCTGTGGAGGATGATCTTGCCTTCCTCATTCCTTTCCTCTCCCCTCACTCTGAAGGGAACAGTAGTGCCTGCAGAGGCCAACCTTCTCGGCATCCAGAGCTGCTCAGCCCTTCCCTGGCCAGAGGTGCCCAGCTGGATGGCTATGACAAGGGCTGGTGAAAGGGTATAGAGAACAGGTCTTAGGAGCAGCAGCTGAGGGAGGGCTGAGGGCCTGTTTAGCAGAGGGAAAAGGAGGCTCAGGGAGGACCTTATTGCTCTCTACAACTGCCTGAAACGAGGTTGTAGTAGAGGTGGGGGTTGGTCTTTTCTCCCAAGTAACAAGCAATAAAACAAGAGGAAATGGCTTCAAGTTGCACCAGTGGAGGCTTAGATTGGATAATGGGAACAATTTCTTCACCAAAAGCATTATCAAGGATTGGAACAGGCTGCCAAAGGAAGTGGTAGAGTCACCATCTCTGGAGGTATTTAAAAGATGTGTAGATGTGGCCTTTAGGGACATGGTTTAGTGGCAGACTTGGCAGTGCTTGGTTAACAGTCAAACTTGATGATCTTAGAGGTCTTTTCCAACCTAAATTTTTATATGATTCTATGATCTGGTGACACAAATGCCCATGGGTGAAGTGGGAACGAATGGGTTAAGTCCTCTGCTCCCTTAGGGTGGTGGTTGAGGGGGCAGCCACCATCCCTGAGAGATGCCAAGACAATTCAGGTATCTGGTAACACCATTTTTACAGCAGCTGGCCAGGAAGGCAGGGCTCCTGGCCCAAAGCAGGCTCAAGTGGGTGCAACATCAAGTCAGCAACCCCAGCAGCTGGGAAGCATCTAGACTCATCTGCAAACATGGGGAACTGGAGCTAACACTCCTTCTTCCTGGAGTATGTATGCATTTAACATTAAACAACACAAGAGGCAAAATGTCCCTAGAGTTTTCTTCCATGCCACCTGCATAATCCTAGATTACAGAATTCTCCCTCTTTCATATGTTTTTTGGCCCTGGCTCTCATGCATAGCTTGCTCCAGCAAAACTATGGCCATGACCTGGCAGTCTGGTCCCTCTTTTACACTGTGACAGACCCAGGTTGCATTCCCTCTTGACCAAAAACCAGACCTGTCCTTCTCCGGGCAGTGTTCCAACCCCTTTTTAATTGCAGGAGAAGTCACCATCAGCAGTCTAAATGAGATCTGATTTTCCAGGCTTCTCCAGTGGACTAAACTCAGCCTGTAGAGAAGTTTAGGAAGGATTTAAGTATCTGTCTCTCTGAAATATCTCTCCTTTTGGTGAAACGAGGTGTGAACCTAAAGATCTCTCTGTCTCACCAGGAGGTATTTAATGAGGACTTACCTATAGGGTTAGGCAAACTTGGAAAGTATGTGAGCTAGGACTGAATTTGTAACAAAGAAAGATTGTCCAGGCAGACTGGTTCCTGGCCCCAGTTTGTGCATGGGAAAAAGCATTTCCAAACTTTGGCAGATATTTTCAATATTCTAGTCACCCACATTTTCAATCTTTTATTCAGGAAACGCAGAGGAAATACCCAACCTAAAAATACTTGACTTTTTTTTTTTTTTTTTTTTTGTGCTGACCTGCATTATTGCATTGAGAACCTGAACATTGGAATGCTAACTTCCATTTTTCCACTGCGGCATGCTGCTTCATGGGAACCAACACCTGAACATATCTTACACTGTACAGATCAGATTCATTTATCGCTACATCAAGCAGTAAGATTTCAAATTTCATTCGACTAAATTGCATGATGCAGTATCAGAGATGTAAATCGGGCAATGGGAGAGGGTAAGAGCAAATGTGCCAAGCTTCTGGATTGCAAGTCCCGTCAAGCAGTACTTCATTATCAAGACGTAACTGCTATCAGGAAGTAATGAAATAATTCGGAATGAACATTGCAGATCAGCATATTTTTTTTCATTGTTAATCAATGAAAATATTTCATCTGTGGGAGTGTAAAATAGCCCCAAACACTGTATAAATAATGTCAGAAAAAAAGCACTATAATACTTCCAATTGAAATTTCCCAGGATTTCTGTTGCACAGAAAATGTCCATATTTCCTTATTTCAATCACATTCCAAAACACAAAGAAATGTCAAAGTGGTAGAATTTCTCAGTGAACAGAATCTTCAAACTTTATTTGAGTCCAAGGCAAGACCAACCGTTTTTGGTGTACTAAGTGAAAGGCTCATGGGTGGACATAAAGGCAGAGGCTATTTTCATAAACAAGGAGCGTCACTTTATGGGCAGCTGCAACAGAAGCAGTACTGGACACCTCTGGCACCAGAACTCACTGTTAGGTCATGCTTAGATGAATTATGCAGCATCAATAATCTTTTGAACAAGCAGGATGTGACAGATTCACCAGCTCTTCCATTCTCTTTCCCTGCTGTTTAATAGCATCTGACAAATGCAGGGCTGCTGGATAATGTGCTTCTCAGCATGCCCTGCTTTGCACACCGCCTCAAACTCATGAAGGATGTTCAGAAGCAAGAAGAGGATATTCTGCACAGCAAAGAGCCAAGAGGAGGAACCTCTTTCACACTCCCTTCAGAGCAGCATTTTCCTGAGGAGCTGCAGTTGAGCGTTCTACGCTGGTGTCAGGATGGTCACGCCTCCATCTGTACTAAGGTAGTATAGACAGTGCATAACAGCCCAGCATACAAACAAGCATAGCAAAATGGTCAATCTGCTCCTCCAGTTGCTGTACTACAACAACAACAACAACAACATTGCAAAAATAAAGCTCAAAAGTTAAGCCCATTATCTGTCTGATGGAGATAAAAAGCCTTCTCCGGTATATTAATATGAATAGTCTTAAGAGGCATCATTGCCCTTAGTGTACATCATGCAACCAACCTTGAGGGAATGAATCTTATCAAAAATTGATACTTAATGTCCACAGAGGCCCTGCATGATCAAGCAAAGGCAATGTAGATGGTGCAGTTATTGCTGAAACTCCTCAGTATGCTACAGCTCCAGTGAATTATCATCCCTCCTCCACATATTACCTTCCCCTGACCTGCCTAAGGGTAACTGCATGACCAACCTAAGCTGCTGTTGAAAGGGGTTATCTCACTTCATCTCACATTCTTCACCTCTCCATGAATTCCTGCTCACTCCCTTCTGTTGGCCTCGGCACTTGTGTAGCTACATGTCCTACATGGATCATGCAACAGCACTCTGATGCTCACTCTCCCATTTGCAGTCATACAGTCTATATGGTGCCAAGATCACTGTCTTGGCCCTTTTCAGAGCCATATGGCCCCCATCTTCTTTATAGGAATCACAATTATTGTGGCACAGAGTCATCCCAGGGAGAGTTAGGTACCTGAAGGATATCCCTCCAGCAGGAGGTTGGCTGTACTTGGTTCCCTTTGTAGCCCAAGGAGAGAGACAGAATCAAACCTTCAGATAAGGCCCATCACTCTCTACTGTACACCCTTCCATCTTGGATGCCTCATCTGTCCAACTAAAATGGAGGGTAAATTGTGCCTATGTGCATATTTTGAAAATCATTCTTGTTCTAGTATCTTATCTTGCTGTAGTCTTTGTCAAATGAGAAGTATTTTTGTGATAAGTGTTACGGAAGAAAAACTCTTGAACTATGTGATTATCATATCTTCCACCACATCCTCCAAAACCAACTTTTTTGGCTCCTTTAGTCAGGCAGCTTACTGTTCATAGTAAGGCAAAGAGTCAGAGACACTCCTTAGGTCACAGATATGTCCTCAGTCCCCATTTCCGTCATCTCTTGATTCACAGCTTTCTCACTTATCCTCAAACTACCTGGTAGCCAAGAAACAGTTCATACTTGGTATAAAGGGATGTGTGTGTTGCCTGTGGGCTGACTGTCCAGCTGGAGGGTAGGAAAAGAGGTAACTCGAACTCATATTACAGTCTTTTTTCTCCATGGAGACAAAAATTTGTCCCACTGCCTTTCATTTAGTTCCAATGAAACCTATGGAAATTTAGTGTCTCTGTGAAGAAAGATGACACATGTTCACATCATGTTTCCCTTCAGAGAAGGGTAAAAGGAAAGGGATGAGAACGTCATACTGTGTTTCTGGCTGCGTAATCCCATGTCCCTGGCCCTCAGCCTTCTCCTTGGTGGTGTGTCCATGTAGTTTACCTAGGCTTTATGGAGCCTGTAGGCATATCAAAGCAGAGGTTGTGCTTACTGTATATTAAGCACCCAGTAAAAAAAAAGACTTCCAGCTCTGAGAAGACAGTGTATTGGATCTTCATGCAGACAACCTTAGGAACCTACAGTGGGTGCTTTCACACCATGGTTACAAGGAATAAACTGCTTGGCAATTCCTCACAAACACCACCAGAGAGAAAGATTTTTCTGCCAGTGCTACGAGCTTCTCTGTGAGCTCCTTTATTCTTACTGCCTGCTGTTCTCCTCTCTCAAAATATGCTGCTGGCACCTTATGTTACATTGGCAACAGCAGCGTTAGAAATAATCAGAATTCCAATTTAAAAAGCCAATAACCTTATCATCTACTTATCCTCTGGAGGGCACTTGAAGCCTTCAATACTCTCCTCAACCACAGATTAAGCTGCTAACTTGCTGAAAAGCAAGAACCCCAAAATGCTCATACACCTTTACAGATATATTCCTGGATGTAAGCTGCTGTAATTTTCTCTCCTCCCTTCCACACAGTTTGCCACAATTTGAGAGTTGTCTTGGTGTCTCAGTCTGCACATGCTGCAAAACAGATTCACATGATTTGGCATTCTCAAACTGTCTTGACTGTTTCAGCTGTCTTCACTCAAAAGCCACAATCTACATCCATTTGCCTATCTAGGGCCTAAATGTCTTCATCACACAGATTAATTCTCACAGGAGACTCAATACCCACAACAGAAACAGCATGGTAAATTTATTTTGATATCCTGAAGAGTATTCCTGATCTATGGAAAACAGCTGGCAATTGCCATTCTGTGTCTTTCAGAAATGCACAAGAAGAAACAGTAATCAGAAAGCCCTGAGTGGGGAACTGAAGCACAACGGTGAGCTGCTGCTCAGAGGATTTGATCCAGTGAGTTTGGTGATGCTGGCATGAATGTGCCTGAGCCATCAGGGTAAGATGCGGGACTTCATGTAACAGCCTATATTGCTGCTAAATTCAGTCCAGTGGAGAGATATAGGGAAGGTGTGTTAATTATAAATGCTCAACTATGACATTAATTTGTTTTTTTGTTATTTCATATTGTATGTAGAATTCAACCAAAAAAAAATGATCTCACTTTTTCGGAGTGGGGAGGGAAGGGAAGAGGGCATGAAACTGAAACAGAGAAAGCAGTATTCCAAATGGCTGCAGATTTCCATTTTAGAAGAGTAAAGTTTTGCATAGAAATACGTCCTTCCCAATCATAAATCTTCCTAAAGGAAGATATGGAAAGATTGTACTTGGAAAGAACCCAGATACCGATCTTCGGTATAAATACCAAATTCTGTACAGTGTTGCAATGTGTAGTAATTCAGTAAAACTCCCATCAGTAAGCACCAGTAAATCAAAAGCTGTACAAACTGCATCCAACACCATACTTTTAAAAGTCTTGTCATTACAGGCATTGTGTTCTCTTAAAATTTGACTCCTATGTAAAGCTGAGATTCTCAAAAATGTGTTTTTTATAAAAGGGCACAAAGAACACTGCCTTAAAAAAAACCCCAAGAAACACTGTATGCTTGAGCAGCTAACAAATTTGGTCCAACAATGAGCTCCATACCGCACACAATGTACTCTAGTTAACTGAGAGTGTGATTTTATGATGGGCTTAAAACAATTTAAGACTTTACTGCTGGCACTCTTCCCCCTACTATTCCCAGCTAAGTGTTTCCAGTGCTTCCCACATGTCAGGTCTAGATGCAAGTTAAAAGAGCTTGCTGAACATACTGAAAAGAAGCCTTCAGACAAGAAGTATTAAGGATTGTGTCTTCTGGTGGCAGTCAGAAAACTGTTTTGGCTATAAATGTTAATTTTCAGGCAGACCTCTTCTTTTAATGACCTTGCACTTTTGCACAAATGTTCCTGGTACCAGAAAGAGGTGACAGAGAAAAGCCAGAGAGCAGGCAGAAGCCACAGCAAAACATCTACACTCTAGACATGTCCAAAGAAAATACGAGATCAAACCATGAGACATGGTCAAGCATTGCCACGTTTGTGTCTCTGTAGACAACAAACAATATTAGCATTACAGCAAAGGACTCATTTGGACTTGACAGTAGTGGAAAATTAGCTGAATCTCAATCTTTTCAGATTGAGCCACACAGCAGTGTGTGGCTCAAAAGATCTACCCTGTACCATCTGATGGATAAGGGAAGCAGGAACAGAAGGCATGCTTTTTTTTGGTGCTTCATCCTGGTCCCATATGATGGAAGCCAGGAGTCACCTTGGCCATATTGATGACCATAACTGGTCTACTCTGGCCTCCAATCGGGAGGCCTGGAGACACACCATCTATAAAGCAGCTGATGCTTTTGAGAAAGCACGCAGGATCACCCTTGAGGAGAAAAGACAACGCAGAAAGAATCGTGCCTTGCAGAATATACCATCTAAGGAGTCCTTCTGCTGTGCCTTTTGCAACCGGACGTGCCTATCTCGTATTGGCCTTTTTAGCCACCAGCGTGCTTGTAACAAACGTGGGTAGAGCCCTTCCCAAATCTTCATTCGCGAAGCCCAGCCGTGATGATGATGATTTCATGAACCTTTCAGAAATCACAGATACAATTTTTTTTTCTAAACTACTAATTAACAAATATGTTGTACCAACAAAAACGAGGCAGGCAGAAGACATCTACTGCTCTAGAATGCGGCATGCACCAATTACCAAATGTCTCAGCTCCCCAGCGAGCTTGCATAAATAAACATTATTTATTTATTTTTAAAAGTTCACATTAAAGGAAATGCACCATGATAATGCACTATGGTCATAAAATGAGGAAACTGATTGTTGGCATTGTCAAAACAGTGCACATTTAGCAGAAACTGTCTTAATAGCTTCAGCCTTCACAAGTGTTTTGTTATTTGACTCAGTGACTCAGATGGCTTTTCCTGTTCTACCCCAACTAGTGCCTCTGAGTCAGAAGCTGCCATGGGACAGACTTATTGTTTTAGCTTCCCTCTTTGGGCTTTAACAATTCAGACAGACATCACAATGATTTCCAGATCATTCTCATCACTGTACCAGCTGAACTTGGATTTCCTGCAACCCATTTCTCAGGGTAAAACACCCACTAAATGGCTGCCTAGCTCCTTGTGGTTTTCTGCGACAGCAGCAGTAACACTTCCACAGAGGGAAATTTAACCCACATCACCAAATAATCCAATTTAACTTTCTCTGAAATATTTCCTCTAAGTTTTTACTAGAACTGTATGGCACTTGATAGCTCAGTCAATCAAAGACTTCCTATGCTTCTGAATTATATTTGGTAATAAAAAAAAGAGGATGTGTTTGGTTATATGGTTTTGATTATGACTGTGTGCTTAAAAAAGGAGCTAGAAAAACATTCAGATTGTCATCCATACACATTATTCTTTTTTAATAACTAGTCCAGTTTTCATTTGCTGTATCTATATGACAGGAAAAAAAATCCTGACTGCATACGGACAGAAAAGACTATACGAAACAACTGAAAACAATGTTTTGATAGCTCTGGTCCAGTAACTGTTTAGGGTACACTTACACCCCCGCTACAGAAATCCCAAGTTAGCACTAAGCCAGGAGGAAATAATTTAATCATGGGACACATAGCTTGGTGCATGCTATATGATCCCAAAGAGGAAAACTCTGAATTATAAAACTAGAGATACGTGGGTTACTCCAAGCTGTACAGATTTGAACAGGAACTTCAGTCTTTTCAAGAAGAATGGCATGTTGTGCTCATTGCCACACACTTGGCATATAAAAGTCAAATCTAGGTTTGATTCCAAATTACACATTCTTTTTTGCATGTCCTTACACAGGATTGTGCCTGACCTCCAAAGGAGCCTTCCAACCTTAACCTTCTGTGATTCAGTACCATACTCTTCTATCCTGTATGCAAGCATTTGGTCCTTCATCACGGTGGAACTTGATGACAACCAGCTACATAAATACATTTTGCACAGCCAAAGACTGCTAAGTGGCATGTAACAATTACATTTTCCTTCTTCACCCAGACATGGTGGGAAGCACCATTGCTCTTTACACCTAGCAGTATAACACAGGCCAGGCAAGATATGCAGAAGATGTATTTTATTTTACATATGTATTTTCCACAGGAGCTGACACTTCAGATTTCACTACTATATAGAACACCTGAATTTGCAACATTGATAGATGCTGCAGGCTGACTCTACATGATTTGGGTCCAATTTCCTCTTGCATTTTTCCTCATACTTTAATTAGTCTTTCTTTTATAATAACACCTTCTGGAAATACAGATTAATGCTGTCAAGCCCACTGTAAATTGTTTTTACAATTGTATTTAATACAGCTCATTGCCAGCCATTGTAAAAGCATCTCAGTTCTCTATGGAAATAAGAAACAATACAGACTACAGTATATCTTTGCATAGCAATAAAAGAACATAATTACATCCTTACACTCATTAAATTACATTGTTTGAAGAAACAGACTTAGAAAATACCCAGTCCACCAGTGCCTGGGTCAGAATCAGTTAGAACAAACCTAAATTAAAGTAGTCAACTATATTATGATATTCAAGATTTGTGACAGACTTTTCAAAGCCCAAATCAAACCCACTCCTCTTCCTGCTTCCGGTTAGTTTTCATCATCTTTAACAGTTCATTGAAGACAGACAGATTTTGAAATTATACAGAAGTAATAGGAAGCCATTTCTCTGTATGCTGTTGTTACAAGGCATCTTGTGGTGGTTTGACCCTGGCTGGACACTGGGTACCCACCAAAGCCACTCTGTCACTCCCCTCCTCAGTTGGGCAGAGGAGAGAAAATATAATGAAAGTTTTATGAGTTAAGGATAGGGAGAGATCAGTCATCAATTACTGTCATGAGCAAAACAGTCTTGATTTTGGGAAATTAGTTGAATTTATTACCAATCTAAATCAAAGTAGGATAATGAGAAATAAATCTTAAAAACAACTTTCTCCAAGTCCTCCCTCCTTCTTGGGATTAACTTTATTCCCCATTCTCTACCTCCTCTCCTCCAGTGGCACAGAGAGACGGGGAATGGCGGTTATGGTCAGTTCAACACGTTATTTCTGCCACTGCTTCCGCCTCAGGGAGAGGAGTCCTTCCCCTGCTCCAGTGTGGGGTCCCTCCCACAGGAGACAGTCCTCCATGAACTTCTCCAACGTGAGTCCTTCCCACAGGCTGCAGTTCTTCATGAACTGCTCCAACGTGGGTCCCTTTTCATGGGGTACAATCCTTCGGGAACTCACTACTGCAGTGTGGCCAACAAACCTGCTCCAGTGTGGGTTCCTCTCTCCAAAGGTCTGCAGGTTCTGGCAGGAGCCTGCTATAGCGTGGGCTTCCCATAGGGTCACAGCCCAGGGAGCTGATGCAGATGACACTGACACAATGTTGACCAAACATTGACCAAATCCAAAAACAGAGATCTGAATTTATACTAGCATAGGAACAGAATATCAAACAGAAAATGTATTAAAAAGAGATACGCTCAGTAACCCACATATCTTAAATCTGCCAAAACAAACTTTCTTGTGCTTAATTTTTAGAACCAGAAAGTGGGTGAAATTCCATGGGTTAGAAACATGGGTATGTGCAACATGGAAATAAAATTTTAATATCCCAGCTCTCAGGTTTACCACTGAAGAGTATGAACAACCTAAAAACACCCCAGAAGGACTCAGCTGTTTCCTAGCTGCTAAAAGAAAGGCAGAGGAGCAGGGGAAGGTGAATTACCAGCTTTCCAACTGCAAAGCAGGTGAGTGAGCCCTTTACCTCATTGAGAAGCAAAACACAAACTAATGTGTGCTACAGGGTTTTGCTATCTCAAATGCTCTAAACTCTTCCACAAGGGACCAATTTTATGTTTCATTTACCAACTTCGCTGGATCAGTACAAATGTCTACCTGGGCAGCTACCTCACTGCCTAGCTAAAAAAAGAACCAAATAAAAGAAAAACCCTCAATCACACAATTATTTCTAAGATAATCTGGTTGTATGGCTCCAGAGCTGACTAGGTATGGAATATTTAAAATCATAGAATCATTAAGATTGGGAAATATCTCTAAGATCATCGTGTCCAATCATTAACCCAGCACTGCCATGTTCACCACTAAATCATATCCCTAAGTGCCACATCCACGTCTTTTGAATACTTCCAGGGATGGTGACCCCACCACTTCCCTGAGCAGCCTGTTCCAATGCCTGACCGCAATTCAGTGAAGAAATTTTCCTAATATCTAACATAAAACTTCCCCTGGTGCAATTTGAGGCCATTTCCTCTTATCCTTTGTGAATGTTACTAATCACAAAAGTCTTTCTTCAAAATGTCCACTTCTGGTTTGGGTCTTTCTGAAGAGCTATTATCATAAAGGCAAAGATTATGAAGAGGAGGTAATAAGCAGCCCCCATCAAAACTCCTCCTCCCTGGTCGAAAATCATCCCTGAAACACATAGCTCAAAGCAATCAGAAGATAATTAAAATGATGATGTACAGAGACTGTTGCTTATTGTGCCAGCCAACACTAATTAATTATTTCTTTGTGATTCCAACTGTCTGTATCCATATGCCACCTATGGTCTTTATATTTTGGTATTAAGTACTTCGGGTAAAGGTCTCTTCTGTGGGTGTAAAGTGCCTAGCACAATTCTCTCTCACATAAAATTAGGGATCCCTAATGGTAATTGAAAACCATAATTGAAAAGGTAATTAAAAATATGAGCAAAAAGAAGGTTAATACATTTCCTAGATTAATGAAGAGCACACCAAAATGCAAAAGCACACTTCCCCCTAAAGAACAAAGGGAAAAATGATTATACACACCAGAATTCAGAAAAAAATAACCAGCATTTTTCTTCACTGAAATCATACTGCTGAACCTCTGAAAGCTGTAATACTTCAAAATGCAGCATCCAGTGGACAGGTTTGCCTGGCCTTTTTGCTCTACTCAATAAGAAAAGGCAAAGTGGCACAGTCACCTTGACAACAGCCAGAGTCCGCACAGCAGATTGCTGCTGCATTTTCTTGCAGAAATACCCACATTCTAGAAACTTTGATACTCTTTCCCAAATTACGTGCTGTACAAAACCACAAATGCTAGATGAATGCTGACAGTAAAAAAGGATTTTTTGATTATTTGAAGCTGGGACACAAAGGCAAAAAAGAAAAGTGAGATGTTGCATAGACCCAAGGTCCAACTAACCCACCAGGCAGGGCTTTGAACTGCTGAAGTAATACTTGATAACTGCTGCCATATGCTTAGGGAAAAAAAGTACTAAAAATAAACACATATACAGAATGATTCCTCCATTGCTGTATATCAGTCAATGAGATTCTACTTCTGATTTAGAGGGGTGTAGGGTTATTGTACACCTTTGCATTGGTGCAAAGTCCTGCAGTTTGCTCAGCTGCAGTGACATAGGCACCTGTAGTTAATTCACCTGCTAAATCTCTTAACCTTTTCTTGGCATGTCTGTGGAAAACTGTTGTCCAGTGGAGTTCATCTAGAAAGACCCCCACAAAACCAAATTAGCTTATAATCCTTCTGGTTTAGATAAACTCCACTTCATTGGAACAGGAGCTTCAGATGAAGGAGCTATAGATAATTGAGATTCTTTGCTTCCTAATTTTCAACAGTCTGTGTTATGATTAGGGCCTAACATCATCATTGATTAGACTGCTTTCTGTAATGAGAATTATATCATTTGTTTAATCTTTTCCCCAAAGAAATTTAAAGGTCCAAATCACCTTTCATTCCCAATCTCTCTTCCCCAATAATCTCTTCTTCAAATACATTATGTACCCACTGACTACTAGCCTCTGACATTAAAGTATTTCTATTTTACTGAAATTCTTTTATTTAACTGTTTCTGTTACTCTTGCACTGTCTGAACAAACTAACCCCACAAACCCCTCCAAATGCAGAGTTAAATAATACTACTTGTGAAGCTGTATCAGTATAATTTGCATTGGAAGCAGAAAAGAGAAAGAAGGAGACTGTCCTGTCTCCTGAACTTGTGTGTCTTTGCTGGAATGATAATATCTTCTTGTACTGACAAATTACTCGTGTTGAAATACATCTGCAATCCCCACGTACACTGGACAGTGTGGCCAGCAAGACACTAAGGTGCCCACAGTTAACATGACAAATGGTAGCTGCCACACAACAAAAAAATTCCCCTTAGAACAGCTCATTTAATAAAAACAAAGACTTACAAATCTAATTTGTTACCTTTATTTGTAAATGTGCAGCAGTCATGCAAAGTTGGTAAGGGATCCAAACCAAATTTTTAGATGAGAAACACTTTACTTACAAGCCGTCTTCTGAACTTATCTGCCTCTACTAGGCAAATAATTGAGTCACCACCCAAAAAGACGAGGAAGTTGGCAGCATATTCCCCAGTCCATTACCTGGAATTGTGAGCTGAGGAAATACTGGGGCATACATCTGGTGTAACCAGTCAAATCCAATATGCTTTTACTACCATGAGAAGTTGATTGCCTGGATTTTGCATCCCAGTCATTTCAAAAATTATGTCTGACAGTGGGAATCCAGAAATCTATTTAAATAACAGAATTTAGGAAAAAGCTGCACTAAATTCTCTTTTTCTCTCTCTCTCTCACACACACACACACACTGAGCAGATGGAGGAAAGACAGCAAGTTCCCTGCTAGTCACATCAGCTCATGAGCCAGACATTACAAAAACTGTCTGATCCAGCTCCTGTTGCAGTCAATAAAAGTCCTTCACTGAAGACCATGGGAGATAGAAAATAACCCTCTCGACGCTTCAGTCAGAATGTGTGAATGAGAAAAAACTGACAGCTTTCTTCCCCTCCGATTTTCATGGTTCCTAAAGATCCCGATTACAAAACACAATTTGTCATCTATGAATTTTTGATGTGCTTGCTTGGCATAAATAACGCTCATGTCTATGTGTGAACCAGGGAGACAGGCATCACTTTGCACTTTGACAAGAGAGAGATACTAGTAGCCATGCATGAATAAGCATTATTGCGTTTCAAAGTGCTGAGGATGCGGTATGTTCCTACAACTAAGGAAGTGGTTGGAGTAGAAAGACGACTGAAAAAGTGCTCCTTGTTCTTAAAAAAAAAAAAAAAAAAAAAAAAAAATCGTCATTTTGCATTGGTGAAAAATAAACAAAAAATAATCCAGACACCAGAATTTGTCTTTTATCAGTTGGGTAACTTGAAATTCAACTGGCTATTGTAAATACCTAGAAAGACTGGGACACTTATTAGAGCATCTACCATCTTTGAAATCAAAGAAAAACTTGCTCTGAAGTGCTTCACTGGCATCAGCTTACAATAATTCAATTATTCCTGCATTCCCCAGCTTTAATGACATTCATCGCTGCAAACTCCTTTGGATGAAGGGCCCATTCAGACTGGCTACACAGTGTCTACAGGTTTTATTCTCATTTTGCCTTCCATACTTGTGAGCTTCAATATGACTTTACCCACGGCTTATATTTTGGTCATAAATATTTAATCAATTTAATTTTCTATGCTGTTTCTAGACATATATCCAAGAAGAGGAGGAATGGGGGCTTTACTGCGTCAAGGTGAACTCCATCGATAACATCAGGTTGATGTTAATAAATATGAAGCAAGCAGAAACATAGAAAATACAAGAATCTGTTTAAAAAAAAATAATCAAAGTTATACTCACTGCTGGTAGAGGACATACGGCTGTACTCAGACCTGCAAGACAATGATTTTAGTTAGAATTTATTACACTGAAAAGAGATCATGAAAAAATTACCAAACGTAACAGACACTGTATATTAAAACAGTTTAATGCCCATTTAGCATTATTTTTGTGCTGAGAGAATAACTGGAACAGGTTATGAACACTGATTCAGAAAAACTGGCATCTCGCACGAATTTTGACATGTAAGCAAAGTGAGTAGAGCAACTAGGGTTTTATCTAGGGCATTCATGCTACCTAACTTTAGGTGTTAAAATTAAAGCTCAGAAGGCTCTCTACAAGGAAAAAATAGTCTGCTTCAGACACAGGTCAGGACTAGAAGTCTTACTAGACTTTGACTCAGTTCCTCACCTTTCTCACTTTACGATCTCTAAATGCTGCTTTGTAGATTTTTTTTCATTTTTTTAAGAGAACTCAATTTGAAGAGCAGAATTTTTATATTGGTCACAAATGGCAGGGAAGAGAAAAAAAAAGAGTGCTAAAATACAAACATTTAGGTGACAAAGCTTTTTGCTTTAGGAAACCATTTTCCTCCTCAAGACATCTCTCAATAAAACCCTACAACCATTGGTTCTAGTTCAGTGCATAGTGGATTACCTATGATAAATTAGAGCAGTTAAGTATTTTGAGCAATAGTGCAATTAATTTTTCAGCCGCACTAACCCCAATCTCCTGAAAACCCCATTCTGGGCTGATTAAGACATAGCCCATTTATGTCCTGAAGATTCAGAAACACTAAAGGTAAATAAAATACACCATCATGAATCTTAAAAAAAAATTAATAAAAAAACTCCACTTCTGAGACCCTACCTATGACTTCTGGGTGTTTCGGCTTGGAGTTCACAGTCACACAGCCTCCACCCTCCCAGTTGCTGTGTCCTCAAAACAGACCCCACTCTCCAGAGCACTCTGCCACAATTAACATTTCACACTTATGCCCTGCGGTGCCCTGAAAATAACAGTTAAAGTGCTCGGGGAGCTGTAACACAGTTCTTGGATTCAAACCTAAATGCTTGTTTTTATATAATAGTTGCAGCAAGTTTGCAACATTTCTTTAAGTTAAAGAAACCATATGAGCCTTGACTCCTAAGATATTTGTGTGGAAGTGGATACCATCTAAGCATATTCTCAGGATACCTTCATGCTCTAGGCTCTCAGGCATCCAACAGAATAAAGGACAATCAATCCCACATAGCTGTAGTATCTGTTCTTGATTTTAATATGGACACATCTCTGCAGAAGAAACAAAGCAATTATAGTCATCCCCATATTTCAGAGCTCTGTGCTTAGCACTCAGTATTCTGCAGATCAGATGCCAAGACTGCTGGTTTGAGTGAGAAAGACCATGAGACCAAATCTTTTTGCCAAGCCTGCTGCATCAGTGAAAGATGACACAATCTGAATTTTCCACAATACTCAAGAAAAAAGATCCACTAATATCATCAAGTACCATGAGGTTATCCTAACTTTCAGAAAAGATATGGGCAGTGCTGGGGAGACAGTTGCTGATGGGGGCTTGCAGCTCTCCCTCGCTCACTCTCCTTTGCTAATCCTGTACCCCCAGCCACTTTGATAATGCCAGGGAGCAAGCAAACATCTTTGCCACACTGGCAGAGACCACAGGATTAGGCTGTTAGTAGCCACTATCAGTCACCCATGAATACCTGTTACACAGCACCTTCTCCATGAATAAAGTGCTATCCCTCAACCGATAGCCTCCAGGACTCTGGTGTAGCTGAGAAAGGCAGAGGCAGTAATAACATTGTTGTCCCAAAGGTAGGCTCGCTGCCTGGTGCACAGCACCAATTTACACACGAAGACAAAGTATTTCCATTTCTTCTCATTTGCACAAAGTAGCAGCTGGTGGTAACCCGCAATGGGCTGGCTCCCCAGTCATCAAAACTTTACACCGTTTATACATTGTAGTAAACAAAGAAATCACTGTTCATTGGCTACAAGTCACAGAGTTCTATTATTGATTAGTATTCTACCTTCTATTGGTTAATGATTCTCTCACATCTCATGCTAATTAGTCCACATGCTCAGTTTTTCTCCTGAGTAGGTGGGTTTCTTGACTCAGTGGGCTGTGAGTCGCTGGTCACAATCTCATTTCTTCACAGTTGCTGAGTTGGCTTTGTTAGTTTCTTCCTTATCTTGGGAGTTCTGCCAAATGTCCTTGTGGCTCACAAATTCTGCATTCTTTGTGCCCACTATCAGCAGTAAATCCCTTTCCCCAAGCTTTGCTAACCTTCCCCTGGGTTGGAGATCCCTGAAGCATGTCAAGTCCCAGTCCTTAACAAGCCAATTCTACCAACAAATAATTTATCTTTTAAACACATCACCATGAGCAGAGAAGGAGACCTGCTTCTTCCTACTGCTGGGCAACGTACACACATCACTGGTCCAGCACTGGGCAGGGACCAAGGGGAAGTGATCCCAGGAGCTGGCTAAGGTGCTATGCAGGCCATAAAACTGCATAGTATTTTCAGCAGCAAGTCACATCTGTCATTTGGCACCATGTATATTTGGAAGGGTGTGAAAACTGTGTAACATGTCACTCCTCATAAGCCTAGAGGCAAGCAATATGCATCCAGTTGCCTTCAAGCATCCCAAGCAAGGATTCATTTACTCTGCACTTCTGTTTCAAAACAGCCTGGGGCTGTCCTTCAATGTATCTGTGTTCAGCAGTTGGTAGCTAATTCAAAATCAGCCTGCACTGCTTGTATTTCAGATAGAAGTGAGACAACATTTTGCCTTTTGCTTACTGCAAGTAGTAGCAGCATTCTATTACTTCACACTGTTATTTTATTATCCCAAAGTGCTGCAGGCACATTATAGGACATGGAGAACTAATGAGTCCTGAACTGAGGGAGAAGCAGTCCTTACATGAAGGACTTGAAAAATGAGACAAGAGGAAAAATAAAAAGATGGGGAGTGAGAAAGGAGGAGACAATAGTGTGCTTGGAGACTAATTGCACAGACACATTTTAATAGGCTTTAGAATTGTTTTGGTTTTTTTTTTTGTAATTCTAATATTGTTCAACCTAATATTTAATTCATGTTTGTTGCAGAACTGACATACACATAATTAAAAAAAAAGGATAATTAAGCTCAAAGGCATACGTCAAGCTCAGACACCAAAATGAGGACTGCACCCTCACTAAGCTACCTCTATTGTCAATAAAAGGAGAGGTCTGAAGTGTGTCTCCCTAGCTGTGTCTAGTGAAGAAAGCTACAAAACCAGCATTCCTAATGTAGGACCCTTTGTCACATGTCTAAAACCTGGGGCATATAGGCTCTCTGGACATCAAACTACTTTGTTCCTTCCTGTTCTTTGCATTCCTGCTTAAACATCCCAAGTATCAGCTTCTATCGGTTCCCTTGGAAGAGGAATTTCCCATTAGGATAACTTAAGAGTAAAATACTCATGGTCTTTAATGGTGACAGATGGGGGCCATACTGGGGCTCAGAGGTTCCAGGCTAATTATATGGTCTTGCAGCAAGCTATTTCCTCTGAGAGATGTTAGATTATAAATAAAAGGAAAGAGACATTCGGGACAGAAACTGAACAAATAGAGGACTATTCCTTTTATAGGCACATAATGAGAAAAATAAAAATTATCAAAAAGGGTATTGAAACAGTGTGAGGTAGTGAAAAGGAAGGCTCATTGATCAGTCAAAAAACACACCAGTCCGCAAAGAATTTGTCCTCAATGAGCAGTCCACCAGCAAAGAGGAGCTGTGAAGATGTCAAAAGACACTAAAATAGGAATGTAGAAGCTTGAGATAAAGGTGGGACCTCGATTCCCATTAGTGCCATTGAAGGATGACAACTATGTGCTATCAGAGAGGGTAATAGCACCAGGAGCACAAAAGATCCCGAGCAATCCTCTGAGATGTACGTGCACTGCTCATTGCTGATTTGTGATACAGAGAAAATACCCAAGAGAGGGAAACATCCCAGGGAATACCAGTAAGTAGCTGCTAGTGCAGCTTGCAGCTTTTGAGTACAGTATATGAAAACACTGTTTCTTTGGGTAAGAAACATGGCTATATTACAGCTCTGAATCACACAAGCAATGTAGCTACATCAGCACTGCTCTGTGCTTGTGTTTCTTTGGCACACTGATCAGCTGTGGCACAGCATCACATTAAGAGATACAGCACTGACAGCTATGGTAATAAACAAATATTCCCAAGAGAACTGTCTGGGACCAAGGCCAACTGCCATGAAACAGTCTGCACCTGTACCACTAAAACCTCTTGCCTTCCAAAACATACTGGTGAGTGGCCTGCTGGGAATGATCCCTGAACCATGGTAACATGGCAAAACAAGTCCCTGGCCCATGGTAAAACATACTCAGGAATGACATGGGAGAGAGCTAGATGGGCCCATCCAAACTGATGCCATCAACCATTTTAAGTATTCAACAATATGGGCAATTCTGTCCTGGTGCTCAGGGACACCCCTACATGCTGTTTAATGCACTGGCATGGCTGGAACTACGATTTCTGAGGCGTGCAGCATTTCCACAAGTCAGTTTGCTGTGTAAAACAAACAGATCTCAAGTAATTCTAACATAACACTACACCCCAATATGCCCATGGTCTCCATTAGCAGGGCTCCTAATCCCACCCCTCCAAAATGAAATAGTGGAAAGTTTACAATCCCTTCTGCTGTCTATATCCTTCACTTGCCTAGGACTGATGGAACGGCATCTGCTGGATTCACGTTTCCAATGTCTTCTCTACGTAACAGTTGTTGCAGATTTCACTGTTACATATTAAGAGCTATGTTTAACAGCTTCTTTGCCGTCCCTCCTCACAAAGTGCTCCAGAGGGCACATGGGAGTATTTAATAGCAGTTAAAGCCCCGTGCACAAGTCAGAAGATTTGACCCTGTAGCTCTGTCTTGGGTTTCTTCTCACCAAATTCCTGTAGATTGGATTACGATCTGCTTCACTAATACCAGTCCAATGCAAATCTCTTACCTTCATTGTACTTCTACTCGTGTAATCAAGATGACTGAAATGGAATAACTCAGAGCCACTTGTCTCAAAATCCTTGCTCTAGAATTCTAGTAGAATGATAAAGTCAGATGATGGATTCCCATCATGCAGCTCTAACCATTACACTCAGGAGCTTATTACCAGCAGTAATGTTTGTGACTCCACATGAGAGACATCATCATCATTATCATATAAGAATGAAAGGTTGTTTGTAATCTTCCAAAAAGCATCTGATGAGGCAGGACCACTCTGTGCTTTAGTGAACACACCTGCCTGCACACTCTGTTCACCACTCATTCACAGAGCACTCCCAGAGGGACAGATCAGGTGTCATGTATCTACATACGCAAAGCCAGGATCAGTCATCTTCCTGAGGTCCTCGTTCTCTTAATTAGCAACAGAAGAAGCCTAATTTATACTAAACATTGAACATACACACCGCAGCAGTGAACCTCACTGCTTGCTGGGACCTAGCCATCAGGGGTGTCAGCACAGAGCCCATGGCCACCAGAATGTGATTTAAAGTCTGTTTCAACCTTGCTTTCAGAGTCTAGCCCCAGTGCCAGGCACTGGGGTATGCCTGCCCTGAGGTTCAACCAAACAGCTTCACTCCAGTGAGTAAATCTGGTTAGAAATGGTGCTTCAAACCCAATTTGTGACAAGCAGCTCAACTTTACATTATTCCAATGTCAAATCAGAGACAAGTTGAGTACCGTGACATATCTGGACTGATGTGTCTACATAAAGTGAAAGTCTCAGCAAAAAACAAAAGAAGCCCCAAGGTAAAAATAGGCCTTGAAAAAAAGGGGCCTTGGTTTGTGTTCCTGAGAGTTTCTCCTAGATGGATGAAATATGTGACAAGAGACTGACATGTCATTTTGAAGGACCACCATACAGATGACAAAGTCATAATGTTGAATCCCTTTAAGCTAGAAACACGAGACATGAAAACAACCTCTCACCCCAACCATTCCACTATTCATTTGATAATTTAATCAACCCATTCTGACTGAGGACACACAATGCAGTATTCTTAGTATTTTACCTTTAAGTAAGGAATACCTTTTTTTTATATAGGCTTCCTTGTCTTCTATTAACAATTGTATTTTCTGCTTTAGAATCTCACACATTTTAGAGAGCTGCAACAAATAAAGGATTTTTTAAATCTGCTTAGGAGATAAGTTAACAGAGGCTCAAATATTTTGCAATTTGGCCAGGATCACACATACAGCTAGTGAGAGCCACAAGGAAAACCAACAAATATAGCACAGTCAAAAAATTAACATAATCTCTGCAAAATTAATTTGAGGAATAGAAACACAGAAGAAAATCTAAAGGAGGGAACAAGCACCATGAGTATTAGCTGTAGCCAAAGAGTAATGGAAATATAAGTGGAAAATTGCAAATTCAAATAAATTAAAAGTTACAACTTCTGAAAACTTTAAATGATTTTAAAGTGAAGAAAAAAACTATGTATTTAGGCAAAATTTGAGACAATAAGTAAGCTAATGATTAAAGTGTGAACCTTTTAAGGCCTGGGCTCTTACAGCTGTTTAAGTGAACAAGTAAATTTCTGCTGGGAATTGTCACATATGCTGAAATCTTCATTAATGTCAGCTATCTTACTGAAGTGTTATGCTCAGTTAATGCATGTATGCTTGATAAACAGGAGAGAGCATTCCTATAGAAGCAATCCTTGAACACAACTAACATGAGCCAATAAAAGTCCAGGAATAAAAAATCAAGAACTTTAGAACTGAGAAAATACCCATTTTCTATATTCATTATGTATCACTTGGGATATCAGTCCTGAATACAGTGAATTCAGCAGATGTTTTGCGCTCGATATTAGTGGTAGCAAGAATCTGCTTCAAAATTAGGCACGCCTAACAACTTCAAAAATTGCCTTAGTTTGTTGTCTTTGGTGTTTTAGCCCCCAGACCCCTTTGCTCTTTTCTAAAGAGTGAAATGACTGCATTTACATGGCTTGTAAAATGAAGAAAATTTTAAAATTCAGTTTCTACAATTAATTTTAAGTAACTCAGTATTTTTTTCCTCGTTTGTTTGGTTTTCTTTCCCAGTTAACTACAATTCTGTAAACTTACATATTTCTCCTCCCTTCAATGTCTTTCTTCCACTTATTTTTCCTCTCTGTTCACTTTCTAATAAAAGCCCAAAGAAAGACTATTCTAATATTCCTAAAATGTCATGTTTTATAATACAAATCCACTACTAAAATTACTACCAGAAAAGCTCTATCCCCCATACTTCTGGGCTAAAAGTTTTCAGTAGCAGATGAAATTAGGTTTTTATACTAAACTCCCCCAAAAATACGTTTCCCAAGAAGATACAATTTGTACAGGCAGAGTCTCTCAGGCCAAGGATGGACAAACAATTTCAAATCTCATTAATAAATAGCCAATATAAACTAATTGGCTTATATGTTCTACACCCTTTATTTAGGTACTTGACAACACCAGCTCAATCCATTCTTATTGGATTCAGGAACTGAAAATATGCTATTTTTGTTCATCAGACCCTTTGCCAACCCTATTTACCAAGGCAAATGCAGTAGGAGGAACATATTTTCCAACGGATGAGGAAAATGAAGTCTTCAAATTGTAATTGATCTTGCCTTTAGCACAGAGTTTTGCCTGCTTTTGTGGCTGGCAGCCACAACAAAACCTCAAGCAACATATGCCCTGTGGAGTACTTGATGTGTTCAATTTGGTAGCTGCTGTAAGCAGCTTCAGCAGTACAGGCTCTATATTAGAGCTCACACATCATTACATACAATCATTGAGATGACAAGGGCTTGCAGTGCCTGGATTTACTAGAGTCACTATCCACTATTGTTCCCTGAGTGACAGAAAGGGACCACTCGACATAAAACTGTTGCTGAATTACTCTGACAGTTGTTTCTCCTTATACTTTCAGAGCATGATAGCTGAACTTCAAAACAGTTACTTTTTTTTTTTTTTTTAACCATTGAGTAACTGGAGAAAAAGGAAAACAGCTCAATTTAGCAATAGCTGCGAGGGGACTGAGACAAAGCAAATAGCAGATCTTCTGGTAAGAGGGAAAAGCAAGTGCTGTGAACAGTTGGTTTGGTGAGAAAGCTGAAATATAAACATTGTGAAAGAGACATACGCAACGTGTTTATCAGAGTTAAATAGCTGCTAAACAGAACTAAAAATAATAATTGAAATGCAGAGACTCATTGCTTTTCAAAATAAACATCAATGCAAAGCACTGCAATTATTAATTGCCATATGTCCCTGTTCAAATTCCTCAGACAGACTCTAACACCAACCTCCAGTTTCCACTGTCAAGCATGGGAGAGAGATGCTTCATAAAATCATCAGCTTTAGCACCTCATCAACGCCAGGCACAAGCAGCTGTCATGCTGGCCACTGAGGTCTAAAGGCTAATGTTACCAGCTGGGTCAAATCCTTCCAAGTGCCTGTCCCAAGGAAACCGAGGTTTTTCTATTAAAGGTAAACACAGCAAATTAAGAGTGACTTGACCCACAAGGGTTTTTTGAGCTTTGAACTGGCCAAGAGTTCACTGATTATTACTTTGTCTTCCTTTTAACCAGGTTCCCCAAAGGGGACTAATCAATATTTTGAAAATTGGCCTGGATTTTTTTCCTTTAAGTTCATGTCACATGACTTTCACCATTAGGTGTGCCCACAATACAAAGTTATGGAAAAAGTCCTTAGACTACAGAAGAGATTAAAAAAAAAATTGAATTAATAACTGGATATATGAAAAAAATTACCACATTCAATTTTCACCTTTTTGTTTTTTATTTGTAATATTGCTACTTTGGTTTTAGTACTGTGCTCCTGACACCACTGTATAAAGAATTAGCTTTACAGTTTTGCAACAGTTGGACTAGAGGTCAAGGGAGATACGTGAGAAGAAGTTGGAGAATAACAACTGGGAGAGCAAAAAGGGAGGAGAAAGAAGACTCAGGAAAGAACAACCTTAACAGGAGCATGCAACCTTCTTTTGCTCATCTGGAGACAGAGAAGGAGCAAAGGCTTGTTGCCATTCCTGACAAGATGCCATGGCAGCAGCATGTAGGATGGGCTGGAAAGCACTTTCCTCTCTCTCCAGAAGAGATGGGCTGAAGGCGTAAGCTGAATAGCAGACGCCATGGATCACGCTTGCAGCTCCATGAACTGAGGAGAAGCAATCCAACTAACAAACATAGCACAGCTCTGGCAGTAGGGTCACGAAGTCAGAAAAAAAGTCTTTCTCCTTGATTCTGATATGACACTATAAGCAAAGTTTACTCAAAATTATGAGTATCATGACAAGTATCATGATGAGTATCATGACAGAAGCAACTCAATTTCAGGAAGCCTACAAATCTAACTTGCTTTTCAGGTGGCTCTCTAATGGTCCTTCTAAGGAGTCAGCTCTCTTTGCCTGATGCTGTCTCGGTGTCACTGCCTGAAGGACAGTACAGGTACCTGGGCATGCTTCCAGACTATCCTCAGCCACGCTATCCCTAGGATACAGGATGGTGGGGCATCAAGCCCTAACCAGTGTGTCTACAGCCCGCTGGGCCTCACAACTGAGGCAGCACAACGCGTTTTGGAGCTCAAACTTAAAGCCTATGGCCACGATTTCTTTGCGTCTTCCTCCCCATGTGTAGCAAGAGGGCGGTGGGGACCTCCACCGAAGGGGTATGTGAACTCCCCGGGGCTGCCCCAGCAGCGTGATGCTCCGCGGCAGGCGCGCTCCCCGCAGGGTCACGGCTGACCCCCAGCCCCGGGAGGAGAGGAGAGGAGACCCGGCGCTGAGCGGGATGGTGCCGGGGCACAGGCCCCCGCTGTAGAGGGGCAGCCGTGCCGGGCAGTCGAATTCGCCGCCCCAGCCCCGCCGCTGCCGGGACGCGCTCAGCGGCGGCCGCCCGCAACAAGTGCAGCCCCGCAGCCTGCGCGGGAGCCCCGCCGCGACCCCGGCCCGGGGGCAGGTGCTACTCCCGCCACTCACCCGCCCGTCTCCGCTCCCGAGTCCACGCAGTCGTCCTCGCCGCCGGGCTGTTTCTCCATGGCGGTGGCGGCGGCACGGTGGAGAGGGCTCCAGCCCGCCCTCCCGCTGAGAGCGGCGGCTGCCGCGACCGCCTCTGCCGCCGCCGCTCGCCCAGTGTGAGAGCAGCGCCCGCCGCCGCCACCGGCCGGCCCGCCCGGGGCTCGGGGCCGCTCCTCCGGCCCGGCCTCCCCTTCCCCGCCCCGCTGCCACCGCCCTCCCGCCGCCCGCTCCGAGGGGAAGGCACCGCCCGCCTCGCTCGCTCCCCTCGAAGCACTCCCGGCCCGCAGAGAAGACCTTTCATCCACGCGTGGACACCGGGTGTAGGGGCTCGTATTTCAGAAACTACTTCAACACCTCCACTCTATCACTTTCGCGTTTCCATCTGGAAGATGGGCTAAAGGCGCGGTGCCCCATATTCAGCGCAAGTTAGGAGAGTCTGTTGGGTGTATGGACGTCCTCACTATCTGTCCGGTTTTGGAACATTTCGCTGTTACAGCCTTTTAATTTGAAATCTTTCACTGTGCTGAGCTTTCTCCAGTCTCCCTCCTTCAGTGCTGCCTGGCACTTGCTCATTACATTGAATACAATAATTTTGAAATTACACACAAAACCGGGGAGGGGATGGTTTTCCAATCACAGAGTTTCTGTAATGGTGCAAAAGGAGCATTTTGAATGCTGCCTGTGAAGAAATGCTGATGTAGGACAGCTGACTGGTATTGTCAATAACATGAGAATGCAGGGAAAAGTTGTAGATGAGCTCCCATATTCTGTTCATGTCGTACATGCCTGCTTGTTTTGTATTTGGAGATGAACACCTCTCTTTCTCCATCACTTGCATAAATACAAATATCCACCCATGTAAGTGTGAACCAAGATCTTGCTCAGCTAAAAAAAAAAATAAATCAGTCTTCCCTTAATCCACTCATTCAGACTGTGGCAGATTTTACAAGAGGAGGTGGCAGAACTGATTTGTTACCTTGTCTCTCCAAGCTGGGATACCAGCTCTCTGTCTCTTCTGAATCAGCTTCTAGCACAAAACTGGCATGGGGTGCTCTGTGTTCCCTACAATCTAGATATTGTGGGATAATTAAATCTACCCCACAACTGGAAACCTCTTCCATTAATGTGTTGTGGAAAATGCTTTGATGAATTGGAATTTTCTCTTCAAAAATCTCTAACAACTATCAAATTTCTAGCAGCTGCAGGAGATGGCCACTTGCAGAAAGTGATCAGAAGTAAAAAAAATGAATAAAAAGTTTTTGAATAAAAAGTTTCTTCTTCTACTTTTTATTGTGTCTTACAAGAAGGAAGTGAAAATCTCAACATTTAAGACATAAAATTGACCAGAATATAAAAATATACCACACAAAACAATCTTTCGTTGGCATAAGAAGTGTTGAACTGGTTTAGTTTGCTACCAGTACTTTTATATGTATCTCTACATTGCATGGCATTGATATTCCTCCCCTCATTTCAAGCTTGCCATTGACCTGTCAAGTTGTATGTAGTAGCACAAATAGTGGCATCTAACATTGTTTAACAGCCTGGGTGTAGTTCATGCTACTGTTGTCTGTAATAGTGTATGGCCCCAGTTCTCTAAAATAATCTAGATATGAGAAGGACCATTGTGAAATCAAAGAAAAAGAAAACACCTTGGGAAGAGCTGTCAAGGTGTTGTGGCCATATCATAGGAACAACAAATGAGTACTAAACTCCAAAATGCTTTTTATGAAACTAGTGAATTCCCACTGCTTTATTAGGAGAGACACTGAACTCGTGTGCTGTCTTGTAGCCTCCCAGCATCACAGAAGGTCAGACCATTGTGTGTCTCCAGAGATCTTCAGAGGAAACTTTCAGCCTCTACTGAAGTTCGTGAAGATTTAGAAAAAAAATCATAACATAGGAAAGTTGGTATTTGACCTGTTTTGACTGTCTGGTTAGGTTTGCATGCATGTCATTTTGAAAGCAGATAAATGATTTCTCATTTTATGTGGAGGATTTCACATTAACGTTCCCATAAATATGAAGCTTTAGGTATGGAATAAGACCCCTTAATTACAATTCCTCTTCCATCCCTCCCCCAGCAAGTTGTTAAATGCTAGTTTGGAGAGAAGACTATAATAGAGCTCATACAGTATAGTCCTGTACAGGCACCTACACAGTAATTCAGAACATATGGAAACAAACTCTTTTGTCCTTCATGAATGGTAAACTGCCATCAAGAACGATTTACTCACAAAATTAAATTCATACCCTTTCTTTTAGGACTGCGACCAAAATGCCGTGCCTGTCTGGTACCCAGCTTGCTAGTATTTGAATAATCATATTCAGGTAGGAGGCATTAATGTGTTTTCAGACCTAGTGTGTCATTAAGAGATTTCTCCAAGGCTAGAGAGAGGCAAAACTGAGACAACAATTCAGTATATTTTGATTCCCAGCTTGGGCCTCTATTTTGAGTAGACATTTTATTCTCCATCACTGCAATGGCCATGGACGACTGAGGCCCCCAAAGAAGGTATGTGATAGTCTCTGTTACCAGAATTGGACAGACCTGGCTGTCTCTCTGATCCTTAGTCTACACACATGCATTTATTTAGCTAGTGCAACTATGCTTAAGTACAGGTCACTTCCATTTGCTTTTAAGAGTGATTTCAAAGTGAAATAAACTGACTCTAGCCACCATTGAGCTGATTTAAGATGTAACCATACTTCCTTAAATATTTAGAAATAGGTTTAGTTAAATTGATACATTTCTGTATATAAAATTTTAGGTGGTCAGCTAATAGATCTTTTCCATCTCTGACTTTTATTATTCTAGTTAGTTATGTTTAAACACTGGCATATGAGGGGATCTGGAATAGATTTTTTGCTGCATTTAAGATTAATTTATTCCATCTGTCCCAGATAGGGAAAAAAGAAACATTCAAAGGAAATATATAATTAAGATAGTACGTAAAGTTACCACAAAGTGTAGGTTCTCTTATTTATATATTTGCCCCATTTAACTCTGTTTTATTCTGGTCTTTCACATAATTATGGTGAAAAGGAGACTTCTCTGCATTAAATTCCAAGCATTTCAGAGATTTTAATGAATGAGATGTTAAGTCCTGGCCTTTATTTAGGTTTTCTCTGTTACCTGTACTTCACATTAGGTCCTCTGTAGGGTTTCTTGAAAGAAAAAAAAGTTAAGTTTTAATTACTCTCTTATGAAGCTGTGATGTCAGTTTAAAGATAAAGATAATAATGAAAACATTTCTAGGTTAAATTTCTGCAAATTTCAAACCTTTTATTTAGCAGCAGTGGTCACAAGAACTCAGACACAAAAGTATCAGGAGACATCTCAAAGATGCCAAAAAAATAAAGCACTCTGTTGCCAAAACCAAATGCTGAGGACATGAAATTAATGTTAGTTCTGCAGGCAGCTTTCTCATTCCTAGTTGCCGAGAGTCAGATCTAAAATAGGACTTAAGGTACTTAAAAGAGAATGTAAAGACAATTTTTATGACTGTGTTCAAATCTGTTATGTGGTAAGTCCTACACAGTGCCTGATAAGGAGATATCTACCTTTCGGAGGAAACTTCCAACGTATCTGGTGCTGTATGCATAAATTGCACAAGGTTAACCATTTTAGCTTGTATCAGCAAAGTCAAGCATCATCCAACTGCAACCTCCAGCTACTGTAATCTGTGTCCTTGCAGAAGCAAATACAGGCAACAGAACCTCCTCCTCATCCATCACATAATGGTCTCAGTAACCGAGAACACAGTGCAGGAGAGTGATATCTGCAGCCTCGAGCTGAAGAAAGGCAGATTGGAAAGCTGAAATATGAACCGCATCAGGTCATACATGGGCTAAAACAGAAGAGGAAGCAAAAGCATCCATTTCCCTGATGAATTCACACTTGGATTCAAATTTCAATACCTTTTCTGCTCCCTGAGTTCTATCTGCTGGGGTATCATCTTTCCTGCACCAGCCTGAAGATGGAATGTGAGTGAAAGAGTGTAGTAAGGTAGGGAGAGAGGAGAAAAATATTTCTCTTTTTGTGTAACTGAAATTCTGGTGATAAGGGCACTCTGTTGGGGAAAAAAGCACTGAATTCGGTTCTTTTCATGCAGCATTTGGGATCTCTCCCTTTTTCTGTGCAATTCCAAAAAGACAGGATAAATGCCACTGCAGTTCCTTCTGGCATCATGCTATAAATTAGAGATTCCTCTTAGTTTTGAGAGACAGACCAAGAATGTGGCTTATCAGAGGATTCAGTACCATAGACAAAGTCTATGGATGGGATTTTTCATTCCCAACTAAATCTTTTCGAACTGTGCTGTCTCCACCCTCTGTTATCTGACTCTGGAGGCAGAATCTCATCCCTGATAAAGGGTTCTAGATTCCATTCGTGGCACTTTTTAGCCTATTCTGGATGCTGCAGTGATGAACTTCCCAATTTACGGAATCTGGCATTTATAGAAAAGATTTCTTCCTTTAGTGGTCCCAGTGGAAATTAGCACTCTGCAGGTCAAGGCTTTGTTAACATTCACTACTGGACTTAAGACACTGGGTTGTGGTTTAAAAAACTTGAGACAATTGCAGTTTTGGAAGGAGGAAGAGAATTATGGCTTGACATGTGGTTCAGTCTTCATGCTAGGTCAGCCCTAGCAGCCCTGATTTTCAGACCGGTAAATGTTGCCAAAATATTTGTGGCAGTTTCTCACACAGACTGTTGGGGTTGAAGGGTTATGATGAGGTCAGTTTCATTTGTGGTAGGTCTCAAGCCAGACACCCAACCTCCTAAAATTCTACAATTTTGAGGTAAAATACAACTATGCAATAAAAAGCTGTTTCTTCAAAACACTGGGAAAAGACTTTTCAGTGAAGCTTAAGGGAGCTTGGTTCCCATGTCCCGCTCTTTTAAGTTTCGTTTGAAAACCATAGCATGCACACTCCCACCAAAATTCATGGTACAGTACAGCAAGTATGCGTTTTATAAGCATATTACTCTGTTTTACTTGAATTCTAGTATATTAATATTTTTATGGAAAACTTTAGCACTCAGTAACAACTGCTATAAAACCTTGACTGTTTGGAATCCTTTTCTGTATCATCCTGAAACCCAGAATTCAATGGGAGTACAAGAGGAAGCAGAGCTGTACCCTATCTCTGAGCTGTACCCTAGCTCTGAGCTGTACCCTATCTCCTGGTTGGAGGCTTGACCAAGCTGGATGATGGAAAGTCCTTTCCAGGGGAAGTAAGTCAAGATTACTCTGTATTGTGGACTATTAGGAATTAATCTTGCTCTCACATTGCAATGACCCCATTCCGGCAGACCTTTCCAGTTGATGTAATCAGTGGTTTGCTGCATGTAGGTGCCAGGATCAACACCCAGGCCTGGACTTTAGGGCAGTAGCTCTGTGCCAGGCAATACTGAATCAGTCCCCAAGCTCTGTGAGTGCACTGATCAGTACTGACATCCTAGATAAAGCATAAGAGGTGAGCCTTTGCTCTAAACCTTGACCCAGCCCTTACTGGTGTGAGGGAATGTAGAAGAGCTTAGCACCAGTTTGGACAGCCCTGAAGGTGGGAAGCCTGATGTACAAGGGCTACATGCCACAGTTGTCTGAAGGGATGTGGAGGTCACGTGGTTGAATCCCCCCTTTTCTGGTCACCAGCTGGTGATGCTGCACTTCTTCTCTGGTGCCCTATAAGAGACAGCACCAGCACAATCCAAAGAAGGCTGTCTATACCTCCTCTGGGACTGGAGAGGGGCTTTCAAGATATCAGCGGCTGGATATAGACCTACAAATTTGCACACATTTCCAGGTACTCTTAGCCCGCTTGGCCAGAGACTACTCTGATCTGTGCAGGCTGATGGACAGAGTATGTAGTTGTCCTCTGTGGACTTGTTGAGGTAAGGAGGCAGTGCTTGAGCCAGAATATGAGTTTGGTGATGGTCAGGTGTTTGCATGGTTTGTCTGTTGATGGAAATGTTAAGAGTGTATTGGCACACTTCCATTAAAGCACAGTGGAAATGTTTCAGTTGACACATTTAAAGGAGTGCTAGCCGGTGTCATGGCATGCTACATATATGGAAAGTATACCAGGAAAGCAAACAGTGGATTTGCTGTCACTTTTATGAGATCAATAAGACAGTTCTGTCTTCTGGTGAGCATTCTGAACCCTTCATATATACTCAGTGAATGTTTATGATTTTCATACCTATATTGATAGCCATCACAACTCCTATTAAATGCAGTTTTTCATTTAATAGTATGCTTTACAAGGCAGATGAAATATTTATTTTCAAGGACCAATCCTGTACCCATTGGTATTAAAAGAGGAAGGATTAAGCCCCTATGGCAGCAGCAGTAAATATTACAACAGCTTGTACATGTAGACTCTTCTGAAGGTGAAAATGATCTTCAGTTTTTTTCCTTTTCAGCTAGTCATGAGAGTAAAAAATTTTACTCTGGCAAGCAGCTACAGTGAAAACACTGATCTCCAAAGGAGATTTTATTTCTTAATGGTTCTACCACACTTTAAAAAATCCAGTTTTGAATTACCTGTGATACAAATTTTTGATCATAAGATTGGCAGTCTGATGGTCCTATTAGGTTTAAATATTTTTACTAAAACTCTTCATTCAGTAGCTGTGAATTTTAACAACTTATTTATCAAATGAGCAGCAGGAATGCCTCTTTCATGCATAATCTAAACAATGGTAAGCATAGTGAAGTAGATCACAGAAAAAAAATTTAAACAGTTTTTGCTAGAACATATTTCATTCACTTTTCACTTCTGAGATCTGTAAGCAAGCGTAGATTTACTGGTGTAGAGGGAGATGTTAAAGTCCCATTTGCTCTGGCTGGTGTAGGAGATCCTGTGTCTAGTGGCTTTGTAGAGTCCTCCTTTCCCTGTCCTTGTGAGACTGAGGCTGAGACTACTATATCCCTTCTCCCATGTCGGGAGCAGCCTTGTAGGTATTTGATCTCTCTACCTGTGCTGAGAATATTAGGAGGTAATGACTGCTGATGACTTGTGAGTCATGAGTGTTTTGTTTCAGAGGCATCATAGCTGATGATCAGCATGGCGAGAGGCAGGTGCAAGAGAGAAATCATGCTTGGTATAAATGTGTGCTTGTGGATGTCCAGTCCCTGGAAAGGCATGAAAGCAGAGACTTGCACAAGAACCATAAAAAGAAAATCATTGGGACTTAAATAAAAACACTCTGCCCCCAAAATACGGGCTAGGCAGTTTTTTCGTGTCCTATCAAAGCAGGCAAATCATTGAAGGAATGTAAACCTTCCTGGTTTTCTGGTTCATCCATTTGTACCATGGTGGTCTTTTCTGAGAGTTTATGGATCAAATTAAAGGTCTCAACTAAATGTGAAAGCTGCATCATCCAGTGACCCACAGAGAATGTCTCATTCTTCTGCTAGTAGTGGAGCTCCTCAGCAACTAATACTCAGCTAAAGGGCTGCAAATTCTACCCTTCTCTCCTATCCCTGACCATGCATGTCTACCTGCTCATCTCCACACTACCTGGAGAATTTGAAGAGCTGATCTGACTGAAAACCAGCCCAGCCAGAAAAAGAAGTGGTTTATCCTTTTCTGGACAGACTCAGCTTCTGCTTGCACAAATTCCAGCAGCAAGACAACAGAGGGGGACAGAACAACATGGCTGGCAGCGGATGGCTCCTTCAGGGCAGAGGACACAGCAACCCAAATTCAATTTAACTTCAGCTGCTGTTCTCAAACTGCACTGAAAGATTTGTAGAACCATAACTGGGCCAATTAAAAGTATAAAGGGAAGAAATTCAGCCCAAAAATCCATTAGCCCGAAAGGATTATTAGGAAAGAAATTTGAGTGCTATATCTGTGGTCTGCAAGTTTTAATTACATAACTTCTTTTGGCTTGTATAAATCAACTTCGAAAAACAGCTTTGATGTTTAAGAAACTCGGACATGTAATAGCTGGCTCTGGCATTTTGCAAGAAGTACGTAAAATAGCTTAAGGCCATTCCATTAGTATTTTTCGTAAACTCATTGTGTAGCTTGAGAGCCATATGCTTATTTCCAGAGTTTATTGCCTCCCATCTACCATAGTGTATGGCTGCCCATCAGTGAAGCATATGAATGCCTTTCCTTCGAACTGCAGTGCTTCCTGGATTCCCTGGCTGCTCTGCAATCTTCTTTTATTAGCAACTATTCGAATAGTTGTGCTAGGTCATATCCAAGATCCATCTAGCCCAGTAGCCAAAAACAGATGTTTAAGAAAAGCATAACTCTTAATGATACTTTACTGATTTGTCTCAAGATACAACTTTGATATGTAAGAAGGCCAGGAATCATAAGAGTGCATGAAGTGGATCAGAACATAGGTACACTTATTCCACCTCTTATCATGGTAACAGTTTGGCTATGAGAATATGACTGATTTGGTGACTGCTACACATTCTAGCAGCATTCTAGTATCATGTCATAGCTAGTGGTGGGGAAAAAAATCTTTACGAAATAAGAAAGCTTTCTTGGTAACAGTTACACTCTGATTGCATTCCCCATGGAATTCTGCACTGTGTAGGTGACAGAGCATCTAATGGCTGTTGTCCTCAGCTCTGATATGTCTCAGTCAGTGTTTTGTGATGTAGCAGAACTTGTTGATGAGTCTACCAAAACCTCCACATTAGTGACTGGCAATGCTACTGCCTGGAGCTGGCCTCCAGTGATTTGTAGGTATCGTCCTGTACATAGATCACCATAGAAGACACATCAAGAGGCAACACCCAGCTATCAAAGCCACCAATTGCACCACTCAGCTCCAAGCTATTTGATGCATGAACCTGCCCACAAGTGCAAGGAAATCCATCTGTATTTAAACATTCTACCTTTCAGGAAGAAGCTCCTGTTCACCACAGTAAGGTTGAAATGTATCTTCATCATGCTACAGGATTATTTGGCCTGGCTCTGCATGGTTCTACTTAGTCCCACTGGCCCACTGCCTTGTTTCCCTTGGGCCATAGCTGGAATAACAACATCAGTCTGGCTCCTCTGTTGTGGCAGTGGAGAGGAGGAGATCTAAACTCTCATTTCTGTCCTCACCATTTATTTTACTTATTCCTATAAAATTTCACATGGCTGATCAGCTTGGTGTACAGGGGCTGTGTGAGCTGGGGTGGGAGGGCTATGCTGACATAGAAAGACCCATAACCCATGGAATCACAGAATATGCTGAGTTGGAAGGGACCCACAAGGATCACTGAGTCCAACCCTTAGCCCTGCACAGGACTATAAAGCCTCCATAGCCCAGGATAATGCAAGCTGTATTCAAACTTTTAAACCACACCAGCTCTCAAAGATGAAAGAAAAAGGTCTGTTGTTGTACCCACTGCTATACTTATTTAATACAGCTCTTATGAAAACAGTCACTGCCATAGTATAAGAGGTAAAATCTTTAAAGCTGAACTTAGAAATAGTGATGAAAATAAAAGCATTTATTCTAGTAGTCAGGATCAGGTTTTGCAATGCAGATGGAAATTAAATAGAAAAGTTTTTTCTAAACTTACTTTTTTTCTCTGCTGATTGCTGGATTTTCCCCCAGACTCGGACCCATGAAGCTCGCTGGCAAATAGATCCTTTCAGAGAGCCAGATGGGCAGTAAAAGGATGACTTGAGAAAAGGTTTCCAAAAGCTATTCTCAAGGCACCTAATATATAGCAGCTAAAAGAAAGACAATAACATGTGCAAGACACTCTTAATCCAAATCCCAGTAATGGAGTTACATGATAGGCTGTAGCCTCTTGCCTCTTAATTTATGAAGGATCAAGTGGTATTAGAGCCAGTCTGCTATGCATCATAAAGTGCTCATCACAGCATGTCCATGTGTAAAAAAATGCCACTCCACAGAGAATAGGGAATAAATTCATCATCTCTCTTTAAGTAGCTATTTGAGAAAGCTGATCAGCATGTTCTTGTCTGAGGAATGTTGTTTATGTTCAAAGAAATGGTGTGTGACTTACATGAAATGGTCTAGATATGGATGCTGAGCAAAGTGGAAATTCATGAAGCCAGTGGAACACTTATGTTCATTGTCTGAAAATGCACTGTTAATCCTAAGGCAACACTATTTATTATTTTGATCTGTTCAGAAAGTGGTACTACCATGTAAAAATATTAAATTTCATTTTGAATATATGCACCTCATATATGTGTGTGTGCATGTTGGCACTTCTGGGAACTGTTACTGCATAGTATGTTCTGGATCTGTCCAGTAGTTCTTCAATATGCACTATGAACAGCATTCTGTGTTTGCAGGACTGATCTCATAAACAGTTCCTTTTTGGATATTTTCCGTGATAATGCTATTAGACATGGAGACCACAAAAAGTCCTAAGAAAAACTTAAGAGAACTCCCCCTCCCAAAAAATCTCAAAACTTACGAACATTTTATTCCAAGTCTGTCAAAGGAAAAAGTCAAATACATTTTTTTAAGCACTTGCCTTTGCTCAAATAATATGAAGGCAAGTTCTACAGGTTATTTCTGCTTGCACAGAAGTTGCTCCCAAAACTACTCCTCAGAAGTTCTGTTTGTGGAGTAACGATAAATATGACAACTGTATTCATCTGGGATTTATCAAATAAAATCCCATCCCACATTTAGACAATAACTTTTAATCCTATTCATTTAAAGTTAGGTGTCTACTTGTGTGTTTAGGTTCCCACATAAAACTGATTGGATTTTCAGTGCTTACTGTCAACAGGCAATGCAGATGCCCTGCATTGTTCAAAATCTACAACTCTTTTATTGCTCTATATATGAGCCATTAGTTCAAATGTTGGTTATAGAGGATAAGGAAGCTCTTGAGCACATAAGAAAGGGATGGAGTGGTTAATAGAAAAGCAGAGAAGGCTCTTACAGCATCCAAGGTTACACCATTCCTCTATTTCCTCCAGTTTTCATATAATTTGCCATCTTTTGTCCTTTATTAATAATGACTCATGTCCCTAAGGAGATGACTTTTTTAGAAGTATCCTTTTTTATTTTTTTAACTACCACAGCTTGACCTCATTAGCTCATTTTCAGTGTACCTACCCTGTTTCTTCATCTTCCTCAAAATGCTACTGTTTTTCTTGGTGCTCTAAGGAAGTCACAGCAAAAATGCCTCTTACTGTGAGTTCTATCATCTGCATATTGTCCTCAGAAAGTCAGTTGAAGTTTGGAGAATATTTAGTATAAGGCAGTACAGGAGTATAGGACAATCTGTACTGCTATAAACAGGGGCTATGTCACCTTTTTCTTCCATTCTACATCTACACAAGTCTGTGAGAAACATGAGAGAAACAGGGTTTTTTTTGTCCAGAGAACTTAATAGTGTTAACTTCAAGATAAAAGGTCAGAGGCATGAATCACCAGCACAGAGGACAAGCACAGGATAGAAGAAAATCTTCCACTTGGGGAAAAATTTAAAGGAAATGATTTGTCTGAAAGAACAATTGAAAGAGTAGAGGAGAGGTTGTCTCTCTGTAAAAGCAGGGAGCTGTTCATCGAGTGAGGACAGGTATGGAGCTCAATTTTGTATTTGAGGGAAACAGTGACCTTACCAAGCAGGCATTGGACAGAATGAATTTTGCTTAATATTAGGCGTGCTTCTGAGCAGTGTTAGGTGAAGTAGCTTATCTGACCTGGTCATCTGCCTTCCTTAGTCAATGGAGAAAGACAGGCACTTTCAGGGTGATTGATTCACATTGCATGGCGTCTCTCTTCATTATTAAAGAAGAAACCTACACATGAATAGTAGGGAAACTGTGTCCAGGCTTATGATAGTATTCTCTACAGATACACCCAAATTCCTCATTCTTGAAGGACCTTTGTAATACTACCTATAAACTGCAGTTAATGTAACTGTCTTAGCATACTGCCTTCTTATGCTAGATAAACATTTCTTGTGGGATAAGATCATTTGTCTGAGGTAGAAAAGTTTCTTTCAGTAACTATTATAGTTACTGTGGTTGCAGTATCATGAGATCACCCACATGAAGAAAATGTTTATTGGATTGTTTGAGTGATTGCTTCCTTTCCTGTATTTTTGCCAAAGCTTTTGGGCAGGGGAAGAAGTAAATGGACCACAAAAGTCTTATTCACCTTCTCACCCACATTGTCAGCCATAATTATATCAGCCGTGATATAATAACACATGTTTAAACATTCTGTAAGTCAGGAAGAATTTTAATGGGTGATAATGGTGGAAGCTTATAGTGTAGCTTGTGGCTAATTTTGCAATGATTGTGGAAAGTGTAGTAGATGGCTCAGGGAACTGAGTATGGGCTCTAGATTATTTCAGCAGCCAACAAAAAATAGCAGTGTTTTGCAGTCCAATAACTATATAGTTATTTATCTGCTGTAGTTTCTCTTCTACTGTGAGTGACAGAAGAACATAGCCATATATATCCTTGTAGGGGAGGCAAAAGGCTGGAAACATACGGAAGCCAGCCTTCCCAAAGAGCAGTTGCCTGGTTGAAGTTTGATCTTGCTGGGGCATTGAGAAGATTGAGGGTTTTATTGAGATATATGGCTGGATAACATTTACACAGAGCTAAGAAGATACGAATTGCTGCAAGAATGTTGCCTTTGTTTTTCTCATATGTTAGTAAATCTAAAAGGCTATGAATCCTTCTGCTAATCTGATATCTTTATCTGCAAATAAAGCTCAGCTTTCAACAGCATCCTCAGTAGCAGAATATTTATTTAGTCTATAACAAGAGACATTGCTATTTGCTTTTCTCACAGATCTGGTTATAAGGAGAAACCTTTCCATGATATTCATCATATTGTTTTTTGAACTAATTTTAGAACTGCTTCTCAGTTACAGCTTGGCTTTCTTTTCTTTTTCCACTCAATTATGAAATGTCTGGAGGCCAGCCCTCACTTCTCTGCATCTCAGGTTGGCAAAAAGCCCTTGGACAGAAAGGATCTCCCCTGATTTTGAGCGCCCTGCCTAGGGGACAAGGGCTGGGGTATCACTGTGGCTGTTGCAGTTAGACCCTTGGCTGCGGGCTGCCTGTCTGCTGCCCTGAAGAGCACTGGAGACATAATGCTGGAGGACTAGCTGTGTGGTGGAAGATCTACCTCTCTCCCATGTAGCAGAGGTTCTTGGAGAAGATTCATGGGTAAGTGGTCCAAGGGTTGAAGTTTAGGCACCTAAGCTGGGAAACTTATCCCTCTGGACTTCCTTCGAAGTCAGGAAAGAGAAATAGATCCTCTGAGTGACCTCTAGAGGAATTTGTTCCCTTCCAAGTACTAGGCAGCATGCTTTTTGCAAGTAGGTGGTATCTTAACTGATTTCAACGCTTAGAAGTAGTGGAATCAATAGCCTGTATATGTACCTGCAAGCTGGATTTTGTGCCCTAAACCAGAAAAGTCATGTGATTCAGATCTAAATGACAATGACCAAAGAAGCAGTTTGGTGAGATGCTGAGGTGTATGTATACTGTTATTACAGGAACTGTTATTGATCTTCGTGGGTCTCCAGTCAGTTCCAACAAGGTCACCAGGGGAAACAAAGCGACTGCAAAGAAGCCAGTTGTGGTGTGATCAGGTGCTACTGGTGTTTATCTGAATTTCATTTTACAACAAAAATCTCGAGAAGTCGTACACGTCAGAACTTCTGGAGGCATTCGAGTTACAGCAGCTCAAGAGTTTTTTTGTGGTAAGAATCTCTCTTTTTAAATGATGGACTTCATTTTCCACTGCTTTGAAGATGCACATGGGCAAGAGAAGACTGAGACTACTTGTAGAGCATTAGAAATCCACTTGAGCTTTTGTCAGTGCGATCCTAAGCCTGTGTGCTAAAAAGCTATTAAGTGCTTCCTTTTCCCACTTTACAATTTAATGTCCTTAATGTGACCTCCACTCTTGTGGTGCTGACAGAGGTCCTTGTCTGACATCCTTCCATCTGTTTCTATGGAAGGAAGATGTTGGAAGGTGTCTCTGTTCCAGGAAATGGAGCACAGTACTGAGGTTCACCAGCTACTGGGGACAGTCCCAATCCATGTGAACTTACCAGTTGAAGTCCTAAATCACACTGACTGAAGTCATGTAACAGTGCAGCTGAAACAAGGTTTTTGAAACTGGGTGCTGTGCCATGTGAACACAGACTGCTGTGGGACCTGAGCCATATAATGTCCACATACTCTTCCTTCCACCTTCCAGCTTAACTCTTCCTTCCACCTTCCAGCAAAATTAACTCTCTTCCAGCTGAAACCAGGACACGGTTACATTAAGGGGTTCTCTGTAGACATCTCTAGCTCCTTTAAGCTTCTGCTTGAAATTTTTTCATGCTTATGCAGCATATCACATCCCTAACAGAGTGGATAATCTGGCCTTCAGTGCCAGTGAGAAATCAGCATTTGATCCTTGCATGGTGATCATCCATCTCCCTAATGAGGATGTTCCACCTATTCTGCTGTGTGTTTTCTAGTCCCTCCTTGTCACCTCCTTTTCTATATTACACAAGAACAGGACTATGACTGAGAGTAATTTTTTTCCCTGTGGAAAAAAGAAAAATCTAGAACTGGTCTATAAACAGCTGAAATCTGATTGCCCTTATAAAAATAGGCTTCACGTGTGTGTATATATATATATATTTGGTTCTTTCTCATATAATACATAGGCAAGTCCACATGACAGAGGGTATTGTTCAAGATGTAAAGTGCCTGTATCTACATCTTCGTAGAGGAGAAACAGTAATGGCAGGAGGACATAGATGTGACATCAAACTTGGCATCTTTGATCTTGATCACAAACTAGAAGGGTTAGTGTGGTAAGCTATTATGTAGCCAGAACAATGGCTGAGGATGACAGTTACCTTCTCATTCTAGTATTGACTTTGTTACAGCTGAATTAAAACACATCTTGGAAGAAGGTTGACAGAAACTAAGAAAAAACTCCATAAAAATGGAGGTAAGAAGTAGGAAGAAATATGAGAGAGAAAACTCCTATACTTAGGAAGCTGCTGCAAGAAGTTTAACAAGTTAGGGGACTTTTCCAGGGGTGTCAAAGCTGTTTGAGACGAGTTCTCACTCACAGAGACCTCATTCTGATCTCTCCTTATGTTCTCACCTATTACCTACACAAGGAAGGATTCAGACATGAGGAGCACAGCATTTCATATCTTTCATTAGACCAAATTATTATTTTTTTTAAATGAAAAGTTCTCTATCCATGGCCAGAAAAAACTGCTGAAATTTCTAGGAAGTGGGAGTACTTTGTAGGACAGCTGCCTACGGGCATGGGTATACAAGGAAAGCCTGACAGTTTTTATTTCTAGAAAGATCCTTCTAGCGACTGTTGTCATTGCCGTTCTCTTCTCTTTGACAGCAAGGGTAAATATGACCATGGTTCTGACTCCTGGGCACAGAGCAGTCTGCCTGCATCCCCACACTCCAGTGGCTTCATACCATTAACCTAATCATATCAGACATTGGAACCAGCGAACCCTTTAACTTATACCTCTGGTAAAACTACATTAAATGTTGTAAAACTGAGCAATCCAAGAAAGTTTTCCACAGACACCTTTATTAGTAATTAGATTAAGGAACAGATTGTGAATCTACTGAATTTGGTGCAGGTCTAGGCAGCAACTGGCTTATAAATAGAAGAAAAAATTTAAGCAATTTGGCCCATCAAATCAATCTCTATTATAGTCAGAAACCATGCCCGAGCCCAAGATTTTTCATCCCTCTCCATTGCAATAATCTCTTGTGTTATCTGTGGTTACACCAAACGAACAATTTTCTAGGAAAAGTAATTTTTTTGCAGGTTTTTTTGAAATTTAGACATACTACCTTTAAACTTTCAGTAGTTTGTCCCACTGAGATAAAAATACATGGCGTGGTCTAGCTCATACACATTAGGCATTCTCCTTGTAATAAGGAATGGTATTGCTTATTAAAATGCAATTGCTTCACAGAGATGGTACTTTTTCCCCTTTCTGCCTCAACCCACAAAAAACCCAACCAATAAAATCAAACCTGACTATAATAGAGATTGAATCAAACTAACAGAAGGGATTAATAACATCTACAGTAATGACAGCACAGTTCTAATCCCAAGCAGACCCCAAGAGAAAAGAGCTGATTGTGAGGCCCATGAGAGTGTTGGTTCTGAAGTCTGTGTTACACGCGATTTATTTGTAAATGGCAATGCAAATTTATGGTGGAAACAAACCCATAGATGTTTTTTTCCTAAACTGTGCTGATCTGTGCCAGTGTGTACCAAATCCTTGACTACAGTGAATGTGTGTAAATTTCTTGACTCACCTTATCTATACTGGCTCAGGACCTGGACTTTAAGAGCTATGCCTGTACTGTTAGGTGGAACAGGTCTATGGCATCATGCAGTCATGACTAACCTGTGATTGTCCACACTGGCTACGTGCTTTTTAGCAGTTTTAGCCTGTATCAACTAGTACTCCACTAAACAGTGCCCATCACAAGTTGGGTAAGAGCACAATCTTTCCAGCTGGCGTTAAAGGCAAAGCCAGTTATTCTGTGGTAAAAGAGAACTTATTTAGGTAGATGTAATCTGTGCTACCCATGAGTTGCCTCAGAGCCAGAGGTCTGGCCTTTCACTAGCTGATGTACCTGCAAAAATTTAGCCTCACATGCCACTGGTGGCCATGCATACCACCTAATCTAAACTGTTCTGCAGTTTAGCACCATTACAGGAGTAACGGTTGTGGTACTGTGTGTGAGAACAACTACAGAGATAAACAGCAAGATTACATCAGATATTTGCACTTTTATTAAAAAAATAGTAAATTGAAGAGCAGGAAACAAGAAGCTTTCTATAGGCTTATAAAAGTAAGGACTAACAATACATGACCACCAAAAATCCTTTTCACAGACAGTCTTCTGACTCTTTAAGCAAATTTCTATAAACTGTGTTTTCTGTTTGCTTTGTCTAAGTGTTGAAACGAATTTGCTGTCTTATAAAACAGTGGAGTTATCAGCATCTGACTTGGCACTTGGAAGCAGAAATATTTCCCATTGATCTCATTGATGTTGGCTGTTAGCCATGAGTTTTCTTCAAAAGCAAATTCTAAATTCACAATTGTGAGTATTCAGCAGTTCATATCCCATTACTGAGAGATAATTCCTCGGTCAGAGAATGATCCCATGAGAACCATACATCCTAAACACCTTGAATCCTGAACATAAATATTCACATTGAGCTGTTCAGAAATAAGGTATAGAAAATATTCATCATAAGAAACATTTGATGAGTAGTTTCTTATAGCAAAAATTGAAAATTCACTCTTCATTCACGTGGTGCTTGCAACCAGAAACGTTGTGGGAAACTCAGAGTACGTAGCCCCCGTTTGTTTTATATCCTGGGACCTCAGTGCTGCACTGGGGAGCTCAGTGCAAGCCTAGTTATGTACTGCCGGTGACTACCTCCTGCGCTGAGACTGGTGGGAAGCAGTGACTTCATTCTCTTCACTTTGTTTATCCAATCTGGTTTCATATCACTAGTCAAGATACAACTGTAGCAGTCTCTACAGTTTTATCTAATGTACCACCACAACGGAGAGGTTTATACAATTTTATACCTTTCGTGTACGAATCAATGAGCTATAGAAATTCCCGAGCCCAGCGGATTGTTATCTCAGTGTGTGACTTAGCGTGGGTAAAAAACCAGCTCGCTAAGAAACTCGTGTGTGCAATTGTATGGTCAGGAATCTAACGCAGTAACTCTGGAGGTCAAGGCTTCCATCTAGTGGCAAAATTAGAAGGTGCAAAAGGAGCAGATCATGGGAATGATAATGTCTGAGATCCTTGTTAGCATCCTCCTTCTTTTTCCAAACCATAGCTGACTGAGGAGAAGAGAAAGACAATGAAAAAAAGCCGGGAAACCCCCAACATCTCCCAGGCTTGAGACGAAAAGTTTAATTTAGGCAAGAATGGAATACAGTTCTCAGGAGTGGGTACTATCTTTTATTTGAAGCCAGGCAGAACATTCTGCAGATGTTCTGGCAGTAGTCTGAGTACTGCATGAGCTGTGAGCCTGACACACAGCCTCAGACATGGCAGAAAACAAAGCCTGGTCTCTGCACAGTAACCTATATTTTCAGATTTCATTTTTCAGGAAAAAAAAATGGTCTGTCATGTAGAGTGAGGAGAACAACGTTTTCCAGGTTACGATCATCCTGTCAAGCCCCTCACAATCTTTTTGCTCTCACATGGTTTAGAATGGCTTATAATCACTTCTGCAAGGATATGCCAATGAAAGAGAACGAACAGAGCACTTCTTGGAAAATATAATGACATTATAGGCTCCACAACAGCAGTAAACTCTGTAAAGAAAGAGTTCTGTGACCTTGTGAAGGTTGCTTTTGCAAAATTAGCCTGCCTTTTTCCCCCCTGACACCATCTCAACCCCCTCAAAAAACTCCCTTTCAGCCACCACAGAACAATTATTGTTATCCAGAGGCACACATTCAGACACAATGTGGAGGAATCTAAGTGCATATTTCACAAGCACATCAATAACCATGACTATATTCACTGCACAAAAAATGAAGAACAGTGACACATGAGTGATAAAAGATAGTGTTCTGCATACTGTTGAAGTCAATAAGGTGAATTGAAGTGAATTAAATTGAAATTTCAATTCAGTGTCTGCTGCCTCATGTTTTCAGACAATTTGATTTCTTTTTATGCAAGAAGAATTATGGATAATAGATTGCAGTTCATTTCCACTGCAGCAAATTCATCTGGATGTTCCTGTTGTGTCTGCTTAGCTCCAGTGATTGTGTTAAAGATCTTCCATGAAGTCCTTGCTAACTGTGTTTTGGCTCAGAAATGCAGTGACCTTTGCTTGCTGCCAGTTCTGGCTGCTATTTGATCTACTATTTTGGCCTGTGCATTTCTGTAACTACCAGAGTTTCCTGGAGATGCTTTTTCTGAAAAATGGTTTCAGAAAAAAAGATCACAAGAGGAATGTTGGCTACCTCAGTCCTTTCCATTTTGATGGCCCCTTTCAGTTCACCCTGATGCTCAGATTACAAGCATGTAAGACTCAGCTGTTTCAGTTAACCAGAGTTCACATAAATATTTCCTTCTGTTTCACTTAACCTAGTTTTGCTCCCTCTGGCCTGACCTGGATGTCTCAGAGAAAAACATAGTTAGCACCTCTGTATTTTGCCCACCTTGGGTCAAAGGCATGTTCTGCCTCATTTCAGGATGCAGGTATAAATCTCCATGTTCCTTTGAGCACAGCCCAAAGGGTTTGTGAATTTAAAGAGTAGTTTAGCCTAGAAGGTATCATTTGGTTTTGCAGATTACTGGAAATACCTTGCTAAGCTGCAAACCCATTTCATCATACACGTACCTGTGCCTGTATCTCAGTGGTTTTTCTGATCTGACTGAAATCTCACCCAGCTACCTAAGACTTCAGGTTGCTTTAAGAACATGAGTAGATAAAGGTTTAATTGTTTTTGTCTTACTTTCTTTAGTATTATTGGTGAGTCATCTCAAATGTGAACCCACTGCAAGCAATTTCTACCTCAATTGTCCACTTTTGCAAGTTGCCAAAGGGCTTCATGCAGGCTTTTTGAACCTAGATATACCAGAAACCTGTGCCCAACAGGCTGGCAGCAGGTCTTTTTACAGCTTCTGTGCAGCCACTGCTTTAGAGTGATATTTTTCCCCTCATATTTAGATCCCACATCATAGGTCAGCTACTGTGGAAGATGGCGTTAACTGATTCAAAATTCTTCAGAGAATCTAAATGAACTCTCTTTGCCCCTGTACCTGTGTGTATGATTTGACTGTTCACAATGAGTATAGGGGAAATGCTCTTTGAAGTTTGGCTTGAAAGTGATAGGCAAGGCCATGTAGCTCCAGTCTTTCCCCAGTCCTTTAAATGTGTCTTACTGAATACAGACTGGCAGGGCTGCATTACAAAGGGCAGTGGAAGGGGAGATAGGTGGGAAGTGAGTAGAGGCAGAAGATCAAACTGTCCAAGGAGAAAGAATTCGTATTTACCAGCAAGTGTATTTTCTGTTAAAACTGGCAAATGAGCAAGAACATGGAATTTGATTTCTCCCACTTCTTTCCTGACCACTCAGAGACAGGCAGTAAAAACTGCTCCTACCAAATCTGATTAATAATCATCCTGACTATTTTGGTTTGCTTCTCTTCAGGGAGCTACTTGTTATCAGTAAAACCTTTTTGATTCTGACAGTGCATGGAGTGATAGCAGCAGTTGTTGGAGCAGATAGCTGGTGATACGCTCATAGTAGTGATAGTATTGTAGGATTCAGTTCTTGTAGGGTGCCATCACAGGTTTAGCTGCTACATGCTAGAAGGGTCCTGGCTGGCTCCTTGTATCCCTTAACATGACCAGAGTTCCTTCACTTTTGTGGGTGTTAAAGGAGATGTACTTAGAGATATGTTCATGAAACTTGTAGGAAAGACAATAATCCCCTTTTATTAATTATGTTGTGGCAGAGGAGGCAGGGATGGGACAGGGCAGGACCACTGTGCTTTAGGCTATATACAGATACATTTTTCCCCAGAGATATTGTGATCTGAGTAGAAAAAAGTTAACATGCTAAAGAAAACACTAATGGGAAGTGGTCTTCTCTATCTTCCCATCCTCCCTAGCGCTCATGATACCTCAGTTGTACTGAGTCTCTCTTTGTCAGATATCCCAACCAAACTGCTCCTTCTTTGCTTCTCCATTTAAATTAGCCTTTGCTGTGTTTTATGGGGTTAGCAAAGCAGGAAGAAGATAAAAATTGAAAGTAGGGATCCAAGACTGCCTACAAAATAGTCTGTAGGTATTGTCAGTGGGCCTTGCCTGGAAATGACTGATACGGTCTGGCAACTCTGTAACTTATCAGAAGATCCAGACTGTCCCCTTTCCTAAATCTTCCTATAAACATCCTTTGTAGGAAGAATAATCGTGTATTAGAACTTAATTGGAATGAGAAACAGATGATCCAGTTAAAGATCAAGACAGACGGGTCATTTAAATGTTTGCCTTCTATAAACTAACATCCATTCCTCATTGAGCTATGAAGAAGGAATCTTGGCTATTTATCACATTCGCCTGCCAAAGACTTTATTAATGGGTGATGGATGTGACAGGCAACAAGCTAGACAAAATAATAATTCTTCAGCCATCTTGGGAACAAAAGGCTCAAGAGGCGAGACAATATCTAATTCAACAAAGACTAACAAAGCACTGAAAGGTCCTAATAGAGTTTCCACTAAAAAGACATGAATTCTTCCAATGAAACAAGCAAGGCCAACAGGTTGTCCCTTGACCCCATGTGACAGAAGACAAGACAAAATTCCCTTGTCAAGCTTGTCACAAAGATGGAGTTTTTAATGATTGCAGAGTTGTTTGAGGAAACAAAGGGAAAGGGGAGGCTAGATACAGCAGGGGATAAGTGTGGTAACCTCTCACCCTCTGAATACGCTGCCAGACAACAGCTGTTGACAAAGCTCTAAAGCTGTAGACATAGCTCTAAAGCAGGGGGTGTTTCACTACAGAGCATCTTATTGGTTTGTCACAGAATGTATACAAAACTTTTCCCAACAGTGGTGCCAGAATAAAAAAATATAAAATAATAATAATTAAAAAAAAAGGACTCATTTGTGTAATCATTTCCTATGCATTTCTCTGTACATGAATGGCATTTCTTTATTTTCTCACGCCTGATAGGAATGCAGTCACTGCTTTTGTTGATCCCAGTCTGTGCTTATGCTGCAACAAAACCTGTTCAATGAATGAATTTTCTCATGTGGTGAAAATTTATGGAGAATATGTGGATTCTAAGTCAAATGGAAATACTTAGATTAAAATTTAGATTAGATGGAAAGATGATGTTCCAGAATTACAAAAAATTTTATTCATCTTCTGATAGGAACTCAATGTTCTGACTCAGCTGGTTTTGTAGGTCAGTGTTGTCTGAGATGGCTCGAGCATGTACCCTTAAACAAGATCAACATTAAATATGACGTGGGCAACACAGAGAGATTTAATTGCATTTACATCTAAATCAACTCAAAAAATAATCTTTATCTTATTCTTGAGAAAATGATTTTTCCAGTTTAGTGCCTCAGAGAAGCAGTCATAGATATTTCAAATGCATGGTATTAAAATTGGTCTCCTTTCCCGTAATTTGAGAACTTCTTGAAAGAGGAAGAATATCAAGCAGTTGTTGATTGCAGTTTTGGGGAGGCAAAACTCTTCCAGTCTGTTACCTTCATGAGCTGAAAGAGAAGAAATAACCATTCTTGAGGATTCTTCTTTGCTTTATAATAAGGTCTGGTTTTCTTCCATCTTTCCTTTTAGTCAAAGAAAGATAGGAATCTGTGATATTTAGCCTCTAATAGTGGATGTTTCTTGCCACCTTCCAAAAGCACTGACATTCAACAGCTAATGTAGGATTTGGGAATGCACCACCATATCATATTTTCAAATACGTGATCTTTGAAACCTTAAGTGTCATGACAACTACCATATGCAGGTATAAAATTTTGTGATGCTATATATTTTATTTTTTTTAGTGCTGAGCTATGATCTCCACATTCCTACATTTGTCGATTTTCTCTTAAATATTTAAGAGATTGTGTATATTTGTGTGTCTGTGTATATCTGTGTGTCTTTGCAGATCTTCAAGGGAACATATGAAATAGTAAGGGTTTAGGGAGCAAAGTGTTGATGCCTGCTGTGATAAAATGTTTGCTCTGTTTTCCTCTGTTTTGGACTCTTTCACTTAACTGTCTCCAAAAAATCTACATTTTATGCAGCTATATAGAGATAGCATAGTTCAGAAGAGACTGAAAACTGCTCTCTAGTTTCTGAATTATCTAAAATAACACAAGTCTCAATAACTTTACTATCTACTCATATATTTCATGTGTGGATATTTTTTTCCTTTAAAAGCAAAGGAAGTGCTTTCATTTTAATTTCTAAAAATATAATAAAATGTATTATCCTAAATTATACGATACAACAGCTTTATGATAGAAAAAGAATACCTCGTCATCTACAGTTTGTCAAAAGTTTTCTTCTTTGACATCAGAACCTTACTTTGTTTCAAGGATGAGTTGATATTTCTTTGTATCTTGTCACTTGGGTGAAATGTAACTATCAAGTAGATAGATTGTATGCATGTTGTCATGTTATTCTGGAGATAACAATGCATTTTGACAAATACATTATTGTTAAAAAAACTTAAAATCATTATATTAATCTATAAATTTGATTTCATGGGGTTTTGTTCAACTGTATAGTTAATTTAGTTAAACAACATTCATATATTGGATTTTCTAACTTGATTTTCCTTTCCAGTCATGATGGCTTGGGAGTTGACAGAATGCCAGGGCTAAATAACAAAAGCAGTTTTGGGATTGTTGGTCTGTGGAACTTAGGTCACTCTTCTAGCTACAAAGAAAACAGAAACATTGAAAGCAGTAATAGAGAGAAAAAAAAGTGAGTTTAAATTAAAAAATATTGTGTAAATGAAGTCAAATTCAAGTAGCCAAAGAACAAGCAAGGTGTGAGCATTGCTGTGTCAAAGTTAGTAATTTTAGATGCCATTAAATATTTAGTTTTGTCTATTTGATTAGTGTGGTCTATTTGATCTGCTTCTCACAAGCTCCTTCTTTGAGAGGTCTTTATTTATGATTTAATAGCTGTCCATGAATTTGGAACTTTGAATAAACAGTCTATATTTTATTCTTCAATGAAATTTGCCATTTGATGAGTGTCTGTAGAGAAGGAAATCATTCTTGAATAAGACTGTCTTTCTGAATTACCAGACGCCTTAGATAACAGTAGCATATTCAGTCCGCAGCAGTAACACTGGGGAAGAGACCTGTGATCTGTGGTGGTGGCTAAATTACAATTGCCCTGTTATTTACATAAAAAGGGACACTTACAGGTACATGGAGACCAGAGTTTGATTATAAATAAAAGAAACATTACTCAGGAAACATGTTTCAATGCAAATGTCTTATAGGAAAATATCTTAAAAAGACATAGGGCATTCCTCTCCTCACAAAACACAGTATAGTATATCCATTATTTTTTCCTTTACCTTTCTACATCTATGGAGCTATTTAAATTACAGTAGATTCTCTGAAGAAAACAAATTAATATTAATTTTTACAACAGGAGAGGAATATTGTCTCACTACCCATAACCAAACCACAGAATAAGATATTCATGTCTGAAATAATTGTAAATGACCCTTTATTACTTCAAATGAAATTGTAGTAAATGGTGCAATTACTGTATTGTCTCATGCATTTATTAATAGTTCCTTATTTTAACACCACCATCAACAATGGGAATGACACATATGTTGGCACAGAATGAATGTGGCACAGCAAGCTTTTTAAAAAATTGAGAATGAACATGTTTAAAATTGAGTACTCTCTTTAGAGCCTAAAAACTTTTTTTTTTAATTAGTGAGAAGTCAGCATATGTTTTAAGTATTCTCTTGAAGGAGGGTAGGAAAATCGATGGCTGATATAAAATGTTTTTCAAATCCCAGAATACATAATCAGATCTATTCTTCACAAATGTATCTTTTTCTGTAGTTTTATCAACCAAACCTGGGGGTTTTTTTGTTTGTTTGTTTAGTTCTGTTTTTTTCTTTACCCTGTTGCCCTTTGTAAGTCCAGATCAGCTTATAAATCAATCTACTATTGAAAGGCAATGTCTGATTCTATAAGAAGTTTCTCAGCGGAGTTCCCATAGACCTTACTGACTCAAGCCTTTATCAATAATTTCTTGAGCTCCCATTGATTTGCTTAAGTTGCAGGTTTTCTGACTATGAGGTCACTTATAGTGCCTCTCTGAGGCTCCCTGGTACTGTATCATGTCTGTAAGCAAAGACCAGTATCCCATGTAGCAAATCTAAGTAAATTTTTATTACAGTTATTCTGGAACAATCTCATTTTCCTAACATAGTTAGCAAACAAATTGTCTAGAATGATTATGCCAGAAATTTACCTTACTCACTGAGGACAGTACATTAATATCCCCTTGAAGCCTTTTGCTCCAAAATTGAATATGTAGATGGAATCATTATTTTTGTTCTATGGTAGTATGGATGACCAGAAGCTTTTTCCATCTTAGACAGGCAATTTTGGGGAGTGAGCTCATAATTTTTCATAGTTCTACAGGTCTATGTTAGCATAAAGACAACTTCATCTATTACCTAGCTGTGGGATTGAGTAGACCTTTGTAGAAAATAAGTAATGGAATATCCCTATAAAAGTACTAGATATCAAGCAGCTGAATGTATTTCAGAACAACCTCTAGGCTACTTTCAGCTGTAGTGGGAATTGCTAATATTAGAAGACAGAAAAAGTGGCAAAAAGTTAGTTTGTCTCAATTTTTAGTTATGTTATAAGGACATTTCAACTTTAGCTGTAAGTAGAAGGAACAAAGTACCTGTTTTAAGATGGTTATGATGTATGTTTAGTATCCAGTATATCAAAGTTACTGAGGTAAAAGCCACAAATTTATATTAGAACCGACCTTTCTTGTTGAAATCCCACAGATCTTAGGATGCTTAAGCCTTTAGCTGGCACTTCCAGAGGCCTTAGCAGAAATTTGCTCAGTAGCATTTTCAGGGTGATATCAATTTGATTTCAAAATAATTATTTTTCTCAAGCACTCAATGCTTGGGCAGGATCATTTATGTAAATTTTTTTGAACATGGTAATTCTAGGCATTCCTGCTTGCTTTGAAATAGTTGTTGATTGTCTTAGTCGTGAGAACTGAACAAATTCCCTATCTACTTAACTCTAAAGCACACACTACAAATACTAGTAATGCTTGAATATGCTAATAATAGCCTATTTTCTCAGTGTTTTCAGCCAAAAAACAGTCATCAGAACCACTGTATTAAATGTTCTTGTATCAGTCTAGGAGGAGGACTGATATGGAAAGATACAAAATCTTAGGGTTTTGTTTGCAATATTTTGCCAGAGAAGTACTTTGGAAGAGTGTTTAATTTTACAGAATCCCTTGCACTGGGCATCTTTGTATTGAGTGTAATAGAGCCTGACATCTGAATCCACTTTGTTCCTAGTAGCGTCATGGTATCAGGTGGCTCCAGCCATCTCCTGGTTACTGCCGGGTGAAACCCAGAGCGACTTCTTTCAGCAGCTGAACTTCACTCGACAGAAACTATTCTTCCCCACTCAATACTTTTGTCCCTGTCGGGGCTAATCCCAACATCAACAAGCTCTTCCAAACCAACATCCCTCCGGGCCGCGCCTCGAGAGGCGGACGGATGCTGGGCGACGGGCGGGAGAGGATCAGCACCACGGCCAGAGCCCGGCGCCCCCCGGTCGGCGGCAGCAGGCGCCGAGGGGGACCCAGGAGCGCCGAGGAAGCGTGGAAGAGGGAATTTCTGCCTCGATGCTGACGGTTTTTATGGGGACCAGGCGCCAAAGAAAAGTTCAAAGCATGATATTTGACCTCCTCAACCACATTTTAAACCGAGGAAAGAACAAAGCTCTTTCACTGATACAAACGGAATAGAAAAAGAACTTCTGCATTACTATCATGCTCTTCACAATGTACTAGACTGAAAGCAATTGGTGCAGCCATAGGCTTATTTTTTCTCCTCACTTCAGTAAGTGGTAATTTTTTTTTAATCTACTGAGGGCAAAAGTAACAGCTACTGATTACCAAATCTAGTGTTAAATTAAGGAGCTGAAAGAGAAAGAGTATAAAGAGAAGGAAGTGACACACTATGTTCAAAAAGATCCATTCTATCTTTCACCCCAACTTTCACAGAAGAAATGTGGCAGATAACATCCCTTACTGTGATGGCACAGGTTCTGCAGTGAGACTGATCCGCAGCACTTCTATGTATGTCCTTGGAGGCGAGCAGGAAAAAGTTAGTGAACCACTAAAGAAATGCAGAAGTACAACCAGCATCGACTCTTGTTTTCAGCCAAAAGAGGAAGACAGAGACTGGATGTACTCTAAGACTCAGGACTGCTTGAAGTACCTACAGGATTTGTTAGCCTTGAGGAAAAAATATCTTGACAACATCAATAACTTGAAATCCATGCATATGGCTGCAGCTTCTCCAATGTCTACAAAATCATCCAAAACTGGAAAGAAGTCATTTATTCCACTTCCTTCCAAAGAGTCTTCTAAGGTAATTTCCAAGAACTTTTGCCATGTGCTTGGTCTTAAGCCACAAAATCATTGAAACTGTATGACCTATGTTGATTTTCTGCTTTACTGGTTTTAGCCATTGTTTTTTCACTTTTGCATTTGAAATGTTGCCACATACCTTAAGATTCTTTCTGAGTAGTGTGAGACTAAGAAAGAAAATTGGTCATGGAAAGAAATGTATGTGTCTATGTTTGGGAGGGGGGAGGGTAAGGGTTGGGGGAGTGAAAATAGGAAAAGGAAAGGGTTATGAGAGTATGGAAAGTATTTGAAAACATGATGAAACATGCTTATGAAAAAGCAAGCTCTGACAGACTACTTAAGTGCATCAGAGTTCTCTACTATGATTATTTATAGCTGATAATGACTGACAAGTGCAGTAAGCCCTGGATTTCCTGGCAGTCTTTTTATTGACATAAAATTACTTGCACAAAATAATTATAAATTCATGGAAACATACACAATTTTTTTTTCTGATTGGTCAGTTAGCTGGTTAGTGCTGCATTTAGCACCAGTGCAAACTCTACTGGTAGGCTGTAAGGCATGAGGAATTCCTAAGTGCTCCTTTCTCTGTTCATTAATAAGTTGGTAAGCGTAGTTCTTCACCCTTTACTGTAATGACACCATAAAAATAAAACTGTAATATCATCTTTGGTGCAGATTATCTACATGTATCCTAGAAAGAAAAGCTTCCTCCTGGTTGCATTTTATAGGTTGTACGTCACTAGATAGTTCACTGGTTATTTTGACTTTAGACTTGATTCAGCAAGGACAAAGCAAAGGACTGCAGCAGATGGAATGATCTGTTAGGTAACATGACCATAAAAAAAGACTTTGACAGCACACTCACAGGTTACCCAGTCCAGTCTTTAAACTGGATAATAATGGGGATGGTGGAAAGAAGGATGTATGTCTAACTTAATGATTGGGCCAGGTTGACTTTAACAAAATGTTACTGCCATATTTATATGTTCTGTCACAGCAGAATGTCAGAATGGCTGAAGCTATTTGTTAAGCTATTGCAGGCATTACTTAACAAAAGGACAATGCTCACGAGTTTAGGACTAGGTAGTAAATTTTGTAATTTTATGTTTTGTTCTACTACCCATTTGGTCACCCTTGGTTTTGTTAGGTTTTATATAATCTTTTTAATACTTTGAATGGTGACTCTCAGAAGCTAGGAATAATAATAGGAAACAAAACTCAGTTCACTGGGCTGGAGAAGATAGTTTTTATAAAGAAGTTGTAATTTCAGACCAGGGAAACATCCATAGAGAATGACTGAAAGCTAGGAGAGTGGCCTGGTGGTGCCAGGTGCCAGGAGACAAATCTCAACACTATAGATACGGTTTGTGAACTGACTTTGTGCACTGTCAGTGGTGCAGGGGAGATTTACAGCATGCCAATTCCCTGAAGAGCTGAGCAGTGATGTAGCAGACTAGTACATGACCAACCCTGGACTTAAATCAGGGATCAGGAGGCTGGGAGTTAGATTCTGCACAACTAAACTTCAAGCAGGTTTATGAATTTCTGAGATTTGCTGCTGAAAATGCCGCTTAAGAAAAATGCCAAAAGCTTAACTTGATTTTGGCAAACAAGTGCATCTCCCACAGTCTGAAGCTAAGACTGCTGTCACCTGACTATAGCCAGCTAGCCCTTATGTATGAACAGTCCTGGTACTGACATGATAACTCCATGAATTGTCCCCTTGGAAACAGACAGGGACATCAGCAGGATATGCCATTCATATGAGTCATTCTTGCCAACACAAATGGCAGGGTCATATTCAAGAAGACTTCAAAAAATCTGGAATATTCTGGTTTCTAACTACAAATTTTATGTTCACAGATTGCAAGGTTTGTCTTATGACCAGGCTTGAATGGTTTTGTCCCAAATTACCTGTTTGTGTTAAATTACCTATCACTGGAAATTCACTTCTTTCTCTAACCTGCTACATGATTCATGGGAAGGTAATTTGTTCAGACAACCCTGTCCTCACGGGAAGTTTAGTTCAAAGATCCCTGTGACCTAAACCACAAGGCTGACCATGGATTCAAAATGTGCCACTTGGGTCTAGTGGGAGAAAAGAATAGAGAGATGGGTCAGATGCTGGAAGTACATAGACATTTCTTTAAAATGTCATTTAACCAATAAGGGCTTAGTCATAATAGCAGTCACTATTTTCAGTAGATGTGTGGTAACAGCTATCTTTTAGCACTTCAGAGGATGTCAATCAACCCATAATGTCAGGAGGGGAATCAGTTCATCTCTCTGCCTCCACAGAATAGGGAACAAGCTGGTTCTTCAGAGATGTGGCATATATGTATCCCTTACTTGCATGTTTGAAACCCAATGTAGCAATTTCCTGACCTGGTATTGCAGCCTGACAATACACCTAACTTGGAATGGCAAGGAAAATATATGTCCTTTTGTTAGGTAGAGCCTGGGAGGAATTTTTCATCCCATATGGATCTTCAGAATTGCTAGCCAAGGTTTTATGATTGCTTCAGCATTTACAGACTACATTTGCTTTTTTATCGAGACAGGCTCCTACTTTTAAACTCTGTGGCTTTCCTGTGGGAATTATCACAGTGTTGAATGACTCATATTTTAGCGCACACCACCCTTTTCCATTTCAAAAAGACTTTAGCAATTTAAATCTGGATTCATTTTACCTAACCTAGGCATTTTAATAAGATGCTTAAATTAGTAACCAAGTTACCCTACAATTCCTTTTCAGCTAAGAGAAAGAGCTGCCTGCAGAGGAGGGTTCAGCCTACTTAAGGCCTGACTCATCTTCTGAAGGTACTGGAGCACTGCATTAATTACAGAAGGAACCCTGCATGACTACATTTCTAATGTGTGTCTCATTAGGTGCTTAGTGCTAGGCAGAATAAATTTGGCCACAAAGCCCAGGTTTCACTTAGTCACCTAATTAAATGGACTGATACATGGATTCTGAGGGATTTTATAACACAGGGCTAGCAGTGCTCAAGTGGAAGATGTTTGGTGCTGAGCATGTAATAAGATGGGTGTTTGTTAGACAGCTGTCCTGCTTTCTTTGATGGCTGCAAACTGTGGAGTAGTCTGGACCTGTGTTTCTTTACTGACAGTCTGGAGTACGGAATGAAATACAATACTTGCATCTTCCTTATACGGTTTGCTCATTAAAAAGTCATTGTGCCCAACCCGTGGCTAACTTTTTTCCCCTTTATCTGATCAACAGGCATCCATGGAGAGAAAAGGTCCACAGCCCAGTTCAGATGTAAGAGAAGCAATAGCTTTCTTTGACTCGGTCATTGCAGACCTGGATTCAGAGAGATGGCTGAGAGTTCCTGATGCAGATTTGCCAAATGTGGATGTTGATTTTGATGGTGCGTTATAAACCAGTCAAAAATGATGGATTTTGGTGTGCAGAGGGTAGAGGGAAGAGTGGCATTGTGCAATCTTGTTTGTTTATTTAATGGACACAATTGTCCTCCAGGTTTCTTCCCAAATATAGGACCACTGCATGCAGTATGTGAAACTGCAGTAATATATTACTTGTTCCTTGTTGAACGGGTGCAACTACTTTATGTGCAGTCATTACATGAGCAAATGTAGTATGTGTAGTACTGGAAAAGTGTTTGCCTTCTGCTCAGGGCTGAATTCCACCCATGCATCTCTACCCCAAGCTGTCTTTGAAGGAGAACTATAAAAAGTATATTTTTTCTTCATCTGTTTTTCTTTTTTCTCACTGAGAAATGGCTGGGTGTTTTCTTTCCAACAATCAAAATGGAAGTAATTTAGAGATTAGGCTAAATAACTGTATGTTTCCAACAGAATGGATAGGATTGCCCAAATAAATGAAGATGTGCCCATCTGAGGTCATCATCTATCCTATATAATCAGTGGAGAGAAATAGATGTTTCTCGTCTTTGTTTCAGGCTAAGGGGAGTATCTGAAACAGGTTGGCTTAGCTGTGCACTAGGTGTGTGTATGAAGGGACTAGCTCTCACATACATCTTTATACTGCAGGCAGTGAAATACTAGATAGGATGAATCTCATCTCAAGAGATATCCTGCAGTGAAACAGAGTTGGTTTCTTTTCATTACCTCCAGGAAAGACCCAGACCCCCGTGCATACAAAAATTTCACTGTTAAACGGTTAATGCTGAATTATCTTCTGTCTTTCAGTTGCTACCAGTACAAGTGAACACAGTTTGCATTCAAATTGGATCCTTCGTGCTCCCCGGAGATACTCACAAGATACTGCCCAAAATGCAAAGGCTGCAAACCAATCTCAAAGAAACAGCCAGCGGAGAACCACTGGCTCTAGGAAGAGGTTGGAAAGACATCCCATGTACTTGCCCAAAGCTGTGGAAGGGGCATATAGCACTTTAAAATTTAAACCTAAAACATGTAAGAAGGAATGTTGAAAGAATATTCCCTCTTCACTTGAAAAGGGAATATATGAAATAGGGCATGTAATACTTGCCTTTTTTTTTCCCCTACTGATCCATATCTTACACTGTAGAAATGATGTGTGCAGTCACTGAAGATTCTTTGTGTGGAACATATTTTAAGCCATGGCTATTCTGACTTTGGACACATATGAGGGTTTAACTTACCAAGTTAATTGTGCCTAACAATACTGCTTTGTCACTCAGCCTGGGGGGAACTCCAATCTGACAAGACTTTTTTTTAGTGCTGTTATTGAAAGCAATGATTCAGATTGCCTGGTGCAGTAATTTTTCTTCTAACTCCAGTACTGTAAAGGACTTCAAGGAATTCTGTGAATATGTTGGAACTTTTGCACCAGTGTTTCCAGCTTCAGAGCAGTGAAGCAGAATTTTCTCCTTCTGTTACTTGTGAAAATTTGTATGTGCCATTATTGACTCTGTGATCTGAGAATAAGCAGCACTGAGATACAATCAGACTGTGGTACAAGCAGAAAGGAGCTGCAGTGAAGTAATCAGAATTAGAAACTTGTGTTTGGAGGAATTGCTCCAGTGTGTTTTGTAAAAAACAAGCTATATTGTACTCTATTTGCTATTGGAGATGGTTCTGTTCTTGGATACATCAAGGGATTCACTGCCTCCAAAATATATACAACTTTTTTCATATGGTTACACCACCTGCTAATTTTCATCTATTTTAACACCCAACTGCCGAATCTAGACATCCCAGTGTACACTAGAAAAGCTTAATGTCTTGGAGAAAAACATTTTGTGAATAAATTGGAGCGAAGGTTGTTCTCAAGGGCAGAAGATAATTTGCAGACAAAGCCACCACATCAGCTTTAGATTATACCCAATATTTGTAATTCTACTGCTTCATTATTAAAGACTATATATTAGGAAAAAAACAGTCTGGAAGTGTTCCTCTTCATCTTAGAGCTGACATGTCTTCCATGTGATACTTGGAATTATTAAGACCTATTCTCTACTTGTTTGACTGATGTACAGCAATGTAAAAATGCATAAAAAGTGACCAGGAGACAGCACCCTATGGAAACACTAGCTATGGTTCTTCAGCAATTCCATTACTATCACAGTAATCCATCTGAGCCACATCCCCCAGCACACACTTGGTTTTAAGAATTTGCTGAGGTGTTTGGGATCAAGCCTTTACTTACTCTTTTTTTTCATCTGGTGTTCAGTTGGTGCTTGACTGTGACAGATGGATTGTGGTGGCACTGGTATGACCAGCTGGTGAATCGCTACTCGTTTCTTGTTTCTATGTTCAGTAGTTTTTTTGTCCACAAGCTTGGGTGAATTTCCTGAGGCACTGGCCATCAATGTAGCCCATCTGATATAAAAAACCCTCCATAAACCTTGTGCCTGCCACACAGAACATTTGGCAGGTGGCAATTCTTGTTGATTTGTATTCCTAGTCTTTGGGACTGAGTTATTCAGACAGCATTTCTGCCATGAGCTGCAAGTACCTCTGAGAACTTGCTGATCTAGGCCACTTTCTGTCATAAGATAGGAAAGTGCCAAAAAACCCATATGGTCCTCCATTCAGAGCTGGCATCTCCTGTTTGATTAAAGCATTTTGATTCTTTTTCTAGTGGTGTTTGTGAAGGGAAGAGAAGAATTCTTTCACTATTAATTCTGGAAGTGCTTTTGCTGCTCTTTGCTTAGTGTGTACCCTCTTGAAATTGACCAGTGTAATCAATATAATTGATATATATTAAAGAAGAGTTTAAATTAAGGTCTAAATTTTGTCTCCCTGCTCTTGGTGCTTCTCATGATAATCTGTATTCCCTATACTGTGTTGCTGCCTTTGTACCTCTCCAGTCCTGTACTGGCTGCCCTGAACTGAATGTTGTAACTGTCTAAAAGTGTTCTACCTTTGATGTGTGATCATTTAAGGCCTCTCAGCCAGGTGGGATAGCCAGAGAACAGCATGTTGCAAACACACCCCTAGGTTCTGGCATGCAGCTCTCAAGGCTGCAGCTCTGTGTGTGTGTGAGACAAGGGGGACAGTGCTCAAATCTGTACATTTTTTTGGCAACGTGTCTCCCTGAAACCCCTCTCCAAGCAGAATCTCATGCTGAAGTTGCTGAGGAACAATTTACTGAGTGTGTGGGCATCTTTTTGCTACTAGAACCTGCAACATGGATGAGGGCTGACAGAAAACCTTACCATTTTTTTTAAGTTACTATAACAGAATTGGGCATGTGCGTAATTAAAATACCAAAGAAAAAGAAAGAAGAAAGAGGATTCCAATGTTGTTCTGCCCTGGCCTGTGTTTCATGTTCGTAGTGCCAAGGTTCTATGCATTGGAGTAGCTGATCTTTTTCCTGTTGTTTTAAGAATGCATTGTGATATGCAGAACCAGACTGCTTCAGCATGTTTGACCTTCCCCGTGATCTCTTGTCTGTCCCTGTAAAACAGAGGCATCTCTAGTCATCTGGCTGTGACAGAGGGTGAGGGTCCCCTCTGCTGTCCAGCACAGAAGCTCCAGTGTGAAATTTGTGTTCCTTTTTATGAATAAGAGACAGAGGGAGGAAATCATATTTGTAATTTCCATTTGAATCCTATGATCAATTTTCTTTCATTTTTTTAAAGGTCACTTCAAGCCAGTTATCATCCTAGGAAATTTTAATTAAGCAAGTAAAATAAACCATTTTTTCTCTGAGAACATTTTCCATCACATATCCCATAAATGCAGGCACCTTCCTTCTCCTTCTAGCATATTAGCCCTGTATGTTCCTCACTGGATATGGCTCAGCTCCAGCAGAGCTATGGAGAGCAGCCCCTGCATCTTAAGGCACTCTCTGGGGAGGTGAGAGCTGAGGGTTCAAGAGTCTTATCCTACCTATACTAGAACAGGCAATTAAGCAGAAAGAGAGCAGGAGAGAGGAAAGGGAAGCATTTCCATCCGTAGTGTTAGCTGCCTCCTCAGAGAAAGGTTTACTGTGGATAGCAGCACCCTCTGTATTACCTCAAGACCTGAGGTAGAACCATGTCCCTGCCTAACACTGGCTTACCTTAGGCCGCTTTCCACACAGTTTCCAGGAGCAGTTGGTTTCCCTGCAAAGGTGCTCCTCATCTGCTCTGAATTGTTTACTCATGGCTTTGGAGGCAGAGCTCTCTGCACGGACACTAAAGGGACTCTCTCCGCCATGGGTAGGTCCTCTAAATGACCTTGCTGCAACATCCATCTATTTTCAGGCATTGCAACCTAGAAATAAAGCACCTACTATAGATGTTTTGACAATGCCAACCATATAGAAGAATTATTGATGACCAGCAGAGCTTGAGTATGACCTAGATCTTTTTCAGAGATTGTTAGTGAGCTCTTTCAGTCATGTCCCCAGGCCATGAAAATGAAGTGCATCAACTGTGTGTGAATGTTCCCTGAAGAATTGACCCCCAACAGCTCTTTCTCAGAGTGCGCTGGAATAACAGGCAAGATCTTTAGGAAAGCATCTCTTATTTTTTTGTTTCAAATCCAGCTCAGCTGAGGAATTGGTGTATGTCATGTTCCTCTAGTTAGCGACGTTGTTAAGCACTAGCTCTGAAGGGGTCCTGGCTGTGAACTTCTGTGACACCACATCCACAGCTGTCTTTCAGAAACTAAAGACAGTGTGTACAAGAATCTGGCAACTGAAGAGATGTGAAGAAGAGGTGTTGAAGAAATCATGCCCTGGAGGATTCAAAATAATTTTGTCCTTTCGTGTTGAGCAACTCAGTGTAATCATGATGCATGTAAGTGAGCTGAAGCCATAAGCGTGTTTGGCAGAAACAGAAGAAATATAGACAGCTAATGGAAAGTTGACAGCTGGACAAAATGTTTGCTCTAGTTTGAATCTTGCAATGCCATAAAGTTATGATGAAGGCAGAAGGTTTCAGCTCTGCATTGAGTAAGACAGGAAGTCCTCCAAGGTAATGCGATACATGGTTATCTGCTTCTCCAGGTTGAATGGGGTATATTAAAAATATTAGGTTAGCACCTAGTGGGTGTCTTCAGAATTGTCACAGCTGTAGGGTCAGTTTGTAGATCTGTTTGGGTAAATTTAGGAGTGCCTTCTGTTTGTCGTGGTGTAGCAGGTCCACAAGAAGATGAAAGCAGTATGAAGTTGGGAGGCTTTTGCCTCCTCTTGGGTCTGTAGCTCTGAATTACGCCCATGGTAAATAGAAACCAAGTCAGTGGAATGACTCTTGAAGTATCTTGAGTTTAACAGTTAGAAAAACCTATTGTACTGAAAGAATTTTGAGGGCAAATCAAAGACAAATGAGCCCAGCTGCTTTAGACCAGACTGAGAAGAAGAAGCTGGAGTCTGATATTTGATTAGCAGTAATTTAGTGAATGTTGACAACTTTTCTGCTGATAGGCTTGTCATATTAAAAAATTGTCTTTTATAAGGCAAGACCAGGCAATATCACCTGAAGGACTCAGTTATTATGATACCCTGACCCTTCACAGAAGATGAGGTGACCTATTAGAGAAAATATAAAAAGAATTTATGGAATTAAAAGTGATGTGTTCCACTCTTTTATTAAAATGAGATTGAGAAGGGAGCAAGACCTTACTAAGAAGCTAATGGGCACTGATAGGAAGCCACTGCACATGATGCCAAAGTAAAATGTGTGATCAAGTGCAAAACTTTCACTAGTAAGTGTTGGGGACTGTTATCTTAGAGCATAAGCTCTTGAAGGAGATTTCTAGAAAGGTAGCTAAAACTGTGCCTCGGCCACATGGTGGCAGTTCATTCCTAGCTATTCTGTAGCCCTCCTATTTCTGTGATCAGCAAGAGAACTGAGGATAAAAGAAAAAGGGAAGTGTTTTGTCCTGCTTCATCAACAGACAGTCAGTGTGTGCTTCTGTTATTCACTTATGGGCTCCTTGTTTCCCAAGCATTTGTTTGGCAGTTTCCAATTAACAGTAGTTCTTTAAATGAGTTTACTCTTCCAGGGAGATGATTTCCTTAGGAAATAAATAAGTCCTATGACATCATAGGGGACACTGAGACCTCAGTAAATCATGTCTGAGATGGTGACCACTTACCTATGACTGTGTCTGGAAACAAATGGACAAAGGAATGTCATCGCCAGAAATAACGCACTTTAAGGCACAGAAAATACAAAGATGGATTAAAAATACTAAGCAGAGGACTTTAAGATTCAGCAGTTCAATCTTGAGATAGGCCTGAGCTAAGGATTCTGGCCTAATTCTGGAGTTCCTTCCAAGGCTCAAGAAAATCAATATCTGAGTTTTTCAACATCTTGGGATCTGTAAAACTGTTATTCCAGGAATTGCTAATCCAAGCAGTTCAGCTAGTCAAAAGCTAACTTCCTCCTGCATCTGCTGCTGCTGTGTATTCCAGGGGTATGTTTATATTTAATGGATGGGCACTAAACTTCTTGAAGTGTTTTCTTTGTTTTATGACAAAATATTAACTTACGGGGGAAAAAAAAAGGGAACATGTCTTTGCACTGGTTATGATTACAGGTCAGCAAAGGCAGATTTCATTGATTTAGATGGCTCTACAGTCTCAGAATGTTCAGACTAATAAGGCTCCCTGCAATAAGGCTCAGCTGTAACATCAGCACTGTTACTGCTCACATGCAGGCTCTCAGTCTGCTTGCTTGTGGGTTGATGTGTGACACTGTGTCCTTTTTAACTGACAAACACAGCATCATCATCTTCAGATAATTGTATGGGGAGCAGCAAAGGGAGAAAGGGATTGATCAACAATAAAATATTCTGAGCTGTTTCTAAGTTAGAGCTAGCTTTAGTATCACTTCACTGAGAAAACTGATTCATAGCACTTTTACCCTTCAATAGCTTCACTTTTCAGATTCCAACGTGCAGAATTAATTTTTGCTCCCCTCACTTCAATGATATAGGTCATTGCTGTGCAAGGAAAGTGAGCAGTCCAGTGAAAGGACTCCAGTGCAAGCAGAGCTGACCTCTAATTACAGTTGAATAAACTGAAGTGAATATACTTGGGGTGAGATTTGCAGTCACCTTTAGTGGTATTTTCAAAAGGCATGTAACTAGCATCAGTGGAGGTAGTGACTCTGACGATTGCACTGGTGACTAACTGCTTCTGGAAAAGTTGGTCTGGAGCCAAGCTTGAGCAAACACAGCTCCACTTCTTGGAATTAAATTAGACTCATGAGAAGTCCAGAATTACTCCAGTCTGTCTGCCTTTAAGCCTACCAGCTTTAAGGCTTGGGTGGCGTAACTCTGAGAAAAAGAGTTGTCCCATTCCTCTGACAGATTTCTGCATCCCTTGCTGCTCTCTTCCTGTAGGGCTGTGGTTGTTACTGATGTTCCCATTTAATGTGGGCCCTAAGAATTTGTTGACAATGTTCCTGGAAGTGCAATTACTAACAAAACCAGAATTTCTATGAATGCTGTGTGAATTTGAGAAATGCTGCTGCTCTTATATTCTGACATGTCCAAAAGCTCTTACACATATACCCCTCTGCCAGAGAATACTTGCACATGACAGCAGGGTGTTTTCCACAGACAAGCTGTTGTGGCAACATACCACCCCACTTCCTGTTCCTTAGGAGAAGGTTTCAGACTTGTTCTATCCTGAAGTGAGATATGAAAGATCAGTCTTATCTCCTTCACTATGGTAGGTCTGAACAGAAAATGTAAAGAAACTAAATAAGCTAGAAGAGATCTCAGGACGAAGAAATGCAGTGCAAATATTGCCTTTTTAAGCACTGTATTTTTAATCACTTTGTGTCTTTCTGCTTCTGACATGGTCTGGTGCCTTGTGGTGACAAAGATCAGCAGGACTTGCCAAGTGCAGTTGGTATATGATTTGTGGAGACAACCCGGTCAGCTGAGCATCTGGACAGGCAACAGACCACACTTAGCTGGCTAAACATACCCTGAGACACACAGAGATGGACCACATCTGAGCTGGCCTAATAGCAGCACACAGAGAAGTGAGCTGCCCACTTCCAGAATATATAAATTCAAAATTTAATTTTCATTGTAAAATCTATTTAAATTTAAAAAAGAAGGCACCACCACCACCCACCCCCAATATCTGATCTACTTCATGTTCTCACCTTCAGACACTCAGTTCAGATTCAGCCCAGCAACAATACTTTTTGTTTTGTTCAGAGCAGTATGCCCTGCTCTCCTGAGAAAGAATACATAGAAAGGTAAGCACTGGGGTTATATTTCTTAGTGGATTTCTCACTCCTGTGTATCATAGGTTTTGGACATTCAAAACTGATGTACTATTAAAAAAAATTGTCATGAAGCAGAAAAACGCACATCCAATGTGCCAGAACCGCAATAAGCAAGAAAAACCTGGTTGCTGCAGAGACAAGAGCACCTTCCTTGCAGAAGCTGCAAGTAGGTAGTCTAACCTTGGTGAGCTTCTTTCAGTGTCGTCATTTAAGATGAAAATATGAGGTGAGACAGCAAAAATGCAACAGCAAGTTTTGAAAGTCAGATAAAAAGATAAATTGCTCTCTGGTCTTCCCAAACAAAACAGTTGCCTTTCACTCAAGTCTGATATGAGATCTGTTAATTTCCTCTTTTTTATTCTGTCAATAGTTTAGCTCTATTGGTTCTAAAAGGATTAAATTGCCCAGAGATGATTTTCTTGTAGCTGTCTTTACTCACACTCTTGCTTCCATATTTACTATGTTTTCTTTATGGAAACTTGAATTACTGATGTGAAGAATTTAGGATTGGGGGTTAAATTGAGCAGTTATTAAAAAAACAAAAAGTACACAAAAATGAGGGTACTGTTGGTTTTTTTAGGGGCTTGCCATTAAACTTTAACTAGCATTTTGTGAGCTCTCTTTTTCCCCTTTTATTCCATGAAGTATGATATGTTAATATTTTCCTGTCCTTTATAATGGATTTATCAATTCATGTCTAAAATCTTGTATCATAGTGACCTTTAGTAAAGACACCTGGGAAAAAACCCCCTAAAGTAAGTATTTTAGCCTCCAGAAGAGAAGTACTGGTTCTGGATGGGGATTTTTGTAATAGGGTCAAAGAGGTTTAAAATCTGACTACATGGTGAGAATAATTATCAATAGAACTGGGGCCCTCCACAGCTCTGCACTTCACAATTATAATTAATTCTGAGCAGCCCGTGCCAAAATTCCATGCTGAGTCATATCTCCATAGAAGTTGAGTGGCTTGTGCTCAGTGTAAATTGGAAAAGCACTCAGAAGAGGCAAAGACATATAATTGGTGACAGATTCACTTGCCCATGAGGTTAACAATGCTTTTACCTATTGCCAAGTTTAGCTTTCCCCTCTGGGATTTCATGGGTTGAGTATCATCAAACAGACTTGTTCCTTTGGACAGCTTGGGTCAGAAGGCAGCAAATGGCTGACAGAGACACACTTTACTCGGCGGTGAACCACCTCCCCCTGTCCCGGTGGAGGAAATCCATGAGTCAAGGCCATGCTGAATGCCAATGATTCTTTGAGGGAGGTGGCCTTGACTGGAAGAACTTCCTGAACCAGTGAAGGGGCCTTTGTTCAAATAACCCTATGCTGTGGCATGGACTGGGAAATACTCCATTAGGAAACTCATCCAACAGCACCCCTCCTCAGCCTGGATTCATGGACAGGAAGGATGATTTTGTTAACAGACCACGGAAAGTACATTTGTAGCTCAAAAACTGTCACAGAGTTCATAGTGACAGTTGAGTTGTTATTGACTGAGCCCATTATTTTGGGGCATGTTCTTGTTCAGCAGAAATCTTAAATAACAGTGCCATGGCAATGGACAGCCTAATGATGGTGATACTTAGGTAAAAATGAGTAATGAGGTTTCTTAGTAATAAGTTTTGAAACAACAGTTTCAGTGCCTGCTAGGTGGGTTGCACAGCACACAGTTCTGTTCCTGAGGAAGGAATTTCCATCCCAATCTGCATTGCTTGCCTTAATTATTAACATGAAGACTAAACACAGACAGATGGCAAAATAAACTCTGTTAGGTTGGTGTGAATCTGAAGTTCCTTCCACCAACATAACTGGGTGCAGATATTGAGCCAAAACATATAGGAAGCTCTTGATGTGAGTCTGAGATGTCACAGTTTGCACAAAAAAAGATCTGAGAGTCAAGTTCTTGGCCTCTGGGGCCTGTATATCAAACCGGAGTGGATGGTGACATTTGTAGAGATATTCTGGCTCTTTTCAGCATGCACACACATGCTTAAGTTGGGCCTCACACTCATTTTTTCTGGATCTGGCAGCTTGCTTTCTATGCTGAGCCAATAGTAGTTTTGTCTTTCAGCTGTTTACTTGTGTTGTGCCTGCAAGCTCGCCAGAAACACTCAGGATGTTCTGCCTGTGCTCTGATTTTCTGGTCTCAGCCTCTGAAATGGTTTTGCATACTGTGTGTCTTATTTCCTTTTCACCCTACTATAGATATATTTCTCTGGTAGTGCATTAATGTCAGGAGAACAGGGAAATAAATTAATTATAGATGTAGCCAAAATACAAAAGGATGCAGAGAAAGTGGACAGATTAATTCAAGCATTTTGTATTAGATATGAAAAAAAATGCAGACATGAACTCTTCTTGACAGGGTACATGAGCTCGCTCAATCTGTATAACTTTGCCTGCAAAGACTCTTACCAGGTAAAGACTTACTCATCTGGTACAAGCCATGGCTCAGCTCCCTGTGTAGTCACTGGAGGCTAATAGCCCTTCATGCGGGCTATTCATCTCGAGGGTAGAATGGGTAGGATGAATCACCTTCTGAAAACACCTTTCTCTCACAGACTATAAAAGGCTCTAGGCAATCAGCTCTGACTACAAGTATGACTTCTAGCAATCCAAAGGTAGGTGAAATGAATCACAGATATTTTCTTTGCAACATGTATGATATCTCAGAGCAATGTGCTGTTCAGCCTGCCTCCTACCCAGAGCTGCTCAAATCCAGAACTACTCAAATCCAGAGCTCTCCATCATAAGTGGAAAGGGGTCATATACTTAAGCACCCTGTAGGTAGCCTGAATGTACCTCTGTCCCTTCCTCTGCAGTTTTCATGCTACTTTGTTGATGTTTATAGGGCCATCAGAAGAAGATTGAAAATTAAATCAATGTCAGTAGCTGCGCTGGGGAAGATGTTTGAATTTGCTGCTGGCTGCTTTATGCAATTAGTATCGAAGATCTAGAAAGCAATCATGACAGGACCTGTCTCTACCAGGAGTTTAACTAGGAAGATAAGAGTGACATCTAATGTAGGGATGGACACTAAGGAATGAGCATTCAATCCTGAATGTTCCCTGCATAGAGGAAAATATTATTTATCATAACACAGGGGTATAGGTCAAGGTTTCCAAAACTTCTGGTGATTTTAGGTATTCAGCTTAAAATACTTTGGGATTAGGTCCTTTTAAGTATTTCAAACTGGGAATCCAAATCCTACTTTTGAAATTTTGGTGTTAACCACTTCTCTAACTGATGCTATGTCTCTTGTCCTTCTCAGCCTTTCCCTGCTCCCACTGAGCCAGAGACTCTTTCTTATGCAGGTTTTTGTATCATTTGATACACCAGGACTAGGATCTTGCCTGGGCCCTCTGGAAGTTGCTCAGATGCAGAAGATGCAGAGGGAGATAGGATACACACATACTCTGAGGAATGATTGTTGGTGGCCTCCTGCCTTGTTTTTTAATCCCCTTTATTAATAGGGGAGGAGAAGAGTGCGCTGCACTGAGTTGAAAATGCATAGAATATACAAACATAAAGAGATAAGACACTCTAAATAGGTAAGACACTCTGAAGAGGTAAGGTTAAAGGACTACACTTTCTTTCCTCATGTGGCTATTTCTTCCAATTGTATTTCTGTTTAAGGAACCATACCTCCTGGACAAAGGATAGAGGAACCCTTGAATGCCCTCTCTGTTTCCCTCAACCCACCACTCCAAAGGCCTCTTGACAGGGATTGATTCAATTTCTTTAATTTTCCTTGGAAATTGCTTTTATAAAATCAAGAAGTTTAGAGAATACTGGGCCCTGCTTGCTGACTTCTCTGTGTTCAGCCCTATCACTGGCAGGATCATTTTCAGAGGGAATTAGATTGGATGATTTCCTCCGTATCTTAACTGACTCACTGTGCTCTGTATTTTTCAGAATCCAGGCAGGAGTCCAAAACATCTTCATGACCCGTGTTTGCATGATGATATTAAAAATTCAAGCCACACATTCAAGTAAGTAAAGATATTTTCTACTTCTCTATGGCTTAGAGAGCACAGATATCTATTCCAGTGCCTCTTGATAGATCCTGCTATCATATCGAGATGTTGGATTGTGGGACATCTGCCTTTAGCCTCTCTCTGAACACAAGAGGGAATCATTTCCCATTCCAGGGTACGCCCTGTGAGGATTTGTCCTGCAGATACACGGTCTTTCACTTGGGTTTGGTGAAAGGACATGCAAAGGGCATGTATCTATACTCTACTTCTGCTCACCACATTTGCATTAGACTAGGTCCCAGGCCATTCCCTCTGGTGCCAAAGTGGACCTTCCAGCTGTCTAGATCCAACCTTCCTACAGATAGGCTTCACTGGCCATCAGCACACCTGTGTAAAACCAACCAGTGCCATGTAGACCCCACTCAGACTCAGACTGCAGACGCTGTAGACACTGAAGTTCAGATGTCTGTATGTCAGTGCCCACACCTAAGTTAGAAGTCTAAGCTCCAAGACAGTGGAGATCTAGTCAATGGATCAAATGGAGTCTACAGTTATTCAGCTGACCAGATGTTTACATCTCCTCCAGGAATGGAACGACTCCACAGACTTTGTTCACTCATTCATGAGGAGCTCAGTTCAGATGCCTTTAAGCCTATCCTGGAGGTTGTCCCTACAGAGTGATGGAGAAATGGGCACCATCGCTCAGCACATAGAGAGCACAGCATCTCTGTGTGCAGAGGCAGTGCCTCATTCTCTGAATTCACACTTGCACAAGTTCAACAGCCTTCCCCATTTCTCCCTGTAGACAACTAAAACTCATGAGAGAAAAGCAACGCTTCCGTGGGGCTTGCCCCCAACTAGCCTTGATTTTCATTAACAATATTTCAAAATATAAATAGAAATCTCCATGAAGCAAACAAAAGGGGTGCCTCATTCCAGTAGGTTAATTTAGTTTCCTGATCTTTGCTCAAGCTCAAACTGGTAGAATGCTGGTGCCATAGCAGCTGGTATGTGCAAGATATTTTTAGTGTCTGTAAGTCTTCCGAAATGCTATGAAGTTCTGCTCTGAAATAAATGCATTATCTTTTAGTTTGGAAAGGAGGACAGACAGAGCAATTCTTCTTCACCGCTATTTTTCCAGGAGAGGCCTTTGTCATTGTGGCATTTTGAGCCACATTAGAAATCTAAAATCCAATTTCCAGGCTTCCCTACCCCTTCTCAACAATTTGTCCTAACACCGGAGAGAAACTTTCAGACCAGAGGCTTCTGTAGGGGAAGGGGGAAGTATATACATTTATTTACACAAATAAATACTATACAAACTAAAGGCAACTATATATATACATATTACATTCCTATCAGTCAGTCCTTTCAAGCCCCTCCTTTAACTTTAGTCCAGGAGCAGCTTTTCAAGGCTGATATGTAACACAGTCTGCCGTGGGAGTGTTCTGGGCTCCTGAACACTCCCCCCTCACCAAGTTCCGGCGGTTGTTTGTTGCAGTTTCTCTCCTCACGAAGTCCAAGAAGATAGCTTTGGGTCCTTGCTCTTCTGCTGCTGGTGATTTCTCCCTCTCGGTGTCTCACCTCAGTTCATAGGTTGCTGCAGTGTAGCTTATCAAGCGTCTGTGTTCTGGAATCTTCATTCCTCCACGTCAGTTCTCAGCTGCCCCCGGTCAGCTTCGGCAGGCAATTCCCGAGCTCTTGGCTCGCCTCCAATTTCACCTGGTATTCTTCTCCCGAGCACTGAGCTGATTTATCAGCCCGTCCACTTGGCTCTGCTCAAATGCTGAGCCTTAAAATCCACCCCCCGCCAGCCTAAATGCAGTGGGGGGAAAAAGCCCCCTAGCCTTGGCCACAGGCAGCTCAGTTCAGTTATGCACTGTCCCAAGCATCCTGCAGCTGCAGGGGGGGGGCGGGAAAGAAGGGCTAACCTCCTCCCTCTTACCTCAGGTGCTGTGAAATTCTTCTTTCACAGCACACACTCCAAATACTGACTCTAATTCTAGCCAAAGGCTGAGTTTGGGGGTCGCAGGGCTCCCCTCTCCCCCCCGGAGGAGAAGAGAGGGAGCCCAGCCACCCTCTGGCCTTGTCCACCTACACGCAGCAGACACCAACAGCAAAACAACCGAGACAGAACTTGCCAACAGCTTCCGGTGCTGTGATATATGATTTTGAGCAGAAGCGAACGACATGAGTGGTGACTGGCTCTCCAGGGAACACTGTCCTGGCACCCAATCACCTCTGAGCCCCTCAGCCTCTCAGGGGGGCCAATCTCAACCTATGACAACCATGTCATGCCAGGTAAGTGCTCTCTCACCTGTACTGCACCTGGCCAGGCATGCCCTGACTGTCTTGCTTGGAGGAAGACTGAATAGAGGACACTTGCCGAGGCAGAGTAGTCACATGCAGGAATCCATAATGCAAAATGCCTCAGTTTTTCAGCTCCGAGCCTTCTCCCCATTTTTCCCCTCTGAAATGGCAGTGTGTTTCTACATGTCAGGCTTTGGATGAAATGGATGGTGAGCGGTTACATGAGCAGCACATCTGGCAGGTCTGACCAGTAGAATGTTGACAGGCTTCTTGGCTAGGCTCAGAATAGTACTCCCTTTACCAGGGCAATCAAAGTTAGGAAAAGCTGTAGAACCAAGCCTAAGCTACTTGTGAGCCACACGTGTGTCTAGAAATACTCTGCATTGAATTCAACATATGATTTGCATTATCTATGCTTAAAAGTGCTTGAGATACAAGATCTTGTTTGATGTTTAAAACCCATCCACTTGCAAAGAGGCAGCCCTGGTTGTTCATTTGAAGATCAGGATTTATCTTCTGTATGTGTGTATGTATTACTGTGAGCATTGCATTGTTGAGGGCAGGAGGAATCATAATAGAATTTAATGATTGCTACCTTTAGTCCTAAGGCTTTAACTTGATCGTATCCAAGTAGCAATGGTTATGCAGCTGGTGCCTGTATGCAGTGACAGATACTTTATAAATATCAGACAGAAAATAATTGAGAAAACATTTAAAGGGTCAGATGAACATCATATTTTTTGGTTTACCATTTTTTGTTAGGTATGTGTGAAACAACTTTCTTTCCCAGCTATTATGAATATAATTACAAAATTGCCTGGTGTTTCTATTTCAGAAATTTCACCCATTGTCTTCTTTCCACCCCCCTAGCCCCCAGCACATGCACATATAAGCTTCACAATTTGAAACCCTTTCACTCTGGATGAAATTCTGATCCCGATGTTGAATTTGATTATTTTCAAGTAAATCTGGCATCATACCTTGACTAATATTCTTTGGGATTTACAAAGTTGCATGAATATATCATTATTAAATCTCATAATTCTTTCTTATATGATGTATTTTATACTTATTTTTCCTATTGATGAGCTAGGTAACATCAAAAAGGTAGGTTGAACAAGAGGAAGAAGAGAAAAGATGTTTCATCAATAAACTTTTAAAAATGGTGGGATTTGACACAGAATAATTTACTTTAATAGTTTAATCATAATATGAAGCTATTACTGCTTTTAAATGAGGCAACATAGTCTTTTACCAGAGTTCTTCAACAGGGAAGTGCCAATGAAAATTTTTAATCAAGAAGAAGAGTGCAAAGAGGGAGAGAAACGTACTATTTCTTATGCTGCAGAAGTTTAACAGTCCAAAGAGGAAAAGAAGAATGGACACAAATTCAGAAAATTGAGCATTTCATAAAGATAATGAAGTGCATTCAATGATTTACAGAAATGAGGAAAATTGCTTACAATTTTCTCTGCCACTTTGGGATTTTTTTTCATCTACCAGAAATATTTTAGTGATAGCACACATTATAGCCTTGAAGTCAAAGAGGGATGAAGATGGATGAGTTGGATTGTTTTTTATCTTGCCATTCACACAGGGCAATTGTCTGTGAACTAAATCAAGGCAAGTGGCTGTATTTTATACAGGTGTAAACGACTGAGGGATACTTCTCAAGTGTGATTCAACTGTCATATTTTGGATGTCTATTTTCAGATGAGATGAATTGCACTGCAGAGATGCCTGTTTCTTCTTACTGATTATAAAGGGAGCCTGGGGTGACAAGCTCAGATAATGGGAAAACATAACAAAAATTTGTAAGAGAGAATTTGAGAAAAAGTGCATGAGCAAGCAATGAAAGAATGCATCATCACTCTTTCACAGGCTGAAGCAAAATGAATATTGCATGCACCACTGCCATCTCATGTTTAGTAAGTGTTAATCTGAGTGTATCATGTTAAAACAGTCTACCAAAATGATTCATGTCATACACAGGAACATGTGCACACTCACATATGTTCTTCTCTATGCTGTTCCCTAGACAACACAAGATGAAGTTTCACAGGACACAAAGATCTGTTCAATGTTGTCATGAAATTGAGAAGAGAAATCCTGCTGGGATATTGTGCAGAGTGTGTGAAATTAAGGTAAGGTGAGAGAACATCCTCTTTATCTCCTGTACAAGTATCAGAATGAGTTATGGGTCTCAGCAGTACAGACACTTTCCCACGAGGGAGACAGACTGCTGAGTACAAATATTGTAAGCAGTGAGTCACCAAAGGTGATGTCATTGATTTATGCAAGGATTGCAGAGTTCAGATTTGGTGGGAGAAGTTTTCTTGTCTAAATGCAACCAGACCATGATATGCAGTGAGTCTATCTTCTTCTGATTGTTGCAGACCTTTTGCTTAACTTATGTTTGTGGTGCATTGGGTTATCTGCTCAGGAAAAACATGTATTCTGGATCTCCCTTTCTTTCTTTCAATTACTTTGTGTACGTTTGTCCTGAAAGAAGGTTGGTTTTTCAGCAGTTATGTAATTGCTGTGATTGTTTATACAACTAGAGGAGGAGACAAGAATTGTCCTGTTAGCTTCCCAGAGAAGTGTCTGAAGTGAAAAAATGCAACACATCTTTGGTAGATGGTTCATGGGACATTGACGTCTGGAAGGATGATGAAGAGGAAGAAACAGTTTATTCTTTGTCAGAATGATAACTCCTCAGATTTTAGATATACGCTGTTGATAGGTGTCTACTACCACCACTAATGTTTATACACATATACACACATACACAGACATATATGTACACTGGCTAAAGAAAAGATCCCAGTTTCAAGGATCATTGATCTAGAATGTGTCAAAATTCATGTACAATACATATCTGCATATATTCCCAGATGTGCTACAGTTCAGTGTTTTTGGAGGACTGTCTTTGGCTTCTTTTTGTTCTTTGTGAACTTTTCTACCGGTCAGAGACAGGATTTCAGTAGGCTGAGGCAGCCAAGTTGCCGCCATTTCTACCAAGCCACATGAACTGCAACTGTTGCTCTTCTGTGTTCCTGGGAATATTTATAATGAAGAAGGAGTCATCTCAGAGGTCACTGGAGAGAGGTAGTCTCCAGCATTATACAAAGAGATTTTGTATAGCAATAAAAGCCATGTTTGCATTATTGTATGCAGGATCTTTTTCTGTCACATTTTCACAAAACATGTATTCCGGACTTACTACAAACTCCATAAACCATGTTGTGGGCAGGAATTTGGCCTTGGAGAGCAGTTTCAATACGATTACTAAGATTTTCTGATGTTTTGCTTTTATATTTACTTTGGGAAATTAAAATTAATTTTATCATTTCTAGTTTGCATGTGACAGTTCCTGGTTTCAGGTGGGCAGATTTCATTTTCCTTGTGACACTATGTGGCTCTCCCTTGGAACATGAGTATAAACCTGTTGTTTTTACTTTGGTAAGGTTGTATTTACTGGACTAAGATGAAAAAAATTACTTTCAGGCTGTTTCATAGAAATGTTCCAAACTACTCATTAGCTTATGCCTCTTTCCTTACCAGAATAAAATAGCTAGTCACATGTCCTAGTTAGGACAGCTGAGACCAGTTCATCATGGGATGGGTGTAACCCAAAACTGTGTATTCTATAGCCTTCCATGCCATTTCCCAGAAATTGTTAGCAGTAGAGGCCTGTAGATATTCCTGAGCATCCTCATACCCTTTTATGGAATTCCCGCTCTGAGGGGAGGACTGAGCATTCCTGTCTGAATTGGAGAATATATAAATTTGGAGTTTTGGAACCTTTTTACCACTCGTGGGATCCAGAGGAAGGCTGCAGCTCATCACTCTCAACCAGCCTGAGACCACCACCCTCAACTGGACTGCAATCACCATTTTTGACCAGACTGCAACAGCTCTCCCACCAGCAGGTTTTTCCCCTCTCCCTTTACTTTGGACTCAGGGGTGGGCCCAAGGAACACCACTTTGTTCATGCCCCAGGGTGCTGGGTTATACATTTGGGTTTTGTGGGTTAAGACCAATTGTTTGTTTGTATAATTGTACTTATTGTATTATTTTATTAAATTGTTATTCTGACTTATAATCTCTCTTTTGAGTTGAGTTCATTTCCCCTGCTGGTTAACTTTTAAACCAGCACATCACATTTTCAGTTAATTCTTTTGATGAAATGTGTAATGAGAATGTATGTGTGGGCAAAGAAAAATGTTGTTTCACTGAAATTTCCTTGAAAATCTGAAAATACAGCTATTTTCTATTTTCCCATAAAAATTATCCCATGAAAAAAATTTGACAAGTTTTTACAAATCAGTTTTGTTAAGATATTTTGTTTTGTGGAAAATAAAAATAATTTTTTATTAATCAACTGACACTCTGGGACCAGTTTATTACTGATAAAGAAGGTTTCTGAAAGTACAAACAGAAAAGCATCTAAGACCTCCAGCGAGGCTTTTTATCCCAGCACCATTTATACCTCTCAAAATTCTCTCCATGGTCTTAGTGTCTTTATTTTGTCTTGTTATGTTCTCTTACAGAGAACTTGTAACTTACTTTTGATCCTGTTTATCTGGAGAAGCTTTGGGCTGAAGACAGAAGATTCTGCTGTGCGCTTGCTTTCCACTCCGTGTTTGATGAAGAATTGGGGCAGTATATTTGGGTTGAACATGGAACTAAATTTTTATTTCAGAGAAACAAGTCTATGGGTGGGCTCCTTACCTGGCACAAATTACCCCACCTTACTGTGAAATTGATGTAGGCTCTTTCTTACCTAAGAAATCAAAGAACACCACATTGTCAACCTGATGCTTGAATTAATGTACCTGAGAAATTCAAAACAGCTTAGTCAGCATTCCTAAAATTAGTTGTATTTCAGAACTTAAAGACTGGGGTTTCTCGATCATTGGAGAAACCTCCCCTCCCCTCCCCTCCCCTCCCCTCTTCTCTTTGAATTTTTCCTTTCTCACCATGGTATCAGTCTTTCCTACTCTCCCACATTCACACACATCTGCAGACACACACTGTGGCATTATCTTACATATCTTATGAAAGAGGGCTTTTTTAAATCCTTATTCATAAATTTTCTTCCCTCAGCTGTGTAGCAAGCAAGCAGATATGAATATTCAGGAGTTCACATCAGACATGTGAAAAACAGGGTCCTCTTTATATAAATATTTTTCTGCCACCCATCTGTGAGTTACCTTCTCCATTTTCAGCAGGAGAAAATCTATCACTAACTTTGTTCTCAAAAGCAAAAGGGGAAAATGAATCTCATGCATGGAGAAAACAGTCCATGCTGAAGATCAGAAGTATCTTCTTACTTGAGTCTTTGGAGGAAATCAGGGAATGAAGAAGATAAAAAAACTCCAACAGACGCAAACCCAAATCCAAACAACACAAAAGTAACCAACAAGCAAAAAAATAGAACAACTTAAGATTTTGTGTATATATGTTTTATATTAAAAAAGTGTTATATGGAATATCAGCTCTTCTGGAGATATTTTTTCCTGTTAGCACCCTCCATTCCCAAGCACCTGAGATCCTAAGTGTAATCTTCAAATATGATCAGGGTTTTTTGCATGGTCATGGCTACTTCCAGTGAAAACCTTAGTGCTGACTTCAGTGGGAACAAAGAAGAGTTGCCAATGAACACACTAAAAAATCTTTTCATTAATGCATCATTACAAACAATGTTAGCTCCACCCTTGTTCTTCTTTTGAAATGTCTTGCCCATGCTCCCATGAAAATAACAGTTGCTGGAAAAATGTCTGAAAAACCTTCCAAGTGTCTTTGACTCTCCTCCATGAAAAACGTACCGCATTTATTGTGTCATAGGGTAGGGACTGGAGATAACGGATTGCATCAAGGATAGGATATGTTTCCTAGAAAGCCTTTTGGGTGTACAGAGCTCTTCCTAGGTGGCTAGTTATGGTCTTCTCAGATTCTGTGGCCAGGTGCAGCAGCCAGACTCATGCAGGAGTCAATTGTCTACATCCAGGGCATGGAAAAAAGGAAAGAGCATAGTGTTTCCAATGAATGTGATACAGCTCTCTCTGTGGGGGAGTGTGATGAGCAGAGACACAGCTGTACCTCAGCCTGTGCAGAAGGCTTTACTCAGTTGTTTAGACCAGCCTGCTATTGCAGAATTCTTTCCAAAGAGTCTTGGGATAAGTACTAATAGATGTGTCTAAAAATATTAAGCATTGCTAGATTGTGTTGTCTCTATCACACACTAATTCGTGGTTTGGGAAGGTGTAAAGGAGAAAAATGTGTGTGTTGGTAGCGTCATTGGCCCATGCTTTTATTAAAAGGATGTGTGATCTGGATGGAGCCCATGCAATGTATGGTGCACCTGTGCTCCCCCAAGCTTTGCAACTTGGTGTAACTAGAAGAGCTGAAGGCAAAACTCCTTGACACTGCACCTCACGATGTGACAAGAAACCTTTTCCCAACGAGCCAGTGACACCTGGCAGAGACAAAGCTTTCAAACCATCTGGAGAGGAAAAATGGAAGAGGTCCCAGAATTTGGAGGCAGAAAAGACAGACAACCTGCTGTATGCCATGCTGCCAAAACACATTAGGTTAAGGAAGCTTAAGGAACCAGCTTAAGGAAGGGAAAAAGGTGGATGAAGGCATTGCAGGTTCCTTTCTTGTCCTCTGCTTATGGTTCTCCTAATATGCCTGGTCTTAAACTTTGCAGCTCCCTTTATAACAGTGTATTTACCAGAGCAGTTCCAAGGTATCCTTTTTCTCCACATAATGAATTACAGCACCCAGAGCATACAAGCATCATCAGGGACACTTGCAGCTATGATGATGGGGAACAGATGCCTGCCCATGAAGAACAGGCCTTGCCTGGGAACTCCAGCTATGAGAGTTGCATCATAAATTCATGCCTGAGTACCACTGATACAAAGCTTTTTAAAAGAGAACCCTTTTATAAAGAAGTCGAAGTAGAAGTCAAAGTAGGAAAGGAGGACATTTCTGGCAAGAGTATTGCTTGATCTTCAACCTGGAATATACCAACTCAGCAAAGTCCCATACAAAACTTGCTAAGCAAGCCCTTTTCAGCCACTCCCGCTAGAGGTGTCTGACTGCTTCTTGCTTAGCACACGTAATTTACTGCCCACTTTGCATGCGTTTATTTGCATTAGAATTCTGAGCTTCAGTGTGTCTGCACAGAACGGTGATCACGAATTTGAAGTTACTGCTGCAAATTTATGCCTTTAATTCTCCACTGATAATAGGTGTTCAGAGAGATTCTGTGTTTATGGGTAAACTGAGAGGCACCAGAGTGCTTTTAAATTCCTGGGTCCAGATCCATGCCTCACTCTTCCCAACTCTACAGTGCACTGTCTCCCTTGTCTCTCTACCCCTGCTCACGGCTTTCCATAGTTAGGAAAAACCACTGAGTGGGAAGGGAACTGAGATACTTTGTTAGGAGGTCCCCAGTTTGTCACTCCACAGCACACATCAACAGCACAAGCATGTAAGTTTTCTTTGGTTACAGCCTGATGTTAGCATGAGGCTGTGGGCCCAGAACTCTGTGGCTCTGGACTCTTGCATTTCTTCAGGAAAATCCTTTCTATAAACAGGTGCAAAATAGAAATGACCCAAATTCTGTCCAGCATGGCTGAGGATATTAGAATACTCAGTCTAGGATGTTAAAAGAAACTTTGAAGTTGAGATGTCCACACTTCAATCAGTTTAATTCAGCTACCAAACACGGGAAAATGGGAATCTTTCCTATCCTTACAAAAAGCTTTTCTTTAGCTATTAAACCAATTAATAGAATTTTGGCAAGTTATAGAAATCTCTTGTCAAAGTCTGTTACTGACTTAGTCAAATAAGAATAGAAGCCTTCATGGAGAAATGTACATCTAAGAGCTGACTTCTTCCTCACGAGAATTTGATTCCTGCACAGTACTCTTCAGTGATGTTATAACAATCACAAATATCTGCTTTGCCTGGGAGCCCATCCAAATGGTGGATACGATGAATTCAATGTATTCCAAGTTTGATTCATTTGGCAATGTCCATAGAATTTATAAAGTAAATGTTTCGATTACTGCTTTCTTTGGTGGGTAACTTACGTGTATGTTTTTTGTTTGTTTGGCTTAGTGCAATGGTGAGCTTTCTTCCGTCTAACCAAACAGAACCTGACTTGATCATAGGAAGTGAAACTGGCTCAATAATTGAGGTGAACTAAGTTCCTTCAGAACTTCAGATATTACTTCTTGTAAACACACTTTTTTTCTCTTCAATGCTTTGAAATAAAAATTCAGAGATCTTTTCAACTTCCCTTTCACTTATCTATATTAAAAAACCCCAAATTAAAATTTTGTCACTGGGAAATCTTTGACATATATATAAAAAAATTGCTTATCCATGCTAAGACTAACTACTTATCCTTCCAATGGCTGAGCACCCATGCCTTCAATGGAAATAGAAGAACTTGGCCCCTCAGAAGACTGGGCTATTGTCTGAGTCCTTCTCACCTCTATGGGAGCTTTACCATTAGCTTCAATGAGTCATAGGAATTGCGCATTTTTTGGCTGTAGAATTTCCTGCTGTCAGGATGAAACGAGGAGATAAACACCTGATGATTAGAAGCATCACAGTCCCCATCACAACCTGTGCACTAGGAGCAGTCAGTCTTGCATTTGGTATGGGAATTGCCTCTCAAGAGATCATGAACCCTGTGGTTGAGGAGCCCAATCAGGTAGATAGGACTGAAATCTTGCTTTGAAACTGATGCTATAAAATCATAGACATTTAAGCAAGACAATGTCAACATACTTGCACTTCAGGTTCATATTAACGTTAAATACTAGGCTGAACTCAGGCTCTGGGACTGTAATTTTGCAATAGGAAGAACTGTGCAGTCCAGAATCCAACAATGCACTAAAACATGCATTTAATGCTAGTCAAGAAGTCAGTTCACCAACAATTTAGAGAAACAAGTACTCAGAAACAAACTCCGTCTTTATTGGTATTTATGTTTAGGGATAAGAAGAAAGTAATTTAGTAACACAAGATAATTGATGTAATGATTTATTTTGCACTTGTTCCTTGCTTATAAGAGCTGTTTATGTAAGGAAATGTATTAAGTTTTTAATTGAAAATATGGAATTTTACAACTCTTCATTGGACAGCTAGAAAATCATAACATTGATTGTATATACACAGAACACTGACTTTAGCATGCTCTCTTGTGAGGAAGAGAGAACAGTTCAGTGGAGAGGTGTTCAAAGTGATGTTTATCATGGGTGCAATGGGGCAGTAATGCCTTCTTCTCTTCTGCCAATTGCTGCCACCTGTGTGACAGTCACAAGATGATAAGAAAATAACTAAACTGCTACAATCTCATTCCTCTTCTCCTTACAAATACTGGCCTCCCTGCCATCAGTCCAAGCTGATGTTTCTTCAAGGAAGTGCACAGGTTCCTACAAAGGAGTAAGATGTTATTTAGGCCCTAGAATGCAAAGTGGGGACCAGCCTGTTCAAGCTTTTGTGGGGCATGGTTGTTCAAGGAGGACAATATTCTTGGTAGTGACAACGAGAAGTTGATAAGATGTATTATACTTCCTTTTTGATTCTTAACAATTGACCAGACTTTGGATCTACTCTGGACCAGTGCTGTTGATGAGAAAAAATCAAAGTACCACTTTTTTGGAGACACTGTCAACAGAGCTTCGTGGACAGAGAGTCAGAGTCTTCTCAGGAGCATCCACCTCAACTCAGCAGCTTTCAGGTAGTAAAAATGATGTGCAAATAGAACAACCTACCATAGTATTTTCTTTCTAATCACTTTTGGCTACAGCAATCATACAACAGGGGTCATTTTGTAATTATCTACAGTAGGCTGTTTTGGAGATTTCATTTTGGGCATGTCCCTAGGATCAGTGAAATCAGCATGAGTCACTGGAAAAAGGTAGGTGCTTTAGGGGGGTAATCCAACATGTCTAAGAGAGACATCAAGGGAAGCTCTAAGTGGAGGTGTGAACAGTGCCACCCACCCATACATACCATGTGAACAGAATTATTTTCACATTACTTAATATTTCCACCCACCACCTAAAATCCAGGTGTTTAGATGAAGGAGCAAGATCCTTCTAACCCTCACCTTGTAAAAATCCTAGCAATTGCTTTACTCACACAAGAGTCAATTGTTGGCAGACAGATCCAGACCTCTCGGCAGTAGTGTGCTTCCCTGCCTGGACAGGTTTCCGTGGGTTCAAGGCCTCTCAGAGCAACAGGGTGCACTGAGTGAGGTAATAACTTGGAAAGGGTGTAACATCCACCGCCTTCTGTGTTTGGACTTTTTTTGCTGGCAGGCTCTACTTCTCTTTCTACTTAGGCTTTTACCTGGAGATATGTGATCTACATAGGACCTAAAGAATCCTCGAGCATCTTAAACTTGTGCTCTCTAGCGCTGCTTGGAAGGGGTTCTGCAAGACTGGAGCATTACAGCAGTGCTACATGTGGAACAAAAAAGTTGGAACCAGGTTTTCTGTGGATATGCAACAAAGTGAAAGCACAGAATAGAGGTAAAGAAGGCAAAATATATAGAGGATGCAGAAAAGTTGCTTGGGCACATAAACATGAGTTCTTTGCAGGTATATATAGATTTTGTGCAATAATTGAGGCAACTCCCTTGAAAGCAAGGATTTAGGATTTACGCTTAGCCATCCCTGCAGAACAAAAAGGAACCTATTTCCTAGTAGTCTTGATTCTGGTTTCCTATTTTATACTTAGGGCCTCCAGCAGGAACGTGTTTTCTCAGATTTATGATTTGCACATTTTTATTGCTCATGGTCTTTCAGAATAATTCACAGCTAAAGCAATTTTTGGGGCATCCAAAAGAGCAATGCTTAAAAATAAAATTTCCATGACCTGCAGTGATTTAGTACCTGGCACAAATCCTAACCAACCCTAAACTCAGCAATAAATAACTTACAAGAACAGCTTTCTTACTGTGGCATTACTTCCTCCCCTAGTGAACAAATAGAGTCCGACTCTGCATTTCACACTCAGGCAAAATTTCTGTTGATATTAGTGGGACTTTTGCCTCAGGAGTCCAAAGTCTGGTCTGCAGTTATCATAGTAGTGACACAGTGAATTGAAGTTGTTCTGCTCTGCTCCCTGTTAAAACTGAGGTTCTCAGCTGGCTCTTGCTTACTGGTCACATTTGGCATCACTTCAGTGACATAAGGGCTAAAGTTTCTTTTTCTCAGTTACATTGATTTTTTTTGAGAATGGCAGTGGAAGGAGGAGAGGAGAGACAGCAAGCACTCAGAGGCAGGAATAGCTGAACATGTCTTGAAATGGTCTGGGTGAAACAGTAGACAGACATGCAGAAGGACAAGGGAGCAGGCAAAGACATTTGCAGTGGGTCAGAAGCACAAATAGAAATTTTCTGTGGGGTGTAGGAGAAGGAAGTTTGAGGGATAATTTAGGTTTAGTACATGACTACAATGTCTGGTTTTGAGCCCTTTTGCAGCCCCAGGACATGGAACATGGACTGCCCCCCCCAACTTCACATGCACCAGCCTGTACTTGCACAGACAGATGTGTCTCCTTGTGCCATGTACACCCTGCCTTCTACCAGTGGGAGCCAGACAAAATCTGTAACTAAGACATCTCTGCCCCCAAGAAGAGGGGATTTCACTGCATCATGTGCTTAGCAACTTGTCTTTGAAATGCCCATGGATGGAATGTTTACTCCTACCCTGCAGTAAACAAAATAAATGTCAGCAATGCACCATGAAGTGTCTCATGACCCTCGGTCCAGTTGCAAACACAGTGTCTGTTCATTAGTGCATATATCACTGCAGGCAGGGATGAGACCTCACCAAAGAGAAAGACTGAAATACAGACAAAACAGGAGCATCTGTGGCAGAAAGCAAGTCAGCAGATCCCTAGCAAGATGAAAAGGCTATTGTTTCTGGTGAAGACAACTGTTTTGAATAGTTTTGAACCTCAGGAGTGTGAAAACAGTAACAGATTTATGAATTCTTCCTCAATGCATGCAGCCACCAGCCTTTAGCCAGCACACGTAAGAAGCACAGATCTTACACGTGTTGAGCCTGCTGGGGATAGTGCCAGGATTGAGAGGACAGCTAAGCTCATTTCCCACTTCTTGTGCCCAAACTACATATGGGAATAACAACATGAAGTTGGAGGAACACAGTCAGATCAAAGGTCCATCTAGCTCAGCATTCTAGCAGGAGCTGATAGAAAATCCTTAGGGAAGATCTTTAAGAATGGGAAATACAGAGACTGAGGCTCTGTTTGGCATCCTGTTCTGGCTTCCAGCAATCAGCAATTTAAAGGCTTTCTAGGCCCAGGGTTGTGTCCAGACCACCAAGTTTAACAGCCACCATGGACTTACCCTCTCTGAATCTGTCTAATCCCTTTCTGGACCCTTTACTCCACAGCTCTGTGATAGCTGCACACACAAACCCAACTTGGCAACTACATGCACGCCTTTGTGTGGATGTGAGGATCCAAGCAAGCCTGTACTCATTAAAGGAAAAGAAACTGTAAGAAAGCCAAGTCCTTAAAAACCTTTCTTACCTCCCACTTTTGAGGCCAGTTTCCTGGCTCCTCAGGGCACTACTGATTGTCACTCCTGCTTTTTTCCTTCTCTAAACCCTTCTGGAGGCAGGTGTTGCAGGAAGCCTGGGTAGTGAAGTGGTCACTATTATGGAGCACACTGATGATGAGCAGCTGCTAACCACAAGCAGCACTGCCAGCAGTGAGTATGTCAGAGGCTTGTTTTAAAATGGTCCTGATACTTTATTTCACATGAGGGGAGGTGGGCTGAGGATGATCCATATGAGCCTAGTAAAGCCATCATCTGGATGCTGTAGCAAATAGCTCCCCAAGGGCCAGATTTCTTTTCTACAGCATTTATGTCCTCCACTCTTCCTGATGACCCTGGGAGAGAAGGAACTAAGTCCCTTTAAAATCTTTTGCTTTGGCTTTGCTACTGGAGTCCCCACATCTCAAATAAGTTACTTCATCTTGAGAGACTGGAGGAGAGGTAGAAGCTGTGGCTTTGTTTGCTGACTTGGGTTTCTACCTGGTCCCTGTCTGTTTCTAGGGCAAAGACTCATTATTGCCAATGTCAGTGAAAAGTTATGCTCCAGGCTGGTAAGATTACACAGTAGCAATGGGATTTGGGAGCAGGGATTTATGTTAGTACTAAACCCAACCATAAGCTAAAGGGCATCACTACTAGGTTCCCACCACAGCAAGCCATGCTAAACACCAGACTTCCAGTTTTGCACTATGCAGGACCCACAAGTTGAAGCAGTTTTATAATCTGATTTGGCCTCATTCTGAACACTTATACTAAACACTTCTTCCATTTAATACAGTACTAATCTTTTCTGGTCACAGCAGAGTTCACACCTTTATAGGTTGATGATGAATGACTGTGAAGGTCATTTACATGGTGTAGAACAAACAATCACCTGCCTCTCCATTAGCCCTTTGCCCTGCAGCAGCTTCACTTCAAAGGTACAAGTCATCTTCATCACTGAGTTTTCAAGAGTGTTTTTGAAGACTTTGGAGTCTCCGAGAGACATCGTAAAATTGCTATTGGCTTACATGAGAAAATGAGAGTAGAAGAGTCAGAAAATTCCAAGGAAAATAGTGGATCTAAGAATGCGGACACTTTGTGCTGCTACAATATCTCTCCTGAGCTCTGGTCTGCTGAGTGATGGTCACAAAACAGAAGAGAATTGTTCCCTAGGCTTTGCACTCTGCTTCTTTGACCTAATACAGTCCTTCAAGCCACTTCACATGTGTTTGCTGTGCATGGTTATGCCCCACTCCATCTATCTTCCTCCATCTTCCATAAGGAAATTTCTAGCAGGCTTTTGCCAGAGGTTTTTGGTTTTGTTGCCTTTTTTGTAGTTTTTGCAATATGGCAGATGACAAAAGAAATCAGAGGCAAAGTAGCAGCTCTTTCAGACAGAGCTGGATGCAACGCACCAGTCCTGCCAAGGAGAACAAGCAAGTCCCACAGGACAGCACACACATGAAATCATCATAGAGTCATTGAATGGTTTGGGTTGAAAGGAACTTTATAATCTAATTCTACCCCCTCTGCCATGGGCAGGAACACCTTCCATTAGACCAGCTTGCCCAGTGTCCCATCCAGCCTGGCCTTGAACAATTCCAGGGACAGGTCATCCAGAACTTCTCCAGGCAACGTGTACCAGTGTCTCACCACTTTCACAGTAAAGAATTTCTTCCTAATATCTAATCTAACCCCAAACTCTTCCAGTTTAAAGCCATTTTCCCTTTTTCTATCACTATATATCCTTGTAAAAAATCATCCTCCATCTTTCTTGTGAGCCCTCTTCAGGTACTAGAAGGCTGCTAGAAGGTTTTCTCTTCTCCTGGCTGAATAGCCCCAGCTCTCTCATCCTGTTTTCATAAGTGATCTGCTCCAGCCCTCTGATCATCTTTGTGGCCCTCCTCTGGACTTGTTCCAGCAGATCCACATCCTTCTTATGTTGGGGGTCGCAGAGCTGGATGCATCACTCAAGAAAATGTCAGCTTTACCAGAGTTTTCTGCTGGGGTGGCTAACAAGCTAGATCTGTTCACATCGAGTACTGTTAGGAGATTTTCCTGGCACTTTTTTAACACCTCTTTTTCTTCTCACTTTGTATCTGCCAGCAGCTAGAGCCAGTTGGCTTAATGGAGAATGAAAAAAAGGAACAATGAAGACTGGCTTTCCAATTAGCAATGGCAATGGACATCCTAGGATTAGTGTTTTGTCATAATATATGGAAAACAAGAAATAATACATTGCAGAAAGCCTGATATTGAGCACTTTAATGAAAACAGATTATGAGTTTTAGGTTCCAGATTTCAGGAATGCCAATACTGTGTAATAAAGGTAAACAGAAGTGTTCAGTGCTTTTGCTCTCAAGTCCCAAAATGAAAAAGGATGAAGTATTATTCCCTATATTTTAAAAATCAAATACAGTCTAGAGCCTTTCTCTTTGGCTGCTAAAATAAAGTTAATGATGATCTGTAATGTCATGACACAGTGATTGCCCTTAAAAGAGGAAAGGGCTCCCAAAATTCGGTTTGCTAAGAGACTATTTTAATAAAAAACATACAATATGAAGGCAGGTGTCCACAAGCTGGATCTGAAGCCACAATTCAAGTCCTCTGAGCTATACAGAAGATTTAGAGTAACACTGACCAAGGATTTTGGCTCCCTATCCTTGACTTCATTCACAAGTGAAGCACAGCACAAAGTTAAGCATGATGAACCAGAGGTCTGGTAGTAGGTGACCCATGTAGCACTTTGGCTAAGAAACTGAGATTGTGTTGTCCTAGAAAGTCTGGAACAGCACGTACCTAGGAGTTATTACTTACATCTATAGCAGAAATTTTCTACCTGAAGTCTTTGTGACCTGTAGAGACCAGGAATGCCTCTTGTTAGCAGACCTAAACTCACTATAAAGCAGTGTGTCCTTCCCTTAGAAAAAATGTTGAGGGATCTGCAAACAGGGAAGAAAAAGTTGAAAGCTGTGAATTTAAAGAATTGATGAGAGCTATGATTTCTGGCCCTGACACCTGCATCTCATGGTGATGAGTTCTGTCACTCCTTGATGCCTGCACAGACCCACCTGACTATTTTGCTAATGATTTCTTCCTTTCCTGCTGCAGCCATTCCTAAGGTCAGACCCTATAAACAGCTTATGGTAACTTGGTTACTCCTTGACACAATTTAGCCCCTCCACTGACAAAAAGACTTGGCAAGGGTCAGGACATGATCAGAAGAAATCTGGGGCTCTCATCCTCCAAAATCCTTTCCTTTCTCTTAGGTCATTTGTAGAAAAGGTTCCAAAAGCACTGCCAGGCCTGTTATTGGGAGATAGAAGAGTACAAAAGTACTCATGGTTCCTGCAGAAGTGGCAAGCACTGACTCACGTAGTCCCATCTCCATGAATGCATTTTTACCCTCCCTGATCGGAAACCAAGTGAAGGCAGTGCTGAGCTATGGCTATCTATTATTATGGTCTGTTTTATCTGGCTGTGTTAACCACATTCACACAAGTTCCAGAGTTATGTATCCCAGCAATGTGCCCCAGCCCACAACAGGTCCTGTAGAGGTACCCTGAGAGGTGTCATGGCCTGCACTAGGCTGGGCATCCAGCAGCAGGGCATTAACCTGGCTCAGATGAAGGATACAGAGAATAGGGGACAGAGGGAAAGTCCTGATGCCATCTCATCTTTTCACTCTTCTGAGAGATGCAGAGATGAGTTTAGAGAGGAATAGGGTAACTGTGGCAGGCCTATGGGCCCTGATGGGGCTGGAGAAACAAGACACCTCTCAATAGCACTGTAGTGGATCACAGCAAATCCCATGTTGTGGACCAGCTCAATGGGTCAGGCGAGAAAGGGACCAGGTGTGGTTGGATGGCCACAGCTGTATGGTGAATAAGCAGCCAGTGACAGGAAGAAATGGACTCTGAGCTTTAGGAGGGAGATGTTCAGCTCTAGCAGCTGAGAGCTTCTAGCTCTTTGTTATGGCTTATGCTTGGTTGTGCTATTCCATGTATGCGTTAAATGAAGCAAAAGCATTTGTGTCTTCTGGCATCTGGTGTTAGGGCTACAGTACCTTTGAAGGATATTCCAAAGAAGTTCTTCAAGCTCTTCCACAATTTATGAAAAAAAGAGCTTGGCCTCCTATTCTTGGAAGCAGGTTGTCTGTGTCCAAATGACACATGGGGAAAAGATGAGGATTTCATAGTCACCAAATCATTCACTTATTCTTCCTAAAGGGAAGAACTTTCACCTCCAGGGTTGAAGAGGGGTATCGATTTTGAACCTTAGGGATATTTTACTTTCTCAGATACTCCATTTCTACATCCTGCTCACTGTCCTACCAGAGGGTGCCACCATGAACAGAGAATAGGTGATTAAATGTTTGCATTATTTATGCTAATTATAACAGTTGGTGGCTAAGCTGCATTCCCTTGCAATGTTAAAGCACGAAACCTCTCCCCTAGGACACCCAAGTACCTTCTCCAGTTATCAAAGACAGCATGTCAGATGGTCAGGTGATAGGGCAAAGGTTGCAGCCTTAGACGGCAGGAGGACTCATTTGGAAGCAGGAGACCTGCTAGCAGGACACCCTTCAGCTGTTTCGTGGCCATCAGGTGATGAGCAAGCTCCTGAGACATGAGGTCAGTTAGCTGTCCTTTGAAAAGGGTCAGAGAGTACTGCAAAGTGGAACTGCAGATGTATGACTCCAGGGCGACAGGGCCCTGAGGGGGAAGCCAGATGCGGGATTTCTCTGCTCAGTAAATGAGAGTTGCTGTGTGTGCACCCAGCAAATGTACTCTTGACATTTCTGTGATAGAAGCCAGGCCATGTATGGAGGCAAGGGACTAGAAACCTTCTGATTAGAAAGGAGCTGCTTGAGTCTGTTGAGATGTTCTTTCCTCAAGAGAGCTGAATGACCTCCTTCCAGCTATCTCCCTCCTCCGTCTTATGGACCATGTCTAATCTTAAAAGGACTGGCAATGAGTGTGCCTTAATTAAGGCCACTAAGAATTATTGATTTTACACTTGGGGAGGAGACTATGCATTAAACTGTAACAGAGAGAAAGAAATTCCCAATATTCAGCAAAATGAAACAATCAATTCTATCTGACTGAAGCATTTGAAGTGACCCCAAACAAATGCTTTCCTTCCATTGCCTTGGGGCTTTAAAAGAGGCAAAGAAGCAAAGACAGAAAGTCAAAGAGGGAGGCTAGGTGTCCTAGCCAAAGTCATCAAGAGTAATGATGCCTTTCTCCTCACATTGTGGCCGAAGGATTTAAGCAATAATGAGTGGGGGCTCTTGCCTGGGGTGTGTACAAATGGGTTTCAAACATTTGGTCTGCTCAGTTCAGATTAATGAACTTGCATTGACATCTTATGAGAAGATGAGAGGTAGTAAATGAAGTAAATGTATAATGAGGAGGACTTGAGACTAGAGCTGAAGGAAAAGAGATCCAGCTATGGGTAGAAAACACCCATCTTCTTTTGCCTGACATTGAGAATGACCAAAACCCATAAATGCGTCATGACAGCTTTGACCAGGATGCTGGGGAGAATATCCTGATGGTGGGGAGATTCAGCTGGGGAGTCCCCGCACAGAACCATGAATAAGGCAGCAGGGGTATATGAATCTATTGCCTATGTACTAGGTAATTAGGGGAAGTTCCAAAAACAACCCCTCTTTGCAAAAGGGGCCCAAATCCCCCTGAGAAACCAAATTCTCCAGATAGAGATTTGGTCTGTATCAGAAATGTCAGCGCAGAGCATAAATAATGCTGGTGGCCACCCACTGTTGGCTTTTGGCAAATCGAAGGTGTGCCCAACCCTTCATCTCTGAACTCATTCCTTTCATCAGCATTGCCACAGGTACAAAATGCAGGACAAGCACAACATGGGAATTTAGTGAGCCTTTGAATAATCAGTATGATGACACATCCCTTACCTAGACTCACTGGCTGCTAACCATGTCATTTACTTGGGCTGCGTGTTCTGCCAAGTCCATATAAGTCATCAATAGAAATGCAAACGCATTTCCAATTTTTTACATGAATTACTGTCACGGCACAGGCTTTCTTATATTTTGCTTCTATGGAAAATACTTTTTTTTTTTTTCCATTTTGTACCCAGCAGTTTTCATCCTACACATCATGCAGACAAATAAACAGTCCCACAATCTAGCCAGGGAGGTTAATAGGCTTGATACCATGCTGTGTCTAACTGAGCCAGTCTTTTACATATGTTATATATTCACCTTTTCTCTGGCATCTGCATTGCACTTGGGAAAATACTTGCACGCAAAGGGATGGGCTCTGGGGAATGGAGAAACATTATCTAGCACGGGAATACTCAATTAATTTTCAGCAAGCAACTTTTATAATACATAACATACACTTAACATAATACATTTTGGTTGTGTGCCAGAGATTCTAAATGATTAGGCTGTATCAATTTACTCTTGAAACACTGATTAAAATCTCAAAACTTTCATAGCAAACGATGCATGAACCAGAATCTGTAATGTGATGACTGAAATATTGCAATGTCACAGATTCATCACACAGCCTTTCCCAATCCACTCTCAGTTTCAGCTGGCCCATTAAATGTTCTACTCACACGTCCTTGTGATCAGCGTTTTTCTCCTGATCTGTCCCCCCCTCCCCAACTCTCTGCCTCTTGGAAAGATAATAGCCAGGCCTTAATTGAAGCAAACAGGTCATTAAAATAGTAATTTTGTAGGCATTTGCAATGACAGACATTCATTCACTGCCAAAGAAAAGAAAAAGAACCAAGGACTGGATATTTCACGCACATTAATTCTACCATAGACCAAATCAAAGTTAAACATTCTCCTTACTTCTTACTGTGAGAAATTTCCATCGGGAACAGAATTTAAAAAAGGAAAAATGAAAAATAACTATTCATCTCTTGTGCTGTGAATGGTGCCCTAGACTTGAAGCAGGTCTTAACAAATGGTGTCACAACTTCTCCAATGAGAAGGAGGACTTTATCTCCTGTTTCTTGGTGCACAGTCACATTACTTTTACAACCTCTCTGTAGGATAATTCTCATCACAGTGTCACTAAAATGCACTTAGTTCTCACTGGAATCCAGAAACTCCAAGCAAAATAGTCTGCTGCATGAAGTACATTGTCCAAAGATGATGTCTGACCTAGGAACCTTTGTACAAGAGCTTTTGTGAAATGATACTTTAGCAGCAAGCCAACACTATAAATCTAATATTGGGTCTCAAATGTCTGTTAAGATAAGCACACTTGGACTTCTTCAAACTGTCAGCTACAGGTCCCTTCCTTAGCTGTCCAACTGCAGTGTCTCCAGGGAAAAGTGGTGTGATTCAGATAGTCTGCTGGTGAGGATGTCCTGACCTGTTCTGGCAAAGGAGAGCAGGCATCACCCTGAAGGTAGGCATCTGAGCCTGGACTCCTCCTATTTAACTTCAGGTCAAGTTGAGAGTCATTACACTAGCACTTTTCCCCACAGTCTGTAGGGCAAGGCACTGCCAGACTCCTTGTCAACACTCAAATGAAGACACACTTATGTCCCCAGTGACCCCGGAGGAAATTGCTCCTAACTAAGTGTTCAGTTAAATGCCTGAAATGAGATGAGGTGATCTGGATCAGGCAGTAGCCTCGTGTAGCTGCCACACATGAACTGCCTATGTGCTCCAGTGCCAAGTCCAGTGGCAGGTTAGGACCAACATACCAGGCCATGACTGGCATCACATTAACATCTTAGGATGCTAGGAACTAGGGCCCTGGGGACATGACTTCTACTCCAAATGTTTTAGGGGCCACATGAGGGAGGGAGAAGTCAGAGGAAGAAGCACATCACCATTTAAAGATACAGCGTAGATGCCTGGCTAGAACCAGTGGCAGTCCCCCAAGGGCTGCCCTGCTCCCAGCTGGCAGTGCTCTCTGCTATGATTTTGGCATGCTTGAACCTTTTCTGGTCCATCACACACCACCATTAGGGGACAACTTCTGTGTTCTTTTCAGAGCTTTTACTCCACTCCATCTCAAACTGTATATATGCAAGGAGGAAAAAAACCCAACTGAATGAGATCATTTTTCTCTTCTCATCTCAGACATTCAGCCTGCTAGCCAGGGTTACTGGAATAAAGCAGGGAAGCTCTTTTTCCATAGCAAGCCATCTGGTTGACATAGACTCACACTGATGCTAATCTGTTGGTTTCTTTCTTTTTACTAATTTTTTTTCCTGAGGAACACTTCATCTGCAGCTGTAAATTCAGACCTACTCCCTCTGTGTGCAGAGCATTCATTTTGCACACATATTTATTACCACATTATGCCCCATTGTAAGTGTCAGGAAATCATTGTTATCTTTGGTGTGTCTACGTTATTCTAATGTCAGGGATGTACTTTCAAATGGAAATTAAGCAATTATGTTTCACATGGGGAAACCTGACAGACGCATAGATTTTTACACCACTGGAAATGTCGCTGTCACAAAAGCAGACATTGTTCTCAGTGGACTGTCAAAGAAATATAATGTATTTCAAGAGCAAAGCATGAGAGGGAGGGGAGCAAGAAGGGGGAATGTGGGGTAATTAACTGTGTGATTTGAGTTCATAGATCACAGAGCTGTTTAACTTCAAAATGCAGTAGCGACATGACAATTAGGCTACTTAACTCATCCTTGAAAAGTAGCCTTTTAAAACACAAATAAATGCTTTCAATGCTATCTTCAACTCCACCCTGGTGAAACCAGGATGCTACTGTATGTTTACTATTTGTATTGCTTATTTAGGAATTGGTTTAATTAGCTATCAAGACAAGTGCTGTAGGAGTAAAGAGCCACACTAGTTCCCAGTTTATTGAACATCAGTCCTCTAGCTGAGCTGTCCGGGTGGTGTCCAGGGAGCTTGGGGATCCTTCACCTGGTAAGAAATGTGCTGCAGGTTGGTGCCACACATGAAATAGGGATGGGTAGCTTCTGCTCGTCCCCTGTGGCTCTGTTGTTGTAATGCAGCACACAGTGCTGGTCTAGAGCCTCATGCAGCACAACCCGCCTTCCCTCTTCCTCCTCCCACCTCCCCCCATTTATTTTTGGTTTGTTACAGGCTTTATTCAGCAGTCTTTTGTGTAACTCTCTTCTGCTCTTGGTCATTAGCTTCATACTATTCCCTCGGGTGTAATAGACCAACAGCAGTCCAAAGCCAAGAGCAAAGAGCTGTACTTATGCCTAGTTAAATTCAACAGGAATCTGGGCCCCAAGGAAGACAATATCTTAGAAAATTAAGTATTTTTAAAATGTTTCAATCAAATGCTCACTAGTAAACAAAAAAGTGTGTTAAGAAGCACAGTGCTGTATACCAATAACTAAGCCTTGAGTTAAATGGATTTCTAGACAAGATCAAAAAGCACTTAGGACTGTTCAGCGAGAATTTATTTGTGTAATGGATATTTTAGATGGACAAAGCCTGTAGCCTTCACTACAGCAAAATTCTTATAATTGAGATTAGAGAGGAACAACTGACAATCGGGACTTCTGTAATCCAAGAGCTGCATGAACATAGCTGAGGAAATGGGTGCTGCCTCAAGGAGGTCATATTAAAAATATAAGGTATCACAAAACCACTGAGGCAGGGGTAGGGGGAAGCAGAGATTTCTATCCTTCCTCCCCTCCATGAGGCAAAAAAGGTGTATACATATCACCCCAGGTCTCAGCAGAGCTTTGGATCAAGCCAAGAACTGAACTCAGACTTTTCAGATGCCAGTCTGGACTTTTAAGCTTCTCCTCTGGTCAGTCAGGTCACCTTTATCTGTGTGAAAGGAGAATAAAGCCCACAGCTGTTTGTTTGGGTCCAGCTGGCTGCAGGTGTCCTGTGTCTGCTCCTCCTAGATGTGCAAAGCAGAAGCACTGGTTGGCACCTGGACATTTCTTATGAACATGAGGAGACCCTACCCCATCTCCCAAGCCCAAGGAGTATCAGTGGGTAATTGTGCCTAATGCCACCCATAGCTCTCAGGCTGGGAACCAGTGTTGGTACCATCTGCTTCAGGACACAAATCCTTTTGTTCTTCTCTTCTGCAGCTCCCTTCTCACTCTTCCTGCCTGCTCCCTGACCCTGGTCACAGTCTTTGGTGTTAATTCTTTTCCTGGTCCCCCAGGGAAGGCATCTCTTGTTCACTGAGACATACCCCTCCTCATTCTTCCTCCTGTCTCATTTGTTTCATTTGCAGTCCCCTGCAGAAGATAAACCACAGGAAACCTGGAAACACTCCTTGAAGAGTTTGAAGATCACTGGACCAGAAAGTGCTGCTGTAACACAAGGAGATTAATACCACATGGCTTTTAATACCACATGGCTTCTTCAACAAGAGGCAAAAATCAATGTCCCATGGATTACGTGGGAAAAACAAACCAACAAACCCAAATGATAGAGCTTCCTGTAGGTGCAGAAGGGGCATCAGTATCAGCATCAGCTGGGCTTCTGTCAAGAAAGGCTGGGGTGGAGGGACACATGACCTTTTTTGGCCCTCTGCAAATATATATTTTACAACAACTTGGCAAAATGCCCAAAAAGTTTCCTAGGAATATTTTTAGCTGATTGGGTGCTAAAGAAGAAAAACAAGTTAGAGCAGTGTCACGACAGTGGGCTACAAGCAATCCATGCAGTGCTGCCAAGCCTAGGTGTAAACAGCGCAGGCCACCCCAGGAAGAAATGAATGTGAAAAAAAAGCATGGTGTGGGCCCAGTGTACTACCGATGGACCACCCACCCCACCCACAACATTGTGGCCAACAGGGAGAATGTGATTCTTGGATATCGAATTGCAAAATCCAGAGCAGGTTCCAGATTTTGAAAAAATCAAACTTGAACAAAGTAAGTTTTACAATGAAAGACTCCCGTCTATTCAACTTTCCCCAGAAAACCTAAAAGGTGACAACTTGGGGTAAAGAGGGTGGTTATGTTCTCCACCTTACAAAGGAGGAAGAAAGCAAGCCCATCTCTTCCACAGAGGAGCTCCATACATCCAAATGGCTCCTTCACAGTAATTCCCCTCTTCATCTTCCCTGCTTTGTTCCTGAGCTTGTATCAATCCATCACAACTCTCTACTTGGGCAAACTGTCCCATTATGTCCTTACACCAATGGTGCCATAGTGTTGTAGCTGCATGCAGAGCTCTAGTTCCTCCTGCTTGTTTCCCAGACTGACTGTATTTGTGTATACTTAAGGCAAGTGCCCCTTTGCTCTGCTTTATCATTTATGAAGTCTTTTATCCAACATGCTGCAGCCCCTGCTTTTGACCTTGCACACTGCTAGCCCACTTAACTAGGCCATTGTTGCCGCTTCCCTCCTTGTCCTTCCTAGTTCAGCTCTCCTTACTAGGTTGGTCAGCTGAATTGGAAAAGATGCTTTTGTTCAACTTTCTCAGGTGAATCCCACCTCTCCCTAGCAGGTCTTAGTCCTCAGAGTGGGTTCCATGGTTGCAAATGCCTCATTCCTGTTGACACCAGGTGTGCAACTAGGAGTTGACCCATTGGAGCTCTGTTCCTCCCCAAGCCCTTCCCTTCACTCATGGAGACCAGGTATTGTGAGCATAGTGGCTTAGCTTCTGCCAGCCTAAATACACGGTAATACAAACTGTTAGTTTAAGTACAATGCTTCCAAACCCCAGGACAGAATTTAGCTACACAACTCCCTTTCTGCTCAATAGGATTTATGTGGTTACACTTTGGCAGAATTGAAAATTCTCACACACACATAGAACAGAACACATGGACACAAGTATGAGGACATCTGAGAATGTCACTGCTTGTGGTTATTCTGTAAGTCCACTTTGGCAGAGTTGAAAATACTCACACACACATAGAGCAACACACATGGACACAAGTATGAGGACATCTGAGAATGTCACTGCTTGTGGTTATTCTGTAAGTCCACTGGAACAGACACCTCATGTCTCAGTGGTCTTCAAATCCAAGTAGGATTTTTTTGTACACTGTAAAAATAGTCTTCTATGAAGAAATGCTGAAAAAGGCCCTAGAAAACTGGACCTGGAATCTTTCTGATCCTTGTAAGTGCTACTGGCAAATTAATTTCTGAGGTGGTTTTCTCTTAAAAAGGTCCAGTAACATTTTCTTCTTGTCATGCAGTAGCATGTCCATTCTAAAGAGTTACTGCTTTTTAGTAGTTGCCTGCTACCTAGTGGTTTACACATACCACTGGCACAAGGAAAGAAGAACATTCACTGCACAACTCCCAGGCAAAATGACAGCATGAAAAAGTGTTGAACTACAGCCCTTTTTGTTCCCCTGTACTACCCAAGCTCTTTCTTCTCTCTGTCCTTCCTATCTCTACTCCTTTATTTCCCATCTTCACAGAATCACAGAAGTGTTAGGGTTGAAAGGGACCTCTGGAGATTATCCAGTCCAACCCTCCTGCCAAGGTAGGGTCACCTAAAGCAGGTTACACAGGAATGCATCCTAGTGGGTTATGAATGTCTCCAGAGAGGAAGACTCCATGACCTCCCTAGGCAGCCTGTGAACTTTTTGTCACCCATAGCTTCCTGTAAAAAAACTCCAAACCCTCTGATCCCTGTAGGAGATCATTTGGCCCATGCTGCTTGTCACTAACCAATAGCCCTGGAAGGGAAATGTCAGTCTCTTCAAGTCCAGCATATGCACACAGGGACAGTATGCTTTGGAAATAAAAAACACATCAAATAATCCCCCCTGAAGGTCTCGTCTCTGCCAAAGCTGCACTCTCTAACCAACAGGCTGGGAAAAAAGAACATAGTACACTTGCTGCAGTTCTGTGGCAGCACATCCATTACAGATTTCATAGAATTATAGAATAGCCCAGGCTGAAAGGGATCTCAAAACATCATCTGGTCCAACTGTTCATGGGAAAAGGAGCCTGGATGAGATTATCTAGCACCCTATCCAATTGCATCTTGAAAACCTCCAGTGATGGGGACTCTACCACATCCCTGGAGAGGTTGTTCTAGTGAATGATTGTTCCTAATGTAAAAAATTTCTATGTCAAACTAAAACCTGTTGCCCCTTGTCTTCTCCATGTGATTCCCGAGGAAGGGAGCCTCAATTCTCTTCTCTTTGAAACTTTTCTTTACCACGAATGAAAGACCTAACTCCTTCAGTCTTTTTTTTTTTTTCATAGAGGAGGTCATCCAGCCCTTTGATCACCTTTGTGGCCTTCCTTTGGACCCTCTCCAGTATGTCTGCATATTTCTTGAACTGTGGGGACCAGAACTGGACACAGTTCTGCAGATGCATCCCAGAGATGATCATGTCTCTATCTCTGCTAGATTTCCCCAATACATTTAAACTTATCTCCTCATTTCAACCTCACTCCAGTTCTGTCACTGCTCCATCTGCTTAGAGCTGGAGCAAAGCACATACTTATGGTTGTGCTGGGTGTGGAGCACTTGCAAAGGTTAAAATCCTGTCCTGGCTGGGAGAAATGTGCATGATGAATCTCTCCTTGTTTTCATGGATCTTGCAAGCTGCCCAAATACCCTCCCAGGTTAATTATCCTGCTAAAACCCCAGAACATGGTTTTTTGCTAGGTTTCTAGTATAACCAGACTCCAGGAAGGCCAAAAGTTAAAATTTTGGGCTTACTAAAGGCAAAATCATATCATAGCAGCACAAAAACTGTAAAGGCTTTTGTTTATTCCACAGAGCCCAGCCTAAACCAACAACTCATGACCTCCATCTAAAGAACAACTTCCAGACATCAAGACTGGGGAGCCTGGGTCAGGGCCCAGTTACTCTGCACCAGGTTGTCCGCCTCACACAGTCTTATGAACCAAGTGGTAATTTCACATTGTTTTTCCTGAAATTGGAGCAAATCAGTGTCTTTGCATTGCTCTGGTTTCCAAAGAAGTATTCCTGCTTGTGGAAGGCATATGGGAATTCAAAGAAGTTCAGGTTGAGTTCACTGGATTCAGTTTTAAATGTATTTTTCTTTAAACTGTAATCTTGTGAGCTAGTAACTCTCACACCTTACTGTGATGAGGTAGGGAGACATAACTCACAGCTTATTGATTGAAGGCTGAGGGACAGAGAGTTGAAGTACACTTGGATATACTCTTTCAGTTGAGCCCTAAAAGCCTAAACAGTTACGACCCTCTGGCTGTTGGTTGCTGTTTTAATTCACACTGAAAGCCTGAATGGGCCTCACACAAAAAGTCACAGCATCACGGCCAAAGGGGCAGGGGGCAGTTAGCATCTGAGAAACAATAACTGGAAATTAAGGGGCTAAAACTCCTTAAAATCAGTCACAAGAATACATCTGGAAAGGGGAGGAGAGGCCCAGATCAACTTACCTATCTTCATTGCCTGCAGATAAAGTAGATATTGTCCAATTCCTCAGTGCTTCTTGTGTGCTGATGGAAAGGTTAAAAGCACCAGAGAGTGGACTGCAAAATTACTGCAAACAAGTTTTGCCTTCTCAAACACAGAATAGTAATTTGAAGGCTGGGGGGTGGGGGCAGGAATAATAGGGCAAAATTTCCAGGATTGTTTTAGTGGGCTCTAAGGGAAAACAGCATGGCAATAGTGCAGAATATAATTAGCAGGGTGATTGTCAACAGAACAGGTTTAAAATTAAGTTTACTATTTGTTTATAAACTGAGGAGAGAGAAGATAAACAATACTCTCTGGAAAGCTAAGGAGATCTTGAGAGCCTGACTTATCCTTTTTAGCCTAGAGGCTGAATGCAATTCCTCAAACACAGGACTGCCTCAAATTCTTGGAGGCACAGTCATACTGAAGAGAGCCATCTACAAATTCTATGTGCAGGCACACAGTGTCTGGGGTCATCTCACAGTGCATGAAGAAAAGCTACAGCTCTGATGGACTGTTCTTCCTGGAATACAAAAGTCATATTTTCAGGATGCTCTCTGTTAATGACAGAGAAGCTGTGTAGAGGTGCACAGAGACCTAACTTTCAGGTGGTTAAAATGGGGTGGAATGACTCCATTATTACTTCCTTCAAGGAAGCTTGAGTTATGCCTAGCTACCAACCTCTGTAACCATTTTGCTCAGCTTCTTCAGCATAGGATTGATTACAAGATCAGAAAAGTATGTAATTTCTTTTTTTACATTCATCCCTGCTAAATCAAGTTTGAACTGTTTATGAAGAGCCTCTAGCAACGTCAGTTGCACAAGGAATTCAAGAGGAGGGAGCTGGTGGTTCCATTCACAACTGGGGCCAGCTTCATTCATTTGCAGGGTTGCAGAGACCTTTGATTTTGGCTGTCTTCATGAGTGCAGGTGTCTGTTCTGAAACAGTTTGCTTGTCTGGCCTGAAGTCAAGGGCAGGTGGGGCTGTACCAAATTAGCATCTTTTGAAAAAGAATCAGGCTCTCAGAGTGAAAAGACAAAGGGTGAACACAACAATGAAAACAACCCCAAATCAGAAGCCAAATTTTAAAGCAGAACTCTTCACTTTCCTTTTAAAAAACTGACGAACCTCACTGGGCATTGTTTTCCCTGAGACACCACTGCTTGCTCTGCAACTGTCTCAGGGTACACAATGCATTTTAAAAGGGAGCTTTGGAAAGGTTAGGGCAATTTGCAATGTGACAGACCCTAAAAGACAACAGCTGTGCTCAGAGAGGGTACTAGAGAGCTCAGCTAAAACACTTGAGCTATGGAAGTTCTGTGAAGATGTAAAGCAGTGTGCTGTTTTCCTCAGTCTTTGCAATACCTTTCGAGTTGACTTCACTGAACTACGAAGTGTAAATGCTATTTTGTATTTAAATAATGCTGGCCTAATGCTTTGCCCTTAGCACTGGTACTTCTGTTGCTTCAGATAAGTGGTGGTGAGTGATGAGTATATGAAATGGTACAAACCTTACTGCTTTTCTTGTTTGGTTTTCATTTATATCAGTAAACCAACTTGACAGCCAAATAAAATACCCATCACCTTGCTTTGCCCCTTGTCTGGATTTTATAAATGAAATGGCAATAACTCTCCTAACAGCCTTGAAGCCTCATGTCAGCAATTAGTACAGTATTATGGTGATACTGGGATAATGTTTTGGCAGAGAACAGCATTTCCCTTGTGTTTGATTAACTGTCTGCTATAAAAAAACACAGAAAATAATTGTCTATCAGTTCTGTGTAAGTCTGTGATGGAGCATTTATATATTACATATGAGATGACAAAGAAGGTGTAATATGTAAAAAGTTACATGAATATCACATCATTCTCTTCACCTCCAATCTGCTCATCCCATCATCACTCAAGAGATTCACTACCACATTCATGAAAATGAAAATATCCAGAGTACATAGGCCAACAACTGTATGTACACATAAATGGGTCTTCTTTAGAACATCTGTACAGTAACATCCTCAAGGATTACCTTAATTGCTTCACTGAATCTGTCTTAATGAACTTTTAGATTCTTATTTATTTTAGGATTCATTATTTTCTTCAACTCAGTCTAAGAATTACCGACTACCTTGTCGAGCCTCACAGTATTAGTAGCCCGACTGCACTGCATTTTTCTTTGAATTTCTCTGTGCTATTAATGAAGTAACAATCAACAAATTATTCCAAAGGCATTTATTTCTTTCTTGTATATGAATTAATAATAAAATCTTACAAAAAATAGAACCACATTTTACTGAAATACATCATCTTATTCATATATCAATCATTTTTCAATGTAAGCTAGAAAAATAGAAATTTCATCTTGGACCCATATAATATTCTTGCCATACTGCCTAGAAAATGATGTTAAAATAAATATTTTTTTCCTCGAAAAGTGAAAGTGCACATTGCTTAACCAGACAAGCATAATAGTAACAAAAATAATTCAGTGCAAATTTGTAAAATAGGCATTCGGATTACCTTTCCTTTCATATAGGATTTTTATATAGTTAAAAGTTCAGGCTTTTCATATTCTGAAACAGAGTTGATCAGAATCAGTTGAAAAGAAATTTGAATAAGCTATTGCCTCTTAGAATTTAGTTTTCAGCAATGTCATAATAAACTCTTCTTGGAGCTCTCCTTTACTTGAAGTTAGGCAGAACTTGTGAGAGTGGATGTAAAATATTTCCTTCTTATCTAGAATGCTTTACAGAACATCTTGGTCATTTGCTGTTGGTGTCTGTGAACTGGGGCCACAGTTAGAATTTACAGAAGTACACAGTCACTACCTTCAAAATCCTGTCAATTATTAATTTTAAGAAGTTTTCTAGAAAAGACTTAGATATTAACAGTAGTTTGATAAACAGGTATTTAAGTTAAAACCATCAGACTGCATCTGACACAGATCACTTAAGGATCTCATTAGCATCCATTTTCTGCATGTCTTACGCAGACCCAGGTTGACATTTTGGTTGAAGCTCACTCCACAGAAAGTGTCTCTTACATAAATAAAAAAAATTATAATTACATCTTTTTTTTTTACCTGAAGGATTATATAGATTTTGGTTTAGTTCCCAATACAAAATGTACATGTTACTTTATACATATTTATAAGGTTTCAATCCTTAGAATAAAACAAGTAAAATGAAAAACACAGCTTCTCCATCTGCCTTTCTGAACACACAACCTACCTGAAGCTTTAGCACTTAAAAGTCAGACTGTCTGCACGACTCGAGCTGGGTGGCACCTTCTTTGGATAAAATCATGTAAATCAAACTCAATGAAGTTATTTCAAAAAATGTAAATGTCCTAAAAAAATAGAGTTCACATTTTTTTTCATTTTGGTTGATTCTATATTGGAAAATTGGACTTCTAGTCCAAAAAGGCCACTTTGCTAAATTTGGATAGATTCTGACAAAGAAAGAAGGAAAATGCATACAACATATTTTGCTATACAGCTTCTAAAACTTGTGATTATGTCCACTAAAATAATATATTCTATTAAAAATGAGTAAAAAAAAAAAAAAGGAAAATTCATAAAAAATCAAGTATTTAAGAGTTGCTCAAGGATGCTGTTGGTCTGACCTTGCAAAATACTTAGGCAGGTGCTTAATTTTAAGCATATGAGTCATTGTGCCAAGAGAGATTTTATGGTGAACACTAATGCACAAAAATTAGACTGGCTCTTCCACTTCAAGATAAGGGTGTATGTAAGTGCTTTTCTGGATATGGATCAGGATGCTCAGCACCTAACAAGACTTTAGGCGCTGATCCAGCAAAGCACTTATCTACGCGAACAACAGTGCTGACTTCAGTATCACTGCTCATGTGCTTAACATTAGGCATGCTCATAAGTGCTTTCCTGGAAGGGCCCGATAGACCAATAGTGTATAAGCTATAAAATTTGAAGCAGTGTATGTTTAACACACTGCATATTTAACAATGTTAATCTGCTGAGATTTGTTTTTTCTTGGAACGGGGCATGTCTAATTTCAAGCATTTATTTTCAGAAAATGTGTAAAAAAAGCCTTTAAAAGCAGCTTTGAGATTATGGCAAGTTAAAACAATATTAGTGAGTCTCCTTATGCTCCTTTCATTTCTTCTTTGCGTGTCTTTTTGCAGGCATCTACAAAGGAAAGAGAAAACCCTAGTCATAAACATTATTCAAATAAGCATCCACCTGAAAACAAGTATCACTGAATTCTTACAGATTTCAGATCTGAATGCAAATTCTGCCAACTATGTCCTGTAGCACTAAGTCTGATGAGAAACTTGTTTGAACATGTTTTAGGATGGCTCTTTGTGGTCCCTTTGTAAACACGTGTTTCTTCTTCCCAACACCCCCCACAGCAACTGTTATCTCCCATGCAGGAATGTCCTGGGAAAGGTGTCCTGAGGTGTCCCATTGGTCCTTGTTAACCCCTTCCTGTGATTGGGTGTTCCTGTAAACCCCTTGAGACTTCTAATTGGTTAACCTGTGATTCTCCCTAACCCTATAAATGTGACATCCCCAACAATAAACCCTCTCTTGCCTCCTCTCCACGCCCGGTGTGCTGTCTCTGTGCCTGCCATGGAGCCACGTGGGTGCTGGGGGGAGGGGGGAGCACCTCTCCCCTCCAGGCTCGGGGCCTGAAAAACCCTGTCGCTGGAGTCCCCTTTCCCTATCCCTCAAGACGTCGGAATGGTTCTTCAGATGGAGAAGGAACCACAACTGGGCTCCCCCACGTCGAGGGTGGGGAAAGGGATCCAGAACTGGTGCCACCGTGTGAAGAAACGAATTTACTGAACTCTTCTATGAAGATAGGTGATTCCTAAGGCGCAGATGCGACATCTGTGTTCCCCGACGCCCCGAAGTCTTCCCCAATCCCCCTCAATCCGCCGTAATTGGTGCCACGTGGTGAAGGCCAAGATTGTTTGAACTCTTCTGTGAAGATTAGAGCAGTCCTAACGCACAGACTGGGGCGAAGTCGTGCTCAACGGAGGACCGGAGTCTAAGCGTCAAGGTATTAGCAGACGGCATCACCACAAGAGAGCAGCCTGTTTTGAATACCTCAACCTTCCTGAGGACATTCAGGTAAGGAGCAGACCCGGCATATTCCCTTATAAGCAGACTTCGGCATACTCCCTAAACCTCTCCCCCTGTAAACCTGTAACTACAAGAAGCGTGCATGCCTCTTTAAGTAAGAAAAAGAAAGCTTAAAGAACATATTTAATTCCATCCGCAAGTCATCTAATAAGACTGCTTTGCTAACGTGAAAGATAGTTACCACGCCAGCATGGCGAAAAAAGGGTTAAAGCTGCTAGAAACAGCTCCGCAGCAATCCCCCTGCGCGGCCCCACCGCGCCGCGGCTCTGGGGAAGCCCCTACATCAGCCAGCCCCGCTCCCGCCGCTCCAGCTCCCACCGGCCGAGCCGCCCGGGGCGCACCCCGCCCCGCGACAGACCGGACCGGACACCCGCGGTACCGCCGCCCCGCCGAGACCCCGGCGCTGCTGGCGGCCCCCGCCGATCCCGCCTGCGCCCTGCTCCTGCCGCACACAGCACCCCCCGTCCCGCCATGTGGCCGAGGCAGCAGCCGCCGCCGCAGCCCCTCTGGACACCAGGACTGCCTCCGAGAAACAGAAGAAAACAACCATTTGGACTCTAATGAAACTAAAATTAACAGCAATAAGTAGTTTGTTTGGTTCAGCAGTAAATTGGAAGTTTGTGTAAGTGAAAAACTTGTTTATGAATACATCAATAAAAACATTTTTAATTTCTGTTTTATAGGGACACCCTCAGACACTAAGAGAATGGGGTAAATTTAAAATCCATATATCAATAAAGACATATTCATCTTTAAGGAATAAAAAAGGGTGGGATGTAGCACTAAGTCTGATGAGAAACTTGTTTGAACATGTTTTAGGATGGCTCTTTGTGGTCCCTTTGTAAACACGTGTTTCTTCTTCCCAACACCCCCCACAGCAACTGTTATCTCCCATGCAGGAATGTCCTGGGAAAGGTGTCCTGAGGTGTCCCATTGGTCCTTGTTAACCCCTTCCTGTGATTGGGTGTTCCTGTAAACCCCTTGAGACTTCTAATTGGTTAACCTGTGATTCTCCCTAACCCTATAAATGTGACATCCCCAACAATAAACCCTCTCTTGCCTCCTCTCCACGCCCGGTGTGCTGTCTCTGTGCCTGCCATGGAGCCACGTGGGTGCTGGGGGGAGGGGGGAGCACCTCTCCCCTCCAGGCTCGGGGCCTGAAAAACCCTGTCGCTGGAGTCCCCTTTCCCTATCCCTCAAGACGTCGGAATGGTTCTTCAGATGGAGAAGGAACCACAACTGGGCTCCCCCACGTCGAGGGTGGGGAAAGGGATCCAGAATGTCCCCCTTTCCATTGAAAATATTGAAATCACTAATTGCCACTTCTACAAATGGAACTAAGTTTATTACTTAAGACTGAAAATGATGTATAATTTGATCCTTACATATCCCTAAGTCAGTGCTTGTATTTCCTTATGAAGTTTTCCATGCCCACTGATGTCAATCCATTTGCTATGTGAAGTCCAAAAAAGGAAAAATATAAGAGCTACTTAATCCCAAAAAAACAACTATAAAAGCATCACAACTCATCAGATATTTACATGAACATGTAGAGATGTCATGTTAACACAGAAAAAGAAATAAAGTAAGACCACGTTTCTATAATGGTGCTGGCATAGTGTTTCATACTATGTTAACCAAGAAGAAATAGCAAAGCAGCACTTCATAATGACCTACTGCTACTGCTGGCCAGGCAGAGTAACTATATTTAAATCCTCATTGTGGTAGGAAATATTGTTTTATGTACTTGGCACCATATGTTCTTCATAACTTCTTACAGCTACATGTTGAGGAAGTTTCAAAGTTACTTAATGTATTTCATGCTTTCCTAAAGGGAAAAGTTTTTGTTTTCACGTGAAAGCTCTAACGGCTTTTGGAAATGGCTTATTTTTTTTATCATGCACAAATTCCTGTTCCAAAAGCAAGGTCACTAATAAAATCACTATTTTTGTAAGTTACAGCACAGCTGACAGCTAAAGTTGAGATGTGACACACTAAAGCACAATGCATCTATGCACAGAGGAAGAACTCTAGACCTAGTCCTTGAGTGCCGCAGCAGATGTGAAAGTCATATACAGAGTAAGAAAAAATAAAAACTGGTTGTCCAGATCAGAAGTCAGCACAAAGGCCTCTCATCTTTATTAGTTTTCCTCCTTCTTCTCAAATTCTGACCAGAGAAACTGGGATATTTTCTTAGAAGGTTCTTCAACAGTTCAGTCAGTGCATTTCCAAAATTTATTTCACAAAACTTTTCAACTATTGAAAACCAAACCCCTAAAAACAGCAGATTTAAATATCCTAAAGAGCTTTTACCATGTATATGTTCTACTTCATAGTTCCTGTTTCTAACTTAAGTCTCTTCCATTCTTGGTTTTCCCATCAAACACCTCTCCCATGCTTGTCTGCTTTCTCAGCATCTTCTAGTGCTCGAAATTGGCTTTCCATTAATAGATACACAAGTCCTTTCTTTTACCAAAACACTCCCTTACATGTTGCTTAATGCATAAAACTTCTCCATTAAAATGACAGTATGTGCCTTTCTTTTTCCATTTTTTTTTCCTCATAGCATTCATTATCTGACATTTTTGAGTGATGTTGAGGGGTTTCCTCAACAAATAAGCTGCTGGGCTAGGCTGAAAGTTTTCCAAAATTTAACCCTTCCAGTTTATGGCCACAATTGCTCATTCTGGGCTTATCACACTGTAGTTATTATCAGAGATAATTTTCCAGATATTCTCCTCTATCTGGAATTCTAACCACTGACTTCTTCATACACAAACTATGTCCAAAACTTCAGAAAACCACCATTTTGAAAGGCATACAAACCCCAACAACTGCAAAACACAAAGCAGGGCTTCTCATTCATTTCTGGCTGGAAGACAATGCCATAGAGCTCTTTAACCTAACAGACAGCACTGGAATCCAAGAGTTGTAAAATGCAGCAAGTAAGTCTGAAGTGGAAAAATGGCATAAGTTACTCAAAAGGAGAACCCCCTAATTTCTCTGAAACTCACATTAAGCTGAAGTAGCAATGAATGACATATTTTAGGAGTGTCTTTCAGAAACACACACTGTAGTTGATCCACAGCAATGACTCAGTAAAACAACTGGTGGATGAAACCAAGTGCTATGCAGAACTGGCTAGATCCGTAAAAATGATCCCAGTGACTCCATTTCTTTTTCAATTCTGTGAGTCAGGAAAGCTGCAAGACCAGTTATCCCTCTAAATATACAGGAATACTCTGCAATGACTAAAGAACATAGAAAAGAGTGGGTAGGGCATTTTAAGCAACAGTCCTACCTTGTGCAAAACTTCATAAAACTAAACCTTATCTAAGACACTCACAATTTAAGCTTTTGAATCCAGCTCCAAATAGGCTTCTTAAAAAAAAAAAACCATTTTTGCCTTTAAATCAGTATTTCCCTAATTATTTTCATAAGGACCTCTTGACCTTTGAACTAAACATAAAAATACCCCTATATTGCTATGTGCCAAGAGATTTATCGTCTAAGCCAAAGAGATGCCGTAACTCTTTAAAGATTAAAATTTATACAACAGGAAAATACCAAAACCCCTTAAGAAATGTCCTGAAACCTAATCTAACTCTTGAAACATACAGCAAATACAACAAACACAAGTTTGTTACACAAAGCACTTTATTGCATTACATGTACATTGACATTTATTGCAATTAGTTTCTAGCATATTGAAAACATCCCAAATCCCAACACAGACAATATCTTTGCCTCGATAAATTGCCACCAATGACAATGCATCAGCATTACATCAGCAGTTAGATTTGTGTCAAAATAAAAATGTAACAATGCCATCCCACTCTGGTGTAATACTGGGTAAAAAACTTCAGAAAATCTCAAAAAATAATGCTCCTTATGAATAAAAGAACTCATCAAAGGAGGGCACGTTTTCAGCCCAGCATGAAGTGTGATGGAGAAAACTCTCTGGTGGCCTTGACTGGGCTTGCTCTAGAAGAAGTATGGCACCACGCTAAGCTTTGCTTCTCAGCTCACCATGTTGAAGCAGCTAGACCATCTTCCCGATGGAATTCCACCCAGGCTGGAATATCTGCATGCCTTGCCCCACTAAGGCACAAGAGCTCTGTGTCATGCTGCCTCTTCATCACACTCCACCATGTAACCAGACATACCCTGCATACACTATAGTAACAAAAAGCCCCAGGAGACATCTTTAACTTAACATAAAAATAACCACTGTATTAAACTCTTTCAAGAACAAGTCTTTATTTTGATGATTTAGGTTTGGAGCTGAAGAAGGTAGAAATGGATTTCATTCCACTCTTATCAACTTTGGCCAGAGCCTTCTGTGCTGCAGACAGCTTGGTATTTGCCTGTTAGTGAAATAATAAACAAAACCAGTTAAACAGCATCTCCACAGGGGAGGAATATATGCTACAAACTCCTAAATACAGAAGCTGAGCAAGAAGTTGAATCATTTTTTTTTGTATATAACAGTAAAGATAATGTTTTGCAGGCTTTGAATTGCAAGAGAAAAACCTTTAAAAACAAATTCGAGATTATTCAAACTGGAAAATACTTGTCATGAACTACTTAACCTCAGACAAAGACAGAAAACCAATTACAGGGACAAGGAGGTGAAACATCTTTCCTTTCTGCAGAATGAGGTATCCCAAATCAAACGTTTACTTTGGGATAATCCCTGAGTGTACATTAAGAGGAATAATGCATGCAATATAACAGATGCATACAGTACCCTCCACCTCAATCTCATGATTATGCTGTCAGCAGGCTGAATTACAGACTTGCATTACAGATGATGAATAATTCACACTGATTTACTATCAAAGACTCTAGACACAGTGAAATAAAGGGAAAAGAGATGAAGAACTAGGAATGAAGAAAGTAACTAACATTTGCAAAGCACTTTTGAGGCCATTGGGACAACTTACCAGACTTTTACACCTAAAACACATTTTATGAGTCACATTTTACAGAGCTGACCTCTTTTCTTTCTTTTATTTTAAAACATAACGTTTTAAATCTCTAGCTGCTTTCCCTATTAAGAAAACTTTGCATTGACCTTTCTTTATGATATTCCTCAGTCTGCAGAACTTCACAATTACAATACTTGGGATCAGCTAGATGGTTATGGATAGGATGGAGATACACAGCAACAGTACAATTGCCTGTGTTACTCTACAAACAAAACCACTGCCAAAGTATTTAAAAAAGAATAGTACACTGTACAGAGTCCAAGAGCTATCTTTTCTTTCCCAGATTCTCTCATCAATGTGCTTCATTACTTCAGAAGTAAATCATATTTAATGTTAAAATGAATTATTTTTCCTCAATTTATTTCTATATTTATGCTAAGTTCAAAAGCTATAGGTATATAATCGGGGAAGGGGGAAACATGGATATTTTAAACTATTCATCACCCTGACTTAGGGGGCAATCCTCTTACTTCAAAACTCGAATGTGCACTGAGTACAAAAAATTTGGGGGGTTTGGGAGGAGGAAGGAATGCATCTGTCACCAGCTGCTTCTCTTTGCAAAGGGATAACGAGTAGTCAGCATTAGTCTGAAGGTCACAAGACCAGCACAGTGGGTCTTTTCGGTTCCCGAAGGATTGGAGGAAGATTCATTTTCTTTCCATGTTCAGAGAAATAAGCCAGTACAAGCCTCTGGCACACAAAGACAGGCTCTATTTCTTTTCACATCTCTGTTGCTCTCCTAGGAATAGTACAGTGGCAGGCACTGCTGGACTCCGATTTGAATTGGCCTCCAAACTTGCTTTGAAGCTGGCAATCAGTAAGTTCTGTGTTGATTTAACTTCATTAAGTTGACATAAGTAAGTGCACAAGCAATATTTCTACATAAAATAAAGCCTGTCTTAGCATCCCTCGGAATGTAAGTAAATGCTGCCATCTTTGTTTCTTTTTCAAGTAACTGAAATTTAACAGTTGCTATCACTAAGCCATAGGATTTCTCATCTAAAGATCTCAAAGAGCTTCGTAAACATTAGCTGAGCACCTTAACACGTGTCTAAGTCTGCGAGGTTCACTGGAATGTTCACTGGTCAAATACAGCCAAGCAGTAACAGTATAGAAGAGTTCAGAATGGGAAATTAAAACTGTGAAAGTCAAATTAAACCTGAATGCAAAGTTCAAGGAGATGTAAGATACAGATATCAGATAATTCTGTATTTGTTTTCCTGATGTGTTTTGGAAGAGAAAGTTAAGCACTCTGTGCTAATATTGGATATTAACCTATGCTTTAGCAAAACATGCATGAATGCAAGGCTTGCTTACCTTTTTGGTTTTCAGGTTGTCGCTGTTGAGTTTAGTATAGTCTTCTTCTGGTTCCACAGGGACATCTGACAATTTCCTTTTCTGAAATGTTAGAGTGAGGAAGTTGCTCTGTCAACCACTTTTACGATGTAGACACATGGAAGTTCAAAGCTTTGGCTTTATAATGTAACCATAGCACCAAAACAGGACTGGCAATCAACTGAAGAATCTGCAGCAAGAACGGTAGATTTCTCTTTGCAATCGTCTTCTTGACAAGTGAATATATACCATCTCTACAACATTTAGAAGAGATCATTCACTGCCATGGGAAGCATTTTCCTCCTAGCCTTCTGAAGAATGACTTTTAGAAATGAGCCATGATAGTGACTTTGATGTCAGAGTCTATTTAGACAACTTTATGAAGCAGCTGTTGAAAGTTACTGCCTAACAGTCAAGGAACCTAGACTCTGGTCCCCATGATCCCACGGAACTGTGCAGCAACTCCAGTGTTATTGATTGCTATCTGCCAACACAAGTGGATGATCATCCAGTCTACTATTATCAGTTTGTTCACAGCCTTTAGAATTAATTAGTTTCTACAGTTTGGTAACAGTGAAACACTGACATAGCACTGCTGACTGCTTCATCACTTGAATCCAACAGTATATTAAGAAGTTTGACCCTGCCTGTGCTGTGTGCCCTCTACCTTCAGAAATAATGCAAGTGAACGATTCTCAGTACTTCACATGATCAGGCTGTAAAAATGAATATTTCTTTCCATAAACTGTGAGCATGTGTTTAGTTTAAAGGTGAAAACTTTCTGGTATGTTTCCAAAAGGGAAAAAAAAGTACATAGTATTTTACAGCACTGTATTTTTATTATTATTATATATCTGATATTACTACCCTGTCCTTAATATCCTGTGAAATCTAGACTGTGGCCTTCCTAGTTTTTGTGCCAAAGAGAGTGATTTTGCAAGCAACTTGGATGGTACCATACATTTTAAGATCCTGTTTTATTCATTTTGTTTATGGTGCTTGTGATACCTCTCTCTCCCCCTCCCTCTCTCTCTTTGGCACAGAAGCCAGGTCTGCAGCTTAGATTTCTCTGCTCTTAGAACCAGATCCAACTGCAGCCTTTTCTTTTGATTTCAATGGAATCTGGATCAGCTTCTCTAGGAGGCTGTTTACTGTGCTGTGATTACATTTTCAAATGACAATTTAATGAATAATCATTTTTCTCCTCTTTCTGGAATCTGATAAACAAGTTTTTAAAACTTACAACAAAAATGTTTGCATTTCAGCAAAACACTTGATGTTTAGTTGTAGCAAAGCCTACATGTTCTTTGTAAATGTCTCTCATCATCTGCCAATGGCCAGACTCCCTGGGCTGACAAAATGGACAGTATGACGATTACAACACAAGATCAATGGCTTGCAATTAATACAAAGAACATGCAATTTTGATTTAATCATTAAATCACAAAGTCCAGACTGTACCAAATTTGCTCTTGCTCTTCTAGAGAGAATCTGTTGTTGCTTTTCTGCTAATCACTGTAAACCTCTCCTCCCTTCAGATTTTAACATAAATTCTAAACATGTAATTACTTTAGCAAAATAGGAAATACGTTAGAACCTTCTTCTTTTGCAATAATCATATATTATGTCTCTCAATACACCTTGCCTTCATGAAGACAAATGTCAATGCAAGCGAATAAAATCATGTGAAGGAGACTAGATGTTTGAGTGTACAAGCCTACCTTGCTTCTCTGAGACTGTAAAATAAAGTGTTTTAATCTTTGAAGATGCAAAGACTTAAACACAGAAACATCATACATGCCCTGGTCAGTGCTCTGGAAATAATTCAGATCCTCAGCAAGATTTCACTGCTCAACAACTGAACAGTTGTAAGCCTCATTTCCTCTGTAACCAAAGGGCTGAAATAAAACTATTTTTAAAAATAGATTCTCAGAACTATCCCAATGGTATAAAAGCTATTAGTACATAATATGAAATGTACATCACATGAAGTTTAATACAGTTGTTGTAAATGCTTACATAGCTAATGAATATCAGTTGGCTCCTGATGTGTGCGTAATATTTCTTACAATGCATAAAGATAATTCTTAACTGAATCCAAGGGCCAAGTAACTGTGCAGCCAGAACAACTGTCCAGCCAAATGGAAATAACGTATCTATAGATATGCATTGGAGAACAAATGCTATTAATAACAGTAGGGCTCTATTATTCCTGTATGTGCTAGCTGACATGTTGCTTAACAGAACAGTCACCGAACCAGCCAGAAATGAGGTTATTTTAGACTTCGTTTTGGTAAGTAACAGGGCCATTGCAGAAAAGGGCAGTGCAGTAAGTAACCTAGTTTCAGTAGACATAAGGTGCCTCAGTTTAAAATACTTATGGAAAGGATAATCAAAAGTGGGGTTCTTGGTTCTAGGAGGGCAAACTTTGCAAACCATATGCCTTCCTTGCCTAAGGCAAAGCAAAGGGACTTGATGTGTGAGGAGGACACTAGGAACGTAAAAGAAAAAGAAGTGATTTTGGATCTTTTACTTCAAACAAGGTGAAAAATCTTGAAGGACAGAACTTCTCAGACTAAACAGTATGAATGTGCTTCCTTGCTCACACAGATGCACACGTTCACCACCCCTCCCCCAAAAAATCCAACTGATACTAGGTGTTAGCAGAATTCTACAATGAATGGGGGAAAAAGACTGCAAAAAGACGAAGAGAAGATTTGAGAAGATTTGAGAAGATTTGAGAAGATTTGAGAAGATTTGAGAAGATTTGAGAAGATTTGAGAAGATTTGAGAAGATTTGAGAAGATTTGAGAAGATTTGAGAAGATTTGAGAAGATTTGAGAAGATTTGAGAAGATTTGAGAAGATTTGAGAAGAGAAGAGAAGAGAAGAGAAGATTTGAGAAGATTTGAGAAGATTTGAGAAGATTTGAGAAGAGAAGATTTGAGAAGATTTGAGAAGATTTGAGAAGATTTGAGAAGATTTGAGAAGATTTGAGAAGATTTGAGAAGATTTGAGAAGATTTGAGAAGATTTGAGAAGATTTGAGAAGATTTGAGAAGAGAAGAGAAGAGAAGATTTGAGAAGAGAAGAGAAGAGAAGATTTGAGAAGAGAAGAGAAGAGAAGAGAAGAGAAGAGAAGAGAAGAGAAGAGAAGAGAAGAGAAGAGAAGAGAAGAGAAGAGAAGAGAAGAGAAGAGAAGAGAAGAGAAGAGAAGAGAAGAGAAGAGAAGAGAAGAGAAGAGAAGAGAAGAGAAGAAAAGAAAAGAAAAGAAAAGAAAAGAAAAGAAAAGAAAAGAAAAGAAAAGAAAAGAAAAGAAAAGAAAAGAAAAGAAAAGAAAAGAAAAGAAAAGAAAAGAAAAGAGAAAGAAAAGAAAAGAAAAGAAAAGAAAAGAAAAGAAAAGAAAAGAAAAGAAAAGAAAAGAAAAGAAAAGAAAAGAAAAGAAAAGAAAAGAAAAGAAAAGAAAAGAAAAGAAAAGAAAAGAAAAGAAAAGAAAAGAAAAGAAAAGAAAAGAAAAGAAAAGAAAAGAAAAGAAAAGAAAAGAAAAGAAAAGAAAAGAAAAGAAAAGAAAAGAAAAGAAAAGAAAAGGAGATGGTTTAGGGGTCAGGTAATACTGGGATTAAGTGCGAGCTGCCAAAAAGTCAAGCTGAGTTAGACCTTGGAAAGGAAATTAAAACAAACAGTACGAGGTTGTTTAGCCACAGAGGCAGAAGGGGAATTAAAAGAGAAAAAGTGAAGCTGCTATGCTGTAAGAATTGGATAGATATTAAAGTTAATCTATGTATGGACCCAAAATGGAAGAAATCCTTTGACTCAGTAAATCACTTTCAATAAAGATTAGGAGGTTAAACACAGGGGCAGAAAAGAGAATAGAAATCACTCTATTCAAGATAGAAGTAAAACTAAATATGCTGACTCTGTTGGGAGACTACCTTAGAAATCACAAGATCAGAGGCAAAACCTGGCAAATGTTCTATCAGGTAGAGACCATACTGTTGCAGAATAGCCAAAGACCCATCTATATGTAAGAAGGAAGAATAACTAAAGATAGAGAGTAAATGAACCATAGAATCATAGAATGGTTTGAATTGAAAGGGACCTTAAAAGTCATCTAGTTCCAACCTCCCCTGCCGTGGGCAGGGATGCTTTTGACTAGACGAGGTTACTCAGAGCCCCATCTAGCCTGGCCTTGAACACTTCCAGGGATGGGGAGTTCACAATCCCTCTGGGCAACCTGTTCCAGTGCCTCACCACCCTCACAGTAAAGAATTTCTTCCTAATATCTAATTTAAATCTACCCTCTTTCAGCTTGAGGCCATTCCTCCTTGTGCTATCATTACATGCTCTTGTGAAAAATTCCTCTCCAGTCCTCTCGTAGCCATCTTTAGGTACTGGAAAGTGCTATAAGGTCTCCCTGGATCCTTCTCTTCTCCAGGCTGAACAACCGCAGCTCTCTCAGCCTGTCTTAGCCTGAAAACTAAACACAGGTAATGCCTACTGACTTATCTTTATTTTCTCAAATATAACACATTTTCTAGTGACAAGAGGACTTGACATGGTGCCACTTAAACAACTGAAATTATAGAAAATAAATACTGCACAAGAATTTTAAGGTAGGTAAGACAGTGGGTAAAAGGGAAATAAAGGCAAATAATGCAGAAGGGGATGTCACTGGATCAGATGGAGATTACTAGTGGACTGCCGTGAACAGTATCTATTCAAAATGTTCATTAATTGGTAATTAAAGATAACAGAATGCTAACATTTGCTGAATGTACACCACTGAGTCGCATTATGAATACCTAAAGAGCTTTTAACACTGTGAAGGAAAAGCCAAGGAATCTTCAAGACTGGAAACATTAAAAACAAACTAAAAGTACAGAAGAAGTAAAACACCATGTACACAGCAGCTAACTGCATGAATTTCTTGTAAATCTGAATGCTGATCAAGTAAAAACTGCAGTGGAGAAAAAAACAACTGTCTTAACTGTTCACAGCATGACTGAGAGCTGTCTGGTACATAACACATCAATAGGTGCAAACGGGATTCTAATCTGTAATGGGACAAAGTACTTCTAGTTAAGACAAGAAGGGAAGAATGCCATCATACTGTATGAATAAAGGTTTTATCAGAAATTATTATACATTATTCTGGTCACCTGCTTTGAAACAATTGAATTAACCTTGGAATAGGTGTAAAGAAATGTTTCTCTAATGATGAGGGAATGGAGAACCCACCTTACACAACCACGCTGGCTTCACCAAATGATACACAAAGGATATATGTTTTCCCTTTACACATTGAGAGAACTAATGTAAGGGAGGGAAAAAAGCCATTTCAATTTAAAAAAAAATGATAAAGTTAGCACAAAAGCATAGGGGAATAAATTGGCCATGAATAAATTCAAGGTGGAATTTACAGAAAGGTTTCTGAGCATCAGAGGAATGAGGTTATGGAACAGTCTTCCAAGAGAAGTAATGGAAATAAAAAATCCTAGTGAGACTTACAGTGAAGAATGGTCAGTGTATGAGAGATTATCCAATATGGTTGTCTGGGAATCCATGACCCAGGAGGTCCCTTTCGGGGTCCTCATAAATTATATATGAAAGAAAATCTATGAGGTCATATTGTCCCTTCAACCTCAATAAAACTATAATCAGCAAAACACATATGAAAAGACTGCTGACCAAAACCAGAAAATATGTCTCCCTCTTTCCCTCCCCTTTTTTAAACAGGAAAACCAAGCAAGTTATTCCTTATTAAAAAGTATGAGTTACCTGGTAAATTTTTTGTGTTGTTTTAGACTGGCTTTCACAAGGCCAACTTATTTAGTGTATTGTACTCAGTGCTTGGCCTGGTCTAGTTTTAACAATAATTCAGAGAAATTACCTTACAACACAATGTATCTATCAACATCCTAATGTTCTCCTACCTTCAATGGTGGCTCTGGTGCTGGGTTTCTGAGTTCTGGGAGCCTGCAGAACAAAAGATTTTAAGTTAATTTTTTATAAATGAAGACAGATGGATTGCACAACCTAAAGTCTGCAATTCCTTCCTCACAAAGGCTACCTTGGCTATCAGCTGCTAACATGTGGCAAAGCCCTTCCAAAAAGCAGCTCATGGACTCTGTGTTCCTGATTTATAACACTGTTCAGCTGTGGGGCTTCAAGCTGCAAATTGCACACTTTTCCATGGGTCACCATAACAGAACTGAACTGAGGAGTAGGTGCAGGGTCCCAGTGATGCTACAAGCAAAGGCTCCTTCTTGTCAGGGAACACGAGGATGAGGATGCTGGCTCACCTTCCAGATTTAAATATAAACTAACACAGGTTAGATATGTGAAGTCAAACTCCAGCAGCACTGAGTGAGTAGGGAAAAGGAAAGAGGACTGGACATAAGGACACTACTCCTGGTTCTGCTGCTCATGCTTGACCATTCTGGACAAACTGCTCTAACTCTTTCGATTTGCTTCCTGCTTGCTTTAAAATAGGATATATTACTCAGGGTTTCATGATGCAGCTATGACAAAAGACACATCCAACTTAACTATTACATCTCACTCCCAGCCCATGGTCCTTAACATCATAGGAGAAACAGAAAGGCATAATCTACATTTGAAAAATCACATTCAGAGTGTGGCAAATATAATCTCATTGTGACATTCACTGCAACCTTGATGAACAAATCTCAGTTTCAACAGAAATCACCTAAAGGACATTAATGCATGCCATATAATACTCTCAGCTAGCTGGAACAATACTTACCCTAAGTATTTTAACAATTCCTTACTCAGATCTTCAGGAATATATTCTGATATTAACCCATGGGCATACCGTACGTAGTCTTCAGGAATAGGGCAAGGAATAGAAAGGAGAAGAAAAAGAACATTCATGTTATGTAGTCAGGCTGCTTTAGCCTTGTTGCACGTGCTACCATAAAGCATAAGGTTGAATTAATAGTCAGAGACTTCTAATGGATACACTGTGATGCTTCTCTGTGTTGAGTAGTTTATGTTATATGACACTTGCAGGTTTATTTAAAAAGTGAAGACTTACTACACTCACTTTGTCAGCACATGTTATTAATATCTGCTGTACGTACTTTACAAAAGCTGTTCAATTTCTGAGAATACTATATAGCCTGTATTCGAAGAAAATAAATTTTAGAAACCTGCAAAAGTAAAAAGCTGACTCAACAGAACATGCAATCATTAATTTTAAAGCATCTGGATCTTACAAATATTTGGCAAGGGCTTCAGTACTAAAGAACATTTTCTGGCTTTAACTGAAAACAATTAGACGAGACAATGAGTCTATTTCAAAGGCTTGTACTTAATTTTCAGTACTTTATAGAAAATGCCAAGGCCTATCTAAACATCACTGGCAAGACAGGATAATTATCAGTGGAAATATGAACTACTAGAAGCTGTTTTCAGTACAGGACACTCCTGCTGTAAATGTTTTTCTCAGAGATTGGGAAAAAAAAGTGACCCTTTTATAACATGAAGTCCTAAACCAGATCTTTTCCGGTCACGTTCTAGACAAGCACTTACTGATCATGGGCTCGATTTTTTAAACTTGCTGTTGTTGAGGCTGCTAGGGAATAACTGCACCCATGCACAGAAAGCATTTGCCAGACAGACACTAAGTTAAAATCTCGCCTCTGAATGCCAACTAAAACAGGCCAGCTTTATCTGCTCATATGCTTACATACTTAGAGAGCTCAGAGTGGCAAAGAACTACTTCTTCAGCGCCAGCGATAAGTTTCCCCTTTTTTCCCTTTCTTTTTTTTTTTTAATCTAAAAAGCCCAATGGAAACTGGCATTGAAACAGAAAGCATTAACAAACTGACACCAGCACACACATTTCAACCACACTGACAATAAATTTCTAGTATTGCCTATCTGCACTTCTCCTTCCTTCACTGCCTAGATTCATCAAGGATTTGTCACTTTCTAAAGCCCACTTTACGGTCAGGAGAGAACAAGAAATAATTCCAACCCAAGATAATTTCACCTCAGCACTTAATATGTCTAACTTGCTACTTAAAACTATTCTTATCATTTCACTCTTTGCATTATGACACTGAATGTTGAGCCCAAGTCAACTGCCACTATTTTGTACTAAATATAAAATCCATTCTCTCTGCATTTTTGCTTTGAAGCACTCTTCACTGACTTCCTTTACCAATTTAAAAATACCACTGTTTGCCTTCTAGGGAGTCTGCGTTCTCACCCTAGTCTAGCTTTGTTATTAACCTTCTGTCAAATATCAGAATACTTGCACGCCTCCCTTCTTGCCTCCTAAATGAAATATTCAGGTCTCATATGTTAAACCTCCCCTATTTTCCTATTTGCACTCATTATATCCTCCCATACTTTTGCCCTACAACATCTGTAAATGCTAACTACATATACCCATCTATTTATAAGGTACTGAAATTTCATAATACCCCTATGAAAGCAATTCCCTTCAGAAATAAATTGCACTGTCACAGCACTGAAAGGATTGGACAAGGAAATTGGTCTTATTAGACAGAAATAAGTGTTGAGTAATGTCCATTTGACTTCCTGTCATTCACCTTGCCACATAGAGTGGTACTACCTCCAAAACTCACCTACTTTAAACCCCAGCACTCCTTATTTCAATGCTGCTCTCTTAAATATCAAACAACAAGGCTTTTAAAAAGACTATTATATCCATGTCACTGTAAGTAAGGAGCAAGGTGTAAAAACCACTGCAGATGAACTATTTAATTATAAATTTCAGAGAAAAAGTATTTAAGCATAGTCAAGATGGTTGCTGCCAGGACACTTTTCCCTTTCTTTAAAAAAATGGGGGTGGGGAAAAGGATGAAAAGTTACTGTAAAGTTCAAGTCACAAGTTTTGCAGCTTCGCCTCTTTTTGAAAATCATATATTACAATCTCTGTTCTATAAAACTGTCCAGTTCCCTCTTAAATCTCATTTATGTTGTTTCCTTTGATATCATTAGTTGGTAGTTCATTTTCCACTTTGTCAGCAAGTTGCTTTGTTTCTCCTTAATTTTCAACAGCATGAAGACTTCTGAATGTCTTTGTAATAAGAAATAATTTGCTTTTGCTCATCGTGCTCTAAACTTTTCTTAGAAACTTTCATTAACATTCAAAGAATTTATTTTGAGTCCATTTTCAGGTTTCTCTACAGAACTTCACATCCCAGTAATATTCAGGACATTGCCCTCCCCAGAAAAAAGGTGACTAGAAGCAAATAGGATCAAACCAGACTTTTTGGTAACAGGACTGTCAATTTCAGGGCAATTTAATACACATATTATTAAAGTTATGCCCTTAATAATTACACATTTGTGCATTCTATATATTTGTCACAAAAAGTAATGTTTGGACCAGGAGCTTTTTCTCTGTGACTATGACTTTCTAAGATCCCTTCACCTTTTTGAAGAATTCTGTGAATGCTCATATGCTCATATTCTATGCATCCTAATAAAAATAATATTAAAAAGAAGCATGTTTTAATACAGAGACACTTACTGGGTGGATACTCATACATATTATAAATATGGGTCCAATTGTCTAAGACAGTCTCAGTTCAGCAAAGCACTTCAGTATATATTTCACCGAGAAAAATGTTTTCTTGTTGACCTCTGGAGAAATTAAGAGAATCTCAGCTGAGACCTACTGTTAATTACAATGTCATCTGATGAAGATACCAAAGAACCTGGAAAAGCCAAGGCAGACAGTCGCAACATATATGGAATTTTCTGTACAAGGAATAAATGTACTGCAAAGGCCAATTTCAATACATTTTAGTTTCTAATCATGTTTTCTATATCCATTTATGCAACTTCACAAAAATGGAATTCATTACAATTTAGTTTTAGGTTTAGTTTTCTTACCTTCTTTAGTATCTGTGATCTGTTTACTGCTGACAAATGTACTTGCAAGTACCCTTTCACCTACTGATATATTGTTGCTTTTAAGTGCTTTCACTGTTTGATTAACCTACAGAAAAACAAAGAATGAAATGTCTATATCAGTATTGTTATGCACATGTTAACGCAGTGACAAAGCTCTTGTAATTTTGTTTCAAGCATATAAAACACTCAAGTTATGGACTGTGGTGAAATTTAATATACATTTGTAATGACTAGCATATGAGTTCAAAAAAACCCAAAGAAAATAGCATGTCTTTGAACATGTTGCCTTGGCAACACAGCACCAGTTTTGTAGCACCCTAAGATGAACCGAGCTACTCAGATGTAATAGCCATGATTATACAGGTGAGAAATACACCTGCTCAGAAAACAGAAAATGCCTGAGCTCAGCTGGATTGTAGAGGCAGTCCTGGTGGAAATCAAAGATTAAGGACTTTACAGGGCACTGCTATATTGGATGCAACAGAGAGATAACTGTCAGAAGAAGGTATCTTCAACAACAAAAACGGGTACCTGTTGAAATGTAAATATGCAGGTAATCATTGCAAAATAGTATCCTGATGCCTCATCACTGCAGAAAGTAGACTAGATTTTGTGCTTGTATTGACTAATTTAAATGACAAGGTTTTCCTATATCATGTGATGCATACCATCCTTTTCTACAAAGTGGCATCATATTAGAGGCACGTTTGTGTGAATAAAATGAAATTCACCTTTATACCAAAACACAGACCCCATAAAGCTTAGCTTTAACACTATTTTATTTTTGGCATTCTGTACAGACCTCTCGAACAGCATGATTGGATCAGGATAACAGCAACCAAACAAGGACCATTCTAAACAACTCTGCCAAAACTTTGGGAAACACATTTGTAGCACAAAACCAAGGCATTTCTGTCCAGCTGCAAAGCATGGCAGAATTTAAAAGCTGTAACATTCAAAGCTCTCCTCCAGCCCATCTACGTAGGGGACGAAGCAAAGGGCAAGCCCCTAACCTTATGCAAAGCCTACAGCAACAGCTGACAGCTTCTTCTGTCTCCCCACACTCCATGAATCCCTTTCATGGCCAGCCTCGTCAAAAACAGAAATGTAACAAGCTTGTAATATCTCTAACACATGATCACATTCCCAAGTGTGACAACTTTACTGCGATGTCTGTCCGTCTTGGACAGGACATGCACCTTGAACTGAGGCACACCACATAGCTCAAATGCAGAAATGGACAAGCTAATAAATAAGCATGTGCATTTTAAACATAAAGCAAAAGAGAAACTCAATACCTTTTTCTTTAACCACTTCAGTGTCTTCTCTTGGCTGTATTTATGGAATTTCTGACTGCCAATCTCTGAGAAAAAACAAGTAAGGGGAAGAAAGTCATGTCTGGTTTGAATTGCATTTCCAATACATTTAAAATCTCTTAAGTTGTAGATACACCATGAAAGTTAATTTGCGTCTTGGACATGTTTGATATCAGGGTAATAAGTTTCAAAAATATTGGAAACATAGAAAAATAAACAGAATAAGCTGATTTGTATCAGTCTGAACAATTTGAAAATTCTTTAATTAGGACCTAATCCAGCAAAGCACATATTTTATTTATTTATGTGTAATCTTGGGCTGCCTGAATTCACTGAGACTCTTCTCAAGCCCTCGTAGTTTGCCAAACCTTTACTGCCCTATGTCACCAGGTCAGTCATTTTAACTACATAGTTCACAACACAAAATGTTTGTTCCACGACTGCCTTTTATTAAAAAAAACAAAACACAAACCAAACCAAAACATATTATCTTAAAGCTTTAGTTATTGAATTCCAGCACCTAGTAAGAGGCTGGGACAGTGAGTTTATTACTGAAGACAAACCATTCACCCTTTCGATAAACACTTTTCTATCAGTTCTCTCCTCTCATGTCACAGAGTTCCTGAAATGGAAGTTTTACTTCTATCCCTCCTTTTACATAATTCAATATAATGTCAAAAGAAAATACAGAATTCAAAATAGTGAAACACACTCCTTGTGGGAGAAAGTGCATGATTCACTCATGATTTATGGAGCAACACAAATTAACTCAGTGATATAAGAATTTCACAAAGTGCTTCCCCTGTGATAACTAGGGTATAATGAACACTTGCTATTCACATGTGATTAGTTATCTGGAGATATGTAAGTTCACAATGCTGAGGCAAAACAGAGAGAAAATTACAAAAGCTCATGAAAATTTCAGCATAAAAAATCAGTATTAATTAACAGAAAACTACATTTGGGAAATGGAATGAGATGCCTAATAAGATTTCAAAGGAGATTGTGGAGCCCACTGTGTTTCAGTCTTTTTTCTTAACAGGTATTTCAGTAAGTTTTGATCTACTGTATACCACTCCCATAAATACCTGTATCTGTTTCATGCCATTTACTGATACAGTGTCATATTCCAACACTGAGTTCATGAATTTCATTCTCCCCTTGCAAACAACAACATATTATTTATGATTTCTTCAGTATTTCCTTCTTTGGGGTTTATCTTGGCTCTTTCAAATTGCATACAAGTAGTGAACTATTGTGTGCTCTTTCTGTATGCATGGTAGGGGGTATGGAGAGGTTGAGGAAAGCTGTTTACAAGATAAAGTTTAAATCTGTCTCAACAATCGCAGAATAGTAAAACGCAAAAACTCTTCACAGCAAAAATGAAAAAAACAGTAATATACGCTGTGCTTAATGATAAGTTGCAGGTAAAGTAATTAGCTGTGACATTGCTGACTGCAGCCTTTAGGACTTAAAAGTTTTTAAATGGCTCTGAAAGACAAGAAGCAGAAAATGGAGAAACACTCTGGATACTTGAACCAAGTACCCAGCCTTTGCTTCTCAAAGGGCTAACGTGGTTTGGGTTAAAGTACAGTGACTGTGATTCGTGGATTCCTCTCATATCAAAGTTTGAGGAAGGGACATCCTCCGGGCACCATCCCCCAACCCATGCTGAAAAGTAATTCTAGTCTGGATTCCCTGGCAAACTCCCCCACAACAGCATGATTCAGAGTGACTCAGTTAGGGAAAGGAAACGCAGAACTGTGAAGCCATTTTCATTAAAACATGTGAAAAATAATTACACTGAACCCTTTAGAGATCACTTTGTTTGAAAATATTTTGTGTGCCTGACAGTTTTGACTATTAAACTCTAGAAACTGACAATATTTGAGACCTCTGAAGAATTAAAGTGAGTTATGAAAGTCACAAACTGTTGACAAAAGGATTCGATATTGGAACGTGGATTTAACATGTGATGCACATTTGATATTGGTGAGAGTTAGCGACTCTGTTTGATAATATGAGTATATATTGGAAAGCCTTTTGTTCCCTAATGTGTCTGGTGCCTATAAAACTGGTCTGAGACATCTGGAAAGATTGGGTCTGAGAAATACAGATGGAATATAAGTGGTTCTACAATTAAATAATATGTTCAGCGATCGGGTAATCACTATGTAGACTTGGAAGTTTCCCTGATGTATTGTTGAGCAAACTGCCTAAAGCACATTTTAACATCCATTTTCTCAGTGTTTTCCATAACTCTGAAACTCATATGGCCCCTTTTTTCCTACCTTCTGGGAATACAAGCTTGGCAATATCATTTAGTTATTCTAATCAGGTAAGTTTTCTTGGCTCTTCATGTTAATCACATCAGACAAGATTACAGTGCAGCTTTTGCCTTGTAAAATGAAACAAAGAGTAACACTCAAGAACTGGAATTCATAACCCTTTCTTAAACCTCTATTGTACTTCCTATCCAATGCAAACAACCTGCCTCACCTAGATTTAGTGAGCTGCAAAATACCTTTTCCCCAACTACCAAAGCAGGTAACTCAGAATTTAATTCAGCTAAATGAATTTTCAGTGCCCTTCAACAGCGAGGCCAGGGAAGGTGGATTTTCTGCTAATTCAGTAAGTGTAAACTGTGAGTGCTCTGGGATAAGAATTTGTTAGACAGATGTTAAATGTCTTATGATTAAATTAAGAGTGAAATAATTATGTTGTTAGGTTCTGTCAAGCTGCAGAACCCTCAACACAACAAATACATCTTGCCCTAACTCCTTAAACAAGAACGGCTACAAAGTGGACAAGTCTTAAGAGCTAGAAAAGAGTACCTTAAGCCATAATACTGGTATTTTTTACAGGCAATAAAAGACATGAGAATATGAAACACATAGAAGTGGATTAAACAGAAGGGTGATCTGTGCATGACAGGCAAGCGAGCGCCAATGGCTTTGTTGCCTAACAGTACTCCTGGTGCTCTAAAAAAGAAAAGTCCTAAGAACAAACCTCACTGTTACTTTGAACCCAATGCAAACCTGAACAAATAAAAAAGCATGGACAGGCAGGTACATGCAGAGGAACATCCCAAACCATCACATAAAGCTGATGTGTGCATGTTTTTATGACAAAAACAATTTTTACCTTACATTTCAAAACAAAGCCCAAGAAGTGAACATAACTTCTTTAACAGCTAATATCATTTGCTTGCAAAACAACGCAAATGCGTAAGTGTACAGAATACATTACTGAAAATGAAAAAACCCAAGCAGTAAAGCATCTCCACTACTGTCTAACAAAATACAGTTTATCAGAGGATGCTCTGATGGATAGCAGCTGCAAATACAGTAGCAGAATAGATACAAAAGTTAGATAAAGATATAAGATCTTGTTTATAGCAAATACTTGTTTTGTTTCATTTTTATTTTGCCTTCAAGAAGAGAACATAAATACTGCCCAAAGGCTGTGCTGTTGTTTGGAGTAAGTGCCCCTTCAGAAAAATAATCCAGACCCTGTCCTACATTCCTATGCAGGCTTAGGTTTGACAACCAAGAAGATCTGGCACCATTTTTCACCTTCTCAGATGAGTGACCAATCTGATCTCCTTCTATGACAAAGTGACCCACTTAGTGGATGAGAAAAAGTCTGTGGATGTTGTCTACCTGGACTTTAGTAAAGCATTTGACACTGTCTCCCACAGCATTATCCTGAAGTAGCTGGTAGCCCCTAGCATGGACAGGTGTATTCTTTGCTGGATAAAAACCTGTCTGGATGGTCAGGCCCAGAGAGTGGTAGAGAGAATGGTGCCACATCCAGCTGGCAGCCAGTCACTAGTGGGATTCCCTGGGGCTCTGAACAGGGGCCAGTTCTGTTTAATATCTTTACTAATGACCTGGATGAGGGGATCGAGTGCACTTTTAGTCAGTTCACAGAAGACACCAAGTTGGGCAAGAATGTTGATCTGCTTGAGGGTAGGAAAGCTCTGCAGTGGGATTTCGACAGGACAGATTGATGGATGGGCTGAGGACAACTCCATGAGTTTCAATAAGATAAAGTGCCACGTCCTGCACTTGGGTCATAACAACCCCATGCAGCGCTACAGGTTGGGGGAAGAGTGAGATCTGCTCAGCAGAAAGGCATTGGGGCTGCTGGTTGACAGCCGGCTGGATATGAATCAGCAGTGTGCCCAGGTGGCCAAGAAGGCCAATGCAATTGTAGCCTGTATCAGAAATTGTGTGGCCAGTAGGACCAGGGCAGCGATTGTCTCTCTGTACTTGGCACTGGTGAGGCCACACCTTCAATCCTGTGCTCAGTTTTGGGCCCTTCACTTCAAAAAGGACACTGAGGTGCTGGAGTGAGTCCAGAGAAGGGCAATGGAGCTGGTGAAGGGTCTGGAGCACAAGTCTTATGAGAAGCAGCTGAGGGAACTGGGGCTGTTTAGTCTGGAGAAAAGGAGGCTCAGTGGGGACCTCTACAACTACCTGAGAGGAGTTTGTAGTGGGGTGGGGGTTGGTCTCTTCTGCCATGTCTCAAGTGAAAGACAAGATGAAATGGCCTTTAGTTGCGCCAAGCGAGTTTCAGATTAGGTATTATAAAAAATTTTTTTCACCGAAAGAGTGGTCAGGCATTGGAAGAAGTTGCCCAGGGCAGCAGTGGAGTCACCATCTCTGAAAATGTTCAAGAGGTGTCTGGATGTGGCACTTGGGGATACGGTTTAGGGGTTATAGGGATAATGGTTGGGTTGGCATTTGAACTTGATGATTTTGAAGGTCTCTTCCAACCTTGATGATTCTGTGATTCTGTGCACAGAAGTTTAATAGTTCTTCTCTCACCCCTAGCTATTTAGCCAGTGTTAGACAAGTTGTAGGGCACAGCAACTGCTTAAAAGATTAAAAATACTTTTTACTACAAGTATTTCTCACTTCATGGGAACGTGAAAGGGGTTTTGCAGTTCAGATCCGCCTGTCTTCAAGACGCTTTCTCATAAGTAAGAAATCACAAAGAAAAAGATTCTTTGGTCTCAATGATACCAATTGTAACTAAATGTCTTCTGAAGGTTCTTTCAGAAATCTAATATTATTCCATAATTATGTGCTTATAGAAGCACATATTTCTAACTAACCCAGTCCCAGCAAGTAGTAACAACAAGTAACAACAGCCTTGCTGCCCAGATTTTCTGTTCTGTTGTTACAGTGATCATTTTCAATGGAAACATATCCCGCCCTAAAGTTCAAATGCAATTGTCCTACATTGCTGCACAGGCACCATATCATACTGGAAATACTTAAACTTGTGCATCCAAATTTTTCAGGAAAACTCACAGTTTCCCCACCCCCCTCACACTTTAATGTTCTAGACAGGTAGGAAGAGGTTTGGTCTTTTACTTAGCTGGCTTTTTATTTTCCAGTCACCTTTCCATAGCCACTACCCTACTACCTAAATACTTCTTCCTATATATTATCAATAACAATGGTTGGTTTGCTTCATGAAGGAAAATTTCTAATGTTTCTAGCTTTTAATCTGTTCATCTCAACTCCTTAGAGGAGCTCTGCATGCAGAAGGGTCAGACAGCTTAGCTGTTTTGCACTTGGTGGTAGATTCCTGTACCTTCTCCTGTAGGTCTCCATCTCATGTAGGTATATCTCCATTCCCTATCAAGAAGTTCGCAAGCATAAGGAAAGTGCTCTTTAAAGGACTAAATATAAAAACCTGAAGTCTTGCATCTTTTGCAGGTCTGCAAACCTGCAAAAATTATGCAATGCTCCTTCCCCCTTCCCTAGAAAGCACAGATTGTCCTCAAATAAAATAAAAGCACCCATGCCAAAGGGAATTCTGAGCATATGTTGAGGAAACTACATACAGAATCGATACTTCGCTAACTTTTTCCCTTTAGGTTTTCTCTCTCATACACTCATGCATCCCAATCAACTTTTCTACTTTAAAACAATTAAGTCTTTGAGCTCAAACCTACAACACAAAATTACGCAAAGCTAGAAAAGCTGTGTTTTCCTTTCTCCACAGCATATTCACTCTTCTCCATCTTTTTCCTACTTCTTGTTTCAATCCTTTGCAAGAAAGGGTAAAAAAAAGTTAAATGGACAATGGATAACTTCTCCTATGCTGGACCATCCTACACTAAATAAAGAATTTAGAGAGATGCAAAGTTCTTATCCAAAGTCAAAGAAAGTTCACAACATATACAATAATGTCTGATCAGTTTATCATTTTTATGACACCTAGCAACAAGACTGCAAAAGCATTTTCCAGTTACAGCAGATAATCTGAGATCCACACATTACTATTCACAATACTGCAATGACAACTTCTAAGTCTTGGTTTCTGTTTTTAAAGCACAGCTTCATCCAGCACCTTGGGTGTTTGGTAAAGCAAAAACCAGTTTTTAAATCTATCTTGTAATTAAATAACTCTAACAAAACCAGTCTTTTTTTTTGCCACCCCCCCCTTTTTTCACCTTTTTCTTCTGTTATGTGCTGTATGTACTGTTTAACATTCGCACACTTCAGCAGTAATGGGCAGCTAGGGTATTCTGGGTCTAGCACAACTTGATCAAGTGGCTGGAACTTTCCTTGCTGCTGAAAATACATCAAAGGGATTACAAAAGCATTATTATAATGTTAAGACATATATACAAGCTACACATATATAGAAATACATATGCACGCAATGGCCACAGTTTTAAAATAAAGGATTTAAAGAAGATCGTATTTTGAATGGTAACACATGACACATTCAGAAACTGATTACAAAGAGAGCTATAAATATTTAGTTTAAACCAGTAAATACCTGCAAAATGCTGAACTCTTCAAATACTGGATTTAAAAGACCAAATTTAAAACAACATGGGGAGAAACTAATGTGAAGTACAGTGGGATTTTTTGGAAGATGACATAAGACACAGTAGTCAGTGTGTGCCAATAGTGTTTTAGACCAAAACCTGCTGGATTAAACCCAGTGTCATAACTTCCACTGAAATTTTGCTTTTCCTTCCATAAAGATAAATCTCAAAGGAGCAGGGCAGCTTCTGGAACACAGTATTAACCTTTCACCTCTGCAAAGTCAATTCCAGTTTGGCCAGAGTAGGGATATAAAGTGATTTTGGCACAACTTAAATAGCCCCACACATGACAGAACCATCAAACAAATTTTGCCATTGCCAAGCAATGTATAATCATTCAGCATGGTTTGGCACAACTGGCAGCCTCCCCTTTGGAAAGATCTTTTAGCGCATCAGTACAAAGACTGTGAGCATCTCCTCCTTAGAGAGTGCATGGTCTCAGGAGCCAAGGCTGAAGTCATTATACTGTTCAGCATGAAAAAAACCCACTTGGGTATATTGCTTTCATTATTAATTAATTCTCCTGCTAGACAGTCAGAGGCTTAAGAAAAGTAACCAACTATTGTCAAATCACAATAAAACCAAGTAAAAAATCCCAAACAAACACAAAAAAAGCAAACCCAGAAAGTATTTAAGAGGTTTTTTTCTCCTTAAAAAGGAAAAGGTGAAATAACAGTGGCAAAAAGAAGGTTATGAGACACAGGAATAAAGCTGCAATAAACTCTTTCCTATAGATAACAAATAAAGAAGGATCAACATTTCCATTTTATTTTGTGCCCTTTTTTCCACAAGCAGTTTAGAAGAAATAAATCAGTAAGTTTGCCTATGCCTTTTGATATATTTTAGAAACTTAAGTGAGGTTTTGCCACACCCATGATAAACCAATGAAGCCATTTATTAGTTGCCCAACTTTTGGATCCGTGATCATCCCACTGCTGTTCTGTGATATAACATCTCTACAAATATTGCTTCTAAAAAGGCAATGTTTCCTTTCAAGTTCAAACTTCAAAGAGAAACGGTCTTCCTTCCTCCTCCGTAGCATCTAAATTTTTCTTTCATTTTACCTTCTTTCCCAGAATGACCAATCTACTGATGCCTCAGAAAGGGTACTAGTTTGTTTTACTCTGATGACATCTCATAATTTTAAATTCAGTAGTGCTAGGACAGGCTCTCACAAAAGGACAATAGAGAGTCTCTGCTTCTCTTAAAAAAGGAGGTGATCAGAGCTTGTCGAGATTGCAAGCTGACTCCTGGAACATAATTTACTCACCAAAAAACTTGATGCAAACAAAAATACTTCTAGTTATTAAGATAACTCTGCTTTAAATGCAAATTAAATTTCCATTATTATGGAAGCCACTCTTTGTAAAATTAACATACCTTCTGCAGAAATGAAGTCAGAAATGATGTTTTCTCTTGAGAATTCCAGTCAAAAAAAGAAAGCAGGCTTACCTCCTTGTCTGCCTTTATGAGGTAGTAAAGTATCAGAAATAAGGGGTCCATTGGTGTAACAAACAGCAAGCGCCCATCTAGGTGACAGACATGTAAAAGTAAGCTTAGTACCAAGGGGCCCAATATATAGACCTTTTCAGGTTTTAGGATGTTTTTTATGAGTGTTAAGAGAATTTTTTTTCAGTAAGTATCTCAATATTTCAATAAAATGGACAGGAAAATTCTATTTGTAATTTTATATTAAAAATACAGAGACAGCTCAATTCTCAACCCTGAGAAACCAAAGCGCAAGCTCCACTTCAGGTCTTCTGGCTTCATGTACTCTGAGTTTGGCCGCCTTCTGAACTATATTAAAAACAGCAAAATTGAAACTGCCCTCTATTGGCAGATTTGGGGGTAACAGAAACTTGGTTTGGGATACCGGACAGATTCAACATACTCCACCTCAAACACTGGGCAAGACAACGCTGTGCTGGCGGAAGAGATAAACAGGACAATAAAGAATTTCAAGAGCTAGTTAAGCTAGAGCTGTCTCATCTGTAAGGGAAGAATCTGCATGCAGTCTCCTAATAGAACAAAATAAACTTAAAGAGATCAGAAAATATGGCTCAGTATGTTGCATTCAAAGTTACACACAAAGGAAGAACTCCAGTCTCCCACTGAAGCAGACACCTCTGCCCATCTGGAGTTCATTGCAGGACAATGGCTTAGTCAGGCTTTTTGTGTAATTGCAGATCATTGGAAACAATGGAACATCAAGGAAATTCACTAATGAGACTCAATAATTGATGACAATTTGACATTAATTAACGAACCAAAAGTAAATAAATGTAATCTTTTTGTTTTAAATCACATGATTAAGATAATTAAAGAAAAGGAAATCCTACTATGATGGCCCTAAAAATAACGAAAGATCATGTGGGAAGAACATGGTTTGGACAAAGCTGATCTCCAATCCAACATCTGTATTACTAACATGATGTGCTGTGTGAGGCAAAGCAAGCATCAGGACTATTTACAAACATGAAAGCTTTGATAATAAAACTGGAAGGGAAAAAAACCCATTAGCCACTTTCTCAAAGCTTCCATTTAAATGTTTTCCACTGAACCTCCAGAAAGAGCTATTTTTGTTTGTTCTAAAATGCTCAAACTCACTAGAAATGTATAAAGATTTCTACCCTTCTCTGCAGATAACAAGATGATTTGCTTTAACTGCAAAGACACAGCTTTTTCATGTTAGATTCAGATTGGTCAGGCAGGACCTGCCCCTCCTAAACCCATGTTGGCTGGGTCTGATCCCCTGTCCTGACCGTTTCAGAGACGCAGCAGCTCTAACATTCAGGAACAATTTTTCCCCTCTTATCTTTTAAAGAAAACTGAGGCCATGATTCCTTAAAGCAACTCTTTCCCAAGGGCCAAAATAAAGTTTAGAAAGGGAGAGGGAGAAAACAATGTGGACATAATTGGGAGCAGGGAGCAGACCTGGTCTGCTGGCTCACCTCCAAGATGGAGCAAGGAAAAGCTCACAGACATACTACTTGCATTGCTTTATGTGCCTGCAGAGGATGTTTAAAAGTTAGCACACACTTTGGGATATTACCATTAAAGAAGGCATATGTCTGGTGTGGTTGCTTTTATTTATTACTATAAATGGTCTTTTTTCTAATGAAAAGGAACAAAATAAATATACCTTACTCTCCTGAATTAATACTCATTGGTCTGTGGACATGTTGGCAGAGGAACACTACTACAGTGACATCCTTACTGAAAAATGATCGTGAAAGTTGTCAAAAGTCATTAGGTAAGTTTCCTTCTCTTTTTCAGAAAGGTGTGTAGGATCAGAGAATGTTCAGGATGGTAAAGAAAAGCTCACTTCAGACAAAACACTGAAACAGCAACTTCAGACAGCAGGCCTATCCTGAGATCCCAGCACCCACACAGGGGACTACAGAGGTAATTAAAAGAAAGCAAGACCATACATTCCAACGCTTGGACAAAGCCCCCAGACCTGGTTAAATCCATATGGCAAATAAGTCTATCAGAAGGTGGGGATATGATGTAGTATGCCTCAAACAACTCGGAAAAACACCTTTACTAGAAGAGAGAGGGAAGGTCTATGTACAAACATTAGTTAAAGTTGGGGGAAGGATACATTATGCAACTCACCTTGTTGAACAGTCTGACCTATAAACCAGGAACGACGCTCCTCTTGAAAAGCTTTTACTTCAAACAGCTGCTGAGCACCACTATTGAATAAGTAAAGGGTTGCTTCCCCTGTTGAAAAGAAATCTGGTTTGTGTTTGTAAGCTTTCATAAAAATCAAAAGAATACCCAATATGTCTGAAGAATGTGCCTTATATACATAGAGACACACAAACATACACACATTCTACATAAATTCTCTACAAAGAAAGCTCAGACAAAAAACACTATTATATACAGATGTTCATTTACCAGCTCTATAAACGAAATTGAATTTGAATCAATAAATAAGATGTGTGAATAGTTCATCTTACAACACAAAGCCTTTGATCCAAACCCAAATCAAAATCACTCAAGAAATCAGCTTTTTTCTGTATTGAAGGGGGAAGGTGGAAAACAAGAAAATTCCCTCTCCTTCCATTATGTCTGTCTTCAAGATATCAGACTCTGGGTTAGGGGAACAAAAGTGGGGGTTTTTGTGCATCAAAATGAATTGCGATGACTCAGTATGGGTAGACATATCAAGTGAATAAGGAAGCTAGAAGAAGTTGCTTTGAAGGGCTCATCAGAATCTTGATAGCTTGGAAAGGAAAAGGTAAGCTTTATTTGAAGTAATCCCATAGGGCAGATCTGCCGTTTCACATTAGTTTTGGGTTACTATGAAAAGGCGACAACTACGCAGCAAAAAGGATTGGCATTTACCTTATCTAAAATGGGAAAATGCCAGAACTGAAATGTGGGCCACTGAAACGTGGTCAGCGAGTCCATCGGCCGGACTGGTCCTGTCTTGTTTATCAATCCATCTTCAAGAAACAAGAGCAACTGCAACACGGCTGTTCTGCCCAAAACACATAAACTGCAAAGCTGCACTGACATGCAGATTATGGGCTGGCTCAGAAAAGTCTCAGTGTAAGCCCTCTAAGCTGACATCAGCACTGCTCTTCTCAGTCTGCAGACATCCCCAGGTGTGCAGGGAGGTCAGCTAAAATGGGCAGACACATCACTTCCCAAAAATTACTGATAATGCATTTTCCCCCCCTTTATCCAAAAGGCTGACCAAATGTTTAACCTCACTTAAGGATATAATTTCAGTTCTCCGATAATTTTTCTTTTGTGGAGGGCAGCAGAGCGGCAAAGAGTAGATATAAGGCGGAGCAGAGGTTTCAGTCATTACCATGTGCACTCTCAACAAGGGTCTACACCACAGTTTGATCAACATCAGACATCACACTACTCACAAAAGTGCTGACTGAACAACTTAAGACTCCTTCCAGTAAGTGTGCTAGCCAAATCCAGTGGTGAGCTACACAATCTTGGGAAAGGGACCCTTCTTACTGCCTAACTGCAGCTCCTTATTTTATGTCTTTATGTTAAAAGGATAGTCACCACAGATTCCCAACAGTATTGTTAGACAGAAACTCTAAGGGATGGAGAGAAAACCCAGGCAGCTCTGCTCACACCTTTACAAACGTGTCCTGTGGTACTTCTGAAATGCTGCCTGAATCCTAGTTTATAGTCTTTGTAAGGGATAGAAATTTTGTCTTTTTTACCTGTCTATATATAGGACCAAGCATACTTTTATTTAATAAAGTGGTTAGGATGAATTCTATAATGTGCTCAGTCCTTCAGTGCATATTTATGCAATATCTGGCATCAACAATTCATCTGTTAGACCCAAACATAAGGAAAATACATTAATAGTATGTTCTCAGTCCTTCCATTTTCAGACCCTATATTTATAATAGGCTACATAACCGAAAGTTTATGCAGGTCTATAAATAAACTCCTGTAAATTCTAAAGGAACACACCCAGGCAATCATCGCACTTTAGGTTTTCCCCAGAAAACTTTTCCAAGATCTCTGATTCTACAAGGTAAACAGATCTCTTCTTACACAGAGGAAAACAAATTAACATCTACACTTTTAAAAACATTAACAAATTATAAAGCCAATATGATACAGCAGGAAATAATAACACAGGACGAAAATAAATGTGGCTTTATGTTTCCACCGTAAATCTGAGCAATTGAAAAACAGGTAAGATGATGAGTGATTTCACATTCTGCATTATTATTTTTAATTATTTTCCCCTTTCAAGAACTAGTTACTATATTGACATTAAAATGTATCTGAAGACTTTAGTTACACACCTATACGCATGTAAATACATACAAATACAAGCACTGAATTTCAAAAAAACCCCAAAACAAATCTACAGAAAACAAACGAGCTTAAGCAAAGAAAAAAAAACCAGCATGAAACATGTTTTTCAAACAAAATATGTTAACCCTGACAAAGGTTTACTGCAAGTTTCTGTTGCAGTACCTCATATTCCAAATATTAATTACTCACATAGTAATAAAAAACCTTTGACAAAAAGAATAATCTGACCAGAAGAAAGTAACTGTGGAATGGTGGTGTCACTGTATTGCCTGCATGTGTTGGTCTTCCCAATGTATTTTGAATTCAAAGTGCCTCATCCTCGATTAAGGAGAAAATAGACATCATGACTTGGACCAGGTAAAGAAAATTAGATTTAAAAACGAACAGACTCAAAAAGCTTGGTAAGTATAACTGTATCACTTCTTCCAACTCTATTTATTTTATAGCATAAGATGAATGCTATCAAGCCTAAATTGGGATTGAAAAAAGTGCCCAGATTCAACACCCAACACTGTAAACTCCCCAAAACTAATGCACTTAAAAACAGAACTTAAAAAACACACCTTTTTTGTGCTGCCAGTATTCCTAATGAATAAACAGTTCAACCAATTAAAATTATAAAAGAAATCCTAAATGTTTGCATAGCATTAACTATCTGGCATCACCAGCAGTATCTTTGGCACATAAGACTTGTATGATCATCGTTATTTCAGCTTTTTAAAATATGAATCTTTCGGTGGTGGAGCAAAACAACCAGAATATTAACTCACTTATGTCACAATTCCAGAACTTGCCTGTGCTTGGATTGCGCAGCTTTGTAAACACGGGTTCACTGTCAGATGTCTTAGGGGGGTCAATAGCAGCCTCTGTAGGGGGAGAGGAAAAAGTTGTGAACTTGTAAATTGTGAAGTATTTCACATCTGCTTCTCCAAGACATTCAGAATGAATGGGATTGACACTTTTTGGAAACTCACATCTGCCTAAAAGTTACATGCCTGAGCCCAAATTCATCCTACTTGATCAACGCACCTAAATTATGATTCCAGACTTCCTGGCACTCTCTATCTGTCACAGGAAAGATATGCACCTGGGGATGATTTAGATTTTGAAAACCACTTCCCCCAAGAGAGCCTTCAGGCAAGAGAGCTCCTAAGTCTGACATCCCGGTTAAGTGAGATGAACTGATATGCTGCCCTGATTAGTCACAAAGAGAATGCTTTGGTAAGTTAGGCCAAGCACAATGTGAACATTAAAAAAGTGCAAAAGGTAAAATACTTATGGGAAGAAATGGTGATCCTTTAAAACTTTCAGGAAGTCAGATTATGCAGGAATTGTCTGACTAGTTGTTACTTCTGCAAAAAATAGGTGCACTTGTTTATCTGTTACATATAAACTTGAAAAATAAAGAGTGCATTTAACTCCCTGCATGTGAAAAAAAGCTGAGAGAATACAACACCTCTGGCTTTAGCCTTGGACAGTTGTTCTCTTTTCTGTCTGAGCAAGAAGAAGACACAAAGCAGAACCCCAAAAGTATAATTTCTCTGTGAAACTGAAAAAAAAGGAAACGGCTACCACAAGGACTCTGGTTCAAGTATGAAACAACATCTGTAAGGATCTCCAGTTAATTATATTCTATCCAAGTTCTCTTTGTAGGGAAAAGCTAACTTATATTTATGAAAGCAACTTCCCACATCTCAGTGAAGAGCACCATGACAGCATCATCCTTCTTAGCTTGAACACTGCCAGTTCGTCCCAATTTCTTTCATACAGGCATTCATCAGAGCAAGGAAAATTACTAAAACACTTCGCATACATAATCAGTATCCAGAACCCAGAGAATGGACTGACAGGGATCAGGCTGAGGTTTGTGTTATGGTGCTGCTGGGGAAAGTGGGGAGGAGCAGTAGAGGCAGGCTGAATGGCTGTTCAAAGGAAGAGAACTGCCACGTTGTCCTTCCCGTTTCAGCAACATCCAGCAGGTTTGTGGAGAGGGAGCTAGTACAGTTATGTTCTATGGCAAACAGGGAAGTAGGAACAGTACAACCAAAAGTAGCTATCCTCCACTCTGGCTGAAAGCCCCAACACACCTGAAAAGGGCAAGTGCACTTCTCACAGGTGCCTCAGTGGCAAAAAAAGCCCCAAATAACTCTCATCCTTCACATCCACTCCTGGTTATTCAGTTGTGTCACAAACAGAAGTTGCCCAGATAAAGACATAAGCAGGACACAAAAAGCAGCTGCATTTAGTGATTAAAGTGTTGGAGGATAACAGTTCTCAGAGTGGTTCAGAGAATTTAGAGTCATTTTGTTTGCCTCAATTTTTAACTAAGTCTTCAGGTGGTTTGAAAAAGTGCTTCAAAAAGTTTCAATGTAAGTTGAGGGATTTTAATGGAAAAAGTCCATATTTGCTAACCAGACTTGCTTCATACGCTGATACATAAACACACGGTTGTCAAGCTACATTTGCCCTGGCAAAGGCGAACTTCAAATTTCTAGAACTGTGTATATTTCAATTCTTGACCGCAGTTTAACATTAGTGTATTTTTTGTTACTTTTGAAAACACTGAAGTGATTAATGATAGTGAAAGAAACACACTGCATGTGTTTACTTTGATGTGTTTCACATGAACATGTTAAAATATACACACTAAACGCGAGTTTCAAAATTTAAAACAAAAAGCAAAACAAAAAAACCCCAAAGGAACTTTCAGCGCTCACTTGCTCTGCTTTCTTCATGCAGATTTATGAACACCGGGAATGAGTCCAGCTGAGCCCTAAGCTGCATCTTGTATAATGTGAACAATTAAGTCGACAATCCTTCCTCATTTGCTGTTTTTTACCAAGCTCACATCTTTATTCTGTTGAGATGTTTGCTTTCTAACCTTCTAGTACTACACTGAATTTATCTATCTCTGCTAAGCCTGGGAGACACCTGTAGGTAGGGAACGCTCACTGTAACAAACCCAAGGGATACTGTGTCCCTTCTCTTCCTCATCAATCCTCTGCCTTCCCAACCCAGACAACAGCCCTCCATCATCCAGGCCTGCCCCATGCTATCCCAGGCTCAGCTCCATCTGCTCTGCCTGGCCCTGCAGCTGCCTGGGCTCAATCAGAAGCTCTTCCCCACGTGAAGAGCAGCACAGCTCTGCCCGTTTGGTTCTTTGGTCCTCCCCAAGCTCCAAGGGGCTCACCACTGCCCAGAGGACAGCAGGGAACAAACCCTAATAAAGAGTCCGAGTTGCAGGCTTCAGTCTCAGTATCTCATGCTGATAGGAACAGAGTATATTCTCCACACAGCTGCCACAGAGCATGGTACACCTGAAGGGACATGCACACAGGAAGAAGGGAAAGACTGGTCAAACTGCAAAAGTGGTTTCTGTGAGTTTCTTTAACCTTCGGTTTCCTCAAAATGTAGACAATATCCCACTCCATTCCCAGGGACATCTGAAGTATATTTTTGTTCTAGATTGGCTTTACTATATGTCAAGTTGGCAGATTAAAAAAAGAAGCAATTGGGAGAATGCCTGCTTGGAAAACTGAATGCAATATTAACATGGCCTTAAGGGCAAAGAAGGCCCCATTTATCTGAATTTAAACACTTCATGACTAGAAAAATGCTGAGCAAAGGATTTTTGACATTAGATGTCTAAATCTAACTTGTGTGTGTTCTGGCCTTCAGCCAGGAAAGGTAACTGGACTTCTTTAATGCCATTACATTTATCAGTCCTTGTATTTCAGCAAGGATCTCTTATATCTAATAAATACAGACTTCTTAAAAAGCAGTACTGTAGCCACTTTCTAGCAAAACTAAGAGTTAAGATAGGTCTTTATTTTTTTTTCTTTTTCAGTTTTAAGGTTCATGTCCAGATAAGAAATTGTCATACAGAAAATAAGCAGACAAAAAGGGACATTACAGGAAGACCTTTTTTGTTAAATCCTAAAGGAAAACATTAGATGATTGCCACTATGCTTATTACAACAGTTCCCATAGCTCAGCCCTGAGAAACATGCTCATCTACAAGAATAACTAGGGAGAAAGGTAAGATCTTTCAGATTGAATAGTAAACTCTTTACCAACAGTCCTGAAACTTAGAGCTGCAGGTGACACACAGTCAGTACAGGTCAGCTTACTAATATGTGCCAGTACAGCACACTTTTCTTCTAGGACAACATACACTACAGCGACATAAAAAACCGATAGAAGGATACAGAGGGGTTCAATTAATCCTGTCTCAAGGAGGCATCTCAATCAGCAAATCACACTTTAAATTGCCTGGGAAGACACATGACAGACACTTCCAGGAGGCAGCTGAACCCCACTAAAGCCTAATTCTATCTATATCATCCCCTGCAAGTGTATGCCTCTGCTAACATGGAGCTTATAGACACCTCCAGCAATGCAGTATGAATCCAGTTCCACTACAGCTATACCAGAGAAGGGAGTTCTGAGGTAAGCACAATGCAGGACAATTAAATTCCAATACTGGGCCAGTAAGTATGTCTACTTTGCTGAAGTTACAGTCTCCTGTTCATTCACAATTAACCAGATCATTCAAAGTCCATCTAAAAATGTGGGTGATGTACCTATCGGTTTGGAGTCTACAGACAGATCCTCAGAGTCCTGAAGCTGAGCTGAAGAGACTGTAGAAGCTTAAATGAAGCTTTCCATTAGAAAAAAGGAGAAAAGCCTATTGTATTTCATGGAGGTCAGACATACAACCAGGCAAATTCTATAAAATATATAAACAGAACAAAGTGAAAATGAACCAGCTGGCAAAGGATTTCTGGCAATAATCTCTTCCACAATGGAGAGATATGAGGCACTAATGAATCTGGCCATTAAAACCAAAAAAGTGTTAGCTGGTACAGCAACATGAATAAATTGAAAAGCAACATAAAACTCCCACTAACGTCTATGAAACTGTTATGGATGATGCAAAGCCTATTCATCTTTTAAAAAAAAATGCCTACAGAATACTATATATAACAAACTAATATCAAGTTATATGGAATTCCCATGCAAAAAGCTGCCAGCCAAGCAAGCAAAAAGGCTGTAAATATCTGTCAATTGCGTAAGAGGAAAAAACCCTCTGAGAGCACAAATTTCCCAACCACCATCACCCCGCAAAAAAAGAGGATTATTTAAGTCTGGAAATATAAAGTTAAGATTTCATTTAAAAACAGATATTAAACCATACGTCACCTACACCAGTCTTTTCCATTCCCTTCTTAACTTCTAACTATGCATGAAAGGTGTGTCAGATGGAGACGTTATGATGGAGCCCATTAAACACACATTTTATGGAAGACTTTAAACTATGTAGCCTAAGGGTACAGATAGGTTAAAGCTAATAAACATTTTATTTGTGCTCTTTTTAGAATCTCAACCCTGAAGTAAGTGGCTTTAATTCAGTGCCCGTGTGCTTTGTCATGCAGCATGCTCTGAAAAAAGCCCAGTGAAAATTAATTAATAAATCCAGTACTTTGTATCACTCAAATTTTTGACAATTTCTGTAAGTTACAAGGTAAATGTTACAACTATAAGCATAACATATGAATTCAGGTATGCATAGATTGAGGACACAGTTTCACGAAGGGCTTCAAACGACCAAAGATCACAGGCCATTGAAAAGCACTGTCCTGGGGTCCCCAACTCTGCTCCCTTCTTGTGCATCTCTGCTGCTTCTTTTTCTGCTGCTTCTTTCCACCAAAACTAGCAATCCTGTGGCCCCACAGCAAGTCAGCTTGATTCACTGATCCAGCTTTGAAATAACCAGTTACAATGAAGTAGTAATAATTTTCAACCAGGTCAGTAAGCTATTTTCATTCACCATACATGATCACCAGACCAAGGGACAGAACCCATGGCAGGAGCAGATGGCATAGAATATAACCTACTCCATTTGTGACACTTGGTGTCTTTGGCCAGTGTATGCTAATTAGAAAACGAGACTGTATGTGACTTCACAGTGGTGAGAAAGCAGATGAGCCACAAGACCACACTTTTGCTTCCTTGGCTCACAATACTCCCAGAGGAGTATCGAACAGCACACAGCTCGGAGTTCACCTCTGCAAACAGCCTATTTTGCACGTGCTTACACAGGGGGTATGGCTTTGCACTTGAACACAATTGATTTTTGAAAAGATCTTCTTAGTTGTTACTCAGTTATGTAAACTTGATGTTATCTCACCACCTTACTCCTTTCTTGACCATACATAGCAGTAGCTTCAGTAAGGGACTTTTGCCATGCCTGTTGTAAAAGACAGAATGGTTATCAGCTTGGTAATTTATTACTTGGTGCCCTAAGGAAATAATATTTAATGTGACATAATTTTCACCCCTTGAAGTCTTTCTAGCTCTCACTTCACCTGAAAATTCTACAACAAACACAATGATATCTAAAAATGGCACTGCTTTCTATCTTGAGCACAACTTCACACAGAAATGCTACTAGACAGTTTGAATATCTTTTGCTCCAGGACACAGCCGTGCAATACAACTAAATTTTAAGACTTATGCCTGAGAGCATCTTTTGGCTTCCCCTTATGCTGGCACAGTTCACTTAGGCCAAAAAAAACCCATGTTCAAGGACTCACTGGCAGCAATGGACAGTATTAATTCATCCATTACTGAAGTTTAGATGCTTGGCAAAGCATGCAGATTTTCAGCTGAATAAAAGAGAGGTCAATCTTGAGAAGTTCAAGAACTGGTTATCACTTGAAAGGATAAAAACTACAGACTTCCCTTCTCAATATTTATAGGGTCAACACTGGTGCAGCTGTATTACTGGCTGAATCAGCCCTATTCTCATGTGCAGAGAGGCCTAAGTTGGCATAAGATGCTCTCTTCCAAGCCAGATGGAAGAAAGCAGAAGTAGGAGATGGTGTTACACATTAAAACATCTCTTTTCAGTTATTTGCTATGCTTCCTTCTGGCTCCCTACCTCACCAGTTATATCTGCTTTATTCACAGCTGAGCTCAGCATGCCTTTTAGGAGATGACATGTAAGAAACAGTGCAAATTACCTGCAGTCAAAAGGCTTTGTTTGGGAGATGAAATACCAATTTAGGGGGACATTAAGTAAAATATACCCAGAGAGTGCTAACTTCTAAAATAAGCATATCTGCATTCGCCTTATTAAAAAGGTATATAAACATGTGTGCATATTTTACATAATCTTTCTGATGTTTTTACTCAGCTGTTTAAAAAAGGTACATATTTGCATATTGTAAACTTTATTTCTGAGTTCATTACCTAAATTATTCTGTAAGTATTAATGTTCAACTACCTAACAGCCCCGTAGCGTGATTTATTTTGTAGCAGATATATTGAATTGTTTTTTAAATACTAAATAAAAGCATGTATCAAAGTGCAAGGTGCAAGAATGGAAAAAAAGTTAATGCAAAACCTGTCTACTTCTGATTTTAAAGCAAACTACTTTCACACATTAAGTATTCCACAGCTTCTTTTGCTATGACATCTTCTCTCACTATGACCCAAAATTTTCAAGTCAAATGCTTCCTCTGTTATTGCACAAAGACAAAAGTTCCTTAGTCTCAATTGAAAGGACGGAGGATTAATTTAATGTGTGTTGATGCCCTATGGTTTGGCATCACAGTCCCATTTATTTCTGCCTCCATTTGACTTTTGGCATATATGAGATTTGTTCAGACAATTTGCCAAGTCTAATGTGAAACTGCTCCTTTTATTTTTGAATAAGTAATTCCTAAAAATAATAGGACTGTTAAATTTCCCTCCTCCCTTGCAACTCTTCCAGTTCTAGTCATATGGCAGTTCCCATAAAACAATAAAAAAGCTAATCAATTTACTGTTTAAGAACACAGCAGACTGAAAAAATGTGGTCAGCTAAACCTGTCTAGTTCAGAAAAATAAAAGTGGAAAATAATTTTCAGCATGCAGCTAACCCCTACTTATTTTCCTAATACAAACACAGAAAAAAATAAATAAGGCAGTCTTAACTTTAGGTGCAGAGTGGAACACCAGACGTAGAACACTGCCTTCAATTCCTCACCTCTTTGCTAAAACCAGTGAAGGATATAAATAGTTGCAGTTCTGACATAACATCTACTCATGAGGAAGCATACTGAAAAAGAGACTGTCCTTAACACCAATCTGTTAAGCAGCTAGTGTGATTTTGGTAAGATCAGTTTGAAGCCATTATGTATGCATATCTGTTATACTGAGCCCAGATCAGATCTATGTCACATACGGTGACTTTACCACAGTATTTGAAGGTTTTCCAAAGCCCAGTCCTTAGATTTAGATAGCCCTACAATTAGATGGGGTCTCAGCATTATTTCTCAGTCTAGAAAATAATTTCTAGTTCTTATGATTTTCAGAGAAAACACAAAAAAGGGTTGTTCCATGGACCTAGCTCAAAAGGCAAGTAGAAATTTCCTATATGCACATAAAAAACCCCCATAATCCTCATTGATTCGGGCAGTAGGATCTTTTTTAGAAAGTACATGGATACTCGGTAAATACAGACAGAATCTGCTCTACTAAAGCACATCTGAGCAACTTTCTACATGTGAGATAGCCAGGTCTTAATCTCCAAGAGCTATTTCTCTTCCCTTGTACCTGTTCAGTAGCTAGACCAACAACAGAAAGCCTGCACAGGAATTTTTACATTCTCAAGGGCAAAGGCGGGTTTGGATATATGGGTAATATAATAGCCCTGATTATCCAGCTACCACCAGAAATCCAGAAAAGCACAATCTGGAAACTTGGCCAGCCACCAAAGAAGTCCATGTGGGTCCTTCAGGACTTGTTAGCACTTTGGTGTCTCTGTACCATGATTCCTCCAGAACTCCAGATTCAAGAGGTCTTCTTAACCATTGACATCAACTACTCCGCACAAAGCAAATTCAGATCTAGATTTCCAGCCAAGCTAATAAAATCTCCTGGAATGTGGAGCACAGAAACACCCAAACGGGTCTACACAGAGCCAGCTTGGTCTATCAGGACTTATTAGTTCAGACACTGCCTGAAAGCAGCTGCACCGAAAAGCTGATTATGGAAATAGCAGAGATGTGTTAACATGGCACAGCACTTGAATTAATAAACTGTTAGTTCTGAGCCGAGTCTGTCCCAGGCTAAATCTGGTGCCTGTAAATCCACTCCATAGTTAATCTGCAACTGGAGAAACTGCCCAAAGAGTTTACTCTATTTCAAGCCTAACATGCACAGCTCTACCCCTACAAACAGGCCCAAGTTTCTGTCCTCATCACCTCCCTCCATATGACCAATCCCCGTATCTATCCTCTTCCTGTTTGTTCATCGTTTACTATCTTGAATATTCACATCCATTTCTCAGCCTTCCTTTAAATGTCCACAATAAGGCTGCACAATGTATATCAGTGGCTTCCAGCCTTTCTGGAGTGATTAACACGGTTACCACCTTTTTCTCATCCTACCTTCTCAACCAGACTAACACTTCCTGACACTTCTCCCCTGACTTCTGGCTTCCCTCTTTGTCCTGTCTTTTGTGGTTTGATCCCTAACAAAGGAACCATTATGCTTATAAAAACAAAAGAAAAATATGATTGTCCTGTCTCTATGGAAAAAAAAAATAAGTATCAGCAGAAACATCATGACAAGAGGTGTCACCTAGCCAAGGGCCGGCTACTACTTCTAAAGGTAAAATTTGCTATCTCATTTAGAAGTTGCTTAGCAGTCAGCCCAGATATGATCTGAGGCTCTCCTTTTCACTTCCTACTTGGACTTCTCTTGTGTGATTCTCTCATGCCAAACAGCCTGAGTGTCTTGGTGTGGCAAAGAACTGGTGAGGGCAAAGATTGTCATTAGCCTGTTGAAAAGAACAGTAAATGAGGAAAGACTGCCATAGGAAAGAATGAAGGTAGGCAAAGACTGATTGAAATGGAGCACAGGGAGATTGGCCTGCTGATGGAACATCAGCTCTGTCTTTCAGCTCAGTCAACTCTGCTTCTCCTCCCCACCTTCACCCAACTGTACAATCCATGCAAAGCAACTGCTGAGCATGTGGTTTGTAGCTGTCCCACCATGTATAGGCAGGAGTTGGACACTAATTATCAAAGTTTTACAGTACTGGAAATATGACAGAGTTAATCACTTGCTAGAGAAAGTGTCAGTCTGACCCTCTAGAACAGTTCAAGAGGGCTGAGATAACACACATCATTGGTAAAATAATAACTCTGACTGCATTTATTCCTCTAGCCAGAATCATGACTTTAACAAAGAATATAGGCAGTTTTACCTGACAGAGAAGATTCCTTGCTTCTGTTTCCAGAACACCAAGACCAGTATAAAAATTACAAAATCAGAAACAAAACTGATAATTATCTCCTCAGTCATCATATATGCTCTGAACAGCACAGCAGCAATTTATTGTCTATGCAATACGTGTACAGATGTGTATTTATAACCTTCAATACTAAAACAAATAAACATAGTCTGCTCACTTCCTATGGCAATCAGGAAATGAAATCTTCCTGCTTTTTAGCTGCCATGTTCCAGATACCTATCCCATGCTGTCAGTTGCTGAAGTCTAAATAAGAAGGTCTCTCCTTTGTCTTACATGTTTTTCACAGCTAAGTGTTTCTACATGTCACACAAACAGTAAAACCACAGTCAGATGGATTCTCAGAACAACACGCTAACTAAGGAATCAGAGCAACACATGCACCGTCATTCAGAACTCCAGCTGTATCTTTGGCTTGTTAGAGGAAGTTGCCGTTGAACCTCTAGAAGTCTGAAGGATTGACAAATAAGATGATATTGATACTTAAGAAAGCAAGTTTCAGTTCCAGTTGTTTCACTTCCATACTTCTTACAGACCTCAATCTTTTTTAGACTATGGTATCTAGTCTCTTTATAGAACTAGTCACCATCTTCATCCATACGGGAACTTTTAAGATGTCACAATCAAAGCAAGATGAACAGCATATATCCAAGTGGAGATGTTATTAAGTTGTGTAGGATGGTATATATTATCAGCCTTACATGCTGTTCTAGGACACAGACTACACAGGTGACTAGTTCAAACTAACTTAAGCACTTGAAACCTGGATCTTAGAAAGTATCTTTATTTCAAGAAAAGTTTTGGAGCTTCTTACACAGAATGAAATCATACCTCGCTCCTTCCTCCCACTATGCATAGGATAATGGCCGCAGATACAAGAACAGGCTATTTACAAGCAGAAGGTACTGGTGGATTAGTAACAAATGCCATTAAACTCACATCCAAAACCAGATCCTGGACTTATTTAAACCAGATTTTATTATATATGTTAGGTAGCATAATGCCATGTGAGTATTATGAAGATTGTCACACAAAATGAATTTTACAGTCAAAGAAAAGGCATTTTCATTATAAATCCAACTGCATCCATCTTCATTCCTAAAAGTAATCAAGTCTTTCTACTACATGTTCTGCTAAATGACCAATGAAAAATTTCTGAGATAGATTCAACAAAGCAGTTAAGAAATGCAAAAGTTTGAAAAGTGATACATTAACTTTAAAAACCTCTTTTGGTTAAAACCAAACTAAAATCATTGAATATTTCATTTCAGCAGTCCTATTCATATGACTGGCAATTCTCATCAACTGCGGAGTTTTGAATTTATCAGCCACAGACTTTTTTTAAAAATCACTTTGTGCTTTGAGGTTCAACTAAGGCTTAATAAACTTTCTTACAGGTCTGGAGTACTACATAAATTTTGTCAGAGCTGTGCTGGCATAATTGGTAATACAAACTGTCTGGCTTCATGAAAGTTACAAGCTCTGGCTCCAGTCCTGCAAACACTTACTGAAGAATTTAACTCACTGCACAGAACTGACTACTCATGCATAAGCTAAGCATATTTGTAAATATTTGCACAGTATGGACATCTGTTGGCACAGCCAGTCATCTGATAAAAGATTCAGCTTTAAATCCTAGTCTGCATAGAGTCAATATTAAAAAAAGGAATTCCTCACTTTATAAATTCTTTTCTTAGGCATCAAGCATGTCAGATACCAAAGGGTGAAACTGAAAAGTTAAAACCAGAGGAAGAGAGGAATCAGTGAAAGCATGACAATCGGTTCTGTTTCTCATTTAACTAGAGACTGGTTTCTCATGGATTCATGTCTCAAGATTGAGCTCCTGCCTTATTTTCAGCTTTTGCTGAACTAAGCTTTTGCTATACACTTCCTTCAGTGGTGTCATTGATAGCATTTATCACACCATCACAGGCAAAGCTCATAGAATTATTCCAAAGCGCTCTTCCCTTTTATCATGTTTGGTTATTAACACTTGTAAGTTTTGGGTGGCGTAAGGAATAGCCACAGTACAAAGCTGGGCCACAGGTAATTGCGGAAGTTGCATTTCCTTAGAAAACCAAACTAAGAAAGGTAATTATTACCTCCTTCCTCCAAGTGTCTTATAGTTTGAGCACACCCTGTTTCACTCATCTTCTTTAAGAGCAAAACAATTTCTGATCTGTGAGTTTAAAACCTGATACTAGGCAGAAATACATGTAAAGGAGCAAAGGTATCCTCCCAATAATTCAGCACTGCGTGAGAGACAAAACCTGCAGTGTTTAAGGCCTTGTATCTATTGCACCTGCGGAGCTGCCATGTAGAGCTCTGCTTCTTCAGCCTAGAGAGCAAGAGCTGAGATCTCACTCTAGCTTAGCATTTAAGTTTCTTTTACAGCTGTGGCTTAGGTTTCCTTCAAAAAAATGCAGGAATGGACTAAGGGGCTGGAGGCAAGGTGGGCTGTCAGCTCTAGGGAGGGGACAGCGAGGCCCCACCAGGGACCTCGTTGACAAAGAGATCTCTCCTAAAACTCTGCTCCCAGGGCTCACACACAACGCTGTTTGGCATCCGGGAGCGACCGGGCCTTCTGAAAACCCTAATGACACACACGAATTAAACAGGGGCCCTGGGGAGGAGAGGGCGGGTGCTCTGCGGAGCCTGCTGTCAAAGCTGTGTGAAGCCGCACCCGGACCGGGGCTGGCCGCACGCAGCAGCCCGCAGACCCGTCCCAGCGCTCGGCCACGGGCACCCGCCTCCTGCCCGAGCGACGGCACCGCCCCAGCCGGCGGGCAGGGGTCGAGAGACCGGCGCTGCGGCAGAGCCTGTCCCACCTCGGAGTGAAGCCGCTGGGTTACCTGGTGCAATGAGCACCCACTGCCCGGAGTGCTCTGCGCCCTGCATGCTCCATGCGCCCCGCGCTCCCGCCGGAACATGGCGGGCGGGGCGGGGCGGGGCGGGCGCGGGAAAGGGGCGGGCGGCAGCACCGCACTGGGATGGCCGGGGCTGCGCTGCCGCTTCGCCGTTTCCTCTTCCCCCGCCGGACGGAGGGAATTGGTATAAGCCAGTGAGGGCGGGACCGCGGGCGGCAAAACCGGTCCTTTGCCCCGCCCCGCCAGCGGGGCTGACGGGCGGGGGCGTGGGAGACAGGAGGGTGTGACATCCCACCCTGAAGGGAAGGGGAGGAGCCGGGTGTCGTAAGTGGTTGTGGTCGAAAGGAGCGATAGAGGTCGGGGTGTCCGCAAACGATCAGAAGGTTTTATTAGTAAATTAAACACTTGGCATGAAAATCGTTGTGTTAGTCGCTGACGTGGTATATAAGCACACGGCAATGGGTTTTGGATAAAGGGGTAGGATGTAAGGGAGAGAGGGAGAAAGGAAGGGATTAATTGAAGAGGGGGAGAGAGAAAGAAAGAGGGGGAAAAAAGAGATCACCAGTCCTTTTACCAGCGTCGATCCATCTGATGAGATGTCAGTCCTGATTACGGCGCTGATGGGATGTCCAGGGTCCTGAGGGGTGCCACCTGGGCTTGATGGGGGGGTACATTTTTATGAATAGGTTTCCCCATCCTGAAGATAGATTTCTCTTTCTGTGTAAATCAGTTATCATGTGCACTCTGTTCTTTCCGGCCTTTCTGGAAAGGGTTTGGAGGGCTTCAGGGGTCTTGGGTGGTCTTGATCCTCCTGTACAGTCCATGCCCACTTCTTGGCCTCATTCCTGCACTTGCACCTACTGTGTTGTGCGTATCTCCAGGAACTAGAACAAGGGTGTTTGTCCCAGAAAAGTGCTGCCCTACCTCCATATGGCCCCCTTCTCCAGCCGCATCTTGGTTTTCTCACAGCGTGTTAGTACCAATATGTGTTAGTACCTGTTGTCTCCACAGCTATCCAGCTCTTGGTGTTTGAGACTTACACATTAGCCCCTTATCTCCTGGGATTCTAGAGCAGGAAGGCAGCACCATGGAACCCGGCTCAGCCTCCCTGTCCCCACCTGCGCACTCCTGGCCCAGGAATGGATAGGCAGCAGGGCTGCTTCCTTGTACAGACCTTTACCCTCACACCCTGAGGGCTGGGAGGAAGGGCTTTCTTGCAGCCCTGTCCTTTCGCGGGATGGGTGGGAGGTGGCGGTGTTGCAGCGGTCCTTGTCAGACATTCAGGCAGCCATCGCTGAGCAGTGGCTGCCACCTCCCTGTCGCTGCCAACCCCTCTGCTGAAAGCTTTGTCCTGATGGGGCCCAGCTCTTTATGCGATGTGATGACTCTGGACCTAAAGGCAGAAATTTCTATTAGTACAAGAGAGACATGGATCTCCTGGAGGAGGTCCAGTGGAGGGCAACAAAGATGATTAAGGGACTGAAGTATCTCTCTTATGAGGAGAGGCTGAGGGAGTTGGGCCTGTTTGGCCTCAAGTAGAGATGACTGAGTGGGGACCTCATCAATGTCTACAAGCATCTGAAGGAAGAATGTCAAGAAAATGGAGCTAGGCTCTTCTCAGTGGTGCCAACTACTAGGACATGAGGCAACGGGCAGAAACTCATGCACAGGAAATTCCACCAGAATAAGGAAAGAGCTTTACTATACATATGAACATGCACTGGAGCAGATTTCCCAGGGAGGTTGTGGAGTCTCCCTTACTGGGGATATTCAAGAGCTGCCTGGATGCAATCCTGTGCAATGTGTTCTAGGATGACCCTGCTCAAGCAGGGAGGTTGGACCAGATGACCCACTGTGGTCCCTTCCAACCGGACCCATTGTGTGATTCTGTGACAGTGAAATGCAGAGCCACAGGAGTGATGAATAGATTTGAACATATGAGATGAGCAAGGGCCAATAGCTGATCCTGTTCAGCCTGGAGAAGAGAAAGCTTTGGTGGGGGGTGGGAGGATCTTAATCCCTATACCTAAATACCTCATGAGTGGAGTGAAGAGCATGGAGCAGGCCCTTTTCAACAGTGCCAACTGACAGGGCTTGACTCAAAGGGCACAAACTGAAATGCAAGAAACTCCATTTAATCATAAGAAAATATGCCTTTAGTGTGCAAGTGGTTGAACACTGGAGCAGGTTGTCCTGAACAACCACAACATCTTTATCAGTGGAGGCATTAAAAACCAGACCTGAGAACTTCCTGTAGCTGGCCCAGCCCTGAGCAGAGGGCTGGACTTGACCCTCTCCAGAGGTGCCTGCCAGCCTTCGCCATTCTGTAGAACTTCAACCCTACAAGGCTGGACAGGAACAGAGCCAGAGTCCTCTCATAACAGTCATCCTACCCAGTGTATAATGTGATCCTGTTAAATAGGTTCTATACCTCCAGATCACACCATAGTCACAACATAAAATGCTTATTTTCATATACATACTTATATATATACATAAACTTGGCTTTACTAAGACAAAACTGGGTTGATGGCCACCTTCCCAGATATTTAGGAGGCAAAAATTGTTATCAAAAGTATTAAAGTATACATATCAATAGCAAATCTCAAAGATATGAAAGAAATATTAAAAACATGCTAACATCTATGCCCCAAAACAGAGCAGAACTAACCAATATCCACATATGCAAAACAGCTGAGTTGATGTAAGTCTGAGAAAAATAATTTCCTGAAGTTTGAGCATATACCTTCATAACTGAGATTAATGTAATCTAAATCTGTTTTATTTTAATTTTTCTGACTTTTTTTCCCCTGCTTGAAGTAAGGCAACATTTAAGTGCCAAAGACCACGTTGCACCATGTGTTTTGAAGAAGTTCCCAGTGGAATCACTTGTTCTCGGAGTGATTGCAATTTGCCATGGCATATACCTGGATTGCAACATTCACTAATGGGTCTTGTAAAACTCTCCTCAGTACTTGTGTCAGCAAAGAGAGATAGAAGATCATGACTGTTCCACTGTAATCTGTATAAGACCACTAGAAGAGCAGAACAGAGCTGTTTGCTGTGTTTGAAACTTTCCTAGAAGGAAAGCCTTCCATATGTAGAAAGGTTTGTCCATAATTTGACTTCTAGTCCTGAAAATGACGAGTCCTAGGCTCGGTCGTACACCGCAGAGCTTAACAAAGCTCTGGAAAAGCCGAGAATTCAACCCTGCAAGCCTTCGGATGCAGCGTGTATCATGGTCAAGTCTAGAGGCATAAACTGCATTTGTTCCAGATACCCTATTTCCTCCCTTACTGTAGGGTGTGATGGAATATTATAGTAAACATTGCTGTACATTTACAAAACTAACTTATTAAGTTCACATTTTTCAAAGCCCCAATCCATCCTTATTTAGGCATCTGGTAAGCAAGCTAATTTTCAGAGGTGCTGAGTACTCCTAACATCAAATGAAATGAATGGACATTCCAGCTGTTAATTTCTTTTGATTTATGATCATCTCCCACAATTTCTAGATGTATATTGGCCCTGAGATCTATAATGTTCTTTTCCATGAATTATCAGATAGAAATGTTTTTCTTACATACTTTGAAATACCCCAAATGGAAATTCTCAAATAGGCCTGGATAAGGCTCTAGAATGACATCAGTTTTGGAATAAAAATAATACATTAATTTATACATACTAAATATTTTAAACTTACTGCTGTTACTCATGCACACTTGAAATATATAATTCACCCTTATAAACAGAGGATATGCTATATCATTATAAGCTAAAGATAAACTAATTAGGGATTTCTGTCAGGAGTTGATGATACTAGAGTCTTATTTGCTTAAGAACTACTTTACCTCCAGGCTTGTCAACACTTTTAAACCTTAGTGATGTCATCCAGAAAGAAAATGATGAAGTTTAAAACATTAGACTGATCTGCACTGCTGTGGTGATATCATTTTAAATACTCAAATCTTAATTTTACACACATGGATATTCTCATTTGGGTCCGTATGACTCATTAAGTCTGGAAAGCTAAATGCATCCAATATGGGATTGCATCCGATCTGAGGACAATTGTTTTCCACATTTCAGAGCCATTTGATGTGCATTCAGACTTCACCTGCATGCTGTCCGTTCATTCATTTCTGCTAGGGCTGTTTCCTATAATCCAAATGTCTGTGCAAATGCAAGCATCCCTTTTTGCCAAACGAAACTTACTTTGCTGCCAAAGAAATGCTACCTTTGTCCATCTTCAGCTATGGAATTTACCCCTTCCTCCTCCCTTACACTAGTGTTAAGTGAAGCAACATTTAAATTTTGCTCAGAGCAAGAAACAAAATAATGTTTAGAAAGAAGTGTGATTTATTGTTAAGTCAAGGTTGTCCTTTAAAAGACAAAAATGTTTCCACATGATTATGTTTCATTTTACACTGTTTCAACAAATATGGGCCAAGTTTATCTATTTTATGCTTCAGTGGTTCAAGCATTTACATGCATAACTTTAAATTCATTGATCTGCACATTTAAGGGTCAGATGTATATATGCAAGGGTTTAATTTCATTCCAGTAAAAGGCCTATTGATACATGTAACTTTAGCTGATGTATCAGGATAATTATGATTCATTTTAAATTATCTAGTTTGAAACACTGTTCTCAGTTCATCACAGGTCAAATTATTGTTTGGTTTTCTTCGAAACAAAGTAGGTGTGTCATTGAAACAAATGGAAAATATTTCATTCAGTCCCTTTTTCCCTTATTTTTCTTCCTATTAGACAAGAACCACACCTCTTTATCCTCAAGACTAATCATGGATACATATAAAAAAATAAAACAACAGATAAATATGAAAACTGAAAAGCCTAACGAAACTGTATAAAGAACATGAATCATGCTTTATTATACATTAAAATAAGCTCATTTAAATGACAAATGGTATAATCTTAGCATAACTTTAACAGAACATAAACCAGTGATGAAGTTTCTGAAGTTTCTACCCAAGCAAATCATAGTCCTTCCTCACTGTGAGACCAAAAATACTCCCTGATTTGACTAAAATGTTAGATCCATCTCCCTCAGTTCAAATAATGGAATCATCTCATCACACATCACAGAATGGGCCCAGCCTCATTCTGTCGCAGGAAAAATTTCCATTTTGGTCACATGAAACACACATATGCTGACACATAAGGAGGGAACATATCCAGTTGTCTTGTCCTCCAGAATAGGTTTGCTTGCTCACAAAACACTTTCCCAGTCTAATCTTTTTTATAAATTCAAAAATACTAGAGAGCTGGTTAACCCCTGTATTTTAATTTTAGTGACCCTAGAAGGTACTGCTGTGACTTATAAGACCATATGGAGCCTAACATAAAGATGTCCTTAAGCTGAAAAAACACATGCAGGTATTAATTACAAGCCTATAAAACAACATTTGAATTTCTAACTGAAATTTCAAGTCAATCTCTCAAGTTGAAAAATAATTATTTTAAATAGTTCTTCATGACAGTATTAATCTAAGCAAGTACTTTCTCTCTATGAAAATAGTCCATTTTAAGGAAAATAACAGTATTCATTTAAAAGTGGTCAAGCAATGGCGGATAAGATTCTAACCAGCTCTGAGCAGAAATCGCTTTGCCCTTTGCACTAAACAAGCTTGTGTCACCTTATACACCTATAGGTAAAAATTATAGTTTTTTGCCTTAATAGAAATAATCTACTGAGTTCCAAAGTTTGCTGGTATGTCAGGTCCAATAGCAGTAAGAGAGGGAAAAGTAGAGAAAGCAGAATTAGATGGGGAAATATAGGCACACACTACAGAAACCATGGAACTCATACTGCCTAATTTTATACTATAAATACCTAGTTTAAACCTGATTATGTAGTATCTCTTTATAGTTAATGGACAGAATAGGATTCATCTGGCCTACTTTGTAAGTTTATCTCAGAATTATCCCATCTATCTGGAGGTAGATATCCAAATCACAGATATCTCTGACGAAAGGTAAGAACCTTTCTCCATTACATTTTGGGGTTTTTTCTGTACTGAGAGAGGCCCCAGCTTACATACAGTTGTAATCGTTACCTCTTTTCCCCCTGTTTTTTGTGTATCCATCACATCCTAAAAACAGATGAGGGCCTTATTGTGAGGTTAGCACAAGCAGATATTTATTGACCCAAGTATGCTGGATCTAAGAAATGTTATTTTTCTTGTTTAATCAACCAGAAAATCACTTATTGGAGGTGTGTTGCTATAGCAAGCAGACCTTGATCTGTTTATAGAAGCTGCTCAGAATGATGCATACTGTTTAGAGAAAAAAGTTGAATGAGTATACAGATTGTGAGCTGGCTTGAAATGAACAGTAGCGACACTTTTTTAATGTGCATGATACATTCATCCACTGCAGTAAGTTACTGCAAAACATCCTCCAATTATGACTCAGACACTAGCAAAAAAAAAAAAAAAATAAAAACCACCACACATATGGAGATTTTTCTGACATTTTTAGATTAAAGTTGCTGCATTGGAAGTGTTACAGTAGCCATATTAGCTCTGCTTTCCTTTACTGCGTATTTCAACAAATTTCTCAGGCCCATCAGTACACTGTTCAAAAAACAAATGTTCACTTGAAAAGCAGAATATGGAAAAAAGACATCAAACAAACTGTCCAGGTTGGTAAGAAAGAAGGCAACATTTGAGACTGAATGTTACAGTGACCCTTATAAGTGCTGTGTGATGGTATTATTATTATTGTTATTTTTGTTGGTGTCATTGTTGTTGTTATTATTATTATCATCAATCAAAAGTACTTTGAGAGTCTTGATGCTGCACTTTTCCTTCCAGAGTATCAATGGTTAGAAATGTAATATCTTTAAGGTAAAAAATTGTGAGCAATACCTTTCTACCACAGTTTATACACATGGATAAATATACTGTACATATACCTGTATATACTGACATAACCATTTAAAATATTTATATATATATATATATATCTTCCATATGAAATATGTATATGCATATGTCTATCTGTGTATTGTTCTACTGAAGCTTCATTCCTTTGATATTGAGGAACAGATGTCTAAATTTCTCAGACATTTGTGTGAGTACTATTTATCCTAGAGTATCCTCGAGTACTATTTATCCTAGAATACTATCCATATAGTTCAGAAATGCCAGTTATTCTTCTCCTCAAACATCTTTAAATAGCTGTAATTCCCTTTGATTTTCTGTTCCCATTTCTCCTCTTTGAGGAATTCTCTCTGAACAACCACCATCTGTTTAATGGTTTTATTTTTGCCATTTTTTCCTCCCTGTTTTTTACTATTAGCAATTCTGTTACTAATAGAACACATTCATAGTTCTATTATCCAGCAATAACTAAAACAGCATTCCATGCTCAGAAAGCATCACAGAGGTCCCTTATGGTTAATTAGGAAACTTCAATAGATGACTTCTGTTTTCAGATATACTAGTCTAAAACAACAGACTTATCCTCTTGCAGAAAACCCTCCAGGTGGGATCTCAAAGAGCAGAACTGTTTATAGTGCTGTCTTCAGAGAGATCATTCCATGCAAACTCGGTTTCTTTTCTAGCAAATACTGTGTGCCAGTCTCCTGAATGCAATTGTCACCAAAGATGGTCATTTGTGTGCTTCAAACCCAGCGTTAGTCTTCCAGCAGACCCACTGAATTTCTGTCACTGGGGCTGGCATAACAGTCCTCTAGATCACATAGAAGGTCTCTGTCCTCTACCATTGATAGAATGGGATTGGGAACTAGCAGCAACAGAAGAATAGTTATGGAAACTCTGAGTGGTGTTTGTAGCCCAGTCCCCTAAGGAAGTAGGGCTTAGGGGAGCATATGTATGCATGTCTCAGTCCTCCCTCAGTAAGTGGTCACTGACTTCAGACACATTTGATACAGGTTCATATATTATGAGAACATGCACCTGGGTTGAGGAAAGAAACACCCTACTGGTGACATTCAGCTCTCCCATCTCTGGACAGCTCATTAGCTCTCTAAAATCCATGGCATTTATTGACTGCAGGCTCAGTTTGGTTGCAGAGTTGGAACACCTGGCCACCCACTTTTGGTCCAGGGAGACAGTGGTCTTCCATAGGTCTTTTGTCATATCCTCTATATCCATATGCATATATCAGACACCTTAAAGTGTATTAGATGTTGTTAATGACCTTTCTAGGGGAGAAGAGGATTGTGAGATAAAGAAACGTAAATTCTAAATGCCTTAGCCATGAGTATTTTAATGATTGAGTTCCACAAGACAGTGGGGTATCAACATCATAGCCAAGATTTTTCTCTTTTAATTATTCTTTCATGTTGCTGTCAGCTGGGATATAGTTAATTTTCTTCTTAGTAGCTGGTACAGTGCTGTGTTTTGGAGTTGGTATGAGAATAATATTTATAACACACTGATGTTCTAGTTTTTGCTTAGTAGTGCTTACTCTGAATCAAGGACTTTTCAGTTTCCCATGCTCTGCTAGCCAGCAGGTATACAAGAAGCCAGGAGGAAACATGGTCAGGACAGCTGACCCAAACTGGCCAAAAGGATATTCCATACCATAGAACGTCATGCTCAGTATATAAACTCTGGGGAGTTGGCCAGGAGAGGCAGACCGCTGCTTGGGGACCGTCTGGGCATCAGTCATTGTGTGGTTAGCAATTGTACTGAGCATTGCTCATTTTTCTTTGGCTTTATTTCTCTCTCTCTCTCATTTTTCATTACAAATACTCTTATTATTATCATTAATATATTTTATTTTGTTTCAGTTATTAAACTCTTCTTACCTCAACCCATGAGGTTGAAATTTTTCCGATTCTTCTCTTCACCAAGGTGGGTGGGAGTGAGTAGGTGGCTGCATGGTGCTTAGCTGCCAACGGGAGTTTAACCATGATACATGTAAGTATGAATATTCCTGAAGGCTTCCCAGCTTTGAGTGATAGCATTTGTAAAATGGCTACCACCTGCATGGGTTATCTGAAGTCTAACAAGAATTTGAGCTTATGCTACAATCCAAAGGAAAGTTCAATCACCTACGGAACTCAAATTCATTATAAAACAAGCTTCGCTGGTGAATTTGGAAGTATAGTTATGTTGTTGGTATTCTAAAAACCAAATATATTGAAGGGATTATCTGCCTATGTCTATCTATGCTTATACATAGAAATACCTCCACAGGGTCAGAAGTGTGGGCTGTGTAGTGGTTGTGTGAAAACCAAACATTGCTTACAAGTGGAAGCAGGGTGAACTGTAAGCAGAAGGCACATGCATGAGTGGGTTTAGAAAGAACAAGCAGGTCTATAGCAGTTTGAGACACCTGAGTTTTATATGCAAGGAGCCTCATTTAAAGCAGAATACAAACACTGCCCTCATAGATGAAGAACCATATTTAAAAAAAGGTATTGGCTCTTCATTTACTTCCATGCAATTCTGAGGCCAGGATTTGGTATTTCTGTTGTTAGAGTGGCCAAGTCACCCAGGACACAGATGGCTTCACCTGCCTCTTCCATAATGCCTGGTTGTGACACCTTTACTATAACTGTGAGTGACATCAGAAGTAAAATGAACAGGGTTAGAGCATGCCCCCAAACACTGTCCAGAAACCATCTGTATTGTCTAACTGGTAGCAACTCCAGGCATAGTCCTGTGCCAACTAATAAACTCCCAGACACTGCCCCAGCACAATGTTAGGGACAACAAGACTGCCCAATAAATAGTAAAAACAGTGTGTATTGGGTTTGCATGGCAAGCTTTTTGTAGCAGGGGGCTAGAGGGGTGGCTTCTGTGAGAAAGAAGCTGCCAGAAGCTTACCCCATATCAGCCAGAGACAATGCCAGACAGCCCCAGGATGGGCCTGCTTCTGGCCAGGGCCAATCCCAGCAGTGACAGTGGCAGTGCCCCTGGGATAACAGATTAAAGAAGGGGGAAAAAATCTGCACCATTGCAGCCAAAGAGGAGAGTGAGAATATGTGAAAGCAACAGCTCTGCAGACACCAAGGTCAGTGGAGAAGGAGGGGCAGGGTGTGCTTCAGGCACTGGAGCAGAGATTCCCCACAGCCTATGGTGCAGACCATGCTGAGGCAGCTGTGCCACTGCAGCCCACGGGGACCCATTCTGGAGCACATATTCTCCAGCAACCAGCAAAGGACCCCATCCAGAGCAAGTGGATGTGCCCAAAAGAGGCTATGACCCTGTGGGAAACCCGTATTGGAGCAGGCTCCTGGCAGGACCTGTGGCCCCATGGAGATCCACACTTGAGTAGTCTGTTCCTGAAGGACTGCACCCCATGGAAGGGATCCACATGGGAGCAGTGTATGAAGAACTGTAGCCTGTGGAAAGGGCTTAACATTGGAGAATTTTGTGGAGGACTGTCTCATGTGGGAGGGACACCATGCTGGAGCAGGGGAAGTGTGACTCTTCCCACTGAGAATGTGTGATAAGAACATGTGATGAACTGACCACAATCTCCATTCACCATCCCCCCGCACCACTGGCAGGGAAGAGGTAGAAAAACCGGGAGTGAAGTTGAGCCCTGTGTCTCAGTTTAAAGAGACTGGAGTGTTTTGCTAAGGAGGATGAGTTATGAGGTAGACCAAACTCTTCTCTCTCACCAATTGTAAGTCCGAAATTAAGAGGCTCCAATCGAGGAAGTATGGAAGAAGGAAGAAATAACAACCCTTTATTGAAGGGTATATGTATATTGGCAAAACCAGTAACAGAACACAAAAACAACTAAGCAATAATCCTGTTCCCAAAAAGTCCCCTTCAAAAAGGAAACAGTCTGATACTTCTCTGTCCTCTAGAGCAGTTCTGATCACGGTTGGCAGGAGCGCTGTTGGATCACTGGAGGTGCAGAGCCTGCAGGGGCACTGTTGGGCTCTGGCGGTCGCTGCGTGGGGGGCCCCAGATCACGGGAGAAGCCGAAATGGAGATCTCCCCCCTGCACCAAGGAGGAGAAGGGGAAGAAAGGGGAAAGAAAGGCAGTTTCTTTCCCACTAAACTCACGCTGTCTGCAGCTGGCTGTAGACAGGACTCCCCCTTTGTTCATTGGTGAGCACAAACTCTACGATGAAATCTGAGCAGATTCGGCTGGTGACAGAGCAGACCATAGACAAACCAAGGCTGGAGAACAGACAGATGACCAGGTCGAGAGCAAAACGGCCTCCGAGCTTTTCCTACACACCTTGCCCTTGTTAAGGCACAAAACTCCTCCTTCCTCCCTGCACTCTTTTAGATGGGCTATTAGCCGGGAATGCAGGTCTGCCAGCTAGTTCTTTTGTATAGTTTATTATCCCTTCCCCCTCCTTGTTCAACCTCCTTCTCTTACAGTGGGCCAGGGGAAAGGAAAATTTCTGCTTGCATTTTTAGAGCAAATAAACCTATGACTCCCTGGAAGAATGGAGGGGTGAGGGGAAGGTGTTTTAAAATTTGAGTTTATTTCTCATTACTCTGTTCTGATTTGATTGACAGTAAATTAATTTCCCCAAATTGAGTCTGTTTTTCTCATGATGGTAGTTGGTAAGTAATCTCCCTCTGCCCTTATCTCAACCCATGAACCTTTCCTTATGTTTTCTCTGCCCTGCTCAGCTGAGAAGGGAAATGACAGAGCAGCTTTGGTGGGCACCTGGCACCCAGCCTGGGTCAACCCACCACACAGAGCCACCCTGTTTTGGGGAAAAGTACAGCATTAGCATCATGCTTCTTCTCTTGGGTCCATGGAAGGCACCCTGACTTGATTTATTTACTAGTATAGACACAGCCATGCTTCGAGATGGCTCACAACATGTCCAGTGAGAATTTTTGCTTAATAGGTCTACTGCAAGCAGACACAACAAGTCAATATTCAAATAAATCTTACAAGTCTCATCTAGGAGTTATAGGTGAAGATTGCATAGAGATGGCCAGTTCACACACTGTGATCTTGACATTTCTGGAAGTATAAGACTTATTGAATCTGCAGAAAACTTACTATACATCTGCATCAGTAATGTGTGCAAATAGACTGTGTAACGACTGCAGGTAAGTGCAGGTACTGATGCATGTATAGTGTCCATTTGTCCAGAACTGACAGCCTGGGCAAAGCAATTGCCATGGCTCCAAATGGACAGCCAGGCAGGAAGGAATCCTTGACCATGTTTTTCTTTTTTCTGACAGTAGAAATTTTAAGGTGGAAAAAGGGGTCTTTTCTGTGGAAATATGAAGATATACTAAGATTTTTTTTGTTATACCTAAGAATTTAAGATTTTCAATTGCTTCTGCGTTAATGGTTTCATCTCCTATGCTATATAAAGCTTTTCATTTCACATAGTTTTTTGTTTGTCTTTTAAAAGTCTCCTGAATTCATGTGCAAAATGAATCTTACTGGTAATCAGGTATTTGGTGAATTCTTAGCTTGCTGTACATGTTAATCATGAAACTAGCTATACTATAAGGTTACTTTTAATTCAGACTGAAAATCAATATTCTCAGTTGAATTATGTATTGGCTTATGAAGTGTTGTGTCTTCACTAATGCAAGTACATCTTATTTTGTGAGCACTGCAAAAAGATTATATTGTTAATATACATAAAATTTTATTTTAGCCAAGTATGTTCTCAAGGGGAGTTCTAGAAGGCAAAGGGTCCTTGTTACTTGGAACATCATTAACAGTATTTTGTGACCTTCGTAGCAGATAATTAAAAAAATGCCTTGTTAAGGTTTATGTACCATCCATGGCTTTATTGAAACAAAGGACCTGTGCGAGATACTGTTTCAAAGATTCTGTACAGATCAAGAATTGTTGTCTTTGACATAACCCTTATCAAGAACATCATAACAGAAATGAAGAATTGGCAATAAAATATCCCCTGTACTGGATTTGGGAAGTAACCAAACTGATTACAAAGAAAGATTGTAAATTGATTTAAAATGTGAAAGGGTTGCATTAAACTTAAAGACTGATGTACTTGTTCCATATCTTTGGAAGTGACTGGTTGAAGACTGACTTGCCCATAGTCTGAAACACACTTTTTATCATCTGTCTGCTGGATGGAACAATATAGGCATGTTTCATTTATTTAGAATATGGCCAAGGGCCAAAGAAAGATTAAAAATGAAAGCAAGAGTCAGTGCAATGGTTGTTTCTGTAAGAGTTAGGCATTTGGACTGCAATATCAGCAAATCCACCCACAAAAGATACATTCCTACAACATAGGATTTGCATTTTATGTTCTGGAAAAGCAATTGGTACGGTAAGGACAGGCTTACCCATTACTCCAGCAGTTGAATTTGGAATGCATTTGGCATTTACAAGAGTAAACAAAAGCAATTGACATATTTGAATAAGTTGTTTCCTGAGCAGAAAACGAATGAATGCAAACAAATTCTAAAAGGAACAAATTGTTCCTTATGGATTTGCTCTTCAGTCTCCCTCATCATAACTCCAGCTTCCCTGCCCAGGTCCTCGGCACCATTTGAGCCAGCTGAGACTCATCATATGCTGCAGCTTACCCAGAGCTGGGGTGTGCTGTTGGCCCCCTGGCCCCAGCCAGCCAGGCCCTGCAATAGCTGAGCTCGTTGGGTCTCTATCTCAGGCAGGGTAAGTTGTCTGAGGACTTTTGTCCTCCAGAAGACCTTCATTGTTTTATAGATGCCTAAGATGGAATCAAGCCTGCCTAACTGAGGGACATAACTTGAGCTTCAATTCGAGAAAGCCAGGAAGCCAGCCTTATTCCAGGGTTTCTGCCCTACGAAAAGCAACAATAGATCATCGCTGCCTTGCTGAGATTAGATATCTAATTTTTGCAGACGAGATCTGCCTTCAGAGAGATCCAAAATTATTCACCTGTCTCCACTGACTGTAAGGGAAACTTTGCTCTAGGAGGGCTTATTCAACAGTTTCCTGAAATGCTCAAATTAAGATCCTAAGATAAGATTCCAACTTGAGCCTTATTCTTTCTAATTTGATTGAAACTGGCCATGGAGGTCAGGAGAGAAGGACAGATAGATTGCCCCATTGTGGGAATTATGTGAAAAAAAAGTAGTAATTAGGAAATATGTATTTAATATAGTGATTTATCTGGTTTAATATTGCTCTAGATAATCTAGAAAAATACTGCAAAGAGTACAATAAATTTTCATTTAGTTTCATTAAAACCTTTTTTTGAATAGTTGAATACCAATCCAAATCTTATGTCTACCTGGAACAATTTAATTCAAGAAATGTAGAAGAGTTCAATCTAAAATTTCAGTTCAGATAAGGGAACTGCTTCCTCTATGTGCATCACTAGTGAGTTTAACAGAAGACTAAAACCTTTTGAACACAAACTTCTGTAAAAAAGCCATGCATTACCAGATGAACTCAGGTTTACTGACATACATGTGTCTTCTGAAACCCAGATTCCTTAACCTTTCTCCAAAATATGTTTTTAGTTATTCCTTAGCCCTCAGGTTGAGTAGAGATCCACTCTTTTATGATTTAATCCCCCTCAACTGTTTTGGAACATGTACAGGTCATTGCAACAAGAGAGCAAGAGAACCACTAGTTCGAAAAGATAGTAACAGAACTAAGTCAGTTTGAATAAAAGAAGAAACCGGCTGAGCCTGTATTGAAAAACCTGACTGATTTCAAGCTGAAATCTTTGTCGCATTAGGATAAAAAAGAAGACACTCGGAAATTAAGTTTTGTGCCTTCTCGCCCTCTTGGGGTGAAGCTGGAGTGAGGAGATACTCTGATAGCACTTCTGCTGCGTTAGCTCAACCACACATGTGACTGTAAAGTGGATGAAGTCTCACAGGAAGCCTGTTTTGAGCTCAGTTGCACAACTGAAGAAGTGAACTGTTTGGGAATAAGAATACCTAGGTTTTTTCAGTGAATATCTGAAGACTTTACTATAAGACCCTGAAATTCACAGTATGGAATATCTGTCTGTTTGTCCACCCATGCTCACTTTTTTTTTTTTTTTTTTAATTAAGGGCCAGTTTGGCCAGGATATGCATTCATGAAAAGTGCTAATGAACCTCTAATCACCCAGGTTGCCTTTGTCTCAGAGACAGTACTCAAAGGAATGCTCTATCTTCTGTAAGCAGTGACATTTGCATAAGGAAAAGCAGTTCTCCTTGCTACTGGCAACCAACCTGCCTTCAAAGGACAAGTGAGAGAGTTCTTTTGCCTTCTTCAATTCACATGCAGTGAGGCCCTGCTGCTTCTCTTCCCCAATGTGCAAATACACTCCGAGTCTTCTATGGTCTGGCTCTAGACCCATCTGCAGTCATATTTTTCTTCACAGAGGTGAAATAAAATTTTACAAGTCAGTTTTGCTTAAGCAGCAGAATGCTTGGGGAACCATCCTGGACTCAGAAAGAGGTATTTCCACTGAGGTACCAAAACCACTAAAGTACTAAAACTATTATCTGAATGTTTCTGTAAAAGAATAAAACTTAACTAATATGGAAAACCCCCACGGTTTTATTTGTGCAATATATAATTTGTGAATCATATAGAACACATCTAAGACAGTATCAGTCCTTAGGGAGGGTATCTTTGTTCTGCCTTGCAGGATTTCCACATTCAGTGCCCTTAGAAGTTGAGCAGTAAACAAAAGCTAGCACCTTTTTTTTTGTTAAACTAAGACTTCTATGCTCTACTCTTAAGGGATTTAATGTGGAAATTCTGAGGGACAAAAAGCAGAAAAAGGAAAAAGCGATTGGAAATAAAACCACAAGAAATAAGGAGGATTTTGGCAAAGAGGATGAAAAGATACAGAAAGAAATAGAAAAGTGAAATTTGTCTAGTGAGAGAGAGAGAAGGAGTAATTGCAGGGAACACCAAGGATTTCCTACCCATGGGACCCTATTAGGGGTCAGAAGGAAGCTCCTGTACCCTACAGAGACCCTGGGGCTGTCTTGCCAGAAACCAGACCCAACTTCCAAATGCCAATCAAAACAGGGGTAGAGATGAAGAAAGCTTTTTACCTTAAATAAAAAGCTTTGCCTTAAAAGCTTTCACAGGACTTTCCCCTTTCTCTACTGCATGAAAAACAGAAAACTTTAACAGTGGCTGCTGGTCTCTGTGTTCAGGGACTTGGTTATAATGCATCTTGGACAGCCAAAGGGGGAAAGAAATGGAATGACCTTTTTTTGTTCTTGTTGTTGCATTTTGCTTTTCAGTTTTTATTAAAAAAAAAAGCTCTTTAGCTTAGGTCTTTACCTAGGTTTTTTTGTAACCTAGATATAAAACAGTTTGGCTCCATCTTAACTGGCCAGCCAAACTGTATTACAAGGTCAGGCCATAAACAAATTTAACAACTGTTGTTAATTAAATAGTTATTGTAGTATAGGTGGGGTCAAACAAAGGGTATGTGTGGGAGGGGAGGGAAAGAGAAGGCCTAAGTGTCAAAAAGTGGGGGAGTCTTGGCTCCTGACTTAGAAGGCATGAACAAGTAAGAACTCTGTGGAAAAGACCTCTGGGACATAACAATAACAGTTAGCATTTCGATTTTTGGTGCGAATATTAAGCAATTAATCGCAAAAAAACCAACTTATGTTCTCTCATGTACACTTTCCTATGCTGTGAAACCATCTTGGAAAGTAAGACTTGGCTTTCCTCAAGCAGAAATCCTGTATCTACCTCTATCAGTGGTATCACTTCAACAACATATTAATGCCTCCCCATACCAGGATGTTGTCCAAATTCCAGCTTGTTGAAAGAGTTGTTGCAGAATGGGAATTCCACTTGGAGATTTATAGAAGAACAAAAAGAAAAAAAGAAAAGAGGATTACATTTACTTTTAATACTCAGAAATGTGCTTTTCTTGTCATGAAAATGTAACCCCCACCTGCATGTCTGCAGCCTGCCTTGCATACTGATTTTGTGTGTGCCTAGCTAAAAACAGTGCCTGTGATATGATCTGATTTTGACTCTACAGAGGAAGGCAGGAGGAGCAAAATTTATGTTTCAGGTCTGTAAGGCATTTTAAAGTTAATCGTGTCCTTTGGGTCTGATATAATTTGCGTAAGATTGCTGTTGATGATTGGAATAGCTATTTAAGATTTTTGTTAATAGTCTGTTACATGGACCCAGTGGAAAGATTCCAATAGCAGTCTGTTACTTTTTCCCTGTCACATTCAGGTTACAGACCCTTCACAGATGTTGTAAATAGACATCAATACTAAAAGGGAATATTACACAAATTAAAATCATAAGTGTGTTCAAACTGCCAACACAGACATTTTGTTAAAAACATCTGTCATGTAAAAGCAAACATTTAAGGCCATTATATTTATAACAATTGTTTTCATTTTTAATATGTATTACATGTTTTTCTTTTCTTCTGTTATTATTGACTTGAAAACTTTTTCTTAGACTTTAATGCTTATTTTTTTCCAACAATACTTATGTTCTTGACCATATAAATAATAGTGTGGACTTTTAATGAAAAGAAATAAATCTGAGTGGTTGGAAATCTAGTGGATATTTGCACAATGAATGAGTCAACTGAGAATCCAACACTGTGTTCACAAAAAAAATATAGTTATCAAATATTACAAACACAAATATTAAACTGGATGTCTGTTCACTTACATCCAGTTATTTAGTTCTGTTCTGAAATTAATTTCTCAGGTGAAAAGGATAAATGACATAAAACTGTCCTGTTCTCGGCCTTTTTGTTGCATTACTGCTGATGCAGCTGTACTAGTTGTACAAGTATTCACCACGACACTGTGCAATAGAGCCTGCCAAAGCTGGAAAACCCTGGAGTCCTTTCTTCTTAGCACACCTAAAACTGATATTATCGACACTTTCCTTCTCCTTTTCCACTGCTGCCTGCAGTTTCTGGGTACAGTATCTGTGAAATCTCTTAGCCCAGCCTGCTCTAGGCTTGTCTCACTGGTGTTGACCTCTTAGGATGTTTCTACTACAAAATAAAAAAGGGTTACAAACCATCAGCGCCCTCATTTACCCTGTTTATGGCTCTTCTCTCTTAGGTTTGCTTTGGGGAGAGCTATTTAGAGCTAAGCCAGGAAAGGAGCTAACAGCGAAAAAGTGAGGTGAGACCTTGTGCTCAATCTCAGCCTTGTCTCCCTCCATTAATAGCAGCCCACCTTCATACTTCCTAACACTGCAAGCTTGTCATAAGATTATATAAATGCAACAAGTTGTCACAATGGGAAGGCTTTGCTGCTTACGGTACAACAGCCTTGGTCTGGTTAAAATCAATACTTGCTATTTTCTTTATTACCTGTGTTCTCAAAACCACTTAAATCTTCAAGTTCACACTTAGTTTTTCCTTAGGTCAGTGAGATATCTCTTGATATAAGGCATCCATATAATTAGACACAGTTGAAGAACAGTTGCAGTCTCATGAGACACTTTTTTGCATGGCACAGGCAGTGTTCTGACCCTTTAAAATGTAAATAGAGACACAGCCCACGATGTAGTGAATTGTTAAACCAACTCAGACTCACAAAGAAAAGCCATGAAAAATGTAAATACTGGCTTCTGGTTCCACTCAAAAATGGAGCAGATCTCATGAAGAGATTATGAAGATGTTCTGTTACGTAGGACTGAATAAGCCAGGCCCATAGCATCATAGAAAATCAGTTGGAAGAGATGTCTAGAGATTGCCCAGTCATCCAGTCTAACCTCCCTCTTGAAGCAGGACTGTCAACAGTGCTAGAGCAGCCATTAGTCTAAAAGAATACTGTGATTTTTTTTGTCATTGCTGTGCGTTATAGTGTATCATTACCCTTTAAAAGTGTCATGTACAGCTTCTTCAGAATTATCATGCATGTCAGGCCCAGGTGACTCAATAAAGGCACTGTATGTTAAAAAGTGCAATTATTAAGATCACAGTAAAGCCAAAACCAGAAGTCACTGGGCTTCACTGAGTTGCTGAAACTCACTCAAGAGTCAGACAGTAATGGATATCCCTGTAGCATCCCGGTGCTGCTGCAGCAGGGTTCTTGTTTACTGTTAAGTCCTATCATAACTCTCTGCCAGCCTGTACAGATGCCTCTTTATGGAACTAGGGAATCTCAACTAGACGCCTTTATTTAGGCACCTGAATGAACTCTGCTGACAGTAGTATATAGATTTCAGCTGATTGCAACAGGAGCTTACACAACATGCTCACCTGCATATAGACACCTATAGGATCCAGATCCTACCGAGTGGCAAAGTAGGAGGTTTCTGGAAGAAAAGTTTTGAACACTGTTTTGAAGAACAATATGTTCATTACCCCTCTTTATTGTGGAGATACATATCCCATATCTCTAATGTTTCAAATGAAATAATGAGGAAGCCAGCCTATATGAACCTGGAACTCTCCCTCTATGCAGTAAGCCAGCCTTACTCACCAAAAACATCAGAATTTAAGCTTCTTTCACATGTTTTTCAGGGTTTCTATGCTGTCTAACTAACACTTAACTGTATAATTATTGTAATTCTTTTATCTGAGTATTTAATAATATCTGTTCAATTGTATTATGTTGTTATTTTTCATTTAACAGGAGATACTTGAGAGAAACAATGAGAAAAGACAGTGAATGTGCATAAAAAGGATGAGCTATTACAGTTTCCCCCTCAAAAAATGACATAATGTATTTTTAGGATTTTTTAGTGGGAAAATGGGGACGCAATGGGTCACAAATAAAATGTTGCTGTCAGCATTACTGCTTTTATGACCTGCAAACCAGAACCACCAGGCATTTGGACAGTGTGTAGATAAGAACCATCAGCATCAGGGCACTTAACTGACAGATTCCTGTAAAGCACATAACCCTTAGGTACGTGACCTGCACGGCATCCTGCACTGGAAAAATATAAAATTCCTGCAATATGTCACTTCCTCTGTTTTCTGCTCATACTAATTTTTCTGTGTATCCTGCTTCAAGATGCCTAATTTGCTGTGCTCTGCATTAGTTTAGGCAATCATTTCTCAGCATATGTGTATGCCTTATTCCTTTATTTCATCTCTTTTGGTCTGTGGTATGAATTCTGGTAGCATTGCTCATCCCTGTTCTTTACGAGCTTAAAGGTGCGTTTATCTACATGTCTTTCTAATTTAATGCCAAATTATGCTGTTCCTAGAATTTATCAGGTATGTCAGTAAAGATTTTGGAAAACAGGTTTAGGATGCAAGTACATCCAAAATATTTATTTGGAGCTAAAGGAAAGGAGTTTTCTGGGCAAATGAATTGGAAGGTTTGGCAGGAAACAAAATGTGAGGCTATTTGTTTTTCAGAAAGAATGAAGTAATCTGAACTGAGAGGTAGATGAGGGACAGTGTAATTGGTAAAGGGATTTGGGAGGGATTTTTGCTGTAAGTGATTTAATTACATTGCAGCTTAGCATTGCAACTAGACTGCTGAGACAGAGGTGAGCTACCATGGGGAAGAAACAGCATGCAAATATTAGCTGCAAATCCAGTCATACATCATCTCTTGGTAACTCCATGTGCCCTCTTGTCTTGCAGAAAAGTGGTCCTTTGAAACGTCTTGCCTCTCAGCCAAAGACAGGTTGAAAAGTAACAGTCCCCTGCAACCAGAGGGGAAAGGCTGTGCTGGGTCAACAGACTGGCAAAACACAGCTGCTGTGTGCACTGACAGGTTCGAAAAACATAATGTCTGGTCTTTGGGGCTTGTTTTAGGTCCTTCCAGACCTCAGAAGAAACTTTCATTACCTTTTCTGAATGCTGGCTGAGATCGTCTATGTATAGGTTTTCACAGTACCCAGTTCATATCCTATTTCAGACACTCCTTGACAAATATGATTTTGTAAACACTTTGTAGCATGCTGCCTTTGTGTTTGACTGTTGCATCTATGGCTGATCTCTTCCTTTGAGCATACAGCTGCACAGGAACTTGTATTTATCCTTATATTCACTGCACTTTCAACTGTGTTCAGCTCTTACAAGTCTCTCCTATTTGTTATTTTTCTGTTGAAGCCTTTGTTTGCCTAAGTCTTTGATCTCACATATCCAAACATAAATATTCTCTGAACATTGTACTCAGATGGCCAGAGGAAGGAACAGTCTTTGCAAATATGCATTATGTCAGTATCTCAAAAATCAGGCAAAGTCATACTCATAAAACCAAACGTTATCCTCTGTTTATGAAACAGTAAGGAGTAGGGAAGCTTCTTATCACTGCACAGAGCAGCTCTGCACGGAAAGGAGGCCTCAGAGAAGGGTCAGTCCTGTGCTGGTGAAGTATTGTGGTTATATGGTGGGGGTGAACCGGGAGGGCAAGAAAGCCACACAACCCTTTTCTATTCCAGTCTCTTCCCCAGCAGAAGTCTGAGGTCCCTTATAACCCCCATACCACGGCCTTGGGGTGAAAGTGAACGGTGAGTTAAGGCCAGTGAGTTGTGTCTGGGAAGTGCTGTGTCTTCCAGGTACACTTCATGCTTGCACCTAGGGAGGTTCTTAGAGCCATCAAGGTCTTTGGTCTCCCCAGCAGAACAGCTTCCACATGGAGTGGAATGGTAGGGATTTGGCTAGTGCAACTTACTTCTGTGCTGTAAATTCTCTTGAGTGAGAGACAGAGTTGCAACGCAACTTAAAAATGCCTGGACACCCTGGGAACTATGTAAAGGGTATGACTGAGCTGTCATTTCATAGGGGAGAATCAGAGGATGGGCTATTTCAACCTCATGAGTTCTACTGTGGCAAATTTATGCTTTCCAGTAGAGTGTCTCCTACAAAGATGACCTCTCAGTTTCTTTGGAATAAACAGAATGAATGTGACTAAAAGACCATCCCCACAAAATGTCACCTGATTACTTCTGATATGATAATAAATTAAATTTTAACAAAAGGAATAAAGTTAAATGTATGCATTTTTTCATGTCCAGAAATATAAGCTGAAAGCTGTTTTGTTAAGGTTCTCTTTAAAACAGCTTAAATTCTAGACCCAGTCCCTCCTCTGGCATGAATTCCCACAGATGCCTACACAAGCATGTCTGCTTCCATAAATTGTAGATCTGTCCCTGTAATTTTAAAATATAAGTTTTAATTTTGGAACAATTACACCATCTGTCTTATCTGAAGAGATCCTAAGTTGCTGAGGTTTATATGTTTTCAACATCTATGCATTCTTTGTATCCATGTACTGGTAAAAGAGGAGGGGGCTCAGTGACTGATCAGAAGGCAGTGTTTGTAATAAGGAGTTAGTTTGAAAAAAACCCTAAAATATGATTATAACTTGGTTGACAATGACAGAGCCAAAGGGCATTAGAGAAAAGGACTCTGGTGGCCTTCAAGACTTAGAGTTGTGGAGGGCATTTGCAAACCTATATGCTTTTCTCCCAGGAGGATATAGAATCACAGAATGATAGGATGGTTTGGATTGGAAGGCACCTTAAAAATCATCTAGTTCCAAGCACCTTCCACTAGACCAGGTTGCTCAAAGCCTCATCCAGTCTGGTCTTGAACATTTCCAGGGATGGAGCCCTCCTCTCACCCACTCCAACAGGTTCTTGTCCTTCCTATGTTGGAGGCCACAGAACTAGGGACCTGTTCTCTCACACATTGTGTTTCCTAGCCATGACCCAGCATGCATGACATACTGGGCAGGACTAGTGCACTAGCCATGAGGAAACCAGTTATAAAGAGAAGGTGAACTGCGTTTTGGTTGACATTGCACAAATTTCCTAAGTATGGCTGCTACAAAAACAACTGTGAGCTACCTCATGAGTTTGCCATGCAAAGTAGATAAGAAGGTCAATCTTTACTTTTTGTCAGTGTCCTGAATGAACTGTCTTTCTACCATTACATATGGGATCCATACGGGAGTATGTTAGGAATCTGCATTGCCTGCCCATTGTGCCTCAACTCCTCTACAGTATAATTTAATCTCTGTTCTGTCCTTATTCACATGCTGCCATTCAGGCTTTCCCTGAGTACTTCATCAATGGAGAGTAAGTGCAGCACAGGATTTGGTCCTTTCAGTTTGATTTTTATGGTTTGTTCTTGTATAAACACATTTCAAGGAGTTTTACAAAAGCTGCATAATTCAAGACAGCTTTTGGCATGATGAAAAGAAGTGAGAAGAGAGCAGAAAAGATCCTTGCATTCTGATTTCAAAATGAAGGAGTAAAAAGTGTCCCAGACATCTGAGATGGGAAGGTCCAGAAAAGACTTCTTAGCAATCCCCTATCTACATAAACAGTGAGACAAATGAGCCAGTATGAAATGCTGTGAAAAGCCATAGTAGCTCCAGCCTGTATTTTTCAGGGTCTCAGACATGGAACAAACCCCAACACTTTTTCAACATAAATCTTGTTGGGAATTTTCTGCTTAGGCTGACCTTCCAGACAAGAAAGAGTACTCTGTAAAAAACCACACTGGAAACCTCTGCTTTTGTTAAATAAAATAAAATTAAAAGGAAATTTCTAATTAATATTGCATTTGAGACTATTTATTCAGCCAGTTAAAAGTTATTTAAAATCACTTGAAAAATTTAATTACAAGTCACCTTAAGAAAATGTTTAAAAGTCTACATTGTTGCTTAAATGTAACCATACCATGGTGACTGAGATATGTTGCTGTATCTCACCTGCTTTCCAACTGCTGCCCTAGACAGGCACTGGTCTGCCATAGCCCTATGTCTCATATGTCAGCCCTATGTAGATGTCTTTGGGTACTTTACAGCACCCCATTCTTCTCAGAGGCTACAGCTGACCCAGACCATTTCTTCCTTACCACCTTTTTGAGGCCCAAAACTGAAAATCATTCACCAATGTATATTCTGTGGAAGTTCAAAGGAGAAGTCAGAGAAATCTGACATCCGTCTGGCTGTTCTGTTGGTTTTCCATTTACCTGCTGAGCTAACTCTTGGTCTTGTTTGGGAGCCCTGCGTAACTAGTTCTCGCTCTGCCATGAGTATGACCTACAGAATTAGCTTTATATATTTCACGAGCTCTGGGGGGAAAATTCCAAGCAAAAGCAAGCAAATACCTGGACAGATTCTCGATCTTTGGGAGGGGGTAGGGAGAAGATTTCTGCAAGTTTTTTCTCCTCAGGAAGAGATAGACTATGTATTGTATCTAGTGCACGTCTTTTTTCCAAATGTTCGTGCATTAAGTAAGCACTACCATCCATAATATAAACTCTAAATAACCCACCATGAATGGTATGAATCTATAAGTAGGTAAAATTAGAAATGGTTCAAATGAAGTCTGCCAGAACCGAAAGTTTACTTCTTTAGAAAATTATACCCCTGGACTTTTTACATCTTCCAACTAACTTTCAATTTGACTATGGGACATTCAGGTGAGTGAAGATACAGAGGATTCATTCTAAAAGGTCCAAAAGCCCACTGCAATTTGAAACATGCATGAATGAAGATCTGTACAGGAAAATTAACCCCTTCAACTATTCAAGAAAATGATAACATCTTGCCTATATGAACAGGACCAAAACATGCATATATGTTTTACAATCCTGTTAACACATCTAATAGAATCTGTTTCTTTTTAAGCATATTGCCTTAATAGAATCATAGAATAATAATGAGATGTATTTTGTCTAAATTTCTGTACTAAGCAACTCAGTACTCTTTGGTCAGGGACATACCTTAACAGTGGCAGTTGAATTATGTTTTTTAAATGCTTACCTGTCCAAAACATATTACATTTGATTAACAGAGCAGCAAAAAGAAAATTAAATTTGGGTTAATTTTCATATTGTAGTAATGGTGTCTACTCTTTTATATGGATCTGAATCATGGGTCATCTACCGCCACTACCTGCGACTCCTAGAACGCTTCCATCAACGCTGCCTCTGTACAATCCTAAACATCCACTGGTCAGATTATGTGACCAACACATCTGTTCTAGAACAAGCAGCAGTCACAAGTATTGAGGCCATGTTGCTGAGAACACAGCTACATTGGGCAGGGCACGTCTCCAGGATGAAGGACCACCACCTCCCTAGGATCATGTTCTATGGTGAACTTGCCACCGGCTGCTGCAAGAGAGGAGCCCCAAAGAGAAGATACAAGGACTCCCTGAAACAACATCTGAGCCTTGGCCATATTGATCAACATAACTGGTCTACTCTGGCCTCCAATGTGGAGGTCTGGAGACACACCATCTATAACGCTGCTGATGCTTTTGAGAAAGCACACAGGACCGTGTCTTGCAGAATATACCACCTAAGAAGTCTTTCTGCTGTGCCTTCTGCAGCCGGATGTGCCTATCTCACATTGGCCTCTTTAGCCACCAGCGCGCTTGTAACAAACGTGGGGTAGAGCCCTCCCCAAATCTTCGTTTGCGAAGCCTAGCCATGATGATAAAAGCGAAACACCTATAGCAAACACCAGGAAGTTGTCAGTAATTGAGGTGGGTTTTTTTCCCATTACAAGGACTATATTGTGAGCTACTTTCAGGGTCAGATATAGCTCTGATCTGGGTGAGGGCCTGCAATGTAGCTACACAAATGGTCCCATGTCATGCTGCTCCTCTGGCTGGTGATAATGACAGCAGGACGGCCATATTATCTTCACTTTAGCTTGTAAGCACATCCCTGACTTCTGCCATCAAACAGTTTGACAGTCTGGGGTTGGTTTTTTCTTTTTTTTTTTTTCTTTTCTCTTCATATTCTTCACTTTGTTTATAAAAATTGCACATTTGATTGTCACATATTTGACTGAAAAGCACTATGTGAAAACACGTAATGTTAGATTTGGGAGAGGATTTGCATGCACTTCCATAGATCTAAGACCAATCCTGCAAACTTACCTAAGATGCAAAGCCACCCTGGACTTCATAGCAGTCCATGACAATATTTGCAAAATAAGACCATGCACTGCACAGGCCCTTCTTTCTAGAGCAATTAGTTTTGTATTTATAGCCTGTGCAATATTCTTCATTTTTCCGTTTGGAAGAAAAACCAAAAGCAAAACACAAAGTTCAATACTTCCAGCAAATCTCTAAGGAAACTCCTAACTAAATTATGCAAACCATCAAGTTTATGGCTAAGGCTGTTAAACTCAGTTGCTGTCTAATTGTATTAATGCTTTAGCTTGAGCTGTAGGAGAGGGACTGAGCCATAATATAATTGGATTTAAAATATAGTATGCCCCATGTAGAGACCCTGGTCCTCTCCCAGGACTAGATGACAGAGGGATTTGGATGGAAGTGAACAGGCTGTCATCACTTCTTCCTATACTGAAAAACTAACTGCACATAAAAGATTTTTCTCCCAGACTGACCCTACTTTTGCTTCACATCTTCATTGTGGATTCATCCAGCCTTTTGTAAAAGGCACAGCCTTCCTACTTCTCTGATTAGGCAACAGTGAGACCCTGGAGTTCAGGGACTGTCTTTTCTGAAGCTTCACCAGCATGGTCTGGTCAACCTCCATATCCAGTATAGTAGTCACCAGCACTGCCGCAGCTGGAGGGTCTGTGATATGCTCCTGGCAGTGACATCAATCAGAACTCCAAGAAAAGCTTGGAGTGCTTGAAAAGCACCTAGGCTAAAGGGAAGTCAGGGCATCATCTGAAAGTTGGAACAGATATAATCTTTTCTCATTTCTGTCAGTCTGGACCCTGGCAGAAGGTCTAACTGGATTAATAGCATTCATTTAGCAGGCACCACCTGACTTTAGTTTACACAGCATGGGAGAAGTCTTCTCCCAAGCAAACTGTATCCATACCATCTTGGCTCAAGATTTCCTGTAGGCCTCATGTGACACATTTTGCCCTCGGGTGCCAGCATTGTAACCTTTTCAGCTCAAAGTTTCTAAAAAAGTGCAGACCAAGGCTGCAGCCTACCAGTGATGTTTTTACAACAATACTGTGAGGTCCATGTTTCATGCCCTGGACTATGACATAAAAGCATATTGGGGAATTTGACAATGAAAAGTCTGCTGGAATAGCTTTAGGGAATGGTATAAGATGGAGAGAAACAAAGGTGACACAGGCTTGACTAAAACTGTGCTTGGGCATTATGTTGGACAGAGCTATTTGGAGAGGTCCAAAATAAAGCCAAGGAGAAAATAAACCAGTAAGTAGCACTAATGGAGCCTGGTCCTCCTTTCCTTAGCACCACAGAAATACTCAGTGGCATTGCATAGCTGTGTCTGCTGCCTGCAATTAATATCTGCAGGCAAGGACAGTCTGCCTGTAAGTCACACTGGACCAAATGTTCCACATCACTGCTGAATTTAAGCTGTGCTGCTTGTACACAGGCATGAAGAGAGTTTATACTGCCCACCAAGTGCCCTGTGCTGGCCTCCCAGCTCAGAATGGTTCTCCAGCAGCTGGAGGAGGGGTGGAAGGACACACATCAATTTAGCATTTCCCTCAGCTGAAACTGCGATTGCAAATAGGGGCAGTTAGTTATCTACCAGGGTCCCACTGGTCTGTGTTCCCCAGGGCTAGAAGTTCAGGCTTACGTTTACCTTCTCTCTTCTAAGGCTGCTGCTTCCCCAGGATGTGCCTGCCAAGAGTCCAAACCCCTCTTTCTGGCATGAGGGCTCGGCATGTGTATTTGGCTGAGCACCTGATTAGCTGTTGGTGGGTTGATGATGAGGACAGTGCTAAGGTCAGAGGGATGAGCATGACAGGATACAGGAACTTGATGTGTACATCCTGAGCTATAATATTGCTTGAACCTACTTCTGTGGGTTCAAGAAATCACAGAATTTATGCACTCGCTGCTAACAGCATCACTTTTCTACTGTGTTCCATTTCTTTCACATATGGCTTTCTGAAAGGACTGAATAAAATGAAATAGTTTAACAGTTTCATTAAATAACTTTGGTTTATGTTAGTATATGCCTCAGGTTTGTCAGCATATGTCCCATTTCTGGGTATTTATAAGCTGAAGTGGACAAGGCTCTGAAAAATACACATGGGAAATCATCAGAGCTAGGAGAAGAGATGTGTTTTGGTGAAAAATGGTGACACTGTCTGTTATCAAAACCAGTCTAAAACCCCTTTCAAAAATATCCATTATTTTAGCTCAGTGGTTTGAAGAAATGTTTCCCATTTAAATGTTTTCTGATTCTGTAAATGAACTATGTTATTCATCTTAGATCTGTCAGATAAAGAAAAAATGTACATATGATTTAATCCCTTAGTTGGTTTATAACCTTAGAACTCAAGCAGGAGAATCACAAATCCATGTAGACATCTGAATGCTGACTTTTGCATTTGGATTTCTGATTTAGTTGAAAAATATATAAAAAACTCGTGTAGGCAAACAGCTCCCTTTTGGCTACACATCTGTGCAGGCTCAAGAGCATCGTATATTTCTGTAAAGGTCTGGAATAAATTGTGCTCAATGAATTGGTCCCTCGTATGCTTGCTTCAACCAGCAGACTTGGAAGAATTCATGTATCATGGGAGCATCAACAGCAAAACAATACCTCTTTGGTCCAATCTAGTGGGAGCTGCCATCATAAATGTGGAAGTTGGGTAGATGCAGAAATAAATAATTTGGAGGAGATGGAAATGTACTTACAGATCAATATTAGTAACTGCAAGCTACATTCAGCTTCTCAGGCATTAGTTTTGCATTTGAAAACTCCACAATAACTCTGAAGAAAAGTACTTTTAGTGGTTGGGATTCATCTACCTGAACTCAGCCATCTAGAAAAGAGGTATCTACTCTGAGCCATCCATCTAGAAATATCATTTATAGTGAGTTCTGTGCAGTTTGACAACGGACTATGTCACCATGTGAGATTGCTTTTTTTTCCATTGACAAAAGGGAAAAGACACGTGACTCAATTTTAAGTGGTACACTTAAGTTTTATCCAGCTAAAATTAGGAATTTACTGCTAAATGTGTACTCAGTAGGCCCCTTACCCAGCCCATGAGCATAAACGGCAAACAAGTGTGCAATACCAACAACAGACTTTATTAGTGGTTTTGTTTCATCCACATGCCGCTCTGAAGTCCTGACTCAGCCCCTTTTGTTAGACAAACAATGTGTCTTATCCATTTTCTTTAATAGTAGGGTATTTGTATGCCATTCTTCTCCCATGAACATAAGCAGCTCTCAGCCATCACTAACTTTGAACCAACAGCCAGCCTTTCATTTGGCTGCTCAGCTGAGCATTCACCCATATAAACTGCTCACGTGTTGCTATGCAGATTTCAAACTTGAAAGTCTGGTTTTCTTTTATGACTGGGATTTTGCGAGAGCGGGTAAAAACTGTGCAAAGATTTATCATTCCTGCTGTTCACCCAGCCTAATTTTTGGCTCTGCTTCAACCTCTTTCTCTTCCTGTTTTCTCAAGAATGTTTCCCCTTTGAAAGCCAGCTTCATTAATGCAAAGGTCAAAATTATTTAGAGACTCCCTCCCACCTTCTTAGCCAGCTCACATCCTCGCTAGAAGCCTTGTAGGTCTGTCCGTACCAAGCCAGGCTCCTTTCCAGGCCTGTCTGGTCAGAGTCAGTTCCTCCTCCTGCCACCTGATATCCTGTGTTCAGCACAAGCTGAAGTCTCTCAGCTCTTTTAAGCTCGATTTCCTCCCTCTGGACTCCTTGCTGAATTTAGGTTGCCCATAATGATTCCCAGAAGGTCCAATTATGAGTCACTTGCTCTTAGCACATGAAACATCCTTCAGCACATCTGCAAAGTGAACCGTAGCTAGCACAGGTGAGACTGAGCCTGTAGCAACTCCCTTCCATGCCAAATAATGTGTATTTATACTTCCAGAAAAACGTAAATCATTCTCATAGCCCCACTTCTAAAGACACAGGACTATATTTATTTGTGGGTTTTAATTAATAAATAAATAACTAGTCCCACTTATTGCTGGCTAATATTAATATTGCTACTCTTAGGTTAGTTGTGATAAGGGTCTGATGAACACTATATATTGGCAAAAGTATCACCAAGGAAAGTAATCTCTTGTCACTCGTTCATGCCTCAAACCATTCCTCCCTGTGTGAAGACAGCAGACTCCATACCTGAAAATTAGCTTTCCCAGGCAGGGAAAACATTCTGAAGTGTTTTTGCTGGGTAGGTTTAAACCCAGATCAGCTTCTCACTCCAGTTCTCCACATAACTACAATGGAGGAGGTGATGCAGAAGCAGGAATGCAAGGCCAGACTGGGAGAAGGTAAGGCTGTGTCTTTCAGCACCAATGCCCCTTTATACTGACTTTCAGTATTCATTGAATTACAGATTCTATTAGTTTACCTGATGTTGCCCCTAAGGAAAATGCAAATTGCACCTCTTCCAGAGACACAGAAAATTTTAAAAAAAATGATGTTGTATGGTGGAAACTGTTCTGAGAACAAAACTGTCACTTCAGGTAATTGGATTTACTTCAGTTCCTGCCAAATTTTACTTCCTAGATTTTATGGGGAGCTCTTAATGGTTTCAGAATTTTTAAAAAACAAAGCTTCTGTAACTTAGGAACCATCATATACAGCATCTGAAACAGTTAATGCTGAATGATAAAGCTGTACTTTGCTCATCCAGGAAAAATACCAACCCTCTCTTTAATCCAATATCAACATATTTACCACTGGGCTGGAGGGAAGACAACACCCTAGGTATACTCTAAAGAATAAAGTTATTTTCACTCGCAGGAATTTTCATTACTTTTACCTTCACAAATAGAGCACAGATGTGGATATTAGGAGAAAACATTTGAAAAGCCATAAAACTGCTACTCATTTTATCATCTACTTATAGTCTCTTTATGAGAGACTGTCTTTAGCCACGGCAGTGCATTAGTCAGCTGTGCTCAGCACTGACACATCGCAGATGAACTGGTCTGTACACTGCTCCTGTGGTGCTCTAAAGCTGATAAAACTCAGCAGCTGTTATTTTCACTGGCTTATGCAGCACATAGTGGGTGTTCTGGTCACTTTATAAATATCACCTTTACACTTCCAAATGCTTACAAGCGCATTTATTTCTAACAGAGTATCTCCACTTAGGTCCAACGTGTATTTAGTTGGTGTTATATCAAAAGGTCAGTTCTGAGGGCAAAATGTCTCCCCAGAATGACACATATGAGAATGAAAATATTTTTGCATTTGTATCCTAGAAACGTACACCTAAGTCTGGTCAAGTGTTCACCACAGGAAGAGCCACACTGGTGGAAGAGGCCACAGGGCCCAGCTTCTGTGCCTGGGCCTTGGCTGCAGAGTCCCAGTCCCAGAGCTGAGCCAGCAGAACCAGCCACGTGGGTTGTCTGCAACAGGCCAATGCTAAGCCACTCACGTTAATTCAGTCGTTCATAGTTTTGTGAGTGAACTGGGCTGACTCTATGCTTTCAGGAGAAAGGACAATCACAGATAATCCTGTGTGGGGACACTGACCTGTAGCAGGAGAATGGGAAGAAGATGGTAAGGAGCAGTGGGGAAAAGAGGTCTGCAAAATTCTGGCCGCCATGGAAAAGCATTGACCATTCACTTGTCCCTTTCAGTCTAAGACTGATATGCTATAGGAGCCGGGTTAAAAACAAACACAGGGAAGTGATTTCTCAAGCAGCCAGTGGGAATGGACTTTTTTGCCAAAAGACATTGTGACTGCATATATTTAAAGGGAGAGTGGACAAGCACTTGGAGAGAGGTTACTACAGGTTACTAAACAAAAGAAACTGTCACAGGCACAAAAAAATACCTCTAGTTGATAAAGGTCAGAGATAAGAGCAGGGATAAGTGAAATGCTTATTACTGCTGCCCACCTCCCCATGTAGTAGCAGCAGAGCCCAGGTATATTCGCCCTTGGCATATAGGAATGTCCCACTTGCTTTGTTCTTGTGACAGCTCCAAGGATCATGCTTTCTACAGTACTCCATGGTACTTCTCCCTCCTGCTTCCTCATTGCTGGAAATTCTTTGCCAGATGTAGTTTGCCAGTCTAGAAATTAGTATAAGTAGAGAGCAAATAATTTTTTTGGCTGTCAGCTAGGGTAAAGGGAGAGCAGTATATAGTCAGGCTCCAAATCCTTTTTCCCATTATGCTGTATAGACTTTACCCAATTCTTTTGTCCCAGGCCAAAACAGCCCTGGGACACAACCAGGAGCTCAGCATCTGCTTTTCCCAGAACAGTAGGACTACAAAATGATGTTCCCTTCTGCAGGCTCTTTCCCTAATGAGGCACTGAATCCTCTTCTAGCAAAACTTGAGGACACGGCATACAATACTTCCCCAAAGAGCTTCTCAGCTCGTAGTGAGGCTACGCCTGTAAGAGGTGAGACTTGACATCGTTCCCCCACTATGGTAGAGGTTGCCGTAAAAACTACTTACTGTAGCAGTGTGTCTTGCAAGGCCAGATCATTTAGTGTGTGTGGCGGGTCAGATTATACATCCATCCTCTGCCCATACCAAGAACTCTCCCAGGAAGCAGGGTGTGTGATGAAGTAACACAGTGCAATTGCATTCTCCCCAGAGAGTATTTTCTTCCTATTTCTCATCCGTTCCTGGCTGGATTTTGCTTTGAAGCCTAAGGGCTTATATCTTTCATAAGTGTTATTCTATCTCCACAACAGTCCAGAGCTCTCCTTAGTAACATTTATGGAAAGAAGAGGAAAAGAGAGGAGAGGAGAGGAAAAAGGAAAAAGGAAAAAAGAAAAAAAAATAAAATTAGGACAACCTAATCAAGTTCAAATTAGAATAGTACATTCTGGGAATGCATTGCGTTTCCTGGAAACATAGTCTCTCCTGAGCATAGATGCTCCCTAAGGTCCTGCTCCACCAGGGCCATCCCATCAGCACTGTAATGTGCAACAGCAACAGCAGCAACCCACAGCAGTGCAGAACCCAACCATTCCTGCTAAATACTACTGTCACCAGCTGGAGACAAGGGCTTATGGACTCACAGCCACTCGAGCTTTTTAAAAGTTAGTATCAGGTTGACTTGGGCTTTGGAGCTAAATGCTACAAAACCTCAGCCTCCCCTTCTCCCCCCTTGCAGTCCAGACACTTAAGGGCAGTGAGAGCATCCCAAATCTACACCACCAAATGCTCCAACACTGTCTGCAAGGCCTCATTGTCCCGATAATTTCCGTGCGTGCCAACTCAAACAAGAAATAGTGAGCATGGCACAGGTGGGGGAAATGGGCTTCTCCCTGTGCACCAATGGAGATGGAGTGGCATGTGGCACTAGCCCAGCAGCCCCTCCTTACCCGAGAGGCACCGAGCTGGGACAGCAGATTGCTGCAGGTGCAGAAAAGACATGGAGTTTGAGTCTCCCCACAGATTTCCTATGTTCCTTCCAAAGTTACAATATTTTAATTGATATTTCTTATGAGAATTCAACAGGTGCAACATAAATCCCATGGATTGTGCTGAATCCCACAAAACCTTGACTTTCATTTTGGAAGGACAAGGCAGAGCAGGGGGAGAGGAGTTTTTTTGCTCTTTGGGTTTTTAGCCTTGAGCTACATGAGACAGAAAAAATGCTGTATTTGCTCAAAGTGCTGCCAGATTAAAATAAACAGCTATTCATCTTATTTTTCTGAAAGGATGGTTAAATCATTGAGAAAAACTCATTGACTGTAGAAATACATTCAGTCATAGCACAAGTACAGTGGGGACAAACTTGGCTTTTCCTTATACCTACTGGAGTGGGGGGCAAGAGTTCCTAGATCCATTTCTGACCCTTCAGACATGCTTGGCAAAAGCAGATGGGACAGCAGCAGTGTCAGGAATAGAATCTCTGGGTTTATAGATACAACGAGAACCCTGCTAAAAACAGTTAACAGACCCATTCTGCCAGTGTTATTTATGAGGTGAGAGTTGCTAGTAACAAAGGCGAATATCACAGCATATGATTTCTTTAGCATTGTCATGATATATCTCCTCTTGGTTTAGTTTCTACTTGACTGATGGCTAAGTATCTGCAGGACTCCACATGGTACACTGATAAACAATGAGAAGATAGGGAGGCAGATGTCAGAAATAAAGACAGACTTCTACTTCTTATTTTTTACAAAAGGAGGGTTTGTTAGATGGTTTGAAGATTTTTATATTTCTGTATTAAAAAGTTTCGTAAAATGCTAATCCAGCCCAAAACTTCAGACCACCTAGGAAGACCATATTTCTATCACGTAGAAAGTGGTCAAGCTGATAAACTGCAAATCTGTGTGTTCTTCTCCACACTCCTATACCCATTCTCCGCTGTTTTACCACATTTGCAGTTCAGTTCAAGTGCCTGGCACAGGTCCTGCACTGGTGCTAGGCTAGTCTGATAGGCCCGTATAGGAAGGAACAGATATATCTGCTGACAGATAATGATCAACTGGTGGATGAGGAAAAAAGCTTTTTTCTTTAAAATCAATACTAGTGCTCAGCATCATAACAATAGCAATAGTAAAACTGTTGGTAGAAGTAATATAATGTTAACATTGATAATAATAACAATGAGCTTTACTGAGAACATACTGAAGATCTTTAAATCCTATGATACTAATTTCATTTAGCACAGCGAGATATGATTTTAAAGCAGAAATAAAAAACTAGGAAGAAGGGACAATTTCTCATTTCTTTTCATTAAGTAGAGGGGAAGAAATGGTGCTTTTTGTTTTCCACCAAAAATCTGAGATTTTTCATTGGGATGAAAATTGGAAATATCAAAAATTTTTCCAAATCAAAATCTAAAGCAATACAAAACACAAAATATGGAACAACACAAACAAAACGCTTATCTTACTCCTCCTTAGTGCCTTTTGTCTATACTTTGGCTTAAAAGCAAGCTGAAAAAACATTGCATTAAAAAAATAAAAATTTACAATATATGTTTAGGTGTTTAAATGCATTATTCTGATTTTCTAAACATTTGTCCTGATTTTTAAACAAAAAAATTATGAAAATGGATGTTCTCCAAGAGACAGTGTATGTTCATTAATCCAGAATTTTTGAGAAAAAAACTATTTGGGGGAAATTCCTGCTTAATCCTAAGTCATCTTTTCCCTCCTCTAAAGGCCTGTTGAATTCTAATACCTGACATTTTTACTGTACGAGTTCTAAAAACATCACCATGGGAGTCAACATCATTATCCTCATTTGCCACAGTGGAAGACCAAAGGACTTGCCCCAGGACAAGAAGCAGACCACACATGGAGATGAAATGAGAACTCTCTCATGCTAGTTCCAGCTCAGTGCTCTTTGGTTTTTGCTGCGTAACCAAAAAATGGGTCTCTGAACTGATGGTTTATCATCTGGCCCTGAGTTTTGAAAAGACAGTGACAGAAAAGCCCTTCTCTAAAGAGCAGGAGACTTCCTCTAAAGACCAGCACTTCTCCAGTAGGAATTGCTTTGAGATGCTCCACTGAGTGACTGAAATAATGTAGGGGAAGTCTAAAGAGAGTGAAACCTACCTGGTCCATCCCTCCTCATTTTCCTCTAAAAAAGCAGATTTATCTACATTTATAGAATCATAGAATGATAGAAACAATCAGCTTGGAAAAGACCCCTGGGATTATCAAGTCCAACCCTTGATCCACTACTGCCATGGTTACTAGACCATGGCACTAAGTACCACATCCAGTCTCATCTTAAAAACCTCCAGGGATGGTGAATCCATCACCTCCCTGGGCAGCCCATTCCAATGTGTGATTACTCTCTCTGTAAAAAATTTCTTCCTAATATTCAACCTAAACCTCCCCTTCTTTCTACATGACCTAACTATATTTCTAAACTCTTCATGAGTAGCCAGCACCTCTTTCCATAGTTGGTAGGCTCTCTTTTTTCCCCTAATTTCCTTCAAAATCTCCCTGTTCAGCCAGACCGGTCATCTTCCCTGCTGGCTTGCCTTTTGGCACACTGGGACAGCCTTCTCCTGTGCTTTCAAGACTTCCTTCTTGAAGCGTGTCCATCCGTCCTGGACCCCCTTGTTTTCAAGAGTTGTTTCCCAGGGTACACTCTGAACTAGTCTTCTGAGTAGGCCAAAATCTGCCCTCTGGAAGTCCAGTGTAGAGGTTTTATTGTTGGCCCTCCTTGCATCCCTGAGCATTGAAAACTCTATTATTTCATGGTCACTGTGCCCCAGACGGCCTCCAACCACCACATCTCCCACCAGCCCCTCTCTGTTTGTGAACAGCAGGTCTAGCAGGACCCCATCCCTGGTAGACTCATTTACCAGCTGGAGCAGGAAATTATCCTCTATACACTCAAGGAATCTCCTAGACTGCCTCTTCTCTGCTGTGTGGAGTTCCCAGCAGACATCTGGCAGGTTAAAGTTGCCCACAAGAACAAGGGCTGGCGATTTTGAGACAGCCCTTGTCCGCCAGCTGCTCGTAGAATAATTCATCACCCTCTTCATCCTGATTGGGTGGTCTAAGACTCCCACCAGGATGTCAGCCTTGTTGGCCTTCCCCTGATTCTGATCCACAGGCATTCAACCTTATCGTTACTGACTTCAAGTTATGAAGTTATGAAGAACATAAAGCTGAAAGAATGTTACCTAAAGTTTGACTAGGGAGCATATGGAAAGTTTAGATAGAAGTCTTGCAAAGAAAAATAATGAGCAGAATTACAGTAGAAACGGTTGCTATATGGATAAGGCAAAATATTTGACAAGGAAAACATCTCTGAGAAGAAAGCACAAGGGTAGAGCTATTATAGCCTCTGAGGCCTTTTCCCTCAGACTCCTTATTTTATAACATATTTCTAAAACACAACACCCACAACTGTTTTTCTTCATCTATCAAAGCATAAAATTGCCAGTCCTTTGACCTAACTTAAATGAAGGAAGTAGCAATGTTAGGTTTAATTAAAAACAGCAAATATTTGTACAGCTGTCCCTGGTTTCACAGCACAGAAATAGGTTTAGCATCAAATCTTACAGTTTTAAGTCCTCTGGGAACTATATACAAAAACATATAGGATCCTTCTGGCTGACTTGCTAAAGCCAAAAATGCCTTTTTTTTTGAGTTATTTCAGGTGGGGCTCATTCAGCCTTCCCATTTCCAACACACTGTTTTCCTACTTGAGAGGCTTTTTTTCAGTGCTTCAAACAGGGTACTCTCAAATTGACAGGTTTGGATGCATTTGATGCATTTTGGGGTTGGGAATAATAGTAATAAAACTGAGGGTAGCCTGAGCAGTTTTGACTTATCAGCAGCCTTAGGTTTTTGGTGGAAACCCTGATGGCCAGACCTGTCTGGGCATTTCCAGGGGTCTCTGCCTCTCCCGTGTGTGTCACTGGGAAGCACCTGGCACAGGATGCAGGAATATCAACCAGATCCATGCTGAAACTGGGAGGGGTCTGGAATGAAAGGCTTTGCTCCTGGCCCTTGCTCTCCTTTTAAATTACAAATCGAAACACATTGTAAAATGCTTCAGCACAAAGCCTTATGATGCAGCCTCCAGAGGGCTGACTCCATGCACACCCCACCCCCTTGACTGGGCCGGCCATGGCAAGCCCACTCCCAGCAGGGACCACGGGAGGATTTACACCACCTCATACAAAAGGGTCAGCAGCCCCAAGCTCTGAACTCACCTGCCTGTTCCTCCAGGGACCCACAGGTTTCAACCTGCCAAAGGCAGCCCAGGGGTGCTGGAGAGGCAGGTGGGGCAGGTGGCCACCCGCTGCAGGGACAGAGATAAGAGGGAAGAAGGAGAGAAGGGGCCTAACTGGGTTAAAAAAGCTTCACTCATCTGGAGCAAGAAGAGAGGTGGGAAGGCTGATGATCTGTTTGGGTGCTCTGCTTGTGTCTGTCGGGCACCAGGCAGGGGCTCTCCGCATCCTCTGGGCTGCTGCAGCCCCCCAGCTTTCCCACAGCCCCCCACAACCTTCCACACCCAAACTTCCAGCATCAGCAAGTTTGGCCCAGCTTGGCACAGACCAGAAGAGGAGTTGGAGGTGTCTGAGCATGGTGGGGCTCAGAAGCTGAAGGAAGAGAGAAAAATCCTGGGAAAAAGCCCTAAAGAAGGAGAAGAGAGTGGAGACGTGTCTCAGTGCAGATGAGCCAAGGCCAGTCAGAGTGGCCCAGCCAAGGCTGGCTAAATATGAGACACTTCAAGAGACAGCTCTGCACAGCAAGATGTTCCAATTAGTAGAAATAACTTCCTGTCTTTTACATGTTGAACATCTCCTGTTCCCTCTCCTACAGCAGCATCCTCTTCCTCTCCACCCAAAAGTAAGAGAGAAGCAGATGTACACTGATCTTGCGTTTCTGGCAGAAGGGCAGTGGACTGCACCCGTAACTGCATACACTGCATTTTGCCTGGACTGGAAGAGTTTAATTTTCATTAATTTTTAGTTAAGTAATTTAAGCCTAAAGCCTGCAAAACAGAAAGCTACTGACAGTTCAGTTCAGTTCAGTTCAGTTGCATCACAGGGGTTCTGAGGATAAAACACTTTTTGGCCGAATGAAGGCTTACGGACATGCTGAGTAGCCTGGAAAGATTATTTAGAGCTTTTTCAGAAGCCAGGTCCAATATGTCTGAATTTCTAGAAATGCACATAAAGTCTTAGACTATGAAGCTATTCTCCAGTTCTCAAAGAGCCAAAAAACCAACACAAGATGCACAGATGACCAGTAACCCACAAGTGAAACACGACTGACCCACAGAGCTCACAGTTGTTCCAAACTGCCACACTATATATCCATCATATGAGGCCAAATGAACGGATACATGAAAAAATACTCCATTTTCCAATATATACAATTATTATGCATATTACCCCAGGAAGAAGTCTAAGAAAAAACTAAGAAAGTATGGGCTTGCAATTCATAGGTTTAGTTGTTCAAACCCAATATGTCTCCTATGTCTTGCTCCCAGTCAGTTTACTTTGGCATTGTCCAAAACGTCTTTGCCTTATGATGAGTCTTGGGTATACCATGTGAAACAAGATGGCAGTCCTTCTAAACTTTTCAGTACCAAAGGTGCATGCCACAGAAATCCCATTAGTAGTGGACACAATTGCTGGGCCAGGTGAGCTAAAACTAGGCTCTGCTCTTTTTATTCTACATCAACCTTTCCAGCATAGACCAGTACAATATGGGAAACTGGGGTATACTGAAGCAGCAAAGAAGTAACCACTTTAAAGTTTCATCTGGTGGATAAATACTTGTGAATGAAATTGTGCTATGTCTTCTTGGTTTTCAGTACCTTGGTGATGAATTTGACATATTACAAGATAATATTTTCATGTGCACTGAATCCAGCTTTTTGATTGTTGATTTTTTAAAAATGAAATCCATGCTATCTCAAATCACCAAGAATCAGAAGCAACCTTTAAACATTTGAACCCAAATATTTTCAGTCTCCAGGAATATCTATCTGAGAGTCCACCAGAAATAAATACACGCTAAGGTGGAAGGGATGATATTGGAAACTAAAAAGAGAGTGTTTAAAAATTAAATGAAATATTTAGACATTATTCTTAAAAATGAGAGAAGAGTGACAGGTTGGAGTTCTGCAATTCCAATTTTCCAGTAAAAGTTCTTTATTGCTCGTAATTTAAAATAAACAAGGCTAATGACATTTGTTTTTTGCTAGCTTGATGAAATACAGCCATCTCAATGAAAGTTATATTTTCTTCCTCTTCTTTCTCAGAACTACTTTAATATCCACTTGTATGAAAGCATGTGTTTGGATACCACTGGGAATACAGTTTCCTTTGGGTTCTGATTTTCCTAATCTACTTGAAGCTAAGTTAGGACCTTTTTTCACTGAAAATCCATTATCATGACCTGTTGAGCTCTGGGACTTTCCATCTCCTTACTTCTACACTGAGGGTACATAAATTTTACATTATATTTCCTCAAATCCTGTGTCACAGGTAACCAATGCCTTTAATTGCAAGTAGTTTCACTGCTGCAGATTTGACTTAGAAGTAAATTGGATTCCAAGGGATCCACTTATATTATAACCTGTTCATAAATTCCAATGAACAAGCCCTTAAAAATAAGCTCTAAGTCAATGAATTGGCCAAAGTCCCTTCAAAATGGCAGCCCTTTGATAGCATGTTCCTCCACTCACTGTTTTTGAAGGAAAGCTCTGGATTTATGTTTCAGAGACACTCATTCATTCTAGTACTCAGTATTTGATACTTCTCAGCTATTGCTACAGTTATGTCACTGTCAGTTGCTTCTTGACAGTCCTGATTTTCCTGTTCTCCCTTAATTTTGAGGTCATTCCTTGTTTTCCCTTAATTAGTATTGGTTTAGCAGCTGAACTAGTTAAGAAAAAATTACTCTATACAATAGTCCTGAAAAAGACAGACATAGTCTTGAAGAAGAAATAGAGTCAAGGAATGGAAAGGACACACTGAAATATCTCATCCTTTGTGGGTACTGGGAATGCTACTTTCTGCTGCACACCAGTGCCCATTAGACAGTGTTAGTTCTCAGCAATTAAAAGGGGGGGTGTTAATTTCTGATGAAAAATGACAGCCTCACAAGAATTTGGAGCAAGTCCTTTGCTATTGATAGCAAGTGTATCATTGATTTTGTTGTACAACTGTAGAGACTGCTTAGCCAAAGGGGAGATGGGAGATGAGGAAGGGCAAGGGTCCTCTTTCCCCCATCCTGTGACTCAGGTGACGGCATCGCCCTGCTGCCTAACCAGTTGATTACTGGTATCACACCCACAAGAAAACTCCTTGTGCCTTCTGCCTCCACAAAGGCCCCCTGTATTAATGTGTGTGTTTTCCTCTCCTGTAATTACACACTCCCAAGGTGAACAGAACAGCCTTTTTTTTTAATGGAGATTCTGTATTTTAAGCAGCAATACGAGTGCATTCGAAAAGGAAAAATACAAGGTATAAAAGCTTCCCAAAATAGCAGCATGTGGCTTGCCCTGGCTGTGCTCAGGTGCAGCTATGCATTACTCCAGCTTTTTGATAACATCCTGTCTCCTGTGCTGAAGTTACCATGGGGTTGTGAGGACAGTACTAAATCAGAAATGTGTGGCGGATTGGACTGGGCCAATCTCAACGACAGCCAGAGGGGAACGGGATATAAATCATGCTAAGAAGTTAAAATAGCCATCCCATTTGCAAAACAGTCATGGTATTTTCTTTAAGGGGGAAAAGAAAATAGTGTGCTTAAAAGGTGCCAGATTGGCAGGGTGGGATAATTAAAAAAACTTCTGACTGTGCAAGTTTCTCCTGCCCCTGTGTTATGGTGCCACTGCTCTGCCTGGCTCAGAGGAAGAAGGTCAGGGCAGAAAGCTTGGCACTCCTATACAAAAGGAACAGCATCAACAAATCTGCACATCTACCTTGTAGTTCCCTTGCCCTGGATCTCCCATCTGGGTGAAACAGTGCAGTGCAGCCCAGTGGCACTTAATTTGTACTGAGAGTGAGTCATATCACTGAGGCTCAAGTGATGGCACGAGGGCAGCCTTGACAAACTTCTTGCAAGCTGGCAGGCAAGCAGGGGGGCAGTGCATTGCTGCTGTTAAGCCTTCCTACAGTGGTGCCAGATGCAGGCCTTTTTTTCCTGATCTATTGAGACCCATTCCTGGGGAACAAAAGAGAAACTGGAAGTTCACTGCAGGTGAAACAACAGCATGCCATCAGGCATTGCTGACTTTGACCACAGGTGAAACAAAGACCTGGAGATGTCCTGCTCCTCAGGAGATCAGCGAGGGCTGGTGCAGCCAGGAACCTCTTCCAGCTGCTCAGCATATCATAAGCCCAGGGTTTTTTACCCAGAGGATTTGCTAATTTTGGGTGAGGAATATAGAAAGGGTGGCAGTTGCTAGATGACATTTCTAATAGTAGTTAATAAGCTTGTTTTCTGGTTACTGATTTCCTGCCACAAATCAGAGACTGGTTCTCACCAAACTAACTCATTCTTCCTTATGCGGGAGATCTGATGACTGATTCATAAATAATGGCTTAGGGGTGGTGGAAATGAGATAAATTGCTTTCATTAAAATTCACATAAAACAGCAGCAGAGACCCTGCTTGCCACCACAGATTGAACAAATGTGCCAACATGCACGTTTTTCATTTTGCAACCACTGGTATAATGAAGTTGCTTCTGGGCCTAATAGCTTTGAACGTTCATTTTTTAAAGTAATTAATATGAGGAGTGATCCTGGAAAAATTGCCTCACCTCCCCATAAAGTTATCTGCAAACTGTAAGCATCAATACTCTTTTGTGAGGCTTTTTTTTTTTTTTTTTTACTACTGATAAATGCACAATTTGAAGTTTTTCAAGTGACAAATTGCTTCCAACAGTTTTCTGGAAGCTCGGAAGAAATATGCTTAGATGATTCCATTTTATTAATATGATAGTGCTGCAGTCCATATGAATCTGCATCTGCTGTGCTAGGAAGAGACTTTGCAGTGGCAAACTCCAGAACTACGCTAGAGGCTCAGGGAATTTCTTTTTTCCATAGGAATAGTAACTTTACAAGAAATTATTAACAACTCCACCATTCTCAGTGGTATATATCTTAGGAGATATCTTCTAAATCCAACTGTTTTAGAGAACAGCCGGTGAGAGACAAGTACAGACTTGAGGTGGGGCTTATCTCTCCCATGGATGTTTCCCAAAGACTGAACTGCTTAAACCATGTTCCCTTTAGGGTCATCAGAGAGAAAGAGGCACTCCAGATTCACTCCATCCTATAACAGCCATCTAAGCTGGGTCAGAAGCATTTGGACAATACTCTCAGGCACATGGTGTGACTCTCCAGGAGGATCCTGTGCAGGACCAGAAGTTGGACTCGATGATCTTTGTGGGTCCCTTCCAACTCAGCATACTCTGGGACTCCTATTACTCCCCACTGACCACACGCAGAGCCTCTGGGAAAAAGTTTCAGCTTAGACTTTTATGTACCTAAGGAATGCCACAGGAATCGCTTTCTAAAATGACCATTTTATTTCTCCAGAAGTTGAGCTATCCTGAGAATTTATACTGGAAAAATATAAAATAGGTCAGTGGGAGTGGAAGCACTGAGTTACCAGGAATGGACATTAGGAGCTCTGGCACTCCAGCCCTGACTCGCACATTTTGGCTCGCCAATCATGGAGCGCATCCAGCATCTGGACCAGGGCACCGCCACTGCCACTCTGCCTTCAGTGGAAATTTTGTCTACCAGGACGCATGGAGATTAAGAAAAAATGTTGAGGCTTGGCAGCAGGCCTGAGTCTAAAATTTGAGTGTGCTGAAGAAAAAGGCAGCTGTCTGTAACAGCCAGCTGTAGGAATCTGTTTGATGGGTCAGGTTGGCATCTCTGAATAAAATAAAAGATGGAAAAAAGGAGTTTGTATCTTCTCTAAGGAAGCCTTTATAAAAGTGACCTCTTCATAAATGCAAAGCAACTTACTGAATAATATCAATTTTACATTAAGGTTCAAAAATAAAAGCTGGGCCATAAGAAACATCCTGAAACTTCAGCCTACCACTGAGTGACAACTGCATGAAACACACCCAGAGTAGTGGAAAATTTTAAGCTGTAAATTAGCCTTGAAACTAGTAGGCCATGTTGTTTTTTTTCTGGGGGAGGTTCTTTATTACCTCATCTGTCTAAACATATGGATCTTGACAAATGAAAGCTGCAGGGAGGATCTGCTCCTGTCCTGCAATTGAAAACACTTAAAATCAAATTACTGCAAATATTCCCGTTACCCTCTCTTTAATGGCAAAGTACCATAGGAGCTCTTGCGCTCTATCAGTTCACCTCGCAAGGGCCCTATTTCCTGAAACTAAAATGTAAAGAATTTTTAGTCTGAAACTTTTTCTTCAGTTAGTTACTACCCACTTTTACTGAAAGGAGACAAGTCAAGTTTTTGTTCTCTGTCATGCATCCTTACGGTCCCATGTGCGAGACACCTGCAAAAGCTAGCAAAGCCACCTTGCTTACTTAGTGCAATTTATTTGACCTTTTAATATATTTGAGTAAGGATTTATATCTAAGGCAACTTCACAGAGCAGATTTGAAAGGTGACCTTCAAAGAAAACATCAAAATCTTTCTGGAAAAGGAAACTTTGGAAATATATGTGAAAAAGGCTACTTTTCAGCTAACCTCCTGACTCAGGACTCCCTGGCTTTTTGGCATAGGGACGTACCAGAGCAGTGAGTTCACCTTGCCTACAGCAGACCTACAACTGCTATTGTACAATACCAAAGGGCCCAAGAATGGTTTTGGATGGTATAGTTTCAGAGTTTCCATTACAAATACCTTCTATTTGCTGGCTGGGGCAGTCGCTCAGCACTGGTTTTGATCTTAACCTGCACTTCAGTCCTTCAACTGCAAATCATTTTTGCTGTTGCCATTATGAATCTGGGATTGTCTAGGTGAAAAGGAGTTTTTAAAGCTGGTTTATTTGTTGCTTTTAATAATAAAGGTGAAACCCACAATAAGTCTGAACCTTCATGCTTTTAAGAATAACATTAAAACTCAATTTCCTCTCAGCTAAAATCATAGGCTGCTACTAACTAAAAGAGTAAATGCATCAAGTAAAGGAGGTCAGAAGTGCCAAAATTTGATGCGTACTGCATGTTACAGGAGAAGGTTCCCCCATCTCCTACATCTTGTCCTGGAGGGTTCATTGTGTGTGAGACCTCACAAAGGGATAGGCTGTGACTGAGACCACATTTGCACAAAAATTTTAGGATGACAGAGGCTGATTCTGCTGCCAGAAAACGATGTCTTGCCTTTTTTACCTCCAAATGCCCATTCCCAGTACTGAGATGCTCCTCCCTTTGTGCTGACATCACCCTTTCCTAGAGTAAACCGGGCTGGGGAATCACTGGAAGTTAAAACTCTGCTTCTGCCATATGCTCCTATCCCTCTTTTAGGGAGGTGTAGGAGCAGAGGGGGGTAAAAGGGAATGTTTTCTTTTAGACTTTGTGTAAATGTGCATAGTGCAGGTGCACTCCCTCAGAGCGCTCACAAACCTCTGCTGGCCCAGCCCAGTGGTGGAGAGAAGGCTGCCCCTGCCATAGGCAGGGTCCTACAACCAGCAGTGCTACAAATCATTAGGGAACTTGGCTTTTGTGTATGAATGCAGCAGACAAGGTGTTCCATAAGCTGCAACATACAGTGTTAGTTTGACTGTATTAAGGAATGCATTTGTCCCATGCAGAGGATTTCCCTATCACAGGCAAGTATTAGAGCAGCAGTTCTCATGCTGCAGCCCATGCCATCTCTCCAGGACTGGGAAGCCCTCATAATTTTTTATGGTATGCAACCAGCAGAGCTGTCGAGGTCACCTGCCTCACTGGTGATCCCAGTCACATCATAGATGAACGACACTGCATGGAAGTGATGCTTCAGCAAGGGCTGCTATCATAAAGTCCCCTCAGGAGTCACTGGGAGCTCTTCAGAGTTTTCTGAAAATAATATTTCCCTGAGGTCCTACCCTTGCCTGACAGGGTAGATGGAATTAAATTGCTTGAGGACAGATACAAAAGGTCTTGTAGAAATAAAATTTAAAAAAATTAATTGTTGAGGCCTGGGGAAGAAGGTGCCCTTTAATATTAAGCAGGTGCAACTGCTACTTAAGGCTTCCTGCCAAGACAGCTTGAAGCAATATTTAATGGTTACACAACATTTAGTTCAAACCCAAAGATGTTTCACACTAAATCAGAGATGAACATTCATGATTACAAAGTTTCTGCTTAGAAAATCATGCCTAGAATACTTGGGGAGCGTTATTTTTCACTCCTTTTTGCTTGCGCTTTTAGGAAAGCATTGAGTTTAGAAACATCTGTAGTCATATGGCTTTACAAAGAGAGGGACAATTTGTGAAAAACTTCCATGAAGCTTACCAGTGTTCAAAAACCATCACTGAGAAACTAATTTGTTCATTAGCAGCTTTTCCTTCAGATTCTTATATTCCAGTCCGATCTGCTCTGGGAGAAATCCTGCAAAATCCCCTGGCAATGTGAAACAGCATGCTGCTTGCCCGAAGGATGAGCGAGGCCTATGAGCTTTAATGGTCCTATAAAATAACAGATATCTTGAAAGGTGAATCTTGGAGATTTTATTATAGCAAGAGCTCCTGCTGACTTTATATCAGTAAAGATTTCCCAATGGAAATGGTGTTCCTGCAAAGTAGTGAATAATCTCATATCAAACTCATACCAAAGTCATGATAATAGGAGCTGGGAATGTCTCCAGAGGTTGCTCTGAAGGAACAAGAATTCATTCTTAAATAATAAGGTCTCAAAATGAATACAGAAATGTGGAGGCTGAGGAGACAACCATCAAAGATCTCTTTATTTTCATCACAGCTCAAGAAAACATGTTTTCAAGTAATTCTTTATGGAGTGAACACCTGAGAGAGATAGAGAACATAGTGTGCTTAAGTATGGAATCTTTCAGGAGAAGATATACAGCCTGATTATAGTGGAAATAAAGACAGTCTGCTAGATCTTTACTGAATTTTACCACAATAAGCCAACTAACCAATGGAGAGGTGAAAGTGCAGTATCTTCTGTTGAGGAAAGAAAAAAAAAGAAGAAAAATATGTGGGTCCAGTGGGATCAATCCCTTTAAAGCAATAAAAGGTCTTGGTAGATGGTCCACTGGAGGTGAATGGAAAGCAAAGCAAAACAGGCATTAACACAGCGAAGCAAAGGTATTTATAAACTGAGGTGAAACATTTGTGAAGATTGCTTTGCAGAGCTTTCTCAGCCCCTGTGACTGTGCAGCAGACAGCATAAAACTTCCATACTGCCAGATAAGGATGGTTTATGAAGTCACTTACTTCTGTCAAACAGCTGCAGCTGTAATGCTGAGAAGAGGCATTCCCCCCCTCTTTTTGCAATAAGATTTAATGTCTGTGTGATTGCTGAGAAGGAATAACGGCTTGTAAAACTTTTTTTTTTTCCAAAGGGATAAATTAAGCTCCTTTTTACTGTGATTTGGGTAGTAGGTGAGGGAATTTTGTAGACTATGAGATAGAAAAGTATCCCTTTACATTGGCTGGAGGAGTGAATTTCCACATGTGATTTTTTTTTTTTTAATTTTTAATGTGTGATCATGAACATCATCAGCTGAATACTTTCCGAGTATGGTTCCATACTCTGGTTGATTTGCCATATTTTATGTTCACACTTTAAATGCTACACTAGTGTCGTTCTCACAGCTATAAATAAGGCTACCTCAAAACACTTATTTATTGGTTCTCAGTGTGAATACAGACAACTGCCCTAGGTTGAAATTTTTCATGGGATGTCTTAGCTTGGGATTCATTTAGAAATGGGAAGAAAAACCATGAAGGTCAGGCCAGCACCAGATATCTGCTTTCTCTTTTTCTTTTAAATGTGATTCCCTCCCTCAAGGGAAGAGGGAAAAGGGCTTTGCTGGGAGCAGAATATGGTGGTGTTTCCTGAAATGTTGTGATCTCCAGGGCAACACTGAACATAACAGCAGGCATCAAATGAAAAGAGGGAATGCACAGAAGGTGTTATACATGTTCCTGCACAGGTACTCATGAATGTGTATCTACTGGCTATTTTTCTAATGTTATCCTCTCAGAGGAGAGACACGTGGGCAGCAGAGAGGCTGGGGGAGGAAACCTGGGAGAAGGCAGCTGCAGCCCTGAGATCCCTCCACTTCCAAGAGCACAAAGTAATGCCACCACTCTCACACACTTTGGTGTGACAGCCACCCACTGGAGCTCAGACCCCTTTTGCCCTGGTTGCAAGGGGCTGTTTTGTTATTTCCCACCATTTAGGCAGGTCAGTCCCTGGCTTTCTACAGTTGTTTCTATTAGTTCACTCAATTTGCTCTCACACACAAATACCATGTTACAGGGTCTGTGTTCCAGTTCCTTCAGCAATACTTTAGTCTGAAGCACAAATGGTTTTATCTCCAGTTTCATTAAAAAGTCATTTAAAAGGAAGGCTTCCCCAAAGACTCTCTATACCCCTCACTTGTATGCAGCTCAGTGCACTGAAATCCTCGTCTGAAGATCATAGCAAGATCCCGTTGACATCACCAGGGCTAGAATCTGAGCTGTGCTGTCCAGATCAAAGCTCATCAGTGTTGCTAACAAGGTTGGCATTGGGAACATTCTGAAAAAAACCAAACAACCAAACCCCCAGCTGATTTCAACTCTATTTGTCTGGTCACATGCATGTGTACAGAAAATTAATGACCAATTATAGAGGAGCAAAAGTATTTGGCAGGTTATTTTCTCTTCAAGCTTCTAAGAAACTACCAAGTCCAGCCACAGTTCCATTACATTGCACAGGTTCCCTTCGGGATGGCTCTAGGACTGCAGAGATCCCTAGCAGGTAGGAAACACAAGGCCCAGAGACTTAGGGGAAATTTAGGCCTTCTGAATATCATTCTTCATGTTTTTTTACAAGAATTAGTGTCTATGCTGAAAATTTCCAGAACTCTTTCTTTCCCAAACATTCCCACTTAAAATGAATATTTTGATTCAAGGTCATTTAAAAAGAAAACATTGTTAAATTCTTTTAAATTCTGCCTAGAAATTTAATAATCTCGTGGGAAGCTTCATCTTGCATCAGAGCGTACAGAACAGGTTTTCAATTCCTCTCCTTGTCCTCGAGATGACGTTGCAACGGAAAGGGAGGGCAGCGGGTTCTCAGGCCCTGAGTCTGCAAACACTTTGCGTACGGTTTCATGACTCAGAGTGCTCACATTACTGTGGTTTAATAAGTTACCACCCATCAGCTGAGCTGTGGCAACTGCCTGTGCACATACAATTAGCTCAGCCTAATTGCAAAATGTGCAACTCACCCCCTTTCAGGAGATGTATGCAGCTGCACATTTATATCAAGTTACCCCTTGGCATGTTTGCAGCTCAAGGTCCTGTTTCATCATGCCTTAATCGAGATGAAGCATGGTAGAAGATACGAACATCCAACATGCCCCTGGCATGGGGATTCACAGCTCATCCAGCCTCATGGTTTTAGCAGGCTGGCAGTCCCCCATCAGGGTGAGCAACTCTCAAGACAGGGTGAAAGCTTCTCTTTGCAGTATATCATGTTTGCTATGCAGCAGGTGAAAATCAGGGTATCAGAGAGAATAACCTGAATTCTGCCTTCCTGCCTTCAACATATTAAGCAAGGATGGTGCAAGGGAAGTAGCTGCCCTCTCTCAATGATAATGCTGTCACCAGCTCGTGCGCCACACAAACTGCCACACTGATGCCACCCCTAAAAAAAGCTCAGTTTTAATTCTAAAATGCTCCACATTGGGTTCAGAATGAGAACAAGCACTGCTTGCATCTCTGTGATTTCATATACCCACCTCAACATCCTACACCGGAGCATTTAAGCTATTATTAGAGAGCATCCTTCCCAAATCTTCGTTCGCGAAGCCTAGCCATGAGAGAGCATCCAAAGGAGGGCAATGAAGAAGATGAATGGCCTTGAGGGGAAGCTGTATGAGGAGCGGCTGAGGCCACTTGGTCTGTTCAGCCTGGAGAAGAGGAGACTGAGGGGAGACCTCATCGCAGCCTACAACTTCCTCATGAGGGGAAGAGGAGGGGCAAGCACTGATCTCTTCTCTGTGGTGACCAGTGACAGGATCTGAGAGAATGGCCTAAAGTTGTGTCAGGGGAGGTTTAGGTTGTATACTAGAAAAAGGTTCCTTACCCAGAGGGCAGCTGGGCACTGAAACAGGCTCAGCAGCAAAGTGGCTGCAGCACCAAGCCTGACAGAGTTCAAGAAGAATTTTGGACAATACTGTCAGGCACACAGTGTGACTCTTGGGTGTGTCCTGTGCAGGGATAAGGGTTGGACTAGCTGAAATTTGTGTGTCCCTCCCAACTCAGCATATTCTGTCATTCTGTGATCTTTGATTCAGAGCTCTTTGTATACACCTTTTCTGTTGTGCTTTCCAAATAACACCACCTAATTTAGCAAAACTGCTGGGCGTATGATCCACAAAATCAGCCTGTTTGCCTGAGTTATGTATTTACATCTCCTGCTACCAGGCATTTGATGAAACAACTTCCTCCTCCTTAGCAGTCCTTTTGGGCTTGGATGACTCAAATCCTTACTCACATGAGCAGTCTTTGCTTGAACAAACTGTTGTTTCAACGGGGTCTTCCTACAATAGCAGCTAAAGGATCAGAATGTTTCCCATCAGCATGTGAGATTTCAAACACAAGAGACATTTGCTACATCAAGGAATTAGTGAATAAGAAACTGAACCAGCTAAGAAACCTCGAGCATGAATGTACCAATGACTGTAAATGGTAAAAGTATTTTCCTATTACACTCTGCACATGAGGCTCAGGCTAACAAATGAGGCAAAGCAGTCCAGGGAAATAAAAAACTTACATAGTAATGCAAAAAAAATGTACATATACACTCTTTTTGTTGCATGTATAGAACTACTTGAAATTTGTTTCCAAAATCTAAAATGAAATTTGAAAGCTGAAAAAATAAATTAGGAAAAAATTTAATGATTTTTCCATAAATATTTTTTCCTAAATAATTCTCATGCTAACTGCCCTGCATTTCATTTTAGATGCTTGAAATACTTTGAGATTTAAATCAGAATAGAAGTCTGGAACACTTTTTCCAGAAGGTGTTAGTTTTTGCTCTGACCAGTCCTACCATCTAGGTAACCTTTTCATATCCCTATAGTACATTTCACCTGCAACTCACTTTTGAGCAGCATATCTGTGCCTGTGAATCCCTATTCTGAAATTGCTTTAGCCTTCTGAATTCTTGACCAGCTTCAAACAAACACAGCTTCTTATCTGTCAAATGTTAAAGTGTGTTTCCTTCACAGCCAACTTCAAATACTTGGTGCCAGGCTAAATGTGCAATATCTGATGGACAACCACAGCTAGAAATTGAGTATTTTTAACAATTTTAAGCTGAATATCCCATTGCTTAGAAGTGATTGGCACTTTGAGCCTCTTCAGACAATTCAGAAGTTGCTAAACTTGTGTTTAGTTATGTGCAATTTTGCACGTGCTACAAAAATGTTATGCAAAGCACAAACTTCTCTAGGAAAACTGATTTTATAAGTGCACCGCACCACAGAATGTTCTGGTTTCTCTCTTAGCTTAGTCAGCGTGCAATGAGCACTGTTATGGCAGTGGCATAAAACACACAGTGGAAAGAAGGAATTGTCAAGGTGCAGTTTTGCCAGTCCTTCGACATGCTCCCTTTTGTATAGACAAAATGTGAAAGGTTTTGCCTGAAGGCTCCTGCTCTACTGTATACAGTAGAGCAGACAGCGTTCCCCGAATAAGCACCCCTGTGATACTTAGTGCCACACACAGCTCCATGTTTGTCACCCGTGGCTCTGCATGGCTGCTCTGCAGAGGAGGAGCCGTGGCACGCAGGGATGACAGCCGAGAGCTGCTGCCTGTTCAGTGGGCCCAGCCACAGGGGACTTCAGCTCCCAGAGCCCCTAGTGACCCCTCCCATGGGCAAGACAAGGCCAAGCCTGGGCTGGCTATCCCCCTGGATGGGAACGGACAACTCAGGAAGGGTCCCAGAATCCGTGTGTGTGCCAGCCTGGGATGAGACAGGATTACTCGGGCTTGGTATTACCAACTTTTCACTTTGCTGCCCAGCTCACAGTACTGTACGTGGGGGTGCGTAACTTCAATGTCCAGTGCAACATTGTTTCCCCCAAAAGAAAACCAACATGAGTTGGTAACAGAGCTAGGCCAGTGTCCTCCAGGAGTCCCTCCGGCGTCCTCGGCGCCGGGCTGCGGAGCCGGGCGCAGCCCCCGGGATGGCGGAATAGGCGTGCATCGGTGTCTATTAGGCATCCTCATGCCGTCCGTGCTGCGGGAGGAGCGGGGAGCGCCGCAGCCCGATCCGCCCTCACATCTTCCCGCGTTCCCAGGGCGCTCCCGGCGGGCGCGGGGGCTGCGCGGGGCCGCGCTTGCGGCGCCCCCCAGCGGGTGGCGCTGTCGAGTCGCCGTCGGGGCGCGGGCGGCGGAGGTTGCGCGGGGCTGCGCGCGCCGGGAGCGGGCATGGGAGCGGGAGCGGGAGCGGGAGCCGGGCCTGGCCCGGCGGCCCTGCCACGGGTGGCGGGAGGGTGAGGAACTGGGCGCGGAGAGGAGACGGGGTGGGGGGGAGGGATGAAAAGGCGGGAGGAATTAAAAGCGGAAACAGTGATGCAGTCTCGGAGGCTGCGGAGGGCTGAGTGTGTGGTGGGAGGCGGGGCTGGGCAGCATGGGCATGGGTTGGAGAGGGGGAGAAGATCGGGGAGACAGGAGACAGGAAAAGGAGAAAAAGAAAGGAAAATAAATAAATAATTAAATGAAAGAAAGAAACTTCTCTGTGTATTTCCCCCTCAATTTTTTCAGAAGACCAAAATAACCAACTTACCTATCGCTATTTTTTTTTTATTGCTATTAAATTTCCACCCACTTCCATGCTATCTGCTGGGATTGAAAGTGCAGGAACTCGAATGCTGTGGAAAAGCTATTTTCAAATACAGTGTTTTCTGAACACCCCAAAGCGCTGGAAATCTACAGCTTTGTCAAGGGATAGTTTGGTGTTTGTTTGTTTGTTTGTTTTTAAATTACATTGTTACTTTGGTGATACCTAAGTGCAACTCTGCCTTCACTAGTTGTAACGTACCAGTATAGCACCTACCTCTCCTGAGGAGGAAAAAAATTATGCCAGTGAAGAGAAGCCTCACAACTGGTGCAAAATTGTAGGCCCATCAGCAAGAATGTGCCACTTTTACTGTCCCATGCCATCCAACAGGTAAGTTTTGTGTTCAGAGTCATGCTAATGGCTCAACACTTATTAGCAGCATAAGACTACAGAAAACAGAGTAGCATTGGGTCTTCCTCATTTTAATGGCAGCTATGGAAAGCTGAAAGCTTTCTACATAAAATCTGATGAAGGAAAGATGCTTAGTGCTGCAATAATAGTCTTCAACATAAAGACTTTACTTCCTTGGGTTATTTTTTTTTTTTTTCAGGAAATCACATTTTCCAGCTTTTCTTCCATTTCTTTGCATTGTTCTTTGGAAGGCTGTTAGCATTAAGATGTCCAAGCCCTGAGCTTTGTTTGGCTGCTGCCATTGCACACCAGTGAGAGTGGGTGCAGTACTGCTACTGCCAGGAGACACAGCAACACCCACATGCACATGCAGGAAAACTACCATAGCTACTTTCGAAAAAGATCTGCTAATCATTTTCATTTTACCTTTTGAAATAACTGGTGGTGAGTCAGGCATGGCATGGCTCCTGTAATCTTCACAGATAATTAAGCAATTCATACCTTGTATCTGTGGGTAGACATTGCTGTCAAAAGTCAGGCCAATTTTGGAAGTGGCTGAAGTGCTTTCTTTGGGAAAAAGAACCAACAAGCAACAACAACCTCTTGCTTTCTGACACCTTTGATTAAATAATCTTAAATGACAAGACTGTATAGTAAGGAAATTTACTTGTGTGGGCCACTGCTTTTGAAGCTGATAAGACAGCTTGTTGCACGACTTCTCTGTACGCATTCTTCCATTTCACTGTGAGGAATGCAAGAGATGAGTGGAGCAAGAAGCTCTTAATTTTATTACTCCAAATTGACAAAATACATCTTTGTCAGCTCTGATGTTACACTGACCTAAGTGTTTCACACCTCAGCAGTCCAAAAGTGGCCTTAGTGTCTGTGGCATGGGCTGAGGAGACCCAGAGTTGAAATGGGTGGACTCCATACAAAGCCAGAGTCTTGCTGGCACCCATCCCACTGCAGCATCAATGCCAGATGGAGCAGAGAAAAGTCTTGCTGCCCCCACAGATTATTATTTATCGGTGTTAACAGGATATTCTGAGTAATACATGTGTTGTCTTTGGTTTCCTGAGCTTTTTTAGCATGGATAGGGTTGTCCCAAATATATGTATCATCAAGGAGACCTGAAAGGGCCCTGGGACATCTGGACTTTGAGATGGAAATAAGAAACTTGTGCTGGGGGTGAAACAGGCTGCAGTGTCAAACCAGAAATTTAAAAGAAATCCAGACTGCTACACAGGGACATAAATTAAACTGGGGACAAAAAATAATGTTACTCATGCAATCCTCAGAGGTGAAAAACAGTCTTTGTTTTTCTCTTCCCCACAGTGAAATAGATGATTTTTTTTTCATAAGTGCACTGTCCAAACCACTTTTTACATTCATGGCTTATTTCCATTATTTTAGCAAAGGTGTGTCTCATTCTGCATGTAATATTTGAGGGAGGACTTGGTAGCATTTTCCAGGTTGGCTAGTCCATAACCACACAGAAAACTACCATGAAAGAAGAAGTCTTCAGTCTCATGCAAAGGGAGGAAAAATGGAATACAGTTAAGAAAATGCAGAGGCAACCCAAATATTGGGAGGATTTTCCCAGTTGCTGGATGTTGCAGATGGTGGAAGAGTCCCTCCAGAAAATATTGGTTCACTCTTTATCCTGGCACATGCTGAACTCTCCTGCACAAAGCAACAGGAGACGCTAGAATTAGTCAAGGAATCAAACAGTTTTTGATAGAAAATCTCATTGACCATTGTTAGGTGTTTCTTCCCCCACTTTTTTTTAATGAGAAAAGCAGTTATGTTAAAAACATCATGGGGAGTAATTTTGAACTGGCAGAAAGATGGGATAGATGATTGAACAGATTCTTTCCATCTCTACATTTTGTGATCTATGAACTCACCTTTGGGAAACTTGTCATTTCAGACTGAGTTTCACTCCCCCGAGGCTGTCTTAAGAAGGTGGGATATTAAATCTGAGCAGCATTAACACAGCCACTGTGTTTTGGCTTTAAAAACTAGCAAGATGTTTCAGCTCAAAGAAACCATCACAGAGTGACTTATTTGCTTTCTTCCTGGAGGCTTCCCCCTATTATTTTCAGCTGGTGCTTCACTCTGCAATCTAGTGATACTGTTACCTGAATGTGCTGTTCCACAGCCAGCCTGAGGTTTGCTGCACCAAGCCCCCTGTGACTTCCTTTTGCTTCCCCTCTCGTTCCTCACAGGCAGAAAGCTCACGAGGGACACCACTGAAAGATGTTATCCAGTACAATTTCTAACAAAAAGCCACTGCCCTACAGTTGATAGTCCCCTTGCCAAAGGCTGTCGAGGTACATGTAAGCTCCGAGAAGTCCTGCAGCTCCGTGCTGCTTTGAACACTAGGTTGATGCTTAGTGAACATGGCTGTGTCCTCAGGCAGTAATCTCATTTAATGGGGCTCATTGTAATGCAGGGTAACTGGGTGACAAGCATCCAAGTAATTATTTTTGATTAAGGAATCCACTGAGAAGTTCACGTGGGATCTAATGACTCACAACTCACTGTGAGCAAGCAGCAAATTAGAAGGGAGCCTTCAAAGAATTAAAGATATGAAGGAGGGGATTGGTGGCACTAAAAGCAGTCCAAAGCATTTGATCAGGCATTTGGGAATGAAGGAGGAGAATAGTTTGTAGAAGTGACAATCTGGGGACATGTGGTGACATCGCCAGGCTTGAAGAAAACTCAGGGAGATCCCATCTGAGGAATGACTGGTTTTCCTCTGGGTTCACTCCCATGTGAGCCACTTCTGTCACAGCACTTAAGCATTGCTTCACCAAGGTTGGTTTCTTCTGGGTGGCTGATTTTACTCCAAGCAACTGCATTTATAGCCAGAAGTCCAGGACTCAGAATAATGTTTAATTTAGCTTACAGCTCAGACGATCTAAGGAGGAATTATTGTGGATATCAGTTCAGGAAAAAACCCAATAACCTGGAAAAAGAGACATAAGAGGACATTCACCAATTTTAGCTAGAACAGTTTGTCATCACATGGTGCTAAGGGACAGCATCAGCCTGATATTCCACCAGTCTGCAGTGTCTTCTTATTAAACTTTCCAAATTAGAGACAGTGCAAATTTATGTAAATAACAGTATGTAATATATAACTATTTTTTGTATAAAAATGACTCCTGTGGCCAAGAAACAATTAATATTTAGAAAAAAAACACCCTCAGAAAAGTCTCATTGCATTTCTATTTCTTTTCGGACTGGAGCTTCAGACTCCAAGCTTCGGGCTTGGAGAATGGATACGCTGAACTTTTGCTTGTGTGCTCTTTACTGCCTGCCACAGGCAACTGAGTGCAAGTTCTCCTCCCCAAACCCCAACACACAGACTCCCGTGATCAGGAGCCTGTACTGGTCTTGCCACAGATTTCCTGTGCAGTCTTGGATAGGAAGGTGTCCGTGTACCTCAGTTTTTCCATCTGTAAAATAAGAACGATGTTACACTGCTTCACTGGTACAGCGAAATTTCTGCTTAAAAAGCATTCTGTGACCTCTGTGTGAATGGTGGTAATGAGCTGTTTGCCTTTTTATAAGTATCATTTGGTGTGATATAAATATTTTTTTGGATTGTTCATATTGTGTTTGTTTTGTCCAAGTGAATACAGTCCCAATGAAAATAAGAGACCAAGGATTTTGCTTTCCCACGTAACTCAACCAACGTTCCCAAATTCTGATCTCTAACACCTCTGCTATTGCAGTCATGGGCCTCTCTTGAGCAGAAACTGCTGATCATGCCAAATTCTCTGGTGTTTTGTAATGTGGGCTAACATGCGCTGAGGTTTGGATGAGACCAATAGACTCATTTTCACTTAGGGCCTGCGGCAGCGCTAAAACTGGAGAGCACAGAAGTGAAAGGTCAGTGTATCCCTTCCCTGAGCCACACAGCTCCTGTTTGAAAGCAAATAAAAATATCATGTGACTGTTATAAGTTTTTATTTTCTTTTTGATAGATTTAATGCCTTTCTTCCAACTTTACACCAAAAGGAAATTTAACTGTTACTACTTTTGTACATTTGCATTGCTCCTTACTTGGAAGGTTTGCTTGGAATAAGAAAAACTGTAGACCTATTACTTCTCTCATTTTTTCTAATTTTGTGTGTCTCAGTCTATATGTAGAGAGTTAGCCAACATTTAGTTGGCTTTCTTGAACAAAGTTGGTGAATATGACCATGCTCTTTGAGAAAATAAGATCCGAATACACAATGACAAGCAATTAAGTTACTACAACCTAAGGAGTATATCTAGAGAATGATTAAAGTGAGAACTTAACTTGGGTAGGCTGGGATCATGTGCACAATCAATTACTATTGCTTGGTAGATGATGAATTAATTGTTAAACCACAATAATTTGACAGTTTACCATGTCTGTGCCCTGAAGGACATGACGGTATCCCCTTTTCACTTCCAAAGGGTCATCTCAGCTGCTTTATATTTGCTCCCTCTGGAGTCAACCAGAGAGGCACACACAAGCAAAGTGATGATCCTACTTACTTTGTGCTCCTGTTTTGGAATGGTAGAAATCAAACTTTTTGATGGCTGAAGTTGGTGAAATGAATCCCACATGAAATACCCAAAATGGTATCATTATCAGAACCTCTCCTTTTCTTGAAGAGGTTTAGCCACTGAATGATAGAATCCTAGAATAGTTTGGTTTGGAAGGGACTTTATGGATCAGCTAGTTTCAACTTCCCTGCCGTGGACAGAGTCACCTTCTACTAGACCAGGTCACTCAGAGCTCTATCCAACCTGACCTTGAACACTTACAGGAATGGGACATCCACAATAGGTTCTGGTTAACCTATTTCAGTGTTTCACCACCCTCACAGTAAAGTATTTCTTCCTAATAATAATACGCATATATAAAGCCTATAGACAAGTTTAGCAACTCAATATGCACATCAGACATCTGAGAAGGTAATGCAGCCAAGCCCTCCTATACTACTATCACCACCCCACTTGTTTTGAGAAGAGCACTGTTGTGGACAACCTCATGATCCAAGAAGGACTGTTTCTCCACAGGTATAGTACTTGAGACAGCTGTGTCAAGTTTCTGAAGGAGCCGTTCAAGCATCACATAAGGAATTTCTTCAGTATAGAAAGACAAGTCCAGTTATTACATGCCATCACACCCTGGAACCTACATAGAAAATCACTGAGCAATTGCAGGCTTAAGCCTACCTTAAGTTAATATCTTAAGCTATTAACTCAATGCTGCCTTCCAAATGTTTGTCCAAGACCTGATACCCAGGTCACTGAAATTGGCAGGCATTAAAAGAGGTGCCGGATGGAACGTATTGCATGTCACTACCTCATCACAAGCAGCATGGTAGAAAAAGTGTATCTCAGTCTGGCAAGGTATATAGATCAAATCCCAGAAACAGTGATTGGCAAAGAAGGGTGAATCTTCAGAAGTCTGAATGAAGCAGTTGCTAAAAGCATTGAATACTGCTGAGAGTTTTATGAAAAATATAAAATAGATTCTGATGAGATCATTTACGATTTCCATCTCGAGTTACATGAGAAAGACAGAAAAAAAAAAGTAAAAAAAAAAGTTTTGTGTTATTCACTGGTACTTCTGCTACAGGTACTCATTACAATGAGAAATGTGAAGCTGCATAAGAAGGAAAACAAGTTGTTGTGCAGCTTCTGTGAAACTTTGAATTTATTTAACTGAGATCAGAAGCGCAAGTTAACCCTTGTATCAGAAACCAACCTACTATGTCTGCCTGCCTGACATTGCTCTTATTCTCTGTGGTAAGGGTCTTTCATTGAAACAGAAATACAGAAGTTATTGTTACCCTGGGTATAACATCTTACCCTACAATAGTTGCATTGTGATTGAAATGAGGTTTTGATCTGGCAGAGTTTATAATGAGCCAAATTTGAGCAGATACAGCCCCAGGTCCCCTTGAGAACCTTATAGGGAGAAAGCAGAAGACTGTGATGGTGACCAAACAGCTGGGCCCTGCTGTTAGAGTCCTCTGCACCCACTCTTCATCAAACCTCAACAAAAGTTTACAGAGAACAACCAGGCAATCCCTTCCCTACTCAGCATAGTGTATTTGCATGTGGTAAAGATTTACGTGGATTTATGTTCTGCTGTAATTGAGAAGAAAACAGGATATACACTCTACTGCACATAGGGTAGGTGTAATGGCATAATCAGAAGAGGGGGCCCATGTTTTCCCTCCTTTCTGGATATAAATTTCTCTAAAAATATAACCAAAGGCACTAAAAAGTATCAGTAGGAACAAAAATAAGAAGGAAATAAAAAATTCTTTGCTGAAGAAAGTAAAGTGAATGAGCAGGTATGGATTTATCAATGTAAAGGTAGAAAAAGTAGAGAACAGGAATGAAGGAGAGGAGAGTACACGGAAAGAAGTGGCACTTGTCTGCTGGGACAGAGATTAAAGGAATCACTTTATCTTCTACAAATTTTGTCTTGAGAAAAACAAAATGGCAAAACTCACAGAACATCTCCATCTATCTGCCTTAATAGAAACTGAAGTGAAATTTCTGTGGGCTTCAACTCAAGTGACACTCAGAGACATTGAGAAGGAGGAGGAAAAGTCAGCAATCCAACATGTGAAAAGGGAGGCAAACCTGGGGGCTAGCACTGCAACAGCCATGGCCATAGAGGAAAGCCTGGAACAAGCAGTAACAAACAGAGCTCAGATTCGGTGACCTCTGTGATCAGGCCGTGTATCACAAGCTAAAGTGAGTCCATTAACAAAACCTTGTAACTTGTTTGCTAAAATTTTACTTAAAGGCATTTTAAAATGGAGAAGAGACATCTCTGCTACATGCTCTTTTCCGGACTTGTCCAGGAATGAAGTTTCTCTGCCCCAGAGCTCTCTTCAGGGATACTTGGGATAGCTCAAAATATCACTACAGAACTGTCTGTGATCTATGGGGCCCTTCAACTTTTGTCCACTTTGATAAGTCTATGTAAAATTCAGTGTGGTGCTCCCACTGAAACTACCCTTTCCTTATTTTTTCCTTTCAGGAACTGCTACTTGTGCACCAAGACAATGAGGGAACATGACAGTTCTCAGCTACTATTAGAAACCAGTTATTAGACATGAACAGTATGGGTTCCATTTACGTGGAACAAAGTACTTACAAAAATGCTTGTCATCAATACAAAAGGAAGGCTGGATAATTTTAATACACAGGAACACCTTAATTATTTCAAAGCTTGTAGCATACATTTAACTTTGTTGTCTCCTCTGTTTCATATCTTCATGCTGTTTGACACACCTATGTGCAATATTATAATCTTCTATCAGCATAACCTCTCATATTTTATGTTCTTTTCATTCTATTCTTCAAAATTACCTTTGCTGAAAACTTAATAAACCCCCAGATTTTGGTACCACTGAAGTGACTAAAACTGTGTTTATGAGCTGTATCTCATTAAAGGCAAATATAAAGCCAAACTGGAAAATTTTTTAGTGTAAGCAGTTTTCAACTTCTAGATGAACAAGGAAAGATTTGAAGAAATTCTCAAAGTGAAATATCTTTATGTTCTATGAAATATCTCCTTACCTAAAAAAGCCTTATCAGATCAGCCTTAAACTTTACAAAAATATTCTCCTTTGCCAAGAGACCACACGTGAAGCTTCAGGTGGGAAAAAATTAGGCTTGAAAAAAGAAGAAGAATAGAATATTTGGTCTTACAACAAAAATCAGCATGGAACTGCTACCGTAGTTTTATTATGAAGACTCATAAAAACACTTCCAGTTGCTCTCCAGTAGGTCTGATTTCCATAAGTAAAACCCCTCTTTATTTCTTCCACAGTTCCTTATAGGTCTTTAAGGAGCTATGAAAAGTATCTTGCCAACAGGGAATTTCTTGCAGAAATAAAGTATCTTAGGAAATATTTTTTTATAGATCTGGAAACATATTAATGATTAAAAGTCTGATCCTTCAAAGCTGAGTGTTTGCAGTTTCTATTGGCTTCTGTGAAAATGACAGATGCTGGGCAGCTTTTCATATCAGATATAATATCTGCATACCTCAACTCTGTGATCGAATCTGGCTTGTAAAACACCTTAGGGCTTGCCTTCTGAACCGCACAACACGGGTCCCCATATTCAAACCCAGGAGTTTCAAATTCAGGATTCAGGTCCTTAAGATCATGGGACAGACTCAAAATTCATAAGCTTTTTCAGTCTTTATGTGATTCATGACTTTAAATCTTTTTTTAAAGCAAGTTTCTTGCCTTTTAGGTTTTCTCTAAAGAAATCCAGGCTGGAAATGCACTTTTCTTTAGAATAGAACAAGAGTTTTCTTGCTATGACCTGTCTCCTGCAGCTGGGGCTAAAGAAAGATGACAAATATTTAGTGTCCGTCTACAGAAGATGGTCATGGCTAAGTTATCATCCCTCTTGCAGGTCTGGCGCCGCGCTCCTGCCTGTATGTCCCAGCACAGCCCTGTGTTTTCTCAACACTTAGCTGGGGACAGAGAATCAGAACATAAAAAAATCTGTGGGAGGCAGAGCTGCAGCTGCTGGAGGAGCTTATTTTATCTGTCAGCAACTGTACATGAACCCTCTCTACTGCAGGATAAAATCTGACGGGGAGGCATAAGTCCTGACAGAGAAAGTTTTATGTACATTAAAGTCCCCATCAACCTGTCAAGCATAAATGGCCATATGCAATGTAAGTGATTATTACAAGTGATCCAAAAGAAAGCATTTAAAAACCAAATGAACCAATCCACTACACCAGATCTACCCCAAAGCGTCTCGATAAGTTAAACTGTTTTTAAGTCAGAGATCAGCAACAAAAAGTCTGACTGCCAAAAGGCATTTTAGACATTCAGCAGATTTCCTATTAAAATACAAGATAAGAGACCATCAAAATGTAAATAAAAGACCCCAGTCAACTGTGTAAAATTTCTTGAGGAATCAAGGAAAGCATATCCTCTTTGTGGGACTGCTTCCAGGACCTTCTCCCTCTTTTTCAGCTTTTGTGCTCTTGTGTTTAGGGCAAAAATAGTTTAGAGTTGGAACAGCTACATTCAGCATACAGCCCAATAGTGGCTCCTTTTGAAAGGATATTTAATTCTTCATCTTTTTCATAGTGTTCTCTGACCTCCAGGTTATCATCTTCTGGGAAAGTACCAGAAAGAAACTCTAATTTTTCGAAGAGGAAAATCAGCTTTATGTATTCTGTAAGGCATGACAATCAGGTCAGTCGTACGTCCTTACAACTTTGCCATCAATATCAGACACTGATTTAATTGTGTCACTCAAATCACTTTGTAATTGTGGGTCAAAAATGTCATTCTTCATTTACCTGCATTTCTATACCACTGAGGTAAACAGATGCACTCACTCCAGTGATATGTCCGTATGAACGTATGCTCTAGACCTACACACAGAATAAATGACAGGATATTCGTCAAGCTGCCTCTAGGAGCGGCCTCATATTTTTTGGATAAACTTCAGATAAAAGTCCAAACATTTGGATGATTAAAAATCATCCAGAGCTCCTGGATGTCAAGGCTTTTCTCTCATTCATTTGGACTGAAATTGTCAGTGGGCACAGAAGTGTTGTAATGTGAGGGGTAATCAGCCAGTGAGAAGAAATAGGAATCAGATGTCTTTCCAATAGAACTTGCCTCTCCACCAGCAGTCCTCCAGCGAATTTCCCACACCTGTGGATGAGGGTTACACTGCTGTTACTGCCATTCAAAATGCTTTTAATGGTGGATGTGTTTTTTAAAAGACAGCTCTCACAGCTTATAAAGCAAGGTTTTGGCTTCGGCTAATGAAAAGCATTAATGTACTGTGGGAGGTGCAGAGAGAGAAAGATTATAATTAAACCTCTCCACTCCTCTCCTGTCTCTAAGGGCTTGGATAAGAAACAGTTCTGCTGGGCAGCCGAATTTGAACTAAATAAGATAGCTGGGGGAGGGAGCCTTCTTGGTGGTTTCATACAGAGTTGCACATGTGGTAGGGCCAGGGAATATTTCTGATGAAAATAAAATTGTTCTGGGCTCAATCCAGCTGAAAATACCAACAGCCTGCCAGGCCCTGTAACTTTCATAAGGTTGCAGATCCTGGCTCCTATCAAGGAGCTTGGCCCAGCCACCATAGAGGGCCCAGCAAGCAAAACAATAGTTTTATGACTAAAAATTGCACATCAAATTGGGAGAGGCAGGAGGACTTGCGTCAACTCACTCCCTCTCTTCCAACACTGCTGAGGTTGGGCTCCTTCTTGTACCTTCAATCCTCCTTACCCCACACCCTGTGAGTACAGCCAAGAATTTACCTAGGACCCAAAGCTGGAGGCATTTGCTCCTCAGCTCACAAAAAAGTACCGCTGTGTCTTGATATCTCATACGCTGGTGATGATGACTAGTAATGGTCTGTTGTGGGATGAACGTGATTCTCCCTGCGTCCTCCTGTGTGTTCTTTTACCATCACCCTCTCTTGAGTTTAATTTTGCCTTGAAGAGCAAATTTTTTGTTGAAATTATTTATAATTTACATCAAATAATATAGCACCCTTTAAGCACATCACAAGCAGTCTTTATAAGAAGTATGTTTGAAATTATGTAGGTGCCACATGCCAAAAAATACAACTATTGAAAACAGAAGATTAAAAGACCCCAAACAACATTTTAAAACTTCTGAAGGAATTTGATATAAAAACTTTTTTGGGGTTCAGTGGGATGTTGGATTCCACGGCTTTGGATTGCCAAGAGATGTTCCATAAATTCTCAGGCTGAGATGGAAGACTGAGCTTATGGTGGACAACAAAAGCTAAGCTCATAAGCTTGGTCAGATGTTGGAAACATGGGCAACAAAAATGCTTTAAACTTAATGCTATAGAAGTAATTCTTGCAGCTGTTTGGATCAGACTCAACTCTCCATCCTCTCGACAGTTGCATCTCATTACCTAAAATCACTAGTGGGCCACAACTTCTCATATCATGACAAGACACCTGTTCCAGGAGCAGAAATAGGGGGAAAATGGGCAGAATCGATTCACCTTTCTGACATACAATCAAATACAGTTCCAAAACTTTGCTCTAAGCTTCTTTTAAAGGAGAAAAAGACAAATTCCTACCATTACACAACACTGATCCTGACAACTCTGTACCTTCCTTGGGATTATACTGACTTAAACTGCTCTGGAGGAATAGAAAAGCCCGCAGCTACACTGATGACACCCATGGAAAGTTATTGTCTTCAAAAACTTGTTTTCAAAAAGTTATTGTTTTTCAAATCACTCCTTGCAAGGAGTGTTCATAAGCACAAAAAACATGGAATATAATGAAAACTGATGTTGAGTTAGAACCAGGCTGTCAGTGCCCCTTATTTTCTCTTTAATCACTGATTAAGCCCTTGTACCCACAGCCATTTCATGGAATTTAAACCAGCAGTAATTAGTCCCCATCCAAAAGAGTACTTTAAAACATACATCAACTCTTAACTATCTGAAGATCTCAGCTGAAGCCACCATGAGGACTGACACCCTGTCCTGTAGTGGAATGGCTCTTTTTCCTGTGACCACGGAGTTAACTTGAAAATTTGCCTGCCACTGTTTTTTCTGCTCTAGTGAAGCTTACTCAAGTATTTCAGCTATGGATGCAGAGCAGGCCTGATTCTGTGCTGGGGAAGTCACTGAAAATGTTGCTCTTGATTTCAATGTATTCAGGATTAGGCCTCAGCAAGCACCAGAAATCTAATAAGTATGTGTGTGGCCTGTGTTTTCAGAGATTCTTAGCCTCTTGGACTACCAGATCAGTCTCCTTTTAGAAGCACAGATTTGAAGAGTATGTAAATACCATTTATATATTCACATATATACACATACTCACTCCATACATGCATATACACATAATATTATTACTATTTCACCAGAATTGTGCAAACCTGTTACCAGATCAAAGCACAAGCCAGTACTATTTTAATGATGGAAATTTATGCTTTTCACAGCAGTTATCTTTCTTGAGTTAAACAAAGGCAACAATTTTATCAGAAATATACATAGACACGTAATCCAAATGACAGAGCCCTGCTAAGCACAGAGAGATATTTTACTCTCAGTTATACCAGTGTAACTTCTGTTCAAGATGAAAGACATCCCTCTGATCTTACACCAGGCAGATGTACTTCTTCTGAGCAGAAGATACAAAAGACCTGTCAGAACTTATGTTCCTCAGTGGGATTTATATCTCTGTAAGTGGGCCTGTTTGAGTCGAAGATGTGTGTACATTCATAATGGAAGCTATTCTTCTCCCCCTAAGTGCAACATATGGATGTAGACATAACTGCATTACGTATAAAAATGTAATAAGATGTTTTGCCTGTGAAAAAACATGCAATAAAAGACTTACATGTCATTTTATGTGAGGATATTTGTGCATAATCTCATTCTCACATTATAACATGTTTCAAATATAGTATAAATGCTCTCTCACGTCAAAGTGATAGTCTGCATAGCAGGATGACTCATGGGATAAGTCAAGAGCCCTTTGCTCTCGCAAATATAATCTGAAAACAGGCTTGAGCTCTCAGAAGAAATCTACTGGATGGCTTTAGACCCAGGGCTCACTGGTTTGCATAGCATTCCACAGAATCTTGGTAGCACTGCTTGGGAAGACCCAGGACCAAGGCCCCAGTGATCTATAGCTTCCTGGAAGAGCAGGCTTCATTTAAGGCCACCTTGCATCTTGCCCCATAAAGAACAGGACTTATGTACAATGTGTTCCACTTGTATAAATGGCGCCTCCACACCAGATCTTTGACGTGCTCATTTTAAATAAACACTGTAGGAAGGCCGTGTCTCCTTCCATGTCCCATTGAGCTGCTGCTTTTTTCTGCAGTGCCTGCCTCCATGAATCACACTGGGAAGCAGTGTGTTACCTCCAGATAGTCCTGAGAGCACTCTGAAAGTCCCTCTGCCTTGGGTCAGGGCAGCTGGCAGTATTTCAGACCAAATAAAAGCCACCACTTGATGGAGTCAGGACCATTTGCAAAAAGCTGGGAGCACAGGGAATCGGAACAGGGGTACAATATGAGCAGCAAGGGACATTGTGAAAAGGGAGGGGAGCAGCAAGAAAAGGGGAGCAAGCATAGACATCACGTGCCTGATGTAAGCCCTGGGTAGAACGGACACATCTGCACACCAGGAAGGAAGCTAGTAATATGACAATGTCTCAGGAAGCCTCTTGGAGTGGGCATGGCAGTCCTCGCTGTACATGTCTAGAAATGCATGTCACAGCATGAGTGACAGACTTCCAAAGAGAAGCAAAAAGGATTGCTTTTTCCATATCAAAAATAATTTCCTCATTGTAATGATGGTGCAAAATGACACTGTTCTCTCACTATTTACATACTGAATTCCCTTTTTTTAGAGGGGACTTAAACTTGAGTGATCTGTAGACCCACCATCTATGTACTGAGCCCTCTTTGTTTTTTGTGCTTTTTGGAGAGATTATGCCCCCATGATTTATATAAAGTCTGCCGTCTTAGAGGGGATTTCATATGATCCCATGATCCCATTATTTAAGTACTAAGATCCTTCTCATTAGAGATTACTTTAACCACCATTTACACACAGCTCCACAGAATAGAGCTTTCCCTGCCAGTGTCAGTAAAGTTAGCTTTTGTTCAAGTGCTCTTCCTCTGCAATTAAATCACAGTTGAATGGCAACACTCCTATTTTTTATAGTATGCTCTCAGGCTGGCTGCATCCTCCCAAGGCCAGTGGCATGTTGAGCAAAGTCCAAACCCAGGAGTGGACATGACTGCAGGTTGTGCAGCCATGTCTGTGGTTGTGAATCCCATCAGTCATTGTGAGAGTGCACGGTGAGAGTGCATTGTGAGAGTGCATGGTGATGGCATCCTAAATGACTGTGATGAACTTAAATAATACATGTTCAGGCAAAGCCCCAAATCATTGCCACTGAAAACTAACATAACAAAAAGAACTAACTTTGAAATTAGTATGTCCTTCCATATCTTGCCTTTTTATCTCAAGCATTTCACATTCATGAACTCTATGAGCTTTGTATGGAGCTATGCCAGTAGTCTAAGATTAAAATCTTTGGTTTATCATGTTCAGGTAAATGATGCTTAATAGTATTTTACAGAGACAAAATATTAAGACAGTTTTAAATACATGTGAAGACATGTTCTTGCAAATTTCACAGATCAGAAAGAAAAGCCAGAAAAAATAATAGTGAAAAATAATGCTTTTAAGAAGAGGAGTACATGAACCAGAGCACTTCAATTTCACCAACAAGAAAGAGAAGGAAAAAGATAACTAGGAATAAAGGAACAATAGTGAAAATATATAAGATGTGACAGGAAAAAGATGATGTAGACACAACTATGAAAATGTGGAAAAGCAATACGGAAAGTAAAGGGACAGGGAAATAAATGGGTCTATTAAGTATCTCTCTTTCCATTGTAGAACTGTATAAGTGGAGCATGAAAAAAAAAAGAGGAAGATGAGTGCTGTAGGGATTTCACAGTTTAGAGATGGCAACATTTTTTAAAGATGTAGCCAGTGACATTTGAGATAAATCATTCCATGAGACACTTCACAAGCAGTGGAAGGAGGCACATGCTGCTCACATGGGTATTACAGAGCAATATACCTACAGAGGCTATTAAAAATCACCTGTTCCAGAGGAAGATATATCCCAGATGACTTTTGGCATATTGGTCTTATATTTAAGAGATGCTTGATAGGTTTTTGTGTATCAGGATAATTTCACATAACTGAGATGTTAACTTTGTCCCAGGATTCATGAAATCACATAGGTAACTGTAAATGAAAGTAATGAGAGGTTTTCTCATCTGACAGAAATTTTAAGAAAAAAAATGGAATAAATGAAATGGAAATCATCAATAAAGGAAGCAGAATAAAAGTCTTTCCTAGTCAGTCTGAAATTCCATTTTTAAATTGTTCCAGATTGATGAGACTTTTAAAAAGACAAAACAAAACAAAACAAAAAAAAACAAACAAGAAAAACCCAATTGATTGAAGAAATTACTTCATTTGACCCCAAAGGAATATTTTATCTGTTATTCAAATATAAAATGTTCTTACAATAAAGCCAAAACAATTTTGAAAATAAATATTTTAGACTAAAAAATTCCAATACTTCATTTTTAAAATATCAACTCAATATTTTTCAACTATTTTTTAGATTCTCCTTTTACCCATACATTTATGAAAACCCTTGTTTTCAGCTGTAATAATTTCAGAAACAACATTATTTCAGGAAATATATCGGTCTATTTCAATTTGCATTTTTCAGTGGGAAAAAAAAGAAGACTTAAAGAAACTTTTCCCTCAACTGTAATAAAATAACAGGTGAGAAAATATTGCCAATCAAGATGGTTTTAAAAATATCCAAAACATGTTAAACAAATTGTTTTAATTGTCTGATAGTGGCTCATTGATGAAAATCACTGTACAGATGTAAAACACTTAACGAATGCTACTTGGTTTAATATCAAACCATGCATCTATGTAGCATTGCAAAATACAGAACCTGTGAAGTAATGCTGGAGTAGGTGACGAACTGAATAATTGGCAGATCCTAAAAGAGCATTTTCAGTGGGAAATCACATAATAATGCAAGTGTTTACAATACACATCTGTGTGAATAAGTACTGGTGATTATGCTAATCTGTATTTCTGTTGGTAATCTAGAGGGGAATGTCAATTACTACTGAAAATATCTTAATGACATAAAACCTGGCAGAGTGGTGTGTGATAGTGAGACCTGGGCAGATGTACAAAATTATATGGTCTGGACATACAAAGAGCATGAGCTTTAGTACAGGCAAAACCAATAAATCACCCCACGTGAGACCAAGGAAGATAATGATGACCACAGATTCTGGTTCTTGGGAAAGCTGTGTCTCTGAGAAGGATTTGGGGCTCAAGGAGTTGCATTAGAGTTCCTACTGCAATGCTGGAGTTAAAACAATCCCTAAACCTAAAAGTAGAGAAGCAAATAGTGGAAATACAGATATTTGTATCTAACTACAGGAACACAGATGTTGGAACATTATGTACAGTTCTGGTCATCCCGTATTTATAAAAAGATGTTGAAAAACTGAAGAAGATGCAAAAATTGAGCCAGGAAAAATATTCCAATGCTGGGAAAAAAATTCTGGACAGTGCAAGACCTAAACACCTGATAAAAAAGAGGAAGAATAAGTAACTTGAATGTGCCCCACGTTTTTGATCACATGACGCTATTCTGGGACTAAAGCGGAGAAAACTACTGCGAGGAGCAATGGAGAGTAAAAATGAAAAAAAAAAAATCACAAGACAAATAAAGCAAATATCTTGGGAAGCCAAAGTAATTTATTGGTCCAAAAGCCTTCACTTCAAGACTAGACGTCTATATGGAAGACTGTGATTCAGAGAAACTCCAGGTAGACAATGTGATGTGGAAGTAATTTAAAGCAAGTAAACAAACAAATAAATGAAAAATCAAAACAAAAATAAAAAGAATCTGAACAAAACCAAGGCTTATTTTATCCTGGGAAATGAATCCTGGTGATCTAATAGCCTTTCTGGGCACATCTGTGTGACTCACTGACTCTGTTTCTATGGATAACACTTTATGGAGCAGATCCAAGTCTTCCTGCACATCCAATTTACCTTGTTTTGGAACTGAGGGGAGAGATAGTTGTGCAGCTATTGCCAAAGCTAACAAGAAACGTATCTTACACAAGACAAAGCCCTGCTTGCAGAGAAATTTAAGCTGAAGTGATGTATATCTTCAAGCAAACAGTGAAGTCATAAACACCCTGGAGCCCATTCTGCCTTTGTTTCCTCACTGGTTTTGCATGGTATTACATGATGGTTGAATTCAGGGCTGCTGTTGCTCTCCATATGCACATCTGTGCCTTCTCATTTCTAATGCTCCACGGTATTGGTATATGTTCTGTTATGCTCTTGTACCCCTTCTATAACAAAGCCATTATCCCTAAGACCTCATTTAAATGTCTCCCTCCATTGATTCTTAAAGGCTTTAGTCAGTGTATTTGAAATGGACCCAGCAACAGCTTGTGTCCACAGTGGTTTTGCTACACATAGAGCTCCAAGCACAACTTGAGTTACTGTCTTCATAGAGGCCAGAGCCCTCAAAAAGTTTTATTTTCTACCTCTATGCTTCCTAACTTGAAGTATTGAACACCATTTATAAAAACCGACAACACAGAAAGGGATTTGGGGATCATGTCTAAAATGGTTCATAATTTGACCCTCAGAAATCTTCATATGAGAGGGTTTAATCTATCTATGCTTATGTCAGAGGCTGAAATTTTCTTTTCTTAAGAAAACAGACAAACCTCATTCCTTTTTAGAAGTCCAAATATCCTGGAAAGATAATTACAAAATAATGTTGATTGTACAGACGTCTGTGTATAGTGCTCCATCCTGATACTCACTAACATGAAAATTCAGATAATAAGCACCATTCAAGTCGATGGGAAAACTTCCTGTGAGAGGGTAAAGTTTGCAGGACCCAGTCCTGTGCAGAGTTTGTTCCCAGAGATATTTTGTGCTTCACTAAGTAAGAAATGTCATCATATTTCAAAGTGAAATTTTGCAGGCCATTGATCTAGAATGTAAGCTAGTTCCTTTGGGTGTTTTGGAAAATCAGAAACAACATATTTATTTAATTTAGAAAAATTACTTCCGTCCAAGGCTGTTTCTCAAAAAACATTCATGACAGCTAAAACCTGCAAACTTGCTACATATATGTGCCAGGCATAGCATAAAGATAAATAGCTCAGTACTTTGTGATGTGAAATCTTGCTGAACAAGTATTGTGTATTGGATTGTAAAGATCTTAAAAGACCTTACAACGTCCTGGAAAAATAATCATAGTTTTAATGGGCTAGTAAATCTTCACATGGTAGTTAGGAAATGTTTCAATAAACTGTAAAGATTCCTTCTAACAATTTTCATAACTAGTCACTGAATGATTAACCACATCACTTTTTCTAAGGTCTGCATTATAATAACATGAAATAAACTTTCCAAAATAGTAAAACATTTTGGGTTTTATGCCAAAAGGAAAAGCCAAGGGCATTAAAAATTAAAGATGACATGTCCAATACAGATTTTGACCTCAGCTAAGTAACTTTCATGCTTCTGGACTCTCTTAGTCCCCTGATGAAAACAGACAAAACCATTCTCCCAAAAGCCAAGGGTACACCTGACCTAAATTCTTTCAAATTACTGACTTAAAAAGCAGAAAACCAGGTTTGCAAATTATGCTTAGTTACTGAATGGCATCTGTCTATATTGCTACATAGGGCAGGGAACACTTCGCAGAAATAACTAAGTGAATTCTGGGCAAAGTGATAGTCTGAAAAGAAAAAAAGAATATTTGGTCCTGTTACTGCCTGCTTGAAAGGAGTTTGAAGTTTCTCTCCTGTGCTCCATTATTTTTTTCTTTATGCTCTTTAAGGATACCCCAAACTTGAAATTTACTAAAGGCTGGGGTTTTTTCTCTAAAAAAATTCAATCTTTTGTAGTAAAAGCTGCTGAATACTGGAGGGGGGGAAGAGGGTGTGTTGTTTGATCGTTGTTTTTTCTTCTCCTGAAAAACATAAGGATGGAACATGCAGAAAGTACTCAAGTGGAAAGGAAATTTTGCTGTCAGTCAGAAATCTCACTTCTTACCTCCTTGGAAACATAAGATCAACGGTGCATTTACCCTGAACCAAGCATCCTGCACCAAATATCAAACAAAAAACATGGTGATTCTTCACCAGAATATTTTGTTCTGGGGTTGGTATCTTTGTAGGCAGCAGCCAACGTAAGATTCACCCCCTGAACTTACATTGTCTTTTTGTGTGAGACATCCTCAGCTTAAACACGTGTGAAAGGGCTTTCCTTTTCCTTGCTTTCAGCCTGGCTTCTGCTAGATGAATTTGACTAGTTCTTGCCCTGTGTGAAAGTGAAAGGCAGGGTTTTATTCACCTTCCCCACCTCTGTCATTCAGAGACTCAGAATTTCAGTTCAAAACTCTGAGGTCTTCATGGTGTAGACCAGGATGGAATAATTTATGGACAGTTCAATAAAGCTAAAATTAAATGTTATATTTACAATTAAGTGCCAAAGTTTCAATAGGATTCTTGTGAAACATTTCCATTTTGTCAAATCAAACAACCTTTTCTGTAAAAAACCCCAGTCTTCTGGAAAATTTTCAAGCTTCTCTGAGTGTTATGCTACATTTTTGGCTCAAGAAGATCAGTAAGTGCTCTTTATTTTTATTTTAATACAAGGTGTCAAAATTAATTATCAGAAATTTCACTGACATAAGGGAAAATATTTGGGCCAGAGCATTCATTGCTATAAAGACTATTACCAGAATTTTCACACTGTAGTCATAACCACATATTCATGTAGACTAACTAAATAAAATACAGATTTCAAGAAAACAAGGGTAGAATTTTTGGCTAATACACACAAGGCAATATCTTTTGTGGCATTTGACTTTTATCAGTTCATGTTGTTCAGCCTTGACTACAGATATTTTGGACACTTAACTGTCTGCTCATAAAAAGAAGTTGACCTAGAAATGAGGGAGGTCAGGGGCTTGCCAGAGATTTTGCTGTCCCTCTTATGGAGCAATCTCTCAAGAAAGAAATGACAAAAAGGCGATTTTGTATTTGTTATCTATACCCTGCCTAAGCCCCAGTTTAGCTGCCTAGCTCCTCTAGAAGACTCTTGAGTTGCTCAGGGGTGTTTTCTTTTTTATAAATCCGTGCTGACTACTCCCAGTCACTGACTTGTCCTTTATATGCTTGGAAATGGGCTACAGGAGGATTCGTTCTATCATTTTCCCAGGGGCTGGGTTGAGGCAGACTGGCTGATAGTTCCTTGGATCCTCCTTCATGTCATTCTTGAAGATAAGAGTGAAATTTGCTTTCCTCCAATCCTAAGGAGTCTCCCATGATACCCATGACTTTCCAAGGTCATCAGGAGCAGCCTCACAATGGCAACCTCCGGCTCCTCCTCATCCATGGGTAGAGCTTGCCAGGTCCCATGGACATGGCTACATTCAGATTGTTTAATGTTCCCTAAACTGGTCCTTCTCCTCCAAGGGAATTTCTCCCTTGCTCCTACCTTTTCCACCAGTTTTAGGGACCTGAGATTCCTGAAGGTATATCTTATCAGTAAAGACCAGGAAAAGAGATTTGAGTACATTGATTTTTTCTATGACCTTTGTCATCAGGTCTCCTGCCCCATTCAGCAGTGGGCCCACATTTTCCCTGGTCATATCAGGTAGTACCTGTGGAAGCCTTTCCTCATCACCCTCCAGGTAGACTCTAGCTTTCTTAACCATGTTCCTGCATGCTCAGAGAGTATCTCTATATTCCTCCTAGATCATCTGTCCCTGCTTCTACTTCTTTAATTATGAAGTTTAAACTTCAATCTTCTTTAAAAAAATGTCAGAAAATGTTGTAGAGAGGGAAGAATGAGCCCGACAAGCTTATGGTAGCTCACATTGCTGAAGAGGCACATGGATCATATTCCTTAAGTGTCGATGGCTCCTGTCATGTACCATGTTGTCCAGCTGAGGAGTGATGAAGATATAAAAAGCTGAAGCCTGATTTTAGCCCAGAAACATGATTCAAAGATGTCTCTATATGTAGTCTTGAAGACTGCAAAGACTCCAAGGCTTCATTAAAGCAATGGCCTGCCTGAGCTGAAAGAATACATATGTGGTATGTCAAACACAAGATCATGAAACCTTGCAATATTCTACAAGAATATTGGCTGGGTAATAGGGAATATTCCTGAAAGGTTTGACATTAAAAGTGACACCCATTATTGTGACTTCAGCTCATGAATATGGCAAGAATTGTTCATAACACATATTATTAGGCATGTAAATTAATCAGCAGGAAAATTGAAATTTTTTTCCTTCTTGGAAGTAGGAAATTCCATAGGGGAATACTGAATATTGGTTTGTTCTCCTTGAAGATGCTGGATAAAGAAAGGATATAAAGAGGATGAATTAAGAATTTTTGTTTCACTTAAATTTCTTTTTTTTTTAATCCCTATTTCAGTGCATTCCAAGGACAATTATTTTTCAGAAATATTCAATGGGAGATACAATGTGCTTAACACACACTGGAATAGCTGATGAGTTCTTGAAGCACAAACCTAGAAGGTTGCAGACACCACTTAAATCCTTTTCTCAGAGTTTGGGACCAGGACTTGAGCCGAGTGTTTGAACCCCCAGCTAAGCAGCTGCACCAAGAGGCACTTCTCTGGGTGTTGTCTCCTTTCTCTTTGGAGGGAAGCTTGATCTGGAGCTTTTGAACAGGAGTTCTGCTGAAGAGGATTTAGTTGTATTAAAATTTTTCTTATTTCAGCAAATAAATAGGCATTTTCCAATTTAAACCACGTGCTGTGGACTAGTTCCTGCCTTGCTCCAACGCTGGGTGTCTTCAGAGATTGGAGGTATTTAGGAAGGTGAAAGATGCTTCACACAGGGAGAGAGGGCCCATCATCTCATGGGACTGCGCAGTAGACGCAGAATGCAACAAGAATAAGCCCATGACAGGTGTTTTTTGTAGCCATCCAGAACTGCCCAGAACTCATTTGTTGGTGAATGCAGCAGTTTGGTTTGGGTAAGACTGTTAGTCTTCTTTGGTTGGTGTCCTGTCCTGAAGCCTTGGGGAAACTAAGAACAGGAATATGGGAGTCTGGCATAGTGAAACTTCTCCAGAAGAACAGTTACCCTATCCAATCGATTAAGTGAAATTTTGCTTTTCTACAGAAGTCCAGGTCTGGACATGTTCATGCTGATGGAATAGCAAATTCCTGTTTTGCAATTACATCCAGAAAGAGAAATGTTTTCCATTTGCTGCCTCTCCTCCCACTTGTCCAGCCTTGGATAAGGGTCTTATTCAGTTCAGCCTGAGAGATGGAAGCTTGGAGGAATATTAGGAGTTTCATGGATGAAAAGAAAGAGATGGGAGTGTGATGAAAAAGGGAAAAGGAGGGGAGGAGGAGGTAAGAATCCTGGCACAAATATATATGCATTTAAACCGTTGCAAAACTAGACTTTGTAGGAATAAAACCTTGTGTGATGGAAATACAGATTCTGGTATGATTATTTCTTCTTAAAACAAGGAAATGGTAAGTGGAGAAGAATTATAAGCAGAAAATGTAGAGGCTATCCAGGCACTGGTACATGCATACACACTGGGCAGCTGGCCTGGGCCCATGGCTGAGCCAGGATCCTGGCCAATTTTCCTTTTTTTTTTTTTCCTTCTTGCGAGAAAAAGCACGAGGTTAAGCTGACCGGAGAAAGCAAAAGTACCACAGCCTTTTGTGGGTAGTAAAGCCGAGTACAGACTGTCATTGTCAGGCTGTGTAACACAGTCCACTTTTGTTTACTTGCAGCAGCGGGTGGAAGGAACTGCTCTAAGTTATGTTGGGTGATGAGGAGCCAGGAGAAGGGCAGTTGTGGGAGGAGGCTCTGCTGTCTTCCTGAACTTTCACTTTTGATTTTCAGCTGAGCTGGAAACATGATTCCATTTTGTTATGTTTTTTTTAGTGCCTGAACCTGAGGCAAGATCCTCAGCTGGGATAAATCAGCTCCGCTTCCCTGTGGTCGAGGGAGGTAGCAGGATGCACAGTGGTTCAGGGTACAACCCTGTTGTTTAGAGACTGGAGTGCTTCTTTTCCCTGGTAAAATTCAGACCACCACATTCATGTGCTCAATCATGGAGTATGTGAACGTTTTTCAAAAACACAACTTCCCAATGACCCAGAGTGCCTTCAAATAAAGAAGTGCTATTGGACCTCGGTAGTGTGAAAGGAGCAGTTGAAATCCCTGTCTTGCCCAGCTGTTAAACCTGTGTTTGATTTCTGAAAAACCTATAGAGAAAAAGGGTTAAAGGAGACCATACAAGAAGTAGAAGAAATAAATTGAATGCACATGTGCAATCATTATTCATACTAACGTTCCCTGAATTACTTCATAACACAGCTGTATACACAAAAAACCCAGTCCAGTTTGGTTTCTTCCTATTTGAATCTTATTAATTTCTGTCTAATGGAACACAAATGTTTGTGCTCTTCATTTTGACGAATTCAGCCTCGTAATGTATTTTTTAAGCATTAGCTAGCACGGTTGTGACCATCTAATACAAATGTATCTGGGCCTTTCATGGCTCCTGACAGGACATCTTTTGAGCATGACAGTTGCTATGGGGACGGGTGCAATGCCTATTTGGAAGGAAAATTGGGAGCAATGCTCATTATGTCAAAAACTACATCGTGGAGGGAGGGGAGGAGAATGTTTGCTTCTTGTGCTGACACTTAGCTGCTTGTTTTACCAGCCACCCACACACTTCCATCAAACAATATCTCTTTCAAATGCAGAAGTCAAAGTTTGCATCTCCTATCATTCCATCTGGAACAGGGAAGGGTTGTGTGAAATGAATATCATCATGCACAGGGCCAGGGCACTGCCTGGATGACTCTATCTGTCACTTCATAACACAGCAACACTGAGCCCTCTCAGTTGTCGCCTCCTCCTGCCCGTGGTCAAACGCTTTACAGAGCTTCTTGGGGCATGGCAGGGACACTAGGGTAGTGTGGGGAGGAGCCAGCTGGGGAAGTGTAACCACTTAGCTCAAACCCAGCAGATTTATTGTGGGTTTACACTGGTGAGAGAAGGATCAGTGTCTTGTGTATCACAATTTCCATAGATAGGGAAGGTGGCAATAAAAAACACAAAGACCTTCGTATCCTCCCTGACCCCCCAGAACACTGTGAGAAGTCAAGGGAAAAAAAAAACCCTTTCTGTACAAAATGAGTCCAAGACCCTTCTGTTTTGAGCTTGCTCTTGCCATATATTCCTTATCTATATATTTCTTCCATTAGAAATTAGCCATCGCTGTATTTTTCACTGAGTTGTTCTGTTGCCTTAGACTTTAAAAAAAACCCCTAAGCCCACACTGAAAAAAACCCTAAGCCCCGCAAAAACTGCATAGCAGCCTAACAGCTGAAGGGAGAGATGAGGCAGACTCACCATGACATCCAGATTTGAGCAGGGGGTGTTTTCAAAGTGCTCAAATATCTGGCTTTGGGTGCTGAGGTAATATAAGAAAATCTTCTTGGTGAAATACAGGGGATGGCTGCAACACCTTACTGATACCTGTGATGGCTGCACTGAATTGTTGGGATGGGATGGATGCTTGGTCCCTGAGATACCTGCATCCTGAAGGATTGTCCTTACAGTCCTGCTTTGCTTTCTGTGTTTTACAGGGACCAGGTGTCCATGGCAGCGCCCAGGGGTCTGCATTTCCCCCGACCTCAGGATCATACAGGTGATCCAGAACCTGTTTAGTCCATGTGCTAGACTTCTTGGAGATACAAGAACTTCCCCAGCATCTAGATGAATACAAATTATCTCACATATGGAACAGGGACAGGATGGTGGAGTTGGTCTGTACTTTGAAGGAGTGGAGCATGTGTGTGTGTGTGTGTACACGCGTGCGTGCCTGTGGGGTTTTCACGTCCTGTCAGAACACTTCTCCATTCTCTTCACTGTAAGATTGTAAACATGAAATGTGGTGCAAAGAAAGAGGCAGCTTTGACACACTTGCAAGTTTCCTGGCCATGATCAGTCTGCAAAAGTTCTAGCTGGGGACTTTGCACCAGCGAGGTTCCTCAACTGGCTCCTTGACTGCAGGCAGAAATTAATTTCGGAGGTTCTATTTAAATGTAAAACCACAAACCACCAAAACCCAAAAAACAACCAAATCTCAACCCTCCTCTCCTAGAAATAAATGCCATTATGTGCAGCTGTAACAATTCTCCCTTCCCCCCATTCCCCTGCCCTGTTCAGTTGTGCATTGACAGCTGCCTTTAAACTTGAACTTTCTCTAGTCCTGCACAGCCTGCTACCACTTGAACTGCTTTACTAATATCATCATCTCGCAACAGCAGCACAGCAGCAGATGTTATCTCGCATGGGGAAAGAGGTTTCCAGGTTGAATGCCAGAGCTGCAGTGGGATCCCCTGCATTTCCCATGGAGTTACAACTCTCAGGAGTCATGAAGCTGATTTTGCACAGGGGTGACAACAGGAGATCCAGGTAGTGTCTGGACCTTAGTACTCTTCTCTCTCCCCTCCTTATTTTTTCATGGCATTCACCAAAGCCAGGAGCTCACATTTGAAAGGAGCAGGAGATCCACTGAGATCTCTTGTTTTCCCTTCATCTTGCCCACCACTTCAATCACCACTTTTGGAAGGCTCATTTAGCCCAACTAGAGGATTTATTCTGTGCATTAGGGCAACATATGTGAAAGTCCAACTTCTTTTAGGTTTCCTGCACAGCCAGGTGCTACCTTCTAGATTAAGACATGACAAATTTTCAAGTAGATAATTTTGCTTGTCTAAATGCTGACGTGTTTACTGTCTGCTTCATCAAATATGCAATTGATTCAATATTTATGCTTATAGAATAATCATATCAATACATATTTTCTCTCTAAAACAGTTTTCCTCTCAGTAGATAGAGCTAAAAAGGATTATAACACATGAAAAACTAGCATTGCAGCATGATTCAGAGTCAAGCTGTGGTATGTGTTTGCCTATGGCAAACATGAGGCAATTTGAATTAATTTAGCCATCCCTGCCTAGTCACATCTTCCATCACTATAATTTTTCTGGCTATCTGACAATTTTGTTTTATTGAAACCTTAGGTCCAATTCTTTCTCCAGATTTATGCATGCAATGACATGCATAGGTCTCCTAAGTTTTGTGGGAATTAATGACTATGTCTCTAAAGGAAGAGCTCTAGATTAAAGGTATATATGTTTGAAAAAAATTTGTATGAATAGTACTCTGGAGATGAGCATTCTCTAATAGACCAGTGTGAATTTTTGTACTGTCTGAAGGTGCAATTTTCATAAAAATCTAAACTTATTTGAAAAAAAATAGATTTTCATAGTATTTGATAGAAGTTACTGGTTTATCACTTTCACAATGAAAATATTTTCAGAGCTTTCAGAATTTCTTTATCCAGTTTTGAAGGAATTTAATGTTTAAGTTTTAATTTTTTGTTGTTTTTACACAATGTCCTAGCATTTATGCCATCTTCAAACTCAAAGCAGGAGACGTTTTGAAAAGAAGATAAAACTTTTCAACTTCTCTTGCCCCTGTGATTATTAAAGATAATTTAAATAACAGAATACTTCAAGGAAGTATTCTAATTACACATTGTGTAATACTTTAAATAATTAGTATAAAAAATTAAAACCACATTACATTAACTAAAAGAAACAAAATTAAAGAAAAAGAAATTCTGAAATGAACTCTTTCAAATCATCAGATGTTTCCAGTTTCCACTTCACAGAAAATTTCAGCTGTATTTAGTTATGTTTTAAGTCTCTGACAGTCTCAATAGATGTTCAAAATCTCAGAGCAGGAAAATATATGTCATTTCAAAACACTGCTATTACAATTCAGTCTGCTCTCTTACAGTGACTCTATTAAGCAGGGAATAAACACCAGCATAAGTGTTTACTAGGAAGAAACTCTGCTTTCCAAACACTTGAAATAACTGCTTTTTGTTCTATGGCAACCAGGTTTTGAAAGAAAGATGTTTCATTCTTCCATGGTACAAACCTCCCACACACTTCCACTTCTCTCTCACTTGCAGTGCTTCACAGAGCTGCCCTTTGCAGGCAGGATTCAAAATCAGCCCTGGCACAAATAGACACCGATACCCAGGCTGACCTACAGCTGTCTTTAGACATGTGTCTGCTGTTCTGCCCAAGATCCAGTCTTCCATGGAGCTGCTGTCTCCAACGCCCCAAACTAAAGGAGATTGGAAGATCCAGTAGTGGGCTTCACTTCACCTGAAAAAATGTGCTTGTGGAGGAGACCTCTCATCTGAGCAAGCCACCATCAACTCCTGTTAGAGTCACAGGAGACATGCAGGCTGTCTACAGCATGACCCGTCTGTCCCATGACAGACTTTTCCTTCCCGAGGAAGAGAGCTGTGCAGCAGTGGGACTTCTCTCCCATGAGTACGGTGGGCAGCCTTCACAAATGCACAAGTGCAAAGGTCTGACTGTGCTCAGGTCCATCACACCCGCCACGCTTAGAAGTAACTTGATTTAACAGAGGGGATGAGTGACCAACTCATCTGGCCTTTATTGGAAAATGCAAATTATATCCCCAGTGAAAAACTCTCCTTAGACAGTCTTTAATGGTGCCATGCTATGAGGTGCTTACTCAAACATCCTCTCTTCTGGGCTGTACTGTATTTCACATATCCAGAGGATGTTCTGAGTGCAGCATTTCCCTTGGCACTGTGAGGACACTCTACAGCCTCATCGTGGTACTCTGAGGACAAATTGCTCCTCATTGAAAACAGCACTATTTCTACCACTAGAATGAAAATAATTATTTGTAGGGAGTTAGATTTCCTTTTTCATTGCAGACAGTCAAGGAATTCTTCCAGTCCTTGTAGCCAGGCGGTGGGACAGAAAAGCCCACTGCAGGTCTTGATTCTCAAGAACTAAACAGTAATTTAGGGAAAGGTAAGAGAGATTCAGATCTTAAAAACATTAGAAGAAAACAAATGTTTGCTTTCCCTGAGTTTCCTAGGTCTTGATGAAGGCAGCAGCCCCACAAAAAACTAGTCAGCTGAAAGGTTTGCTATGTAAGTGCAGGGGTTACCTTTAGACTTCCTCTCCTTGCTGATGCAGGAATAGCTTGGGTTACAAAGAACATGAATGTCTGAATGTCTGGTACAGCTCAAGTGCATTTGTGCCAGAACTCCTACAATGTGCTCCTGCTGCTATCACCCCTTGCTTTGTCATCCTCGTTTAAAATAAAATCACTGTCTGGTAATTAACACACATACACCCCCACCTCCCCCCCACCAAAAAAAAAAAAAAAAAAAAAAGCAGTTGTACTCCGACATGTTTGCTGGATTTGCATCACTGGTACATGAAAAAGACCATTGTTTTATCTGGGAAGATTGCCATCAGAGACTAAAAGCTAGGGTTGCATCCAGACAACACAGCACAGGTTGTCCAGCTAACCACAAGATATCATTATCCAGATATCCTTGAGGAAAGAACTAGGAGAGGACGTGTCTGGGGATAAGACATCTGTGAAGTTTCCCTTTCCTGTGTCAAATAGCTGAATCACTTAAACAGGACAATGCTCTTGACATGTCCTGGGCTGGCCACTTTCCCTTCTCCTTCTGCAGCCTTTTCTTCCAATACCAGCAACATTAAGTGTAATTAGCTTTCTTTTCCAGAACAGAAGCCTAGATTTATGCAGCTTTGTGTATTCTGCTACTACAGTCTATGTTCTGGTCCACATGCCAAATTTATACCAACATTGGCATTTCCAGCTAAAGCTGTTCAATCCCTTATTGCATTACAAGCTGGAGGCTGCTGTCCCAGTTACCTGTTACTGAGATAATTCAGTGTAAATCAGCTCCTCTGTCCCTTATAGGAAATGGAAGTACAAAATCAAATGAGAATAACAATGTTATCCTATTTCTTATCATTCCCTTTTCCTTTTACACTATCCAGGCCCTTGCTTTTTTGAGATGCTCTCTTCTATCCCCCTCCTCCTTCCCACATGTCCTTCATGAATCCAGAGCCCTCTCTGTTGTCTAAGGTGAGGTTCCCATGCATTTCCTTGGAGTCACACAGGGATTCAATTTGGTCCTCTTTGACTAATATCCAACTTCAGGCTCTAAATGCTGAAACCTCTCAAAACAGCAGAAAACAGTTCCTGCCTCATGTCTCCACAGGGCTACATCCTGGGCTTTGCAACCCCAATAGTCCAGGAAACCTCACATCGTATCTTCACAGGATTTCACAGAGTTCATGCTTTTCATAACAAGGACAATGTGTGTTGCCTCACTCAACATACCCACTCTTCTTAGGTTTTCTCCTGTCATCTCTGTTGAAAGCGCAATGTTTCAGGATTCCTCCATAAATAAAATGGCAAGGAATTGCTGTCTTCCTAGTCTCTCCTGACAAAGAAGGAAGAAAGCAAATAAATTTTTATATAATTTCTTCTCCTAAAAGTGATGCGATGTTTCAGGAGAAAACAGTGAGGACAAAAAGAAGAGTTTAGTCCCCACCTTAGCCCCACAGGATGAATTTCCTTTGCATTTGTTCCAATCAGGTACATACATAGTTCTTGTAGGTTTTATTGATTTTACATCCTTGCTCATGCTCCTCAATGCATGTGGCCCAAGAAGCCCCACTAAAGATACAGATACTAGCAACAATCTCAAGTTTGATTTCCTCCATGTTCTATATTAAACAAATATTTTGCATGGGAAAACATTTCTATTTTGGGCTCTTATTTCTTCTTTCTCTGAAGAGGAATGTTCTATAGTTACTGAAGAATCTTAGGCCATATGGTCCCACCTACATGATCTTCCTTCCTGTTTTCACAGTATATTTTGCGCTATTTAGCCACTTTTTTTTTGTTTTGCTGTTGATGCACCCACAGTGATCCAACAGCAGTAGTTCCTTGCTGTTCAACTGTAGAATTGTGACACTAACCATTCTGTGTCTGTATGTGACTGAGTCTAACAGAGGGATGGTCCTTCTTCAGCAAATTGTTCCACCCAGTTACATCCTCTGCCTCATCTCCCATTATTAGTAGTGTTAACACTGTTGTTGTAACAGCAGTCAAAGGCTTTGGCCTCCAGCTAAATGAAGCATTGAAATACATTTTTTTCCCTTTTCTTTTTCAAAAACTGTTAAGGTCATAAAGATCTGCTTTACTTTCTCATCTGCTTTCCACCTTTATTAAATGAAAATATGTTTTTATGTTGTTAAGTGGAAAAGACAAGTCTGCAAAATTCAGAGAGTGCCAAATACCCTGCACAGAATTAATGTGCCTGCCCCTGTCCCCATCTGCCAGTGCCCACAATAGCTCCCTGGTTTTTTTCCATCATAGTCAGAGAAGGCAGAAACTAAGAAAAAAGCACAGAGCAATGACAGGAAAATAGGAAAATCGAATTTAAAACATCACAAACGTGTGATACAAGTCATCATCAACCACTAGACAAAAAAGTCAATGTGCTACAACTCTGTTATCCAGCTGAGGGTCATGTCCTGAAATGTCTGTGGAACATCCTGAGAATTTTCTGAGCTATTAGAAACTTAAATTATTTAGTCTTAAGGCATGATTAAAGAAAAGATTAAACACTTACTGCAGAATGTTTTATAGAATACCTGCTGTGTGAGGATCACTCCATGATTTATAAGATCCAATGTCATGGTTCCTCTGAATTAAACATTATTCCTGTTGTTTGGAAAGCGTGCAGAAAGTCAGGCTATTTTAAAATAATTTTTATACTTAAGTTATACCATAATTATAAATAGAAATATATTTAATTAAAAGAATAGAAAGGATTTTCTATAGTTTCCTGTGTTATCCCTTAGTTTCTCTTACTTTCTGTTCTCTTCTTTTGGTTTTTACATGTTATAGATACAAATTAAAAAATATGTGAAAAGTAACAGAAGTAACAGAATCTGTGAATCTGTCATTTAATCCACAGCATATGAATTCACCATCTTTGGTTACACACGAAAGGGGTTGACTGTGGAGTTATCTCTTATTTGTTTCCTTATTTTAGGTAATCATCTACTGGGTTCTAGATTTAGGGAAAAAAAACAATCAACCAACCAACCATACAAACACCCCACCTCTCCCAGTAAAACTTCATTCCTTTTACTTTTTAAAGGATAGAGCCTTTCAGATTTATACGTCACTAAGATGAGACACAAACAACGATCATCAGGCTTTTGTAAGACAATTTCCAAAGTAAAAATGGTCATTTTCAAAAGTGGAAAAGGTCATTAGCATGACTAGGGTTAAGAAATTCATCAAAATTTGGTCAGAGAAGTAACAGAGGATTCCTTGGTCCTGATTGTTGTAACATTCAGTAATTTATTATATTTTTAAATATAGGCAAAAACTAGGCTAAACTGAGCCACTCAAATGATATGTTCAGTCCTAAAAATACTTGTAGTAAAATCCAGCTTTGCACATCTGAGCAGCCTCCACCAAGTCTAGGGGGAATATTCCCATGTGTAAAATTTACTCAGATTTGTAACATCAGGACTTACATTAGGAAACAGTGCTGCAGGCCTGCTTGGGGAAGCAAAATAGAACAGCTGCACCTAATATGTGCCATTATTATTACTGGTTTAATCTGCCCCCTGTGTAAATAAAATTATGCTAAAATGGCATTTGCCTAAACTGAACTTGAGAAACAATTAACAAATGTAGCTCCAAAGCATAACAGAAGCTGGAGGATCCTCTGGCACTGCTGACACATGTGGAGATGTACAAAGCCAGGGGCTCTCCTGGGCCCTAGCGCAGGAAGCGTCCACCTGATGTAAAGCCATGTCTCCTCCTGCATCCCTGGCTATGCAGTGGAGCAGGCTCTTACACAAGGATGGGGTTTTTCAGTGGTGAACTCCTCTTTGTGTGTTCTCTCAAAGCCCGGGAGCCTGGCACTGAGCACATGTGGCTTCTTTTAGACATCTTTCTCCCTAAGCACATAGGATTGCAGGATATTTCCAGGAAATCTGTATGGATGAGTGGTCACTCAAATCATGGTCTACATGGAGCTGGAGGAAATACAGAAAAATTGCAGAATGCACAGACTGAGCACAGGAAAAGACAAGCTGTAAAAAGGAAACTTTGAGAGCTATTCCCCAGGACGCTGCTGAATGAGTGAAGCCTGCTCAGGGGGTGCTCTGACTTGCACTCAGTACAACTGAGGTTTTATGTGAGCACTTAGCACAGCAGCTTTAGCAATCTGCAACAATACAGATAGTACCTTGGAAATGCAGGGAACCAAAGGTACTCATGGGCTGAGGATGTAGGCTCTTAAATGTCCTGAAAAGAATAATTGGGACATGTAAGCCTGTCAGCACATCCCATATAGCATCATTTTGTTGTGACTCTCACAGCATTTAAGAGGTTGATCATTGCATGTGGAGAAAGTCTTCTTCTGTGCAGCTGGGATACCATGAATGCATTCAGGTCTTGTTGGATATATAATGTGAAACTTCAGTGGTGCTTGGTTTTTAGGTAAAAAAGAGAAAACCTGTTCATGCAAAGTGGGAGAGGCAGAGGGAGGAATTCAAAACTCAGAAGGGATCTCCAGTGGAACAAGAAAACAGCTGAATCTCCATTGGAAGGGAGGAAACATGAAATAAGTATCAAAAGACAGAATAATTTTTTATTTCCAGAAACAGTAAATCAGATCTTAATTAAATTCTTAATATCAATTTTCAGGAACCATATGTAACTAAGGACACCTTTAAAAAGTGGAGATGAAAATACGGCACATTGCTTTTATCAAGAAATTGTTTCAGCAAGGCAGAAAGGAGCAAATACAAATTAATTCTGCAATTGTTAGAAACAGAGAGCAGAAGTCCTGTGGTGGGAGGTGGGAGCCCCTCTTCTCCACCCCAGCACTGAGCAGAGCAGTGCTGTACACTGGGGGCTGCACAATCCACTCTGCCCAGAGTTCTGCTTGACCATGTGGAGCATCAGGTTCTTCTGAGGGAACATCAGTTGTAAGAGATAAGTGTAATTTCCAGCCTTGCTTTTATTGGACTTTGCATATACGTGAATTTGTTATAGTGGGATGAGGAATGTTCTGAGGGGTTATAAGGTGGAAGTCATCCTGGGCATTTCTGACTAAACTGAGCGGTGTGCTGTCCACAACTGCAGGGGTGTTAATAATTCATCTAGCCCCATCTAGTCCCATGTTATTCAAAATACTTGGGAAAAGGTTCAAGTGAGTCTTAAAGGACCCAAGAAGATGGCACGGAACCTCTGGACAGCTCTGCATTTCACCCAGAACCTTGGCTTGGACAGCTTTGGTAGCGTAAGGATATCTGCATGGTGGCATACCATGGTGGAACGCCTACACTGGTGATGTAAAAACATCCACATAGGAGAACTGGACACTGCATGTCCAGTGCGGTGTCTGGGATTGTCAGCAAAGATTAGATTCATCTTTTTTGGCATCTTCTGCTGGGGCTGTTTGCAAACACAGCACCTTTTCTCTACAGTAGGTGTCAGATCCGTAGAGCCTGGGCAAAGGGCTCTCCCTCTTTCCAGCTTCCTTACTGGATGCCTCTCTGCTCAACTGGACCTCTAAGCAGGGCCCTGCTGCCTTGGGGTCTCGGACAACTGCCAAGAGTGCTCACCTCCTAAACCAGCTCTGTCTGTAACTCTTTTCTTCTTCTGCACACACCATGGTGTGCACTGAAGCACAAGGCTCTTCGAAAGACCAGTTCCTAAGACCGTGTTTTGTAGCAGTAGACCCTGTGATCAAATTCAGCCACCCTTCTACAGACTCTCAGTTGGTATTAGAAGTTTGGTTATTTCATCAGCTGCTTTGGTGCGAATGAGGGGCATATCAACCCTGGGGCTGCTGGAACATGGCTACCTCTCTAGACAAGGGAGGGCTGCATGATGACAAACTTTTTAAAGGAGTTTTCATGTAACTGTTATGTAAGCATGGGTTGACTATTCTTTCCAACTTGTTAAATTTATGCACAATATTCATTGCTGTCATCTTTATGGCACACAGCTGTGACTGTGAATAGTGTTACACATTGTACATATGTTTTGTTTTCCAGAATGACTGGAATGATTTAGTATGTATTTTTATGCAGATCTCACAGATGTAGATAGGTCTGTGCTGTTCTTCTACGTCTACTCTAGCTGGTCTAGGCATTTCAACGCCTGCTATTCAGTAACACTTATTAAAGTAAAAGGAAAACCTGTGATGATCTTCCTAAGTACTGTGCCAGTTGAATGGAAAACACAAAAAGTATCTTGACCAGGTAAAGGATCTTCACACCTTTTGACAGATGTACTACATACACAGAAAATGTAGTGGTATTTTTCCAGCCCTGAGAGTCTCACCCTCTGCATAAACATCAAAGGGAACATACCCGGAATATTCAGCTAGATGAAGAGTGTGAATTCATCACCGATTCCTCCTCAGCATCTGCCTAAACTAAAAATAAGCAGATCCAGAGAGATTACCACTTCAGAAGCAGGGAAGATCCTGCCAAAGGTGACCTTTCTATTTCCTGAATGCTGCCAAGAGGTGAGTAGGACTTCTATGATGATTCTGCCTGGCCTTTCAGCTAGTCTTTGACTGGAGTAACCTTAAAAGGCTGCTGACTCCCTCAGTGGTGACATTAGAAGGGATTGGCAGAACGGTACTGACTTTGCTATAGCTGTTCCTGCTTTTTGTACAATTGATGGAGGTGAGCACTCCTAGCACTCAAATATGGTGCCTGCAGGGCATCTGTTTTTCATCACTCATGTAAAATCTATATATAACTGTCAGCTATTATTAACTATTAGTTATGGTAAAATGTACATATAAAACAAACCATATTGTAAACAGCATATTTGTGATGCACAGCACTTTTTCAGTACAGCAGACAGTCAGGGCCTGGCCAAAGGCTTAAAGTCAGAGCCTGAATAGACCAAACTGAGCTGGGACTGTCTGAAAGGAAAAAATGTGAAAAGGATCAAGGGAACAGCGAATTTTCCTAATGTAGAAAAGGAGAGGGTCTCACAAAATGATGCAGGGAAAAGCCTCCAGGCCATACTGTACTCACCTGGTTTGCCCGGAAAGTCCCTGAGTAACATTACCTGTCATCATCATAGCTGAGCTTCGCAAACAAAGATTAGGGAAAGGTCTCTACCCACGTTTGTCACAAGCGCGCTGGTGGCTAAAAAGGCCAATACGAGACAGGCATGTCCAGTTGCAAAAGGCAGAGCAGAAAGACTCCTTAGGTGGTAGAACATGGGTAAAGCCTTCAAGCCTGCGCAATGGATTTTTTAGGTGAGACGCAGTATGTGTGGAACTGAGCCCACCCTTTAATCCTAAGGTTCATCTGCCAGGGCCGAGCGAGCTTGGACAGTGGCAGTGAGGTCCTTAGGACGTAGGTTTAATTAGAGTGACCTTCTCTTAGATGGATGGCCTTACAGGGCTAAGCGAGCTCCATCTACCCAGCTTTGGGATTAGAGTTGTCCTTCTCCTAGGATGACTGCCAGAAGGCTAACGAGCTCATCCTGCCCAAGAATGTATTGTATCTGTAATTTATTTATATAGGTCTTGATATGTTAGCAATGCTACGCAGAGATGACAGTCCACAGTTCTGCATGACAAAGGCAGATGTATTGAGTTATTATAACTGTTTAACAAGTATGGTGTGGAGAAGGAAATGTATTGCTCAGGGAAAGTGCTCTGACATGGTCTCACAGCCTTCCTACAACCAGGTTTCAACCTCTCGAAACCTGTGGCTTCCCTTCTACCCCATCACTATCCCTGAGGGGTCCTTGCCTGCAGTTAAAGAGCTGAGCCTTCTGTTTTGTTGTACAGAAACAGATTGTTTTGCCCTGTCCTAGTTTCAGCCAAGGATATGAGGGGGTGGAGCCTGGAGCCATGTGGGTGTGTCAAGGTTGTTATTCTATATGACCCATGTCTCTGCAGGGGGGTGGAAGTAAGGGATTCTCCAAGAAGAAGGGGCATGGCTTTGAGTGGAGGAAAAAGGTAGTACACGGAGGGTCTGCAGGCATTTTGTCCTTGTCCAGGGCAATAGGCAGTGAGTGGAGTGGTGGGGTGGTACTGATACCAACTGGAGGGTTTGTCTGTCATTGGTTTTCATTGTCTCAGGCATGGGGAAAAAAGGTGTGTGGAAGGGCCAGGGGCCATTTTGTTCTTTGTCTCACGGCACTGGCTGCAGTTGCGTTGCATGGATGAGAATTTTGCATGTAATCACACTCTTTTATATGCTGTTCTTATCAGTATTGTTGCTGTTACTGTTCATATTCTTATCTCATTGCTGTTTCCAGTAAATTGTTATCTCAACCCATAATCTCTGCCTTTTGTCTCTCTCACCTGAGGGGGTGGGAGGAGGGGAGTGGCTGCGTGGGGCCTAATTTCCAGCTGGGTTTAAACAGCCCCCTTAAAAATCTGGTATGAAATGCTAATACAAAAGCAACAACTTTTATTGAGCATGAAATAATGTCATGGACAAGCAGAACTGTGTGACCACTCCATGGCCACATTCTTGTAAAGAAACCACAACAAGCAGCTGAATTGCAGCAGAGAGAAGAAGAAGGAAAGTTGGCTGGCTCTGAAATGCAGGGACACCTCCCCTTCCCATGCAGAAACACAGGAGAGACACAGAGACAGGGCCCCAGGGTGTTTGCAGTCAGATTGTGGAAGTCCATTGTGGCAGCAGCACAACCCTCCTTCCCTTTCCTCCCTGGGGACCTGTTTTTATTCTGACCCATAAGGAGAATGGAAGCAACTTTAATTTCTACAACAAGCTGAAAGCATCAATTCCAGTAAGCATTCCCCAGACATAGGCTAATACAAGACTAATGAAGTAGTTAACAGCAGTGGAGCTTGATATTAGCTTGAGTTTTGACAGTCTCAAGAACTTCAAAATCAAGATCACTCCCCCAAATAAGACAGGATGAAAAGACAGGTTATTTTCTTTTGAAGCACAGACTGCTTTTATGTGAAGTCTAAAGTCAGAATGTAGTTTCCAGGTCCTGTGTTCACCTGCAACTTTTTTCTCTTTAAATTCTAGCCTCCATGTAATGACATGACCATATAAGTTGAGGCTTCATTGAAAAAAAGTGTCATTGGCATACATTTGATAAAATTTCAAAAGCTGACCGTGTTGTGACACTGATGAGAAAAGCAACTTTCTAAAAAGAGAAAACATTTTGGTCGGAGGCTTCCTTTTGCTGTTTTCAGTATGTCAAAGATAGGCATGCAGAACAATGTATCAGCCTGTCTGAAAAAATAAACAGGAAGCTATGAAAAAAAATGTATCTTAGCTTTTTTTTTTAAGCTTTCCCACCACCTAGCTCTAGATATCACCACTACCAGTCATCATCATGGCTGGGCTTCGCGAACGAAGATTTGGGAAGGGCACTACCCGCGTTTGTTACAGGTACACTGGTGGCTAATGAGGCCAATACAAGATAGACATGTCCAGTTGCAAAAGGCACAGCAGAAAGGCTCCTTAGGTGGTATATTCTGCAAGGCACGATTCTTTCTGCATTGTCTTTTCTCCTCAAGAGTGATCCTGTGTGCTTCCTCAAAAGCATCAGCAGCGTTATAGATGGTGTGTCTCCAGACCTCCCCATTGGAGGCCAGAGTAGACCAGTTATGATGATCAATATGGCCAAGGTTGAGATGTTGTTTCAGGGAGTCCTTATATCTTCTCTTCGGGGCTCCTCTCATGTGGCAGCCGGTGGCAAGTTCACCATCAAGCAAGATCTTAGGGAGGCAGTGATCTTTCATCCTTGAGACGTGTCCTGCCCAATGCAGCTGTGTTCTCAGTAACATGGCCTCAATACTTGTGATTGCTGCTTGTTCTAGAGCAGATGTGTTAGTCACATAATCTGACCAGTGGATATTTAGGATTGTACGGAGACAGCGTTGATGGAAGTGTTCTAGGAGTCACAGGTAGTGGCAGTAGATGACCCATGATTCGGATCCATACAAGAGAGTAGACAGCACTATGGCTCTGTAAACACTGATCTTGGTACTTTTCTTCAGGTGTTTATTTCACCAAACTCTTTTATGAAGCTTTCCAAAGGCACTATATGCCTCTGCTAACCTGTTGTCTATCTCTCTGTCAATCTTACCATCCGAGGAGATGAGGCTACCTAGGTAATTAAACTGCTGGATTGATTTGAGCTCTGATTCACCAACGGTGATATGGGGATGAAGGAAGACTTCCTGAGGTGCTGGTTGATGGAGAACTTCTGTCTTCTTTAAGTTGACTTCCAGCCTAAAGAGCTCAGCAGTGTCTGCAAAGCAGGATGTTAAACGCTGCAGAGCTGCTTCTGTGTGGGCAACAAGGGCAGTACCAGTAATACAAATATTAAGCCTCTATTCAGAGAAATAGTGTCAGTGAATCTTAATAAAAAGGAAAGTAGGAACAAAGAAAGATACTAGGGTTTTTTTATTCTATTTATTATTATTATTATTATTATTATTATTATGTAGCATATGAAAACTAGAAGAATTTAATTTTCTGCTCTGTTTGTCCTAGCATGGTTCTCTAGGCTTGTCATCAGTTCCACTAGAACACAGGGAATGTAAAAGATATTTTAATACAAATTACTGAATTTGATTAATTCCATTCTCCTTATAAAATTGTCTGCTGTAAAATTATGTCTAATGTGAAACAGTTATAATTTGCTTGCTACTCACAGTATTAATACCTATTAAAACTGACCACAGTAGCATGCACCCAGTTGTTGCAATATGCAACAACCCACAAGATTTATTTCAATGTGTCTGGGGAGTGCCAAAGCATGAAAATATATTGAAATTTAAAAGGTCTAATGTAACTATTCTGTAGATTGTGGAGAAAACTGCCAGTCAACTCAGAATAGCACAGTCAGCTATTTCTAAAATCACAGACTTCTTTTAAATCCATTTTTATGATGTTTCCTACCTGCGTTACACCTGCCATAGGATTTTTTTAACCTCAATTTCAAGACTTGTAGTGTTCATAGACCTCTTTAAGCACTGGAAGTTTCACTATATGAAACCAATTAATTTAAGAAAACACATCTATAAGCAGTACTAAAGTCATCTTGCAAAAAGCTCTTACAAACAATGTGTTTATCATCAGTACTAATTAAAACCTGGAATCTGATCCCAGAGTTAGAGACTATCCCAGCACTGGCTGCAGATCAGCCCATCTAGCAAAACAAACCCTCTAAGCAATACCACATGGAAGACCAATGGACTCCAGTAGAATTGCCTTTTAGAGATAAGATCAATGGGGAGGTGAACATGACTAACACTATTTCAGTGCTTTGATACTCTGGTGATAGGTGCTATAAAAAACCAACCCGCACTCACCAAGCATGGCAAAATGCCAGCTCAGCCCTTTCTCTTGATGGACAGAAGCAATGTGGGAAATGGTTTTTCTTTCCACAAAATAGCAAGGGGTGGACAGAGGTCCATGACGGTGAGGTGATAAAGTGACAAGAGCCTCTTCCTCCTGCAGGAATAGCAAGCTTTTTCTCATAAGAGGATGAAAATGGCAACCATAAAGTGAGCAAACCAGCCAATAAAGATTATTGCAGGCCTGCTAGCGTGCAGAGTGCTAAAAATTTGCGAACTTCAATCCTTCCTGTGTATAACACGTAGATCAAACTATCTCTTACTGCTTCCAGCTGTGGGAGGCTGAACATATGCAGCAGGAAACCTGCAGCTGCATGTAAAGGGAAGAAGGCACCCAGATGGTGTGTGCACAGATGGAGGGAGCCTGTGCTGACGGCACTGCCCGTCACGCAGCACCAGACGACATATGGAAGCTGCTGGGGAGAGAAGGACAGCTGTGTGGGGACACCACAGTGCCTTCATGCTGTGTGAGGTCCATTTAGGCATCATTTTGATGATTTGGAGGTATCACGACCTTGGTCTGGCCCTCTGTGCTGGGGGCCCTATGGCGTACTTGTTTAGGGGAGCTGTGGTGAGGCATGCGGGGTTGATGAGGCTTAGTCAGAGGAAACCATGTAAATGTCAGCAGTGGCTAATTTGTGGCTTTATCCACAAACCTAATTCCACTGCAAGGTTGTAAACACATATATGTTTCCTAATCCCTCTGCTACTCCTGAACGCAGAAAGCATTCTAGTCTGCCTGGAAAGTCTCCTCTGCACCTAGTGGCTCCTAAGAAAGGGCTAATTTATGAATGCAATCCCAGAAAATTATAGATCATTCATTTGCACTGGAGGGAGCCTCTGTTGGCACCCAGCTCTGGCTCTATGAATGGGGTTCATCCTGCTCTTCTCTAGGACTTTCCCCAACTTTTCCCATCAGCTCTCTTATGCACCTCTCAGCTGGCTGGTTATTGCAGATCCCGTATTTTCCCAGCAGATGTAGGGCCACTCTGAGTGAAGGAGAACCTAAACATGAGAAAATGCAACAAAAAGGACCTTCTGCCAGCCCTGCAGCCCTTAACACCTTGCCTATGGGAGCACGTAAACAATGATGGCTCTCCCTGACCGACTCATTGGCAGCATGCTCTGTTAAGGTGGTAAACCAGAGTACAGGACTGATAACAGGAAATGCAAGAGTACAGGGAATGAAAATACACTGTGAGTATGAGATAGGAGAAATGTTGCTATCAACACTGATAAATTAACTGTGCCCATCACTGTCTTATAAAAACGAGGACAGTGGACAAAGGGATGGACTTCACGGCACTTACACTATACAGATCTTCAGAGAAGGGTCACCACAGCCAAACTGCTTGGGGAATAGCCAGTATGCCACGCTAACTCCCAAAATGAGGAATGTTTGAGATATTGGTGATTGGGAACTGAAATTGGTACTGAAAATGTGCCAGGAAAGGTAACACATTAGCAATACGTATGACCATGTCTCAGTGCCCAGATATGTTCCCTGACATTGTTCAATATATTTGCACATGCTTTACCTTTGAGATTTGGTCACCATGTAGTTGATGTAGTTGACATTTCTACCACTGCAATGTGCTAATTGATACTTTTAAGAATATAGTCTTCTGAATATTGTTGCAGGTGGCAAAACGAAAGGAGCAGTAACTTCCTGAATGAGTGCATTAAACACAAAGATATATAATCTGTGGAAGTAAGACATCATCATTTCTTCACATGCAACACCAGAGAAATCACTCTGACTAAATGCGTATTAAAAGGACAATTTAATTATCTGGCAAACCTAACACTGGATGAAAACCTATTCCCTTTGAGTGACATTCTTGATACATTCTCATAGCAAGGACATAAATACTCCCTGACAACCTTGTGAAAAAAAAAATCCTGAAAAGGGAACAGAATATAACCTGTAGTGAGATAGAAATTGCAATTGCAGATTAGTCAAATGCCTTCTGCAATCTGGTATTCTGCCTCTGACAGTTGTTAGCACGGGTGCTTTGAAGAAAGGTGCAGACACCACACAGTGTACCACTATGAAATTACTTGGCCACAGAAAGTTTCTGCTTAACTTTAGGAGATACATTATGTCCCGGAGCATGATAGTTTATCCTAGCTTTCATGACTCCTACACTTTTATCCTAGCTTGTATGAGTAGATGGGATGATTCATGCACATCATTTGGTGCTGCTTTTAGCATTCATGGAGGAAATGCTAACTTCTCCTTCTTGCTCCTTTGGCTGATTTTTACCCCTGGGGTTGTCATGGGGCTAGTGACAAAAGAGGCAGAGGGAGATGCTCTAGCTTCAGCTTATAACACAACTAGATTTAGGTAATTTCTTCCCAACTTAAAAAAATCAGGAGCTGCAAAGGGCATTAGCATGGCCTGCCTTGCTTTTTAAATGTATAACTTGCAGGTTGAGCCAGACTTTATTTCTGTTTATGTTGTGGCATGACACCTCGTGACTTTGATTTAAGTGGTGGAGCAGGTGGGGGCTTTGGTGACTTTCCACTTGCTGGAGATTTCCCATCAGGAAGCCAGGTTCACCTGCTGGCTTCAACTGTGAGGCTCTGGGCACCTCTAGGCTGTTGCTCATTGGTTTTGAGGCCTCTCTTGGTGAGTAAACTAATGACGTTCTTCTGTTCCTGCCATCTCCTCTTACCCAGAGAGTCACATTGCTCTCTACTCACTGATGTGGTCCCATCAATCCATCATCATGTAGTGTGGTATGGGCCCTGACACCTCCCCCCACCCCTCATGCTGGCTTCCTCACAGGAATTGCAGACCTTCTTTCCATTTGCAAGTTTGGATCTCTGAGGAAGGAAGAAATGCTTTATGAGTCACCACCTTTAAAAGCTTTACACTTCAAGATGTAAATGTAGGAGGATATTGTTCAGAAATCTCTCAGTTTGCTCTAAAAACCTGCAAAATCTTGTGTAGAAACCAAAATCATTAATTTCTCTATTTGGCTGTATGGAAATGATTATTGCAAAATGCTGATACCTACAGAACTTTCCATGTAATTTTCACAGTTAGGAAACAGCAAATACAAAGCCCCTCAGCTCTAAGCTGGCTAAAGAATTGAGCTTCCATTTACCATTGCATGCTTTGCTCTTGTTGGTGCCAGTAAACTCTAAGCAAGTTGTGTACAATAGCAAATACGTAAGTATTAATGACATGTTTTTAAAAAGGATTCCAAAATATTGGGTACATCAGAAGGGGAAATAGGTAGAAAAGAAGATGAAAGTGTAGTTCTTAAATGGCTTGTAGCAAAGGGAAAGTCTAGTTCCTAATGTATTGGGCAACTATCTGGTAAAAGATTATGCATGCTCTGGGTTCCATTTAATCTACAGATTAGGAACACTAAAGTTGCTACAAGAAAGGCCAAGCGCATTAGCGAACTAGCAAAAGTACTACACCCTTGGAAGATCTGTAAATACAGTATTACAAAACCATCTGTCATCTCTCCAAAAGCACTGCAGGAAAGGTAAATATTAATAACTGCTAATAACATCTAGGGAGAGTAAACTGGGATTTCTGGTGGGTGATGTCTAGTGACTAAGACAATCTCAACAACTCCTTCTGTGACCAAAGTGGGAAAGAGTCTGAGAAAGGAGGGCTAAGAAATGAGAAAAATTAAGCCAGTTCCAAACACTGAATTACATTACTGAAAAACTAGGAGTTTAAAAAAAAAATAGTGACTTGTCTTTTGACCTGGACTTGTAGAGATCACTAGGTTGACTTCTACTTCATCTGAGAAGACCTGGTTCTTTTTCTTTTAGGGGGTTATTAACCACTGAGAATTTGGATGTCAGGAAATATGCTAAATACTATGTCTATGACTGATGTGAAGAAGCAGAGGATGGTAGTGCCTCTGATTACTCAGCCTTGTGAAACCTTTCTTGCTCTGTTTCAGCCCCCCGGTCTGTTGAGAAAGCAACTGTTGAGGGAGCTAAACAGGTAAGGTCAGGAGAGTTCAATGTGGATGTTTATGATGGGGCTTTGTGGGGCTAGAGCAAAGACTGACACATGGAGCATCTTGGTGAAGGACACATGCACACATTTTTGGGATGCTTGCTCTTGTCAGATTAAGTTAAAGCCAGACCTCTGACATTTCCACACAGTGTTGAAGCCAGCAATATTTCTGCTTGTTTGTCAAGATAAAAAAAGAGGGAGTTCAGATCTCACAGAAGTGCTGGGGCCAAGCCTGCCCCAGGATGAGAGGGGACAGTGCTCAGGGAGAAGCCCATTGATGCAGATAATCCTGTCATGGCATCGCCCTTCATCATCAGTTGTGGTAACAAGGAACTACTGGGGGTAGTGGCAAGTTGGCAGAGTGCTTACAGGGCTTTGTACACATCATGTGCTACAAGGAGATGGATGCTAAATCAGCTCCTTAAGCTAAACATGGCACTCGAGCTTTCAATGAAAGGCCTCAAAGTCCCCTTTGACTTTAGCATGGCCAGAGGTCTTATTGCTGCCTCTGCCAGATATTACTTAATTTTTGATGAACAGATTTTCAAAATGGCTCAGTCTTATCATAGCATTATATAATTTTTGAATTCAAAGGGATCTTTAAAGGTCATCTCTTCCAACCCTCCTGAAATGAGCAAGAGCATCCTTAACTAGATGATGTTGCCCAGAGCCCCATCCAGCCTGGCTTTGAATGTCTCCAGTGATGGAGCATCCACAACCTTTCTGGGGAACCTGTTCCAGTGTTTTGTCACCCTCATTGTAAAAAACATTTCTTCCTTATATCTAGTCTAAATCTACCTTCTTTTAGTTTAAAACCATTGTCCCTTGTCCTTCACAACAGGCCCTGCTAAAACATTTGTCCTCATCTTTTGTATAAGCCCTGAGTACTGAAAGGTTGCAATAAGGCTTCCCTGGAGCTTTCTCTTCTCCAGGCTAAGCAAGCCCAACTCTCTCTGCCTTTTCTCAAAGGAGAGGTGCTCTGGCCTTCTAATCATCTCCATGATGCTCCTCTGGACCTGCTTCATATCTTTGTTGTTCTGGGGACTTGGGAGCTGGATGCAGTACTCCAGGTGGGGTCTAACAAGGGCAGAATAGAGGGGCAGAATCACCTCCCTCAACCTGCTGGCCACCTTTGTTTTGATAGAACCCAGGGTTGGCTTTCTGGGCTACGACCGCACATTGCCTGGTGATGTCCAGCTTGTCATCCACCAGTACCCCCAAGTCCTTCCAACAGGGCTGCTCTGAATCCCTTCATCCTGCAGCCCATATTGATAGTAGGGTTTGTGGACCCCTTGGTCAAGCTTGTAGTAATCTCAAGCTTGATAATCTATATATATATTAGCTACTCTTGTCTGTTCCCTGCAAATATAATACTGCCTGATATTTACTTAACTTCTGTTGTCTCTGTGAGATACCCTGCCAGCAAACTCCATCACTGAAGTATCTGCAAAACGTGTACTTGGGTGAAGCAACTTAAATGTTTTAGATGAGTTGGGACACTTAGGAAACATGCTGGAAGTATCCATCCAGGTGTTGTGAGAAGAAAATTAACATTATACCTTTCTTTCTAAACTTGCCTTTTTCTTTTATGAAACAAAGTGAAACTGCAGGAGAAGCCGCGAATGAGCCCCACTGACGTTAATGGGAATTGCATACTACAGGCAGATACTGGAGTGCACTTTCTGTGGCACATGACATGGAAAGTGTCACTGCCTTTCCTGACATTTTCTAGAGTATAAAAGCTAAAGGCCTTCCCATGCATCAGGAATCTTGACATAGTGTAAAATTTTCAGAGACACAAAATTGCACCAAATTGCACATTACTCTTTGTGAGAAGGTACCTACACGGAGATGACTAATGGTGATCTGTGTGCTATAGTGATTTTTTCTAACTTAGGTTCTCCAGTGGTGTTTCTGAAGTTCAGCTCTCATTCCCAGCACTTCACTGTGGCTTGGCACAGAAGCTGCACCAGCAGCCACTGAGGTAGCCAGGTGTGATGCCTGCATTCACACTGCTAATTTCTGTATTTAAAGGCCCATCTTCACAACTATGACAGAGTACATAATACCGGTGACAGACAGGGGACCCCAATAACCTGATTAGAAAAAGCAGCATCTTGACCCAACTTTTCCTTGGGCTGTTGCAGGAGGACATAAGCCCCACAGACAGGGCGTGAGACTCACTGAGATGACACAACAGTAGTGGGTCTCTGGAGCACCTGACAGGCAGAGAGGGGTTATTGTCTGTGAGGGAATGAGATGCTGGGGAAGGGCATTTTAGGATTACATGATACAGTATCAGACATTTAGGGAAAAACCAAAGGTGGAGAAAGAGAGGTATGAAGGGGGTCTGTGAAGGAAAAAGCATGTGACAAGAGAGTGATAGTAAAGGTATAAAAGGGGCAAGTCATGTGCAAACAGGCAGCTGGTCAGCACACTTGTCTGGCCATGCCCTGCACCTCATCAGTACAGTCTGTCCTGTCTCCTGATTAAATGCCACTTCATCTCTTCTCCTAGGAGAAGGATCCTATTCAGCATCCATGGGTGTGGTGGAATCAGAGTGCAGAAGCTGAGCAGGGTTGGGGTCAGAGGGACATGTGACAGGAGAGGCTGAAGTGCATGTGTATTGTGTTGGTGCATATGTCAGTGTATTTTCGTAATCGAATACCAAGCCAGACTAGCTGGCGAGTAGGATAAGAGGCCTTGGAGCCAGATATTGAGATGCTTGTTGTAGTTTTGGGCCATGTCCTGGAAAGACCCAAGGGTTTGTGAATCATCTGTAGGAGGGACCAAGGGATACAGGGGGCGCCTGAGAGACTTGTTTGTGTCTGAGCATGTGCGAGGGGGTTTGTACCTTAGGTGTCTGGAGTGGTGTCACAGCCTCAGGGGTTTGCATGGCTAGGTGCAGGTGCCTGGAGGTCATGGATTTTAAAGATAGGACTCACCAAGAACCTTCATGCCAGGGTTCTTTTTGCATTGACCACAGGACTTACTGAGATCAGTTTGTGCTTCAGATCCAAAGACAGTGGTTGGAATAAACAAGATCTCTCTGGAAAAACTTCCAGTATAAACATTTTTTTATCCATTGTGAGTTGTTCTGATGATGAAGTACTTTCTTACAGTAAATTACTTTTAATTAAAAATTTATTTCCAACCCCAGCCGCTGGATGGTTTTGTATCTTTGTCTGCCAGACTGAAACACTGTCTCCAGTCATCTGTTGACCTATAGGTGTCTATAGGTTGCCATCAAACCACCTTCTACTTTGATGGCTCTTTTAGACCTCTCCCAAGTACATTTTACAGTTCAACATATTTTTCTGCTTTGTTTGTGAATAATCTCAAGATCATCAACACCAGTGTAAGATCTCTAACTCCCAACTGCTTCTTTTCTCCCCTAGTTCTCTCTCCTACAATGCACAGAAACACATATGTATCAGAAATATCTTTAGATGATGAACATACCTCTGCACAAGAGCAGTTTGAGACCAGAACTTTGCCCGTTTTTGGTGCATCTGGCACATCCACTGTTGATTCTGTATCACCCTTGGTGCCTGATAAAAATGTTATGCAGTACCAGCTCAACTTCCCAGGATCCCCATCAGGCTAACAGGTCTACAAATTATCCGGGTCATGTAATTTATCGTGCTAGCTTTCTCCCAGGTATCTGGAACTTCCCCAGTGTGCTAAGATTTATTTCATTTGGCTTGCCTTTTTTTTCCCCCCGCTGCTGGATACAGGTTACTCAGATCCTTGCCTGACTTCATTATCTGCTGTTTAACCTCCTCTTTAGTTACAACTAGAACAAAAAATTATGTGATTGCTCTTGGTTTACATGAATAAATTATTGTCTGGACATAGGACAAAAATATTACAGAATAAGCCTCTTTATAACATTTTTTTTCCATTTGCAGTTTCACTATTTTCATCTCGTAATGGACTCGTGTCATTGTTAGCATTCTTTATGTTCTGGAAATGCTAAAGTAAAATCCCAAACATACCAAAAACTACTCAACAGGCAACTTTCCTGAGCTCTACTAGTCGTGGTTCTCCTTGTGACCTGTTTCTCCTTTTATCAATTTTCTCCAAAGCCTACCATCTAATTTATATATATCGTCATTAAGTGCTTTTTGCATTTTCTCTCGGGGTCCAAGTAGACATATGCATAAGAAGTTTTACTTCCCTTCTGAGGCAGGCCATTTAATGACTGCAGATTCTTTTGTTGGGTGTGGCTTAAGTGCTATCCAATGATTCTCAATCATCATTCAGATTTTTCTGTTAATAAAGTCTTTCTCCTAGTTGAACTTCTCCCAGCATTGTTTTCAGCTAAAATGATCTTTTTTAATTTAAAGCACAATTAATATCCTTTATTAGCTTGGACTTCATTCCATTTGGAGATAACAAGAAGTATAATCCCACTGTCATCAGTTATACCCAAGCCATTGCTAACCGTTCACTTTATAATTAGTTTTTTTGCTGTAGTAAAGACAAGATTTAATGTAGGAGATTTCCCAGTTGGATGTAGCACTGACATTATTGTCTGTAACGTTTGCAGTGGTAACCTTTCTCTTTTGTTTAGTACAGAAATTTGGACTATTTCAGAAAATCAGGGTACTCAAAAAATCCTGACAACAAAAAAAGGTCAAGAAAACCGCCTATGATTCTCAGTAGTGGTGCCAAATCTTCTCCTGGTGTCTAAAGCATTGAAACAGATCATCCTCAGACAGGACACAGTATCTCAGTGGCTCACTCATTGCCATGTTGTGCAGATGCCCAAACAAATGAGACCCAGACTGGATGGGTCTGGAAAGAGAAGAGCTATGTCAGCCCAGCACCTCATTTGCCTGGCAAGTCTTGCTAAGCAGACACATAGCCCCCAAAGAACTTTCTCCCCAGCTCAAGCCCTTCCTCTCTGACATACTTGAGCACTGCAGTGCCAATCTGCTCTCACAAATATGAATCCAACTTCTTTCAGAGTGCAGTTGACTTCTCCTTCTTGATTTCCCCTTGGTGTTTTGCCTTGCAAGGAATGACACCAGAAGCAAAGGAAGTTTCTCTTTCTTTGTAATAGAGGGAGTTTTTACTTTGATTTATATGTATCTATCTATATATATATACGTAAACAGAGATATATCTCTCCTTTGCTTCTTTGCCCAGCTGACTATATTCTGAGGAAACCTCCTGCTCACCCCTCTGGAAACTAGTCCCATAATATTTTACAGGCTTTAATAGAAATAGCAACTTCAGTAGCAACACATCACCATCATGTAGTACCCTCCTTCAGCAGGGATTCAGAAGATGCACAGACAACCTCATTTGCATAAAGGGATCTCCTTTAATGCCAAAACCAAAACAGTCTGGCTGCAGGGTCATTACAAAGCTTCTGGATAAAATGGTAGTTTAATGTACAGTGCCCCAAATTTGTCCTTTATTATTATCAATATAACAAAAAGGATTAAAAAGAAAGATGCCCTTGAAGAAAAAGTTTGTAAACACAGCACCTAAAAAACATCCCTTTGGTGTCTTTATCTGCATAGCACAGAGAGACGAGGCAAATATAACTGCCTCATATAAATGTAGAAAAGCAGGTCCTGAAGCTCACTTTCTGTCCAAGGGATTCACCGCTAGCATTTCTGGTCCACCAACATCATGGATTATTTTCTCAGTTCCATTTTAGAAGTCCAGTCACTCAGTGCTACCTGCAAAACTTGGTATTATTTTGTGCCTCAAATTTCCTAATATTCTGTGTTGCATTCTTTGTGCTGCAGTGAGGAGAGATGTGTTATATAAAAGACTATCCTAACGTATAGCTGCATGTAATAGGGAAGAAATATTATTCCAAAAGCCTTAGATTAGAACTGAGCTTTCAAACTGCCCTTTATCACACCTCCTTTTAGTATACTACCAGCACCCACAATGCCAACGTATTCCACGAAGGCTGAAAAAAGTAGGAAACAGGACTGTGTGATAATTTTCTTTTTTAAAAGAACAACAGTTTAAAACACTGATCTATGCACACAAACACACAGGCACATATAAAGAGTACCAGATCGTTTTCTAATATTGAGTTTAGCTTGCAGAATTCTAAGTGTCTGCAAGACCTTTTCCTCCATGGAAGACTTTTCCAGACAATCCAGAAGAATTCAGATTTTGTTGAAAGAAGATTTTTTTCTCTTTTAACTGTTTAATATTTTCTTTATTTTCTTTCTTTTTCTTTTTTTTTTTTTTTTTAAGTGTGCTGGCACTTGCAGGAGCAGCCTGTGTTTGCACTGTAGGACATCACTAGCTGATTCAACAGTGCAGGAGCACAAACACGCAACCCTCAGACACACACAAGCACATACAAAGATCCAGAGGAAAGTGATTGATGACATCTTTCATGTCAGAACTGTGATATTTCTGGCTGAACAGCTTTTTACCAACTTTTTTTTTACAAAAGCCATAGCATAAAGATAAGAGGCAGCGCACTTAAGACATGTTTACAAAGATTAAACCACTGACTTGGCTTTAGTTAAAGTAAATTCTCCTGCTTCCCACTGTGCAATGAAGGTTTACAAAGGGAGGACTGGCAAAGTGTCCTTCATCTTTTGGCTGTTGGCTCCAAAACAAATGCATGGCTTAAACCACATAAAAGGGCATCAAGGTATTAGCACTTTTGAGGGGTTCAGCATCTGACACATTCCTAATCTGCCTGGGTAAGTTTTAGATCTGAGCTGCTGAAATGACTTTAGAATGACAGGGCAATTTAACAAACCCAAAAATTCAAGCTTCCCTGTGCAGACAAGGAGTTACCAAGCCTGACACTCAGCCCCTCTCTGCTGCTGTTGTTACCAGGAGGACTGCCTGTTCCCCAGCTCTCCCCTGGGGCCAGGGAGGTGCAGGGAACCCCAAAAATCATACTGTGTTATAGTCCTAAAATGCTGTATTTTTCCCTAAGGTTGAGACCACAGTAGACCAAGGAGGGATTTTAGGTTATAAAAGGGGAAAATTATGCAACTGCTGTCATAGCACAGAGACCTTCAGACCAGGAAGGTTAGTTTGACAGTACTTTTAAAGAAATAACAGAAACCTCCAGCACTGAAGACAAGATGTTACTGAAGGGAAGGTGCTATCTGCTCAGACTGTCCCTGGGAGAAGTCAGCAGAACAACCATAGCACAACAGGGAGGACGAGTAACTGTAGGGGATGGCAGGAACACAAGTCCCAGGAGAACAGATAAAAAATAACTAGGTAGGGCTCAGAGAAAAAAATTTTTAAAGATCTCAAGTACGTCTAGAAGCTTTGTATTAATGTATTTGCACTAGTGTTAGTGTGACACACTATTCTGCTCTGCTTGCAGAAAGAAATTGCCTTGACTATGGCAGAACAGGAAAGGACAAATGTCATGCCGACCTACAAACAAATGACGCACCTGTCAGATTATTTATCCCAGAATTTGTTATTACGGCAAATGATGATTTAATAATAGTAAACACAAACATGGAGAAAGGAAATTAACTGAAAAACGGCCTTTCACTTTAGTTTAGTTTTTGTCCCTGGTGAGGAAAACAGTCATTGAAGTCAGCTTTGGTGAGGTGTAATCCAGAGATAGACATGGTCGTGCCCAAGGGCTGTACTGAAAGAATATTTTATTACCAGTCAAAATGAAAGGACATATGGGCTAGGTGCAGCACAGCCTCTCTCAGGTTTAGTCGTGTTCAATATTTTTATTCATGCCCCAGACGACGGAACAGAGAGGATATGCAGATGGCAGCCAGCAGGGAAGGACTGTCAGGAGTTTGGAAGACAAGATTAGAATTCAAAATGATCTTGGCAAACCAGTGTTTTTAAGGTCTAACAGAAAAACATGCCACTCTAGAAACAAGCTTACAGATTCTTCACACCAGAAGTAACTGGCTATATAGTGCAGAATGCAGAACAACTGGCTGGCCAGAAGTTCTGCAGAAAAACCATCTAGAGGTTGTAGTGGATGACAAGCTGAACAGCAATTTGTGCAAATTCTGCAACAACCCAATTTGTGTTGTTGCAGAATAGGGTAGCACCAAACTAGTAATGTGTAAGCAGAACGGCAGCCTATGAGACACGTAACCAATTTTCAGATCTACAAAGTGACTGAATATCTGTGTGCAGTCTGGGGCACTGTTCTCCAAGAAAGATGTGATTGAGTTGTATTAAGTCGAAAGAACAGCAAAAGGGCTAATCAGAGGTCTAGAAACACAATGCAGGAGAAAATTGAAATCATAGAGTTTCTTGAGAAGAGAGGACTTTCTGCCATGGTGCAAAGGGTGGCAAGAGACAAACGTAGACTAATGGAAGGCAGACTGAGTTCAAGAAACAATTTCCTAATGCTAAAGGGAGGTCACACAGGAACAACAGAGCCATGGTATGTCCACCAGGGTAGGCTTTTGAAAGGCTTACTGGAGTATCTGAGGTGTAACTGAGACAGGCTGACAGCAGAGGAATGGTCCCAAAAGCCTATAAATGGGGTCAAATGGCTACGTCCCAACCCATTTCCCCAAGGTACACTCAAGTCAGAGTTTCTAAGTCACAAAATTGCCTCTCAGCGCTTACCTCAGGACAGGAGAATTCTGCAGTGGAAGGACTCGAAACATAAACATTGCTTACAGTTTCTCACTATCATCTCCTTCATCATATCGACTACCGGGAGACCCATCCTTTAACACCCAGCTCCCCTTCTGTGATACAGGGAGCTGGGGTCAGTGCTAGAGGGTCTGAGGAACTGCACAAGGACATTGTAAGCCTGGGAGGCATATTCAATCATCTACTGCCATAATCACTGGGCCAAACTCATTGCATTAGGAATGGAGGGAAATAAGTCTTATTTGGCAAAAAACCATCCACCCCAAATTGACAAACAAGTCAGAATCAGAATAAAAAGAAGATGACTAATGAGATCTCTCTGCTAACCCCATACATTGTGGCCTATACTACAATACGTATACTGACTGGGCAAACAAAGTCTCTGGGAACCTATTTTCTTCAGAAACAAATACATTTTGAGTCAAAAGACATTAAAGGCAAGCTTAGGGTACAAATATAACAACAACCTCCAAATAAACCAACCAAGGAGAAATTTGTGATTTTTGAAGGATTTTTCCATCTATTTCAAAGCGAAACAATGTTTTAACATCAATGTCCAGCCAATATTGTTAGTATATACTGGCAACTATAAACATTTAACTCACTCAAAAAAACCCCCCACATTAAAAAAATTGCAGAGAATCAACAGGTTAGAGTCTTGTGGGATTTAAAATTTGAGGTGTACAACCCAGTTATCAAAACTCATAAAGGAATAAGTGTGCTGTAAGTCTTTTCAGGGGAGGTACAATACATTCTGCTCACACTCAAGAGCACAAGTGTTGCACAGCCAGCTGGGTTTTTAAATGCCTACCATTGTGGTTTGCTCCATCCATCAGTCAGTCAGCTCCCAGATAGAGTTTCTTGCAGCATTCATTTCTAGCCTTTAATGCTCTTAAGAACCAATGAACTGTTGATTATGAGGGTGCCTCAGACTGTCAGAGGGTTTCTTTTACCCTCATTACATGACTTAGATGTTGGGGGAAAATAAGCAGATAGAACAAACTGAGGAAACATCTAAAGACCAGAAAGGGGATATTTTCAACACAGACTCCTACACGGCCCTTTTGCAGAACTTGCAGGCATGTCTATTTGCATTTGGCAAGTGGGTAAATGAACAGAGAGATGATATTTTATACAGGCATTTACACTTCTTTTTTGTACCTAAAGAAGTTGCACAACCATGCAATTTTCCACACACAAAATGGATGCAACTGTAAATTCTTCAGGTGCACTTAAAAATGCTGTTAAAACCCTGCATATGACTCTTTCAACATGGAATTCACTGTTCTCACTTCCACTTCTTCCTTACCTCACATCTTTAGCCAGAAACGTTAAAAATACAGAGAGATCATAGAGAAGCAGCAGTCTCAGCTCTGAATCTCTGTGTTTTTCTGAGTTTGGATAAAATATTTAATGTTACTTGAGCTGGCGAAAAAGATGGGGGGTTATGTGTGTCTTAGTAGAAATTAATGTTTTGGTTGGCTGGACAAGCTCAGGAAATTTCTGGAGTGAGCATGATGAGAGAGAATGTTTGGCAAGATGTTTTCCAACAGCTGGTACAGGTGAAGGATTAGGGGGAAAAATGCTTAAGAGCCTTTTCCCTGATTTTCTGCTTTGTACCCCTCTTAAACATCCAATCAATTTTAAAGTCTCATACAAATCTCCTGAAATCCATGGGTCTCTTTCCACTAGCTCAGTAAGATTTGAAATAAATGCTTCAAATGTTGTGCTGATTATTAAAAACATTTTGACATTCCTCTCTGCCTCTTAAACACAGCTATTTTGGGAAGAAGAAGAAGATAGTGGCCTCTCTATGCAGCCTGAGCTCAGAGAAACCACCCAGGTGACTCTGCCCATGGTTAGGACCCAATGATGTGTCAGGATCCCAATATGGTGGGTGGTGGGTAAGTCGTCCCAGTGGTTCCCTCCTTTCTGCATGAGTGAGGTGTGGGGGAAGAAAGGCCATGAAGGGCACAGACCTGCAAACTGCCTGATGGCAAAGGTGATAGAGAGAGGGCAACAGGTTTGAATATGGTGTGCTGGGGTTTGTGGGACATAAAGGGTGAGGATGATCTTAGCCGGTGCCTTTGCCTAAGGCTCTTTGCTAAAGGCTGCATGATACAGTGAGAGAGCAGGATAAGGCTTTAAAATTCAGCATAAATTGTATACAGAGAGTCTCCAGCAATTGTTTTCATCCCATTCCCTCAGCAATACAGCTCTACTGCACCATAAATGCACACATGCACACATACATGAGTATTTGGTATTTATAATATATAGATACTTCGGCAGAGTGAACATTTACTGACTCCAGAATTGCTTTTGTTTAGTTCATTATGAAAATCAGAATTAGTATAAATCTACACAAATTGAAACAGACTTTTGGCATGGCTCTGATGTTTGAACCAAGTTAATAAAAACAATGATATATAGTATTCGGGTATCATTTAATCTTAGGAATCCATAGTGAGCACCAAGACCAAAATAAACTCTTGCAACACATGTTTATTCACGTATTAAGATTCCCTGAGACTGTTCTACATTACTGATTTTCATATGCTTGGAAAATAAGAAGACTTTTTCATATTCATGCTCAGTGAGTGAAAACACATCACGCAGGAGACCATCTGCTTCTCTCTGGAATGTAGATCTTGACCTTAACACATTGGGCTGCATACAAACTGAGGGGAAAGATGTATTTGGGTCCTTCAGCGCAATCTTAAGAGCATAGATAATTCAGGCAGCATTCAGGGGATGCAGTGTTAGTTCAGCTGCTACAGCAGCCAAAACTATGGGAGATGATTCAAGTTTTCATCTATCTGTTGTGGTA